>NC_138909.1:38453660-39653660 GCF_965231255.1 Vanellus vanellus
GGCCAAGGGATCTTAATGTGTGTATTGTTGCTGTTCATTCGTGTTCCCGGTCAGTGACTAACTGAATGACCAGTTGTTGACTGGAAGTCCTTCGGTGAATGTTGGTCGTCCTGGCATAGATGTGCTTGACTAATTGTAGCTCAGCTTTTGCTTTAAATGTTTGTTTTCATTTGCTAAAGGCTTTCTAAAGGAACTGCAAAAAGATCTGATTCTCCTCTCACTTACTCTAGAGTAAGTCAAGAGTAACCTCATTGAGGTCAATGGAGTTACATTGGTGCCAGCCGGATGTAAGCAAGACGAGAATCAGGCCCTCTGTCTCAAACACTGAATTTCTGTAATGTATCATTCTATTTTTCTTTCTCTTTCTTAAGATGACCTTGAATGATGCCATGAGGAGCAAGGCAAGGCTGTCAATTACAGGAAGTACTGGAGAAAATGGACGTGTTATGACTCCAGAATTTCCAAAAGCAGTGCATGCAGTACCTTACGTGAGTCCTGGCATGGGAATGAATGTCAGTGTGACTGATCTCTCGTGATTGATAAGAACCTTTTGAGTGCCTTACACAATGGTTTTCTTGTGCGTTTATTGTCAAAGTGGTGAGAGGCATCCAGTATCTTGAAGACTTTTCTTTCAGCCAAGAATTCTTATATTTGTGGAGTTCATCTTGGATCGTAATGAATGCTTAGTTCAAAACACAACACCATTTTCTACACAAGTTCAAGATGAAGCTTGACTGACATGCACAGCTAACATGGAAGTACTGTAATCTAACTGAAGTCGTTGTACAGGCAACACACCAGTTTCTGCAGCCACCGTTGTTAGTCCCTTGGTTCATATTGACTTAAGCACACTTGACATCAATTGCATCAAGATGTGACATGTTTTATAAGAAAAAAAAAAAAAAAACATTTAAAATGAAAAAAATATTTTTAGGTATTTTCACAAACAAAAACTGGCTTTTAAATAAATTTGCTTCCATAATGGTTGAATATGACAAAAGAAAAAAAAAAAAAGAAAAAAAAAAAAGAAAAAAGAAATCTAGACTGCGGGGAAGTGGAATATGAAAATAAGGCTTAAAGCATCAGTTCCATATTTTTCAAAGCCAAATATGTAATATGGAGAAGAGAAGAAATAATAATTAAAAGGTTCGAATCTTGTAATTTAATATTGTTATTAAAACTTTGCTGTATATCCTATTCTTTAACATTTGGTGTTAATATAAAATTACTTGGCAATGCTTGACATTTGAAATAAACTTTTTTCTATGGTTTTATTTGCAAGTGTTCCATTAATTTTACTAGCTACGGTTGGATTATGAAGAGTCTGAAATCTAAAAGGACACTGTCAAGGTTGGGTCAGTGTTTTAGTTTTTGGCAGTGTCGCCACCCCCAGGTCGCTTGAATCTGTTCAACGTTTTTTCTACACACGAGCCCAAGCTGTGATGCTCAGATACGCATTCTGAACTCTGAAGATCAAGGTTGTTCTGGGTTGGAGTGGTACTTCATACCAGCACATGAGGAGTCAGATAGGTGCTGATTTAGAGAGCTCCTCTGAACTCTGACGTACAGGGACTTATGATCCAAAGATTTGGTTCATATCTATCTCTACTTTTGTACAATTGCATTCATAAATACATGTACAGAGAGAGAACACTATTGGTAAAAATGGATAAACGGCAAGCAGTAAAATAGTGTTAAATATTTTTCTAAAGTATGAAACAAACACGGATCTCAAATTGTTCCTTTAAGGAAGCGGTTTTCAAACTGTTTAAAGGTAATTCTAAGCAGTAGCTAGTAACGTTCTTTGTTGTGAAAAAAAAACCCAAAACCTTGGCAATGTCTTTTTAAATTAAGATTGGTAATAACTCGAATTAGATGCAAGTCTGTACTGATGAAAATTTTAAAAATTTCCTGAATCTTAATCATTAAGAATATTCTTTGCAATCTGAAGTTACCATACGTTTTAATTATGTGTATTTAAAAATGATAACTCTACTTACAAAGCAAAAAGGAATCCTAGGAGGGGTGCAATAACATTAATTTAAATGCTAATGCAAATCAAAGCAACATCGTGTTTCTCCAGCTTTCCCTGTAGATAAAATTCCATACATTTGGTAGAAAAGCTTACGTTTTTCTGCATTGTGGATACATTGCCTCATGCAGTATCAGTAAATCTCTATTTTATTTTGGACTTGAATAAACTTTGAAATACGACTTGCAGTTTTAGTTGGAGTCCACTTCTTAGGCTTAAGTGAAGTATTTATTGAACATTGGAGAAGACAGAGCCTTTATCAGAAACTTGAAATCACTTCTTGTGGTACAAGCTCTGAGCCTGTTTCTGCAAGCATGTGAACACAGTGTATACCCTCGGTGCGGTCAGCAAAAGAGGTATATACAGTGTTTCCAACATAAAACTTACCAATAACTTCCCCCTTATTAAACTAAACTAAACCTTTTCTTGACGCATCTCTAATCCATGGGTGTTCTGTGCATTACTCTTCATCAGGAATGTTGGGGAATGCATTCTGATTTTTAATGTTCAAAGCTAGAATGACCAAACTAAAATAATATTCATATGGTAATCTAAACTTTTTGAAAAAGTAGAATTCCATTACTGTATACAGTGGAAAGCTATTTATTGTACCTCTGGGTTTATTCCTCTAAAAATCATAGCGTAAAAAAATCTTTGTCAAGCCTGAACTGATGTATATAACTGAAATAATGTAAAGTTATATTTTCATGTTTTTATACTTAACAACATGATGGGAATACATAATGTATGAGTATTTCAATTACAGATAATATTGATTGGATAATACACATCTCAGTTAAAAAGCAGTAATCATAGTTTAATATCCATGTTACAGTACATCAGTATATTGCTATATAAAGTATGTCTGTGTGCATTTAAGTGAAAAGTAGTCAAGAGTGATGAAAGCTGTCCAAGGGTTTTTTATTCATTTTATATGAAAACTGTTATGGAGCAACCAAAATGTTTATGAACTCAAACTTGTGTAAATTTCAAAATGTCCTTTACTGTAGCTTTTTGTTTACAGTACAGTATCTTATTTTCTGCTTTGTTAAATGAGTAACGGTACAAAGCTGGACATACACTTTCTAAGACATTAACGTTTCCGTTTTTTCATGTATACCTATATGACAGAAAATGCTTCTGATTTTATTTTTCAATCTAACACATGATGGCTTTTCTGGAGTGTTGTATAAACTTCAATCATACATAAAAAATCTTCTTAAAAAAGGCAAAAGACCTTTAACGTCTGCTTAGTATTATTGAGATCTGGTTTCTTATTTATTATAAATGTATTTTCCTAAGATCTTACATAGGGCAAACCTGTTTGTCCCCACAGACATGAGATTTCCTTGAAGAGTTTTGCAAGGAGAATGTAAGTCTTCCCCCAAATCATCTTGTCACTCAAGGGTAGATTTACTGTAGTTCGCGTTATCGCTAAACGAAGTAATGTAACTTTCTTGCCAACAATATAATTGTATTTCTGGAATGTAACCTCCTTGATCATGGTTATAATGGCAGTGCGATAGGATGATAATGCTAGTAGGTTGAGTATCTATTCAGTAACTCTGCTTTAAAATTGCCAGCTTGAATCAGTAATTTTTTACTTCAACAGATTGTTGATGTGTCCAAAGCAGAGAAAGAACCTGAGAAAAGGCAAGTATTTTAGGTAGATATTACTAGTGTTGCTGCTAGAGATCTAGTGCAACAAAGAGCTCTCTACAATGGCAAACAAATTGAGTTTAAAGAGGTTTGCAATGTGAGAAGTTCAACATTTTTATTTAAATGTATTACACATTTTAACACAGTGTGTCTTGGGGTATCAGCCTCCTCTTTGGCTGATAGATGAGGACAATATCTTTACACGAAGTACTGTGCACAAATAATTGTATTTTAAAATACAAATACATGGTTTCAGCTATCATTTGGTACAGTTAGTTACATGAATACAGTGGTCACCAGCAAAATAGAATCAGCAGCAGCTGTTCTGCTTGATATCCCTAGAGGCTACTCAAACCTGTTTCACAGTACCAAAGTTTATTGTTTATTAAAGCTTTTCATTTATCCGGTCATGGGATCACAAAAATTTGCTGTGAGAGACCTATCAGGTCCAAATTATCTTAGGAGTTCATATGATATCAAGCACTTAGAATAAAATTCCGCAAATTGCTTAGCTGTGGACTTAAATTCGATCATTTTCCCTAGCATCAGGTTTTGTAGATAATGGACAGTACCGTGTACCTGTGTGAGATATAATAGACTTAGGGAATTGTATACAGTAATGGCACCTATGTGACAAATGTAATTCAATCTATGCCTGCTATGGTCCTCTTGAAATTTCTGCTCGTGCTACTCCTAATACTCCAAACTCTGGAGCTGCTTCAAATAGATCAATGGTAAAATTGCCCTAAAATTGTTCTTTTTTTCTGTCTTGAATGCTCTTTCTCCTCTCTCCCCCCAAAAGTTGTTTAATAAGCACGTCTGCATCTAATATTGGGGACCTACAGGAACTTGAAGTGGTAGCAACTTCATAACAAAGAGTCTCCATTAATTCCTACTTGCATTTAGTAGGAGTCAACTCTGTGTACCCTGAAGTAACTGTGATATTCATAATGCATCTTTTCTTTTAGCAATTTCTGTAAAGTAGTGAATATCACTTTGATCAGAACTTCCGTTAGAGTCATTTAGTGCTTTAACATAAAGTGTGTTGAATTGATATTCTTTTATTTATGGAATTGATAGTCTTTGTGAAAAAGAAATGTTTAAAATAGGATTTTTGCAAACAAGTGGCAAGAAAATAGATCACAATAAGATACAATACAAAAATTCTGAGAATTACAGAGCTAATTCACATGCAGCTTTTACACGTCATGAGGTCTTCCCACAGTCCCTAACCTTATTGTTAGGACATATTACGTGATGTGCTTTCTTTCTTTCTTTCCCTTTTGCCCCGCTACATGCGGTTAGTTCTAATACATATTTTTTTATGCCTACTTGGTAGTTATATAGGAAATATAATAGGAGATATAATTACTGTATATAATACCATAATTTTTTCAAAGTTGATTTGTCAGTCATTCAGAATGTTTATTATAGGTCATTGTGTATGTCTCTGTGTTAAAGAAGCGGTGATGATAAAAGTGGGAAAGATGTCTCCCGTCATGTAAGTAAAACCCTTAATTCAAGTGGCGTCATCCACTGCACTGTTCTACCAGTCTCCTTTGTACATCTTTTATTGCTAATGAAAATTTGGCTACCTCTGTAGACATCTCGGGACTTTACTTACTGCAGTGGTAAGAAAATTCTTTCTAGCTACAAGAAAAGCATCATCCCACTTAATTCCACAAAGTTGTTCAGTGAATGACTTCATAGCATTCACCCAAAGTTCTTCCTCACAATACGCTTACAACTCTCACTCACAGGAAAGGACCATTACTACATTCTGTAGGCGTAGAGAAAAAGATTGCATTTCACTTGTCATTATTTTTAACAAATGCTGACTTTTCAATACTCGCTTCTCTGTGTTCAAACATTTACTCCTACTAGTCTTCCTACTGAAGACTGTAATTTAAATATATGTTGAAATTAAAACAAGTCTTATTTATTCGCTTTAGAAATCCCAAACCTGATTTTGAAAGTGTGTCTTACAGAGTAGAAAAGGGCTGCTAAACATTAGTGCCTAGACCAGCCCCTTGAAATTGTCTTCAATTAGTTTGTATCTGGAGGTGGGGGAAATGCTACAAAAAAGGGGGTTCCAATGGATCCCATGAGCCGTGCAGGACCGCACTGCCTCCTTTGCATCTTTCCATGCACAGAAGGGAAGCAGTTGGGCGAAGCTGAAACAGGAGTTGGAGGGGCAGTTTCATGTCACGCTTCTGTCCTCCCTCAATCCTAAAAGGTGAAGGAGCATCCAGAAGGGAAAATAGAGAGGATTTATCCCTGTATTCTAAGGACAGAAAATAAACTCACATTTTTTGTTCCCCTTTAAAAACCCGCTGTTAGTGCAGTTTTGAAGTGATAATTCTCCAGTTTAGTTTATTGTTCTTTTATTCTTTTGTTGTTCTTTTATTGTCCAGTTCTTAAAATTGGCAAATAAAATCTCTTTCCAGAGTCATTTCCTGTCAGTAATGCGGCCATGTACTGCCTTCTTAGAAGGGGCAGCCCAGAGTCCTTCTGGCATGTGCTTTACTGAAGCATCAAGAGCACCTTGTTAAAAATATACTTGGAGGCTTTTATATGACAACTTGTTACCCAATTGTCAAGTTGTGTTGTTACTGCCTGCCCTTCAGCACTGTGTTCTCTGAGTTAAGAGGAAAATGTAGTTAAAGAGGTCAAGCTATAGCTCTTTCATTTAATAGTATGCTTTACAAATAAGATTTTTCAGTAGTTTTCAGTAGTTTTCCTTACGAGTTTCGTTATAAATCGCAAACGCATTTTGGGTTACCTCATACTCCTAAATAGCAGAATATTCACAGAAATATTTTTTCTGGTTTTGAACGAGTAGATATTTTTTATACTGTCACAATGACTAACGATACAATAATACAAACTACATGATTTTTTACTCAGGTGCTTGCTTTTATATTTGCTACCGTTGTTTTTAATAATATCACAAAAGTGTTGGAAGAATATATACATAAATTTGGAACTAAGTTGCTTGGCAGCTAATACAAGTTACCTGTAGCTGGAATTTATCATTTAGCTTCAGCTACTCAGTGTTAATAAAAAAGCGGAGTTGCTGGTATATGCAAATGAAGATTGTGGATGTTCCAGTATATACATAGCCATCCACAAATATGGAAATGCAATAGCAGAACTAGTGCTGAGTTTGATAAGGCCATACTCAAAAGTGTTGTTAACCACAGCAATAACTCATAGCAGGGCCAGTAGCAAGAGGGAGGTTCGTAAGCGAGTGCCTGACCACCCTTAGTTTGAGTAAATATGGGATCTTGTGTTTCCACAGGGCAGTATGATAGTCCCGTGGGATTCAATCAACAGTGAATCCCATAACTTCAAAATCGGGTGTAACTCCTGTGGTTGTCTTTGTTCTTACTGACAGGATTAAATCCTAGAGAACTTCTGCGAGAAGAACGGGGCTCTTCCACACTACCTTTGGCCTACAGAGAAAGGTCAAATGAAAGCTATTGCGTGTGGCCTCTCACTTCAGCAGCAGGGATGATGGCTTTATGTATATGCATGTATGTGCTCAGTTTTTCAAATTACAGCGTCTTACCTCTTTAAAAATCCATACAGTTGATCTGAGAGGCTCGGGTTTGGTTAAATCTAACATGACATAAACAAGGACAAATAAAACATTACTCTGTAAGCTTTTACTTGATTTTCTGAACCAAAACCTCTATAAGTTAATGTCTCCAGAACAAAATACTGGACATTGGCAGGGCTGGATATTACACTACCTACTTTGACCATTGTGCAATAATAGATACTTCTATGGTGCTGTGGCAGAATTCTGCCCACATTTTGTATTATTTTTTACTGGCATAGACAAATGAGTAGTATAAGCTATAGGAAATCACTCTCACAGTGTAGGCTTGGCAGCCAATTTTCAGGCAGTTTCTATTGATTGGTTGTGTCTGTGGCGTTACCGTGTTCTTAAAATCTGCAGCTCTGAATATAACAATAAAGCATGTGATAAACTGTTTTTATAAAGCCATTATCTTCAGTGCAAGCAGGACTTTAATCAACATGTTTCTTCATCTTGTTTGCTATACTTACCTAAAATACTTGTTTTCCACAGGAATAGTTTTCACTCTTTTTCACTGTATGCTCTTGCTTATTCTAGGGGACATAAAAATATATAAATAGATGTTTTTAGCGTTATAGATCCACAATTAGGTGTGGGAGATGTTCATCAGTTCTACTTAGTCCACCTTACAAGCTGCTTTCTCTGGGAGGTCTTTGTCGTTTCATGCTTGTAATTTACTTTTTGATCTTTTATCATTGGGAGAGATTTTAGCACACTGCGGGGAAAAAAGTAACATTGCGTACCCTGCTTGCTGATTGGAGATGTTGCCCAACTCATTCGGAGTCATTCAGCTGATGAGTGTGTCCAGTGACTCACACCTCTTACAGCATCTTTCTCAGAGAGCAGGGACGAAGGCTGCTGTGAGGGGAGGGAGGTAATACGCATCGGTCGGATCCTGCATCCCTGAGGTCCAGGGACTCTGCGGCCTCAGGACCAACTCTGAACCTCCCAGTTGTCTGTATGCAGTCACGCGGTGATCTCCCCTGGGATCACCGCACTTGCACTCATGCTAGCAAAACTGAATTGGTAAAGATGCAAAAACTATTTCTTCTCTCTGAACGGGATGCTGATGGGGAGAGCTGTCCCCTTCTTCACCTCTCCACCCTTCCTGAAAAGCTTTTTTCCATCCCTGAACTACAGCCATCCGTATTCGGAAAATTCAGGATGTAACTTCAGAGAAATTGCATTGACGTAAGATAATCATGTATTTTGTCAGCATAGAGGAAACTCAGCATTTACCCTCACTTGAGAAAACTAAGCACAGCTATCTTGGCTGGCTGAACAATTTTATGGAGATTTTTCTCATAGGGCAAAAAAAGTCACTACTGTTTGAATTATGACATCATCTGTTGTCATAAAAGAAAATGTGCATGAGAATGTAGGTGCTATTTTTTTGGTAAGATGCTAGCTAAGATTATAGTATGTGGACAGGCTTTCTTTATGCATGTTGTAATATGCTATGTAAATCAGAGGATTATTGGCTTGCTGAGAGATTTTTCTGTGGTGTCAGACCTGTATAATAATATATATACAAATAATACAATTATGTGGGTTTTTTTTTTTACTTTTTTAAAGGGCATCTTTTGATTGCTTACACAAACCTAAAGAGCAATACAAGCAATTGAAGTGTGAAGCAAAACTGCTCAGTGTGACAACATCACCTGATCTATGCTATTTTCTATTTTTCTTTCTTTTTAAAATATCTATAGAAAAAGCAATGTCATGCTAGAAGCAATAGGCAACCGAAGAGTGGATAAGAGAATGCAAACCAAACTACTGTGTGATGGGGTTTTGAAGCCGTGACTTGAAACTGATACTGCTTAGTAAATAAACTAGAACTTAAGTTCTCATTTAAGTTAGAAGTTAGAAGAGGTTCAGTACATTTTTGTGGTGTAGCTGAATCATAGAAATGTGTCATAATGAGTGTAGACACTGAATGTAGCCTCTGGGATTTAACACTTGGACCTATGCAGCTTCCAGGTGTTGGCTATTTTAGGTTACTTTGGGAAATTGTTATGGGCCAGTCTCACCGCTTACCTAAGTTCAGGTCCCATTCTGACTGCCCACATCAGATCAGTTTCTGGGGAGAAACATCAAATCTAGGGATAAACCAGACCGTTGTCTTTCCAAATGAGGAGTTTATATTTCTTTTCAGCTTTGTGTTTTAAAGTCAATATTTCAACAGCTAGCTAGAGTAATTATTTTTCTTTACTTTCCCTGCTGGCAATACTCCTCAGGGTTTGGGTTTTTTTAAAGCTTTTAACTAAAATTGGTGAAAAGTGTTTACTGAGGGGAGATGTGGATTATCAGTCAAGCCAGTGGTTTTTTTAAGACACTGGCTATTTTCTACTGAAAATAATAGAGTGCGTCATGCTATAGCAGAGAAGAAAGATATGAGGAACTGTTGCAAGAGGATTTAGGTGAGATTTTGTTTGGTTTGTTTTTCAAAATAGTTTTCTCTTTTTACTTGTTTTCCTTTCACTAAGGCTTTTTGTAAAAAAAAATAACTAATAAATTAGTCTGCTCTGTAATCATCCGCTGCTATTACATGCTCTGATGACGTTGGTTGGCATCAGTGAAGCCACCTGGATACTTTGGAAAATGTTCCCATGTTTGTGTAGATAGATGATAGAACTGCCCAATGTAATAATAGATATTTTCTGTCTGACTTCATTCCATGGGGATGTTGACTTGGTTTGTACAGTTTTGTTTGCAGTGCAGCTACAGACACAGAGATCAGTGGGGAAAAAGGTAAATATGTTGTTTCTTAAAAGAGTAGTGCAGAATATGACAAAGCACTCCTGAAGTCTCTGCAGAAAGATGTTTGAAAAAAAAAATACGCTTTTTAAAAATCTGACTTGCCTTTGAGCATCCCTTAATGAGAGGGGAAACTAAGTGGCTTCTGTGTCCTGCAATTGTACTCCCCTGAGTAGAAAATCCCGTTCTAAAGGTCAAGAGTGTGTACAGAGGTATTTTTGCAGAATCAGCGCTAATTGACTAAATTTTATATAAAGATGTAAGTATTGGTATTGAGTATGCGATGATATTCACAAAGGAAATTTCTTTAAAAAGTAATTAGCATGGTGCTCTTCTTCCTTTCAGTTACATCTTCAAACCTAGCAGTGTCAGGGGTTTTTTTTGATCAGTACAATTCAAGTGAATTAATGCTCCGTGTCCTCCTCCTGCAGAATTCCATCATCATTACATACCACTTGCAATTTCTCGTATAGACAGATCTTCTACAGTAGATGTCCTCATCAAAGTCATCACCTTACAGAGCTTAGCTCATGTTTTATTTCAGATTTTAAAGAATTAATCATATATGTAAGTCCTACCATCAAAGTGCCTGAAGAAAATTGATTTTTATAATAGACTTCTTTTCAGCACAAAGTGTCACCAAATCATTTAGGATCCTTTCCCTACCGGGTCATTAGAAACAGTATAATATTATTACTTGATGTTAATGCAGATTTTCATCCATTATTGTCTTCTGTCTGAAACATCTTGCACGCTGTTTCTCTCCCTCTTAGGAACAAAAAGATGACGCATGGGACACCACAGGTATATTTCTGAAACCCGCTGCAGATACTGTCATTTGTATGTATAGGTGCTTGGCTGTTTCTCATCTTGATTCCTCTGAGATCTTTATGGCTGATAAGATTCAAATCTTCCAGACTTTGTCTGTATGTCTCTGTGTTGGAAACCTGTTTTGTAACCTGTTAAAACATTCCCTCGGTGGCCATTAACTAATGATTAACGATGCCATTCAGATACAACATTTAATTTATATAAAACCTTATATATACAGTGTTTTACAAATAATTACATGTTTATGGCAGTCTAAAGTGAAGACTTAAGTATGCAAGTTAGGATGCTAAGAGATGATAAATGAACAAAGGAACAGGAGAAATAAAATGTGAGACTGCAGGCCAGTTGTGTTGATGTGAACATATACTCTGTTTTGTTTTGTATTTAATACTAATGCTTTAATCTTTGATTCTAAATTTTCTTAACGAAAAATGGAGAAAGATATAGAAATATATATTGCGACTTCCACCTGCTGATACTGCTTATTCCAACTAAACAAATTTTTACTCTGATGGTGATAACTGAGGAAAAGAAAACCCTTTCCCATGAGCATCTTACGCTACTGATTTTATTTAGCATAGCATTGTTGCTTCTTGGAATATTTCCTTCATTTCTTTTTGGAAGCTCGTCCTTCAGAGAGACATGCAGCTGCAAACATAAAATGCTTATTTCGCAAGTGCCTGGAACTTGCTGAATCATTCTGTCTTTGCCAAATAAGTATTTTTTGTATGTTTCTACTGTGAACTTGAGGAGGTAGTACATTTCGATAGCATTTGAGTTCCAAAATCAAGCAATGATACCTAGATGTATGAAAATTAGCTCTTAAATTAGTTTCTTGCCATGACTTAGCTCAGAAGCTTCTATGTTGTCTGCAAGATGGATTGCCGTTTGTGTTGTTTTACATGTTAGTGATTGTTATAAATGATAGTAAGAACCATAAAATTTAAACTTTCCATGTTAAAAAACCTTTCCAGTTCCATTTGTCTGTGTGCTCGTGTTCAATCAGCCATGTAAAGTGTCTTATTTCAGATACATTCAATTGTAGTCAGGCCTGTAATTTCCATGCGTACTTGGAGACTTTATTAAATAAATTATGTAGCATTCACTAAACATGGAGTTAATCTTTCTGTTGTTCCTTCAAGTTGATTCAGACTTGAGACCTGGTTTAATCATGATATTCTTTAGAAGAGTTGTTGATAAAAATTATGGACGGCGTACTGCCATTCCTCTTGATGGAATCTGTTTACCCCTCTACTTAACCTAAATGTCACTTTGGAGAAAATGAGTTCAGCTGACAAAAGCAAAAAGGTGTTTTACAGACTCCAGAACCGGTGTTTTCTGCTGCTTTACAACCCTGCATCGCGTTTACCTCAGAAGCGCATCTAACCTGATCTCTAATGAAATAATATATCATTATGTTAAGAGGAATAATTTTTTATCTATTGGTTAAGATTTTTAGTGCTGCACAAAAGGCCTATTGTTCTTAACAATATTCTCAGTTTTGGTAAAAATGTAGATCTGCACAAGTAAGCTGTATGTAGTCGTGCAGGGCTGGATGACTGTCGCCTTTTATGTGAAAGACCTCAGTGAACACAAGTCCTCTTTGAAGCAGGAAATACCGTGGCACAGAGTCCAAGAGATTGCGTGCTTCCAGGCACTGTAGTTTTAAAGGCAGAACAATCCACGTATGGCATGACAGATGGTAAAACCAGAGCAAGAAGGCCTGGGGCTGGGCCATTACATGGTACAAAGTGCAAACGCTTGTATGTAAGAGAACGGTAGGCCATCGGAAATTGTAACCTTTCCCGTACCCACCTGTCTGTCCATTTCTCCATTTCACTTTTCTCTGCAGCTTACATAGGAAAAATGGAAAAGATACTCATTTTCTTACGCTGGAAAAAAGCCCACCACCTCACTTCAGGCATCAGACGTGGCACATAAAAGCAGATTTAGGTTGGTGAAAGCATCCCGCATAGTGTTTACTATGAACGATCTTCTTATCTTGAGAACGTTCGGTATGCCTGCGATCTAAATTGAACAGTGAAAATCTCTTATAAGCCATTTATCAGATTTTTGCTCCACATGCCTTCGTCAATTAAGATTTCCCTGGTGATTTCCAAGTCTCCTCAAAAGATTTTTATAAAGAAGAAAGTTAGACTGGCAGGAAGATGTTTAAGACATCCTCCTCAGAGGGCGATCAATCCTACTAATGACTGGCAGCATACCCAGAACGGCTGTCTTCTGAAGCAGCCTCAGAGTTCGTTTTTCACGGTCACTGTGAAATGAGACAAGAAAAAGGCTTTAAATGCACAAAGGTTAAAATATGTCTACGATGCAAAAGTGCTAGCTTGATGAACAAAAAATGCCCAGATTGCCATTAAAACACCTTAAACCCGTGGGGCATTTCCAGGATCATTGAGTCCCTATTAGGTTATGATTGCCAAGCAATGATTTTAGTAAGTAATTAAATCTCTGAGAATACTAGCTTGTAGAGAGTGACCTTGTACTGCGTGATTATGAGCTGATTCGGTATAAATTTAGCAGAGGGATAAACAAAAGTAGCTTTATAGTTAGGGTCTCTCTTTCAAACTGTGATGACACATCAAGGCTGGCTGCGTACTGGTACAGTACTGATACAGCAGTGCCTGGCGTGTTCACAGGCACCAGACTCATCATATATCCCGTTAAACTGCTACAGCAGTCCCCGGCGCACTGTTGCCACCAAGCATGCTCCCTGGCAATTCCCAGGGAGAGTTTAGGGATGAGAATGGCCCAGTGATCATTCCCACAGCATTTTCTAAGTTGTCACAACATTTTGGCATCTAGGAAAGTTTGCCGTAATAAACAGCAGCTATTGCATGCTCGTTAGCTTGAGTGGACAGGAATAATTGGGGTATTTTGTTTAGCAGTGTGGATGCCACCTGTGGGAGCTAATTAGAGTTGGAGGAGTGCGGAGTCTTGAATTTGGAGAAGACCAGGAGGTTTCTTTGGGCCAAGAAGTTATACCTGGCAGAGATTTTTATTACTCCAGTCCCCACTGGTAGAATACTCAAATTAGGAAAGACATCTGAAATAAGTGAAGAGATTACCAGAAATACCTAAAGTAATGGAACTGGTTGTGTGAAGAAGTTTTAAGAGAGATCAGAAAAAGGAAGAACAGTTTAAGAAAAATCAACCGGCAGTAGATTTTCCAAAAGCTCTTAAAGACCAAAATTTTTTTTCACACACCAAACATGAAAATGTGGAATTGATGATTAATGACAGTTTAGTTGTTACTCAAAAAGTCTCTGTAACTCAAAAAGTCAATATATATTTTGGTTCAGTTTTGACAAGGAAGTCTGGTGAATAAATTGCAGAAGGTTTCCTCCATAAAGCAAAGGAGACAGAAGGAAGGCAGGAATGGGGACAAAGGAGATGGCATTACCTAAGGAAATTTTACACTGGAAAAGGAAGTCCAAAATTGGGTTTTCTTCAAAGATCGGTATTAGAACCAGTTCTGCTTTAACAGGCAAATAATGACCCTGACAGAAGGAGTGGAAAAACCCTGGTGAGATTAACTTGATAATGCAAAGTTAAGATAAAAATGAAGATGAAACAATGAAAGGTCTGGATGAGCTCGAGGACTGGAGTTATAGAAATAAGTCTGAACAGCACAAAATGAAAGGCACTTAGAAGAAAAAATTTGGGACAACAGCAGATCAAAGGGGGACCCATTGTTTTGCTTCCAGCACTGGCCGATAGTGAATGCCCATGAAGACTGAAGGTTATGTGCACAGTGTATTTCGCTGGGATGCTCATGTGGCCTCCAGCAGTTTGTGGGTCAGGGACTCCCTCAGACACAGATGATATCTTTGCATTTCATATCTTGTCCAGCAATTTATCGAATCACTTTGAACTCATCTAAACTTTGGCAACTGTAACATCCCGTGGCAGGAATTTTCATGGTTTAACTAAGCATTTTGTAAAAAATCACGTTTTGTGTTGTTTTTTTTTTTTTTTTTCTCTTAAGCCTGTTACCTCCTAATTTCTTTTGTTACCTCCTCATTCTTATACTGTGAAACGCAGTTTCTCAGTATAAGAATGAGCAGTTGCTCATTAATTCCTCCCCTGAACTGAGAGGCTCATAAGCTATCATACAAGAGAAAGCTCAAAAGATCGAGCTTCTTTCATGTCACGAAATGAAAGTTGAGGCAGTATGTGACTGCTGTTTATAAATACAAGTGGGAGAGAGCTTCCTCCCAAGAGGGAGAAAAGCTGCTTACTTATAAAAAAAACAATGCCGGCACCAGAACAAGTTGAGAAAATTGGCGAGGCATAAACTTAAGGTCGAATGTGAACATTTCTAGTTTCAGAGCAGCAGATCCTCTTGGCAGGCAGGTCACAGGGTCGTACCCTGCACAGACAGCGTGTTGGACGGCGTGGTTAGGGAACAGTCATTTTTACAGTAAACAACCTCTCAGAGGACCACTGGTTCCTCAGTTACAGAAGATCACCTCAGGCAAGGGTTCAAGAGCTCAAATATATGCCTTCAGATCACCCTATTAGCAACATCATAAAAATGCATTTTTATGTGTGAAAGTTGGTGATTGGGATTCAGCAACCCAGAAGGTCCCTTTTCAGTGTATGCTCCTACATGTTCGGGCTGCAGAGACGCTCTTTGTTCTCATCCAGATTCAGAGTCCTGTGTGGTCTCCTGGATTTAGGTGTCTATGTCGGTCATTCTGCAAAAAGACAAAAATGCACATTGTGACCTTACGTGCCCTAGCTCAGTGATTAGAAGTGATGTAAATAAAAAATTAACAAACAAACAAACAAACAAACCCAAAACAAAACAAACACACAGGCCCAAAAAACCCCGAGCACTTGCTTTGAATATGAGGGACCTTGGTTTCATCCCTTCTGTTAGGTAAAAAAGTTTATGAAAAATCCCTTTTCCCTCCTGCAGGTTAAACTCTCATCACTAGCGCTAGTGGGTATTTTCAGAAATGAAATCTCCTGGAAAACCAGCTCCATTTTGCAAGAAACAGCTAAACAGTCGCTGGCTAGGATTGCTGCAGGAGGGTTGGTGACTTACACTGAAGAGAAGCCAGACCCACTCCTCTTCCAGTGGCTCTAAGGACAGGAGAGAAAACTCCCATGTAGTCAACAAAAGAAGAACTGAAACCCAAGTTTGCCTCTCTCATATGGGCATCTTGACAAGTGAGGCTTCAGCTCTTCCTCAGTTGAGTTTGTCCAACAGAGAGTTAAGTACTCCACAGGAACCGGAGCAGCTGCACTAGGGGCAAATATCGTGTCAATTTGGATTATTCTCTGCCTTGCTCTGGGGTTCCAATCCTCTCATTGCCCAGCCATGTACACATTTGTTTGTTTCTGATTTCTGTCTGGAACAAGCCAGAGAGCTCCCTCTGAGAGAAAACGAAGGCATTGTTCAAAAGGTAGCTTGGATCCACAGTTTGTTCCTGACAGGCTGTACAGGTGCAGTGTGACCGAATTTTGCTCAGCGTATGTATTTAGGATGCTCTGAAAGGTGGTGGCCTTGAAAAGTTTAAATGTGAATCAGGCCTTGATTCCTAACAGAGGCTACCAAGGTGGGATAGGTGTACACCAAAGTGCTAGAGTTGTGCTGGAGGTGTAATCTAATAAAGGGTTCCCCCAGGGGAGAGAGGAATACAGCTCAGGTCTCCCACTGTCTACACAAGGAGAAGAAACTACGCTGGTGTTGCTTGTGTTTCTCAAGTGGCTGGACTCAGTGATGATAATCTGAAAAAGATAATCAGACACACACAGAGAAGATGTAAACAACTCCGAAAGCACAATTACAGGCTGAGGTTCAAGCTGGACATTTTGAAGTTTAGGTTAATTCAGATTTATGTGCTTTGTGCTGCAGATGTGCTATGTCCAAAGCCAGATGTTGAAGTTCCCAGTGAAAGATGCTTAGAGAACCTGGGCAGTTCCTAGGAGTGGGTGGTAGCTGAGAGCTGAAAAGCGGTGAGACTTTAAATCTTATATATAGATACCTTTCAAAGATCTAGCTGAGAGATTTTCTTGATAAATTCCTTAAGATTACCTTGGGTTGGTTGGATAAGCTACAAATGAGGTATGAGTAACCTCTGCCTTTGTAGCGATGTCTGTGAGGATAACCTTGATAGGGAGTCGCAGTCTTTTTTTTTAATCTTTCCAAAGAGAATGTAGTTGATGTGTTGAAGTATAAAACTTGCAGAATAGGAAAGAAGTCTGAAGGAAATTGTCTTAAATAGAATATCCTGTGCCAAGACATGTGAGCTGGCATTGGAGACATTTTTAAGGTCTCTGATCTTTAGTTTCTGAATTTTTTTTTTAATAGAAAAAGTGGGAAAATGTGTAAAACCCAAAGCTGCTCAACCTTGATTACTGGTATTTTATGCTAAATACAGTTGTTCCTGCCAAAAATATTAAGCTGGCAAAGAGGAGCTTAGATGTCTTATTATACTATTGCCAACAGACATGGTTTTGAAAGCTTTACAGGGCAGACCCAGAGGCTCTTGCTGCCAATCTGTTCTGGTATTCACTGCAGAATGAGCAGAATCAGTGTTTCTTTGAAGAAACAGTGCTTGAGGCTTCTCTGGATGTGCACTGAATAGATTTTAACAATGATGTTTATTTACGTAATGACTCTAAGGATCTTTGTTTTGCTTTATAGCGCAGGCTGCACTAGATTTTAAACAAACCAATAGAATTCGGAATATGTGTTTGTCTCTAAAAGCATACGTAAGAAAAATTGTAAAGTAGTGCTGCTAAAGCATGAAGTGAAAAATGAAGACCTGAAATCCCACAGTACTCTACAAGAGAATGCACAAGATCTTCTAGAGGAATAAACTGGTTATTTCGGACTTAATAATCATCTCTGTCCCAAAACCATGTTTAGCGAGAGGCATAAAATTATATTGAATATGTAGCCAAAAAGTATGCCCAGTGCATATGTTTCATTTTGTTGGTGATTCATAACCAAGTGGGAACACTATAGAAATAGACCCGTGAATTCTTCAGATTGCTGACATTTAGCAAATTAATGTGAATTTTAAGTTGCTTCCATAGGGCTATGAATCAGTCAAGAGTGAGAGAGAGGAAAAAATGGTTCCAATGTGAGAGCATTTACCCAGCCAACCAAACAGGAGTGAGCTTAGCATTCCTGGTGACAGGAAAAAACCAAAACCAAACCAGAAGGAAATGCAGTGCTTGTTGAGATAAAAATGCTTTCCACCCCCCTTTCCTGGAGAAGCTCATAAAACACACTTTTAAAGACAAGTTAGATTTGGCACTGATCTCGGAGTCTGAAGATAGAAACTAACTGTCTTCTATACTTATACTGAAAAGGTATCTCTCTCAATTCAGAAGGCTCATAGATCTCAAGGAAAAAGGAAATTTTGTTTTCTTACTCTTGACCTTCTGCATGCCAGAAAAACCTCCTTGGAAATTTCCATATTGAGCCAACTCAGCATACTGCTTACAGAAACATCCATTCTTGAGCAAAAGAGCCCTTATAGCAGAAAACTTAGCTCAGTCCTTTGTAATCTGCTCCGACAGCTTGTTAACTTCATTTTAAAAACACAGTCTTAAAAAATGCAATTTAATCCTTACTTGCGCGCTCGTGATTTTTCTTTTGGAGAGCCTGACTTGGCTAGACTGAAAAGTCTGCTACGGTGAGATATTTTCTTTTCATACAAAACAAATTGATCACGACTTAATTGCCTCTTAAACTTCTTCATTTGAGATGCCATAGTCTTTCATTTAGTCTTTCACTGGACAGAACAAGGTCATTTTCAAGGTTGGTCTTGCACTTCTAATTTATCTTGTCTGCAGTTTGTCTCCAGTCCTTGGTTGCAAAACTGTTAGATTTTGACATAGATAATGCCATTTCCCTATTCTTGCTCAATATTAGTAACAACCACCTCATTTCTTAGATCTTCTTCAGGAGTTCATGTTCAGGTGATGAAACTGCAATGAACAAAACTAGTACATGTGGGATGCCTCATATTCCTCCATATTTTTGTATGGGGGTGATAAAAGAAGCAAAGAAACTTCAGTTTCCTCCATTTCTCCATCTCTTTCCAAAGTCATTTCAATAAACATCTGCTGACATCAGGGAGGTTGCATCAGTATAATACTTCCAAGTTCGTCATCTGCCATTTGAGACAGCAGCTTTAGTGGTCCCCATGCATTTGCGTTCCCTGGAAAAGAAGACCAATAAGTGCACAGATTGAAGACATAATTACTTTGCATGAACTACATAGTTACACACTATCAGAGTAAACTCAGGGAGGAATATCTTATAACAGGAAAAGGATTCTGCAGGATCTACACATACTGACAAGATTGTTAATAAGGAGTGGGAAATAGTATAGGAGTTTTGGAGTTTCTGAGCATGATCAAGTCTAATTCCTATGCCAGAAAATGAACATTTTATCCCCACCCTGCAGTGCTTGGAATATCCATATCATGAGCTGACATGAGCTGGCAATGTGCGCTCAGTGCCCAGAAGGCCAACTGTATCCTGGGCTGCATCAAAAGAAGTGTGGCCGGCAGCTTGAGGGAGGTGATTCTGCCCCTCTACTCTGCTCTCGTGAGACCCCGCCTGGGGTCCTGTGTCCAGCTCTGGAGCCCCCAGCACAGGAAAGACATGGACCTGTTGGAGCAGGTCCAGAGGAGGGGCACAAAAATGATGAGAGGGCTGGAGCTCCTCTGCTATGAAGACAGGCTGAGAGAGCTGGGATTGTTCAGCCTGGAGAAGAGAAGGCTCTGGGGAGACCTCATTGTGGCTTTTCAGTACTTAAAGGGGGCTTATAAGAAAGATGGGGACCGACTTTTTAGCAGGGCCTGTTGTGACAGGACAACAGGTAAATGGTTTTAAACTAAAAGAGGGTAGATTTAGACTAGATATAAGGAAGAAACTTAAGGGTGGTGAAACACTGGCACAGGTTGCCCAGAGAGGTGGTAGATGCCCCATCCCTGGAAACATTCCAGGTCATGTTGGACGGGGCTCTGAGCAACCTGATCTTGTTGAAGATGTCCCCGCTCATTGCAGGGGGTTGGACTAGATGACCTTTAAAGGTCCCTTCCAACCGACAGTATTCAATGATTCTGTGACATCCTCTGACTGTAATGTCTGAAACTGTAAGGGAGGATAATTTGAGTGTGATTCTTAAGGCAATACAGCTCTGATCTTGGAGTTCTTATGATGACAAACTACTGGAAAGTTAGAAGAGTCCTACCTGCCCTTTCCAATTTGCATTTCTCTCTTTGATAGCTCAGATTTGAGATCCCAAAATTGGGACTTTACAATGACTTCTGCTAGGGACAAGTAACTGTGTATAGGGGACACGTGAAAGGAAAAAGCCCTTAGAACACATCAGTTCATTTATTTGCAACTGATGTAATCTCAGCCCTTATTAAAAGATCTTTTCTAAATCCTTCTCTGCAATATTACAAACAAAACTGTACCTTTCAGAAATGTGAATGCCAACTGAAAAAGAGGAGTCGTGTTTTCCTTCAGAATTTTTTGGGGGACAGTAAAACTGGTAGCTCTTTGTAGCGGTACTGTACATGTGATAATATCAAAACCTGCAAAGTTGATTCTAACATTGTGCACTCACATCAGGGCAGCCAAAGCTGAGATCCTTTGTCAGTTTTAATATCAGCCAGCTGAAGTCTACTAACCAGCCAACTGCACATCTCTTTAGTAGCATTCTAATTCATTCACTGTAATTAGGCTTGAATACAAAATATTGATTTAGTAGTAATTACATTTGTTTGAGCATTAGGATAATGTTTCAGGAAATCTGCCTAGATTCAGCGTGAGGTTCCAGATAATGCGATGTTCGCTCTATTGCTTTGTAAAAGAGCTTTTAAGTAAAACTTACTCTATACTCTAACTAATATAAATTTATTTGATCTTGTCCTCTGAGTTGTTTGGCTTGAGACACTCTACCAAAATTGAACAAAAAAATCAACAGCGGTTGATCATAGCTAATTAGAATACACCAGCTTTTTAAATGCATTTTGAGAACATCCAGGGAAAGGATGTGTGAGACTTATAAGAAACAAGTCAGCATTTAAAGAGCAATGAGTTATAGCCATAACTCTCATTAATTATAGAACTAAATATACTGCAGATAATCTTTCTGTTAAGCAAATTTGTAACGACTCTGTTAGCCTTAAATATTACACACTTAATCAACACACGCACACTGCAAGGCCATGACATCCTGTGGTTCCTGGGTAACAAATTCTTTTCCTGTTTCACTGTTCAACATTTTCCTGTTGAGCATTTAGTCAACTTGCTTTTAATCTAAATGGCTGGTTTGTAAACTTTATTTCAAAGATCTGTTAGTGTAAAAAGGGGAACCTGTTAGAAAATGGCAGGTATCCAGAGCAATGTTTTATTTAAGGATCATCATGGCAATCAAATAACTCAGAAGTGAGATAACAAATGTACAGTTAAATCAGACCTTCAACAGGAATACTTGTATTGCTAGTCCGGGTGGTCTGCATGTAATTCGTACCTTGAACCATCTTTCATGTCAGGATAAGAATTCTGTGTATTCCAGAGGGAAGTAAAATCATATTTGATTTTTAATTTGAAACATGGTATCTGAACTTAGCCTCTCATTTCAGACCAGGAGTGTTTAGGACACCCGTGCTATTGTGGGTAAAATGAAATAAATGCTACTTGCAGAGGTGAGTACACCCTTCACATCGCCTCAGCCAGAAGCACCTTGAGTAGATGCTGTATCTGTTGCAGCTGTTTAGCAGCTGCCCTGCTCTCTGCTCGTTACTCTGCAGGGGAAGAGGGATTTGGGAGGAGATCTGTACACACACACACACACGTATGTATATATTTGTATATATGCATATATGTATGTGTGTGTAGATATATATATACAAATACACAAAATAAACCTGGTTTACATAAACTCTGCTTGCATTCAAGGCAAGAAAACAGATCTGAAGATACGACTATGCTATGTCTGCTTCCTTGTCAGGCTGGGAAAATTCCAAGGACGAGGCAATTTGCTTGACTGCACCTCAACTTTGTAAAATACAGTGACTGCTGATTCTCCTGCTCTCTGTACCCCTCCACACAGGAGAACAGCTACAGATGAGCAACTGACAGTGAAAATCCATGTCCGGCTCTGCTCTGTCACAAGCCAGGACAGCCGGAGAGGTGAAGCAAATGTGCAGTTATACATAACTCGACTCACCTGGGCAACACCCCCTTGCCACAGGAGTCTAGCAAGACTTACAGGGGGTTCCTATTCTATTTATGCTTTCCAAGGAAGGATCAAATGAGGAACTAGAAATCTCTGACTCGTGCCACAGCATTCTTACACATACAATAATATAGAAACTGCTGTGTCTAATTGCATCTAATGTCCACCAGTGTGTCTCCTGTGTCGGATGGTGGTCAGATGTAGAGCTTTCAGAGCAGGGAAAAGATTCCTGTCGTTGGCAGACTTAAGGTGACCTGTCCAGTTCCCATAACAAATTTCATTTTGATGGCTGGTTATCTGTTAGCATAATGCTTAATATTTGAAGCATCAGGTGAAATATTCCTTTAAAATAAGAAATATAGCTACATACAATATCTCTGAGTTGCCTTGAAATATAGAAGATAGTTTTTACTGAAATAAATACTAAATGCGCTAAGCCTATTTCCAGATATATGGAACGGTACTTAGTTAGAAAATCACATATTCAAATAAATATCTCTTTTGAAGATTCATGGCGAGTGTATGCTCAAAATCAGTAATGCGAGTAATTTACTGGAAGAGATGACTTCATCACAATAGGGAGTATGTAAACTTCCACATTCAAAAAGGTTCAAATAGCCCTAGTGAGAAGCACATTTATCGCTCTACATTATGTCTCAGTGTGAACCTTTGCCTTATGATGAATATCATCTTAGATCTTCCTGAACAGCAATAACAAAGAAGGTAGATTAAACTTTCTAAAATTCAGTTTGACAACCCCTAAAAAGCCCACTTCCGTGCATTTTTCTGTGTGCCAGATTATGCTGTCACTGTCCTCCTTTTGCCTCGATAGCCAAGCTGCATGAAGAACTTCCATTTTGACTTCTTCCCGGGGAGACAAAATTAATTCTTCTACAGAAAAAGCCTTGACTAGAATACCCCTTGCAATGTGCTGGGTTTGTTTTGCAAAGGACAGTGGTTAGAGGGCTCCTAACTAGTCTTGTTATCGTTAACCCCAAAACACTAATGATGGAGAAGTCTGCTTTGGGATTATGCTCTGTGGAGGTGCGTGAGAGCACCCCAGCTGGCCCACAAAACCCAAGAGAAGGGTGCAGAGCCTGGGGAGGCAGCTTTCCAGAGGAGCTATAGAGCGGGTGCTACTCGTCTGCAAACGGGAGGACCTTCAGGTCTTATTCTCAGCTGCTTTTATGTGAGCGTTTGTGTACGGTCATGTTTACAGGACAGAATTAGTTGTTTTCTGAGGAAGACGAGCAGGAAGCACCATGGATGGCCCATCATCTTCAGCATCAGACTGGCTACTCGTTCTCTGAACTAATCACCACAAGCTGAATTGCTCACTCACTGCCTTTACAGCCTGTTTCTGCTCTCCTTAATTTACGTGCACTTTCTCTGAACAGGCTACTCAGCAAATGAGAGAGGAAGAGGGGGGAGTAAATATGTTGTAAGGGAAAGATTGTATCATCAACTGAGAGTGCCCCCAAAAAACAATTATAAAATAAAATTTACCCCATAACCTACTTTTCAGACAAATCTCAAAACACACTGAGGCAAAACATTATATTATTACAGCAATGCGATGTAAAAGCAGGTAAAATAAAGTGGGAGAGAAAAGCAAGGTAGGTGTTAAAATCCCTAGCAGGGGATTGTCTGACACCTTTCTAGCTGGGAAGAACAAACGAAATATCCTTCCCAGCGTGTCAGTGCCACAAATACAGAGGCAGACATCAGTTAAAATCAGGTTTGGGACCTCGGGCATCCCACAGGTGTAATCCTTTGATGTGCTGAACAGTAGTGTATCTGCAGTTGGTCAAGGCCTCCTTACGCTATCAGAAATGGGGGGGGAGGGCTCTTCTTGTCCTTGTCCCACAGCCGTCAGGGAGTGCAGCAGTTGGGTGGGAGCTGACCCTGCTCAGAGGTTGTCCCTGGTGCATCCCTTGAGCTGTCACGGGCAGCCCAGCCCAGCCTGTGAGGAGAAAAGGGACCAACTCCCCTTGGTGGTCAGCTGGGTCTGTCCCATGCAGCTCTGCCCTGTGTCTTAGAAGACACAAAACCAGTTGGCTGCCACTTGCTTTTATATTAAACTGTACTGCAGGAGAGCACAAAAGCTGTTAGCTTCCCCCAGCCCCCCAGGGACGTGCTGCTGCCCCCTCACAGCATCTGCACAAGGAAGCGCCTGATTTCCCCCAAGCACACCTGGATGGCCTTGACTCCAGGGAAAATGGTCCTCACAGCCATCTCTTCTCCATGGCCGTGGCCTCTGAGTGGGGAGGAGTGTTTCCCTGCTGGGCCTTGGGCTGGCAGCAAGTGCAGATGACGCCTGAGTTTGGCTGTGTCCATGCCAGGCGCTTTCTGTCCCACATTGAAAGGGCTGTGTGCAGGGTGAGTGCTCACCTGGTGGCCCTGGTGGCTCCTACCAGTGGAGGATGGCACTGCTTGGCTGAAGCCGAGCCCTTGCAACATCCTTAACTGCAGCCTTAGCACAGCGGGATGAAGAACCAAAAATTTCATTTGCCGCAGTGAGTTTCTTAGACTCGCCTCAAGAAACGTCTGTTTCATTGCTGCTCCCTGCTTTGTACATTATCAGCCCCCTTCCCTAGTACCAGAGAGCAGCAAAGCTCAAAGCTGCCCAAAAAAACCAAGTCTCCTTGTTTTTCTCTTAGCTTCACCTGGGAATCACCATTCTCAGCTCGCTTAGGCATGCACATCCACCAGCGCTCTTGATCGCACGCTCAGGTGTTACCTAGGGGAGCCCCATCTCCTCGCACTGACAGGCTGCGGTTTGCTTCGAGCAGAGGCACAAAGAGAGCCAGAGGCGGCTGTTTGGGAAGAATGAGCCTGAGGCTCCGTTTACAAAAGGATTATGCACCAGCACATTTTGTTAGAGGGTGTGATTATTTTTTTTTTCCTTTGTCTAATGATATTAATGCAGTCCCTCAAGCGGACATAGCTATATCAGTATGAAGGTGCTTACGTTGGTTATAGTTTACTCCTTGCTGTAATTAAGGTAGCTGAGTTTATGTTCCTTAATTAGGAGGAGACCGTCTCCAACTCTCCAGCCAACTATAAGAAAGCCCACACATTGCTGCCCCAGCTTCTTGTAACTAACCCATGAGATTGTCAACATCTTTTCAGCGCTGATTAGGGAAAAGAGACAATAAGGAAGGACTGTTTCTCATTATTTTCATGAGCAGGCTAGGCGTTCAGAAGCATGCCACAAGCAAATAGCAAATTGCATCATAAAACGTAACTAAGGCAGGCCTGGCTCAGAGTACCTGCTGCTTGGTAAAACCAGGAGGGCAGCTTGGGCTGCGGGACAGAGGAAGATGGAAGGTGCTGCAAGCAGCCTCCAGCCCTCCATGCAGGAGGTGGCTGGAGAAGGAGGCAGCCAGACCAACAAACAGAGCAGTGGGGCAACATACAGTGGGAAGAAGACACAGATGAGCTGACCTACATAGACTGATTTTCTTTGATAGCAGCAGTCAGTTACCTATGGTGACATTCAAAGCCTCCATGTTTGCAAAACTGATGACCTGAAATCCACCTCCTAGTCTTTACAAGCAGAAGGGAATTGTGCATTTACCCTCTGCTGTGCTAACAGCTCTTCACACCCAGGCAGTTCTCAACAGCATCTGTTTTGACGAGCAAGTACCCACTCTTCAGAGTCAGCAGAGGTAGAGGTGGGACCACAGTTAACTTGGGGCGGCTTTGGTTTGTGAACTAGAAGAACTGACAAAGTATGCGATTTTTGCCTTCTCTCATTTGACATTTTTGAGACTCATTTTTCTTCTACACCATTAACTTATTAGCTTGAAATGTAAGATGTCACCATGATAGAAAACACAGGCAGGAAAGTGTTCATTAAGATAGTGTTAAAATAGCGTTGGGAACAGTAATGTTATGCATTTAGTGTGACACGAGTACTTTTTCTAATACTACAAAAGCCAGAGGAAAATGTCATTCTAAGTGGATATTATTATAGTTTATATCCCACATCATGCAACAAACCTAATTCTTGCAGCAAACACTACGCATGAAACAAATTAAAAGCGTTAGGCTCTCTGACTAACGGCTAATCAAATTACACGCAATGACCTGGTGAGGATCGGAGCAGCAGCAACAGGCAGAGGCACCTCCTAACCTTATTCAGTGCAAAGGGAGCTCAGGGCTACCCCTGGGACTGCAAAGGGGGATGGTTGCACCCTTGTCGCTGGTGGGACAGCCCAATGCATCTCCCTGCTCAGAGTTTGTGTGCATGATCAGCTTGTGAACTTGAAGTGGGGCTGGCTGGTCCCTTGGCTTGTGAGGGAAATGTTTAAAAAATTTCCAGTTGCACATCTTCCATTGAGCATCCCTTTACAGAGAAAGAATTATCCCCTCAAAGGGTATGTTATTACAGAAACTTCTACCAAATGGAATTTATACAGCATGTTACCAGGACACTTAATCTGTTGTGAAGCTAAGATAAAAACAATAAAAAGGCAAACCCATATATTATTTAGAACATTATGTGTGATCTGGTTTTATGGACTTTCGGTTTGTCCACAGGTTCTTTAAAATGTGGAGTCTTTTCTATCCCAGTTAAAGCCCAAGTCAAAGAATATTGCCTTCCGATCTCCAGGCAGATAAGAGCAAATTACATACCTCCAGCTCACCTAGAAGAAGGAAACACATGAACAGGTCCAGAGTACAGATTTTTAGACAATGATCTAAATTACCAAGCCATTAACAGCAGATGAGGTACATGGCAATAAATACCAACACATAAACTAGATTGATAGCTTTTTTCTGGAACATTAAAATTTTCCAAAACAGGTTTATGGGGTTTTTTTTTGTTGTTGTTTGTTTTGTGGTTTTTTTGTTTTGTTTTGTTTTTTTGTTTTTTTTTTTTTTTTTTCTGGGAGATAGGACATTTTGTCTCTCGTATTACAAATGTGGTGTGAAACGAAAAGAGGAAACACACTCCCTCCTCCCCCAGCTCTCTGAGGAGGAGACTCATTGTGGCACATACAAGAAAAACAGCCACCCACACACTGGAGCCCTTCAAGCAGAAAGCACCTGACAGGAATTTAAAAGTAGGTTTTCAATGGTGAAGTTGGCAGAAATCTACATAAAAGCAGTTCTTCAAGGGAGGGTATTATGTGATATGAATTAGATTAATGTATTGAGTTCCTCCTTTTTTTTTAACTGTAGAGTCTAAAATTAAATTATTGTTATCATGATGAAATATTTTGTTCAAAGCAGCTCATGCTTGAACACAAGGAATAACAGCAAGGAAAATATAGGGGAACACAATATATTTTAATAAAAGAAAGTTTTCCTATCACTTAAAATCTTGAATTTCTATTATTAGAAATCTAGGTGTTAGCTGCTTGAGCCTTCAAAACCCTCACTGTACACAGAGCCAGCAGTATGCCTAAAGCATTTAAAATTAAGTACGTCTAATGAAACGGTAAGAAAATATGGGCATAAGAAGTCATTTATTTTAT
Source organism: Vanellus vanellus (assembly GCF_965231255.1). Lineage (NCBI taxonomy): Eukaryota > Metazoa > Chordata > Aves > Charadriiformes > Charadriidae > Vanellus > Vanellus vanellus. The sequence goes on from NC_138909.1 coordinate 38,481,276, forward strand.
TTTAAGATCATTTTATAAGAGAAGGTGAAGCGTTTGCAGCTTTTCTTTTAGTAACAAACGCCAGTGACATTCCGATAAGAATAACACCTGTTTTTCCAAAAGCTTTTTGGAAGCTTCATATGGACATCTTTAGAGCACTGTGTTTCTCATCCTTAAGACCGTATGGCTATATTAAATATATTTTGCTTCTGAGTCAGTTTGTCCTTCTGTAATGAAGGTGGAAGAAAACAGTTGCTGCCATTTAAGACCCCACTTAAATTTTTCATTGCCTTTGCATGTTTCATATAACCTGAATTTAAGTAGCTTTCTTGGTTTTAATTTTTCTCCCTATTTATTTTTAAACTGAAACCAAACAGTATCCTCTATATTTCTTTTTTTTTCTCTGCAGTGCAAAGAAATTTTTAAATGGCTTACTGACTTGCAGGTTATTGATAACTGACTCTGGTAGATAATTTCACACCGGCTTCATTGCCCGACTTGATCTGGGTCTTCCACATGGCAGTGGCACAACCATGTACGTCCTTCTTCTTGGAATGAATTTCCTCTGATTTACACCATTCATAAGTAAAATGAAAACTACTTCTACATTGCTCCACCAGTTGTGAAAGCTTTCTTCAACACCACCAGTTCGGCACAGATTTCTTGTGAAGTATCTAAGGACAACCGAGATTTATTTTGCCTACCACCTCATGTATAAATTAGCCCATAAATCGCTGGTGTTAACTCTGAAATTCAAATTGCCATGCACGCCTCCTGGAGCCAGACTTTCTGATATGCTGAACACCTGCAACTGGTTAGTGGTAACTGCAGTTGTACTCAGTGTGGCTTCTTACCCCTTAAGAAGGAGGGCATAGATTGCTCAATTATTTACACTCACAGTTACAATTCAAAAAGGTCCTCATCCTGGCATTCACAGAAAACCATTCCTCTTAACTACCACCTTCTTATTATCTGTACTATTTGTCTTTCACACGTGAGGAGCACAGTAAGAAGTACATACACTCCGTGCTAGGAAAAACTGTATGTCCAGTCCTTAGCTATGCATTTTGGTGTCACTGCTGTGCTGACACCACGGCCTCTAATTGCAGCAAGGCCCCTGGTGGCTTTACAGATGAGAAACACAGAGTTATTAAACAGGAAGGTTTTTGTCATTTGACTAGCTGGAAGTCCTGGCAGCAGTATTGACTCATTAGTTTGTCATGTGCAGATGAATGAGAAGAACATATGCGCTGCTCAAAACCTTTTCCTGGGCCACTCTATGCCACACTGAGAGGTGGGCCTGTGCGAACCTCATGAAGTTCTACAAGACCAAGTGCAAGGTCCTGCACATACATCGGGGCAATCCCAAGCACAAATACAGGCTGGGAGAAGAATGGATTGACAGCAGCCCTCAGGAAAGGGACTTGGGGGTGTTGGTGGATGAGAAGCTAAACATGAGCTGGCAATGTGCGCTCACAGCCCAGAAAGACAACCGTATCCTGGGCTGCATCTAAAGAAGCGTGGCCAGCAGGTCGAGGGAAGGGATTCTCCCCTTATACTCTGCTCTCATGAGACCCCACCTGGAGCACTGCGACCAGCTCTGGAGCCCCCAGAACAGGAAAGACATGGACCTGTTGGAGCGGGTCCAGAGGGCCACGGAAATGATGAGAGGGCTGAAGCACCTCTCCTATGAAGACAGGCTGAGAGAGTTGGGGTTGTTCAGCCTGGAGAAGAGAAGGCTCAGGGGAGACTTTGTTGTGGCCTTCCAGTACCTAAAGGGGGCCTACAGAAAAGACGGAGTGGGACTCTTTATCAGGGAGTGTAGTGATAGGATGAGGGGTAACAGTTTTAAACTGAAAGAGGGTAGGTTTAGATTAGGTATTAGGAAGAAATTCTTTACTGTGAGGGTGGTGAGACACTGTGACAGGTTGCCCAGAGAAGTTGTGGAGGTCCCATCCCTGGAGGTGTTCAAGGCCAGGCTGGGTGGGGCTTTGAGCCAGCTGGTCTAGCGGAAGATGTGCCTGCTCACAGCCAGGGGGTTGGAACTAGATGATCTTTAAGGTCCCTTCCAACCCAAACCATTCTATGATTCTGTGATTCTGTAATGAAATAACAGCTCCTGCCTTTCCATATGCCAGTATCTCTGTAATCACAGATCCATGATCACAGATAAGTTTCAAAAGCTTGGGATTTTCCAGGTTATTTTTTTCTCTGTGGTTAGCTGTTACCTGTAACCATGTAGGATTGACCGGGACTCTCCGGCTTATTGCTTTAGTCCCGGCTGATGTCAGGATTCAGGCCTTTTATCACTAAAATGAAGAGAAGGTGTGTGGGGAGGAAGGGATTGGTGGTAGATGATTATATCCTGTGTTTTAAATGCAAACACAGGTTACTGCTGCCTCAGAAATCAGTCTTAGAAGCTCATTTCCTACTTCAGCTGCAAAAGTCATTGACATACACTTTATTTGTTTTAAAGGAGAGTTATGTTAAACTGCTGTTACCGAAGCACTGTGCAGCACATGATACTAGCTAGTTTAATCCTCTTCAGAATTGTAGTCCTTGAGAGTATGTGTATTTTCTTTTAAGGTTTTAGTATGGTCCCGAAGTTGTAATTGGGCCTCACTGTGTTACAGTCACGGACACACTGATCTGGGGATGCTGCTCTCTGTCCAACCCTCCTCGCATGTTGAACAGAGAAGAAAAGTGCTTGAAAACCAGATACGTAGGATTTGTAATACTGAGCTCCCATGCATTTTGTATATCCAACTACCACGTTTAGAGGATCCTGAAAATTAATTCATTGTAGCTCACTCTTTATGGATTTAGTTACAAAAGGGTGGGGGTTAACTTTAAAGGAAATCTATTCCTGCAAGTGGAAAGCCATTTTCTTTGAGACGAGCTTCTTAAAAGCACAGAAAATCAATTAACAGTCCTTGTATTTCAGGTTTGGGTCTTTTTTATCATGCCAGAATGATACCAGTCGTGAAGTCATCCCCACTCCAACACAGCGCTGCACCACTAGCAGGAGTTTGATTTCCACGATAAAATCCCAACTCCTGTTTCTGGAAAGTGTGACACTTCTTCTCTCCAAGAAATACTGCTTCTGCCCAGTGGAGTAGATTTTTGGAGGAAACATTAAAGAATTACATGGAACTTAATGAAAAATAAGAGAATTGCTCTTCATAACTATATTAAATTATATCTTGTGGACTTTCTAAATAACATATGTGATGAATGGCTTGGAAATTTAAATAACAGTTAGAAGATGTGCAATTTGAATTTCTAGTCTCATAACACTCTAATCTTAGGAACCTTTCTACTAAGCTACAGGGATTTTTTTTCTCTCATTTTAAGACTCTCCCAGAAGTGAGTTATGGATCACACTACAGCACATTAGCTGTCAGAGTACAATTTGGCAACCCTGCCACAGTATACACATTCTCTTTTATGAGTTTATAAATACCCTATAAACAAACAGTATGAATATATAACTGATATTGGAGGTCTTAGCCCATAAAGAACTCCAACATAACCACAGGATGAGTTCCAGAGTATTTAATTTCTTGTAGAGGGGGGTGAGGCGATTGGCATTGGTTGGGTACAGGGCAAATTGCCAGGAGAAGGTGGTTTTTTAAAAAAATCTCTGCCTGCCATTATTCATTGTGCCAGGGTGAAAATTTTCAACAGTGCATAAGCTTCATATCTGTGTTTGAGCATTTGGCATTTCCACAGCATAGCAATTTGAATGATCTATTCATCCAGAGGGCTGTTACACTTTTCCCCTATTTTTAGAAAGGTTACTAAGGAGAAGATAAGGCCTCAGATTTTCTTAATCAGTCTGACTGCAGACCTGAGCATGACCTGGACACTACAAAGATATCTTTGATGAATGTTAAGACATCATGAGCTTGTTCATTTTATTTCGCTTGTGCCGCGTTCTGATATAGGTGAGAGAAGGTAGCCATGACACTTAGCAGAGGGAATGTGGTAATTTAGAGGGGGATTCAGCTCATTTAAGAAGGTACCTGTAGTACTTACGATGTGGCCACTCTTCTTTTAAATCCATGTAATTCTGTAATGGGGAACTTAAAAAGTATTTCAGATCTCATCTCATCAGGACTAAACTGCAAAGTCTGAATTTCTAGCAAATAAGATCTCAGATGAAAACACCCTTATTTAAACTAAATCTGAAGTGTCCAGTGCCTAAGAAATGGAGGGTACACACACACATGCTATAAGAGGAAATAGTTCTTTTGGGGAGAGGATAGATGCATAAGTGACACTGCCACGCCTCAGTATCAAAGTCCTTGGGAGAAGATGAGACTGAAGAACAGCTATAAAACTCAGCCAAGGTTACATCTATAAGAAGATAAAATTACCCATAGCTTTTATACAGTTTCTTTTAGAGAAACAAACAGAAAGGTTTATCTAATTTATCAAGACAAATTTCCATGGATTTTATCCATGTGTATGTGCATATAGAGAGAGATTTTAAATCATTTTATCTCAGAATTTACTAGTAAAAAGCTATAAAATTAAGAGAAGGCATGAAATTGGAATAAGCGTGATAAAGCATGGTGTCTTATAAAGCTAATGTCAAAATAGCGTGAACCAGACTCAGTGCCACAAAAGGTCCACACAGTTGAGAGTCAGCAGTGTGAAGCAGAGTGCATCTGACTCTCGGGATGACAGACTGAAGAGGATATGACTGGTTAGTTTAGCAGCATTTGCCTCCCTCCCTCACAGACATTCTCCCTCCAGCAATGGCGTTAAGCAGAGTTGTACTTGGCCAAGGATCTGGCAATGTATCCAATGCATCTACATGGGTATGTCTGAAGGAGCAAACAGGATGAAAGTACTGTTAGCAAAATGTTTAGAGAATACCCTAAACAAAGGAAAGAAAAGAAAAAATAACTACCTTTGTGCCTAGAGAGAGGAAACTCACACAAATGCTACAATATTGAATATCTCAGGCAAACTGCAGTCATTTATTAAACTGTATGCAGTCATTGTTAAACTGTACATCTATAAAAAGGGTATTAGAGTAGATATTAAGCCATTTGGCTTGTAATTGGGGCTTTTTATTCCAATCTCATTAATTTGAAAACTGGCAAAATAACCAGGCTTGTTTATCTCCATTTAGCTACCTTACTTTACTACACTTCCTCCCCCCCCCCCCCCCCGCCTTTCTTTTCATCTTCCCTTTCCCATTTTTTCCTTTTCCTTGGAGAGCTTCATTAACATTGTGCACGTGCAAGATATTAGGACAGGATCCTTGCTGAGGTTGCAGTATTTGGCTAGGAGAAAGGGAGGTAGTACCAATGCAGTTCCCCACTCCCAGTTGTCCCTTGTTCACTTTTGGCATCACCTCAAGAGCCCTCCCTTGCACCGTGCACCCATCATCAGTGTCAACGGCTCCTCAGAAAGTCTCTGGCTTTCCTGCTTTTGCAGAGTCTGTGAATTTCCTTGAGTTTACTCCTCTTCATCTTTTTGCATCCCTTGACTTCTCAGTTGGCAGCTTGGATTTGGGGGTTTCCCAGCACAGGATGCAAAAGGTCTCTGCAGAAAACCTCTCCTTATGCTGATTTCTCCTGGTTCACATCTGTCAATGCAAGTTCCAGGCTTGCCAGATTCCCAGCTGAACTTCTCCATGTTAGTTGTATTTGTGTTTATAATCCAGTTTACTGTTTATATGTTCAAAAATCCCTCCTCTTCTCTCTGTTTCTCTCCCTGCAGAGGATCTTGATTTCCTCCAGAAGAATAATGAGAAATATAAGCTGGCTGTTCCTGTCCTTTGAGGTTTCTTCCATTCCCTGAACAGCCCCTCATATGATGTGTATAAGAAACTCTCTTATCTAATTTCTTTTTCTTCTTTCAGCACAGCATGATCATCCCATATTAGCTACTGATTCCTCATTTTTACTTTTCTTGTTTTCTTTCTGATTTTCCTTAATCTCTTCCTGCTCTTAAGTTCCTTTCCCCCTCCCAATACCTCTCATCTGAAGAACTGAGAAAAATAGGTGTCGTGGGTATACCATAGGTATCACCTCTAAGTTTGTCTAACAGTTTCTCTATTCTCATTCAGTCATAGACTGTTGCTAATCTAGCATCCGTGCCTGGTATTTTTTTGAAACTACTCTTGCCAAAGCCTTCAGTGACTGCTTTCATGCAAACGCCTAGCTTGTTAAGAACTCTTCAGCCTGCGATGACTTTATCTTCAATCCCCTGGCCTTCTGCAGCTTTTCCTCCTGGATCTATTTTTAATCACTCCTTCAGCATGCATTACAACAGTTCCCCCTCTTGCTCTTTTCTGGGGTCTCACATGGCTCTGTCTCGGATCGTTTTGTCTTTGTAAAATTTATTTCTCATCTGTTGCCCATCTCAACTATTGCCTCTAGGAGCGTGAATCACACATCTGCCACTCACATCTTGTCACTGTGGCATCAACTCAAATTCACAACCTTTACATCAGAGGTCTTATTTTTTTCCACCCAAATCTCTCCTTATTACCGCCTTCCTCAGTCATTACTTGTCAGTCACAACTGGAGACCATTTGGCACTTTTCTATGATACTAATGTAGGTCCTCACATACATATCACCTATAAATTCTGTAGACGTATTCTGGGTAATATTTTATTTTAACCCCACATCCAACTAAAACTCTCCAGGCTATCTTGAATTTTTGCTACATCCTTTTTCTTTGTCTTTTATAGATAAAGTTTTGGGCTGCTCATATTTAGTGAGAATTTGTTGAAAAGTCTGCTCACTTTGAATGTGAGAAATGTGTGCTCCCGTTCAAAGCCCTAAGCACTCTGTCTTCCTCTAATTAGGTATCTATTGCTTTTCACTGAAGAATGATATCATTTTCATTTGTTCACTTCTTAAGTTGCTATGATACTTTGATGCATGTCCCGGGCTGTACCTCCCATGTGGGTGAAAAAAGCACCTTGTTGCCATCCATCACACTACCTTATCGTGACTCAAACACTCTGCTTGTTCTTGATGTATGGTGAAAAATAACACATCAGTTATTTAACTGACATGTCGAGTTCACTGGCTCTTTCTATTGCCCCATGTGCATTCTTTGTATTGTATCTCATCTTCTACCTAGATGGCAAGCTGACTAGGAGAAATAACAGTATATTTCTGATTTTGATGAACAGCTGCTCCCGCAGTTGGGTCTTGGTCCACACCTAGAGTCTTTTGAGTATACAAATAAAAGAGCTGTCAAATAATAGTGATCACTTAGAGGGTTTTGTCTGTCATTCCCAGTGGTACAGCTCACAGTGAAGGAACGAAATGGGTTTGTCCTTCAAGAATTTGCAGGAGCGTGCTGGTTTGATCCATGGCATGGGGGTATTCCACTGCATTTCCCATCCTCCCGAAGCACCTTGACAGCTTCCAACACAGAAAATGCATATAGCACAGAAATTTGTTACTATACAATTTTAATTCAGTGTTCTGGGTTTTAGGAGTAAATTTGGATTAATACCAGGATGAATATATAGTTTATTGGATAAATAAGTATACAGAATCAATTAGTTACTCCTAGCATACAATAATAATGGGTTATTTTCGGCTGACATTGCACTATCTCTGCATCATTAAGGTCTACATTATTTTTCATTCTCTTATCTGTTAAATGTTCCTCAGATGCATAATGCAATCAGGTTACCTGTTTTTAAAAAATGGAACCGAAATTCTTTTCAGTATTGTTTCATTTATCTGTGACTTGAAAAACCTTGAAGATTGAGCTAAGACATTTTAGGACAGTGTAATTTCTACAAGGACTTTTTTTTTTCTTTTTTTTTTTTTTTTTAAGGTTAGAAGGGATACTCAGGAAATAAGTTGCTCCCTTTTTTTAACTAATGTGCTCCTTCTGAGCCCACTCAGTGATTGGTCTCATTTTAAAAATCCGCACATTAAGATCCTCTATTAAATTTGAATTGGACCATTTAAGTGCATAAAAAGTAAGTTATTTTACTTTTGATGATAATCACACTTAGAAACCTTGGACAGAAAGCAACATAAAAATGTAATATAGTTGCTTAAAAAGCTAAAAGTTCTTTTAAAAATGTCGGTTTATGGATTTTTACCAGTCCACAGAAAGGGAAAGGAGACATTCCAACCAACAGAAAATGTACCAGGGAGTAATAATTTTTTTAAAAAAGCTGTTCGTTGAAAAGGAAATAATCTGAAAGCAATAATGCCAAATGGAAATGTACAAGAGAATGAATAAATTGCTTTGTAAATTAGTCAGCCTTTTCACCCAGCAAAACCATTAATAGTGGCTGTTTTCCTTATAATTATCTTATTTTGCAATGTAAAATTATACTAAAAGGGGTTTGAAGTAGAGTCCTCCTTACAGAGAAGATATGAACCGTAATGACTTTCTTTTAAAAAAAAAGAAAAACCAAACCAAAAAATCCCCAACCAATAATAATTGTAAAGTGTTGTAAGAAGCTAATGAGAACCTCTTCAGAATGGATTCTTTGTTGGTTGGGGAATACAGTTTGTGACTGGCTCTTCCTGAACTCACTCTTTTACCATACTGGAACGCTTTGGACATTGTGGATTATAGCATTTCCAATTCATCCTATTACCAGCTATTGAAATGCCAGCTTTGATTTTTATCTTACTAATTTTCTCAGCCCTATGAAAAGATACAGATAGATACAATTTTGTTTGCTGTGTGTCCTGGTTCCGGCAAGGATGGGGTTAATTTCCCCAAGGAGCGGCAGGGAGGCAGGTATTCCATCCCACGTGGCCCATGCCCGGCTATAAGAGGCGGTAGCCGGGGAGGGGGGGGCAGTCGCCACTCGGGGGCGGGCTGCGGTGGTGCGGGTCTTGTCGCTGCGCGGCGGTACTGTAATCACGTTCTTATACTCCTTTATCGGTGTTACTGTTTTTCTTTCTTCTTCCCTTTGTCTGTTCTGTTAAATTGCACCATTTCGACCCACGAGTTTTGCCCTTTTCTGCCGATTTTTCCCACGGGTGCGGGAGTCGAGCGAGCGGCTGCGTGGGTCTTTGTTGCTGGCTGAGGCCAAACCACGACACTGTGTTATTTTCAACATTACGAAGGCCTTCCAAGTATTTTGTGCCCCTAAAGTCTTAACTGACAACAGACAAGTTAATATCAGGGGATATTACCAAATCATCAAGTATCTGATGTGCTTTTCAGAATATTTATGAAATATTTTTGAATAAATTCTGAAATATTTTCTTCTAAGAGTTGATATAGATGTTTTTTCCTGGCAGGTGAGAACATACGAAGTTGAGGACAAGTTGTGACTGGTAAGTTCCTTAGACATGGACTGAAAAATACTGTGACAAAGATGTGCTGTGTGGTGGTTTGTTTCTTTTAACCTCTCCTCTAATGGACTTCTAATTTTGGGAGCTCCATTAATTCAGGTTAATATTGTGACGTTCTTCTGAAGAACTTAAAGGCATATCATAGTAGAGGAGGTAGTAATTAGATCAAACTAAATGGGACACTCATTCTGGCAACTTACGGACCTAATCCGGTTCAGAGTTAAGAGCATCTGGCAATATAAAGGAACACAGTTCACTGTGAACCCTAGGTTTTCTGGATATTTTCATGCTAAATAGTTAGTTGATACTAGAGAGGGGGAAAAAAAGGGATGTTCTTTCTTTAAAGATTTGTACCAGTACATTCTTCTTTACAATGCTTCCTGTATGCAAGATGGCCCCCATTTAAAAAAAATCAACACTTCATCCCTTTTATCTGTATTATGCTTTATATGGGCTCATTTTCTTTGACAAATAAATGCCTTTTCTTATATTAATATTTATGTGCTCTAGTGGTGTAAAAGACAATTAAACTATAAACCCACTAGAATCTTTTTCAATAAATAGACACAATTAAATTTCTCTCTGTACAGGTGAATCTTGCTTAAAATTTCAGCAAGCTGTTGTTGAGATTATATTACCTCTTTCTTTTAAATGTAGATAATACTTGGTAGAAGTCGTTCATTCAGTTGTAACTCCAGCAGTTTATTTGTTTAAATATTCTGGAAAATATGTGAAAAAAAATTACTAAAAGAACTTTAAGTTAGCTTTTAAGGTCTCTACTTTGAGCAGGACATTGGACAAGATGCCATACAGAAGCTCCCTGCAGATAAAACATTGTAATTCTAGGATTTAAATTTCCAGGAAGGGAAATCACAGTGAAGGGTGTGACCTCGCCAAAAAGAAGTAAATATTGAAATGTTTTACTATGCCTTGGTAGATGAAAAACTGTGAAATAATGGAAACTGATATGGAAGAGATGTGACAGAACTCCTATAGAAAAAGAAAAAAAAATAGGGAGGAAGAATGTTAAGGCATTGTAAAAACACTATACAAAAATAAAGAATTTGCTGTATTGCATCACATCAAGGACCATCTGGGTAGCTAATGCGTATTTAGCAGTGGCTCTTTTCTAGAATCAGCCTCAGTGGAGCCCTTAACATAGCTGCTTAGGAGTACATTCATTATCATTTATTAATTAAATTATTCTTAAATAGAAACTCGTTGCATCTATTATTTTTTCTCTCTCTTCACCTGGAACTTAAAGTAGGATTTCTTTTTCTCTTATGAACATCCTGATCTTAAATCAAAAGGAAGATCACTTAGAAGTTTTTCCATAGCCGTGTTTTGAGTAAAATGGGATTTTGCTGAGAATGTGGGATCCTTGAACTAAACCAGTCAGATACTAAATGCAGATTATACATCACCTCAAAGGGACCCCATAAGTGACATTTGAATCTGCGGTTTAAAGAGGATGAGGAAGGAAACACAGTCAGCAGCAATGTTTCTGGTACGCCAGCTGGGGCCGAAGATAAACATTGGGCACAGATGTGCCAGCCTGAGCTGTGGTGGAAAACCAGAGCATCTTGCTGTAATAAGATCCACGCATTTCTGAGTTTCCTTGCGGAGACATGCTGTAGGGCTCCAGCCACTCCGCTGTCATCCGCTGCCAGAAAGTGAGAGTGTCACTTACGCCAGAGACCTTCAGGCCTCAGTTGGTCCTGCCAGCAGCAGCCTGGCAGGCTGTAGTTCTGAAGCTACAAAAATAGCTGACATTGTCTAAAGAAAAAAGCCCAGGAAGACCTTGCAAATGTGCTGATATCAAGCTCATTCATGAAGTTTACCTTAGTAGTACCATACCTTAATTTTGTAATAGGGAACACTCGGAATACGAAGTGAGGATCCTGCTTTGTAGGTTTTTGTTTCAGCGTTGTTCTTGTCATTTTCTAGCTGGAAACTATAGTTCAGGAATAATGAGTCAGGCACAATGGTGGGCTTAGCTGCTTCTCTTGTATCTAAAGACACATTATTTGCTTTCTCCATTCAGCTGTGGTTAGGCTTGAATTGGGGGGGGGGGGATTCTATAGGCAGTTCAGGATGCTGGGCACGTGTCAGTGAAGGAGAAACTACAGGTTAGCACTCCTGTAGTCCGTGCCTAAGCAAAACTGAAATCGCAATATCCTTGGCTTACTGATAGTTCTCATTTTGCAGAACAGCTTCAGATATCTTTAATATAGTAATCTATTGGAAATTATCTCCTAAGAACCAGTGGGGACTTATGCTGTATTTATTATAGGTAATTTTCATTTTCAGTTATGTGTTGTTGTTTTTTTCACTGAGGAAGGTAGTGAGAAAGGGAAATTTAAAAATGCAGGGGTTTTGAATACTTTTTTTTTTCCCGGGTTAATTCTTAATGAGTAGGTAACTAAGAAACTTGTTGATCTTGAAAAAGGAGAACTCTTCCATATTTTGGGGTTTGAAATCTTTTCCTGCCCCTTCTATTCCTCGTTGAAATTAAAGGAAGACCATTATTATGGGAATCTTGGTTTCAAAAGTAAGTGGACACTTTATCTCCGTTCATATCTATGTCAATGTATTGTGGGAGTGTCTGCTAGGAGGTGGCCGACATAGGATGACTTGATGCTTTCTAAACTTTTCACAAAACTTAAGGTCATTAATAGCACTTTTTTTTTTTTAAATTACAGTGTAAAAATTTAGAAGAAAGTATCATTTTTAAGAAAGGAATTGAAAGCTTTACCTTGACTGACTTACTTAATTTTTTATTCAGTGTAGTATTAGGCAACAGTTTAAAATAGAAGGATGAGTGATGAAAATTCTTAATATAATTTGATCCACTCTTGTAAATTCTATGTTTGGTTCTACCCTCTCATCTGTACAAGGATAATTAATATGAGTTTCTAATCACTCATTCCTTCTGTTTCGAAAGAATAAAAGAGGTGGCACTTAAATAGGTGCTGAGCTGCATGAAAGAAGTATTTTTGGTGATTAGAAACAGTAGAGAAAAAAGAATCTAATGACAAAAAAATGAACATTAGCAGATTGACATTTTCAAGTGTCTGAATGACACAAAGAACAAGTGCACCATTATACAAACTCGTTTCCTAGAAGAGAAAATGGATTGAAGAAAATTGCTTCGAATGAATTGCTACCAAGTTGAGTTACAGGGGAAAATTAAAAGAGTTTTTATAGAGCAGTCACTGAATGAGGTAGTACATTAATACTCCTGAGCAACCATCTATCTTAGGGTTAGTGTGATATAACAAGAGCTGGGTCATTTATTCATTAATAATATATATATTTACCTAAGGGTGGTAAACATAATTAAACAAGTCTTTTCCTTGAGTTACCTTCTGAAGGCAACTTGCTAAATTCTGCAGGAAAAAACTGTTGGCAGAGAGGTTAGCTCTGCATATCAGAAGCAGCGCTGTTCCCTCGGGATTCTTCTCCCAGCTGTAGTCTTAACTCCTCAGACCTGCTCTGTGCCAACATCTTTTACCAGAGCAGCTATATCACTGAGCAATGTGAAAAGAATTGCTTGGCTAACAATTGACAAAAGATAAATATATTGCCAATACAGTCTTAATTGTGGCATAGCTTCTTATGTGTGGGGATACGGCTAAGATACGAAGATAATTATTCCTTGTTTCTAGTGGCAGAATCAGTGACCACAGTGTGTGGCCAGTACGAGATTGAGCTGAGGTTGCCACACTGATGTAATGGTACATCGTGTGCATTGGACCTCAGTAATAGTGAGATTTAACTATTCTGCTATGCCTATTTTATGTGCAGGAAAAAAAAAAATTAAACTACATTTGGTTTTACCCCTGCTGTTCCAAATGATTATGTAATTATAGTCTCAACTGTTACACAGACCTGTAAGTTTTTTCAAGCAGGTTCCAAACCCAGAGGAAATCAGAAGACAAAAAACCATCAGCTCTTTCAGTTAAATGACAAATGGACCTGGTTGCTGGCAGGTTCTTTTCCAGTTAATCAAGTACCTTTGTTCTGTAAGGTGAGAACTTTGGAAATAGAATCCTAGTGCTGCAGCAAGTCTTCCACGTCCTCCTGTGTCAAAGATTAGCAAAATACAGCATTAGATTAACAGACAAAATATAGGATTCTGTGTGGTATATTAAGGAACATTAGGACCTGAAGTTTAGGAGCTAGGATATTCATTAGATGCATGTTTTGTAGCAGAAAATAAGGACTTCCTTATTAGGCCATTCAGTGGTACATGAAGAAATAATTACAGAATCTGTCATTTGTTTTACCAGGAGAAATGTTTGTTGTTTTAAAATGTGTGTTCTGTGAAAGGCATCCCACAATTAAATGCTCCCCCATTCATGTTCGTGGATCAAAACCATGAAAAGGCTCGCTCCCTGCAAACAACAACAATAGCTACCACATTGTGCGCATTTATTTTCAGATGAAAAACACTGTTGTCTCTTTAGTTAATAAACTCTGCCAATTTGGCCTGATTGATTTACTGCACATCATTTACTGCTGCTGTCCAAATAATCTCTATTCATGCCAATAAAAGACAGTGTCAACAACTGTAATAATAGCACACTTGTTTTTTTTCACCACTCCAAAAAGAAAAGACATCCTGAGTTCAGAGCGATCCTGAAAGAAATCCTGTTAATGAATGGCCTTCCCAGCTGTATGCACTATGGCCGGTGAAAAACCTCCCCGAGAGTATTGCGTAACCGAGCACCGACGTCGCCGTCTTCCCCCCCCCACACCTTGCTTGCTCTTGCTGACATCAGTGCGATTGCGCAGGGTACAGGTTGGCGCAGAACTGGCCCCAGTACCTCTAGTGAAGCCAAAAGGCTTTATCCCCATAGGCCGACTGACGCTGAAGAAACACAAGGTGATTTTCATGTACTTCAGCTCTAGTTCATCTAACCCCATGGGAATAAGTAGTTATGCAAACTTTGAAAAGCAAGAGCAAAGAGAAAATTAAATGCTGTAACCCCTCACTGATGTTTTTATGATCCAGACTAGAATAGTAACTCTCTCCCTGAAATAATAATCCCTTTCTGTGTCTTTCACAAGGTTGTTCCATATTTTCAGAGGAGACCGAATTTTCTTTCACTCTTTCCTCGGCCCCAAACCTCCTGCAGCGGGCTCTGATTTGGCGTCGGTCTGCGGTAGGCTACCCACGCCATCTGGAGAAGAGGCTTTCTGCAGAGTGAATGAAACAGCTGCAAGAGTGTTTTTAGGGAGGGAAATGAATAATGTGGCCATAGAGAATCTGCAGCCATTGGAGACTTTCTCCAAGTATCAAGGCACTGATTTCACTCCCTATTGAACTGAGGCAACTCCGCTCATTTACACAGGCAGCTTTTTATACCAGAGGGTGTTGGGATCACTGGACTTTTCAGCTACTGCCAGACACGTTATGCAAGGGCCACTATATTTCCACAGTTTTGTAAGATCTGCAAAGTAGTATTGATTAAAGCCTCTTTTACAATGGATATGGCCCTAATCAAGATCGGAGTTATATCATAGATGACATCATTTATCTTGAACAACAAATATTGTAAGAAGCAGAGATCAGTATCTGCCAAAAGGATTATGGATGTGGGAATATTTTTCAATTAACAGGAGATATAATTATCCAAAAATACCATTTTGCCAGGAGCTTCTGAGCTTTTATTATGACGAAGCAAAAATTAGTATTTTGGTACCTGGTAAAAAAAAAATACGGAGTTTCAACTTCTTGATGAAACTCTTAACATTTCACAGAGATAAAAATCCCTGCTCCAGTTGCTCTAGAAGTGAAATAAAAACATATAGATTGAGAGAAATCTGGATTTGCAGATCTTATGGCTAGAGCTTGGAAATAATTTCCATTTGGTAAATTTTAGACCATTCCTCCTGACTCCTGAAGAGGAATAGCTAAATTCTTTTCATTGGTCTATTTGTTACTTTCATTCAGGAACAGTTTGTCTATATGAACAGCCTTTATTTTTTAGTTATTTTCTCGTTTCCTTCCCAGCATGTGTTTTTCTTTTTATTCCTTTCCTTTCTGAGAGGAAAAATAAAATAAAACATTAAGATATTTTGTTTTCTGAAAACTAATGTGATGTTTTGGTCAAGGAACAAAATATGGCTGCGGAAATTGGAAAGCACGCTATGTTTATGTAGCTACTCTTCACGGAACTTTATAATTTTATAAAATATATTCAGCAATATTTGAGGAACTAAAGATTTATAGGCAGTGCCTGAAGGAATAAGTGCAAGTGAAACTAAATTAGCTAAGAAAACAAAGTAAATAAAAATCCAGTGTTGATTCATCTGGAACAATAATCCATATCTTTACTATTACTTTTTTGGTGATATTTGGCTTCAGTGTAAATTATCATAGTAGCTATTCAGCTTTACAATTATGTTGTAAACTTGGGAGTTAAATTAAGAGATTATCCATAGGTACAACTTTATAATAAGTGATCATTCAAGACTGCTGTTTTTCACTGATTGTTTTAAACTTTGAACTCATCATTATAGTGGAGAATTTTACATTCAGATACCATTTAATAATACTTATAATTTCAAGATAACAAATCTTCTTAGTGAAACCTGATAAATGGCCTAAAATTGATTGATTCTCATGCTTTATGTGCGCTGTACTCTGTTAGTCTTTATACCACAGCTGAATTCTGTATGGAATGGGAACAAACAGGCTCACAGTTTATTGGCATGTTTGGTTTTTTTCCCCCATATTTTCTAACACAATCAGCCATAGCTCTCCTGTGAGAGATGTGCCTGTAAATTTACATGGCTTACATTACATTATTAATCAGTGACGAATGTCTGCTTCCACAGTATCACTCCCATGTTGCATATTTTAGCTTGCTAGACAGGAATATGGACAAGAATATGGAGTCATGCTAGAGAAACGCAATGAGTAGTCTTCCAGAAGAGCCCTCACACATACATAACACCAGGGCGAATCTACTGAATGCTACGCTTTTCATAGATGATGACCACTACCGGTTCACTTATAGAAAATTTGCATTCACAGAGTTGGGTGTTAATTTTAGATACGTTGGCTATTTCAAACCTCATCCATGATTCTAAAATGTTTTTTATCGAAAGAAAATCCATCCAGAAATATTGCGGCTTCAAATGCAAGCCCATGGGGTAACGACCTTTGGTCCCTTTGAAGTGAGGTTGCTATTTAAAGAAAAGTGTCTTGATCTCAAGCAAGTTCCTATTGTCAGCACCATGTAAACAACATAACTCAAAAGGACTGGCATGTTATGGCCAGGGTAATGAGGAAAGACCATGATTTATGGAACATGAAGAACGAATGACTGTGTCGCTTTACCAACGATACTTGTGGAACGAAGCATAGACAGGGGACAGTACAAAACCAGCTTGAATTATTGTTAGTGTGCAGCATTTAAGGATTTTTCTCTAAATATACAGGCAGCATGCAATAGTTAAAAAAGCACATTATGCTGAAGGCAGCGGTCATCACATTTTGTGTAAATTATCTCTGAAGGAATCACTCACGTAAATTAGGCTTCCAAAAGACTATTAAAAATGTTTGGAATAGAAAATTTTTCAACACTTCTGAAAATTTCTCCCTTTGTTGTCATTAATTTATATGTTCCTGCACTGTGAATGTGAGGAAAAAATCACATTGTGAATGTGAGGAAAAATCTCTCACAGTCCTGTATTTCTGTGAATAACTTTTCCTCTTTCAAAACCTGATATTTGTTGTTTGAGTTAAGCATTGTAAATGGAAAACAAAAGTGCAGCATGAGACATACATTTAGAACGGACTTCTGGGAAAAGGATGCACTTTATACACAAACATGAGAAAAATAACAGTCGATGATACCAATTCTATGAATGGATTTTGCTATGCTGCTTTATTTTCAGCATGACATTGTCTATATGTTTTTCTACAGAGGCCATCACACAGGGTTAACACATTGTTAGGTTCAAAATTGCCATCTCCAAGAAAGGTCTTATGCCATTAGGTCTCCTGAGAAACTCAGTGATTTCCATTTGTTTCCATTTTTTGCAGGGCCCTTTTAAGGCGAGCACTGAACACTCAGAACCAACAAACCAACCATGACTTTCCTTTTTCCACCTTGCTGCCCCAAATACCAACTGCACTTTAGCGCCCAACTCATTTTGATGCTTGTCTCCCTGCTACTGTGGAGCACAACGGGATGTCCTGTTTACCAGTACAGTGTGTTCCACAATTTTCTCTCATCAAACTAAAGTCATCTTGCTTAAAAACAGAGAGTCATAATAGAAAAACAATGAATACCAACTGCAGTGAAAGTCATATCTAAAAAAAAAATGCAGAGAGGAGCTGTAAGAGTTTGAAACGTTGTAACAGGCGGTTCCATCTCAAACATTGGAAATATGGCTAAAATATTAAAATGTTGAAGAGAATACTTTTTAAAGTGTGTGCATTAGATATGTGACTAGCGCTAATGACAAATATCTCTTATTTCAGAGTAACAGATAATACAGACGAGATAAGTAACAATCCCATTTAAAATTAATGGAATACTACTAGCATTCTTAGCATTTTAAATCAAACTACAAAAGTATGCACACACTTGTATAATAGGAAGCAAGCTCTGACTCATAATACTCTTGACTGTTTAAGCTGAAATAATATTAAGAACTACAGCGAGAATCCAAAGCCGACCAAAGTATTTCAGCCAAATGATTTGATATAGAGTTTATACCACGTGTGATCTCTGAGTCAGTTGTTTTGCAATCAGACTCTTTGTCTTAATTTTTTAAAAAATAACCTTTCTATTTCCCCTTCAGAGATTCAGATGATGTTATTCCACTTGATGCCTATTAAAATTTATATTCACTTCTATATGATTATTATAGTTAACAGCAGCATAAGCATCTTCTTCGTTGCAACAGTTAGGGACCACAGTCACATATGAAGTCTTCGCTGTGGAGGGCACTGTGAAAACACAGAATTAAAAGAAAAAACACCCTCCTCATAACTGTTTTTGTAAATATCAAGCAAGAAGTAGATGGGGGGAGAGAGCTAAGGGGAACCAACCAGAAAAAACCATGTCCATTTGTCACAGCCACTGGCCTCAGTACCCTGTCTGCTCTTCCGAGTCCTCTGGGCAACGAGCTTTGACAGGGGAATTGAAGGCAGTGACTTTTCAAACTCTTTGCCTCCCGCACCTACTTACTGCACACACCAGTCTCTCCCTGTATATGGAGTGGGAGAAAAAATAAAAAGCTCTTATCCGAGAGAAAAATAACAAGTAGATACAAGCCAGGACTGGGGGCTGGCCAGAGGTGGGAATCAACACTGCGTTGGTGATAAGTGGAAGGGGACAGACCTTGAACTGCCTTGAAAACAGAGAAGCACCTCTAATCTGATGTTACAGAAAGCAGACAGAAGTGAAGTGCTGCACGCAGGAAATTGATAGTCAAAACCAACGGACTAACAGAATGTTCTGTAGATTATATTAGAAGGTCCTGAGCAACACAAGGAGGCTATGATGGATTTTGTTTTAAAGAAATAAACCTGTATGTCTCCACCCTCACAAATTCTTATAGTTAAGGTTTAGAAAGCAGCCTCAGATCCATGGGATCTGTTGGATCTATGGCCTTAGGGACAGAGGTGGCTGTCAGAGTTATAGGTTTGGAGGTGGTACAGAGGAGCTTGGTGCAGAGGTGACAGTGGGGCGCGAGGGACCCTGGAGAGAGGCATTGGTAAGAGGTGGCACCCCCCAGACTCTACGCTCAGAACTCAGAAAAATTTCAAAAATGCTGGACCAGCACAGAGGAAAGCTGACGGCGCCTGTGTACCAGGCAAGGAGCCTGAACAACCACCAGCAGCATTGTCCCCCTTCCAGAGGTTGGGTGTCTTGGCTTAGACTGAATTTCTACAAATGCGCAAAAAAAAAAAAAACCCTGATTTTTTAACCCCTGTGCAAGGGCACCAAATTCATCCTCCTGAGAAAAAGAATTTGGTTTGCTTAGATTAAAGGAGAGGAGAGCAAGGAGGAACGGGACAGTTTTAGAAGCCCTTTTAATGTCCAATGTCTACCATGGATAAAAGAAAATAAATTTCCTTCAATTCCACGAAAGAAGATTCAAATTAGGTACTAGAGGAAAATTACTGAAAGGTAGGGAGACTTTTTCTATAGAGTACCCACTAGTGAAGGTCTTTAGCATATTAGAAACACCTGCAAGGTAGGACAGAGACATCTAGTGGGAGGGGGCAGGCTAGACGGTGTTTTGAGGTCTCCCTCTGTGCTGGGATTCTTCTTCAGCCACCCCAGTCGAAAGACCAGAGATCTATGATTTGATGAGACAACCTTGAAAAGACATCAAGGCTTCACTTGAAGTCTAAAATCAATGGAGAATCCTATTAAAGTTTGTTCTTATCTGTCTCCACTGCTAAAAATATGTCTGCCTTACTTTTCATTTGAATTATTCAAGCTTTAATGTGTAGCCTTTGGTCTTTCATTTGTTTGGTCCATTAACTACCTTTATTTGTCATCTTGAGGTATTTATAATTTAATGCTTCAAAAGATTGTATACACATACATATCAGAACCAGTACCATTTTAAATATTAGTATTCATATTGGTACAGCAATATTTTTCTAATATTAAATATTAAAATACTCACAGGTTGAAAAAGTACAATTTCAGCATTATATCCCTGAAAACCTTTTTTAATAAATGCAGCTAGCATAGAGGACCGAGAAGAAATAAGATTCAGTCTTGTGACTTAAAATGCGCCCAACATCCACTTGGTATAAACAGCTTTTGCAGAGACAAAGATATAATGAGCTAACTGAAGGGAAACCCTGAGGAAAAAAATACTCAAAGCATCCTTCAATAACAGGAGAAACAGGGCTGCACACAGACAGCAAAGCGAATAAGGTTGCAGGTGTCTGCAGGAGTAGCAGCTATTCCATTAATTGAAAAGATGAAATTCCATTCTTGCATTGGTTAAAGTGAGCAATACTGAATTAACTTTGTGACATAATGAGTGCCGGAATAGCTTTATATGGCTTCTTTTAATAATGATACAAACATATAAATCCAAAGGTATAGGCCGTCTTATCCTAATATAAAGTGAAATTATCAAATAGAGGATAACGGGGAATAACTGTGAAACTCATGTGAATGTAATTTTCTGTGACTGAACTTGGGACCAACAGGGAGAAGAAAGTCTGCTGAGAATTTTAAAAAGGTCATTCAAAGAAGGAGGAAGAAAGAGGGAGGGAGATTTTGGATCAGAAATAAAAAAAAAAATCTATTTTTCATTTTGGAAGGAATTCTAGTTTCACTCTTGTCTCAATACATCAAGAAGAGCATCAAGGTTTTGTTTCACCTCCCCTATAGTAATGAAGAATAGTATGCATCATTCAGATGCACAAACAAAGGTATAAGCATAATAATTTACATGAAAGGGATTACATTTGGTTTTGTCTTACTAAGTCCAGCCGTCAACTAAAAATCACTGCTATGAGACAAATTAGGTGCAAAAATCTCTTGGCAAGGAGTTTCTTGTCCTTTTTGTCACCCTTAATTTCAACACTTGGGCTACTGGACTTTCTAGTTTATTATAGCAGCAGGGTCTGAAGACTTCTTAACATTTCCAGTTCTCTTAGCGAGTTGTACAACTCTACTTGAAGAATCTCTACTTAATATGCTTAAATTTGGCAGCAATTTGTAAAACATTGCATTCAAAACAACATAGGGACGATATAAGTGAATGATGCTGATGAAGAACTGCAAAGGACTGCGCTATTTCAACAAAGCCAAGTGCAAGTTCCTGCAGCCAGGCTGGGGCAAGCCCCAATATCAATACAGGCTGTGGGATGAACGGATTGAGAGCAGCCCTGCCGAGAAGGACTTGGGCGTACTGGTGGACGAAAAATTGTACCTGAGCCAGCAATGTGAGCTCACAGCCCAGAAAGCCAACAGTATCCTGCACTGCATAACAGGAAGTGTGGCCAGCATGTCAAGGGAGGGGATTCTCCTCTTAGACCCCACCTGGACTACTGCGTCCAGTTCTGGAGCCCCCAGTACAAGAAAGACAGAGACCTGTTAGAGGTCCCAGAAGAGGGCCATGAAAATGGTCAGAAAACTGTAACACCTCTCCTATGAGGACAGGCTGAGAGAGATGAGTTGTTCAGCCTGGAGAAGAGAAGGCTCCAGGGAGACCTTATTGCAGCTTTTCAGTACTTAAAGGAGATTTTTTAAGAAGGTCTGTAGTGATAGGACAAGGGGCAATGGTTTTAAAGCGAAAGAGGGTAGATTTAGACTAGACATGAGGATGAAATTTTTCGAGATGAGTGTGCTGAGACACTAGAACAGGTTCCCCAAAGAAGTTGTGGATCCTGGAAGTGTTCAAAATTACGTTGGATGATGCTTGGAGCAACCTGATCTGTTGAAAGATGTCCCATGACAGGCAGATGGTCCTTAAAGATCCTTTCCAACCCAAACCTTTCTATGATTTTATTTGTTTTCTAAAAAAAGCTATGAAAAGGTTGAGAACAGAATTCGTGATGATGACCATATGCTGTATGTACCTATGGATGGATAGTGATATGGGGTTTAATAGTCTCTATTGAAAGGAGCCTATGGGTTTGTCAGTGACATTTCCTTTTAAACTAAGATTTATTTTTAAAACAAGGCTCAAAAATAATAGGGAATAAGTCTTCTGTTATTCTACTCTCTGACACTATTTAAAAAAAAAAGATAATAAAATATATGCTATATTATAATGCAGTACATTAACCCTCCCTACCACAAACGCACATAAATTTATATGTGTATGTGTTTATATATTTTGTCTTTCTTTCATATGGCCGTAAACATGCACAGAACTTCTGGCAATCAAACAACTGTAAAAACTTTGGGGAATGCAACACAAAATTCATTTAGTAATATCCTAGTATCTAAGTGATATGAAGCTTCTTATAGTAGACTGGCAGATTTCTGACTACGACTGTGTCTGCTTCCAGCTACAGCTTCCTGAATATAGTTTGAGATGGGATTCTTTTCTCATTTTAGTTTTTCTTTTTTTTTTTTTTCCCTAGAGCAGTTCCAAACAAATTCCAAGTTTGAGCACATAGTTCTCCTCGATTTAATTAATGTTTCCTCTGCAGCAGCTCACTTTCTTAATTTAATGTGACATGTTATTCAGTCAGAATAAAGTAGCTTTTTCGTCTGCATGTATTCACCCAAGCCAGTCAAACACAGTTCACAAAAAAGTACTGGGTGAGAAGTGAGAGTATTTTATAAATGTACATAGAAGGAAAAGATATCTTTTTTTATTAAAATGATGACTGTGGCATGTACGTATGTATGTAGTCTATCCTGCTTTTTATTCGTGTAAGGATGCCATTCCTTAGGTAAATGCTTGAAGTCTAATAAATTCATGGCACACAATCAGATAGTATCAAGCTATGACACGCTGTTAGAATTCCAAATTGTTGTTATTGGTTGTTAAGGGTTATAAAAACGCTTCTCTAATCCATTAATGGGAAGGAAAAGGAAAGAAGAAAAGTAAAAATGTTAGATATTAAGTGAACAAAAACTATTCCTGCCTTTCTATTTCAGCCAGGGCTATTCAATTATGTCAGAAAGACTTTTGCAGTCCAATCCCTTCACATTGTTGCTTTTTCCTACCGCAAAATGTTTTTCACTTTATCTGGAGAAAGTACAGGATTTTGCCAAAAGGGAAGGATGTGGAGGGGAGCAGAGGGAGTTGGCGTTGGTTCTCCCAGGCAGACATCAAAAGCAACGCTGAACTGAAAATCTGGGCCTTAACTGACAGTTTCATGGGAGCAGAGCTCATTGCTGAGTGAGAAAACAAAGTCCCTCTTTTACATAAGAAAAAACTAGCACCCTCACCTAGGAACAGGATCGGTTTAGTTTTATGTTTCCTAATTGGTCATTCCCACAACCCAGACTTGCTCCAGGGTTTCCATCTCCATTTGTTTAATTAGAAGAGAGACTCATTTTCACTGTAAAAGAGGAATAAGGGAGAAAGTGCTGAACTAGCGTATTTCGGTTGACATCCAACTGGGGGACACAAGTACTTTGGGAGACCTATTATGCATCTCAACCTCGTGTAGCTAAAAGTGGTTTAAGCTAGAATTGCCCTTGAGTCCATTTTCTCATCAAAATGAAACTTATACATTGGTTGTTCGTATGAATAATAATGGATTCACGTAAGTCTCCAAAAGCCCTGATGTTCTTACCAATGTGGAAAGACACAGATCAACACAGATCAATATCGTCTGCTTTTTTTCACTCGGTCAGTGTGCAGAGATGGTCACAGGGTATTGAAAGTGCATTCAAAGGTCTTAAATACAAAAATCTTGTGGGTGTGGAAGAAGAAGCTTTTCACATCACATTACTTTACTTCTGATAACAGTTTGTCCTACAAAGAGCTACTTAAGATGTATATGAGCTATCACATACGTTTTGAGACGTTATGAGAGAGGCTAATTTTAGCTATTTATAATACCACTATAATATTCTGTTCCTACATAACTTCCAAACAGATTTTTTTTTCTATTTATTCTGTATTAGACACTCAACCTAGAACAGGTTTTTGGAGTACCACTTTCAGTTTGACGCTTTTACTATTTACTGTGCTTGATTATACTTACTCTTGTTGCTGTTGTGGTTATTACAAGTCCCACTTGTCATATTTGTCCTAGGTCAGCTTTTGCCTGGGACAAGATTTTCTTAATAACATAGCCATAGAGTGCTGGCTGTGATTATATCTCCCTAATAGTTTGCCACCTTAGCAGAGAATTAAATAGAAGGTCTGGGAATAGTCTATTGTGGGACTGTGTATCCAGCTTAGTCTTTTATTTCATATTTGTAGTTTAAACTATGAATGTCACATGTGGTACAGATAGCATATTCTAAGTCCTGAATACTTTCGTTTTTATTATATTAATACTGTACTTTATAATATTAATGCTACTCTTTTATGAAGACATATAGAGCACATAAATAATTGCTGACTGAACTGGGTAGAATGAATTCCAAAGAGTTATCGCAGTTTAGAGAAAGCTTAAGTAACTTGTATAACTCCTTGTTCAGCTTTTGCATTTTGGTCAAGAAAGCAGGTATAGTTTTCTGAAACACTTGTTTCTGATAAAATTAGGAAAAGGATTTGAGGATCATGATAGAAAAAAATTTATATCAGCCTGAGTATGCGGTTCTTCTTCATAGTCAACAGAGCAGGCAAGCTAAAAACCACAGATCAGAATTTCCACGAAAATACTTTTTTCTAGTCAGAAACCAGAAAGCCATTAGTGCGTTTGCGTGTTTGTGTTGTCATGGACATGTATATAGAGACCCAGATGCAGAGTCTACAGTCCTTATTTACATGAGCATCCACTTTGAACTTGACTGTATGGATCCTTAGAAGTCCAGGGGACCTTTATCAGTACAGACAAGGGCAGATTTACCCATCTACTACTGTTGAATACTCTGCTTTAAGTGATATTAACCTTAATTTTTCCCTTGCCAACACTAGCCTTTACAGGAATTGCCAGTCTGGGCATTCGCAGAGATAACTGATTCCCTCATCATGTATTAATCACATCCTGTGTGCAAGGGCATCCTTCAAAAACATTTTATCCTCTGCTTATATTGTGTACTTAAAAAATTAAGTGTCTTTTAGAAAATTTTATATACAGATCATGTAGGCCTTCTATATTCTCTACAAAAACAGGATGCTTTTTTGAATTCCACCCTGCTATGTTGTTTCACTTATAATGCCCAGGATTGACATTATTGTGGTGATTTTATTTGTGTAAGTATGTACATGGTGGTGTAGTAAGCGGATGGTATTTTTTACATATTAAAGTATATGATATTTAATGTCTACAACAAGTTGAAGAAAACTGTCAGGATTTTGGTGATGACTACTACGTCCAGTTTATACGCTCTACTTCCCTTTATTTTATTTTTTTAATTTTTTTTGCTTTACTATCCTGGAAATTAGTATTCCTTTTTATTCTGATAAATGTGTTCCCTGTTCTGTATTCCACTAAAAACAGTTGAAAGGTTTTGCACAAAGATCCTTTATCTATGAGTTCACATATTTATTACAGTATTACAGACAGCAGCCTGTCTTAACAGAATTATATATTACTTATTTTATGATCCCCACCCGGGTGCTGGCAGCATTGGAAGAGAGAAATATGTTTAATGCTTTTGTTTCAAAGGGCTCAGAATGTGCGTATTAGCTCCTTCATTTCATGGGCCAAAACAAGGTGTCTTTAGTAGCCAAGAGTGCTCTGACTAGTGAAAAGGTATTTCCTTGGGTACAGTGACCCTTGGAATGCGTATAATAACTTTGCTATATGTATAAATGCTTTTTATAGTAATTAGGAATAAAACATGGCCAAATACATAACCATCAATCACACTAGCGCTTCTGAAGTTGTCTTGGGTACTTTTTCCGGCTAAGCCCTGTATGGATGCACACATTGCCCTTAGTGACCTTTCTAACGGGATGTGAGACAGAGCTAAGGGGCTTGTACTTAGTCTGTTTTCAGTGTCTACAGAACTTGTAGAAATAAACACAGAGAAACCCCAACCCCACTCCTTTTCCAGTTCCTTTCAGCCTTTTTTTCCATTGCACATTATTCCATTGCATCTCTTACACGAGGGAGAAGTGAGCAAGTGCCCAGCGGGCGGCCGGATGAGCTGGTGGACAATTTCTCGTTCACTTTGCTAATTCTGCCAGAAAGGTGAATGGCAGTTGGTTTTGCACCCTTTGCCAAAAACATGCCAGAAACGCACAGAGGGCTCAGTCCACACATTATCCATCAGGCTGAAGCATGGATCAGAACACATGCACAGAGGCAAGGTATTTTCACTGCTTTCGCTGTCTTCCAGCTCCCTCTCTCCAGAGCTGCAGTCTGACTCATTTCTGCTTGCAAGAAATAAGTTGTGGCTGCTGTCACTTAGATAGAAAATGCCAGTCTGAAACTTATCTGGACCTCTACGTGTTACTAATACTTCAAAAAATAAAGGATTGTAGACCCACCTCATTCTTCAGCTCACATGAATAAAAACCTTTCCCCTCCAAGTTATTATGTTAGGTTCAAATATTATTCAAGGTAAGGACTCAACCTTCCCTTTGATAAGCTTCACAGACGGAGTCTTTCATCCTTCATCCATAAACAAATACATTCATGGTGGATGAAGTGTGGGTTTTTTCACTGTCTGTAAGTGCCTTGGGGAACGTATTTGATAATAGGAGGCTTCTCACCACAGCAGACAAAGATATAACAAAATCCACTAGCTGGAAGTTGAAGCTAGATCAGTTCAAGCTAAAAATGAAGTGGGGAGTTTTGACAATGATGGTAATTGCCTTTGGAACTACTTATGAATTAGTGCGGCAGGTTCTAAAAAACTGTCAATACTTTAAGTCAAGACTGGGCTGTTATTGTTTTTATTAATTTGTAATTAAACAGGAACTAATTGAAGAAAGGTCTACGGCCTGTTGTTACACAGCAGATTTAACAATTCCTTCTGGCTTCAGAACTTCTGGAATAAATGCTGTAAAACATGGTCTGTTTTACAGATCTACTCACGCAGCAGTATTTGTTTGCTCTGTTTTGCTGCTGCTCTTCTGTGCTTTCAGAAAATTCATAGGAGACAGTCTAATGCCATTTTAGTCACAAAGCAATTTCCCTCCTGGTGGAAGGAAATTCCTTTCTTCTCTGAGACACAGCTAGAAACATAAAGGAAAGGAAACCATTCTCTCGCACTTACATTTATCTTCTTTTTTTTTGTACTGTTAACCAGTTCACAAAGCTTCAAGCCACTCCGTATGGCTTTCACTGAGTATTATGGGAAATGAAACTAAAAGTATGAAGATACAGTCATATGACTGAAGGCAGAGGACAAAATTCTGCTCTCATTTTACGCCAACACAAACCCAGAGCTACCACTTCAGAATCCATAGATTTTCTGTGGATTTCCTACCAAGGAAACTAAAAGCAGGATACAGACTATCATAAATTAAAAAAAAAAAAAAAAAAAAAGAAAGTTTTTAAACATAGTCTTCAGGAATCATTTTACTCATGCTCTTATTTATTTCCCAGCATCTTCCCCCTCCTAAACTTCCCAAAGAAGTCATCTGTAGAATAACAGAACCCTGAAATTCTTTTGTGTCATGCAGATGCTTTTGTCTTATACTGTACTGCCAATGTACGGTATAAATGTCAAAAGAAACCCATCTCTTTGCAGTGTCACTTATGGCTCTCATCATAATTTCTTTTGTTCTTCTGTTGGCTTTTATTTCTTTACGAACTGTCAACAGTTCTGGAAGAACTGTTCCACAGGCTTCGAAAACCTGCTCCAAACAGTAGGTTGTTCTATTTCCTACATTACACACAACTGAAATGATGGTGGATTTCCACATGGTCAGTTTGGTAATGACTTCTATGCCCAGATCCATCTATTCTGAACATCCAAAACGCCAAAAAGTAAAACTGCAAGCAGTAATAAACATAATGCACTGTAGCTACGGGTCAGTAGTCTTCTGCACCGTGGGACCTGTGAAAGCTGTATTGTATGCTCTGATTAATTTATGTAACCTCTTCTCACTCTTTAATCAAGGGTTCTAATTGAGGAACTAGGTATTAGTTTCTGCAAATCGATATAAATTTCTACAAAATTGGCTTTGTTGATCTTCCTTTGTTTATTTATCCCATAGCTGTTGTCCGATTACCACAGGTACAATTCCAATTATGTTGTAAATTGATATATGATATTAATCTCTCAATAACCATAGTGCAAATCATAGTACGAACTCTATGGTATTGGGTAGTAATTCAATCTGAAGGCAGCCACTTCTGAATGTTCTGTTTTCTTAACCCTTATGACTGACTGATGTAGAGGGTGCTGAAGATCAAGCTGCGGCAGTTATGTTGCATACTGCGGCACAGCTATTAATCCAAAAATTGCTGGACATCTATGTGCTATTTACAACTCATTGCAATTGTGACACTCAGATAATTGGACTTCTAAAAGTACTTTTTTTTTCCTTTGGTATGTTCTTTGAAAAAATGTAAATGTCACCATAAACTTTCCCTTTTCGTGTGGTGTTTGACTTTTCTGCTTTTTATTTTACCCTTTTGAAGAGTTTTTGCACTTATTCTCATGTGATCAGCTCACCATCATTTATGAAAATAGACTGTGAATACTCTGCCTTCTGTCAGTGGACCTCCATTTGAGACTCTAGGATTTCTTCAGACACTTGAAGAGCGTCCGGTGATGCAGACTTCTCTGATGTGAATCCTGAGACACATCTGTTTTGTTATTCCTGTATGATGAAAGAGATCCACAATAAAAACCTTAAAAGGAGACTGGGTTGAATAACACAGTATCAATATTCCACCTTTATTGAGGTTTACCAAATACTCAACTTCTCTTTGCCCCCTGCTACCTGGCAGAAAAATGACATCACATCAGAAACCTAGGATAGGAGGTACTTAAAATTAAATGAGGAGGGGGAAAATAGAAAAAAAAAAAAGTGATTGAGAACAGATTTATATATAACGCTTGACATATGATGAAGACACTACTCTGAGGATTAAAGATGATGTGGGTGTTGTGTGGGGATATTTAATTTTAAAATTGTCAGTGAAGTGGACTATGAAGTCTGGGTTGGTTTGTTTGTTTGGTTTTTTTTCAGATAAGCTCTTAAATTTCATCAGACCTTTAAAATCCTGCCTCACCAGATAAATATATAGCAATCTCCTTTTATTTTATGGCTGCTGAAAGAGAGATTGGAAGGTTCTGGTGCTTTTATGCTTGCAATATTGTGTGAGCATCACTGAGAACATACTGCTATTATTTTAATTACTGTTTCTTTTTCAGAGAAATCCCATAGAAAGTTACAACTATGTGCAAATCTATGATTGTGCTGCATTGCCTTTGTCAAAATACCAAATATACATTTGGAATCAGTATCTTAAAGTGAAATACTGTCCTGGTTCCGGCAAGGATGGGGTTAATTTCCCCAAGGAGCCGGCAGGGGAGGCAGGTATTCCATCCCACGTGACCCATGCCCCGCTATAAAAGGAGCTAGCCGGGGAGCGGGAGTCAGTCGCCACTCGGGTCTGGCTGCGGCGGTGCGGGTCCGGTTGGTGCGCTTCGCGGCGGTACTGTAATTGCGTTCTTAAATTCCTTTACCGGTGTTACTGTTTTTTTTTTTTTTTTTTTTTTTTTTTTTTTTTTTCCCCCCTTTGTGTGTTCTGTTAAATTATAATATTTCAACCCACGAGTTTTGCCCTTTTCTGCTGATTTTTCCCACGGCTGTGGGAGTCGAGCGAGCAGCTGCGTGGTTCTCTGTTGCTGGCTGAGGCCAAACCACGACAAATACACACAAAAATAGAATTTACCAAATTTTACTTTTGATTTTCAATAGGATCTTTGGATTGGGTACAACCATATTCTTCTTACACTGTCCAGATGAAAGAAGTAGAAAACACAATTTACCAATGAAGTAACTAATTATTACTAATTGTAATATAGTTACTGCTATTGCTCAGTGCTAACTTATTCAACCAAATTAGTATTTTATTTATAGATTGATAAAAGAATATTATTCACCTTCAACAAATCAAAAATAAAACAGAATGAAGCCTGAAGCCAAGTGGAGACCAAATAGTAGATAAATGATCCAGATTAGAAATTTCATAATGGATTTATAAAGTCAGGTTTGGATTTGGGTATTTTTCAATATAGTTTGAAGATAAGTTAAATAATTATCTGATAGTCGCTAACCAAAACTTTTATGGGTAACATCAGCGTTTAATTTTCTAGTAATCTGTTACTTATAGGATATTTAAAATGTGTCCATGGGAAATGTGTTTTCTTACAGACAGGGATGAGAGGGAAAACAGGGCAGATTGGAGTTGAAAACATGAAAATGGTTGAACCAGCATGGCTGCAGGTCTGTTCAGTGATCTGGAGTGTAGTTTGGCTGTAGTCCAAGTGAAAGCATGCATGGACCCGAACGTATTCTGGTTTGGCAATTTTCTGATTTGACAATCAGTTGGTGCCTGAAGACACTGGAAGATGGGGGGTGCTTTGACACAACACTGGATTTTTACAATCTGGAAATTAAATGGGTAGCACATCCTCCTTGTCACTAGTTGCCTGGATGGTCACAATGGATGCATGATATGGTGTAAGTTACCCAACCACCCAGGTTAAAGGAAGAAAAATTTCTGGAAAGGTCATCTTAGCTCTATCTTTTCCTCTTTTCTCATAGTATCAAAAATGGGGAACGAAAGGAAGGTGTTGCTTTGTTCTTCCTGCAGAACAAGTGTAGATAGCTTGGTCAATGGCCTCTCCGCAGGAATAAATATTAAATGCTAGTCTGAAGACATTAGGTTTGAGAAAGGTGCTTGGCAAGACAAAATATCTCAGAATTCTTACTAACACAGGCCCTATCAGAGAGGGGGTGGTTGACTGTTCTCAGCCTTGGGTCATACACCGAGTCCTGCACCCACACAGTGAAAACTATTTGTCTAGCAATGTGTTGTTATAAATACACATTGCGACCTGCCTCTTGCTTCAGCTACTATAGTTCTGCGTCATTTTTTACTTGTATGCCTAAAGCAATTTTCACTGCATGTTTTATAGATGCTTTAATTCACATATTGGTATAGACGACATCAGAATTGGAAAAAAAAACATTCATCTGTTGAATAAAATGCTTCCCACCTATGCTCCTCCTTTCCAGACATTTTGTGCTTATCTCCAGGAAAAACATAGCAACCGCTGTAGGTGCTTATTAAAAAAAGGTGGTGGTGGTTCACAAAAATGCTCCTATTGCTCCTTCTCTTCCCATGAGGGCCAGTGCAAAGCTCTTTGAAATATTTCCTCAATGAGTAGTTCAACAGGAGAAAGCAGTGAGGTTAAAATGTGTAGCAAAATCAAACTACAAGGTCTAAGAGAAGAAAGATTTGTGTAAAACTAACACAGCTTAGTTGTTTTTTGTTGATGTTGGATCATTTTATTTTATAACATACTTTACTGAATATATGATAATTGTAAATCTTTGAAGCAATACTATTTTTTGCTTTCTGTTTATTTCTCCTTCATAAATCTGTTGGGTTTTTTTTTTTTTTTTTTGCGGCTTGTCTTTGTCACACAGCAGAATTTTAATTTCCAAATGTGATTCCATTGGTGCATAAGTAATATTCATATCTTTTATACCTTAGTGACTGCTCTGAATGGAGAGTATTTTACAGAATGGATTTTGTAAAAGTAAATGTAGTGTTTGAATGATGTAGCTAGCTGATACGTAATATTTTTGTGTCTCCTGCAACAGTTCATTTACCAGAAGTATCGGGGGTGGATTATAATAGCAGATCCCAATATCTGATAAAATTTGGTTTAAACCTGAGAAATGTACAATTTCTGAGGGCTTTTCTTCTTTACCAGGTAAAAAAGTATTGGTGGCACATTTTCAAATCTTCTGCGTCCTCCTCCTAATAAAGCACCAGTTAGAATAAAAAATGGACACTAGTTTCACAGCTGCATTTTTAAATGTGTAAATCAAGGGTTGTCGCCTTCTGTATTCATGAATCTTGTTAATAAGTCTTTCAGCAAACAACATGTTTCTCTTTTTCCTTTTACTCCCCAACACTTTAACAAAGTTACTGTACTTTGTAGGGAACGTGGGTTATCAATAAGCCTTCACTGCCCTTCAGTGAATGGCTGAATCTCTGCAAACCATATACAAAATAGTACTTATCACTTCATCTTTATTACTTACAGTGGTTCTGTTTACATGATAGATATAAGCAGGCAAGTTTTCTGACTAGGACTGGGTACACATCTTCCATAAAGCTAACTATGGTACAATCTAATGGGAACGGAATGTGGGTGCCCTGGCAGGTAAACACCAGCAAATACCTGTCTGGCTTGTGTCGACACTTTCTCAGGGGTTGGGCTCCATCTCTAGCTTGCCCGTAATCTGGGCGCCAACTTTTCTGCTTGAAACACACTTAAAAATTCAGGGTGTTTCAGAGAGAAAATGATTAATACTGTTAGCACCATCTCCTCACTCATTTCAGATGATGTTGCAGAAGCGATTACCAGTTTTCAGATAAAGCAGTTATTAATGTAATATTTTAAAAGTGCAATGAAATGCAACGTAATGTAAGACAATTTAGCAAGTGTTTTCTCTTGCAGTTGAAAAACAGAAAGTGAATTAAGAGAAAACATTTTATTCCTTGCTTAAGGAGGCTATATAGGGACAACTGTAGTTAGCTTGCTTTAAAAGTGCCTGTGTCCATGAGCCTCTTAATTGCACGACAAACTACTCGATGCCCTAGAAGTTGCTGAGTAACCTTCTCTCGGAGAGGAAAACAATCCATTTCAGTGCTGTCTGGAGTCATCCTGTCTGCTACCTAGTAGTACTGAATTGACCAGCTGTGGAAAATTTGGGGATGCTGAAGTCATGTGTGTCCTCTTCTTTGCCTTGCTGATGGGGGAGTGGCCGCGTTCTCCATGGCTCAGCACCTGGCAATGCCAGTTCTCAAAGGACCACTTGCAGGTTGTATTCCCCAGTTAATGACTTCCAGGTTTGTCTCATTGAGAGCCTACCTCAATACACCACTTTTTTTGATTATTACCTATAGAGGAATAAACAGAAGATTGTTTTCCGGCTTTGATTTCACTCCTAATACTATGCAAACCTAAAACCGAAATGTACTAATTCCTGCATTTCTGTACCATGGGCTTTAGACTCTAACCACTGGCTGTCTTCAGCACTTTTCTTTTTGAGCTGGGGCTGCCTCGTTTGCCATCATCAACCTTCATTTGAAACAGAAGCCTATGTTCCCTGCCTCAAGATAGCAGGCATACACAGCTACTCATTATTGGTGGTTTTGATATTAATTACGTATAATAATCTAAATAATATAAATAGCTTGATCAAACTATTATTATAAGAAATATACAATATGGCTATACTATACTAAAGAACCTTTAAATTATTTGCAGAGAAAAAAATAATTAAAAAGAACTGAAAAGAGGCATTGGGTAACTGATTCAGGGGTCTGTTCAGGTTTTGCTGAAGGCTGTGGACTTTGCATAGCACTGAAAATAGAGTTAAGTTTATATATTTGTTGTGCAGATTGTGAGGGATGAATTATGTTCACAAAACAAGTAATCATAATGATAACACTTTCTTGTTCAATCTTTTCCTATTAAGGCATATCTCATAATATTTAGTACTGTTCAGCTGCAGTAGTTCCTCGTCTGTTTGTCTTTGACATCTTTTAAATTTTTCACAGTGTAAAATCTCCATTACTTTGGAAAGACAGCTACTTTGCTGCACTTACAATGATGGATGCCAGCTCTGTGATACATTTTCCTTTTCTACTGCATTTCCCAGGTGCCGTCCTTCCACAGGCTATGTGTGCCTGGCTCACCCTTGACTGTTCTGACCAAAATTCTCCATGAGCTCTTTCCCTGAGCATTGAATACAAATATTTATTGGAATACATCTCGAAATCTGACAAGGTTTTGCACTCAATGTTTCTCGTTATTTTGCCCCAGAAGTTCTTCAGAACATTTAATTCTTTCTCCCGCAAATGTTTTCTTCTAAATTCAATGTCCCATAAAGCTTCCTCCCATTTCTATTGTGTTGCAAATTTTGTTCATTCTTTGAGCTACAGTCAGTCTCCTAATGCTTGTTGCTATGTATTTTTTTTCTGTTTTTTTGTCCCATTTTACTTTCCTCTCTTTTTCAAATCCAAACTGCATCATAATAGAGCTAACAACTTAATTTCTCTGTGTTCATGCTTGGTAACATATAAAACTGAAATAACAAACAGACATTGACTTCTGTCAATGTGCATAATAAAACTTATCATCCAGAGAGACTGAATATGGAACAAGACAAAGCTGGTATTCACTGAAACATGAAGCCGTCGTTACAGCCATGATTATAGCCCTATATTAAGAAAAAATACTGTAAATTAACATTTTAAAGAGATAGAATTAGAGGACTAAGTAAAGCTGTTTATGTTCTATCAGGAAGAAAAGCTTTCAGTTACTTATGACTGAGGCATCCTAAAAATACTGTGCTTTTTTTTTCTCTGGTCAACTGGAGCCAGTCACAACATGTTGAGATTGATCTTGTCCTGATTGTTACCCTTAGGAAGGTTGTTTGAGGTAAAACCAGGATCAGACGTGATTTATAACATCTCCGTTTCTCTCAAACACTGGAGAGAGGAGTCAGGGATGTGGCTATTTAAACTATTCTTTGGTACCAAGTCCGTGGCGCAGCCTGCCCGCTCAAACCGCCGCAGCACCAACTTGCATCGGATTAAAACAACTTAAGCTTTTTGCCTCTGTTGGAAGGATGTTTCATACTTTAGTGTTTCATAAACTGTCTAGTTTGTAAACAACCACTGTTAAACTGAATGTCACTGCATTTTTATTAGGACAATGATATGTTGCTGGGCCTGAAGAAAAAAACACACTCACAGACATGATTGTTAATAAGTCTGACAGCTCACAAATTCTAAACAAAAAAAATCTCCTCCTGTTCTGGGGTGTTGTGCATTTATTTATAATACTATGATGAAGATGACAGAGGTTGCAAGATCAAGTTTGTTTATTTACAACTAAGAAGCTTAAAAACAAACATAGTTTATGGTGATGCACAAGCTTGGTTATCTAATTTTCTCTCTCATCAATAGTGGTTGATCTCTAGCATTCTTTTTGAAGATCCTTTCACTAGAACCTTTTGGACCACCTCTCCTATGAGGAGAGGCTGAAAGAGTTGGGGCTGTTCAGCCTGGAGAAGAGAAGGCTCCGGGGAGATCTTATTGTGGCCTTCCAGTACCTAAAGGGGACCTACAGGAGAGCTGGGGAAGGACTTTTTACTCGGGCATGTAGCGATAGTATGAGGGGGAATGGCTTTAAACTGGAAGAGGGCGGGTTTAGATTAAACATTAGGAAGAAATTTTTCACTTTGAGGGTGGCGAGGCACTGGAACAGGTTGCCCAGAGAGGTTGTTGAGGCCCCATCCCTGGAGGTGTTCAAGGCCAGGCTGGATGTGGCCTTGGGCAGCCTGGTCTAGTGGGAGGAGTCCCTGTCTATGGCAGGGGGGTTGGAACTCGATCTTCAAGGTCCCTTCCAACCTAAACCATTCTATGATTCTAAGCTGACCTATACAAATGAACATGTAGTTATGTAGGGTATTTCTGTCTTTCCCTCATTTACAGATTTCTTTAGCCCATGGAAAAAAAAAAAAAGACCACATTCCAACAGATTTCTTCACCCGCTTTTCATCCAGCTTGAGGTTTCTGTGATCTTTCATACTGTCTGAAGGTACAAGTACTGATGCAAAGCACTCTTCTGGGGTTTGAATATGAAAGCAACAATGAAAACTTAAGCTGTTGCAGTATGTAGCTGGGTGCAAACACAGCAGTATTCCTTTTTAGTAGCTTATGACAGTAATTTGTCATTTGTACTAGCCTCTAACTTATTTCCAAATTCAGAAAAAAAAAAAGAAATTTTTTACCAACAATTGCTCCTGATTCTCAGTTGTGTAGGAAAAACATGGCCAAAATGTTTTGGGTTGTTTTTTTTTTTTTTCATGAAAGCCACATGGCTTTGGTTTTAGCTATTTCCTTATGCTCCAGCACATCAGAGTCAGTTTTGATATGAGTAAACAAGCACCAAATTTAAACTAAATGCAAAGCATACTGAAAGACATAGATTGAGAATTTATTCCAAAAACTGGTCTGAGAGCCTGATTTTGAACTTTAGGGCATGTCTCAAGGCTCTGTGAAGGGGCTTTTGCTTAAATATGATAAATTAAAGGGACTGACTTTATCTTCTGTAACATCTTCTCAGCCAATTAAATTAATACTTTGTGAATTCATTAAATTCCCTTTTAATTTATTGCACACAATTCACTTTCACATTCTATAGACGTAAATGCTTATTGATGTCAAAGTCTGTTTTGACTAAATTCAAATTTAGTCTTAGGAAAGATATTTGGGCTTACTTCATTTTATATCTAAGTTAAGGGGACTCATCTCACAAAACACTTGAGATTGGATTTAAGGACATGGACCTGCTGGAGCGTGTCCAGAGGAGACCCACGAAGATGATCTGAGGGCTGGAGCACCTCTCGTATGAGGAACCATTCTATGATTGAACACACAGACTTAATTTATTATCATTTCTCACCCAAGCAAAATCTATTATTGACAATTTAATTGAGTGGGTTTTGGCAATGTGAGAAAAGCAAACTCTGATACTCGATGCCTGATTGAATACAGTATTAAGAACTTAGGCCAGGTTTCTAGAGGACTGGGAAGCAAAGACTTGTAGACAATCTGCATGCAAAAAACTGGGAGGGCAGGCTGCCTGCAATACGCATATGTAGCTGTGTTAGGAATGTACTGCGGGGAGAGCCAGCTGAAAACAGAGGAGTGGGCAGTAAATCTTCATATTGTTCAGTTCTCCTATACAAAACCTTCGGCTGTGCTAGCACATAATTTGTATTTGTATTATCACATATGTTTCCCTCAAAGAGAGTCTAGCATCAAAGATGTTTGGATCTTTTGGCAATTTGCATTTGCATTTTAGTAGAGGAAATGTGTTTTTATTTATTTGTTTATTTAAACTCTAAATAACTAAATAGGCTTTTACCTGCTTTCCCTAACATAGCAAAATGTCATGTGCAAATCCAATACAGATTAAAATGCAGCAAGCATAGCATTGATTTTTCTTCTAAAGACAAAATAATAAAAAAAAATGAGGTTAAGGAAAATGCTAGGGAAACAAAAAAGCTGCATAAAGCAGAGGTTTCAGTAAAGAAGGTTTATGTATAAATAATGCATGTGGTTTTATACCTGCCTTGTCTAATATAAAAAGATATTTTTCCCATGTAAGTAAAAATGAGCAAAGGTATCCTCAGAGGCAGATCAGCAAAATAAACTGATCAGGGAGTTTTTTCTATCTTGTCTGTTTGTCTTGGGTTTTTTGAAAGCTGCTCTGTTAGAGGAAATTCTTTCCACTCAGTTTGCTCTGTGAGGATGCTTTAGTGGAGATGAAGTGGCCCTTGCTGAGGGATAGGGCCTTCGAGGGCCCTTTGGCATCTGTCCTTCAAGCAGCTGTATAATCAAATTCATTATGTCTCCACGTTCCTCCTCCCACAGATGGTAACAGCTAGATCCCTTCCCCATGGGTCATCATGGCTGTTAGGGCTATCTCAGCAAGGTCCTTCCAGTACATCCTCCCAGGCACTAACGACTGAGGAGTGTGTGTAGCACGCACAGCTTGTGTGTGTACATGTGTGTGTACTACACACAACCCATAACCACATGTGGCTCAGGTTTTAGGGACGTGCCTGCCTCACACCATTGCTCCTCAGGACTTTGTAGCACAAGGATGTGGTGGGGGGTTGGAGGGTGAACCACTGATTTGATCTCTGGTGGCCTCCAAGTTCTCCAGCCTCTTCATTTAAGGTGTACTGGGTCACCCATAAACCACCTGCACAGGGATGTTCTGCAGGCATTAAGAGTGAGAGCTTTATGCGAGACTAGAGCCAACTATACCAGTGCAACGGATACAGGGAGGAAGGTCAAGCCAGTAGAATGTGTGTGTATTTGTAGCTAAAGTCTCTTTTGTCCAGTTTTTCTTGGCCATTTGTCTGGTTCTGAGCAATACTCAGGACCATAAGAAATAACATGTCAAGCAAGAGCAGCTTCAGGATGTGCCTGAGGTGTCACAGGTTGCAGTGCCTGCTGAGGGAAAAGTACAGGTTCTCCTGAATGCCATTGTTGGTCATCCAAGCACGTTATAGTTGGATGGTAAGACCTCAGGTTTTAATGCTAATCTGCTGGGCAGGTTTTAATCATGTGGAAGTGCCAGAATAACTATTTGTCTGGAAATGCTGAATCAGAGGTCCAGGCAGTAGAGTGCACTACCTATGATCGTGCACATACTGGTTTACTCAAAGCAGAATCATCCCACAGATGATTGTGAGAGCACAAAAGGAAAAAACATCCCACAGATGATTCTGCTTTTTTTTGTGTCAATATCTCACTGACACTCTCCTGCTCCAAGAAACTCAAAGAGATGTTCTTACTGCTCTTCCTCACCGGCCTCCTGAGTGCCCTCCAAGGCCAAGGCACTTTGGACACACAGGCACTGTCACTCTGGTGGTGTCTCCAGCAATGTAGTGTAGGTGTATGATCTTCTCAGAAAAAGCGAAGGGTAGAACAGGGGCTTTGTAGGTAAAAAGTGTAACTAATGAGTTACTGTAAGAAGGTCAAGGTGTCTTTTTTCCTTCTGGCACTTATAAAAGCTGTCAGTAGATGAGAGCAGAAGAATTCAAGATATACAGAAGATTGCACAGAAAAGGAAGACTTCTGCCCGGTTCAGACCTTTGATGTTAATAACCTCTTCCAAGATCACCATGCACATTAGCAATATTATTATTATTTGTATAGCTGTGATATTTACGTAAGTGCTTTCCAGTACATATAGTGAAACTGTTTCTGTGCTCCATAACTGGACTCGAGAGAGATCTGGGTTGTGTCTATATCAGGGCTCACTTTCTGTGCGCCGGGAAAAGTACCCCCTAAGGGGTGAATTAAGTGCCAACTTTGTACATGTAAGAGAAACCTCAGAGAATTTGCTTCTCCCCTACACCAGTTTTATTCTCACAGGAAACAATTGGCCCCAAAAGCTTGAGCCACAGTAGAAGCTACAGTCCTCTCTGCAGCTTCCACAGTGCAGTCCTCTGGCTTTCTGTACAATCAGTATGTTGAAACACAAGTGATATGTACAGGAGCTTCCAATGTTCTTCAGTGTTCTTCAACAGGGAACGAAATGCAAGGCCGGCCATGACAACACATAGGCTTGAAGGAGCACTGTTCGGGCTAACTGCTTTACCAAGTATTTGGGTTTTTTCAACCATGCAAACAAACTCTCACTAATGACCAATAGTTATTTCAGTCTGGGTCTATATGCTGTTTCTTTTTTTTAACCAATGTCCATATATCGTGGGTAGTTTTTTTAAGGCTTACAACAAAAGGCACATCGGTATAAAGTGGAGGACTTGAATCTGCAAGCATAAATTAGAAACATCACTACACAACTTTCCGATCTCTTCCTTCCTTATTCATTCTTGAAATTGAGTGACTGGACAAGAGCAATAAAGTCTATGTTTTATTTGTAGGATTAATTTAACTTTATTTTGAGGTGTGAATTTTTTTACTATTCATTAAAGAAAAAAATCATCGGTTAGCCCAGCTATGCTATTTTTGGTGCAAGCGTAATGTTTGTTTTAAATTTCACTGTAAGATCTTCCCAATAACTGATCTTTCATAGCTTCCCGGAAATCAGTTATTTGCATCAAACTGTGAAATAAAGAATACGTTTTCTTCTTTACTTGTATATGGAACTCACTCAAAGCCTGTTAAAGCATACTGACTGATTTCATTAAATAATAATGGACAGTTTAAAGATTAACAAATGTCACCTTTCCTGAATATTACGATTCCCACATACTTTCTGAAAATAGACTATACACAGTGAAAGTTTTACCTGAATGGGAATGGTCAGCAGATACCCTCTATCTGTTCCTGGGGGTGCCACAAAGAAAAAAATCATGTCCAAATACAAAGGGCTGTATCTGATGAGCTTACCTTTTAAGAACGTAAACAGAAAGAGGACTCCAGATGCTCTTAATATCAAAAGTCATGACTTGTTAAAATAAAAGTTTGCTGCACCTCATGTAGATGGAGCTAGCTAGGCGGTGACAAATGCATAGGTTTATGTTGAATGAAAATCGCTTATTTTCTCCAAAGAAACCCATCAGTGGACTTGTTAAAATACATTTAACTTTTCATGTCACAGTGCAAGCAGATATGGCTAGAATGTGTGAGACCGAACTTTAAATGCAGTTTAACTGCTTGACAAACCACAGGAGCCTTTCTCTCTTGCTCTTCCGTCCTGTACGGTGGGAATGGTACTCGACCCACATTTACTGGGTATAAGTGTTATGATGGAAAGTAAAAATATGTGAGTGGTTTGCAAACGCTATTACCACTTAAGTACTGTTACCCATTATTACCATATGATGCAATAATCCTCTAATGGATAACTTGCTTCCCACTTGCATACTTTGTAACCTGCTAACAGGATATATCACAGCCAAATGGAAATTAATTTTTTTAAAGCTTTGTCTTGGGTGTTAAACTAAATAATTTATCGTAGCTGCATCCGTGAGTCAGTAACTCTCCTGCAAACCTTTTTAGTTCAGCTGTAGCTCTGAAATAAAATTTCGTTCATGTCACTGAATCATCTGGATAAGACTCCAATTCAAAACTAAATGAAATTAACTCAAAATTCTCAAAAGCATCCTCATTTGACTTTAACCAACTATAATTTTACTTTAAAAAACATTTCACCTGCTCAGTATATAAAGGGAATCTTCAGTTATAACTTTGGTTTCGCAAAGATACTTATCAAGCACTGCGTCACGGTTAAAAAATGTGAAGACATGTCTGTAGACACAACCTCTGGGGGATATGAAGATAAATTATAAGAGCTAAGGACTTAATTTGAGATTTGACATTTTTTTACCACATTTTTCTACAGTTTCCTGCTATACACGTAACAGGGGATACGATAGTATGAAACTGTCTTATGAATAGGACAAATATGGACAAAGTCACTCAGCTGAGTGTGTCAACATTATGCATGTATTAAAATCCATATTGATCATAATATATTTCAAGCTATTTTCCCATTTGTTCCTTCTGCTCTTGATGCACTTTTTACGCTTTTCTGCTGTCCATCCAGTTGGTGGGTCACTTCTGTGAAGTGCTGAGGACTTGCAACTGATGATAAAGTCACTAGAAGCAGGGCCGGCGTTTTTCCTGCAGGACCAAGGCTTTCAGTATCAATGCCCCAGCTTTCTGGTTAAAAATGGATAAATATCCATACAGCTCAGCCC
The DNA here is from genome assembly GCF_965231255.1 of Vanellus vanellus. Lineage (NCBI taxonomy): Eukaryota > Metazoa > Chordata > Aves > Charadriiformes > Charadriidae > Vanellus > Vanellus vanellus. The sequence goes on from NC_138909.1 coordinate 38,522,617, forward strand.
TTCAAAAAAACTGCCCTTGGCCTCTGCACACCCTCAGGTCACAATCCTGTGTGGTTGAGAGGTACTATACTTAAGGTACAAAAGTTAGCGCCTTCTACAGACAGCTCCTCCAAACTTTAACCACAAATCTCATGAGGTTCATCCTGACCTCAGCAAGTGAATTAGGACAAATACACGTCTAAGCTAACTTAACGTGGGAGTTTCTTTACGGAACGTACCTAGCTGATCTTCCTTCTGTAAACTTTACGCTGTTCAATAATTTTCTTCCTACATGGGCTAAATTATGCATAAAAGCCACAATATGTATATTTTGCAAGTTCTATTGAGAAGTCAGCAGACTTTTGGCTAAAGGGAAAACTAATACACTGATCACTGATTTCATCATAAGCTTCAATTTCTTTCTTTACTAAAAGGAAGGTCTTTGGTGTTTGACTCCGGATCTAAAATATGTGCAGCCTGAGAAGTATTTGGGGAAGAAAAATGACATGTAAATGTAAAATATGATTGTTCTGGTTACTAGTGAGATGATCATCAGTGCTACAAGTAGATCTACTAGTGAAAACAAATACTGTAACCCTGTTGCTAACATTTCAGGCCTTCACCTAAAATGTAAATCTCGAACAGTTTAAAAAAAAAAAAAGCTCATTGTTGTTGCAGGCTGGCATGAAATTGTTCCTTTTCACTGCTAAAAGCTTTTGCATCTCAGTGCACGCTAACTCTCTATTTTCTTGTCCGATGCCCCCTAGTGCTAATTGAAGATTTTGTTACTCACTGAATATGCAGGCAACGCATACCAGGCTTTTGAAGTGAATGAGGTTTTTTGCTAACTTGCTACTTAGTGCCAGCGTTTGGGCTTCATTAGTAAGCACAAGTCCTCCTCAAGTTAGCTGAAATTAATATTGCTTAGATTTAAAGATGAGTCAGAAAGAGTGGGTGTAATTCCACACGTTCAGATTAAAAATGTATTGATGAGGCAAAATTGTGTGCTGTAGATATAAATCTGTAGGAAAGATTTTGCAAAGACCTGAAAATGAATATCAGCACCTAAGTTTATTGCTGGCTTGTTTGCTCTTATCTTTTCCGGCAATCTGATTTGCAAAATTGGCTTATTATGCCTAATTTTTTAAAAAAATTACATCTAATAAAATCACCTATAATAGCTGAGTAACATTGCCATCCCACTAGGAAAGAATAAAATAAAGTATCTAACTTATGCAACGTTTTTGGATTGGCAGTACAGATTTTACTGCTTTAATAGTTGCTACTGAAACCAGTAATTCCTAAAAACACGTTTCACTATCGTCAAGAATAAACTCATCAAACAATACCTTTTAAAGCTAAATATACAACCTAGTTAGGAACCTAACAAGATATGGAACTGATTTCCTTTTTAAAGTTAAAAAATTAGAATTTCTTATGAACAATGCCTCTTTGGTTTCAAAATATCTCCAAAATATAGAGAGGGCCCCAAAAGCAGAAAATATATCTGTGAGAAAAATTATGCAAAACAAATCTAGGGAAAAACATGGATGGAGGATAAAAGAATCACTGCTGGGGTGGGGAAAGAGTTTGGGTGGCTTATTCAGTAAGTATGCGGGTGCACTAAGGCATGGAGAACTTTCTTCAATACTGCTGGTGGAAGTTGTGGCAGCAGACTGAAGAATGAAGTAGCTTTAAGTAGCACTTTGCATTTTACATAATACTTCCAGGTTTTCAAGCTACATGGGATATTGATCATAGAATTATAGAATCATAGAATTGTTCAGGTTGGAAAAAACCTTTAAGATCATCGAGTCTAACTATTAACCTAGCACTGCCAAGTCCACCACTAAACCATGTATGAATAAAGCCTCACAACCACATTCTCATAAGCACCGTTATCCCATTTTTAAGGGGGAGGGAAACAAAGATGTGAAAAATTAAATGCCTTGAGTCACTGAGTCTGTGGCAAAGTTGGAAACAATTTAGGTCTCTTACCTCACTGTTATGTGGGCAAACAACACGAGTGATGTGTTTGTATGTGGTAACAGCTAGAAATTAAGTTGACTTCACTATATAAATTCATCTTTAAAAGTTGTTTGAAAAGGCTGAACAGAAATAGATTTCTCTTAGCTATTGCTACAGTTTTACTACATTAATGTCTGAAAGTGTCTCCATTGCTAATGCAGATAACGCTCCTGTGAAATTGATATTAGTTACTGTTCCCATTCTGTGCCTGGGGAAGAAAACCAGGGAGAGTTATGTTCCTATTTAGTCACTTCTGGTTTTCAGAAACTCCCCAGTGAAACCTGAAACCTGCTAGTACTCGTTTTTTTGCTGGTACAGTGGTGTGCTGCTGGATGTCCACACAGCGCTGCTCCAGTTGCAGCAGTACTCGGTTGCTCAGAGTCTCGGCCTGAGCAACGTGCTATCACAATTTATCGATACAGTTGTCCTCTTGAAGTGTTGAAGGGCAGGCAGAGCTCTGTATAATCAATACGTTCCTGGATTGTTAAAACATTTTGTTTTGTCATTCCAATCAGTATAGATATGAATTATGCATATGACAAGTTAGATCACTTCAATAGTCTTGACTTCTTATCCTTAATCTTCTTTTCACTAACCACCAGAGACTGACGTGTCTGAATTGTGTCATCATTTTTGCTCAAGAAAAAATGTTCTGGCTACAGAGTTTCACTCCTCATTACCAAAAGCAAAAGACGACAGCATCAATGGTCTCTGTCTTACTGCTTCAAGTTATACACATTGGTGAGAAATTGGATTGATCAATGTGATAATACAGATTTTAAAAAGCCATTCGAAGCTTCTGTGCCCAAGCATTTAAAAAGTCTTCTGATGCCTGGACCCAATAGACTTGAATTTTCAAAGACTTCCTTTGAATTTCTTACATTCTGTTACCTCTGTGTGACTTCAGCCTGCTATCATGGAAGAGTGAATTGATTTTTCTTTTCTAAAGAAATAGTCCTAAATAGTGGCAGTCATCTCATCAAGCTTTTTATATAAAGGCTTTTCAGACTTTATTAATTTAAATTCACATTAGAGGCCTTCAGGGCATTTTCAGTAGTCATTTTTTTCAATCGCTTTTGCATTGTGTTTATTTCCCCTAAAAAATTCCCTGAGGCAGGGCTGTGTTCCTGACACATTTCAGACTTCAACTCCTGGGCTTTTGCCTGTCTTCCTACATATATCCTGTTAGCTTTACTGTTGCCTGTCACCTTGTGCGTAAGCCAGACTGAACATAGCAAAGCCCCAAGTAAATCCTTGGCGCTGGGCTTTTGAGGGAGGAGGAGGAAGGTTGTGATGTGCAGGCAGAGGAAAGAGGCCGATTTCACCTGGCTTGCTCTTCTGCAGAGGCCAAAGTAGCTTTTGGAAGGGCTTCTCTATGGGACTGGCACCTCTTCGGTTTAACTTGTTAGTTATTATTTGCAGGGCCTGTTGGAATAGGACAAGTGGTAATGGCTTTAAACTAAACGAGGGAAGGTTTAGACTAGATATAAGGAAGAAATGTTTTACAATGAGGGTGGTGAAACACTGGCACAGGTTGCCCAGAGAGGTGGTAGATGCCCCATCCCTGGAAACATTCCAGGTCAGGTTGGACGGGGCTCTGAGGAACCTGAACTAGTTGAAGATGTCCCTGCTCATTGCAGGAGGGGTGGACTAGATGACCTTTAAAGGTCCCTTCCAACCCAAACTATTTTATGATTCTATGTATGATTCTATGATTCTATGATTTATTTGAACCAAATACCCTTCACTTACTTAGGACCAGATTTCTTGTACAAAGAACTGCATCTAAATAGTGTTGTTAGAGATGAAAATGAAGAAAGAGACACCGGTGTCATCTGGTGAAAGGTAGTAACCAATCTTGTAAGGAGAAGAAATGGAATTTGTACAGTATTGAAACTGCTTCAAACATCTGAGCAGGCAGTGCTCAGACTTTTCCCTGTCACAAATCATCTTTAGGCAAATAATCAGCATGGATGTCTGGTAGACTATTAAAAACTGTAATTGGAGGCATAATCGAAATATTTCTGTTTGAAGCCCTAATATGGGGTGAAGATGACAGGGCATTAAATATACATTGTTCATTTTCAGACAGCTTGTGAACAGAAGTGGTATACCTGGTCTTTTTGGCATTGCATTGGTTAGTAAAATGTTCTGGCGTGGCAGTCTAGATTTGATTAAACAGCACTGATTTCACTACACAGTCATAATGTAGCGGCTTTTAAAAATTTCCTTGTCATTTTTTTCACATTTGATATTGATTTTATTGTGAACATATACTATGTCTTCCTAGAAACTCTCATGTAGTGCTGAAAAGTAAAACACAGACTTAGTCTTCATGACTGATTTATATTATTTATAAAGCATGGTTTAGTGTATTCTGAACTAGAGGATCAAGCTATTTCTCTGCCTCTATATACGTTGTTTATGGGCTACTGACCTTCAAAATATCATGTCTTATAAGACAACACAGTGGTTTATGTAAGCTGATAGACAGACAAATAGATGCGTTTCTATTAATAGGCTGATTGCTGTGACTGAAAAATTTAGTTATGCAAATGAACAGTCTTTTCCTCTCTGCTGAATTAATTATTAAGGAAGAAGAACAGAGACCGAGACATGAATTTTCAGCAGAGGTATAACTCAATGTTTCCTGATCCTCTGTGGGACTCTGCCTGTCCACCTGCAGCCGTGTCCATCCTGGTCCGGTGGCCGTGAGCTGCTCAGGCTGGCCAGTGCCCGGCTCTGTAAGTCAGAGGTTTTTCGCTCCCGCTCCTTATTTCCAAGACAGAGGCACGGTGTCCTGGAAAGCCTCCTACGGGGTTTCTTTGAAACCAAGCACCACAAATTCTATCCACTGCACATTTTTGTCAACCGAATGGAGGCGGAGACCTGCCTGAAAGTGGCAGGGAAGACTTCAGCCATTTCATCCTTCCAGATTGACTGCAACAGCACTGGAAGGTGATGAGGGAAAATAATCTGACTGGTTAGTTTGGGGTTAAATGAATCAAAGTCAAGCCCGGCTTGCTGGGCTGCTGCTAGGCAACAAGTAACTTTCTGCATTCAGAAGTTCCCCTCTAATTGATTCTTGACACCATTCCCAGTTGGTTTGTATAAATAGAGATCTGTTGCTGGGGGGAGGAGAGGAAAGCCGGGGTGTGAGTGAGCACCCGGCGCTGGCACGGCCTCACCAGGTGGGTGGGACGTGCAGAGGGTCACTTTCCATCGAGGAAGGGGTTCTGTCGCTATAGGGGATGGCAACCATTTAGGATTCATATTTGATAACGGAATACTGACAGTAAGGCGGAAAGAAATCTACAGGAGCCACATGAAATATTGCAGTATGTCAGCCCTTTAATACGTGTCCACCAAACACACGTCTGTTGCATCCACTTGCTCCTTGCTCATGTGTAAGTGACCAACAAAGGAATAGGAGCCGGCCTGCCTTACCCGGCTGATATTCGGCAGGCTGGCATTGTGAGGGTAGCGTCAACGGGATATCCTCCGTGTGGACAGCACACAGAGGGGAGAGCTGGAGCAGGGATTTATAGGGGTTGGAGATACGGGGAGAGTCAGGCTAATGTAAAGAAAGGAGAAGCTTGCCTGAAGGAGAAAAGCAAGCCCAGCAAGTCTCCGAGTGTCAAAATCCTCTTTTATTGATGGCTCGCTTCTAGAGTCTTTATTATATTGGCTCTATGCCTAACCTTGATAAGATTTTACCTTCACCACCAACTGCAAGACTCAGGCATTTTAAAGATGGCTTCATGAATTAAACTATTGTTCCTTATAAATAAACTGTAATTCTTTTTTTTTTCCTCATACATTATTTATTTCCTAGCTCTTTCTTCTGCTGCAGAGAAGTGAAAGGCAGAGAAGGAGGGGTACAGAAAGGAAAAGAATGAAAATGGGATGTTTCAAAGATGATGGGAAGTACACAATTGTTTTTTGACAATGGTGAAAAAATTCCCTTTCATGACACAAAGGTAATGAGCGGATGTTACATGTTTATATCCAGCATGCACATGCTAAAAGTCATGTGATATTCTTACTTTACTTCCTTTTTGGCATGATAGAAAAACGTGCACGATTACATTCTTTCTATATATTTCCATATTTTCTTGCAGACGTCAGGGGGTATTTCCTTCTTCTTTGACATCCTCTTTGAAGCGCTGTGTTACAATAATGCTGATATTAAGCTGCTTGGGTGATATGTTTCCCTAAGCACCTAGGAGGGTTGGGAGTGAAAGGAAATAGTTTTTCAGAAATATATCAGTTCTGAAGCATGTTGAATGATAATGAAGAACACTTTGGATTTTGTCATTCACTTCACTTGGCCAATACCTTCAAATGGGGTTTCATTATTACGTTGAGGGAGTTGTATTTAATTGATAATGACCATATGCATCCCCTTGCTAGATGAGATGGGACTATTGCCGGTGAGCACTACACCATGTTTTTGATAGTTTCATTTATAAATCAGTAGCTATTCCATGCACATTTACATGTTGGAAAGACTGCATTAATATATTTTGGCATGCTTTTCAAATATGCTGCTACTGCATTTTTTAATATCTGATTACCTCTCACTGCCTTTCTTTTTTTCCTTAACAGTCACAAAATCTATTTAAAGAGCGAATAGTAATTTTCTTTTTTATTAGAATTGCAGATTGTCTGTGTAAGGAACAAGACAGAAGAAACAGGACACCTGACTAACATGCATTCATTTATAAGTAAGTGTATCCTAATACACTTACCCTTTTTGAAATAGGAAAGCATTCTGAAAGTATTTAGGCAAATTTAAATCCTGGCCTCTGCTGTTTGCAATTCCTTGTGGAACAGCACAAGTGAAATGCACTACCCAAGAGAGCAATACGGAGCTGAGAGAAAAATCAAGCTAACATATTTGTTTCTTTTTATTTTTAAATTACATCTAATTCTCTCTTGATGCAAAACAGTTGTGCTGCCATTTCATGCAGGCTTCCAAAAAAAAGCTGAATAAGCTCTTCCAAAACCTCATCCTTTTTCAGATTTAGACCCTTTTCATCTCTAAAGTTATATAACAATATATATTGCATATAATATAATTTACACTACCTAGCTATTCAGAAATGCCTGCCAGTTGTACCAGTACTCTGAAACTAACCTTTTACATATATCAGCACTCTTAAATTGGCCCTGAGCTCTTCGTAGTTTCTGAATATTTAGGATTCGCTTTATAACACATGCTTATCTGCATAGTAATGCAAAGTTACTTTTGCAGAGACAGAACACATGACAAAAAGCCAGTGGGCTGCTGACTCCCTCACGGGAAACCTGGGAAGCCCTTCAGGGAGATACAAAGATGCATCTCCGGTATAATTACAGGGACTCCTTAGAGAGTTCACACGTGAGACCAATTAGTCACAGTGTGTGCGTTCCCATTGCGATATTTTTCTGTCTCATCTCTCTACCACTCTTTGCCACTTCTTGCAGTATCTTTTCAGTCTTTAGAATCAAATTTGCAAACCACAATACGGAGATGAATCCAACATTAGGTAAAATAAGTTAAAGCTCACACAGGAGATGAACGTGAACACCCCGATCATGCCTGCAGAGCCAAAGCACATCTACATATGCTTTAAAAAAAGATTTTAATCTTGGAAAGTCTTTGGCAAGATTAACTAAAGAGGAGATAGTCACTGATGCCAGTGATGTCTTGCCTCTGTTTACCTTTCTTTAGGAAGGAAAATACGAGTTAATTATGATATCAGTTTTCTCTAATCATTCTGCATTGTTAAATATTGTTTCCGTTAAAGGAATAAATATTCATTCTATTGTTATTATTAAAATATTGGTGCAATGTAATAAAAAGTTAAAGGATGACTTAAATGTACCAGAGAAGTTTTTAGGTCTCCTTTTGTATTGAATCTTAAATAGAAAGTAATTGCAACGATGACTTTGAGTAACCTTAACTTAATGAAGGAATTGTGGTTGTCTGCATTTGGAATTCTTACAAGGCAATCATGTAATAGATAATAATATCTATGGGGTTCTAACATCACCGTATAAGCATTATTTATGACTGCTGCTGGCAAAGCAGTTACTCCATTTTCTAAGCCAAGTTGCAGCGGAAATTCTGGCAGCAATCAAATAAGAGCCTCCAAAAATATGTATGTGAAATAAATAAGATTTCAGTCTTTTAGACCTTCCTAACTAGAAAAGGTGAACAGAGACTTGTCCTGGTTCCGGCAAGGATGGGGTTAATTTCCCCAAGGAGCGGCAGGGAGGCAGGTATTCCATGCCACGTGGCCCATGCCCGGCTATAAGAGGCGCTAGCCGGGGGGGGGGGGGGCAGTCGCCACCCGGGGGTGGGCTGCGGCGGTGCGGGTCCGGTCGGTGAGCTAGCGGTACTACTGTAATCGCGTTCTTGTATTCCTTTATCGGTGTTATTGTTTTTCTTTCTTCTTCCCTTTGGCTGTTCTGTTAAATTGCCCTATTTCAACCCACGAGTTTTGCCCTTTTCTGCCGATTTTTCCCACGGGTGTGGGAGTCGAGCGAGCGGCTGCGGGGTTCTTTGTTGCTGGCTGAGGCCAAACCACGGCAAGACTCAAACTGTTACTTTTATTAATCTCTCTCCACTGTCAATTGTTCTTTTGGATTTTGACACTAAGGTATAGAAGGTAAAGTGCTAAGGTAAACAACCTCCCTTTACTTTAGACCAAGATGGTCTAAGCTGATCGTGTTTTTTCAGTACTACAGCTTCTTATCTCGTTTCTGTTGGAGAGGCTTTATTTAATACATAAGACTAAATTCTACATATTTGCGATCCCTCACCAATTTGCTGAAAAACCTTTCACATTCAGCCTTACCCTGGCACTATGGGTCTCAGTAACAGGCGTTTCTGAGAGTGTCCGGAGGAGCATCCTCAGGCAGCTTCACCTCATGTCTCACCTCCTGCCACCCATGAAAGACAGGTTTCCTTGTGTCTTGGCACTGCCTACACAAGCAAACAGGAAACAGTCAGGACAGATATATCTGACCGAGCCGTTCCTGGAAGAGCACCCACAAGGGTCTGACATCTGCCAACCGGATAGGGCGTATGGAGTCAGGGTGAAGGAAGCACCCAAGATGTGAAGTCAGACCTGTCCTCATGCTCCTTTCGGCTTGTGTCCAGAAGGACCAGGGGGGCCTGGCACTACACTAGGTGCTCCCTGGCTTGCATGCCTGCAGAAATCACTTATCTCAACCACGCCAGCCCCATGGGCAGCCGGGCTTGCCCCCATCTCCTTCAAATGCCGATTTCCCTCATGCTGTCAAATTCATGGTTAACATCACCTGTCTATGAGACCCCTGTCAGAGAGGATATCATCCTGCCCAGAAGCCTCACAGCTACACAGATGAAACAGAGTACAGTAAAGAAGGACCAGATAAATATTTCATGCTCGCTGCAATGTGATTTTTGAGCAAACACAGTTTCATAAAAGCAAGAGAAGGATGAGTCAGCAACTGATTTTATAATAAGTTTTGGAGTTTTTTGAAGAACTGTCTGTTATTGGCATAAGAGTGTGATCATTTCAGAGTCTCATTCCAGCATAGTGAGGAGATATTTAAGGCAGAGTCCCTGGACGTTTTAGAAATCTCAGGGACAGACAGGAGGACTTGCACAACACCAGAACGACCACTAAAGATTCGCAGAAACCAAGTGCACGTGGAGTAAAGGAGAAGAATACAGTAATATATTGCCGAACCAATGCCTGTAGTTTGCCAGGCCCCAGCAATGAGAATGACGCAGAGGACGTTGTGCAAGCCTAACCAAACTCCTCATGGGCAGCAAGTTGAGATCTCCCATCCTGTCCACCCGTTCTCAACTCTGTTATAATTTCCCTTGTCTGCTAAATAAGAAAGTACAACATAAACCCTTACAGGAGTAATGCTGGTGGTCACTATAGAAAGCACACAAAACCAAGTAGAGAGTCTTAGAATTAGATGGAGCTGTGCAACTGAGAAGACACTCTGAGTGGGAAAAACAGGCACAAGTAAGTGGAAGGAGAAAAGTCAGCAGTCCGAGGGGTTTGCTTCTTGCAAATTTAAAAATAGAGTTTCATTCTAAAGGGGATGTTGATTAGCTAGTTTAGGGTGGGAAAGTTGTTTTTTAAAGTGTGAACTTCTGTATTTGCAACAGAATTTCCAGGCTATTAAGAAGTAATTATTGGTTGTGTTTACTGTTACTGTGAAATTGTAAAAAGTTAGTAACTAAAATGTGTGGGAGGTGAAATATCGTCAATGAAAATATCCCTTGCTAAAGAACAAATGCTTTTGCCTTGCCCACTAATCATCTGCCAAAAAGTAGCTTGCATTGGAAATATACCATTTTTATGCTAATGCTACTTGACAGTAACTGAGATGTCACCATTGAGGCCTATATAAGCACCTCAGGAAAAATTCAGAATTGTCTCTTAGAGCTGGGAGAATGTACAAAATATTATTTTTAAGGAACAAGGTTATGATTTGGCTAATTTTTAAAAAGAACTAAAACTACTTGCATACCACATAAAATAATCTAAAGCTACATGTAATGCTGGAGATGATATCGAACCTTAGAACCTTAATCCCTGCTCATTTTCACCGTGTCTAATGAAGTCTGTGAAACTACAATATTGTATAAACTGTCTGAAAGAATAATAACTATCATATTGAGTAGCAAATGCAATTAATAGTTTAGGAACAAATAACTTGTTTTAATGAAAAATAATTAAATGAAAAAGATTTCTTTTCTGCATATGTTTAGAATTATACCTGACAGTCATAAAATATGCAGGGAGAATGAAAAAAGTAGATCATCTTTTGTACTGTTCACATTGTAGAAAGAAAAACAAAAAAGATGTTGATAAAGCAGGTTAAAAAGGAAAGGAAAAATTGTTTATATTCCTTCAAATTTTTTCCTTTCTTTTTTTGCATTTCAGATGTTCAAAGTCAGGAATGCTAAGATGGCATAAGAACATACGTCAGTACTGAGTCAGATCAAATGCACATCTAATCCAGTATCCTGTCTCTAACAGCGGCCATAGTCATGCCCAAGGACAAATAAAAAAAAAAGGCAAGCATGTACGATATGATGCTTCACAAACATGAAAGTGATTTGCTTTCACTGCTTAGGGGTCAGTATATCTCAAAAGCCATATTTTATTCCTCAAATAATGTTACCAAAACAATTAGAATTGTACTCAAGGAGTAATCCATGTAGGATAAAGGGTTCCTACTGAGTAACAAATACTTGTTTATCAAACAACTGTTGTGCTTTGTAAAATACGCATGCCATTGTTCAAGAAAACAGGTACCTTTTATAGCTATACATGAAAATTTATTATAAGTCACAGATTATCATTGACATTTTTTATTCCCATTATCGAGGTTGAGAGCTATTGAACTAAAAATTCAAGCAACTGTAAATATCTTTGTAATACTAACCATCTCAACATCACAGATATCTGCTTTTCATGAATCTTGCTTGATTATAATATAAACCAAAAGGATGACAAATGTTGGTACTGAATAGAAGCAAGGGATACAGCATAAAATGCACTACCTCTACCAGCATAATCTTTGTCTTATTTTAGATTGCTCTGCTCGTGGCACATCGACTCTTCTGGGCTTTGTATCCAGAGATTACCGCAGCTGTTGGCCTGGTACCCAGAGAGGTATGCATGGAGAGCATGCGTATGGGCTCTCCTACTGCCTACTACTCTTCTGTTGCCTGCAGGGAAACAGCCTTCACGCTCAGCAGACAACTATAGATCAAAAAGAGGCTCTCTGTATAGGGAAGCTGATCCTTATTTCATATGCACATCCCATCGTGTGCTCAGCTGGATCTGTCCTAAGGTTTGAAGATATTTTAACAGGTTCCTTACCTCATTTTTTGACTAGGTTGATTTGATAGCTCAATCTGCCTATAGGTGCTGCCTCCCTTTTCTCAGCAAAATTGCACCAACCTGCTAAATCTGTTATCCTCTAATTTCAGTATTTATCAAGGTTTGAAGCAAATGGATGCCCATCTTGCAGGAGGTTACATGACCAGTTCCCCTTGTCCCCCACACAACCAACCATTGAAGTAAGTTCGGAGAAGAGGTGTACAAATGGAAAGGATTGTTCTGAATCCCCAGCAAGCACTGTGTGTGCTATGTTCATGTTGAATTAAGAGACCTTCGTATTGGAAAAAGCAGCTGAGTAGTGGTGTTAAATTACTAACAGATACCCCTTACAGCCGATGAAATGCATGTTTTAATAAATGCTACCCCTCTGAATAACAAAATAACATATTTCTTCATTTTCTAGAGTTCTTTCTTTCAGGCATTTCTTCTAACCTTCTTCCGTGTTAGTTCTGAAAGTGAACAGGTAAAATTAATATTTACCCAATAGTAGCAAGTCTTTCACTGCATGGAAACGAGCACGAAGAGCAAAACACCTATGCAATGGTTGTGTTATGTCTGTTCAGTAGACCACTTGGTCATCTCAATACGTAATTTACTAATTTCAGACATTTTTAAAAAATATGACTGTCCAAATCAGTAGTAATTTTTACTATATCTACATATGGTGTGAAATCTATGCCCTTTGGCTCCTAAAATTCTGTGAATTCTGTGAACTGTGTTTCAGCTGTCAAAGCATTATGCTAGCATGAGTCCTTAATTTTGATATGATAACTTTTTTTTTAATTGGTCTGAAAAGACAATGATGTGTATATTCAGAGTAGTACAATTGCTACTTTGAAAACAGCCAACCCTCCTCTTGAAAAATTTTGCTTCAGGGAGCATTGGCAATGGTTAAGTGAGGAGTATGATATTACTTGGTTTCCAAACCAAGGCTATATTGCAGAGCTAATTAATGGCTGGGATAATGTAGAGGTCTGTTATGTATCCACTATAAAAAAAAATAATTTGCAAAACATGTAAAGTATCACAGTATGCTAGGGATTGGAAGGGACCTCAAAAGATCATCTAGTCCAATCCCTCTGTCGGAGCAGGAACACCTAGATGAGGTTGCACAGGAAGGCGTCCAGGCGAGTTTTGAATGTCTCCAGAGAAGGAGACTCCACAACCTACCTGGGCAGCCTGTTCCAGTGCTCTGTCACCCTCACTGAGAAGAAGTTTCTTCTCAAATTTAAGTGGAACCTCTTGTGTTCCAGCTTGAATCCATTACCCCTTGTCCTATCATTGGTTGCTACTGAGAAGAGCCTGGCTCCATCCTCATGACATTCCCCCTTTATATATTTATAAACGCTAATAAGATCACCCCTCAGTCTCCTCTTCTCCAAACTAAAGAGACCCAGCTCCCTCAGTCTTTCCTCATAAGGGAGATGCTCCACTCCCTTAATCATCTTAGTTGCCCTACGCTGGACTCTCTCCAGCAGCTCTCTGTCCTTCTTGAACTGAGGGGCCCAGAACTGGACACAATATTCCAGATGCGGTCTCACCAGGGCAGAGTAGAGGGGAAGGAGGACCTCTCTTGATCTACTAACCACCCCCCTTCTAATACAGCCCAGGATGCCATTGGCCTTCTTGGCCACAAGGGCACAGTGCTGGCTCGTGGTCATCCTGCTGTCCACCAGGACCCCAAGGTCCCTTTTCTCTACACTGCTCTCTAACAGGTAGCTCCCCATCCTATACTGGAACCTGGGGTTGTTTCTGCCCAGATGTAGGACCCTACACTTTCCCTTGTTGTATTTCATTAAGTTATTCCCTGCCCAAATCTCCAGCCTGTCCAAGTCTCTCTGGATGGCAGCACAGCCCTCTGGCGTGTCAGCCACTCCTCCTAGCTTAGTGTCATCAGCAAACTTGCTGATAGTACACTCAATTCCCTCATCTAAATCATTGATGAATATATTGAATAATATGGGCCCCAGTACCGACCCTTGAGGCACTCCACTGGTTACCGGCCTCCAACTGGACTCTGCCCCATTGACTACGACTCTCTGGCTTCTCTCCTTCAGCCAGTTCGCAGTCCACCTAATTATCCGATCATCCAGTCCACACTTCCTCAGTTTAGCCATGGGGATGCTGTGGGAGACCGTGTCAAATGCTTTACTGAAGTCAGGGTAGACCACATCTACCATCTCTGCCATCATCCATCCACCTCGTTATTTCCTCATAAAAGGCTATGAGGTTGGTCAAGCATGACTTCCCCTTGGAAAAGCCATGCTGACTGCCCCTAATAACCCTCTTATCCTTGATATGCCTTGAGAGGGCACCAAGGATAAGCTGTTCCATCAGTTTCCCAGGGATGGAGGTGAGGCTGACTGGTCTATAGTTACCCGGGTCGTCCTCCTTGCCCTTTTTGAAGACTGGAGTGACATTTGCTTTCCTCCAGTCCTCAGGCACCTTGCCCGTTTCCCAAGACTTGGTAAAGATGGTGGAGAGTGGTGCAGCAATGACTTCAGACAGCTCCTTCAGCACCTGCGGGTGCATCCCATCTGGACAAGTATGCACAAAGAAACATTCCTTTTTTTATTTATCTGAAAGATTACCCTTGTAGAAATATAGACACATCACAACACAAAGAGTGCATGCAGCAATGCTATTTCATATAGTGATAATATTTTGTTTCATATAAAACGAGAAAAAGAATGATTTCGCCATTATGCATTACTTTCAGGACAGAAGCTGTTCTGTGGTCATTTTATGAGCATCTGTGCTTTCTTTGCCTAAATAGCTATGGGATTTCATAAAGTTTGAGTGCTTTAGTAGTATCCTGAAGTGTTTCTGAGATTTGTGAGCTCACTGGAATTGACCTGAGTGTTAGAACCTGCCAAAGCAAAATATATTCTATGCACAGGAAATATTTGCTGAGTTAGACTTCTAGCAAAATAGCAAAATTGAGATGTCTTTGTAGTATATCAGCCTGCAGTAACAACATGTTTGAGAGACGCTCAAATGATGTAGAGGAGATGGCTGGTAGGAATAATAGTTTTGGCAAAGCTGATGCAAAAGAAGTGCCAAATAGCACAGATAACCTCCCAGCATTAAAAAAACCTAAAAAACTAATTCTGAAATTGATTGTTGGGTTTTTTTGGGTTGTGGTTTTGTTGTTTTTTTTTTTTTTATAGGCTTATCTTTAGAATTCGTTTATTCTGCAGAAGCCCCTTGCTTGTACTCATTCTTGGCAGTGCTAGGTTAACGGTTGGACTCGGCGATCTTAAAGGTCTTTTCCAACCTAAACGATTCTATGATTGTATGATTCTAAGTTGATTGTAAATGGTCTTGAGCCAGGGTGGATCTGTCCATTACAAGAGGGATCTAATGTGGGTTTGAGAGTGGAAATAAGTTGCTGTCATGGCAGATCTTTTTTGTCTCCCATGCCTTCCCAAAATGTAATGATTACTCCTTTTTAAAAGCTCATACTCTGCTATTGTCACTCAGCAGAGCTCTCCTGAAGTGATTGCCAATAATCTCAAACCAGGACAACCACCTGAAAAACTTTTATGCACCTTATGCACCTATAGATTTCCATGTAACAGAGGTGGAATTTGGTTTGCACAACCTTCAGCTACAAAACAGAAAAACATTTGATTTGTCAGGGTAGTTTTCAAATACACTATGATGCTTGTCCTTGCTCCCATATTGAAATAATCCTGATTTACATAAGCCACAGAAAATATTTTTCTGTTTACCAAAGGGGGAAATCTAGAAACTAGATCCTTCCATTTCTCTTTCCTGCTTTCCTTGTCCCTCTTCTCTAGGGACCTTTCAGTCCCACTCTTTTTTTCTCTTTCATCCCTTCCCTCCTTCCTGTCTCCCTGTTAGTCTCCCCTCCCCTCCCCTCCCCTCCCCTCCCCTCCCCTCCCCTCCCCTCCCCTCCCCTCTTAATTACTGCTGTAATTAAGATATCATGTCTGGCATTGCTTATGAAGGTCTTTTCAGATATTTGTTAGGGAAAAAAGAAAGGGGGGATCTGAATTTAAAAGAAAAATCTTTTCTTCTTTAGGCCTGTGCCTAAGATAAGAGGCAGTAGCGGCTCGTGTATGTTTTCTAGCTTTTTTGCAGCCTTTCTGTGTCCCAAGGACAGTTTCAGTCATGGCATATGAAAGTTCTCCCAGATGAAGATAGGCAAATGCTCTGTTTTGGAAATTTTCATAAAACACCAGAGAGGTCAAAAAGAGTCTTTATGTAATGAGCAGTTTTTTAAAAAAAGAGGCAACTTCTCAATTAATGCTCTCTGGTGTATTTCCAGGTGCCCAAAAGGAAAAATGTGGGTCAATATCTTTCTCTTAGAGAGTGTCCTGGTTTGAGGTAAAACAGAACCAATTTTGTTCAGTAACTTCGCTTCTTAGCTGGGCCTCTTCTAACAACTGAAATTAACTGCATATTGTGCAGACAGTGTTCACTCTCTCAGAGTGATAAGGCCAATTGTTTATAGCTGATGCCCAGGCATGGTATGCAGAGAGGCTCTTGCTTACACTTATTGCCATAACAGCCAAGGCCAACCAACTTTGTTATTTGCCCCGTTGGAGGGTCGGAAGTGGAAAAGCATAGTGGGGTCCCACCTGGAGGGAGGAGCGGACAGGACAGGTGACCCAAAACTGACCAACAGGGTATTCCATCCCATCTGCCTCATGCTCAGTATAAAAGCTGAGGGACCAAAGGGTCACGGGCTCTTCCTTCAATGGCCGACGTCTGAGGAGGACTCTCTCTGCCTGTGATCCCAATCCTGACTCCAGATCCGGAATCCAGTTCCCGTCCGCCACTGAGTCCAGCCTGGGACTGCCCCAGTGCCAGCCGGTGACGTGATTGTCATCTCGGGAGCTTGATATGGTTTTGTATATATTTTTCATTATTTCTTTTTATTTTATTATTAATATTTCATTAAAGTAGTTTAGTTTCTTCTAAACTCTTAAGTCTTTTTTTCCTCCTCTGCCTCTCTCTTTGTAGAGGGGTAGAGGGGAGCATCTGTCGGTCCCGTCTGGGGTCCCTCGGGTCCCCAGTGGTGGATTTGGCCTAAACCACGACAGAGAGATAGCAAATAAAATATTTAGTACTTATTTCATGGATTTTGAATCAAAACCTATCTGCATGTGTAGAAGTCTTGTCTACTGATAGAGAGTAAAATTCAGACCTTAACAAAAAACTGCAGGAACCAGCAGGATCTGAAATCCTGCTTGCCATGCCACAGTTGTCCCCACATGAGACTGAGATACCAACAAGGCAGCCAAAGTGAGCCTGGGGTTCTGTTCTTGACCAAGATGGTGTAGTGTTATCTCTACGAATGTGCTGCCTCCCACACTCCCCCCCCCCCAGAAACCCAAGGGACATTGTTTCAACAGTATGTCTTGACATCAACTAGAAAATACAGGAAATTATCTTAAAGGGCACATTCAAAAAGAAATTCAAAATTACCAAAATTTCATAGAAGAAAGTACACTTGCTCTTTTCCCAGTATTATGTGTGTGCTTTTCAAAACAATCTAAACCAAATTGCTAAAAATACTTCTGCAAAACAATAGTTTTAGTAGTCTTTAGAAGTATTGTGATATTCTAAATATAGATCTCTCTAATCAAAAAAAGGACTCTCTTTTTTTTTTTTTGGTGAAGAACAGGTGATGAACTTCCAAAGAGCAGCCAGGGCCTGGCTCAGCCTTCACTGCCGTTTACAGCCACCGTGAGTCTGTTCTGGGTCACATGCAAGCTACTTGTGGGATCATACACTGAACAGTTTTATTACTAGAGTACAGTGTGCTCGTGCCACACCTGCCTTCCTAACCCTCTGCAAAAGGATAAAAAAACCCCAAGGGCTTAAAAGAAGGTGGCCGGACAGAACGTAACTCGAGTGAAACTGTAGCTAACAAAGTCTCTGGATAGGTTTTCTAGCTAAGTTTTTGTACCATAGTATAGTGAGGCCAAAGATAAAGCTTACTGTCCCTGTACCAAGGATAAATACGGATATCCCCAGAGGCATCTGGACAGGCTGGATTGATGGGCCAAGGCCAACGGTATGAGCTTAAACAAGACCAAGTGCCGGGTCCTGCACTTGGGTCACAACAACCCCATGCAACGCTGCAGGGCTGGGGAAGAGTGGCTGGAAAGCTGCCTGGTAGAAAAGGACCTGGGGGTATTGGTGGACAGCCGCCTGAATATGAGCCAGCAGTGTGCCCAGGTGACCAAGAAGGCCAACAGCATCCTGGCTTGTATCAGGAATAGTGTGGTGAGCAGGACTAAGGAAGCGATCGTTGACCTGTACTCAGTCCTAGTGAGGCCGCACCTTGAATACTGTGTTCAGTTTTGGGCCCCTCACTACAAGAAAGACATAGATCCAAGTAATTTAAGGATGACTTAAATTCATTACTTTGATTTTTTTCCATATCTAATGCAATAACAGGAACCCGTATTTTTCTTTGTAAAATATTGCAGTTAGAGAATGCCAAAAAAAAATCTAGAGGAAAACTTGCATTTATGCAACCAATTTCTGTAAATATCCAGCTTGCTGAAAGGGTAGCTGCAACTGTTACATGGAAGTGCTTGGATTAATGCATCACTAAGGAACAATTCAGGTGTTAATGAAACACTTTCATCCGCACATCTGAAGAATAAGATGGTCAAGTAATTTCAAATGAGTAAGTGAACCACCCACATTAACTACCAGGTCAGCAGTCTACAGGTGAAATACTTATAAAAGCTTTTGAACTATCTACCGTCCCTGGTGCCTTCTATGAGCATAAAACAAAGAAAATGTCACTTTTCATCCCTTATGACTGCAAAATGCTCTTAAAGTCAGGAATTTGCTTAGTATAGCACATGCATTTAATATTGTAGAGTTTTATTTTATTCCTTCAGATGTAGGAAACCCGTAATAACATCATAATCCTGCAAACGATGTACTGAATTTAATGTGATAAAGCCCATTTGTAGACGACAGGAGACATATTTACCTATTTGTTTCGGTTTATGATTTGAAAGTCATTGACAGTCCAAACTAAAATAACAAATCCAAGACTCATCCAACCTCTGTTCAAATACCTTGAAATAGATTTTAAACCCATCACATTTTTCCCTCCATTTAGGCATCTTGAATACTGCATCTTGACTGGACTTCTAGGAAGCCTTCTGGTCCATCCCCTGTGCCCCACAGCAGGAGCAGCTATACCCTGTGTCATTCCCGACAGATGATTGTCTCTTACTCTTAAAAACCCCAAGTGACAGTGACTCTACAGCATCCCCAGGCACTCTGTTCTCATGTTATTCTATATTTGCCTTTGGAGTTTTTCATAAATATCTAATCTAAGTGTCCCTCGCCACAGTTTAAACCCATTATTTCTTCTCCTACCCTCTATGGAGATAGGGAATAGATTAATTACTCTCTTTTTGCTTTCATTTGTCCTATATATATCTAAAGTTAGTTATCATACTCCTCCTTTGTCTTCATGGTCTCTTCAGGAAAGGCATTGTTATTTAGCGTCATTGCAAAATAAGGAGGCAATATTTTCTGGTAATTATGTAATTATTGTCAAGGGAATAGTCTTTCTACTGTATCAGTTTCCAGCGGTATTTGCAATGGGATTATGTTAGGAGAAATGATAATACTGTTCCCTTTTGTAGTTCCATGGGGATAAAAAGAATAAAATGGTCTAATGGGAATGATTGCAAGAGAGTGAACCCTTCAATGAATTTTTGGGCTGCAGCTGGCTGAGAGTTTCTCTTCCAATTAAACAGTACTCCTTGTCTTACCCCAATTGCTGCTTGTGCAACAACATGGGAAAGGGAACTTGAGGGGTCAAAATAAAATGTAAGGGCAGTGTTTTACATGTGTGTGTGGGGGGGGTGTGCGTGCACAGGGGAAGATGTTCTGAAAATGCTTCTTAAAATGTCTCCTGCCCCATGCATATAGTCACGTCGTCTTTGTTTCACTGGGAAAGAGCAGTAACTACAAGGAGAATATTTATTTCTGCTGACTGATTCTTTGGCACCTGAAGCAACTTCTTTGCTCTCTCACAGTCACATTTTTGACTTACATAGGCATTTTTCAGCTGCCACTTGGGATCTGTGGCCTCTCCTCTAGGACAGCATTGTCAGTAGTAGTAGCCCTGAAAACCTGAGCATATTTGCCCCTGTTCTGTGCTGCCACCAAAGGACCCTTTTTGCCCCATCCTGTTACAACTTTGACTACAATGCAGAACTCCAAGGTGAAGCCAGAAGTAATTTTTGCATCACAATTTTCTTACTTTTTGTCTTAGTGTATTGTTTAGAGGAGTCCATTATGGTCAAATCACATGTGCCTCTATGATGTTGGGTATGGGATGTCAAAAGATCTCTGTCTAGTAAGGAAAATGACTGTTGTGAGAAAATATGATCTCTCATGCTGTCTTCAAATCTCAAGAGTCTTTGCTTAACTTTAATATTAATGTTTCCAAGATGTTTTGCAAGGATCTCTCATGATTTCTCCTGATCTTTATGTTTCAGAGCTCATTCTTCACATTTCTTGAAATTTAGAGCCAGTTATATGCTTCTCTGCAAGTTGAGTCAATGAGTCATAACAGCCTTACCTTATCTAATATATAATTGTTATTACTTAATGATCTTGAAAGTAGTAAAATTAAAATGGTAATAAAGTAAACAGCATACAGAGCTTAAATTCAGATGCTCAATAGAGTGTTTTAGTAACTTTACATTACAGAATATAATGGTTCGTATAATTCTTTCTGCTATACAAGTACTATAGCAGCATTTGGCATTTATAACAATTTTTTAAAAGAAATTTTACTTATGACTAATTTGCAAACTGATGCAGAGGGATGCCAGAGCTTATTCCTTAATTTTAAAGTAAGACATGGACTGCTGGGATTTTAGAGAGCTAATACAGAACTGAAAAACAGAATCACATTTAGGCACCTGCCTCTCCCTCTCCTTTAATACATAAGCCACTGTTAAGTCTGTGTGGGAATTATGTGCCTCAAAGGAGAATGCCAGAAACCTGCACACAGGAGCTACCTGTAAGAAATGCTTGGCCCAAATCCATTCTGAAATCAATCAATTTATCAATCTTTGATTTCAAAGTCCACATGAGAATCTACATCCACACTTTGTTAGCACCTTGCTTAGCAAACCCTCATCCCTCCCTCCCTCCTTACATCAGTCCAGTGGGTCTGTGGGGTGTGAGGTGTCAAGCTATCAGACAAGTTTCTTCTTGTTATGGGGATGATAGGCTCTCTCAGGAACTGGATGTTGGTAAGGAGATTAAGCACCTTCCCATGCTGAAAAACAGGAGAGACAAATAGCTACATTTGTTTACACTCAATATAACTCAATATTTAGCTTTCTTGCCTTCTCATATACTAACTTCTAATCTTAGTGAGCTTTTTGCATTTTCCCCTTTTTTTCTCGTGGAAAAATGTTGTTGCAGCACTGAAGGCATCACTGAGCAGCCACCACAGTGAAGGAAACATTGAATGATGATGCTTATTTCTTAATTCTCGGTTTGCTGAGTTAGTTTTAAAGTTGTTAAACAGAGAGCTCGGTATCTGTGCCTGGGTCCCGGTGCAACTTCCAAATTAGGAAGCATTTGTATTTACATGGATCTTGGAGACCACCTTATTGTCCTAATGTAAATATCACGTGTAAAATTATTTTCACCCATTTTCCACCTATTGCTCAGAATACAAACGGTTATGGAAACCTGAGACTTTCCATAAAGCCCCCTGATAACTGCGTTTGACTGTGTTGCTTTCTGTAAGGATATAAAATAGTATCCTAACAAGATTTTATGGCTAATTTTTCATGGTAATTATGAAATTTATTTACCTTACCACAGCATGTTTGAAATTGTATTTAAAGATTCATACCGTGTTTATTCGTTTCCAGTAACAATTTAGCTTTCCACATAGCAGCAAGTCATACTCATAAAAATAAGGCTCATTTTAAACTATTGCCAGTGCACCAAATAAAATTTATGAACTTGGAAATGTGTTTAGAGTCTGAATGTTTCTTATTTCTCTTAACCAAACAAAATGAAAAACACTTCCACTAATGGATGTAGTCCTCTGTTTAAAAAAGACCTCAAGAAAGATAAAGGCCTTCCTTAAGCCTCATCTATTTTGATAAGAACCAGAAGAAATAATAGTTTATCACCAGATTTGTATTTTATTGTCTTTGTAAGAAGCAAATGTTCGAAATGGGAAAGGCAAAGTTTTGGTGCTCTTATTTGTCTATTAGACTGGCGCTAGTCTAAACCTAGAGCCTGTGTCATCATTAGTAGCCTGTGTATTTTTCTCCCAGAAGTGGTGTCATATTTTAAGGTGGCAGCCAAACAGAAGCAAGCAGTCCATTAGTCCACACTAAAGTTCAAGGTCATTGCTCTCAGACTTTGAGATTCATTTGAGATCAATTGAAATTGTAACATATGTCTGAAACACAGTTATAAAAGCAAACTGTAGCACTGGTCTATAAAGTCCCATGACTTGGAACTTGACCTTTTCTGGTCTTCTGGTACAATTTTTTGGTTGCTGAAATCAGAAACTAAAGAGTAAGTGTAGCTTGCAGAAGACAGCTGCTTTCTGCCCAAAGGAATGAAATGAGGAAGGAATAAGTGCAGATTTAGAAAATGTTTTATTTTTCTTCAATATAAATGTCTAAATTATCAAACAGAAGAAAAAGGAAAAAGCATAGCATTATATTTTTTTAGCTATGCTGTTAGCTGACTTTAAAAAATCTCAGTTCCCACTTTCTTTAAAATAAAGCACTTTACAGATTCTGTGGGCCAAATATCTGAGGGCATATCCAGCACTAATCTGTACTAATGTGCATAGTTGGTACTTATGTATATTGCCTGTTAACCAGTCAGAAAAAGCTTTTCTTTTGCTGTAATGAGCCTCACCGTTGTTGCACAATGACAACCATATTTGATTTCAATATCTTTTTGAAACTACATGCAGCATCTGTTCCTCCTGTTCTCATTCTCTGCCCCAAAATTCCCATGGAATCTGCTGTAATTGTTCATCAGGCTTCCCAAAGCTACATTTAATATGAAACAGCTCCATTAAATATCACTCATCTATTGGAAATGAATCTATTATACAATCCATGTGTAATGTATGGCTGAGTCTAAATTAATAACTATTTCCATGCACCACAATAAACTTCAGTGTAATTAGTTTCTTTATATAATACAGAGAATTTACTGTCATGTCATACCCATGCAACTGTTCAGGTTGGAAGTAAAAAAAAAAAACAACCTCCAAACCTGAATTTATGTAGATAACTGCTCACTGCCAAGAGCAGACACCTGGAAATAAGAAGAGTCAGACTTTATTTCAAGTCAGCCTCTGAATTTTTTATGGTCTTAGGCAAGTCATTACTATCTATGCCATAGTTTTACAATATCTAAACGAGGGATAATGACACCTGATCACCTTCGTGAAAATGTTTTGAGGTCTTATTTTACTTTAAATTTTATTGCTGCCGTTCTTCAAGGAATAAACCTATCCCATGGAACTATGGAGGAGCTTCAAAGAACATGGAACATGAATGAGAAGATTTTAAGAGTCCCAGACAGAAGGTAAGTTAAACTTTCAAAGCTTTTAATCCTGTCTGGGGCTTGCCTATCAGGAATGAGATATGAAACCATGAAATGCCTTCTCTAGGCCCACCAAAGGCATAGGTACATGGGATACAGATCTTTCCTTACAAAGATCTGCAAATGAAGAGGAAGTTATACCACTTGGGCTGTTTAAGCATTGCTAGAGAATTTTTTGGTTGCTTGGCTGCTGAGTTTCATTGACCAGAAGAGAGCTACAACTTACTGTAATCTACAGGTACCATCATCCCCTGTGTAACAGCATCTTATACAGAAAAAATACAAATATTCAGATCTCTCCTCCAACCCACCCCCCAAACAAGGTGAGGGGGGGAAGAAAACTACATGAAAAATAGAATCATATATTTTCACATATCATGATATGAAACTTTAAATAAAGTTGGACGCAATTCAGCGGCATACCTCAGCACTGGACCTGCAGTAACATATCTTTGGGACTTGAAGAATCTTAGCAAAATGAGATACTACTAACCCAGGATTTTAACTTCCTTTCATTCGCTTTGCTACTTACGTCTACAAAAGGTGATAGGAAATAAAGGACTGTGCCTGAAAATGACGTTTCTTCTTACTCATCCCTAGGCTTCTATACACTCCACGTCTACACAATCGTAGAGAAAACAATGGACTGGAATGGAGTGACGTAAGAAGTGATGGAGGCTCTTACAGCAGATATGCAAGAGTGAATAGTCAAACTGAGAATAGACTGCAAATATAAAGACTACCCAAAAGTCCTTATTTACATAAAAAAGGATTTTAAAAGTATATATCTGATATTGAACCTACCAGGGGAATGCTGGTTACCTAAAAGAGCTTCATTTTGTTCCTTCACTGTAATTTTTAAGCTGCTGCCTAACAATGTGTTTATCCAGAGCAGAAAACATTTGATGATGACATCTAGTAAAGAATATTAGTAGTGCATACTGTGTAAAGTATACAGATATTTTAGGTAAGTAAAAGGATAGACTTTCCAAGAAGCATACAAGATGATTAACAAAAAAAAAAAAAAAGAAAAAAATGACCAGTTCTATAGAAGAGTATACTTGATTTTTACTTTCTGTACAGAAATTATGTAGATATATATTGTGCCAGCCAGGCATCATGGGGCTATTAATTCCAAATATAAGCAATTCAAATAAAGCAGGGGGTTCCTTTATTATTTTTTTAATTTCTAACTTCCCTGAGAAAACTGCAGATTTTCATATCCTACCAGCTCACTATAACAATTAATAAAGTATGGGAAATCATTAAGTCTTTTAGTCTTTCAAGTCTATGTTTAGCTTCTCTCACCATTTTGAGAAACGTCTGCATTACTGGTATTAAAAGCATGCTCTTATTAAATTGTCTGCTTATTGTATTTCCACATTCTTAATATTATCAAAAGCAAGGAAATAGTAGAAAATATCTTTAGCCTTAAGGCTAGAGCACTGATAAAACCGGCTTGAATCAAAGCCTTTGAGACTCTTCTCATTTATTTCAGCAGACTCTGTTTGAAGCACTGCATCCAGAAGGATCTGTGTATCTTTGACTGACAATCCTTGTCACAACAAGGTTACAGCAGATAACTGACTGCAATTCTCATTTGCAGTGAGTAAGAGAGGCAGGATTAGTCATTCTGACTCTTGCCATCCATCTTTACAGGGGAAGAGGCTAATAGAAAGAAGGGTTATCATAAGCGTACAAAATATGCATACATTATTGCAGCTGCACAAATGAATATCAGTATTAAATTCCCTTGCATTTCCACCACAAGCTAATCAGTCTCAATAAAATTATCTTCATGTGGCTACATTGTACGAAAGGACATTTTTCCAAGTTAATTGAAATCTAATTCTTACTTGTGATGAGAACATTTTGTAAGTCATTTCATGGAAAACGAGCTGTTTTGTGAGTGGGGGAACTAACGGAGCTGCGTTTCCAGCAGATTTGTGACTTGTCACTTCCTCCCATTTAAAAAATAAAACAAACTCAGGTCACTTTCTGATGCCTTTTTTCACCTTTTGTAAACTTCTTCCCAGGGTCCTCTGCTTCATCTCCTGTTCCTTATTTATCTTTCCCTGGACTGTGCTGAGGTTGGTTTAGAATTATTCACAGTGAGTAAGTATGAGGCTTTTAATCATCTGGCTGATACCTGAATGAAAAGGACTGCTTTTTTCTTTCCTGTCTCTTGGTAGATCAGGAACAGAATCCTGCTGAGAACTCCACCAGTTTGTCAGATTTGGCTGAAATTGGCTAACATTTAAAAAAAAATCTTAGAGGAGGACAGACATAGTATCATAGATGGTGAAACAGAAATCTCACTATTCCCCTTTCCACCCCAAACCCAGAGCAGAATGTCATAACCACAAAACTCATCCCCGTGTTGGCTCATAATAACATAGATCAATGAAACAAATGCTACGCTAGCTGAACAGATTGCAAGGCTGTCACAAAGCTAATGCCCTTCAGCAGAACAATATTTTAGTTGACATACTATATTTGCATACACACTGCTGTATCTCCAAAGCTAACCTTGATAAACCGAATTTGTACTGGAAGACAGGGAGTGTTTTTGATTTGAAACCGGACTGTATAAAGAA
Source organism: Vanellus vanellus (assembly GCF_965231255.1). Taxonomy (NCBI): domain Eukaryota; kingdom Metazoa; phylum Chordata; class Aves; order Charadriiformes; family Charadriidae; genus Vanellus; species Vanellus vanellus. The sequence continues at coordinate 38,548,748 of NC_138909.1, forward strand.
TAGTGTGGAGGTATTATGGTAGGCAGGCACCACTAGCGTTACCATCAAATACAAGACTTCACCTACTATCCAAGCACCTGAGTGAGGGCTGATCCCCCTCGAGCAGGGTCTTCCTCACAGTTTTCTGTATGGGTGTATTAACTTGTGTCTGTTACCAAGAATTTGCTAGTACAAAGGAAGTGCTAGAAATTTCCAGTTTCCTCCTATTTTCTTCAGTAAAAGAAATACAAAAAATGTCAGTCTCTCTCCTTTCTATCCACCGTGTTTTGGTGGTTGTAGGAAAGATGCAGACACTACATGTAAGCTACATTTTTCTTGCAGCATAGATAAAAAAAATCCAGGCAGTGAAATATTAACCGTCTTCTCCAAAAATGGTAAGAAAGGGATAATTTAGTTTTCTCTTGGGGTATTTCCATGTGTTTTGGAAATCATCCTTCCTTAAAGGCTAACCTTGGAATTTAGGGCAGTAATCAAGATGACCTTTTAGTAAAGGGCAAGGAAAGCATTCACGTCTGAACTCCAACCACAGAAATTCATTGCTTTACATTTTTGAAGCTCACCCATGAATCTCCCAAGCCAGAAAGGTAAAAAACCTGTCATAATTATCCCAGATATTTTTCAGTCAAAGCTAAAATAGTGTAGTGTTTCAGTCAAACAAGTGAAGTATAATGACTCAGACTTACACTGGCTTTATCTCACAGCAATAAATAAAAAATCTCAATGTAATAAGGAGATGGCTTATTTCTGAGGATCTTGATCTACTGCTTGGGAAGTGACATGTTCATGTCCCTTCCCTGCCACGGACATACTGTAGGAGCTTATCTGAATAATAAACCAGTCTGAACTTTTCCCAGGTATCAGTAGCATTTCTTTGTTTTAAGTGAGTGTTGCAAGGGTAAAGTAAAATTACTGAAAAGAAAATTAGTTCTGTTTTACTTCAAATCAGGACAGTCTATTAAAGAGGACCGCTGTGCCTGTAGAGCAGGAGTGGGGACTGGGTGCAGCCATGTGCAGAGATGGAATAATCAAAAAAAAAAAGAAGTTTTTACCTCCCTTGGGGCCTACCTAACAGTGGTGACTGACACTTGGATATCGTTAGTTGTGGTGGAAAGTGACTGACAGCTGAGGGGAGTGACATATTCATGTAGGCAACGAGAAAAAGATATCTATCTACCTGTGAGGTAAAAGTTTCTGGCTTAATGCTTTTTACTGCCCATTCTGAAAAATATTTTGGGCAAATCTTCACTATATTTCCTGGAAGTGGGAGAAAAGCCCAGGATGAGCTTGCAGGAGGAGGACCAAGCTGCCCACAGCACTGGCAGGGCCCAGAGGGCACCAAGAGACCCTAATTGCCCTGAGCAGCCTCACCTGGGACCCCCACCCACACAGCCTCTGCCCATAGGTCCGAGGCAGCAGTTAAGCTCAGAACTGCTGCCCCTTCCCCTCCTGAGCCATGATGTAGGTGTGCTTGTCTCTAACTCTGCCTCCTTCCTGGCCAGACCTTGGACCCACCATGTGCGCTTGTCTTCTATACTGCTCCTGGCTGGACCTGGACCATCCCCTCACTGTGGCTGTCGATGGACCAATGTTTCAGAACCCATCTTGGATGCTACATGCCCTGGTGAGTGAAAGTCCGCAGCCAGTGCTGAGGTTGCCCTCAGCCCCCAGCTCATCTGCTCCCGGCGCCATGAAGGAGGCCTGCTGCCTGGCACAGAAGCCCTCCTGCATATGCTCAGTGGGTGCTTTACAGAAGGTAGGGGATTTCTTCGTGGAACATTCTAACCTCACTGCTTTGAAGCAGTCTGAGCACAATGTCTTCTCAGTTAGACTCCTTCTGTATGCTTTTCTTGGTTTAAAAAAAAAAAAAATCATCAAATTCTTTACTTTTGAGGCACTAACTTCTAAGTAGGTTATTTTGGGTCTTTTGTGGGAAGCTTATATGGTGACTGTATATGATACTAAAGTAGCAACTATAAAAATACACATGTAATTCTTCACTTCCAAAGAAGACAAAGAACTTCACAGGTTTTGATAATCTGATATAAATGAGTCTCCTATCCTTTCAAACTTCCAGGGTAGTTCTACAATATAACTACTGAAGATAAGTGTAATGTCAACTTTACCAGTTGCAGCTAGTCTTTCTCTCCACTCTCGGTATTGCTTTGATCAGTATTGTATCAAAGCAAAGTTTTCAGGGAATGGCTTGTACAGTAAAGCCAATAACACTTATTTTCTCCCTATCTATCAGACATTAGGAAATCTTCTGATTATCCTAGAGAGAGTCATACATTCTAAAAAGGTATGGATATTGTTATGCATCTTTGTATTGAGCAACTGCCAGGAAAAATGGTTAACTAGTTATTTTCTACAGCATTAACTCTCCTTCAGCAAACAAGTCTTCTTAGAGCTAATTTATTGAAGTATCTATAAATCAAAAAGCTTTGTGTCTCATGGCATGTAAAAACATTAATAATGCTAGTTCAGAGCAGGTGGCAACTACACTAATCTTAGTTTAAAGTGACTCAGTCAAGCACGTGGTGTTCCCCAGGCCTCAGCACTGGGGCCAGTTCTGTTTAATATCTTTACCGATGATCTGGACAAGGGCATTGAGTGCCCCCTCAGTAAATTTGCCGACAACACGAAGTTGGGTGGGACTGTTGGCCTGCTTGAAGAGAGGCTCTACTGAGGGATCTGGACAGGCTGGATCAATGAGGTGAGGCCAATGGTCCGAGGCTCAACAAGGCCAAGTGCCAGGTCCTGCACTTGGGTCACAAGAACCCCATGCAGTGCTACAGGCTTGGGAAAGAGTGGCTGGAAAGCTGCCTGGTAGAAAAGGACCTGGGGGTATTGGTCAAAAGCTGCTCAATGGAAAAGGAGCTGGGGGTGTTGGTCTATAGCCAGCTGAATATGAGCCAGCAGTGTGCCCAGGTAGTCAAGAAGGCCAACAGCATCCTGGCTTGCATCAGGAATAGTGTGGTGAACGGGACTAAGGAAGTGATCATTGACTTGTACTCAGCACTGGTGAGGCCACACCTTGAATACTGTGTTCAGTTTTGGGTCCCTCACTACAAGAAAGACATAGATGTGCTGGAGTGTGTCCTAAGAAGGGCAATGAAGCTGGTGAAAGGTCCAGAGAACAAGTCTTATGAGGAGCGGCTGAGGGAACTGGGGCTGTTTAGTCTGGAGCAAAGGAGGCTGAGGGGAGACCTTATTGCTCTCTATGACTCCCTGAAAGAATGTTGTAGAGAGGTGGGTGTCAGACACTTTTCTCAAGTAACAAGTGACAGGATGAGAGGAAATGGCCTCATATTGTACCAGGGGAGGTTTAGATTGGATATCAGGAAAATTTTCTTAATTGAAAGGGTTGTCAAGAATTGGAACGGGCTGCCCAGGGAAGTGGTTGAGTTGCTATCCCTGGGCATATTTAAAAGATATGTAGATGTGGTGCTTAGGGACGTGGTTTAGTAGTGGATTTAGCAGTGCTAGGTTAATGGTTGGGCTTGATGGTCTTAAAGTTCTCTTCAAACCTAAATGATTCTACAATTCTGAACTTGCAACTCAGGACAGAATGAATACAGGCTCTTCCAAAGGCTGAAGAAAAGCACCCTATCAAGTATTTGTTCAATTAACAGGACTGATAATCTAAGCCTTGTAAGGATCTATAGTATTACTCATTTTCCACACATTTCATTAGCAATGTCAGAGGTTCTAGTTTTCAGCTAGAGGAACCAGACTCATGGGTATGAAAGCCTTATGTCCCTGCTGCCCTAGCTCACACATGCCTAGTGAGCATAGCCTGCCCATGCTTCCTGAAATATGGAACATCAGGAAGAACCCCAGGAAGACAGAAAGGCATGTCCCACATAGCTGCTGGCTCATATCATCCCCAGTAGTTAGAAGATCCTTATGGCTGTGTCTAAGATGATTCAAAGAATCTCTCTGTGTGTGCTCTGGACAGCAGGGACAGCTAGGGAGGCAGAAGATGTTCTTCAGTCTTGTCAGTGAAGCATGACCAACCTCACATACTTGAAGAGCATACTTGCTCTTGAGACTCATCTTGAGTTTCCCCTCTGAGGCTTCAAATTATAAAATCTTGAATTTTAAGCCTTTTAAAAGATTAATTTGTACAAAACCGTAAAGCTTTACATAGGGGTGGGTGGATTTTTCTCCCCATGTGGTTACAGTACAAATAAGATGCAGAACTCTTCTCCAAGCTTCCTGCAAGAAAGTCACCTTTGGGCTGAGATCAAGTGGAGAATAACTTTGGAGACAGAAAAGGACAAACTGAAACCACAGGTTACACTGGGAAATGGTTTTAGCTAGCACATTGTATTACATGGTGTGTGCTATTGCAAGCACTGATGTATAAAGTCTCAGTTTTGAGACATTTGGGAGGTGCAGATGGAGATGAACACTTCATAAAGACCATAAATCACATTTTTCATCATATTTTGCTTACGTGTTATATTCTATAGAATTACCCATTCATATTATTGCAAGGTAAAGTTATAAAATTTCCATTTTATGCCAAAATAGCCATCTGTAACCATCCACTGGTGAATTCATATTAGTAATGATAATAGGATTGAGAGAGTAATCATGTGCAGGATTTTTGATTTTTAAAAGGCTGGATATGCACAATTTAGCTTCCTACACTGCACAAGAGGCACTCTGCTTCAAATGAATCATGAAAATAGTAATAAGCTTTGTATTTTTTGCACTGCTTTGTACTGAAAAATATTGAAGCATATTTTTTAAAGAAATGTTGGACAGTCTACTGTATGTGCACAAGGGACTGAGTTCTTCAAATTCATTCATCAGACTTCTATATAGAACACTAATTCTTCTAAAATGTTAAGAAAGTTACATAAATCAAGAATTTAAATTAGTCTGAACTTCAAGGAGGAGTACTGCTTCTTTAGGGGGTAACAAATACCATCTTAACCGAAACCAGGCAAATTCTACACTGCTTCGAAGCTACTGTGGGTGTAGCAGAAAATGTTGGATATAATGTGAGTCATGTTAGAGAACTGGTTAAACCTCCCCAGTTCTCTGACTCAACCAAGCAGCAATTCAGAAATGCTGTGAAGAAGATATGTAAATTGTGCACTCTTGACTGCTGAAGTGGTAATCATGTTCCAGCTGGGTACAGACAAAGTGCAAAGTCATGTTTCAAGTTCAAGGAAAGAAAACGTAGTTTAAAATACCTCCGTAGTTTCCTTTTAACATTTGCTATTGGCGTAGCTTTCTGCTGGTCTTATATATGTAATTCTCGGTCTACATATTATATGTGAAGCCTGGCTGTTTACCAGGAGGCTTTGGATTCCAGAAGGCAATGGGTGCCTAAATGTGTGATGGAGGCTTCAAGAAACACCTACAGTTTCAATAGTGCAGTATCTTGAGGACTCTGCCAAGCTGCAGATCTCAAGACAAGACTTGAGAATAGTTCCCCTGCTTTATCATGCCATATGAAAGCTACCCTAAAGGAGAGCCATGCTCCAAAGAATTCAGCCCAAAACCACTGCGTGAATTACTTCAATTTCGTCAGCAGCTGCTAAGAAACAGCTCACTGGAATGTCAGTAAAAAATCCTCATAGATTTGGGCTTAGGATCAAGTTTGATTCTTTTTTTAAAAATTTTTTTAGAGTAGGTTGACATACTTTTTTCCATATAGTATTCAACTCCGATATATGCTATGCTTTTCATTAACTTGGATCAATGAAATATATGTTTTGGGGAACAGCTCTCAGCAGACTGGAAGTGGAATCGTTTATTTGGAAGGTGGCCAATCTTTAAAAAAAATACCTTTATCTTTCTACATTTTAGCTGATGGATGCTGAAGAAGCACTTTTACTGTGTGAACAGCTCACCTATTACTTCTCTTCTTGGTTCTGGGAAATGTCTAATAATGAAGACTACACGAGGTCAATCTCATAATTACAGCTGTTGCCACAGTCTTCCCCCTTCCCTAGATAGTTTAAATCATAATCTGCAAAGCCAAAAGTATCTCCAAGGCTAAAAGCTACTGATTGTATTAACTAAAAGCACCTAGTACCTACCAAAGCAGCTGCTTGTCACATTTTTGGTTGTGTTCAACTGCAGAAATCCAGTCAGCCAGCATATCTGACTGCCAAGGAATTCATCTAATGCTGTGTTTTTCTAGGATTTAGTTATTTTGTCTCCTTTAGCCGGAGCTGAACTTTTTTATGTCAGAAACTTTGTTATTTGGTAGTACTGAGATAAACATATATTAAAAAACACCTGCCCCAGAGATCAGTCCTGACTGACAACAGAAACATGTGGATAGACACAGGTGATTGGGAGGAGTTTTCTATAGTGCAATCCCTTTTCTTTTTCAGTAGACATAATGTTCTTATTTATTAGATGCTTGTATTAGATACAAGAAATTATCCTCTCTTTAGTGACTTTTACCCAAGTGTCTTTGTTAACTCAGACAAGAGTCTAAATGTTATTTCCCGTAACTTTTAACCACTTCTTTTGGCTAATCCACTTTAAATAAAACCACTTAGAGCTGATGGATGATTTATGTACACCTTTATATTACTCCAGTGCAAACCTGCCAGGCAAGTCCGGCTGAAAATTTCTAGTGGCTGTCTGGCCACTGGAGGCTGGAAACAAAGAAGTCTATTAAATTTCTTAAAGTAAACAGGGCTGAATGACAAGTGGAACAGGTAGGACAATGCTGCTATACAGCAGGTAAAGAAATGACTAGACTGCTAGCAGAACCGTGAAAATCGTATTTGAAGTAGAAGGAAGTTCTAAAACAACGCAAGTGTGGCAGGCTACTGTCATGTGAGACAAGGACTGTGCATAGCACTAACATGTGTGTGTGAGAGTTTGTCTGATAAAAACAAATTCTTCGCCAGATCTGAGCCAGCAGCAACAGGCTTGGGCGCTAAAAGCAAGTCAATGACTTGCAGATTAGGGAGGTGCGTATTGGTCAGCTCACCCTGGAGGGCAGCGAGTTTAGGTGATGGGGGATAAAAGTGTATGACAAGATGAAAGATGATGCACTTGCACTTACGCACTGAAGTGAATGAGAGGAAGCAAGATGGTTGAGAGTTTGGCAACATTATCGCCAGGATTTTGGTGTGCTTCAAATGGCTGATGCTCTCACATGTTGGGTGTGAGCATAAAATGTAAACTTTCTCTAGCTGCAAATCTCCTCTTGCATATGGATTTAGACCAATTTCAGCAAAACATTGCTAGACTAATCTACAATTTTGTTAAGAATATAGGCCAGAATGTTTAGATATCAAGAGATAATGAAAAGTATGTGCTTAGAATAGATGCTGTAATAAATCTTTTAAAACATCCTGTGGCCATTTACATTAATTATCCAGTATCTAGGAATAACTTGAGTATCAGAGGATTAAAAGGGGAAGGGGGTGCTGGGAATAAAATACAATAACATTTAATGGCTTAATCTTATATTCTCTGAAGCTAATGACAAATCTGCTAGTTCATGTGCAGGATTGGTTTTTTAACTAAAATATCTGAAGAACAGTAATGTTCTTTATGCATTTTTCATGTCAGCTATCTCAAGGTAAACATGTAACAGTCAACAGACATAATTTTGGCATTTTAAAAGGATATGGGATTTCTTTAAGGATTATCCTTATAAGGTTATGTCTTAGTCTTTTTAGACATTGCAGATGTTTTTTAAAGTTGTAGTCTTAACTATTTCAGCATAGTCTTCAGCTTCCTTCTCATTTGACTTTTTTGCAGTTTTTCTAAGGAAGCATATTGAGCTTTGAATATACAAATCCTTTAATATATGTAGAAATTATAGACAGGGAAGAGTGTGTTTTAACTCAATGCAGTTTTAACAGTGTTCAGTTGAAAAGAGGACTTCAGGGACTGCCAGGATGCTACAAACTCTTTAATGAAACATGATCATATTGGATTTACACTTTTCTTGGTGCATGTAAAATGATATGACTAATATTACCACTGCAAAAGAGAGATCAATTGATGTATACACATTTTATTACTAACAGGAAAATATTGATGTGTTAAATTATTTATACTTTGGCTTCTCCATGAAATCTATTTTATTATCCAATGTAAGTTGTGACTTGGGATTTGTGTTAATGCTAAATTCTGGGAGTGAAGTGCATAAGTATATATGTATATAAATAATTACAAAAGAGGCAAAAAAAGAGCGGAAAAGATATGCTTAAGGTGATTGTAGAGCAAAAGCACAAATATAGTGGTAATTTCTGTATATTGTTTCTTATGAAGAATCTGCCACTTTTTTCTGGTAGCGTCTTTGAAAAAACTATGCTTTCATTTTTTCTTGGTCACTTCATTTATTTTTAGATGATTCTTATTTATATAATCTTATTTATATAATTATTTATATAATCTAAAATAAACATGTTTTAAAGAATGCAAGCAGTAAACAGTGTTCAGGGTTTACCTGAAAAAGAATAATCATTGATATGATAAACTGTTGCTTCTAATGTAGGGAAAAACCTTAAGAAGTGTGGCTAATCCTTCTTCATATACTATATTACCACACCTGCACTGCATACTTTGGCAAAAAAAAAAAAGCTTTCAAATATAAGATGGTCGGCAATGTTTGAATTGTTTTTTTCTGCTACACTTTCCTTGGCTAATACTAGTAAATGAGGCATTTCATATTCTGTTTCACTCTTTTGTTGCTATGCAAAAAGGCTTTCCCTTAGGAAAAGACAACTTCCTGAAGTACAGCACTTAAAAGGCATATTTAAAAAAACTTGCTTGCTCTTGTGAAAGTTCTAAAAAAGGCAATTATTTTCTTATTCCTTTGAAAACAAAGCCCTATTCTTCACAAGCAAACAAATTTATTTGTCAAAAATATTTGACTATTTTAATGATCTCTTTAGTATTGACCTGAGGAAGCACGTGACTGAGGCATTCCTGAATGAGGAGTTAATGTTGCAGAGTAGCTTTGGCTGCAGTATTTTCTTTTTTTTAAGCCAACAGTTTTTAGGAATTGTTCTTCCAGTCTCTAGCGAAAAATCTTCATAGGCACACTTATCTGTAATGTTCAGTACATAAAAACAAACAAACAAAAAAACAACAAACCAATAATGCCAAGGACTATGAGAGCACTGAAAAAATGTTAAATTTTATCCTTCAGATCACAGGCATGAATTTGACACATTCAGTTTAAAAAACAAAAGTCACTTGTGTCATTAGTGGCTTGCAAAGTGTCATGCTTTCCCAGGTTCTAGAGAGCAGATGTGCCTAGCATTAAGCATTCTATGATATTTGACAGCATTTAAAGCTAGAGGAGTAAATGTGCTTGAAATATGAGCTACCTTTTTCCATCTCCTCCCACTTAGACACAGATTTTCCAGTTTGGAAGATCAGATACACAGTAGATGTGAAAGGTGATGCCTGCAATGCGGTTACTTGCGTAGCTGGATTCTGCAGAGAGCTCTGAAGCTCTGCAGCTGCCAATCCTCTGTCTCTTTTAACAGCTAATGTTCTTTGAAAACATATTTTTTATTGATGGGGAAGTGAGTAAGTGGAGCCTTAAGGAAAGCAAGGGGTAAGGAGACAAAAGGCTAGAAATCTTTGCTCTATATACACTGTCCAGCTCAATTCAGTTCTTTCACAGAAGGGCTGTTGAGAACTGTGGCTCATCTGCAGTTGAGCAGACCCATCAGATACACCGAAGTATCTGTGTTTTGACAAGAACTTGCATCTAAGGCAAATTACTGGAAGAATGGAATCAGAAGTTTAAAGTTGAGGCTAGGTTAAGACATCCTCAGAAAGATGTTTCTGATGGGCAGGAAGAAAAGCAGGCAATCATAGTGGTGATGGCAGCTTGGTATTGCGGTGGACCATTTCAAACCATTACTGCCTGGCACTTTTACCAAAATACAGTTGTTTAACCTGTAAGTGCACAGATGCAAATACATAAATAAGAAGCACAAGCATGAAGCATATGGTGTGTGACTCAGGATGTGGTGGGAAGGTGTACTGCTTCTAGCATCCGAAAGACTGCATTTAATATTTCCTCTCTCTGAGCCGTGGTGAAGAGGCCATGTGTTGCAAAGAGGATGTGTGATAAAGGGTTTTTTCTGAAGTTGGACTGTTCGGCGGGTGCTGTGGTGGGAGGTCAAAGGGCTTTTCTCTCATTTTGCTTCAACACAGGATAAAATCCACTCAAAATACATCCAAAAAAGAGTGTGGCTAGTAGCATATGAAAAAACAATCTCAAAGTGAATTACCCAAGAGGGGCAACTGTGTATTATTCTTCATCAACACAAAGAGGTTTCAGCTATAACCACCCATAGAAAGGTACGTCTACCTTCCTGAATTAGAGAGATATTTTTTTTTTTAATAGTTTTAAACACTTTTTAGGTGAACCTAGACTAGCTTTTTTAAGCAGCCAGTTTAGTGTGGTTAAGTGTTTTCAGTTGCTGTGAACTCTGCAGAATACCCGATATGAAATTGTCCATTTTTTCTTGGTTTTGAAGTGCCAGTTAAATGCAAGTCAACTTGTGCCCCTCCAGCTAGTCCTAGTAAAGGAAGACATTTTTTTTTATTTATTAGTTTATCTTGTATTCCTTTAAACTGTCTCTAGATTTCAAAATACACAGTAATAATGTAATTAGTGAAGAAGAAACAAATTAACAGAAATCAAGCAAATGAGAATTCCAGTCTTCTAACATCTTGGTATTAAGGAAGCGAAACATAGCACATACTAAATCAGTATTGAGGGAAGCACAAAGACACTGTAGTTCTGAACTGGCTTTAGCCAGTTGTCATAAAGTAATAAAAAGTACTCTTGGAAAAATAAAAAGTTAGACAGCAGATAGCTATAGATCTAATGATTGCCTGCAAATTTTGTCAGTGCAAGTTTGAGCATCTCATAAAGGTTTCACAAAACTTCTTTTGGACTATATAATATCTGATGAAACACTAGAGTGTTTTGCTTTAGTGAAGATAACTAGTCAGGTTATCTTTAGGACAGTCTATTTAAGACACACTGTCTAAATTGAATCATTTTCCAAGCAGAAATTCACTGTAACATCTCTCTTTTGATTTTAACTGAACATGTTTTAGGAGGACAGGCAAAGTCAGATTTGACTGGACAGATTTACTCGCTTACTTCAGGAAGAAGATTGTGTTAAGATTAGCTTTGACTAGCAATCACTCTTTCTAGTCAAGAAAAATCTTCAAAGGAATAGTTACTTTTTTTTTTATAGGTACAGGCCTAACTTTTTGTTTTCTTAAAAGTTTCAGTAGAATTCTTCAGATTTATATCTTCTTCAGCTGAAGGATATTTGGCTGATTTTCAATAAATAATCAGTAGAGCAGATGACCTGATTAATGTAAGCATTCCTGATTGCTTCAAATTGAATATGTATTATAGCAAATGTAAAGAACAGACACTTGCTGATCCAAGTGCACTGAATGTGTGTCTCTGACCAACATGAACCCCCAGCTCCAGCCATTGATTACGTTATAGGAGACACTCCTCACATTCACTGATGCATTTAAGCAATCCTTTTCCTATGTAGATAGAAGGATTTTTTTTTCTGGTTAAATTATTTCCTTTAAACCATTTTACTGATATATTCAGTCTGTTTTTCTGTTCATAGGTTATTTTGAAACAATTTATTTTGGTGTACATAAATAATCTTAAATGATTCAAGCAACGGTTTACAAAAATACATTTTGCTCAGCAGCTCTCTGCCATCCCAGTTTGCTTCAGCTGCCTCTTATTTGGCACGTTGGCTATACACAATTTAGTATACAATGGTATAACTGGTGGTTGCATTTCCATGCCGTTCTCTGATTCCAAACCTATAAGAGCTTTTGAGCTGAGCAGGCAGATTTCCTGGTGCAAATTCTACTCCTCAGTTTCTTCTACAAACTGCAAACAAAGCTGCATGTAAGCATTGATTGGAAGAAAATGTTTGTTTATTCTGCGTCAAAGCAATTGGGTTTTCCTTAACATCTGTGTGTTTCTCTTCAGGTTTTATTTGTCTTTGTACTTCTCTTGTACCTGTCCTCCACGCTACCTACAGTGTCTTTCTCCGAGCTGCACGCTTTCTGTTCAGATGATGGTTTGATGAATGTCTGGACTCAGATGATTTACATTCAATCACAATAGACAGCTACAGTTTTAGGCTTTCTTGGAAAAGCAAATGAAAGTAAAAAGTAAAAGAACTCGGAGCAAATTTGAAGAAGAGCGATTTACTCTGGGTGTGTGAGATAGCAAAATCTGCTAAACAATACATTAAGCAATCTTCCTTTGTAGAGATTATTTTAAATTAATTTCTACTAGTAGGAAATAAATTGCAGTGCTGGAAAAGATGCCGTGTACATTTTAATTAAAACATTGGACATGGCTGAATAACTTAAGAGGTTTTGAAACTGAAGAAACTTAACTCTCTCACGTATAGTTGTAGGAAGAGATGAAAGAGATGCAAGAATGAATTGCTTCACGTGAAAGCCCAAGTGCCTACTTAAACCCTACAGTAACAAATAGACATACATATATAATAACTACATGTTTTACAGGTAGTGAGTCCTGCCTTTACAGATTGATCTCTCATTTTCAATCCCTCTTTTTTCCTAAGTGCTATACGTAATCTTATGATATGGCAAACAACCTTTGCTTTGAGAACAAAATGGCACTTCAGCCATTTTATCACTGCCCTGTGTATTCAGTTTTGTATGGTAAATCCAAGAAAAAATATTTTCTGTTAAAACGTCCTCAGTGTTTCTGCTGGCTCTATGGGAACTAGACATGTTCTGCCTAAATGAAAACACCTAAGCTGTCCCCGGTGCAGATTCTGGGAGATGCAGAAAGCCCAGGCTTGTCCTTGCAAAGGATTTGTTCCTTTGCACCAAACTCCTTCTGCTAGTGAGAGTTTGGGCATTGACCTGCTTGGGTTTTCTGTAATTGTTTAATCATAATAACCCCCTTGATGAGCCCTAACATACCACAGCATGTTAGTTTTCCCAGAGAATGTCTGTAGATACTGAAGAAGAGTTCCCATATGTGCGTGAATGTATATACTGTGGTCCAGGCCACAGCAGTGCATTCACTTACTCCCTGCTTACCCAGCAGCAAAGAGTTCTTGGCAACAATCTTAGAGTAAAACAGCATCAGACTCTGTGGCTGTACTGGCCTTTTCTATGGAAGTGATGTGAAGCCCCTTAGAAAAAAGAGGATCACCATAATGAGGGTTTGGGTCAGCCAGGGTTGCTTGCAGACATGCACTGAACAGGAGTTTCATTGCGTGCTTTCAAATACAGTTATGAGTCACTTCAGTATTACTGACACTTGACACTGGAAATGGCAGCACAGAATTCTGAATAAAAGGCATAAACCTTACTAATTTTCTTTCAGCAGAAAGGCATCTACGAAATGGTGAGGGAAAAATTAAACATGCTAACCATTTTATCCCGTAATAGACTTCTTCATAGAAGGTACTTGGGATACCTGGTATAGAGTGGGAACCCAGTGCCAGGAAGGTAGGCTTCCCACAGAAGTGATGGAGAAGCGGGTTGTCTAGAGCTGCTTCGTAGGAAATGCAGGGCACAGGGATGCGTCGGCACTGAGATGCTGCAGTCAGTAAGTACATCCAGGCTTCAAGGTATAGTGCTATTCCTGGGTCTGCAACCGCTTTGATCATGAGCTTACCAAGGCTGTTTTCATCCCTGTAGAAATGATGGCCCTTCTGCATTTACATAACAACTTGGAAAGAGAAGTGTTTAGCCCTGGAATGCTAAGTTTAATTTTGCTATGTGGTTGTCTGGTTTTACCTCTGCTACCCGCCCTTTTCTCCAAACTTTATTGCCTTCCTTATAGGAGATTGTGTTAGCTATTAGCAAGTGCTCCAGTGCTGCTCTATTCTTGCTCTTTATCTGCCCCATGAGTTGTATATATTCTTCCTATACAACAGTACACCTTTAATGGAAGAGTGCAGAATACATCTAGGTGACTCAATCCATAAGTGGTTCTAGCTCTTAATGTTAGTTGTTGCTAATGCTGATGCTTCTGATAACTGCAGCCCAGAGACTGCTTTTGATTTCAGGGATAATTCGCCGTGCTATTAAATAAACACTTGATTACATTGACTATGCCTGTAAAATTATAATTTACTGACACAAATATTTTCTTAACGTATTTGAATTAGGAATTCATACAGGTTAGAATTTGAAAGGTCTTCATTTTCCCACTCAAATGATTGACCTTTCTTAACTGTTCCTCATTTCATTCTAAAATGAGCAAGTTGTTCTTCTGTCCAAATTATATAAACTGTACTTTTGAGCACTACAGACAGATTTCAACATATGCATACTCCCAGATATTTTTAACAACATTAATTTACCTAAATACCTAGTCTTGTCCTTGAGGAATACTGAAAGCAAAAGCATTCTGCAAGAGTAATACCCAATTTCTTAACAACAGATGATTTTTACTCTATTTTTTTAAATAACAGGCATTCAAAACCTAAATATTTTAAACCCACTTCTAGATATTTATCTTTTTTTTTTTTTTTTTCTTCTTAATCAAAGTTTTCATTCTGCTTTAGTGATTGTGGAAGTACCATGCCAACAGAAGTTACCTTCATCTCTTGCATCATGTTGAACCACAAAGGGCCTGGGTAATTATTCCAGGCAACTTAAGATGGCTCAGTATACAACTCCCAGTGAAAACCGTATTGTAGTATTTACTGTTTTAAGGCCAAGTGACTGGAGTAATAAAAGCTATATAAAAAAGACAATGACAAAACTCATGGTTACAGAAAATAAAACTCACTGCTTATAGTTGTAATCTCCCATGCTTCAAGGAATAAATCGCAGTCCAGCTTCCACTGGAATTAATGAGCTTTATACCAACTTTAATGATGATTGAGCTGTGTTTACCCAGTTTTAGAAACTAATTTCCCTTCTAGGATCACTGAGCTGCGTTCCTCTCCTTTGCATCCCATTCCAGCATTGATAAAAGTGGACACAGGTGTATGATAACTGCCCTAATAGGCAGTGGATTCATAACTTCAATGTTTTCCTACAAAGAAATTCACAGCGCCCTCAAGGAAGTAAAAATCCATTGAATTCCATAGAACTTAGACAATTTAAGACTCTCCTCAAATACGACTGTGTAAGTATAAATGGAAGAGTCATTTATTTGAATGAATCATCCTTCAAAATGAGATATAATCTGTCTGGAGATGCTGATATTCATTATCTATAATTATTACATGCACCTGTGGTTTCAAGACATTCCAAAGTTTAAATTCTGTATTAGATTTTTAAACAGCCCCAAATTATACCTTTCTGTTTTGTGTTAACCAATGAGCCTCGTGTCCTCAAGTGTATTAGCATTATATTTGGCTGATGCAACAGTAATATGTAAGTGTAACGTGGTTCCTCTGGAAGATTTGGTTACAGCAAGTAAGGCGTACAGTTACCAGGGCAATGGAGCATTCGCTGTTCGGATGCTTGGATAGCCTGTATAATAGTTCTCTGAGCATTTGATTTGTATCTGTAAAAATCACTAATTAATATTAAAGCATTATTAATAAAAAGTCCAAATTTATTTAGATCAACAATAAATCCTACATCATATTTTAAATCATCAGTGTTTCCAATACTATTGCTGGATTCAGTAGCATGGACCTTGCAGTTAGCAGGTCTTGATACAAGATTGAGAATCAATGACTACTTCAATGGAGTTCTGTCCAGGTATACAAGAGAAAAATTTGCAAGTATTCAAAGGATTAAAATCCCAATGATACATTTTTAAATGTAACTATCCACAATGTTTTTTGAATTGGAAGTGTTCAGATACACCATGGACCTAAAAAACTTATGGCAGCTTTCTTTATTTCATATGAACTCCCCCCCCTCCCCCCCCCCCTTTAGAAAAGTCACCTAGCAAAAAGTTCTAACTTATGGAAAACTTGATTAGTTTATATCTGTGTATTTTGCCATTAGAAAAAAAATAGATCTTTCCATTAATTCTAAGGAATTTCTGATGTTTTTCAAGCTATGCACCTCCACTTTTTTTTTTCCACAGTAAAAATCAGCATTAGGTGTGTGTATATCTAACTCTATGTGCTACCTATTTGCAAATAATTTATAATGCTATTGTTACGCCTGTCTCTGAGCTGAAGAAGAAAAGCCAACTTATACACAATATGCCATTCACAGACAAAAAAAAAAAAAGATCCAGGGCAAGTTTTTATTCTATTACAGAAAGTGCTCTGGGAGCTTTACTGTCCAGGCAAGTCCAGGTCATTGGCACGTTAAGACTCCAGAAAGCCATTAGACTGCATAATCTACTCTCTGTCTGAATTCTCCTGCTGTGCCACCTTGGTGTTGTAGGAGCAGGAAGTAATGCTTTCAAAAGCATTTCATGAATGTACAAAAGTATTGGTGAATACTTTTCTGAAGAGACCTTTAAAACACTGAGGGGAGGTTTCCTCTTGAATGCACAGGCAAAGGGGTGAAATATTCAGGCTTATGGATAAAAAGTAAAGTCACTGTGCAAATAATCTATTCCTATCTCTCTGTTCAGTTTACCCTCCTGTGTAAACTTCTCTGACAATTAGGCTTATGCTGGCTCTGCATTATATTCTGCCCTCTTTTTGAGTGCCCTTCTGCCAGGGTCCACTATCTAAAACCTGTTATTTCTCTGTGGGCAGAGGACCCCTGTTGTTGTGCTGGGTGGGTGCAGCATGCTACGGTTGGGACCAACTAGTAAACTCCATCCCCTTCTGACAAAACATCTGTTGAAACAGAAGCCTCTGTTTATTACTACATCAATGAACGTTCCTTTACTGTCTCTGAAAATGTTACAATGCACTTTCAAACTTAAAAATCTTTATGTCAATAACAAAGTAAATTAGTATTTCAGTAAACTTGTATTTTCCTGCATAAAGAAAACTAAAAAAGAACTTTCACCGCAGTCATAAACTTCAGAGTAGAATCAATAGATAAAATGTATAACTGAAATACTTTAACAGTCGGAATAGCATCTAAAACCCTTTGCTTCCTGCAAAAGGAAGATGTGAAAATGACACAGACTAAGCAATTCTCAATGGTCTCTAAACAGCAGCTAATGAATCACAGAATACCAGGTTGGAAGGGACCTCAAGGATCATCTAGTCCAACCTTTTTTGGCAAAAGCATGGCCTAGACAAGATGGCTCACACCCTGTCCAGCTGAATCGTAAAAGTGTTCAGTGATGGGGAATCCACTGCTTCCCCAGGGAGATTATCCCAATGGCTGATTGTTCTCATGGTGGAAAACTGCTCTTGCGTCCAATAGGAATGTACACAGGAGTAACTTGTACCCATTGCCCCTCCTCTTTTCCATGTGACTCACTGTAAAAAGGAAGTCTCCATCTTCTTTGTAGCCACCCTTTAAATACTGGAACATGTCCACTGCTTTCCCCAAATCAACTGAGCAGGTTACTTTGTCGTAGAAGGAGATAAGTTTTCTCCAGCATGATTTGCCCTTAGTGAATCTGTGATGGCTTTTCCCAATCATGTGCTTCATTTGACTTGTGACAGCCCTCAGGAGGATTTGTTCCATAACTTTCCCAGGGACTGAAGACTGATGTGCCTATAATTTCTTGGATCCTCCTTTAAGCTTTCCTTGTAAATGGGGGTGACATAAGCTGCCTTCCAGTCTTCTGGGACATCCCCTGTTCTCCATGAGTTCTCAAAGATTATGACTCAAAGGTCAGGCAGCTCTCTTAATGCCCTCGGGTGGATATTGTCAGGGCCCATAAATTGGTAGGGGTCAAGCTCCTGTGATAGTTCATGTACCAACTCTTCTTTTACTGATGGTGGGTCTGGATTTTTGCTCCTAAGGCCTGGGACCCAACAGTGCTGGTAAAGACAGAGGTGAAGAAAATGTTGAGAACCTCTGCCTTTTCAGTGTTGTTGGCGAGTAATTCACCTCACCTCTCCTGTTTAACAGCAGGCCAAAGTTTTCATTCTGTTTCTGCTTGTTGTTTACATACCTGAAGAACCCTTTCTTGTAGTTTTTGACATCTCTGGCCAATTTGAATTCAAGCTGACCTTTTGCATTTCTAACTGTATCGCTGCATGCCCTGCCAATGCCCTTTGAGTTCTCCATGGGTATTCATCTGCTTTTCTGTCTCTGGTATGCTTCTCTCTTGGTTTTGAGCAGACTCAGAAACTCACAGTTAAGCCATGGGGTTCTCTTGCTCTACCTACTTCTCATACTTTTAAAGGGGATGAACTGGTTTTGTGCTTCCAAGAAAGAGTTCCTGGAAAACCTCCTAGCACTTGCTACTTTGTTGATCCTCTGTGGAAACTTCCCATGGAATCCCTCTCAGCTGAGTTCGGAGCAAGCTGAAGTTTGCTCTTCTAGAATCTAAAACCAGATATATATTTTAAATGTCTGTTTCCTTTACACAAGTAATCTTTAATCTTACCTCTTAAAACTGATAATCTTTAATGGCTAAAGTAATTGAGATAGGTTATGCATTACAAAGAACCTGCTAGGAAATCTTAACTGTTATATAGGTCTTTCAATTAAGTTCAGGGTCTGTAAAGCATCCTACCAAGTTAAATCTAAAATTGCCATAAACAATTTATGTTAATAACTCATGTAAGTTTCCTGTTAAAGCTTTTATTTAAATAAAAATTGAACTAAGAACTGAAGCACAGCATATTCATGCAGAAAAACTGTGTACTGAGTAGTTATGCAAAACAAATGAATACCAATTTTCTCTTTAATGTTTCGTTACCTATAGCTATAGCCATCAAAGAAAGCCTGGTAAGCAATAAAGGGAATAATATTACATAGCTGAATAGCATCATCAGTCTTGAAGAATGATGAAGAATTCATTAACCATATATCTTTATATATGACTTCAGCTCCAATATATAATGATGCACAGCCTGGAGGTTAGAAGCTGAGATGGCAGCAAGTACGCACCATAACAGTAGATTGATAACCTAGTGCTTCTAGGGGTTTTTCCACAACGCAATTCTCAATATCAAAATTTTGAGGTCAATTTTTTATCCAAATACGTTGTACCCTAGGAAAGATTTTTTTACTTCTTCATTAAGTCTGAGGGGGAGATAGGTTGCGCTTCCTGCACAAATGCAATGTTAAATGGTTGACTCCACAAAAAAAGAGAAAGGAACAAGATCCTTGATATTAGGCCAGAAAGCATTTTACAGCTGTTCCCTTATCTCAGCTGCCAGCTCTAACGGTGGCTGCATAGCCTGGAGTCACCAGTAGCCCTGTAGGTGCAGTCACAGGATGGGTCTGAGTATCTTCCAGCTTGTTCCGTAGACCTGATTTTTCTTTTTGTAGCTTCATATGGAAAAAGCTAAACTGCGTGCCAGAATGCAATGTTTCTAAGACAGCAGAGCTTGCTTTCCTCTATTCCACAAAAGCATGGCTCCCTTATACGGCTAAATGCAGATCATTCTGTCACTTAAGGCAGCTGGGACTGCCACAAGTGGACACATTTTTGGGTACTAAACAGTCCTGTGTCCTCTGTCAAAGCCAAAAACACAGTCTGTGTTGATCCCAGAAAGAGAAGCTTAACAAATCTAACACATCAGGCTAAAGAAGAGAGCCAAACACGTTACACCAATAATCTTTTTCAGGTGCTGCTGGTAAAACTGTCAGGCATACTAATTTTGCTGACATTTTCTCAGCATTTCAGCTGAGACTGTTTTTTTTCAGCCAACACCATTTATTACCCTGTTAAAACTGGAATGCTATAATCAAGCAAAAAGAATCTCTTCTTTACTGTCAGAGGTGAAGCTTGTTTCCTTATGTCACTAATTATCAGCACAAGTTTCACAGAGCTTCTTGCAGGGTAAGGGCCTTTATCGTTAATTTCAAAGCCATGCATTAGAAAGTCAAGAATTCCAAGTTCTATGTCAATGTTCTGAGTGCATTTTCAGGAGGTTTTAATCTTTTGGGATTCAACCTGGATCCAACGTTCTGTAGATGGAAGTCATCTTTTTTTTTTGCTAAGAAATGCGAGTAGCTCTTCCACATTTATAGTAGCGGAGTCTGTTGTTGGCTGCTTTGATTGAGTGCCTTCTACTGTGGTTACAAATGGTGCAGAGTCAATGGTGGTGTAGTGATACATTGGTTTGCTGCTGATGTATCAAACAAACAAAAATGAAAGGTTTTAAAGTTGTTCTCCACTAAATCAGTGGCAGATCACTTGATAGAACCTGTTCAGGGATAGCAAACCAGCCTTCAAAGGACAGGCTCTTCTAGCTCATACATTGACCCAACAGCACAATTTTGCTATTTAAGCGTTAGTTCTCAATACATTACATTTTGAGTGGTGCCTTCAGCAGAATAGTTCTATTTTTACATACATAAAAAACTGATTGAGGTTATAGCTTGGGAAAAATCAATCTTCAAAAATTTCATGAGAAAACAGTATGCAAAGGAGAAAAAAACACTTGGCAATACATACTTAAGTTATCACAAAGGTCTAAAGCTATTTTCCCAAGCTAAAAGAACTTTTTCTTTCTCTAGTTATGCCAGGTTTAAATTCCGAGGGCTAAAGAAATCCTGGTGATGAAGGTAACGTGCTAATAGGCTTTTTCTTCTAGATACCAAGGACAATAGCCTGTAGTATATTAATTAGTTTGGAGCTGCTGTTTGGCAGAAAAGCTACTGGAAGGTGTTGAAAAAGCAGGAAGCAGAAAAGGAGTGATAACTTCTGGTCAGTAATTCCCTTGTAACAATCACATTCTTTGGAGTATGGGGGTGGGTGCTGCCAGCATCTCTCTTGATCTCTTCACTTCCATGCTTTTAGAAAGCAAAATATAGATGTTAATCTATAACCATCAGGTGATGTCTGATGGGTCATGTGTACCAGGCAGCTATTATATATTGGTAATTTTCCTGTTAGTGTTGTTTTTCTTACTTGCCAGCAAGTCTGGCTGCTTGACACTGACTTTTATTAAAACACTTTCTAAAAATTTGAAGTATATTCCTTCACCTAGTCCTCCTGCACCGAGCACCTATTTTGCAAAGATGTATAGTTTTAATAGGGAAACTTTTCAAGTGCAGTGTAGCCAGCTGTTAAAAATAAATTAAAAAAAAAAAAAAAAGGACACCTCCATGAAGGTTCTGGCCTGGGTCCCCTGCAGCCTGGCACATGTTCCCACAGCTAAGCAACCAGGCAGAACAGGTGGTAAATGGCAACGGCTTTTTTCTCCACACACAGAGAATGAAAATATTTCATTTTTTTCAGTAATAAACCAAAAAAAATTAAAAGCCTCAATTTTTTTTAAATTGTGATTTTATTTTCCAGTCAGCATGATCAAAGTCCATTGCTTTCTCTCTGCATTCACTAGTGTTTCCCTTTTTTATCATTACATAGCCAAATACCTCCCTCCTACCTCATTACTCATCTCTTCTGTGCATAGTCAATGACATGCTGGGGAGCTACACCACAAGCGAGAGGAAAGATGTTAGCAAGAATCTCTCTTTCCCTTCCACTCGCATATCTGCAAATATAGATGTGCTACTCATTGACAAGGCACACTTTCCTTAACTTTTGTTTTTAGATAATCAGATATTTTTATTTTTTTTTAGCTATTGAAAGACTGTAAGTTAACGCTTTTATTCTATGACCCTCAATCTGCAAACATACCTATGTCTTATCCAACACAAATAAAAGTGCTGCAGGAAAACACATACGTGAAGGTCTTTTAGACCTAAATACCTATTTTACGATAATAGTTTCTCCTGGCTGATCGGATCGCTTCTTGTTACTCTTGCGACAGTGTTTCATTACAATTTGGTATGAGAAATGGAAGAGTTATGTGGTTTCCATATGTTTGTACATTTGTATGTTTCTGCTATTTGTATGCTAGAATACATTAAGGTACTGGTGTTGGTAGACAAAATTATCAGAAGACTGTTTTCATCCATAAGATTCTCTCATAAAAATATGACGGTACTACTTTAAAGCAGATGTAATTTATGGCAAGAATATGGAGATTAGAGGGTTAATATAAGAAGGCTAACTAGCAGAGAAAGAAACGGAAAATATATGTAACTGACATCAAAACACTAAAAATATTAATATTCCGATTTTTCCTTTTAAACAGCAGATTTTCTAATTCAATAACATGTAGAACCTTATGTCAATAACCTCAGACAGTGTTGGCTCTAATGTTTATCAGCTGATGGGACTCAAATTTGGGAATAGACTTTTGTGTGTGTTTGTATGCATGTATGCACAGATAATGCAATGGAGGTCTAAGGGAATGATAACTTACAACACAAACCCAGTATAGTTTATTCAACAGTAAGGTAATATTAACAAGACAGAAAATTCAGTTGTGATATGCTGGAAAACAGAAAAAAGAGAAAAAGGCCATTAATCTGTAAAGCACTTTGTTTTGTTGTTTTTTTTTTCCTGGTAAATGTCTTCTCATGCTTGGCCTGAGTTGCCATGTGCCAGTCCTTATGAGCTTAGGGATGGTCAGCGAAATCCCCAAAGGTGGCAGCACACAGGAATGTCTGGTGACTGCAATGTTGTAACACGCGGGTGTGCTGGGATGAAGACAACTTGTTTTGTTTTTTTTTTTCTGTAAGAAATTTTTCTGTGTAGCAACTTGTTACACACTACTGTAATTTGTACAAAGTTTGTTGTTACTTCTGTTGTGTTACGCCACCCATGAAGGTCAGGAGAGACAGATAAAGAATCTAGTGATGTTTGTAATGTCCCAGAAGGGATGGAGCTCACTGTTCCCAACGTAAAAGCTGCCTCTGACTTCAGGGATCTACCTGTTAATTTCAATACAAATATACACGAATCTGCTTTGAGAATCTCGGAAGCATCTTCCTGTTTCTCTGTCTTTTCCTACAATATAAGCAGCATTGATGTCAAAGGCTAGCCACGCTTTCGCGAGGTGGTTGCGTTATCACTATGAGAAAAAAATGGCTATATGATGGCAATTGAATATTTACTATCCTGATAATTAACAGCTTCAGAATAACATGTCTGACCGAGCCTTTGCAGCAAATGAGAATGAACCCACTCTCATCAGTATTGAAACATATACTTTTTTTTTTTTGTATCAGTAGTCATGCAGAATTTAAAAGGGTTAAAACCTCACAGCATTCCCTCTGGGCAACAGTGAAACCACTTAGCTAAGGAAAATTACAACTAATAATGCTTTGAGCCCTCCAAATTGCCTGCAAATATATTTTGCTGCAGAGCCTGACAAAATCTCAAGAATTTCAATACCCAAATTCTAGGCAGGCAAGAGGAGGGTGGTCTGGCAGGAGGAGGCTTGCCCGTGTAGCCCAGCAGAACGTGATGTACGGTACCCTCCTCTGCTGATCCTATTCCTGGAACAGGGTCCGGTATTACTCATTGTAGTGGAAGCTATATTTTTGAAAGGGCAGATTAACAATCAGAGGACAATTTTTTTTGGTCTGTCAGCTTGATGTGAGTTTTTTTGATGTTTATCGTGTCTGTTTGAAGCTCCTGTCAGTCATTTTGAATGCTAAAATAAGCTGTGAGGAGGTGGGCTAGTGGTGAAAGAACAAATAGTAAGATGTGCATAAGAAAGGCAAATGCAGATTTCTGCCACTTATCACATAAAGTGCAGAATAGGTAGGTGCAAAAACAGTTTTGAAATGTCTGCTATTTTGAAATATTCTCCTTTTTTGGGTCGATTTTTCCAATAGCAAGAATATTTTTTAAAAAAATTCTTACAAAATTTATGTATTTTAAGTGGCTCCACTGTAGGTATGTTTTTTCGAGCTTTCCTTTAAACATGTTTATTCATATGCGATTAATATAAGAACTTCTTAGAGAGTGAATACAAATGATGAGATATTTTTAACAATATTTTAGTGTTTTCCAGAAATTACAAGTAAGGAATTACAAGTCAGAAACCCCTATGTTCTCTATAACCCCTTGACATAAAGTGGACATTGGACAGCATTATTTATTGTCTCTGACTCAGTTTAGTCTCTCACAACAT
This sequence comes from Vanellus vanellus, assembly GCF_965231255.1. Lineage (NCBI taxonomy): Eukaryota > Metazoa > Chordata > Aves > Charadriiformes > Charadriidae > Vanellus > Vanellus vanellus. Next base: position 38,572,759 of record NC_138909.1, read on the forward strand.
TAGAAAAAATTTAATTTATTACTGGCTCATTCAAGCTTTTAGGCTGTTCTTTTGACTTCTTTAGAGAAAAGATGCTACTGAATAGAAACAAATGAAATAAAGAGTGCACCTTTTAGACACCTTTGCATTTTGTTGAACCCAGGAAATAAATTACTAGAAATAGTCTGTGCTGTTGCCTACTTTTATAATGCAACCGCATCACGGATCAAGTCTTTGTTATTGGCATAAACCTTTGTTTCTTAGCCATTGAATCTTTGATGTTGAAAGAGCTTCCAAAAAATTACGTTTATGTAGAAGGGTGAAGTGGCATAAGTGTTTTCTTTTGTCAGTTAGTACTGCGATGCCTGAGGTGAGTGGTTAGATTGCTACAGTTTATGCCTAACATATATTTAGCCTAATTAGCAAATGAGGTCAGCAATTAGATAGCTAAAGGGGATCAGCTATGCCATAGAGGTTATAAGGAAAAAAGAACAGGCTAAAATCTTTGCATTAGCCTTAAATCGCAGTAATGTGGTGCCAGCAAGAAGAGACTGCCACAAAACTTCCTCTCAGAGGACAGAAAAAGCAGCTGATCAATGGCTTTGATCATTGCAGCAGCTGCTCAGAAGGGTAATAATTTGGGAAATTACATACTCGTTGCACATATACCACACTTCATCTGCTAAAATAACCTCCTCTCTGGCAGGTGGGGTTGGCAAGGAAATGGAGGTGGTCTGGTGTCCCTTGAAGGGGTCACCACAAGCTGCCTACTTGGCAGTAGCAGAACCTGCACTAACAAGTAGCACAGACTTGATCACCAGGACTGTTTGGGTTTTTAATTATCGTTTTGTATGACAGTGTACAACTTCTCTGGATCCTCCATTGCCTGCAAGCTAAGCAGGATAGATGCTCTAAAGCTCCTTGAACCACCACCCACGGGCCCTCATCTTCAAGTAGTCCTGGAGATACTTCACAGCGTTGTATAATCCAGTTCCAGGGAGGAACACAGTACAAAGGGATAAAAGCGAAGCTGTCTTTAATGAGCACACATGGCGCTCTGTCATAACAAATTACCCCGTGATGCTCATGATTAATTGTGCTGCCACTTGTATGGCAGCACAGTAATGCAAGCCAAATAAGCACAATGCAAGACTATCTGCAAAATTAGTATGCTTTTTAAATTTAATATTTATCACTGTCTGCCAGCTGTGACAATCCTTCAACATATATGTGATCTTGCCTGTGGTGTCCTGAATTAAAACGGATCATATAGAGCTCTGGATCAGTGCAGGGCCAATGAACCTATGGAAGCTGATGAGCCAGAAGGTGCTACGAATTAAAATGAGTTTTGTGCCAATCTCTCTTGAGCTCGTTGTGATACTGTTACGTTCCGCTCTGCCTCTTTTTAAGATATTCTGTCATCATGCTTTTCCAAGTATGTCATTTTCTTTTATTCTTTGCATACATTTTCTTGTAATTGAGATATTTTTTCTTTCTTGTACCTGGTACTTATATTATGCACCTGTTTCCAGATTACTAATGTAGTGCTGTTAAAACTGAGTTACAATAGCACTGCAGAAATCCCAGTCCAAACAGGATACAAAGGCTCTGTTCAAGTCAAAATATCAGTTATGGCTGAAGATTCCAGATTAGCCTCAGGCTTTCTGCTTCCTGGGCTTGTGGAATAATTGCTCTGCCTCAGATAATAAGCTATTTAGATATATATTAAGAAAAGCATATAATCTGAACAAAAAAATTTCTAAAATACCACACCGTGATGCTTGTTAACGGTTCATCTTCTGGTGCTTTAAGTTGCTTTTCATTCTTTTTCAAGGCAAAAGGAAATCTCTCAACCTCTTTAGAGACTGAAATGTGGAGGTAAATTACAAAATTACATCCATCATGGCAAATTATGTTTCTAGAATGTTATTAGGAATCCAGATAACTTTGAAGATTTGGGCTTTGATATTTACTGAGCTTTGCTCTCCCTAGCATCCTGTCATGGGGAAGATGATTTAGCCAAACTGAGTGCTTTTGAGAAATACTCCTTCTAGCATTAAGGGAGGCTATAATCTCTGGTTCCAAGTAGACACAAATATTTTTGATCTCCAGCCCCAGACTAAATGCGCAACCAATAGATGCTAGCATCACTAAGCATTTTTCCACTCTCTGGAAGATCAGGTCAATAAAGGAGCGATGTAGGTCTCTATCAGCGCTGTACGCGACGCGCAGCTATGCTGCAAGCCACTCTGTCTGCTTTTACGCAATTGTGTACACAGAACTAGGAGGGTAAGGTTATTAATTGTCTACTCAGCAGATTAATATGGTGTTTCCATTGAAACAATCCCTTAGTAAACTGCAAACAATCAGGACAAAGTGGTTTGCAGAGTTAACTAGGGCTGTGTTACATGGACCTGAATCTATCTAAAAGAGATTCAACTCGTGATTCTTCTGTCAGTAAAAATGATATAAAGGACTGTGGTTTTCTCCTCAAGTAAATTATCCCAAAAATATATAGAAATAGGTTTAGAAGAATTATTACAGCTCAGAAGTTCCTCTGAGAAAGAAAGATATGAGTTTTCAGAAGAAACACTGAAGCTCTGTTTCTGGAAGGAAGTGTATTATTTACCTTATTAATAGAGGGCATAAAGGCACCAACTGAAACCAGCAAAGAGAAAAAATCAGGATAAATAGCTGTAAAAATAGTGACTTCGGTTCTTTCCTGGAAATTTTTTCAATTAACTAGAGGAATTGCTGGTAAATGTGCAGCGGGAAAATGTTCAGCAGTGACAGATGGGGACATGAGAGTATTCATCAGAATTTTCCGAGATATTACTTAGCTTCTTTAATACTTGAAACAGAAAATTCTTGCTTTCTGAAAACTTTAATTTTACTCCTTTTTATTTGATGATAATTCAGGAATTCATTAAGAAAAAATAATTTGGTGAGTAGATGTGTGGTTTATGTATGGACAATGTTATTTATAAGCTGTGGAAGTGCACCAGGGTTAACCATGTTGTTTTTTCTGTAGCTCTGAGCTGTCAGAGAAAAATGATGAACTCTGGATACATGATAAATTGGGTGATTTAGAAAAGAATCCACTGATGCTAGTGCTCCATTAACAAGGGAAATAATGAAATTGTGTTTAATAAATTCAAGCCCATTTTTGGGCTTGAGGACTTTGCTGAGTGTAACCCCCTCTGTGTTACTCCCAAGACAAGAAAGTCACAGCACAATATTTATTTAAAGAAAATGGATGAGCAGGAGGAAATTCTGTCCTTCTAATGCACAATGGAGAAGCAAACAACTTTTTTATAAAATAATTCGGTAACTAGGGTCCAGCTTTAAATCCAGAACCAGGACATCCAGAGTCAGTTGCCTTAAGAGGGTTTAAGTGCACATCTGTCGTCTTAGAAAGTTGTCTTACCCCTTGGCCAAAGGCTGCTCTGAGGCTGGAGGGATAGTGCTTTCCTTGCCTGTTGAAACTCTAACACTGAAGGAAAAACAAACAAACAAACAAAAAACCCAAACAGGTTGCTTTGGGCAGGAAAAATTCATCAGGCTGTTGGCTGGCTTATCACTTGTAAGAAGAGGAGGAATGGGCTCCAGTAACTATACTCAACCATTCATTTCACCCAGTGGCTCTTCATTCTTAAATCCTAAAACAGTGTTTCAGAGCCAAGTCTGTAAGCAGGACCCAGAAGAAACCTGCAGGCTGCTGTTGGGTCTCTCTCACCCCATGAGCCCTTGCTTCTTTCCGGCACTGCAGGGAGGATGAGGGAAAGATCCGCAACCACATCAAACTGCAATGCCTTTGGGTGTCCAGGGAAGGAGGTCTCAAGCACATAGGGAACAGAGGTATCTACGGAGCCTGTGTGTTGCAGGGGTAGTTGGTAGCTGACTGGGAGGATTTTGAATGCGTGACCAAATCTTGTATAAGGTTCATAATCCCTGTCTTGGATCTGTATGAGCTTCCTATGACTTAATTGTAACCTAGCTGTGCTATTAAAAGGCCTTTTAGGGAAGTTAAGAGACAGTGCAAATAGACTTAACATAATTTAGAGGGCGTTTTTAACCAAAGCAAATTATTAAAAAGAAAAAAAAATCTATTGAGTAGTGTCCTACCTTGGTCTCACTACAACAGTATTCAAGTACTCACCAAAATCATTAACGTTCATTTACCCATAAACAACCTTATTCCAATATCAGCTAGATCCCAAGCTATAAACGACCACACTTCACTGAAATATTTTATATTCTCCCACACAACTCCTACACACACTTTCGTACAATTTGTTTGCATTACTCTTGGGTTGTCTTCAAGGATGAAATCCTGTCAGTCTTGCTCAGGTTAGTGAAGCCTCGCTCTGCAAAAAGTCGCATTAACTTCTGAGCACTTCCTCTTCTCAGGCCTCTCCCGAGTTGCAAAATCACGCTGTCTTTCAGCGACATACCTGCCGCTGACAGCAGTTAAACCTGAGAAGTTCTGCCAATAATCTTTCATTCCTCAAAGTACACTGACTCATCTGCGAGGCAGGATGTATTGTCGGGCTATGCGCAGCCCCGAGCAGGAGACAGCCCTTTGGGCAATCCTCCAGTGCCTCGCTTCCCTGGTTTGAGTTACTATTTTCCTGCAGTGATGAACACCAAGGAAACCCGTTGTGGAGTGGTAGAGCAGCTGTTGCCAGGCCTTGTATCTGTGTCCAGGTTTTGCTGCTACTACAGGGAAGCACTGGAGAGAAGGTCCTGTTAGGCAGTGCTGAGCCGTAGGTTACGTAAAGCAAATGCAGTAAAACCTGACACCAACCAAAGCGTCGATTTGACCCTGTCCCAAATTGATTATTAAACACCACAGTAATTTTCCCTATGGCACTGAAGTCTGAATCGATCCTGATACTGACCTCACTTACCCTAGTGGGGCTTTATTGATTTAACACAATTTTATATCAATGGGGGCAGAAAAGGGTCATTAAATTAGCTGTAGGTGACTTGGTACAGTATAACTCACACTTAAACACTAAATATAAAGGACTAGTTTAATACTGTTTAAGCAACCTTCACTCCTTTTAAAAATAACAGGAATTTTGGTGGTATTTAGTATGTCTCAAAAGCAGGTTATTCTTTACCAGATGCCCAGCTATGGCTTAGTTTGCAGTGATTATGACTAATATATCTAAATCCTGTTAGAGAAACAGGGGGTTCTCTGGAGTTCATAAGCATGAGAAATTAAATGCTATCTTGTGCTGCAATATAAATATACTGTATTTGGAACAGCCCCTAAGATACTGTTTTATTTTATTGTGCAGTCTTCTGCTTCATACTTAATCTGAAGCAACAAAAATATAAGGATGAGCCCTGACATCTTTCGGCTTTATAATTATCCTCTGTCAAATTCCTTGTGATTATATTGATTAAAGTTTTCTTTCAGTTTTGCCTGTAGCTGAAACGCATTTCTCATTTATAGAGGTTGACTTTATTCTGTCATTTCATTGTGCCATAAGCATATATTTAATGTTTGTTTATAAGGATGAAAGTGAATTCTATTACAATGCAGTCATCGACAGAACTATTAAAAACCGCATTTTCTCTCAGCATTTTCCTGACATTGCTGAATTCTGCTTCTCTGAACACAAGAGAGAGAGCTTTATTTGTGAATGAATTTTTCACACTTTTTTTTTTTCAACAAACAAGAGTGCAGAGACACACATGTATACAATGTCTATGGTTTTAAAAGGTCATGCCCAAAACCTTAAAATAGTTTTTACGGACAACAGACAGAAGCTATAGACAGTCATGAGCTACCTTCTGATAAGAATTGGGTTAAAAATCAAATCCTTGTTAGTGAAATGTTAAAGTAGAGGTAGAGAGAGCAGAGGAAAACCAGAAATGTCTTTCCCCAGGTGAAAAGCAGCAACATTTGACAACCTTCAGCATGGAAGCACAAAAAGATACTAGTAGTGTTGTTCCTGGCTCTCTTGCTCCAGAGATCTTGAAAGTGTGTTTCCCGCTATGGCTGTGGCATTACTACATCCTCAGTGAGTACGGACCAAGGAAGGAGGACAGCAAATCAAGGGCAAAAACTGTGGGGAAAACACCGCTTTCCCCCTCCAAAGCCCATCCTCTATCCTTACCGAACATTTGCACATGATCTTTCTGTTTCAGGCTGACAGATTTCTATACCCAACTAAATATGAAGTCCAACTGCACTGCAGAGAGCGCGTGTGTCTTAGCAGTGGCAGGGTTTTGTAGTGCAGTTGCCCCAGCAGAACTGCCGCAGCCTCTATGCCTACTCCCGGCATCCAGAGAAGCCATCCTTCCAGAGTGCAACAAAGCCCGATGGAAAACCCTCGGTTTTGTGGAGTCATCTTAGGTCTCTATGCTTTACCTTTCATCATTTTTGGCATGAAATATTAAATAAGAAGCATGTTAATAAATATTGGGGAAATAGGCGATTCTGTGAAATCGAAGGGTTGTTATTTGCATCTGACTGAGAAATATGCTATGGTCTGGTCCTTCTGGCTGCTGATCAAGATGCTGTATTTCAGAGTTTGTCATCTCTGCGATTTATTGCTGCAGACTCCCCCTTCGCACTGGTGAGGGGAACAGAAGGGATCCCATCAATTCTGCATGTATGCCCTGATGACCCATCAACTGCCAAATTCCCTTTAAGGCCTCTTTACTCAATCCATGGATTCTTCCACAAGCTATGCCTAAAATACCTCCACTTGCTTTTCCAGTAGTTTTCTGCTGTCAGCCAATATGACCATTAAGGATTCCTAAATTCACTATGCCAACACATACCTTGTTCATTTTCCAGCTTTCCAATGTTTTAAACTCCAAACCCGCATTGTTACGTGCCTATTTATATTTTAATTCTGAGACCTACAAAAAGAGTCTTTTTTTTTTTCTACAAGTCAACAATTCTGATATTACATTTCCAGCCATTGTATTTTCTCTTAAAATTAGAGGAATGTCATCGGTTAACTGATATACACACATGTATTTTATATGCGGAATATCTCCATCTCTAATATCATCTATATTTTCCATTACTGAAAAGCAAAGGATCTATCTTTATTTCATAAATATAAGTAAGCTTTTCTGTTTTACCTAATATTGTCTAATTATACATAATGAAGATTTCTGCTTTTCCTAGGAAAGAAAGCATGGGGGGGGGGGGGTGTAATGATTTTTGTCTCTGAAAAAAAAACTTTGGTGAAGCAAGAGAAGGAAAGCCTTTTGAATATCTCAGACACAAAGCATATGGAAGGAAGGTCTGGGGCCTCCTTAGAAGTCAGGGCTTAGGGGCTTATGGAATAACGTCAGCATCCCTACCCCAAGAATGTTGCTGTTGTCAATAATAAGTGATCAGGGAACTATCTAGTATAAGGACTTTTGCTTTCTTCTGTCAGTCCTTTCATGTGAATTTCCTCGAAAAAGACCACATAATTTCCTGAATATGGAATTCAGAGCTGAAGTCCTCTATTATTCAACTCCATGCTTCCTTCCTCATTCTCTGTGGCAGAAAAGAAATGAAAGCAAGAAAGGGCACAGCCTGAAATAACCAAGTGGAAAGGCCATAGGTAGGTTTTAGACTGAAAAAAAAAAAACAAACGCTGACAATCCTTAACAATGCGTCAAGCAATTTGATCATGAACTTATCTGCCAAAATGTCATCGCCACTTAACAGCTTAGCTATTTCATCGTATTTTGCCATTTGAATCACTATTTTTGCCTTCACAGTCCTCCACTTGCCTAGAACTCTGATGCATATTGCACTACATATTTTAACTTTCCTAATCAAAATAAATTCACAACTCGCCAAACCCTCCTACACTACTGAGCCCATTTCCATCCCCTGATTTTTTTCTGTCTCGCTTTCCTGATGCATGTCATATAAATTATTTCTGAATTTTAAAGATATATTTCTGACAGGTGGATTTTTAGAGGCTCTAACGATTCCTTTTATTTTCCAAGAGTGCCTTCTCTGGCCTTATTACATGGTACTATCTTCGCAGCGGGAATGCGGTATATAATTGTGCTTTTTGTGCACCTTTCAATATATATATAGTGCTTAAGAATGCTTAAAAAAAGTAAAATAATGAACATGCTGACTCTAGTAGTCACAAACACTTCTTCCTCCAGTCAAAGAAAAGAAGGATCTTCATACTCAAAGGGAAAATACTGGATTACCAAACTCAGGAAAAAAATAATTCCCTTAAATACTGCTTAGTAACGAAAGAAAGAAGAACGTTCAGGTGTGCTGCTACAATTCAGTTGAACAACATATACAAAATGCATATTCCAACAGTCCTTCTTAATACTGAAACCAGTACTTATACCTTTAGTTAACGGGAGGGGAATAAGCCACATTAGCACCTAATTTTATTTCTAGTGGGAATTAGCAGCTGTTCATAGCTGTCAAATTATATCAGTAAAAATCGTATTCCCAGTCAAAATTATTACACTAGGATGTAAAACAGAATCCAAAAATTGTACAGGTAAATACTAATACCAGTGTGAAAAAGTAAAGACATCTTTAAAATCCTCATTTATTTATTTACTTTTTAAAAAATCAAGCAGTCATGCTATAGGGACAGGCAAAATTACATCTATGTGGCCTGAACATTGGTTTGGCTTCATAAACCATCTTGAACTATTTAGGAGGTGAAAGGTACCTCCTTGCCACCTACACTGTAGAGGCATTGTTAATTGTGTCACTGTGGGTGGCAAAAGGAAATGTCTTTCATTGAATCAGTTCTCTCACCTTTGAGATTTACATGGGGCACGTTTCTAATATAACAGATTCAACTGTAAAATTTTAGTGCTTGTTAAAGAACTGCAACAATGCTTGATAATGTAACCTGTGTTTTGTCCAGTTAGGGTCCTTTTCCTTTGGTTTACCTTAATTTCATTGGTGTTCAATGTGAAAAGGTGCAAGACATGCGATTCAGTTTTGTATTAATGTATTATCTCACCGTTAAGAGAGTCACAGGGACCTTGTTCCTTAGCTATTATTTTAGATAGATATTATGCAGACTTTTTTTCTAAGCTATTAGTGCTCTGCCCAAAGGGTGTTCTCTGTTTCAATATCATTAAATTACATTTAGAAGATAACACAAGTATTGATCTTAATAAGAAGGCAACATTCTGCATTGGTCAGGTCAGCTGCAATAGATATTACATTTTTGGCAAGGCCTGGTAATTTTTATGTTTTTTATTGATCTCCCTTCCGGTCTAAGTTGCTGTTCAATAGCTGAATTACTAACCTAGTTATTTCATTATAACAAGTGACAAATAGTACCACTTTTAGACCTACAGTGCCCTATTTCAGATTCTGGGATCCTAACACAGATTCAGTCAATACCAGTTCAAGATAAAGGCTATTCCTTCTTCCTGAGGAACATATCAGCCTCTTCAGATGTAGAGTCACGGGATGGACATATCCGCCACTCATGTTTGCCAACAGAGGTCAAAATGCAAGTATTAACATTCAAGAACATTACAGTAGTTTGGAAGCTGCCTGGGGGATATGTCTAGCAACTTGAGACTCAAAATCCTGCCTCCATCTGTCTCCTGCCAAAGCACAGTAAAATATGCCTATGCTCCTTCTGCTATCACTCAGGAATGTCAAGAGAGTCACCTTTCAGCATGAATCGGGAAGAATAACTTATGAAAACAAGCAGCGTGATCTCCTGGTTTTGTCCTATGAGCGAAGGTCTGTACCATAAGAACAATATATAAATTTCATAAATCTAGTCACCTAACAGAATAGCTAGAAACTGCTGAAATGTCTGGTGGAGATGTCTTAATGACAATGTCTTTCTGAGTTATTGTTTGAACATAGACCCTAGAACACTAATAACTCTTGGACCTGAAAACATAATTAACGTACTTAATTCTTCTCATGCAGTGCTGTTTTCTCAGCTAGCGTATACAGGACTAGATGGGGGTTTGTACACTAAAAAGGACTAGATTCCTGTAAGTGTTGCAACAATTTGTGTAATTTTCCTCATCTCTTCCTGGCTAAGTAATATCAGCAGAGGAAAGAAAGGATCAGAATGGATGAAGGCGCTTTTTAAGCAATAAAACCGAGTCCAACAGTAATGAAAGTGCACTTGGGCACCTCCACTCATTTTTAGTGTTATGGCAGTGACACTGCATTGACCAGCGATGACCTCTCTGCTGCCTCTACTGATGACCTGATGTCAACAGCTTGTAATTACATGCACTGAAGACAACATCCTGACATCCAAAGTCTTCTCAACTCTATCAGGTAAGCGAGAAAAAACAGTAAAGATCAACCCTTTATCAGAGTTTTATGCAGTCAAAAACATCTTTGTAGATACTAGGACACATATACTTGCAGACAGAACTACTCATTTTTCCCGTTCAAATGCTGAAGAACTTAGCAGAACTGGCTAGCTCTTCTGTAACTTCTGCGCCCAGCAAAATAATTTCTTAAGCACTTAAGTAGACCTACAGCTGGAAGGTATCCCATTCTTCTGACCAAGGCAACAACCAGTGACAGAAGTCTACTTTTCATTCTTTTCTCCAGGTTGTACCTCTCCACCACCCCTAGTGCACTGAACCATGCACTGTTTTACTTACTTTTTAAGAGTTAACTGCAGTATACCCATTTTTCAAACAGAGATAGGAACAGAATGATTTTTTCTGACCTACAAAGATCACAAGAGACAGTAAACATTCTGTTCACGAATGTGATCTTTTCAACAGTACAATTTACCACTTGCATCACTTAAAAAGTAAATATAGTTGCTACATACCCACGTCTGAAAATCAGAGTGAAATACCCATATGGAACCACATATGCTGACATTTTCCTGCGTCATCATCAAATCAATCTTAGTTACGCACGCAAAATGAAGAATCTCATCCTCAACAAAGATTATGTTGTACTTACAAGCTACAAACAATTGATTACGTGTTAAAAACTTGAGCTCATACAATCCCTTTTTTAAAGTAAAATCAGTGCAAATGAGACTAAACACCACAGTCAGAATAGGCAGCTATTATTGTGCACTGTTTTGTTTGACTGCCTATCCCATCCCTTCAAGAGATGTTCAGTTAATCTGTTGTAGGTTCCATCTCCTCAATACACATTCAACAGAATTATTCAACCCTTTTGACACCCTAATAGCCTGAAGCTGGTTTTGTGGAACAGAAATTTTCTCTCTGCTGCAGACTATACTCAATCAATACCTTTTCTTAGCCTTCTTTTAGAATAGGGCCACAGCATAGCTCCCGATGTAGCATGGAGTTACCCAAGAAAACGTTAAAATTCCAAGAATCAGATAAAGTGATCTTGAGCTGCGTTTTGCTTGTCTGTGTTTTGCCTGCTGCCTGGACCAAAGCTAGCAAGAACCTATCATCAACTCCACATTGTGGTCTGCCATACAGACATGCTGTAAGCCAGGGAGAACCAATACATTGAGCAAATTTAATTACTTTAGGATTTGACAAAGGGGTTAGACTACAGCTGCCATTATTGCTATCTATACTGTATTGGAACATCAATCTTACAATTAGCCATCCCATAATCATCCATCCTTTCTGCAGCCACCAAAATCTATGTATGGCTAAAAGTCTCAGCATAGGCCACATGATGGACAGCTGAGGAAATGGAAAGGTCCTGATGGGCTTGAACTGGAAGGACCTGCCCACTTTGGAATATGGCATTTCTCCCAGCAGCCCCTGCTGCCTCATCTCGTTCCACAGCTACAGGTCTGTGTGGTCCTTCATGTATCCATGGATGGACTTTGTGGAAACGCAATGGTGTGTAATACTGTCTTCTCAAAACTTGATGTGTTTAAGTGCCTTAAGGTTGGTTACTTTCTTATACAGCCATTCTGGCCCCATGCATGGATATTTACCTAGATGAAATTGATTTAAAAACAAAATTAGTCCACACCAAAGGAGTATACAGAAGGTGTAGATCATCTCTTTTGCCACAGAGATGATCAGATTTTCTTCTGCAAAGCCGTTTGCCTGTTAGATCAGCATGACAGTGAAGAACAGTCAGGTAGAGAGCATCTCATTGACATGAAACTATCATATAATGCTATATAACTTTCAACATATAAAGTGAAACAATTTAGGCTGAAATACCTATTTTCCCTATTCCCACATCAGTAATTTACCTGGATATTACCAGGTAACCAGTTTGAAAGCTGGTACAGCTGAAGCTTGATGGATAGCTGGGAATGGAAATGGTGCTTTTTTCTGACACTATCCTTTCTTTAACTGGTGCATTCCTCAGATTGTTCCAAACTGCTAAATTTTTGGTTGAAATAAACCACGTATGCATTAAAGTATGTCCTTCACTGCCACAGTAATCACTGGACTTTTAAGCCTTGATCAGCATAAGAAATTAGGCATGTAGCAGAGGAGTTAGGTGTAAATTAAGGAGAAAATCTATATTTCCATCACACGATTTCCACTGGTGCACAGGCATTTGCTTTCATGTATTCCTCGAGCTGATTCTATCTTTTCAGGCAGGAATAGTTTGTGTAACTAACATTTAATATTTCCGATTAATACTAATGACTGCAACTGAGTAATGTATTTCAAAAGTCTTTGGAGGCCCACCTGTTCACTTTTACTAAATACCACTATGAAAGATGGTTGCTTTTACTTCACACGCACCCCCTCCCCAGGAACAGCATCCCCTTGTCCATAGGAGTTGCTGATCAGAAAACCTTTTTCACGGTATGGTTGAGCTGGGTACTTTAACTGAATGGGTTCAAATCCATGTAATCTGTGAATTGTAAGAAAGTCCTAAGCCCCCAGCTAGCTCTAAATGAGGATTACTTACCACTATTTTATAGACAGGTATAGTACTACCTAAATAAAATAAAATCAGTCATGATCTTCCTCTGGACCGAAAGAAGGAAGAAAGAGGGATCATGACTACGTAGTTCATCAGTGAGGGCACTAACCTGACATGGGGAGGTCTGACTTTATTCTCTGCTCTGAGAACTAATAATAGGCCATTTTCCCCAGTGTTACATAAAAGAAGTAGAATTAAATTTGCACATCAGTACCGCCCTGAAAAGAAAGTTACATATCTGTGAAGAAATGCTGTCATTTCATATTTTTTCTGATATGATCATTCACCAAATTTATATCTGCAGTTGACAGTTATCATTTTCCTCTTCCCTGTTGAGTATGTAATGTCTATTCTTTGTATTGTGAGGCTGTCCTCCTGAGAGTGATCTAAAGTAATCCAGAGAAAAGGAAGAAAAAATAGAGATTCATTGACCAAAAGTTGAATGAGAACCTTCCTGTGAAACAAAGTTTTTGGCAATAAACACTTGCTTGCCAGTTCTCCCATGCCCACCCCTCTGCAGCTCCCAGCTGCCACGCAAGTTGACCTGTTCTATAGGGATTCCTTCTAACTGGAGTAGCAAAGACATTGAGAGAGAACTACCTTTGAGATCCTGTATTTCTAAACATTAAAGAGACCGTTGATTGATAAAGCTATTTACACTCAGCATTCTACCTCTTTTTTTCTTTCTTTTTTTTTTTTTTTTACAAGATGGTAAAGTTGACAAATTCATAATATTTTCTTTCTTTCTTTCTTTCTGGAACCTGTAGTAATGAATATTGTAAAACCTAAAAAAACTGAAACAACCATTAGTGGTTGCCATAATACACAAAAGGATTTCATATTGTAACAGAAAAAAAATACAATTTGTTTTGACACTTTATTCATGTAATCTGATGATAGTAACTGGTACAAGAGGTAACGGACACAAGCTGGAACAGGGGAAATGCTGACTACATATTTAAAAAAAACCCACATTTCTCAGTGGTCAGCACTGGAAGAGATTGCCCAGAGAGGTTGTGGAACCTCCAATCTTGGAGGCATTCAGGACTCAATTGGGCACATCAACATAATCTGAGTAAAGCAGCTCTGAGGATTAGGATTCAGCGAGATGGCCTCTGCAGGTCTTCCCAACCAAAGTTTCCCTATGATATTAGAGTCTAAAAATTTAATTCCACATAATATAAAACATAAAAATTACTTTCCTTAACCAGAGATTTTTTTAAAGCTGAGGTTATTCTCGTACCTATGAAGCTCCTCCAAAAATGGCCAAAGGTACTAAGGCTCCCCCTTAGTACGCAGGTAAGATATTTTAAATCTATGGATATGAGCTCAAGCTGAGTACATTAGCACATCTGCAGAAAATAAGCTTCTTAAAATGATAGAAGAAAGCAGTAAATTCATTGAAGGAATAATATATCTGATGACAAAGTTAAAAGTCTGAAAAGCATGACTTGTCTCCATCTGCTTCAACAAAAACTAGGCTGCTGGCTGAATTGATATCAAAACTTAGATGTATTAGCCACTCAAAAATATATCCAAACTAATATAAATCAAATGATCTTATGGACATGACATTTCTTTCTCTAAAAAACACATAAAAATGAACAAAAGTGTTGATTATAAGGCTGTAGATGCACCATCAGAAAACCTGCCTTGAAATCTATTTGCAAAGTTCAGAATCAATTACAGTAGCGGAATAGAAAATCTATGTGCTGGTAATATTAAATTGAATTAATTAAAGGCACAGCTACCTGAACCTACTAGAGATAACACAAAATAAAGGTAAGACTTGGTAGTAGAAAAATACCGTCTTACTATGGGTTGTGGGAAATAATTTGGCTCCAGGGAGCTTTTCCCTTTATTCTTTCTGTGATGAAATTTATGGGCAATTGCACAATTCCAAAGAAAGAAAATTACCTTTGCAGAATTTAGAGGCAAGGCAAGGAATTATTCTTTCAGTTCTAATGCATATGGAATTGAAGATCAGTTGAATGTATTGGTCAATTCTGAATGTCCAGCAAATCTAATTACTTGGTCCTCCCATATATGTTGGCTAGTAACCACATCAGGAAGCAAAAGCCACCCATAGGGATCACAATATATATATTATTTGTCGTATTTTTCAGTGGTAGCAGGATGAGGGTAATAGTAAATAGTTCTATGGTACAGAATATTGTTTCTTAGCTTTCTGCCACCAAAATGATTCCCCTTGCATTAATCCACCTCTTGTTAATGTTCAGAGATCAATGTTTAATTTAGGGTAAGAAAGTTCACAGCATAATAATTCCTCCCCATTTGCATTTTGTCTTTCACCATTACACTAAAATAAGAATTACAATGTTCCACAGACTCTTTTTTACCGTATAACCAGGACATCATTACCCAACTGATTGAGTTACCCAACGACCTCTGAGCATATTACTAACACTTGTAGCAGATCACGATAGCAAAATATTTCATCTACTTGGCCATCAAAAATGACTATTTAATAGTAAATACATATTAACAGAAACTCTTGTACCTGTGCTCTTTCCAACCATATGATTAGTTGCCTAATTAGTGCTTAGTGATGTTTTATTATTTTATTCCCTGAAAACTATCTGCCATTCTGTTTTCCTATAATTTTTAAAGTTTTTATTTGAAGATATCAAGTGGAGAAAAGCACCCTTCTAATTCAATAACAAAACTACTTGCATATAGCTGTTTCAAATGTACATTATTTACTTTAACATAAAACTAGTGTAGTAAAACTGAAGTAAGAAATATCTGTGCTCAACTACACCTAAAACTGTTCAGGAGCTCTGGCTTTCTGAAAGGGCTACTTCCTTAGGTTCATACCAGGCTGATGGAGCGATTGTGAATTGTTACTTTCTTTACACTACTACTGTACTTAGTGGAACAAGAGGTCAGAATATTGTACTATGATGTGATAGTCAACATTCCTTGTGTTATATTGTTTGTCGATATAAGGCGATGTGATGGTAGGGGTTTAATGGAATAAATATAGCTCTACTTTCGGTGTGGTTTGTTCTCCCGCTAATTAGCCCGTTCTATATGCAGTTGTGGCCATTCATAGTAACAGAGTATTTTTAAAAAACATTTACTACATCTAAGCCAAAATGTGTTAAAGCCATGGTCAAACTAATGGTAGAAATGTACTCCTAAACATATATGGCACCATCTTAATTTTAATTGCTTGTTAGTTTTATAACTAGAGTTAATAAGCTCAGTAGTAGATACTTTTGTTGTGCTGAACGAAAAAATAGTACAGGCTAGATAGCTGTTCATAGAAATCAACAGGAGAAAATCATCAATCCTTAACAGGGCAACTCAAATTCAAGGTTTTTGAAGACTATGAGACCAAGAAAACACATTATTGGAGGCTTGGCGGACTGAATTAATTCTGGCAATTTTTGCCCAATTCCGTATGTTTCTGCTACTCTTTCTATATGGCAAATGATTGAAATCCAAATGCAAGCATCCTAATCTTTCAAAAGGGAACAGTCTCCTATTCTTCGGAGTTTATAAAATCCTACTGCTTATTTATTTTAATGTGCAAATGTTATGTTTGTGATCATCCACTGACTGAGTACAAAATAAGGATGACATTGCCATTAAGAATTTAACCACCTACTTCACGCACAGGTGCTGAAAGGCAGCCATCTTATTCTTTGACCAAATCTCACTTGAAAAGAAGGAACGGAAGAACACCCAAGCCCAGCAGTAATGAGAGTTGCATTCTTTAGGAGAGAGAGGTTGTTACGGGAAATGAACTAAAAAGAAGGAAAGGAAGAAACTGGAATAAAGGGGCAGAACAGGAGCAAAGATCAAAAAGATAAGAGTGGAACAAAGTAGAAGTTGACAGAAACTACAGTGGAGAATTAAGTTGGTACAAAAAGCACATCACAATGAGCAAAAGCAATACATTCAAGGGTGAATTTCCGATGAGAAAATCTAGATGAGTAATTTGCCTATTTCTTTCTGACTGGCTCCGCAGTGCAGTCTTCCAATGAGACTACAGGAGAGATGGATGGATATACTAACTGGATCCCATTGTTCTCCTACTACAGAGCCTTATTTTGATTTCCAAATTCACACATCAAATTGCCCCTCTGTGATGAAATGAAAGTGTCTGCTCTCAGCTGTTTGTTCATTCACACTCAGTAGTGTGGCACAAATATCTATCTGATTGAGGGTGCATCATTATGTATTTGGACATTTTGCAGGACTCCGTACTTACATGCTTGTTTTTGCTTCACTTGAAAATGAAAGTACTGAATTAAAGGCAAGCAAATGCCTCCTCACCATATGGAACGTGAGGAAAGAGCACATTACGTGAAATGGAAATACCATAAGATAACACAACATAAACCTACCTGAGGAACCATTTGAAAATAGAGAAAGAGAGACTGAAAGCTCTATCCTCAGGTCGGCATTCTTTATAATGCAGACATTACCATAGTGTCTCCTGGACAACTTACTGCAAAGTAGCTACCAAGGCATAAGACCAAAGTTGCACAACAGACATGCGTCAACAAGATACAATCCAGTTGTCTAGAAGTCTCAATTTCTGGGGCATCCATCAGACTGCAGAGCCTCCCAGAATTAGTAACACTGTGCTCCTTCTTCCCTCAAAACCAGTTACTTAAAAATTTGGCAAATAAGTTAATATAAGGGGAAATATATTAAGGGCAAGTAGCCTGTGATTTACAGGTGTTGGTGGATTTTTCTTCCATGTTTGGCTACAAAAAGTCACATTGCTTCTGTATGAATCTGATGCTCTAATTAATAAGATCATTCACCCTATTTCCTTGTCAACATCTGAGGTCTCCTAAGTGGTCTGGTACTGTTACAGTCACCACCTTGGGTAAGTAATAATTACCAGTGCCAGTCAGGGTAGATCTCAGGATCTCTTATTCCTCTGCCTCTGGCACATTCCTGAGCCAAAAAAAAAAAACATATTGGTAGACTCCCGGAAGAGCAGGATGATCTTTTTATAGCTCTCTTCTAATAATGACCTTTTAATCAAGATTGCTTTCCTAAATCAACCATAAAGCCATTGTGCCTGACTGGAAGACAGAGTGCTTGATGTTTCTACATGAAGTACACAACCAGCACATGCAGAGAGTGCACAGTTCATAAGCAAAACACTTAATAAACTCAGGAGAAATTCGCTGTGCGTGCAGGTACTCCAAGGCCTGTTGGAATTCAAGCTCTTAGTCAAATTATAAGTCATTTGTATCAGAATACACTTTCCATTATTCCTCACCAAAGATTTTAGTCATGCAAAAAAATGGGCCTTTCTAAATGAACTTGAACTTAACCTGTTAGAAAAGTTACCTTCCTTTCTCAGTAGGAAACAACGTTTTCCCTTCCTTTTCAGCAAACGGGAGGGGAAGTGATCCAGCCAGTATTTTTTGTTATACTGCCCTGGGCATCACTGTTATTATATCATGTGGCAGACAGGACATGGAATCTCGCATACCTAACTGAAAGAGACAGTCAATATGTATTTACATTTATGTTTCAAAAGGAAACAACATTAAATATACTCTTTATTCTGCAAAGAAATAGAACACTGTGAACATTACAAAGCAAGTATAAACAGCTACACAAAATGAAAAATTTGAGACTATAGTAAAAATGACTAAGTACAACAGAATTTTTTAGCAGTGTTTTTTTAGCAGTGAACCAAATAACAAACAGGGACAGTGAACACCTCTGTTGCTGACTCTTCGAAAAGATGCTGATTTATGGCAGTCTTGGTATTAACCTTCATTATTTTCCCTGGGACTAAATCTGAAATTTCATCTCAAAGAATCCCATACAAAGTTATGAATGTTTGAAACCAGGAATGTACATGGAAATTCCCTTTCAGCCTCACAGAATTTCCCACTAGAGGCTTACCATTCCAAACGTATGGAAATTAAGGGTGAACACAACCAGCCGCATACTCTATTACAAGCAAAATGTGGCATAAGGCATACTTCTCTTCTTAAAAGTAGTATTGATTTCAGAATAGCATACACCCACAAAATGAACCTAACCCTCTCCATTTTTCTCAGCTTTTAAACTTTAAGAATCTCTTTCGGGGTCCAACCTAGAATAAGAAAAAAATAATAATGGCCCCATCCTCTTCAGACAATTTTTGAAAGCACATATTATATTCTTGATTTTACAGTTACCAACTACAGAGAATGCACTTCGGTGCTTGCTAGGAGTTAATCATGCTCACTGTTAAAAACAGCTAGTAAACAATCTCAAAACACATTGGTTATATATTCTTCATTTCAAGTCTGAAATCACCATGTTTCAGCATTTACATCAGCGCCTCTGCTTGATCTGTCAGGAAGCTCTGATTACTGGATACCTTGCTGTCATTCCTCAGAAGACACTCTAGGGAGGATACACCACAGCTTCAGCAATAACATCAAATTGTCAGGTACCAGTAGTAAAATGTCTTTAATCTCTAATTTATTTTGTCTGTCTTACTTGCCAGCATACGATTGATGATCCAGGGCAGATGCACTGCAATGTGGATTTGCAAAAAGTGGCCTGCCTATGTGGTTGGGAAAAATACTTTACTTTCAGAAGAAGTTGTTACTGTAGGACAGAGAATAGGTATCCAGCAATTATGCATCAAAAGTTCCTGTCGTATGTCCTTCATCTTGCTGTTTCCCACCCACTTCTTATTTCTTCTTTTATCCAATTCACGGATGAATGAAGAGTCCTGTAAAGCACCTTTTGTGTCTAGACCACTGTTGAAAGATTTCTTTCTGTCACCTGCACAAAAAAGAGTCTGTGATAATCTATCCTGGTGACAGCTGAACATATATGAACTCTTTGAAAAACGTAAAACTTTAATGTTGTTGAAGTATTAGGCTATCAAATTAGTGCTTTCAAGGTCAGTTTTGCACTTTTAAGGCTCATTCACAGAACCCTTCTTTTTTCAGTTTTTACATGTCAGAATGGCATAATTTCTAATCGCACAAAAGCTTTGATCTGACAGCTTTTGTGATACAAATGAAGAAGCTTAACTATTTCTGATTCTTTGAATGTAGGAATAACTAAGTAAGAACACTGCAGAGATTGCAGAAAATGCAGAAGGGCTGATTGTATTCTACCCAGTACTGCTTTTACACATAGTGCTTCCACTCCTTGTGATGGTGCAGCACATTGTCATCTGTTGTTAGTTGCCTCTTCTTCCTCACAGATAGAGTGCTATGTGTGGCAGAGCCTTAATGCCTTCACCAAATGCATTAAAACACAGATGTTCTCAAAATACAGGTAAAACTTCTTAACAGAAATACTCAGTGCCATCGTGCCTACTTGGCTGCATATTAATTCATGATGAAAAGAACATAAACATTTATTATAAAAATTCTGAAAAAATTGCAAAAGTATAGAGCAAAAGAAACTAGAGACATATTCAAGGGTACTTAAAGCTCCAAAAATAAAAATGGCTTGGATTTCAGAAACTGGAAAGCTAGGCATAGTTCTATAAACATAATTTCAAATGTGTACAAGCATATATTTCCCTTAAAAAAAAAAGAATAAATCCATGTGGCTTCATGGCAATTTTTATGTGTCTACCCGACTTCAACCTCCATCTGCTGAGACTAAGGATGGACAAACCAAACAGAGATAAAACACTATATGATTCCATCTCCATTAAAATGCATTCATGTACATTTAGGTGTACGGCTGTGAACAGTATCTCAGAAGTAAACAGGACTACAAAAGCAAACATATAGAAAATAACTGTAGAATAAGGATATTGTATTACATGAAAAGAGTTTAGTTAAATGCAAGTTTCTTCACCTAAAGTGTTCATTTTATAGATGACTTCATTTTCCAAAATGTTCTTATAGCTTGTTTTTGATTGCCTTCCCCCAGTATAATAATTGCATTAGCTGAACACATAAAAATGGCATTGTTATTATTGTGTTCTAAATAATTTTATTTAGCAGTTATGATCTAACAGAAATGAGTTCTTTTTTGTGTATCGTGTTTGCTACTAGTAGATATATTTTAGGTAGCAGAAGCATATAGGTAGGCAGAAAACTAAATATACAGATCAATTATAATTTTTAGCGAGTATCCAAATAAACTGCTCCTTGTGGGTACTGTAAGTAGACTACGTCGTAGTCACTAACACCTTCTCTTCAGGAACTATTTCAGTGACATAAATTATACCTATTTGTACAGGCCTAGAGTCTACTTAACGTAGTTAGCCCCAATGATACTGTAGGACACCAGTCTCCACCTCTGCCAGCTGGTGTCCAGCTTGATCTTATGCCTATGAACCTGTCTGTTGATGAGTACACTGTGTCTGACCCTGGTTACTGACCAGTGGATTGGCTTCCCAGCTTGACCTCAGACCTGCCTCTTCTCCACAGGCTTGACTGATGTCCTGGTCTGGGGCTGCTCCTTCCTGCCCCCTGTGCTGCCTGCCTCCACAGGGAGCCCCCGCTGCACCCTGATGCACCGGGACACCTCCATGACCTTCAGTTACCTCCTCCTCATCAGATGAAGAGGCATGGACTGCCCAAGTTGATTGACATCTATAGCAATTGTGCATTGGCCCTATAGTGACTGTAATATACATCTCCCCAGTCTCCATCCCGGTAGGATCGGTTTCTCCCTAGCTTGATTGACAGTCAGGGAGATTGGATGGGCCATGTAGCCAAAGATAGAGTCTAGGGCTGACAGCTCTGAAATGGCTCCATTTGACGATGCAGTAACTTGGACAAGTTTTTCTGTAACTGTGAATGCAAGCAGAAAGGGCAGAAATTCCTCAAAGCAATATTAGAAGAAATTTTAAAGAAATGTCCTTTTCTGAAAAGATGCTTTGGTAAAAATTTGATCTCCTTTAAAAAAACCCAAGCCTGTCTCTATGCATGTTCTGAATATGCTGAGTCTGGAAATAAAAATAGCTGTTTGATGCTTTGTGTTCCCATTTGCCCTGCAACAGCATCACAGCTAGAAGACTGAACTAGATTTTATTCCTTCTTGTGCATATTCAAGAGGGTTTTTTTCCTACGCCCAATCACTTACATCTTCTGTCAGAGCATGGCTGGATAACAAAGAGTTTGTTGCACAGCTGTGACCAAAGCTCTAATTTGGCTGCTAGTAATGGTGAGGATGAACGAGACGGAAAGGAGTCAGCTTGAGTCCAAGAGCTCACACTGGGTCACTAAGGCTAAACGCTGTAAGAGGAAAATTATGTATAGCAGCTTTGATCCAATTAAGAGCTTAGCCTCATGGTTAACATTAAACATATGCGGATCTTCTCTGCCTTGTAACTTTGCATGCTTCCTATACGAATCAGAGGAGGAAAAAGACATAGGGAGGTTATCCATTTTCTGTATAACAGCATTTCAAAAATAAACGCACTCATAGAAAATACAAAGAAATTGAACTGCTGATGAATCCAGTTGCCTATTTGTTTGAAATTATCTTATGGACCATACATCAGCTTTGAAAAAGTGACTGCAGTTCCATTTCTTCTATCTAAAAGAGATACCAAACAAGTTCAGCCCTCCAGATAGGTCTACCTGGGGCTCATTTTTTTTAATTAAGTAATTAAGCACAGAAACTAGTACATGGTTTCCCAATGGTTACCCTAACCACTAGTTTGCATTTTCGGTTTTCAGACCACTGATCATATTTTAGGAATCTAAAAATGATAAGGTTGGGGAAAAAAGTGTTTTCTCAATTATATTATAAACTTTTACCTGCAAGTGATGTCAATTTACCATCAATCAAATGCTGACTTGCATTTAAAACATCTTTTCCTTCCACTGCTGGAATTTTTTCACAGCCATTACATAAGAAATGTAAATATTCCTCAGGACCAACCAGGAGGGAAAGGTGAGCACTGCCAAGATGCTGACTATGGTTATAGCACCTTGCTGACAACTGTTTTCCCTCTGCATTTTGCAGGATATGCCAAACAGCCAGGTGACATCAGCAAGAATATTTTAGATTTAATGAAGTAATCGAGACATATCCCAGACTTTAAGAGATAATGCTGATACTGATATAATGTGGTAGAAATAAATTAGTGCTGAAAGCTATAAAGGATGCTCATATCTATAGGTGCTGTATTCCAGGTAGGCATTTTTCATTTGCTCTGTAATTAGCTAAGACAACCGCAGACTAACCATCCATTTGAGTGTTTATTTTCCTTCCTAATATGATTGGTACAGGATGGGAGGGATGAGTGGGATGGAATCATGGGACTCAGGAAGATGGTCCAGTATCACCTTATCTGAAATTTAGTTAGTTAAAAGTCTGTATGATGTCTTCATCCTATGAAATAATAGCCTGTTAACCACAGAAACCTACTCCTTGTGCTATGCCTACTGATCCCCACTGCCTGGGTCTGGAGCCACGCAGTACTGTAGTGCTGAGAGCTTTGTGTTGGAGGTGTAGGGTAATCAGACCTCTCTTAAATTTGGCTGCCCTGGTTTCAAAGCAGCTCTGTAGTAGCTGGGACAAAACTGCAGTAATTTAGAGCATTCTCTTCACCAGCCTGAAATCTGGGATGTCGCTTTTCGCACCCTTTAGACAATCTCTTCTGTTTCATAGCATGACCCAGCTGCTTCTTGTGCTACTTTCTTTCAATGAAAGTATAACATTTAAAGTTGCTTTTTATTTAAATAGTTTTTTAGAAAAAGTAAAAAAATTTGGTCAGTGAGAAAAAAATTCTGAAAAACAACCCACTATAACTAGAAAATACTTAAGAAGCCACTGCAAGGAAACCTATATGATTCAACAACTATTTAAAAGGGTCAAATTAACATTAGAGAAAAAAATCATACTGGCAGGCATTCTGATAGTCTTGTTCTATGAATCGTAGTGGGATACTACCATTAATTGTAAGGAACGTTAACCATGAGGAAAATAATCATTAGCAGAAGAATGCGAATGCTGTTTTTTTTTAATTATTCAAATCAGAAAGTGACTACTCCCAAAGCTTCTGAGCAATTTACTCTAGTACTAAGGACATTTGTATAATATCCAAACTGAAAGAAAACCCTCAATGTCTTTCAAAATGTAATTTGCCCCCTTAAAAATACCGACTCTGTTTTTAATGTGGGCACATTGTTTCAGCTCAGTAACAATGCCAGAATAAATGTTCTGAAATACAACTTTTCTGATGGAGTGAGAGAAAATAACATTTTTTGGACATAGTGTACGTTTTTGTCAAAAGTGTCAGGGAGAAACTGTATGAGAAACACTGGTTAATTCTTTAAAACCTCAGCTGAAATGACAGTTTAAATCACTATAGTTGTCAAGATATACTAAAAAAAATTATCTTAATACTACTTCTTAATTTGTTCTAAGGACCAAGATATGTAAGAGAAGCTGAAGAGAAGCTGAAGACGAGCTGGTGAGGGGTCTGGAGGACAAGTCTTATGAGGAATGACTGAGGGAACTGGGGTTGTTTAGCCTGAAGAAGAGGAGGCTGAGGGGAGATCTTATCACTCTCTACAACTGCCTGAAATGAAGTTGTAGAGAGGTGGGGGCTGACCTCTTCTCCCTGGTGATAAGTGATAGGACGAGAGCAAATGTGTTCAAGTTATGTCAGACAAGGTTTAGATTAGATATTAGGAAAAAATTTTTCACTGAAAGGGTTATTAAACATTGGAATAAGCTGCCCAGGGAGGTGGTGGATTCGCCGTCCCTGGAGGTGTTAAAAAAAAGGGTAGACGTGGTACCTGGGGACATGGTTTAGAAGTGGTTTTGTCAGGGTAGGTTAATGGTTGGACTTGATCTCAAAAGTCCCTTCCAACCTCATCAATTCTATGATTCTATGATTCTATTAATAAGTTGATTTCACTGGGGCATTCTGTTTGAAAACAATCACACAGTTATAACCCATCATTTTCCAAGCAACAGAGCTCATAACACGGTTCTCTTACAACCAGGAAGATCAGTTTATTTAAGTAAAATTGCTACTATCTGATTCTGAGGTTTCTTTCATGTCCAGGTGACATATGCAAATTTTAAGAAACGTATTTCCAATGCACAGGAAAAAAAAAACAACTTACTACACATATGCTAAAAGAATCAATATCATTGGTAGGACTAGAAAAAGCTATGTAATAACCATTTGATCAGCTCCACTCACTCTCCTGCCTTCACTTCTGTCCTCTGCCTACATCCAGATCCAAAATAACAGAGGATTGGTAGGAGCTGGCTGGAAGGCATGGACATTTGTTGCGGCAGATTAAGAAAATTGCAGTAAATAAAACATTTCAAAATATTTGTTATGTTTCTACTTCAAGCAAATTCAAGAATATTATGGTCTCAATTCCTTTTGCAACCAATGTGGTACTAAGGCTATTATTAGAATCAATGGATGATTATCAACATTAGAATTTTACAAGAACTTGCCTTACTTCAAGCAAACTTGTAAGTGTCTTTCCCAGAAAGATACTGTTCTCAATAAGGAGGATTTAGGAATACACATTCAGAGTCAGTTTCTTTGCTTCTTCAAGGTTTTGCTCCACCTTCTACTTTGTTTTCAGTTCCATCTGTGGTTCTAGAACAGTATATGTCAGAAATATTAAGAATCAACTTTAAATGGGTCCACTGGTTTTAATAGGTTCTTTTGTTCTAGTTCAGTTCAAGATTCTTCATGCTTAACATTTTGCTAGTGACACTAGCTTAAGCGTAAATTACATCACAAGTAAATTAGTGTATTTTAGTGCAAATTTAGTTTGTGTACATAAGGAAATGAACATCTCTAGCCATAGTTTGTTACAACAGGAAAATTTCTCTGATTTCTGCTAATTTTTATTATAGTAACTTTTAAAAGTATGGGCAAATATATATATTTTTACAGCTTTATTAAATGTAGTTCAGCAACTGTAGTTCACATCTTAAGCTTTGATTTGAACTTTGTGATGAGTTTTGGCTTCCCAAAAATGGGGATTTTTGCTAGTTTCCCATAGAAGGAGGAACTGGAAATGTGTGAGAAGAGCTTTCCACTGGATTAATTACATGAATCTGCTATTAGGATGAAGAATCCCTGGTAGCGACATTTTCACAGAGCCATTTGGCATACCACCACTGCAAGGAGAGCTTCATTTTTGATAGGCATGAAAAATATTTTGAATTCAATTAAAAGAGAAATATATATCAATGGTTTGGGCTGCAATAGGACAGGTAGACTAATGCCTTTTGCTGCATCAGGCTGAATAAATCAATACATACACCTTTCTTAAGTGTTTTAGTTTCCATGTTTATCTCTTTTTCTAGTTACAGTATAACCATAATGAGAGACTGCTGCATATATTAGAATGGTAAATGGCCTCGGTATGTTCATTTAAATGCCTCGTTTCTTAAGTCTTTTTCCCCCTTTTCTGAAGATCAAAAAGAAATTCATGTTGTATCACGTCAAAAGAGATGGGTAAAGGGGTGAAATGAACTTGGAGTTTTCCCCTAATTGCAAAGTATACAAGCTGCAATCTTACTAAATAATTTATTATATTATATTTATTATAAGACAGTGATAATCACAATGTGAAATGACCTAATACCTATTTTTCACTATCCCAATTATATCTTGGTAAGCATTTTTTTCTTATTGAAAACTTATTTATTTATTGAAGAAAATCTTAAATGTAACGTGTGTTTGTTTTTCTGTAGTATCCTATCTGTTTCAGCTCTCAAAGGCTTTCTAGGTCTTAGTCCATGTACTTCTGAATCATATGCAAATTCATTATTCACATATAGAAAACAGTACTGACGTGCCCCAGACCATTTTGAAACATTTCAACACTGGAACAGAAAGTCAAGGCTAACTTTAGCCAAAAAACCCCAACAATAGAAATGACGGTGGAACCTGTATTTTTAAGACAGACAGACAGGACCAGATAGCTTCTATCCTCCCATTTAGATCCCTTCATTGCAGCATTTGGACTAAAGTGTTGTAGGCCAGATCCGCTCAGTGTGGTCTTGTAGACAGGATGGCCACTATCCTTAATAAGTATATAAAAATCCATGCGCCCCTCTTCTTGAAGGAATTATCTGATGAACGTGATGCTTCTTCAAATGCAGTCATTTTCTCATCCTTTCAAAGGCTTTGTTGAATGGGGAAAAAAATGATGCGTGTAGGAGCTTTCATTAGACAGCTGCCCACCTGCTGTTGTGGGACTAAGATGCAGCTGCTGAAGACTGTTTTTACTACTAAAAGAAGTCTTTGGAAATCTTACATATATATATATATATAGCTTTCAAGTATACCCAACATTTGCTTAGGACTGTAAAACATGCCCAGACTCTTACAGTAAGTTATAGGTTGTAAAACACGATTCCAAAGTAACAAAAGGACAAAAATATATAAATGTAAATTTAATTAAAATAAACTTGCTTATCCTCAAATTTATGAGGGTACAGGGAGAAGGCGTTGTTTTGTATTGCAATATCAATTTGAAAATATTATTGCCATAGATACATTCACCTAGCAATACAATATAGAGACAAAGCTTTCACAGTCTACTTGCATGCATGTTCATTAAATGTATAGCAAGTTCTGGAAAGTATAATCATCCACGGTTTCTTCACTGTGTCATGTTAACTGAAGCAAACCAGGTTGGCAACCAATCCTTTTCCATCCCTTTTATCAGCACATTTTTAAACAGACTGCAGTGACAGGAGGTGCTCTGCAGCCCTCTCCTTCCTCACTGAATTCACGCTGGGCGCCCACAAACGTCCTTTGCATTTAAATAACACAACTGCGGGTCTCGCTTACTCCCGACTGAACACTCAACCTAATTTCCTTTGCCTTTTCAGCAGTCGCTGCACTGGCAGCATAAAAGAAAATCAGAAATTTGAAAGACCGTTTTGTTTCTTCATCCAGATCGTTGCTGTTTATTCGGCATAGTCAGTGTTGTGCCGTTCATGTGGATGGATAAACAGCGATGGCCCACAGCAACACAGAGCACCTACAAATAGGATCAAGATATATTTTTATGATTGCTGGGCTCACATCGTTGTCACAGTACAGATTTGAGAGGCTGTTTTATCTGCTTAGCACTAGACATTGATTTTTACATTGAAACATTGGGAAATGCAGTTTAACCAACCTTCGGGCGTTTATAATTGACAACCGTTTGTGTGAGAGGCTACTTATTGATCTGTTAATTGAACGATCATTGCCCCATCTTTATCACATGTGTCCTGCTATTACTGCTTTTACTCTGTGACCCAAAATCCTGTTTTGAAGATCTCGGAAACTGCAAAGATGACAAAAAAAAAAAAAAAAAAAAAAAAAACCACAAACAAAACAGCAGTAAAAAAAAGCTGCAAAAATGCATGACTACTCTTCAACAGAAGCTTTATACATTACATAAACTGACCTAGAAACACAACAAAAGCCATTTTTTTACATATGAAATCACTGCTGTGCAAAGGGTCAGCAAAAGGACATAAATGATGATGAGACCTGCCTTCCTGACCTTCTCTATAGGCATGAGTTTCACTTCAGGGCCAGTGCAATGACATCCTATACACCTGCGTAAGAGTACTTTGACACCACGACTTGAAAATGATAACCAGCTCTAGCTTTATGCTGATAATGCTAACCTACACGTTGTTATTTCCCTTATAGTTCTGTAAGGTTTTTTTTATCTGGGCTGTTTGTTTGGCTTGTGGACAAGGGAATTTGACATTTTAATTTCACTTCTTTCCTCCCTGCCTCTCCAGCGAACTGGTTCATATAATTTCTCCCTTGAAAAGGGAGGGCAAGGTTGCATCTGCTTGTGATCGCTTACCAGCAAACTGGGAAGAACACCGTCAACCTCTGACACCTCAATTCATCCCTACCTGAGGAACGAGCAATGGGGTTTGGCTGCTACCTGAAGCTGATGGAAAGCTTGCTCATTCCTGAAACACTCTCAAAATCTTCTGAACTGAAAATGCCAAAGTAATCCATAATTCATGGCAGTGAACTCTGGTCTCAGTGAACTTGCCAGTGAACTTCCAGATTCTAAACTGTAATCCAGTGCTGGTAGAACTAGAGGTTTTAAATACTTTCTTATGTTACTGCCTGCCCGTTGCCATTTTCTTCAGCCAGGTTCTCAGTTAAGATGACAATCAGCTTGGTTCCATAAATTTATACCAGGACATGGAGAATAGGTTATACAGGACAACCGACTTGTCTCCTTATCTCTATTCTCCATCATTACAGGTACATTAAGGTTTTGCACTAAGTGAAGAATGTCAAAGCAGATGTGATTGTTAACAGGGACCATTCAAGATTTTTAATCAGCAGTTAAAGTCATCAGATAGTACCAGAAAGTAAATCTTACTGATAGTATCACAGAGAGTAGTCTGCTGTCAGCTTTGCAGAAGGGAGGATTACTAAAGAAGTAGCCAGTAGAAGTGAGGCAGCACGAACAACAGGACTTTCTCTCTGTACTCCATTTCCATTTGGAGCTAATTAAAGAAAAGGGGTAGGTCTGTGTGAACTGCTGTTAAGCCGAACATCCAGAAGGACAGAATTGCTTGCGTGCCATTCTGAGTACATGCAGTCTAGGATAGGGAGACATAAAACAAGGGTACGTCACCAGTTTTTCTTCTACTGAGGTGTTTTCAAGGCTTTAACTACCTGTTCCAGCACTATCAGAATAGAGTTGAGGTATCAGGAAAAAGCGTAATTTAAAAAAAAATTTGGAAGGCCCATTTTGGACTTACCAGATGCCACCAGAGTTAGTGTGAAATCTGTTTCTCTCCAGTTGTCCAGCTTATGGAGCTGTAATCAGAAGGTTGTCAGTATTCATAATGGGGGAACTACATCCCTCTTTGAATCTGTCTTTAGAGAGGCATCTCTTTTTCACTAGTGTTACGCCTGAAGGCTGGGGTCCCCGGTCTGTCCCTCACTGAAGTGCTTTAAGTTAGGCAATGTAAATATACATTCCTCTATGTGCTTACTAACAGAAATAAGTCAGGATTTAAAGAAACTCTCCATTAGCCAATCTAAGAGGCACATTGATTTCAGTGAGATGGGATTAGGCTCTAGATAAATATGCTTTGGGGAAAAAAAAAGTCTACATAAGGAAACATGGTTATTTGCATTTTTTGAAGAACATTGACAGAAAAACTACCAAATTCAGAAAATCTGTTCATTAAAATTGAGTAAATGGAGCCCGTGAAAACAGAAATGGACTAACTTGTCAAACACAGTGACAAAAGAAAACAGTGACACTAGTCTTATATAGGATAAGTATATACTTAAACTAGTTACATATGTACATATACCAGTTATACATGTATATAGTTAGACTGCCAGCCAGGTTCCAGTTACACTGTGTTCTGCACAGCAGTCCAGGAACAGCAAGATCACCGATTTATTTCATACTAACCCTTAAAGGAAATCAGAAATATGGGTAACTTTTGAGGAAGCTTCCTTACTTATACCCCCAGCATCATCTGGTGACTCTCTGTTAATAAAAAACTATTCTTTCCACAAAAATCAACCAGCCATTTTTTTGATAGACTCTGCTCTTCGGCATGTGCTGCTGAACTGCATGTCAAGTAGGCATTTCATGATATGCAGAGAAAGGGGATTTCAATGGAGATTTAGAATAAAGGATAAAGCAGTAAATTCATTCAATCTTTGTTCCTTGTAAAACCCAGAATCAAAGATAGTTTATTTCTGTGACGAATACGGTCCTCCATTTAGGTTACTTATGCACAGCCCTGACAAAAGAAAATCGTAGATTTATATTTCTTTTTCCAAAATTTAAATGAAGACTCTCTATATTCAGAACTAAAGTCTCCGACGTTCCTGTTTATCTTCTAAAATACAACTGAGATGAATGTATATGCTGCGACATGAACTGATTTAAATTGTAAGTGTTCAAATGTCCCCATATCAATCCAGAGAGAATTAAACATACAGATTTCTACTAGCACTGATACGCTTTTCATTATGACTTTGGAAATGAGAACCATGGCTTGTTCCTTCAGGAAACTCAGTTTACAGTCTATGAACAAATTCTACAAACTACTCAGCTAACTAGGATCTAACAAAAAGTGAAGTCACTAAAAAAGCTTCAGTTCTCTTTATTGCAGGGAGAAGAGGGAAATTCAAGATCCACAGAAGACTGCAAAAATTAGTCACTCCAGATGGAGTATATTACATTCCTAATTAAAGAGCACATACAGTACTTCATGATTTTAGTGCTCTTAAACAATCTCACTGGCCGTAAACATTATGCTAATGTCTGTTGCAGGGAAAACCAATTCTGACAGCAACAATACGTGTTTGGGTGGATAGCAACAGCACCGGTCTATGAAGTTTTCCTCTCCCACAGATAGTTCTCCTATTTGGTTTCCAGAGAAATCCAAAGCATCTGCTGAGATGCTACTAGATATGAATTGTGATGTAAAACAATAATGGGCACATGTAGGTCATTCACCTACTTTAAGGTGAACTTGAAAGTAACAATGACCGTGAATTAACCACTTCACTTTATTTCATTGCTTAAAAGCGGAACTGGGTGATGTTTAGAGAATCCAAAGAAGAATAGCACATCTTTTATTGAAACTGATATTATGTATGCACACACGTACACAGGCACCCTGAAACATGTGTGGAACACTCCAGCCATTACTCCCTGTTCTTTTTTTAAGGGGCAGTCTTTGAATTACAGCAGCTGAGTTATGTAATTTCCATCTAACTTTCAATCCTCCATATGACTACCAGCATATTTCTGAGCAATATGAAAGAATTTAGGCTAACACTCCTGCTGGCCTGTAATACACCTGCTGTGACACTGAAACAAATGTTTTCTTAGATACTCCTAAAGCAAAGACTCATTTACAGTTTTCAGCTTATTCTTATCTCTCCCAGTATTTTATCATCTTGTTCATGTTTAATTTTTTTTTTGTTGTTCTTAGTACCCTTTGATCAACTGTAGAGTAGCCCATTGCTTCTTATTTCTAGAAAGACATTTCTTACTCAAAAAACTTTACTTTCCTAGTACGTCCCAGGTTCTGTCTAAGTTGGAATAGCCTCAAGAATTTGGACTAAGAATCCAAACTGCAATATGTAGGCTGTATCATTCTTGAACAGCATAAAGAGCATAAAACTCAGGAAATATACCCTCTGGCCCTAAATGCATCAAATAACAGAGCAAACAATAAATATTTTTTGAACTGATAGAAGTTACTGGCTCAAGCAAATCAAGTCCAGGTTCAAACAGGATCCCTACTTAAAGATACTGTGGCAAATCATCTGCTGCACCGTGTGCATGTCATGTCAGTCAAATAAACAGATTTATTTAGTGTAATCAGGTAGAAAATTTTGCCAAACACCTATGCTAGCAAGGAGAGGATACTATATTGGTAAATATGTTCCATAATCTCATGACAATCCAATATTTTCATTTGTTGACTGAATTGGGAAAAAAAAAAACAAAACACCCACCCAGAATTCGAAAAAAATATTACTTAAGCAGGAATCAGAATGCAGCTGTTTCTCCAACCAGAACCAAATAAAGATCTGAGCTCTCTCTTGGCCAATAGGACATGTCCTATATGTTCTCTCTGATTTGACTATAGCCTGGTGATTAAGGCATTTTCTTAGTATGTGAGGTATACTTTTGAGTCTTATCACAAAGGAATCAATCAAACCCTAGTTCTACACCTTCTGGGCAAGGATCTTACCCCTTTGGTTTCGATATGAAAGGGGTCACCACCATCATCAGAGGTTAAGCCAAACAAACTGCCCCTAGATAGGCGAGCAGGAGTCAATCATTTTCCTGTCTTATTTGGAACAAGAGTGTTAAAATTTGGGGCACAGATAATCTAAGCTTGATTATGCTCCATCTTTCCTTTTGAAAATGTTCCAATTTACATAAATACATCTGAATTACAGCAGGAACTTGCATGACATTCACCCACATGAGTATCCCAATAACTGAGTTACAGTTGCAATGCCAATCTCCCTTTCTCTTCTCTTGCTCAATTAAATATTAATTTATGCAAATGAGAATAATTGCAGTAAATGAAAACAAGAAACATCTGCCCTTCCATAGTCCACTGATCAGGGCATGATTCTAGGAGACCATGAGAAGCATCATAACACATAAAAGTCTCTTTTTAAAATGTATTTCCACAGTGGTATATACTACTTGGAATTTTATCTTCTTACTAGAGACAATATCTCAATTAAAATTAGCCATTCACATGATTTCTTTTATATACACAATGATATGCAATAGCAGTAACAATAAGCTTGATTGGTTTGTTCAACCAAATTCAGCACGGTGAGAGTGATGACTTCTTTCCTGCCTGGTTTCAGTTATAGTTTTCAGCCTTTGTAAAATGGTAAAACGTATCTGATTTCAAGCCAAATTGTGTGAGTAAAACAACTTTAGCCTCACCTGTCATGCCGATCACTTCTCCGGCAGAAAACTCTTGCACGTCCTGACTTGTAGGTAGAATTGACTCCTTATAAAGCATTCTGCTGTACACAAGGACTTAAAGCCACCATTTAACATCAAGAATTTCTATCAAATGAAACACTATGTAATTCAGATTTAAGCATATTACCAAATATTATGTTAATTATGGTTAAATAGACTTTTTGATGAAATACAATAACTCATTGTCTCAAATGGAGAAAATGCAGGAAGTGTGTACTAGTGTTGGAAACATTCTGGTATTACTAAGTGCTAAGAAGTTAACCACTCAAGGGAGCAGACTGAAATAGTGTCTGAATCCTTTAATAATTTGGAATAGTTTTATTTAAGAAAATATCCCACTGGTTTGAGTGCAAGAAGCTAATTTTGCTTTGAAAGCACCGGAACTCCACCCCCAAAATACAAAAGCAACATCAGAAATATTGGCAGGTTATCAGGCTCATCTCCACCCAAGATGTCAGCTCTTCCCAGAGCTCAACCCCATTTGACTTTTGCCCCAACAGAGAAGTCAGAAAACATACAGAGAGAAGGGAGAGGCAGCAACCTCCTAAAGCAGATCTGCCTCTATTCTTTTACCAGTAGCTCAATTTGCACTCTGGCCTCCCAGCCCCACTTGTGTCCTGTCCCTGCAAGGTGGCCCGACCCTCCAGCTGCTTGAGCCCCATCCATCGTGAGTAGCACGGGGACAACTGATGTACAAGATGGCAGCTGCACTGCTCCCAGCAGCCCCAGGGGCCAGCAGCCCAGGAAGCCATGCCTGTTTTCTGGTGATTGGCAGGCATGGCCCGCACTTTGCTCTGGTTTTCTTCCATTTTGGCAGGCAGTGTTGCCCATGTCTTCAGGTGCTGCGCAAAGGCCTGAGCCTGCCCCAGCTGCCCTGTTGGCCTGGGATCAGGTGCCTCTTGATCCCATGTGCAGGATGAGGCCAAGCACCCCTTGGTTGCCTCCAAGCCCCCCTACCCACCTTTATGACACCTCTTTGCCCTCTTGAAGTTCCCCCACCCCAAATGTGTCAGGGCTTGCTCTGCAGCTTGGTAAATTGGGGCCCCCAAACATGTCCTTTACTTTTGTATGATTACTTTCTATTCAGATTTGAACTTTAACTATTGCTTCCATTAGTTCTTATTAAAATGAGTGTTTTATCCATTTTTTACCTATGGTTTTGTGGATATATATATTTAATTACTATATCTTTATAAATGCACATATTTGTATAAAAATATATGTATGTATAAGTAAGTATAGATATAATAGTGTACCTATGTCTAAATAAATAAAGTATATTTTTATAAATATTTGCACACTACTTTATATGTATTTCTATATATGTAGATATTGTGTATAAATTGCATATAAAGATATGTATTTTTGTACCCAAGCAATTCCTGGGCCAAAGGAAGCAGGCAGCCCCTCACAGAGCTACTTGAGAACATGTGGGCATGACCATGTCAAGAAATGGCTGTCAGCACATCACAGAGCAGTATGAAAACACATAAGTTATGATGTTTAACAAAATGACAGCTCCCTGCCACAAAATGATGGTGCCCTGCACCCTCTCAATTATTATCTTGTGTATCAGCTGTCCCTATAGTACTTTGGTGCTATAAGCATATGGAAATTTGTGGCAAGTGAGGAAAAACATAGCTGGGGGAGTGAAAGGCAACTGTCTTGAAATAATAAAAAAATAATATAAATAATAATTTTATAGCACATATAATTTGTATAAATGGTAGATGGTAATCCTGTTTATCTAGAACAGCTATTTCTGTATAATTACTGCTATATAAAGAAAGCTAATAGCTGTCATAACTTCAGAAGTAATTGGAAAACTATTGCCAGAATCCTTCAAAAAAGACATGGAATTAAAAACTAACTACCTTTGTGTTGTGTAATTTCCAAGATATTTCTGCCACAGCCATTTACTGTGAATTCCTCCACAATACTTCTCCTGAAGTACAAATATTTGAAAATTTGGTCTTCTGTGATAAACTAAGACAATTTTGAACTCAACTTTGCCTGCTGTGTCTCAGACACATGATTTTTGAGTATTTCAGCAAAAATAGTAGATCTGTTCATGAGACGGGTACAAGGAGGAAAATTATGTAAACTTGCAATTTTGTTCATTACCAAAAGCCCAGACAATCCTCTTTGACATGATTTTGATGGAAGGAATTTTTCCATTTTGACAGAAAGAAAAATTTTACTCCAAGGATGTTCTGGAACAAAAATAGCAAAGGTAGGGCTCATGTACTATAGTATGTGGGGAAATCCATAAGAAAACAGGAGCAAAAATATGTGGAGCATCAGACAAGAGCCTAAACCAGATCTGCAGAGAACCGAGATTGAAATATTTAGTTAGGAGACTGACCATGATAGTGAACCGGGGAAAAAGGTGCTTGGTGGAATTGTGGGCTGGTGTAAGAGACTGAGCCAAGAAACCAGTTTACAAGAAGTGAAAGAACTTTACTGTCCATTTTTGCCTCCAGAATTTAGAAGTAAATCCAAGATTCCTGAGCCTCATCATTCATTTGGCATCACTAAGCACTTGTCAAATCCATGGGCAAAACACTTGTTGTTCACCGGCAATTATCTGTCAGTTCAAGTAGTAGAATTCCACACAATGCCTCTTGCCTTCTGTTCACGGATCAAATATCACCAGAGGATGTTCAGGGTGGCAGAGGGGCAAGGTTGGGACGTAGGAGGACACCCCAGCCCAATACCCAGTTCCTAGAAAAGAATATATGAGTGCATGTTGTGCTAAAAGAATATTCTTAAGTTTGAAAAGTCAAGGGCTCAGAAGTAGGATAGTTCACGCAACCCTAATTTAGCCTTTTAAGCAATGCAAAAGTCGTTAACTGCAAGATCACAGAGTATTTTTATCCATGAGACATCTCAATCAGGGCAGAAAGTAGACCTGCTCTAAGGAGGAATCAAAGATATGTGCTGAAGGAGCCTGCTTACAGGACTTGTTGCAGATTTTGTAAAGAAAGAAGTAGTAAAGCAGGAGTACAGAAGATGGTCTCATGCTTAGGACAGCAAACATTCTCTGGGGAACTCGGTCCTACCTTTACTTCTACCATAGGATTCGTACATGACAGCGATCTGGCAGATTATTTTTGGAAAAGTGAGATGTTATATTATGTAGTGTTGTAAGGCTCAAAGAGATTGAAACAAGTAAAAGTTCAAGCGTCACATTTGTGTATGCTCATAACCCTCATTGCTACCCAGCTGCGTATAACCACCTTTCGTTCTTATGCCCCCACAGGAGAAACTCCTGCAACACTGGGATCCTTTGAAAAAGGTCACATGTCATCACCTCTAGGGCAAGCGAAACACATCTAAGTAACCAGACGAGACATAAAGTACCATTGCTAGTCTTTAAAGCCCAAGATAGATCTAAAACGTTTTCTCTGAGTACTGAGTGTCACCCACACGGGTCAGCCCCTAAAAGTCTCCAGTAGGTTAGCAGATCTGGAGTTAGCAGATTTGTCTTCCAGACAAGGTTCAGGTAGCTTCTGCACTACACATACAGATAGATGCAGTCTCTGTGCCTTTGCGCTTGCACCTGTATCATGGAATGAATATAATCCTTGTCCTCATACACGAGGTGCCATGGTGAATTAACCACTTTCTTGTGTGAAGCACTCCAGTACTATGGTAATACAGAAGACCACCTGAATAAACTTACAATTCTCCCTTCAGAGAGTGTTTGAACAACGTGTAGTCAACAAGGCATGGCACCACACACTGTACACCATGCACAAAATATCGAATTAAGGTTGTAATGGCAACGCCTATTCTGACATTTTCTACATGGTGAATTCTGCTCTCTGCAGCCTTAATGTTCTTTTAATATTGTTTCTCAGTATAATGCTTTTATAAAAATGCTAAGTACCCACACTTATAATAACATTTTATTATTTTGTCAATGTCAAAGTCAAAAGAAATACTGGGATTTTTGATGCAGCTAGCTAATGGTTTTTTAAGTGGACTATGCATAGCTCTCTTGAGTACCTTAAAATAAAGAAGAAACTCCATGCTCCTATAAAATTCCATTAAGACTTCACGGAAACATCTACGAATACAGATTGGGGGAAAAAAAAAGAATGTCACTAATATCACCCTCAGATTTTAGAAATATGCTCATGTCTTCTATTTTATAGAGATGTTATAACTTATTCATTTACCCTAGCACCCTTGGGATCTTCCCTTTATTTGCATTAGGCTCAAATATGAATACGTATATTTTCTGTGACTGTCATACTGCATTAATTGATTTCAATGAGAACAAGATTTAAAATATTTACATACAGCTGTAGTAGAAATTTTTACTTGTAGTCCTGTCTCAATACAGCTATGACTGTGAAGATCGCGTTTACAGTAAAAATGAAGGGATGAAACAGCTTTTGCATTCTTTGCAATAGCATTAAGATACAGCAAAAGTAATAACTTTCAAGGATTCTGGCTGGTTCATCAACAGCTGCACTTAATTTACCCTTCTGCTAATTAGCAGTGCTTAAAAACCTATCAAATGACACTTCTAATCGACAGCATACTCTGTGATTATAAACTGATTAAAATCCTTGATCTCTCAACCCCTTGTAAATACTTCTGTCACCTTTTCCGACAGAAATTAGTTAGAATTATTTCCTATGCATGTATGTTGCGTTTTTTATTGAGCTGTCAGCTCCTAAACTCACTGCAATTGCCCGTTTATCATTGTCCAGTCAGTACAACAGTTATTTCTGTTAATGTTTCTATATTTACTGAAGCAGATAGTATGAGTGAGGTTGGCCTGAAAGAGCAAATAGAGATGCCTTTTTTGTTAGCAAATGCTTCTCAAAGTACTGTACTATAGCAATAGTACTCCTAGACTTCCAGTCACCTCAAGCGGAGGTGAGCTATTACAAGTTAAAACATCTGCAGACATCTCTCTGAAAACCAGCTGAGACAGTCTTTTCAGACAGTTATCTGTATGCTAGACTCTTTTGGATAGTTCTCTCCTTATTTAGGGAGGATTAAATCTAGCCCCTTTGATGACCTTTTCCAACAAGTATCATGGAACAGTTGAGTTTGGAGGGGACCTCTGGAGATTGTCTAGTTCAACCCCCTGCTCAGATCAGGGTCAGCTAGAGCCCACTCAGATTTTTAATATCTCCTCTCTCTGGGAAAACTGTGCCAGTGCTCACTGTAAAAACAAACAAACAAACAAACGAACTTTACTTATGTTTAAGCAGAATTTCAAATGGATCTCAACTGAAGGTGATGGGTCTCAATACTTTTGAGAACAAAAAATGCATCAGGCCACTTGCCCGTTGCTTAAAATCAGGAAAAAATATAGCTATTTGCTTTGGCTTAAACTGATTGGAGGTTTTGTCAATGGAAGTTTAATAGAAGGTGGCTTTTAAAAATATCTCAATAGATGTTTACCCCCAGTTTTAGGTATGTAACATCTTCAAAGGAATCCAGCTTTCAGCAACCTTACAAACAGAAGGATCTGCCTTTATATGATGCAATGTAATTTTCACACTCGTGTTAATTTGCTGCAGATTGATTTAGTATGTGCCTGGATAATATAAGTATGAATCTCCTGTATGCTCAATTCATAAAATTCAAGCATTTAAACCAAGGAGACATATTCAGAAAGAAATGCTCATTTCTGAACACAGTTTTTGGAATATCACTTTTGTAATGCAAATCTGAGAATAAGCAGATTAAAGGTCAGGTTCTGAATATAATCATGGTCACTATAAATAAATCATGTAGAATACTTGTTTGAAGCAAAGGATGCTCATTTCTCATTTAATTTGAAAATTCTCTATGGGCCATATTCTAAATAGTTAGTGTTTAATCTCAGGGAAAATCCACAAAAAAAATCACTTTGTAAAAATAATTTTGAAAACAGGTGGTTTTTTTTCTTTCTGCTCCACCTCTATTGCTGCCATTCTTTTTCCATATACATGCGTGCTTTCCCATGATAGGAAAGGGATTCCACTTTGGGAAACATAATCCAATCAGGAAACATAAACAGTACTTGTTTACTGAAGACCAATGGCAACTTGCAAAACTTTTCAAGTAACTAACATTTATAGTGAACTTTCAGGCGGTACACAGGTAAAGTTTTTATAACTACAGTAAAATCCTAAGAAATTGTAATCTATACTGCAAATGCTACTGCAAAACAGAAGACAATACACAAACAATTCACAATAACTCTTACTGAATTTTAAATTTGCATGTACTGTATCTGCCTTCCCTTCTACACAAACGCTATCAAATTAGAGGTCACAAATATTTGCATTGTAAAGGAGTACTTGACATATTTGTAGAGTGGCAAAATACAGAATAACTGGAACAAAGCTTTCCATATCCCAGTCCTATCACCTCTACCTTCCCTTGTCACCCCCCAAGGGTCCATCCAGACTGAGATGAATGATTACTGTATGCTACTTGTTTGGTTGTTCATTTGGCATATAAAAACTCATTCCCTCTCCCCTCCACCGTAAGTCTGTTCTGCAATCATAGAGTAAAATATTTCAGAATATTGCAGAATTTGCTTCATGATTGCAAGTGAAATATTTGACTTTATGGGCTAAGAGTTGGGGTTTTTCTAATTAAAACTGTCTTTTTATGGCTGTCTTTTGCAATAACTCAGCCAACAACGTCATGATAAGACTGTACAAGATACCACAGTTCTTGTGGAAAGACTGGTTTTCTTACTTGAAACTTATCAGCAGAAATGCTTCATCAGTTTAACCGATCTGTATTCTTACAGTATCTCATAAATGCCAAAGTTAGGTTCTTGCAGAAGGAGTCACAGTGGCAGAGAATGAAGAGTTGTAAGCAGAGTCTATGAAGATACTAGTACTGGTAAAAACAGAAGCAGAAGCCTGATGCATCAAAGGCTGCTTGTAGGCTGGAAGGTACAAAACCCAGGCAGACCCTGAGGTTGTATTCGGTATAAAAGACAGATATCACCTTTTCTTTTTTTAACCCCTAGTTTCCATGGAAACAAACACTGAGTGCAAAGCACGTACAAAAGCTAAGGTCCCTAGCCTTGGCTGCAATAAGTGCACTGGAGTTTCCAGGTTCAGTTCATATTCAGTTCATATTCTCCCCTGGGTAGATCCGATAGATCTGAGGGGCAATGGCCAAGCTGTGGTCTATTTTCCCTAGATTACTCCGCAAGCCCCACTGGATATTGGAAATTGTTGCCCATTTTCAGAGGCAAAGTCATTTAAATTACACCTGTTTCTTGCCTGAGTATGCTAGGACAGGAGATGTTTGTCTCACTGGGCCTCCACAGTTCATTTGGACACAAGCAAAGTTTGTTCCATCTGACTTCAATTGACACACTGACTACACTTCAGTTTACACACTGGGGGCACTCCTGTGGTCCTGGAGTCAAGAAAAATATAAAATGTTATGTAATAAGCAGCAGATCAGGAAGGCAGCATTTTGTTTCTGTGGAAAGAAATGGTGAACAGAAACAGGAAAAAAAACACCAGGCAAGTGGAATGAGTAGACTGAACAGATGGGCACTGATCTTGGAGTTTCCGTATTTAGTATCATTCCCCCATAGAAAGCTGTGTGTTACATACTTCACTGAATCTAGCACAAGAATCTAGCCTCCAGAAAGTGAACTGAAATTGTAAGTGAAAGTTGCTTTTAAAATCCAAAAATCATACAACTAAACCAAAAGCACTGACCTTAGGATAGCATGGAAGGAGGGCTCTACCCTTAGCAGGCCTCTGCTTTTTAAGGATTCTGTAGAACTTGTTGAAGCAGCACTAAAAATACCCCCAAAATATCTGTTCTTGTGTTTTAATTCTTTTGGATATCCCAGAATGGATCACAGAGGACATCTTATGCCAGGTTTCTGACAGCCACTTGGCACAGCAGTAAACTCTCACGGTTTCTGAATAAAACATGTGCCCATCCTACAGTTCTCAAACTCTCCACATTATGTCAAGTGCTTCAAATTTAATGGAGAATGTTAACTGCACTCTGCCTGCTTGCCAGGGCTTAAGCTAGTTAAGTTTTAATTCAATTTTTAGAATGTATTTATTTATATTCTAGCTGAAGTGACCCTTTAGAAATCCC
Organism: Vanellus vanellus; assembly: GCF_965231255.1. Lineage (NCBI taxonomy): Eukaryota > Metazoa > Chordata > Aves > Charadriiformes > Charadriidae > Vanellus > Vanellus vanellus. The sequence goes on from NC_138909.1 coordinate 38,614,135, forward strand.
CTTCTCTGAGACAGAATTCTTGAGAGTCTGTATGTGGTTGAGGAAAATAGGGTGAGTGCCTTGTAATAACACAACACAGGAAAAGCAGCGCCCAAGCCTGAATGCAAAGAAGAATCAGACAGATGGGGGGCAAAAATGGGGACAGGAACAAAAAATCTTTCTTTTCTTTTTAATAATGTGCCCATAGATACTAGGTCAGTAGCCAAATATTCAAGTTTTACAATTACCATCTTAACTATGAAACAAGAAGATTTGTTTACTGGAAGTTATTCTAACTGAAAAGCAGAATTTCCCCCAAGGTCTGTTGACCTTTGGCAACACCTCAGAAATTCAGTTCTTTCATAACAGGAGTTACTGGACATTACTAATGGAATTATGGAAGCACACGGAGTGATCTGACATCAATGCATCCAACTGAATCAAGGCATAGGACAGACAAGATTTACGATGTTTAATTCATTCTTACAGACTTTTAAGGTTTTTAAATCCTTTGGACAGCAAACCTCTTACAAAGATGAATGAAACTGGGTGTGGTTTGCGTTGATTTATTGGATTTCTTTGAAGAAGGAAATGCAGGTGGAATGGGACAGAGCGAATGGCACTTGCTAGGGCAATGAGAAGGGGCACTTGAGTGACGCTGGCAGCAGTAGAATACAGATGACAAGTTGGTAAGGTCTCTGGGAGAAAAGACAGCGAAAGTGGGGGTCATACAAGTCGACAGCATCCTCCTGCATGCCAGCAAACAGGCACCTCAGGTAAAGAAAATATCTGAACTCTCTCAGTGGCTCACAGCAACGCAATACAACCTTATTAAAAAATTGAGGTGACAGCAGCAAAAGGAGGAAGTGCTAATTAAGGACCTGACATTCAAAAGTTAGCTTTGATTTAAGGTTAGTTTGTTTGCTTTCTTCCTAAAAAATTCAACACATATATACAGTCATGTAAGCAGAGTGGAATGCTTAGGGAATTAACTTTAGAGAGGAACTGATTTCTTCATTCTGCAAGCTGGAAGGCCATTGCCTTAATTGTTGTCATCCTTTGAAGTTTCTTTTTTCCCTAGACCTTCACAATCATGCTCAGCCTTTTCCAGACTGTACTCAAATCCTCTTTCACATGAATCCGTTTGGTTGGACTCTGGAGGAGTCATTTTCTTCTCCAGTTCTGTGTTTGCATTATGCAATATCACTATGATCTGAGAGGATCAGAAACTCTGGACAGGGCCCCTTGTTTGCCTACATTTGAGTTATAAAAACCTTGTCAGATATGCCGAAGCCTTCGCCAAAGATAACGGAAATGAGTTAATACAAGGAAATAAATGTTACAGTACTCAGTAAATCAGTAAATTAGTCAGTTACATTATACAGAGTGAATTAGATTACTTACACAGCTATATATTAAGAGTAACCTTAGTAAGAATAAAGCCTATTTTAATACTGTTCTTAAATAAAGTATAAAAACACATTTCCTCAGCTCATATATTCACTTTTAGTTCTGGGCAGAACATGAGCTTTTCTTATTATGGATGATTTCAAGGTTGAATATTTTCTTTTTGTTTCAACAATATGTAAAAGAAGACTTTTACTTGCATGTGACTTTAATTTTCATCTGCCATTTCCTAAAAAAGAAAACACCAAAACAGAAAGCAAAACACCCATATAGACAATAGTAATGAGGTTATTCAGAACAGGGAACACCCTGGACATTGAAGCACTAGCCTAGGAGGAAAAAGATATGGTTTCAGTCTTATGCTCTGAATGAAGCAGAGCCCCAAAACTTGAGCCTTGATATGCTAGAAAGCATTGAGGAGCTATTCACTTCTCTGTGAAGTCTCCCCTCTAGTTCACTCTTCCCTTATTTCACAGAAATACCATCCTTTATCTGGGACATGGTCCTAAGGGGAAGATTTTCAGTTAAACTTTTTATCACTGGTTTAGGTTAAATTGAAGCAAAATCTAAACCCAAAGAAAGCCCCCATTTTCTTCCTGGCCCTTTTCCGTTACTGCTGACACCTAAAAAACAAGCCTGCACAATCAAGTCCCCACAGAGCTAAAGATACTCTTCTACAGATAGAGATCAAAACAGATTGTTCCCTGCTTGGAATAAGTGGAACCAGGCAAAGAGTTGTAACTCAGTCATAATTCCCTTCCTGACCTACTCCCTGGGTATTACAGCAGCACATAGCCCACTTTCAGGACATATGAATTCACCACATCACCCTTAATAATTGCTATGGGCCTTTGTGATTTGTTCTGTCATTTTATAAATAAGAACAAACCCACAGTGCCCTGATAACTGAATCAGCATTTATAACTTTGATCCTATTTTCAATGTAGTGTGTATGATAACCTCTTGGTACTGCTTCAGTCCCACGCAGCGCTGCAGTATTTCTCTTTCCTTGCTGTGCATGTATAAAATAGTGGAGCGGGAGCTGGCTTCCAGCAAGAATAAAGGTCATTTGAACCCTGAAAGTCACTTTCTGAAAGAAGTTCATTTGAAACATCATTTAATGTGAAGAAGGATACCAGTAAAATGCGGATTTTTAGTAAATTACAAGGGATGTAAAAATGAAGTTATCTCCTTGGATATTTTTGGCTTCACAAAAAAGTCTCCTGCAGAATCTATTCAGAAGTAACAGTAGTCTAATTTTTGTGGTTTTCTTCAATAAGTATTTGGATTCAAAAAACTGCTGCAAAACAAATGTTTTCTAACAGGCAAACATCAGCAAATTACTAGCGGGTCCATTGGCTACCGGTTCTTCTGTCAGTTATATTCTTTTTTTTTTTAACAGTGATTTTAAAATGTGATATTAATATGTTGATGGTAAATGTTATAGGTCACTCCCGGAAAAAAGAAAGGAAGGAGAAGGGTCTGGTACTGTTTAATGCCATGATCCAGTCAGACACATTCCAATACGATTAAATACAATATAATATATTTATGAAATGAACCTTTCCACTATTTTTGTAGAATGAATGTCTCAAAAAAACAGTCCCTCACAAATGATTTACCAGTCTTCCTGCAATGTCTTGCTAAATGGGCAAGTGAATTCTTTACAGTGTTATGTGAATTCTTTAGTGCTATGAAAAGGATTTCCATTTCTGGAATGGCCCCAGGAAACAGGTACGTGCAGAAGAGAAGCCTGTCATTATTAAGTGATTACAAACAACGTCTATGATGTCAAGCTGATCAGGCTTAAATATTATGTATATTTAAGAGGTTGAAACGTGATTCAATCACAGTACATAGTTATTGCTCGTGAAAAAGACATTAAAGACATTACAGGAAAGACTTAACAAGGCTCAATGGCTGCAGAAAAAATCAAAAATCGAACCTTGATATAATCCTGAGGTGTATAGGAGCAATTATCAGAACAGCCTACTGCAGGGGGTGGTAAACTCAGCTGTGTGGCATCTAGTAAGATTGTGTAGCTTACTAAAAGACGTCAACAACAAGTTTTCACAACACTCCAAATCTCTGAAATCTACTACTACATGAGTATCTGTATATATATTTAAGGAAAATTTATATTTAATAGACTGTTTCGACTTGTCAATTCCTCTAATTAAGAAGGATCTATAAAAGTATAATATTTGTTGGTTAAAACTATTTAACAGAAGAACATTCATTTTCCCCATTTTGAGATTGCTTGTGAAACTTTCTGGAGAATAAGAACCTTAAGCAATAGAGTGTACTTACAGAACATATATGCTATATTAAATATACTGCAGAAAAGGAAGAATTATTTTTTAAAAAATTGCCTAGGGGGTTGGTCATGTTATTACTGTTCACCTGCTCTTCAGTGTACAACCTGATCTAATTCCTAGAAGCAGCATCTTTGGAAGAAGACATCTCCTCAGGTAATGAGCCAAACTTCCTGATAGCAATGGTTACCATTTAATCTTCAGCCACATATCATTTCAGATCCCTCACATTGTTCTCTAAAGGAAGATTCTATGTATATTATACAACCCAAAAAATCCATTCCACTATTCTTTGTTTCTTCCCCCAATCTCCTGGCTACATTTACCCAGCACTGAGATTCTCTCAGATGCAGGACTTTAGCTTTTCCTCAGCCCCGGACCTAGCAACTGCCCTCACCTGTCATACTTAAGCCCTCTTGCAGTCAATAAACAAGATTCCCACCCCCCCACCCCCCTTTTTTTTTAAAGGAGTTTCTCAGAGCACAACTAACAGACAGAGAAGCAATTTGAGTGCAGGTAAGCAGATTTCAGTGAGGATACCCTCCCAGGCAGCGGGAAGATGTGGGCTTAGGATGTGCCTCCAGAGAGAAGGACCAGGTCCCTAGGGGCAGATGGGGTAAGAGGAGTCTCTTCTGTTGTTGAATGTTCTGTCTGATACCAGGATTCTAAAGTTTTTTTTCAGGAACCCATGCAAAGCACTAGGGCAAATATGGAAACAGGTGTCAGATCAACAGCTGCTTCAAAACTGTCAGAGGCACATAAATTATAGAGCAAGGTGTCACTGAAGGCCTGGATAGCAATGCCTTGAGTTGCATTATTGATCCTGTCCTTTCCCAAATTGGCAAAAACCCTGAAAGAAAGTAGCAGCCGCCCTGGATAGGTTTGTCTGCACATGTAGTTTCACTACCTAAGTTCCTGATGGTGTGTTAAGACAAGTATCCCCTCACTACTGGCTCTCTTTTTTCTCATTTTTACTATGACTAAAATGTCTCCAGTTGCCCTGAGAAATCTAGTTCTGGAGAACCGTTCTAGGAGGATCAATAATCTAAATTTACAAACGGAATGTCTTAGGATTAAGAGGGATAAAAGCCCAACAATGAATGTAGGTTATCTCTAATGATATTCAAGCATTTCTGCCTGCAAGAATGTGTAATTGTTTTGAATTCAGATTTGACAATAGTCATGACATACTATGCAAATAATCTCAAACTTACTTCCATTGACTGTAGAGGAAAAGACTTAACCTGAAACTGTTTATACTAACCTTCCTACTGACCAAAAGTCCATACAAAGTTAACCTGCAGTAAATAAATGTTTCTCTGAGAGGTGAATAACTGACAGAAAGGCAAGAAGTTTTAAGTAACATCTTGCCAATAACACAAGGACACCTGAGAAGAAAGAGATAACCTCTTGATATAAACAAGGTTAAAAAAATTCCATAAGGTAACAAAACAGACCTGTGCTGATGAAATGGGTAATTACTGACAATGACTCAGATGCTAATGATAGAGACAGCATCTCTAAGGCATAGGCGCACATCTATGCCACAATAACTTTCAGCTTCCTCTTATCGCATCAAATTAGCAGTAAAAGAGGTTCCCTAGTGATTCTTTTGCAGAAAGTAGGAAATAAGAATCTTAGGGAGAGCAGCAATTTTGGATTCAAATAAAACCTCTCACAAGGAGTAAGGCATTTGTTGGGAAGAATATGTGGATTGGATCAAGACTATAAAGTTTTCTTTTGCTGTTTTAAATCAAAATCTTAAAGAGCACTCTGAATATTACACAAATTAGCTCCTGTTACCTTGGCCGGGATAATTTTATATTCTGTATATGGGTAGGGAAGAAATCTCACAACCTGAGATCGTATTGTATATGCCAATGTCTCAAAGCCTGACTGAGTAGTAAAGAACAGTGAAAGTGGAACTGAAGAAATTCTACAAGCAGCCGGATACTTGTGATTATACACAGAAATAGTTTTGTTTGCACTTACTTATTTATACTGACATCAAAGATATCACTTTATCAAAAATAACCTTAAGAGATCTGTGCGGTAGGAGCTGAAGAGCATCTCTGCTTATGAGGCATGGCAAAAGTCTTCAAACTGATTGTTTTGGGGAATAATGTCTAGTGGGAAACCCTGCATGTATTTGGAGGTAGCCCATGATAACTGATTCACTACAAAGTCCTACAGGTCATCTGAGCTAAACATTTTATTTGGCTTGTTTTCAAGTACTGTCACTTTTTCCTCATTTTTGCTTGCCATCAGGAAAGAACAGAAACTTGATTATACTTGGGTTTTGTTTGTGATTTTTTTTTTTAGACAGCTATTCTCTGAAGGGGTAAATCACAATAGTTAAAATGTTAAAGCACAAGGTGCTGCCTATTCACGTGCCATGTCGTAATGTGATGATACTCTTCACCCCTTATGAAAAGAAGGAGCAACTCTCTTATATAGACTCCCTCATCAAAATCAGTGATCCCGGGATCTGAAGAACAGATAAAACTGGCACTGTCAGCCTCAATAAGCTGCCATTCGTTGCCTTTCTCTGTATCATTAAGATGAGCACCAAAACTGCTCAGTCAGCTCAATCAGACAACTGCCCTACCCAAGTGAGTAATTACATCACTGCAAAACTGTCACGAACACAAGAGTTGCTGCAAGATGGAAAAACCTCATGAGTTATTTCAGTGTTGCCCATCTACTGTCATAGCTGCTGACATAGGAAAGCATTCCAAAGACAAATTTTGAAACAGGGAAAATATGAATTAGAACTTCAGCAGTGTTTTACATAGATCTTGTAATTTACTTGGCCAACTTACTGGAAAATTGTAGCAGAGTTTTAAAACTAGAAGGCTTGACTGCTTTTCCTAGATTGCAGCCACCCAGGCTTTCCTTTGAATGTGTCTGTGTGCAAAGCGCTTGGATTTTAGAGGCTCGTGAACTTTCTTCAGAAGGCACAGCACAGTTTGATGCTGTGATGACAGGCGGTCTTGAGCCCTAAAATGAAAGCCTCGCTACAGCAGTGCCATGCAGAAGTGGTGCACTCCGCAGGCGTAGCTACGCTGTCTTTGGTCCCAGAGTGACAGTGCTTGTAATCTGTGTGACTGTGGTGGCTCTGTGGTGCTTTGTCCATCCTGGGTAGGGAATGTCAAAACATTTTCATGTTATAATGCCTGATCTCTGTAAGGTAGAAATCGATAACCACTAGTTTATCTGTCTCCCTCCTGTACATTTAGTAGATAGCATCACTGTAACATTCTTCATTTTCTATGGCATCCTAAATAGGGCTGTATTACTTTCTAGATAATATAGATGGAGATAAAACACTCCCTGAAAACCCAGTCAGGCTAACCAATACAGAAGTGTGTAGAAAATTGCTGATCAAAAGCCCTTCATGAAATATAACAGCTTTGGGTGTCTTTTCAGGTAGCAGGGTATGCATACGTTAAGGGAAAATCATGAGTTTCAGTTTTAGATTTTAATGAGCTCTAGTTCTATATTTTTATCACAGTTATTGTTGCAAGGACTCATCTATGGCACAACCTTCTTCAAGGAAGAATTAGAGCTTAATCAGTCATATTTTGGACAGTAGGCATTTTATGGAATATCTTCTTTAACAGACTTTAAAAATGTTTTTAATTGATGGTAATAACTTTAAGAGCTGATGTTTTTTTCCTTTTAAGGTTGATGGACTGTTCTTGTACAGCTAATATCCAAATGCACTATGTAAAACCATGATGAAAAAGAAAAGAAAAATACAGTGCAACAAATTTAAATGAGATAAGACATTTTGAAGACTACTCAATTGAATTATAAGGAAAAAAATAGCAAAAAGAAAAAAAAAAAAAGAAAATCACATCTCCGTGAGATTTGATACAAGAACAGATTTGTGTGAAACAGCTATAATCTAATACTTAGGGCTAAATACAGAGCAGGCTTTACCTTTATGCTGTCTCTCTAGGCAATATTGCCACAGATAATAAATATAAAGACTAATTATCTCTCATTTCATCCTTAGATACATGCACTAAGGTCCTGACCCACTGATAACAGAAGTTTAGTTAGTGACTATAATAGGGACAGTAGTTTAAGGTCAAAAGTTTAAGGTACAACGTTCCAAGACAATCAGCCGAGACTTCCTGAAATGCATAGACAAGTGCACTTCACTGGGAAAAGCCTCAATCCATTTTTAAAACTTGTCACTAATCTATTTTTTAGCCGGATTTTGAACTGTGCCAGCTATAGTTCATGTCAGACTAAATTCGGAATATAATATTTAAATATCAACAGAGCTTTAGAAGCTTTGGGGTTTTTTTTCATATTTTAAGTGGGATTTTGTGAGATACCAAAGAGTACACTGGGAGTTCTTAGAGTTTGGGGCTTGCTTTTTTCTTTTTTTTTTGGAGTGAACCCAGAAAATATTACACCATTTAAAAATGGTAGGAACAAGAACGTGAAAGGCATCCGAACTAACATGCCTGTGTGGTTGTGTTGTCCCCGCCCACTCTCCTTTTATTGTCTCCCTGTTAGGCTTCAAGCAACTGGGGAGCCAGACTATTTATGAATGAAATAATGAGGGCCTTTCACCTCCAAGTCATGGTTCAGATTCAGCCCACCTTATCCTTGGTGACTGAAAGCACATGAAGTGCAGTTTGGTGGTACCAGTCCCCTGTGCTGGCTGTTGTGGATGCCTTTAATTGCTCCCTTAATATATTATCAACATCGTCATCAAATTACTCTCTTTTTATCAGCCTTAAAGCAGAGGTCAGTTTACACAGGATCCGAACTATTCTCTTAACTTACAGAATCAAAATCTTGACCTATAATGCACGTCTTGTGTCACTGCAGACTTTCAGCATAGCTCAGTTCCTAGGGCAGTAAACTTAGTCTTTTTACAAGCACTAAATTCATTCTTGAAAGGATTAGAAAGCAATATTTTCTTTTTTGTTTTGTTTTGTTTTGAAAAGGAAGTTGCTCCTGGCCTGAAATCTTACAGGGCAAGGTTCAGCTGAAAACATATTTTATGGTTGAATTATTGCAGACCATTTAAATTAAGGATTTATAATGGAATTGCTGACACAACCTTAAGTCTAGCTGTTTGAATGGCACCACTATAATTATATGAGAGTTTAATGATTTCAGCTGCAGCTGAACTGACAAACAGCATAACCAAATAAACACCAGCATTTACACAGGCTATGAGTGAGGAAAAAATGTAGTAGCAGACCTGGGTAAATATACTCATAGGAACCTGATGGAAATTTTGATAGGAAAAAAAATCAAGAATATTTCAGGCTATAAATAAATACCACCTTAATTTCCTTTTAGAGTGAAACAGAATAGAGTCACGATGCAATTACACAGTCCTCCTCTCCCTTTATATAAAAAGCATGTGAGACCATCCGGAGAAACACAGGATGTGTTAAACTACAGACTGACGGGTGACTCATCAATAAGATAAAAATAATAGATTTAAACGGAGAAACGGGAGCTCAGAGAAATGGGCTTAGCAGTGAGTAGCAGATGGGAAAAACTGGGAGATTAAGTTAAAGAAGGAAGTAGGAAATATTATTGCAGAACATGTACTTCATTTCTAACATTCTTTACTATACCGTAGATACGCTGGAATTAAGAAATCTGCTTAGTGAATATTGTGCACTCTTCTTTCAAAAGCAAAGTTAATACACAGACTTGTGTCCAAAAAAACCCCCACCTTTTGAATTATGACCAATTTATCAATACTCGTACACATAACTGATACTCTCAGATGCTGAGATAAAGCTGTTTCTAATGAAAACCAAGTTTATGATGTTGGCTAATTACATTTCAGTTATAATGTTTTTCCATTTTAATTGCGCAGGTTCCTCTTCTGTGACTTATTCCTCTGCAATTTTACAATCCCACTTCACACCTTCAGGGTAGCCTTCGTATGTCTAAAGCTTTCTAAAGCAAACTTTTAAGGAGTCTTCTCACCTTCTTGGACAACACAATATATCTATGCACACTTCATTGAGCAACTAACTTTTTCTCCCCTCTCTCAACTTTTTAAATTTCTCATTCTCTCCAAAAGGCTTTATGTCAGCATCTGAGCCTGACAAGAATTTTTGTGCTTTATACCACTTTTTATCAGATATCCCGATCCTCTTAGATCAATGGGAAATTATAACCTTATTGATGATACCCCAGAGGCTTATAGGATTTCATTTTGAGTCCTTCAGATCAGAGAGCTGTATCGTTGACTTCAGTGATTATAGCGTCAATTCTATACTCTGATTTCCACTATTTCTCTTTTCAATGTGGAGAAAAACACACAAAGACATAAAGAATTAACAGATGACAAACTAACAGGAAACGCTTTTCTTCTTTCTACCCTCATTAAAAAAATCATATTCTTCTCTCCCATTTAAAAGAAAATGTATGTTCAATGGTCTTATCCAGAAGGATTCGAGAGGCTAAAGCTAAAACATAAGCAAAACATAGGTACATGAGCAGAACAGGTTGCACTATAAAAATATCTATGTAAGCTGTTGCCTAACTCTGAAAATCCCTAAATTCTATATTTCTTAATTAAAGCAGCTCAAATCTACAGTTTTGTGGGGTTTTTTTAGTATATACGACAGTATTTTAGTATTGACCAGACTGACTAGATTACAGGAGAAATTATATATGGATTATTGAGTATGATGAAAAAGTGCAATATGGTGTACAATAACCCTGTCTCCTTTTGTTTCGTTTTTATTTCCAACTTAAGCTGAAAGGAGGCCCCAAAGAAATAGGAAGATAGACGTTAACACATATATGCTTTTATGAACACACCAATTCATTTCTCATCCCCTTTTTTAATTTGAATACTTCTGACATAGTGGTAAGCTTGTTTAATGAACTACAAAATGAAATCCACCAAACTATTTTAGTAAGTCAAATTATGACTAACATTAGTATCTGATTTTAGTCAAAGTGTTCTTGCTGCTGTTGTGCATTTAGACTGCATAACGATCCTAAAGGGAAATTTAGCTACGCTAGCACTGCAGGAGAGTTAATAAGAAAATCAGATGAGTAATTATCTAGACAGGACCCTGTGTCAAATCTTGCCTAGAACACTACTCTTAATACCGTTTCCTAATAAAATTTAACTTCTTTATTGTCTTTACAAATTTTTCAAGATATAAAAATGCATATACACAGAGACATGGGAAGAAAAATTGAAGAGGCATTAGTACTTCAAATTCTGCCTGTGTTTAAGTTGAATATAAATACACCAAAAAAACCCACTTTTAAGTGCGCTTCCCATTTCTTGTCATAGATGTGATTATGTAGCTCTTTAGTTTTTAAACATTTTCCATCTCCAGCTCCACAATAATTGTCTACTGAAACAAATCCCTAAGTACCAATACTAATTGATACATATTTATTGTTTTGTTATGATGAAAATGAACAAAAGCTCATCTCATCTGATAAAGAGTAGATGAAATATTACATGTGTTGCAATAATTTGATACCATAGTGCAGACTTGCTTTCCTTGCTATCTTTCTTAATTATCCTTCCTTGATATAAAAGAAGATAAATTTTACTCGGTTTACCCTGGTTTTAGTAAAACTAGATTCTTCATTATCGTAACATTACTATATATTATATGTAGAGAGAGATTATATATTATAGATATATAACCTACTGTAAGAAAAATCAATAGCAACACGTCTTCAAACTGTTCAAAGACATTTTGATCAAAAGATGTAACACAATCATTGCTTCATGAATCATAGAATATATTTAAAATACTTTTTTTTGTTAAAATGATAGTATTTACAATACACTATGTTAAATATTTCACATACTAAATATTTAATGTTTCATACTTACCTAAAATATTTAATAATTAAGCAGACTATTTGCTGATCAGCTCTGTTGAGTACGCAGAAATTTGTCTCTTTTTTTTTTTTTTTTCCCCTAGGGTAAATATTTAATTTTGTTTCTTTTTTTTTTTTTTTTACTTTCTTGGATTCTGAGGCTTAAAATGGAAAGTAGGCATCCAAGCTGAAATCATAAAACCAGAAATTTGCTCATTTTTTTTGTTTATATATTTTAGGACTTTAAGCAGAAAGCTCCAGTTATATTTATATATTTATATATTTTATATATTTATATTAGCACTGTATTTATACTTAAAATTCTTCTTCAGAGCACGCCCAGCATTTCTCAAATGGAAATAGATAGGCTCTTCAGCTTTTTTTAGCTGGAATCAGTAACTCAGCTCTGGTTTTGGTTTGGTTTTTTTTTTTTTAGCCTCTAAGACCTGATTAATTTAGTGTATCCACAGCACACCTATTTGATCAGGTGTTTTAGCATACCCTGAAGAGGAGTCTTCTATATCATATCTCCATAATCAGTCAATCTGCATAAGTTATTAGCACAGTCATTTGGGATGCTTCCCAGGAGCATGTTCAGGCTCTGGTTGGCACCAGCCAACTAGACAGAGTTATATGGTCTTGTGGTTAGAGAGCTCAGGCAGGGGTCAAGCCCCCTTCCAGTCTCTGTCACAAGGAAAAAGTAACATAAACTAATTCAATATTGACTGGAGCTAAGACTGGAAAAGAGGTCTGATCTCAGATGAGTGCCCTAACCGTTAAACTATAGGTTCTGGTCAAATGAATTTAATTATTCTGTTCAAAGCTGAGCAGGAGGTACAATGAGAGCCCCGTGCCAAAAGTGGCTGGAATGCGCTGTTTGCTACGCCCTGTGACCGGTATGTTCACACCCCCTCAGGCACACGTGTGATTGTATCACTTTTATTCTCAAATCTTTAAGTTTCTCCTTCTGTAGAAATCTTGGATAGTTAATTTGGTTCTTCAGATGTTGAAAGGGATGCGCTTGCTGGGTTTTGCAGTCATAGATTTTCTGCTTGGATTTAGTTCCAACATTTTAAACCACTTTTGCTCTTTACACACTTGAGGTTCCTTTATTTTCCATGACCTGTGGGGACGAGTAATGTAATGTACCAGTTCCATACCAAATGCAACTAAAGAGAAGAGGGAAAAGCAGAGAGAAGATGAAAGTAATAGTAATAAGACCACAAAGCTGCATAAACCACCTATACGCACTGCTAATGCGTCCTGTTATATTACTTTTATCACTCCAGATTCCCAGGACGCCCATCTGCTTATGTTGACTAGTTTCTGTTGTGTTTTCTGGAAGGTGTTTGTTCTGAGAAGCCCGAGTGTGATTGATAGTCTTATATATTACTTCAAGGAAATTAGTAGAAGTGAGTACAGTACGGGGTCTCAAGCATGTTAAGCAATGCCAAAGAGCAGATCTAAAATGTAGTGCGGTTTACAGTTCTCATGACACATGGTAGCAAAGCAGTCATTAGAATTCTAGCGATGTTTCTGCTTATTTTCAAAAAGTATGTAAGCTGTAAAAATGAATGACACATAAGCTTTGCATCTTGGGCGATGTGTGATTAAATTACAGCAATTTAAGCTAAAATATAATAAGAATCATCATTTTGGCATGCTATTTGCTAAAAACATCCACTCTTCTTTGCTTACAGTGCTATAGATGTTTAAGCTGAAATATATAATGCCTCTTTGCCCCTTATCCAAGAATATATGATTCCTGTTGGAACACTCCTTATTTCACTTGTTTTTCAACATGTCCTCTGAAAAACGGCATTAATTCCCTTTTATATAGATGCAAGACTTAATCAGAGTTTGGTATTTGAAAGGATATAGCTTCTAAAAGTATGAACATGATGGCAAAAACATAATACAAACATTTTAAATGTGGTTCTAATGTGGTTCTATGAACAGTGAGTCTTTCCAGTGAGGATTCTTTACTGTCTGAAACCACAGCTGAGCTCACGTTACTGTCTCCCATTCCTACAATACAGAGTTTCTTCCTCAGCTTTGCTGTCTACTTTCTTAAAGTCTGTAGGAAGTTAATTACTCTGAAACCTCTCCTGCACCTGCCAACTCTCAGTGAAGGTGAGAAAGCAGATAAAAGTTTCCTAAAGGGAGGTGCCAGAACAATTGCTGAAGTCTCGCTTCCTTATTCAACCACTTTAAAAAAAAAAAAAAAAAAAAAGGGGGGGGGGGTGAAGAAAAAAAAAGAAAAATCACAGTGATGCAGAACCACAGTTTATTTACAAATAAATATAACCAATGGGAGCAATGGGAGAACTTTGTGGGTCTTGCTGTTGTTTCAGAAAGGAATTCGGTGAAAACAAACTTTTATGCAAACCCCACACAATTAAAATGATAGCCATAAAGGTTAACCTCAATTTTACATTTTAAAGCTTGTTTGTCTGTTATGTGCAGCATTCATTAATAGAGAGCTGAGCCAGTCTTCTTTCTGTGGCCTTATGTGTCCTTTGCTCCCTTCCTCCTAGTTTTACTTTCCCCATGCTTCTCTAAACATAAAATCCAGAGGCTGTTCCTGAGAGGTGTTATTTCTGAGAGGTCTGACTTTCAGCTATGGGCTTTTTACATCTCTTGTCTCCTTCCTGTCCGCACATAAGAGCGCAAAAAAAATGATGGACAGAGAAGCCATTTATTGCTTATGCTGCAAACGAGCCTTTAGTCGTCAAGAGGAGAATGATTTTCTAGTACTTTAAGACATAAGGGAATGATAGAAATGCATAAAGAGTGACCTTGTTCAGAAAATCCCCAGATCCAAATATCATGGATGAAGCTGATTAAAGCATATAAACCAGATGGTGAATGACCATATAGTTTTGGACAAAATGCAAACTTCCACTATAGCAAAGGATTTCACACAATATCTCTCTGATGCGTTCAGATTAACTTTTGCAAACTCTTACATGTTGTTCCATTTAGTGTTTTCTTCTCATGTCTGTATTTATCTCTACTTTTGGAACGTTCTTACCCACTTCTGAAGAGGTGAACCCTTTCTAAGGAACTTATGATATCATGATCACTTCATAGCAGGTCCACCCTAAATTTAAAAGTTCTAGAATAATAAATAGTATTTCCCAACTACTTAAACATTTCTGTATATTGGAGAAATAGAAAAATCTTATTCCTGCACTGAAACTGGTATCTTGGCCCCCACGTAATACATGAAAGATCAGCAGAGGTAGAAGTGTTACCTTTTCAAAATTAGATCAGGGATGAGAGAACAAAAGTAGTTAGACAATATATTTCAAGAAGTTTGTCAATATTTTAGTTTTACTTTTGTCTGAAGGAATTGGACATAAGAGATGTAAGAAAGACCAAACTGGGCTCTTGAACAGTACAGGCATTTCTGTAATTGTGGTGAGGAATCCTGTACTCCATATTGCAGAATGCCACATCTCATGCCCTCAGGCCTCACTTTAACTTCCTCTCGGTAAGAATTAGCCAGTGTTAGCATGTGAATATGACATAACTGTGCTTATTTTTCTTGGAGAGAATTTAGAAAGCCCAATTTAATTTTTATTTGCCAGCTGCGTCAGAAACCAAACCATTGTGTGCCACCTTCCACAGTCCAGGCTGTAGCTTACAGGAATGTCTTTTCCGTGGAGACACCCCAATTTAGACCTCTCTTCCTGAGGGAGATTGTCCTGAAGCAAAGGTGATATCAATGATAATTTACAACATGTCTCTCCCCCTCCCCACCGCTTCCGGACTGAAATTTCAATACAAAATAAAAGCGTTTACATATTCCATTAGAGAACCAGGGAAACAAGAAGAGAAAAACTGCTTGACCTTTAAATCTTATGTTCTAACAGCCATCCAATCTTGATGTTAGAGCTAGGTTCCGACACCTTTATTTCCAGTCAATAATCAGTGGAAGGAAGTGTGTATCAGAACCCAGAACTAAGTTGAGAAATACTTTATAACAGATTATCCTTCCAGTGTGTTTAAAATATCTTAGTGACATAAAGGTGAAATGTTTTAATTAAGAGATTTACCTTAACGGTGCTATTAACAAATGCCTCATAAAACATTTATGGAAAATCAATTTAGAGCTACTGCACTATCATAATTACAAATTTTCAAAAGTCCCTAAATGCTTATTTGCATAATAGACCATAATGGCTCTCAAGTGATCATGTATATCTACGACATAAATAACACGCGGGTTTGGAAGCACTTCATAACATGCATTTGCCTAGACGTCCCACCATGCACGCAAAAACTTTGCTTGGCCATTTATGATGTTAGCAGATAACTTGGTTGTTTATTTGGTGTTTTCTTAATTTTCTCATTTCTGAACAGAAACATAGCAGTTATTTTATTTTCTATGTGTGTTCTTTGCACAGGTACTCCAGTCACTTTTAACACCTGTAAAACTTAGAAAAAGGCAGGGACTACCTGGGGATGAAGTTCTGATAATTGCAGTTTCAGAATTTACACCCTGACCCGGTGTGGTATTTCACAACTAGTTTCTGCTTTTTGTGAGTCTGACAGTTATGCACAATACAAAATTAAAAAAACAAACAAACAAACAAACAAAACAAACATAGCTTTACTGAGTTTATTAAAAGATGAAAAACAGAATTAGGAGAAAGGACTTCTTAAACAAGTCTTACTTGGCAAAACATAGTTTTAAGGAGTGTTTTCAGAGGGATCAAGATATCACTGAGCATTTTTGTGTGGATTTCATTCTGAAATAAGACGATAGGAAGACGTATGTTTGTTTGGAAGCCTAACACGTGGATGGAGTAGACTGGCATTTTGAGCTATCTGACGATGGGGGTCTAATTCGGTCGGTACTGAGTAAGAGGTAGTGCATAGGAGAAGACAGTATGTAAGACCCTTGTATGCACACATACAAGTTATGCTAAATATTTAATCTTATATAAGAGGAAAAAAGATCCAACTTCCTCTCCAAAAAACCTTGGCAGTACTGAAGACCGTGATATTATTGGTCTCTAGTCAGGACAGTTTTGTGTAGCAGATAGTAATAGATTTTGATCAGTGACTAATTTTTTTAATGTGATTATAAACAAAATGACTGTGTCATCATTATGTATCTCCAGGTAGGATTTTGTTCGGTATCTTCTTCACCTTCCATATATTGATTATAAGATTGTTTAGTGATCTGATTATACAGGACCATGACAATTTACTAAAATACAGCAAGAGAATGTAGCTACAAGGTGAAAGTGATCACAAAAGTTTAAGTTGTTGGTACTGTCTTGAAAAGAATGTACTTACCCAGAACACTGCTTCAAAAGACGTCATCGGAGCTTTATTCAACAACTGATGACCTGTATTTCTTTGACTAGGAATTGGTCAAACAGTTGCCATTAGTATACAAGAACCTCAACTGCCCTAACTGGATTGAGCATTTGCAAAACATAGCAGTGCATCCGGACACTGAAAAAGCTTTTTAATATTCCTGTGA
This sequence comes from Vanellus vanellus, assembly GCF_965231255.1. NCBI lineage: Eukaryota > Metazoa > Chordata > Aves > Charadriiformes > Charadriidae > Vanellus > Vanellus vanellus. The sequence continues at coordinate 38,631,187 of NC_138909.1, forward strand.
TATGTGTGACATTCTAAGGAATGCTAGAGAAGCAGATAAAAATTAGGAGCAAAAAACCCTAATCCCTGTGCATAGAAATCATGCCCATGTTGTCAAATGAATACTGAAAAAACCCAATATCTACTTAACAAAATATAGATGTGGGGTAATTTTCTTTTTCCATTTATAGTCATGTTCTATGAAAAATAGAAGGAGCCTCATTAGAATGATTTATTATTGGCTTCTGCCTTCAGAACTCAATTCATTCAATCACTGTTTAAAGAGTCATCTACAAGAGTATTCACTGGACAAAATGGAAAAGGTAATATACTAGTTACTTTGAAAGACTGAACAGCTATACTAGGATTAATTACATCATCAAGGAGACTAATAATTAATAAGATCATGTGTTCCTTTCTGAAACAATTGCAATAAGCTTTTGCATCCTTGATCTACTATGGCTTGGTCCTTCTAAGGCAGTGCAGCTGGTATCTCTGTATGCAGAGGTGCTGTGTATGAATGTGAGAGAGATCTAATTTCACATGGAATAATTTTTTTCTGAGCATCAAAAGAGAAAAGATCTTAACAAGTCTGACTGAACCAGAAAGACTACAAAGTGCTATTTACCATACCCTGACTTGGAGCATTGAAAAGTTAGTCTCACTAAGCCAAGCATAAGAATTCTTCTGTACTTTGACTCAATTGACTTCATAAAAATTACATCAAGAAATGTAATTTTCTATTAGACTTTGTTTGTCTGAGTCAGTAAAATATTATTAACCAGTTGAAATGGGCTGAGATTAAAGGCATTGGAAAAAATGGGAAATACTTCAAGAAAACATGCAGTGCCTTTCAAAATACTATATAAAATCATCAACATAATTAAGAAAAGAAGTTTAGACATAGATGAGTAAGTAATAGCGAAAGGTAAACAGTGCTGGCAAAAACAGTGATCTGAAACAGGCTGAAAATTCTAGTGAGCCATACTTAAGAACTCACTTGTGTTAACACATGTTTTTTTAGCACAAAATACTGAGGAAACCTGTAACCAAATACATGTTTAACTACTGCTAAGGTGCTTATATATTTAAATTTAATAAGTTTTGTAAGTAAGAAAGTGCGTGTACACGAGACAAAAATTATCCTGCCATCACTCTGGAAGATGTAGAATAACTTTCTCAAAGCTAACAAATGTTTATCCTGTGCTAGAAGTATAGTGCATGTGAAAATAATTAAATAATTATAGAAAAATTCAAAGTAGTAACAATCAAGGATTTCAAGCCACTATAATCTTTATTGGTGTGTTTTCAGATCAAGTTAGTTTGCCTTTAAATTCTCTTCCTAACCACTACAACAGGAATATCTTTCTGTCATGGTCTAACTCTTCTGGATTCACTACATCTATAGTGCCAACAAAATTATGCAGTTCCTATCACAGATCAGTAAAGGTCTTATTTGCTTTTTCTTATTGACAGAACTGGGAGCTAAGTTGCTGTAAGCTAAATGCTGTTAACAAATTGCCAGATAATACAAAACAGTTGATAGTCATTCTGCCAATAAATGATTACAGTTTTTGACGTTTTAAAAATTCAACCATAGTTCATAGAGATCATTTAGTGTAAGTTATTAATTACCATGTTTTCACCACCAGAAGATTTCCCTTTGAAACCATTCTTGTTCATCATACTATGTTTACAATGACTATCAACAAAGTTGAACTTTTTAATACATATCTGTCCACTGATCTTGAAAATATCTGCAGTCAATCATTAAGAAGAGCAAGCTGCATGCTTGTGAGAAATAAAATTCATTCTCAGTCTCCTTTTCCAGTTCATGAATTGATTCTGATTTCAGAGGCCATAGTCTGTATTTCCTTAATAGTTATACATGTAATTTTATCCCAAATATGATAATTCTTTTAAATTCCCTGAGAGCAATCTGTTCCTCTTACTCTCCACAGAAAGATGAATAAGCTGGCTATTTAAAGTATGCTTAGCACTAAAGCTCTATGAAAGATAAATAATCAGTGTCATGGCAAGTTTTGAGGTTTTGCTTTTTCCTTTTGATCTGTAGTAGATTGCAAGGCAATACTTCTTAATACAGTATCAAAGGTGTGCTGAAATATCTATGAAGAACTGAGTTATAAAATTTGCCCCCCCCTTTTTTTTTTCCTTTGCTGTCACACTATTTTTCCATTTTCTCAAATATTAAAAGCTGCCAAAGGCTCAGGATTTAAAAATCACCCAAACCCCCTCTTTGTGGAAATTCTGCTGAAGCCACTGTATCTCTCTGACATACCACATTTCATAAACAAATGTTTCAAAAAATTTCATTTAATCAAAATGATGCCACTTGTCCCTTTTTATTACTATGCAGGTCATCTCACAGGAGAGCATTATGGCTTATTGCAGAGAACGTTACGGCAAAAATGGAGGGGAGGGAACAAAAATTCCAGAGTAAAGATTTCTCCATTGTTATGTGTTTGTTCTAATGCCTTTCACAACACTGTAGGTAGAACCCTGTGCAGCTCTGAAGTGAAACAATAATTTCTAACTTTTTATCCAGCAGCTAACTGGAAAATTTTGCAAGATAGCTTCTGTGTTTACAGAAGCAGATGTTCCAAAACATCTGTAGATGCTGCACATGGTAGTAAACACTCTGCAGTTGGGTCCTCCTCTATGTGAACATTGCATCTGTCAGGCCAAGTGCAAATAAAATCAAGTTATATTTGGGTACAGATACTTTCTGAACTTTCAAAACACTACTAACAATCTAACATGATCTTCAGATGGCAAATGTTACTAATGCTAATATTACTCTCAATTAAGAAATCCCAATATCACAACCAAGTATATTCATACCATTTTCCCTTAGCCAACACAGTTTAAGTCTTATCCACAAAACGAAACCCATGTATTCAAATTTTTACTTTAGCTAAAAACATGATAGAATTTAAGTCTTCTCCTTGAACCATATGACACAGACATGTATGGGTGCTTTACTGTTTCATTTGCCCCAGTTAGGCACAGTGCTGAAGAAAAAACAGATGTTTGTCTAAAAGACAAAGAATGACTTCAACTCGTCAGCCTCTCAACACTTTGAGAACCAGACTTCTGCTTTCCTATTTCTTCTTTATGTGAATCCACAGCTTGTCTTCTGCCGTTTCCATCCTGAAAGTGGCTCCTGATTTGCAGACCTGAATTTGTTCCCTGCTCCAGACGTCCTTTTCTTCGGTCATCTTCCTGTCTTCAACCTACAGTCTTACCTCTAGACATGGTAGGTACAGATACACTGAAACGCTGACCCTTGCTCGACTTTTTGGCTGCCATCTGGCCTTCCTTTCGGCTGTCATATTTCCTACTCTCCCTAGTTTTTGATCTTAGCTCATTTGGACAGCAAGAGTAGCTTCTGTCCTTACCTGGAACATGCACATCTAATCTCTGAGCCTGATTGTGCACCTCTCTCATTCCTAATTTGTTTGTAACACTGGAAAAAGAAACATTATTACCTTGCACTAGAATATGATTCTAAGTAATCTTTCCCCTTAATTATTGAGACTGGATGTTAGTAAACAATGCTCCTCTTTTAAATAATATCACATATTCTTTTTCTGAATTCTCAGAAAGAACCACTACTACAAATTAGCTCTGAGATTTCAGTTCCAGCCATTGGATTTTTCTTAATACTCAAACTGCATTATGCTATTTCCATGCTAACAATAAGGGATGTATTTGCCATTGAACTCTCTACTGCTGCACTAGAAATTAGGCTCTGTCTCATAACTATTAGTTTAAAAATCAGACTGCAATAATGCATTATATTTTCCAGCTAAATATACATTTAAATATTACATGAACCTGGCTCCCTTCCAACACACGTTTTATTAAAGCCAGCTGTGAAGTAATTATTGAACATGCTAAAAATGGCTTTTGAGAGTAGAACAATGTGAGTTTTGTTCAATTTTGATTCACACACTGAGCTTTGACTAAATACCACATTCCAAGAACTCGCTTTCTTATGGGATGGAGTCTCTGAACAACTTCAGAAACATAATTTCTGAGAACTGTAGGAATCTAGGTCAAGGACTGATTGTAGCAGTATTTACTCACACAAAGGGGTATGCTTTTTTCTAAATAAATAATGTACTTTCAAGCACCAATGAAGGCAAAATAATGAAGAAAGCACAAGCAAGGCAATTCAGTTTGAGAATAAACGTATACAATATAAAATGCAAACTATATTGCATATATAGTTTCATTTTACAGAAGTAAAATATTTTCTTTCTTTGAGATTTGTAATCTAGTCACGTTCTGACAGAGCTGCTATATATTTCTGATGGGTTTCCCACTTTATGTATGCTTTTCAGCATATTTGGGTGTATCTTTTTACGCCATATGAACTTCTCACACTCATTTTCACAAACATCTGAGGCATTGGTTTTTAAGTATAAATGATAAACAATTGTCTCCAGGAGAAGCATAGCCTAATTTTGAATCTTTACGATTACTCACATATTTTCTAAAAAATAAAATTCACTATTCTAGCAGTAAGATTGTATTTGTTTCTTCATTTGCATGCTAATGGACAGAAGTATTTAAATTCCTACAGATATCTATTGCTGGATAGATGCAACCCAGCTGCTCCTTGTTAAAAATGGTGATTAGAAATTAATATAACTATCCCATGCATTCACAGCTTGAGATTTGTAATATATAAAGAACCATCATTCCTAAAGGGGCCATGCTTATGAATGCTGTATTTAATTAATGCCCAAGGGAAAGAGCAGAAGAGGAGGAGGAAAAGTACTGCAGCTGAATTTATTCTGAAATTGTAGTGATGTTAAACATTGCATGTCAGGTTTAATGGCATGTATTCATCTAGCTAGCAGAGTGTCTTACTGAGAACAAATGGTGGTGTCTGCCTTCAGGAGACTAGGATTTTGAAGTGAATTTAGGAATGCAGAGTAGATTTCTATTTTATCTTCTCTATTGACTTACGCTAGGCCTGCCACCACAAACACCCAACATACATCCTCCTTGTATGCAGACCGGCGTTGTGCATGGGCTACACAGAATTCTTTACCTCTAGTAATGTCTTCAGGCTTGTGATGGGTAGGATGACATGCAGCAGTAATCTCTACAAGTCACACCAGTCATTTATGTTGAGACTGCCACTTCCCTTTTTATTCCTGGCTGCTACTAGTATGTGTGAGAAGATAAAAGTATGTGTGGTGGGAAGAGGGTACATGTAACAGCTACATTTAGAAAGAGCAAGTACTACAGCAGATTAAAGTGAAAGATGTTGAAATCTCATGCTCATCCAAAACAAATAGCTATGTATTATAGGGAGAGATTTGAACATAACTACAGAGTTTAAAAACTTTTTTTAAAAAAGTAAATAAAGCAAAACCAACACAATGCTACTATATCACTCAATGGTACATTAGTACAGCAGAAAGTGTTTTCATATGCACACCAGAGAAGATTACCTACTGCAGCAGTCCCAAGCCAGGCTCTGTTTGGAGTGGAAGTTGCAGCTGGAGGAACACAAGAAGACCAGGACAAGAACAGGGTTAGGTTCTACCTCCCCAACTGTGACCGCTCTTTGGTAAACCGGCAGAGAAGAATCCCCCGCTAAAACTAGCAGGCTTAGTTGTAAGCCAGACCTCGTGCAGCAGGCACCTTAGGAGAAGCAGACCAGGCTGGTGTCAGTAAAAGAAACCCGAGAGATTAGGAAACAGTGTCTCTTACAGCTGGTTCTGTCCTTAGCACAAAGGAAACTGCTACGAAGGCTGGACTTCTGTGCTCGTCATTTTTTCAAAGCTCAGCTGCTAATTGATACTTGAACAGAACATTAATAACAAAGGTCTTTTTGTGTGAAGAAGAGCTTATTTTGTGGAAATATAAATCTAGGAAAATTTAAAAGTTCAAGCCCAAATATATATTTCTGATCACATCAGTAAAAATTTCCCTACTGCTAGTACAGCAATATTATTTCAATATGTAGATACAAAAAGAGTAGCATACGCTTATATGTCAGACTGAAGTGTTATGTGATTTAATCTTTGTCATTTAACTATGAAAAACATGAACACACAAATACCTGCGGATGGGAAAATGACAGAGAAAAAACGATGCAAGCAATGAGCACGGCCCAAGGACATCTTGCCTGGCTTGCCCCAGAGCACCGCGATGCTGAGGAGCCTCCAGCCCTGCTCGGTGTCTTGGCCATGACGCTCGGCACACCCCGGGGCTCTGCAACTGGCCTCCCTGCGGCAGGAGGGCTGCGTCAACCCTGCATCCCTTCCCACCTATATTTTTGCTGGTCAGGGTCTTGCTCTGCCCAGTTGGGCAGCCTGGGGTGGTCGCAGCCCCGAGGCTCAGCCAGGCCCTGTGCCGGGCAGGGCAGTGGGGACAGGGATGGCTCAAGGCCCATGCAAGGGGGCAGGGGCCATCATAGACTGGGGGTCGGCCCTGGGCCTCTCCCCATGGCCACCAGTGGGACAGGGCTGCTCACATGGGCTCTAGGCCAGAGCCTGAGTGGAGGGACACACAATGTGATACAAATGACAGTGCAGCGGTCACCTAGGTGTGAAATGGGATGCCCATCAAGCATCCCAAGGGACATGCCCTCCCTTCACTGGTACTATCTACCCTAGATGTCCAGACTAAACTAACCATTTTTGCACGCAGCGTAGCAGTGGGCACCTCTGGAGGACACTCTCCCTCAGGACATGTATCTTCCCATATATCTGTGGACACCTCTTAGCTGCTCGCCACGGAGCAAACCTCGGTGGCTTGAGTGAAGTGCCTGGCTTCTTGCTGGCTGCAGTAGCTGGATTGTATTCCTGGATTGCCTTCCACAACCATGTTTATAGGCAGCATGTTGAGGAGTCTTGTATTTTAGTTGTAGTTTAAAAATGGTCACACTCAGACAGAATTCAGTCTGAAGAAATGCTGCAGTGATGGTCTTGGTCCTTCTCTCTGCTTGGGAACACTACAACAATCGGCGGGCAAGTTTGTTTTCCATCTTGAGGTGGTATTTACACCACAGCTAAAGCATGCCTCTGCTCATTCTGACACTTCCAAATTAGTTTCAAATTTCAGCTTCAGGAGTAATGCAAGGACAGCATGGGGTGACGTTCAGCTTCAGGCAAATTAACAGCGGCATAGAGCGTCACATAAAATACCTGCGTGCATCTTCACCAAGGATCCCTCCCACAGACTGCAGCCTGCACTGAGCTCCCTATTACCTCAGATTCGCTCATCGTCTTCATAAGCTGTACTTGTATCTTCGCCTCAGAATAAAAATATCCTCCGAGTCAGCTTTCGGAAACCATCTGCTTCCTGCGGTAGAGAAGTAGTACTTGGGACCAGGATTCTTGAGAGCAGCTATTTTCATGCTGCAGTGACTACTTCAGTTTACAGGCTGCTGTAGCTATATTGCCCTTGCAAAAAAAAAAAAAAAAAAGTTTGACTTTTTGCCCAGTTTCTCCTTAAACAAAAAGGCCAACCCGCAGGCCCCAGCATCTGCTGTGGTGTTGCAGAGGGCAATGCGGTTCATTCAAATGCTAAAGCTGATGGTCACTCAAGCAAGTGAATATAAGAATGCTCTTTGCAGCTAGGGGAAAAGATTCCAGACCATGTCACTACAACAATTTTGAAGCCTGAATCAATGACCTTAGGACTGATCATAAGCTGATGATTAACCCTGATATTTTGAATTTATCTTTGGGCAGCTAGCATTAGTATTTTCCCTCGTATACCAATAAACAATGTCTCAGTAGCACTATTAAAACCTGCAGAAAGGGAGGCTTAGCAGTAAGAGCAGGAAAAAAAATGTTTTGACAGCCACTTAGAACAGATAGCTATATTTAATTTCTGAAAGTCTCAGTTGTGATGTCACCCTCAAATAACCATAACACAGTCGCAATGAGATAGGCAAGCAGCATAAAGTACAATCAAACCTTTCCTGTAACTGCAGTAGTTGTGTTCTGCATTTGTTCTGTGTTGGAAATTAGTAACTTTTCAGCAGTTTTCTGACACAGATTTCCCCATTTTTCACCAGGATATGTACTATCTCACATAGAGATACTGCATCAGGAAATGGGAAAGCCTCTGTGAAATCGTGCTTTTTCTTTTTCAGTAAGGCTTAATGGAACTGGTAGAAAGAATAATAACGTGACAGGAACAGTATATATTTTCTCTGTAGGGAATGCAAAAAGAATTTAATGCTTTAAATTTCATAGTTTTAACTTTTCCTGAAAAAGCAATAAGACATCTGTGATATTTTACTTAGTCTAATAAAATTACGAATATTGTTCTTAAAAGAGGACATTTTCATTCTCAGTGTTTTGCTGTAATTGTTAATGCAGCACTGACTGGCAGTTCATGAGAAGAAAGAAACCATTCCAAATCTGCAGAATCTGTCTTTTTCCTTATGCAACCACTATGTTCTTTAGACTAAAAAAGAAATAAGACAAGCAACTATACCACTGAGACTGACAGTCGGGCTCTCTGACTCAAAATCCTTATTGGGCAAGGTAGGCTAATAGCACTTCCTAAAGACTTTCAGAGGTTAGCTAATATTTGTACAATAGCAGTGTACAGGTAATGTACCCTGTTCACCTTCTGTCATATCAACTAGTACCTCAAAAGAACCATATAATCATTGTGGGTTATATGTGTAGCCTTTAAAATGCTACATTTTTTACTTTTCTGCATTCTTCTGAGGCTTAAATGTCACTTTCTTGATGGTTCATTGACTTTCAGGGCCAAAAGGACAGGAATCTGACATGACACAATACAACTAAGTATGGTACAACAGACATCTAAGCTGCAAAACTCTCCTTAATCCCAAAGAGAAACAATCTGGTTTTCAGTACGTATACATTTTCTTTACATTAAAAAAAAAAAAAGAAGAAGAAAAAGAAATTAAAAAAGGATGAAATATCTTTTAATTTTGACCATCTAAGTCATGAAGTTCACAGAAATGGAAGATACTGATTAAAGGGGTTGATTTAAGTTCGCCATTTTTTAAGTCTTCCCAAACAGAGAGGTTATAAAAATGTATTGTTATCACTATGCGGTTTTATGAACTCGCAACTACATGCTTAGATGCTAATATCTTATTAACCTCTTTAGGGGAGACATATATGAACAGCTGAGAGGAATTTCTAAGAATCCCAAGATAAAAGACAGGATCAGTATTTGCATGCTTGCGAGAAAGAAACAGAATAAGTGACCTTTCTGAGTCAAAAGCTATCAGTCAGGAAAAGAAAATAAAAGGGAGATGCTATTTTTTTATTAACTTTCACATTTTCCTCTTTTCACTGTTTCTGCTATAAGAATGCCTATACAGTTGATTTTTTGAAAAGGAGCAATTTGACTGATTAAACCAGGCTGCTGCACTTTAAATATGCAACTGGTTACCATGGCAACAGTTTTACTTTGACACACAGCTTATCTTGTTTTAAGGAGTGCAGCCTGTTGTTATGGCAATTTGGAACACCACTATTTTTTCCCCCAAAGAAGCGTAACACAAGATAACAAAACACTAGTTAAAATTACTTCAATAATTAAAAATCTAGACCTGATTTAGTATGTTGTAGAATGCTGTAATTTCTCAAATTTGACAAATGAAACTTAACGGGAACAGAGAAAGAAAGAACCAGAGTTCCTGAAGAAATAAGGATAAAGGATTATATTTTATAACACTGAATGGCAAAGGTAGATTGCAGAGCCATTTCGTAACAGATGAAATTTCACTTGTTAATCCACTATGTTTTCTGCCTTTGTGAAGAAACACATTACTTCCTGTCTTGCAGATTTCTTCAGGAGCAAAATCTAAATAAATAAATACAGGAGGACCAATGCAAATTATGCCCTGAAGCTCTTAGCATTACAAGTAGGATGAAGATTCTAACTGAAATTTCATAAACAGTAACAGTAAATGATCAGAGTTTCACCTTAAAATAAACCTTTTTCAAAAGAGAAACATTGTTTAAGAATCCTAAATGTACGCACTTCTTCCTACCGACACAAACATGAGATGCTAAGTAATCATGCACAAGCCTGCATATTTTAAATAAGTATGAAATCTATATGCTTTTTGCTACAGGCATGTTAAATGAGTCCTTGCACTTTGATCTTCAGAAAAACTCAAGTCATGCTTAAGCAAGAGTTAGAATGGTCCTGGGAGTAGAGGAGAGATCTGAGAACCTGGAAATAAAAAAAAAAAATGGGAAGAAACGTCGATCCAAGTATCCAGTCCCCCCAAAAATAGTAGAAAAAGGCTCTGCATTGAGTCAGTAAGCTCAATTAAGGTCCACTTGCTGGAGTTAAAGTAATTCTCTGATGAAGTAGCCATACACTTTTGAAGAGACGCTTTAGCTTATAAATTGCTCAAGTTCTGAAACAGATAAGTCCAATTACTCCTATTTCTATTTTCTTGTAGAAAACACAATTTAAGAGTTCCATGAGATTCACTTTAGGTCCAACACCCATAACGACATAACTTTCTCCTCAGCATTTTCTGTTGGATATTTTAAACTAGTTTACATATAACTCCTTTTAAAGTGCTTAGTTCTCCCTACATCTGTTATAAGGAAATTGGAAATTTTGACATTAAATGTCACCTAAGTCCATCTCTTTTTACAGCTTTAGGTTTTAGCAGGTTTGGAAAATTTTCCCTGAAATATGTAAGGTTTTTTTGTTTGATTTTTTTAAGTAGTCAGTTTTAAGTTATACCGTATATGAATTTTTCAGTATTTACAACATTTGTTCTGGGATAGTTGCTGGTGGTTCTCAACATCCCTATCACTCTTTCAGTTTTCACTATAAAAAAGAAATTATTTAGTATATGAGAATGATCAACTCAACTTTGAAATTCCTCTTTTATTTATAATTTTGTCTACAAATAAGCAAACCAACCTTCATAGGTGTGATGTCTCCAAAGAGGTTTAGAAACAATATTCTAGATTAAAAATATAGGTAGATATAATGCACATGGTGACTTCCCTTCCTGAGCAGCCATTTTGGGAAGCATGCATGAAAAGAGAGATTTTAGATCAGATCTGAATGTTGTGCCTCAGGCCCCTCTCTTCTTTGTAATAGCATCAAAGTTGCTTTGAGTTTTCCAATTAGTTTCTTTAAAACACTGTTATTGTCTTGCTGTAATATGTCTTTTCTCTTCGCTTCTATGCCTTTTTTTTCCCCTCTGATACCTATCAAGACGACTAACAACTATCAGTCCCAGTCTTGTCCCCTTTCTGGTGGTGTCTGTGAATTTAATTTCTTTCTGAGCTTGTATCTTCAAGAACTTCATTCCCTCCAGCAGTCTGCCTCCCCATTTTTGTTTCTCAGTTTTTTCCAATCTTGCTGATGATACATGAGGACAGAAGTGTTTTCTCTTGTGTTCCTTTCTCTTCCTTTAAGAAAATCTTGCTGCTGCTTTCGTTGTGGAGAACGTGGATTTGAAAAGACAGTGCAGGAGCCATTTCCTGGCTCCTATATCCACAGAAAGGAGGGGGGAAAAGCAGTCTGAAGCAGTTCAGCATAAAGGTGGATGTAGCTTACAAAATAAAATACATATGGCTGGCCATGACAAAAGTAGCAGAGGCAGCTAAATGTCTTTTGACTGTCATTTTATGGGTGACTGCAGATGTATGAGGGGCAGATGTTTTCCATTTTGCCTAGAGCTACACAAATCTGTGAGCTGGCAGTGAACCCGTACACGAAAGAATAAAACAGTGATCAGTTCGTACAAGATATCAGCTTTAAGTATTTGGTAGTTTTAAGCACTCTGCCGGTATTAGCTATTAGTTCTCACAACAGGCCTATGAAGCCGAAGATTACTGTTTACCTCTGTGTTCAGGCAGGCGGAAGAAACCTACACTGAGGGGTGAGGCACCTCAATAGATGCCTTTCAGTCTCTGGTCTAAGTGACTTGCTCAGGGCCGTGCGGAGAAGCAGTAGCAAAGGGTAGGACTAGCACTCAGTACCTGCCTGGGCTCTACCCACCATCAAGCCTCTAGGCAACAAACTCTTTGAGAGCTGAAGTTTTCAGTGTCACCCCTGCTCCCTGACCTTTCTATCAGTGGAAATTCAGCATTAAAAAGCTGGTTTGAAATACAGTCCTACAGTACCTTCCAATAGTTATGCAAGCAGACTGGGGAATGCAGTTTATATTGAACATCTGAGAAATTCATTTTATGGTTAAACATATTAAACAACAGCTTCTAAGTTTCAGATTATTTCTTTAAGCTACTTGGACGCCAGCCTCATGCATTCCCGATTGGAGGATTTCAGCAATATGACTATTCTTTCTGAAATTAGATTTGCTTGTTACTTATGTCTCTTGATTGTTATCACTGCCTTTCTACTTTCTCTTTAATTCCTGTTCTTTTAATCCTGTGCTTTTCTCATCATGTCCTTTCTCTTCCGTATTTCTTTGCTTTTCTTTTTTCAGCAACAAATTCGGGAATATAGCATGCCACAAACAAGATTATCAAAATGCCATTTACTGAGATAATAATAGAGATCACCAAGTGATAACAGAGAAATATATTTTACTCATTGGTTCAATGAACAGTTAATTTCTGCTAAATTCAAGAACAATCTCTACCAAGCCCATGTATGATTTTTGAATACAACCATTAGTTGTTTGATGAAACCAGTAGATTTTAATTTGTTTCCTTAGCTTTTACAAGGCAGCCATATAGTCAAATAATAGCTGCTCTATTTGCTCAAGCTAAGCAGAAAAAAAAAGAGCTTTCCTCAGTAAAAAAAAAAAAAACCAACAAAATCCTTTAGCTCTGAATCTTACTTATGCCCACATCTTTAGATCACTTCAGCTGATGTCCAACTTTCCATTTATAGATGATCATTATCATTATCACATTCTCTAACACTGTCACAAATGCTTACCTCACTAGTAAGCCTGGATGCCCCCTAGCAATTACACTGAATAAAATCCCATTGAAGAAGGAACGCTGGTGAGCATGATACAGAGTTACAGCAAATTGAAATGGCATTTCAAAATTTTGCTAAATCCTTTCTACTCAGGCCAGTCCAATTACTCAGCTTATTCTCATTACCTCCTTTGATATAAGCATTCGACGGTTTGCCGCTGTGCACATTATCACTCGGAGCTGGCAGTAGTTTGCAGTCGTTTTATGAAGAATCATTTTCACAAGGAGAAAAAACCCCAACCCTACGCAAACTAAAGGTGGACACTACAGGTGTGTGGTCTTAAATCTCACTTTTGTACTTTATTGTATGGGCATGGAAAAGTAAATTTGACAAAATCATCAAACTATCAGTTTTCTGTGTCAAGAAGGACAGTAGGCCTTCATTGCTATTCGTGCTCCACTCTGAGTCACCAATAATAGCAGTGAGACTTATGATCAACTTAGACAACTCTTTCCAATAATAGTTTTACCTGTTTGTTGAGCAGACTGTTTTTAATAGCAGGACATTAGAGAAGATGCAGCTTACAAACTGTATGTGGGCCAGAATTAGTGAAGTAAGCAGGAGCAGCTTGTAACTACACTAAAAACCTGCAACGTCAGCTGTACATGATGCAGAACTCTTTGGAACAACAGTGCAATGTCCCTGCGTCAAGGATTGGAACAGGCTCCCCAGGGAAGTGGTTGAGTCACCATCCCTGAAGGTATTTGAAAGAGATGTAGACTAGTGCTGAGGGTCATGGTTTAGTGGTAACTTGCAGTGCTAGGTTAATGGTTGGACTTGGTGATCTTAAAGGTCTTTTCCAACCAAAACCATACTATGATTCTATGCAGCTTCACCCGTCCCCATACTGTAGAACAGAATGATTCTCTGGGGGCGCTTGAATTCTGTGTCTCTGGTTCCAACATAATGTTTCTTCTCATTGCTCTCTACTCACCTCCTTCCCTGCACCCCTTAGAACAGCATCCTAAAGTCCTCCAAAGGATACTTAGTCATTCTCAGTTGCCTCCGTGCTCCAAAATCAGCTGCAGGATGTGGCAGGAAACGTTGCAGAGCTGCTAGCACCTAGGATTCTGTGTGCATATAGAATCAATTGGAGGCCGAAGCACCCAAAAAACCCCAATAAATAAGGGTCTCCTTTCTTCTGGGGAAATCAGTGTTTGGAAATTCTGCGACATGCAAAGAGTTACACAAAATTAGCTTGTTAAAGTACGTAGGTGTGATGCAGAAAGGGGAAAATAGAAGGTGGAAATAATCATGAAATTGCTGCTTCCTTTTTAGAATTTGATATATTAACATTCAAAGTTTTATCAAAAAATAAACACTTGACCAATTCCATGGGTAGAGAAATAGGGAAACCTATTGACTTCACAGGCAGGCCCTGCATAAAAAAAAACAGTCAGTTGGCAGTGGGAAACTTGACTGGATTGATAGTGATGACAATCCATGGAAAGACAAAAAGAGGACAAACTCAAGAATGGAAGGGATGTTCCATCCTCTGTCACTGACCGGCAGGGACTGTGCCCCTCTTCCCTTCTGTCTTTGTTGATCTGAACCTGTGTAGCAGTTTTATCTTGGGGGAGTGCTGGGAAGCAGCAGTACTCTCAAACCTCTTTTCCCTGCAGTTCAAAGTTATTTGTTAGATTGCATTGCCTCTGATCATCGCCTATGTTTGAACTCTTTTTTTTTTCCCATCAGAGCCAAAATGGAAGAGAGCTGATGAAAGAGGCTGGCCTTCTGCGAAGTATCATGGAGGTGTAGAATTCAATGTAGTTTTAAATATTTAAAAGTTTAACGGAGCTATTGGCTAGGAAGTTAGAATGCATAAGCATTCAGAAACTGATATTTTGATGGCACCACCTCAGATTTACTTTGTCAACAGAGCCTGAGAGCAGAAAGAGACTGAAAAAAATCAACTCAACCCTATGAGCAAGGGGAGAGAATTTAACTGTTCAAGGGCAAAAAAGTTTGTGAAGCTGGATTGGCAAGACACCACTGCCTAGTGTGCTATCATGGTTTAACCCCAAACGGCAGCTAGAAGCACACAGCCACTCGCTCGCTGCCCCCCAGCTGTGGTTGGAGAGGGAATCAGAAGAGTAGAAGTGAGGAAAAACTCGTGGGTTGAGATAAAACCAGTTTAATAGGTAGACCAAAAGCAAAGCAAAACAAGAAATTAGTTCGCTGCTTCCCATCGGCAGGCAGATGTTCAGCCATCTCCAGGAAAGCAGGGCTCCATCATGCTTTATCATTACTTGGGAAGACAAATGCCATAGCTGCAAATGTTCACTTTAAAGTGAAAGGCTACAGCTTTTAAAGTATGTCTGGCTTTAGTCAGCTGCATATGTTTAAATGCACAAACCCACAGTCCACTCAAACTTAATATTGTCCACCTCTGAAAAGTATACCGTTGTCCAAGGAATTTAATATCTATGAGCAATAGTTATGTGAATACTGGATTTAATGGATTAAATACAAAGCAAAGCTTGACAAACTGAGCTTGAAGCACAGGTGAAAATTAGTGGGTGAGAGAGAGAGACTTGTGAAGCTGTGCTGAAATTATTTCCAATTTGCACAGAAAACATCAGAGAGGAACAAAGATGCACAAAAAAAATCCCAACAAACCAAACCAATAGTTTCTCTTTCCTTGTGTAAATTCTTTGTCATACTTCAAAGTTTATCAGCAAATAAAAATCAAAATAATCTTTGTGATAAAATTAGATGGGGAAAGGAAAAAAGCTAAATTCTCTTGGTGTATTAGCAGATGAAGTGCAAGCTCCATGTTGAACGTTTAAGGGCATGGACATTTATTCACTTAATATCTTTAGCGTTTTAAAAGATGTTGCTATCTTCCCTTCCCTTTCTTTCTCTACCCCTCTCTGCCAAAGCACACCTGCCCACAGGAGTGAAGCAGAATAGCTTTTATCTCCTCCCACACTTTCAAAATCAATTGCTTGGCTTACATTGCTGAAAAGGCAAACCTCAGGGAAGCTGCACGACTGCATGTTAAAGCAGCCGAGAAGCATCTGGATGCTTCATTTTGCTAACTCTTCTGTGGAGACAGTGTCATTGAATACAAGGTAAAAATGGGTGTGTATGTTTGGGAACCTACACTATTTTAGGAAGATTCTTTAGAATATGTCTTCCAGTGCCCTAATTTCTCATTCTCCAGTTACAACTGATTAATAACAGGCTTTGTTCTATTCAGTCAACTCCTTAGCAAAATTTTCACTAAATCTAGTATACGCAAAATAATGCAACTACTTCATTTAAGGAACCATTTGTACAAAAGTAATATTTCCTATCATATTTGAGCTACTCCTTACCACCTACATCTTTCAGTGAATTTATCTTTCAAAGAATGCAGTTTGGTGGTATCTTGCAAGATGTAACAATATACCATTGAAAAGGAAACGCTAAAAGTCATGTTACTCTTCTACCGCTCTCTCTGCCGCTCTTCTTATGGGAACTTGTCATGGCAGGCTGAGGTCTGAAGGCTTTGGTTAACACTGTTTCCATGTTAGTATTGTCAGATGGTGGTTTGAACATGTCATTTAATATTTGAGAAAGTAATTATATATTTTCAGGGTGGACTTTTTTCTTTTTCATTGCAGGCTGAATTTGCTCATGTGGAGGTTTTCAGAAATTGCAAGTACAAGATTCACATTTCTCTATGTTATTTTTATTTCATGGTTTCTTTTTTCAGCATTATAAAGTGATTGAATCCATTTTGCCTCAAACATGAACAAAAGCACCCTTTCCATTTCGGCAGTTATACTGTGCTAGAACTTTTTTCCATGTTCTCTTTCGATAATTAAACAGATTTTTAGGTAGATCTGTCTCCCTCACAGCTCGGGACTATGTCTGTATTACACAGTGCAGTGCCATGTCAAGACATAAATTACTGCAGAATGAGTTAGCAGACATATGAGAACTAAGATATGATAAACTACCCTGGGTTTCATTTTCAGGTAACATAACTATATTCCTTCTGATACGCAAGCCACCAGGGATGCTAGCCATGACTCAGCACTCTGATTTATGGATATAAGCTTATTTTCTTTTGATTAGACTCCCAGCCTTGGGGAAACAAATAAACATTGTTAAAAGGATAAAAAAAAAAAAACACAACTGCAAATAGCATCTTTTTTTCTGATGCCCTCCCAATCATTTTTTTGAAACAAATTAAAGAAATTTAAGAAAGTATGCTTAATACAAGTTTAAGTGGGGTATACCTGGAAGTCTACCAGAATAGGAAAAAGTTCTTAAATGAGTATTGGTTTCAAGCAATGGCGGTATCTCTTTTAGCAAATGTAAAACTGAACATAATAACGAAATAGTCAAAAGCTGGGCTAAGAACACACAAGGGGGCTATCTCTAAGTTTTGTCCTACTTCTTTTCCCCATTTGTTCTCTTTCAATATTCATAATTGTTCCAGTGGGAGCAGAGGAAGGCAAATGCTCTGCTCCTGAGAATTGCACCTGGATGGACCATTAGTCAGAGTGGATGACGGACGTCTCATTGTCTTCTAGGTTTCAGCATTTAGGCCATATGGATATTAATGAATTGAAATTGATTCATATTGTTTTCAGAAACAATGAAAGCACAGCTACAACATGCACAGGCTTCTGTCTGTCTGTTAACCAACTCAGTGAGGTAATTATGCATATCAGCTCTCTAAAACTGACCTGGCTGAATTTATTCTTTTGGAAGAAAAAAAACCCCACATTTGGAATTAAAAATACATTTTTTCCCACAAGCCTAACTTTAGTGCTAAAAATAAGGAAGCTTTACCACTGAATCAAATATGTAATTTATCCTAGGCAGAATATAAATGAAACATATTAGGACAAATATTGCAGGTACTTAAGCTTCTTTGCTGCCTTTATTTCATACAGCCTTGTGCCTATAAATTCCATATATAACTTCAGACTACTAAAAGGTTTGGGAAAGAATAGTGTGGCAGTGACAATAAGAAAAAATAATTGCTAAAACTTTTATCTTGATGAAAAATGTTTTTGAGCTCCAGTTAAAATACTCATTTATACCTGTTAAGAAAGAAACCACAAAGTTTTTCAAATGTATTTAAGAATTTTTCTGAAAGGTTTTTTTGGCATTTTTCAACCTGGTAAGGTCTCAGATTTCAAATACACCTGAACGCTAACAAACATCTCTTTACCATGACAATAGCATTATTTAAATTACATACAACAAAAAGTAACCGGAATGAATAAAGATTCCAATCTAATGTGTTCATAACCTGCCACCATTTATTGAAACTGGATTTCGTGAAAGCTTAACTCACAGAAAGATAGCAGACGTTGAGCTTTTTCTTCTAAACCACTAGGAAAACATTCCAGCAAAGGAGAATTCAGGTATTCAAATAAAGAGAAAACAAGAAACACCTGACTGTTAAAGACTGTGGGGACAGTTTCAAATGTGGGGGTTTTTTCAGATGTTGACAGTCAGCATTCTGCTTCCTGCAGCAAGGGGGCATTTGGAGATCCTGGCCAGTGAAAGTACTGTAGCTTCTAAAGCTGGACTTACTCATACTCTTTTGAAAAATAATTCCCACAAACAGAAAGTGGGGAAAAAAACAGTCCAATAGCTCTGAAATGTAGCCATCTTTGTCTGCTTGTGAGGTAAGTCTCAGACAAAATTTTGAGTGGAAAAGTACTTTTCTCATATTGTCACTTATCATGACCTGGATCAAGATTTTCTGATTTGCTTTAGGTTTTCATTTATTTAGCACTAAAATTTGGCTTTGTGTTGATTTTTGAGGAGGTGGACTAGGTTTTGGGTTGGTTTTTTTAATAGAATGGAGTGGAAAAGAAGATTAAATTGACTGGAGAAGAAGGAAGGAAGCTTTGATTTTACTAATTTTACAGTGTCTCCTCAACACACTTGTTTCAGGGATCATTTCTATCTTGTTTTATAGCTCATATCCATTTTATCTTGTGAACAGGTATGCACAACATTGGTTATAAGGCTGCTATCTGCAGGACTGGTCATTAAGCCTGTGGCAGCAAAGCAGGTGGTGCTTTGTACTCTTATGTTCCAGCAACATCTCCTGCTTTATGAACGAATAATGCAGGAACATGGGTTCCTCAAACCAGGACACATGGGTGAGCTCTCATTTTCCATGCTGTGCTGTTTTTGAACTGCTGTAATAGGGCACATATTCCAGCAGTGTAGTGTAGTGTAGTTGGTCCATTGGACTTGCGACAGTTTTTCAATCATGTCCAGTTATTCATCGAATCCTAGTAATTTCATTTCTCTCAGATTTACCAATGGGATCAGTAGCCCCTGATTTCACTGTCTTCAGCTCTACCACAATGTTCTTTCTGGATGCAATTTCCCTCTTCTTTCTCTCTCATCTTTCCAGAATACAGCAGGCAAAATAATTCCACATCTCACATAAGCTTGTAATTCTCGCCCACATTATAGATGCTCCACAACCACAATCATCTGAATATCTACTTCCGTCTCTTAATCAGTTCCATCAAATGAGTCACACCTCATCTACGTCTTTATCTTCTTATTATTCCTCTTCCTATTCTTAAACTTCCTCCCATACTGCCCTTTCACTTAGATGTCTTCCAGCCATAGATACAGTATTTATTTTAAATAATTCTTTTTTTCAAAACCCACTTCTAGTGGACTGCATTTAATCTTTTCACTAATCTCCATCAATGCAGCGTCAGTTATGCATTTTTAAAATTTTTTTTAAAGAGAGGTTTAATTCATCCTCATCTCCTTGGAAACAAAGCTTTGCCTCTGATACCAGTGTCCAAAAGAAAGCATTAAATTGAAGAGATCTGGCACTACTTTTTCTCTTAGATCAGTGTCTCACATTTTACTATTCGTTATGCCATTGAATCAGCCTTGACACACTAAATCAAGCACTATTTCATGCTAACTTGCCAAGGAAAGCATTATCAAAATACAGTTTTGTTCAGGCGTTTGCGAGGAGGACAGAGCAGAACATGCTGCTGCAAAATTCTCTTACTGCAGAAATTAGGATGCCCAGCACTATTCCCGAGAACGATAAGGAACTTAAATAGACAGGATAAAATACACTTAGTAAATCCTCCCTCCTCTCACTACATGGATAAATGTTAAGCTTAACCTCTCATAACCTAAGCTCACAGTTTAAACACCATGGCATAAGCGTTGTGAGGGGGGTTACTTCTTCCACAGTATTGCTGGCACATCATCCAGATTGTGAATAATGAGCAACAGATAAGGCATCTAAGTAGCGCCAGGGATTTTCAGAGAGGTTTATGTAGGACTGTTTATGGCTAATTTTCCAGTGCCTCTGCTAAGGGAAATCCTGCCTGTATTTGCATTGATAATCTCAGTAAAGATATGTTTTATGCTTATTCAACTATACCAAAAAACTCAGAGGTATAAATAGAAGCTGATTCTTCTCTCCTTCACATCAGTTTTCTCAAAATCATGTTCAAAATTACTGGAGATGGGGACCAAAGAAATTGTATGTCTGTCAGAGATTTCCTTTCGGACAGAGCCGTTACCCAAGAGAGAAAATGGAAGTCAAAAGGTAGTACATAATAAATTGGCCATGACTAATACTTTAGATATATTTTTCTGAGCTCTGAATAATACTGACTTTTTGATTAGCATTGGTAGCAGAAATGAAGGAAGGATGTGGGTGTACAAATAAAAACCCAGCATTTTTAAGTCACAGCCCCAGTGGAAATAGTGATTACTAGCGTGCTGCTGAGATATTCCTATTCTTCATTTATAAATTATATGCCAACTGCTCCAGAAGAGTTCAGGTATTCGGCAGGGTGCTGACTTTGTGAGGGTTTTTGGGGGAAATGCAGACAGTCTAAGGAAAATAGAGTGAAAGCAGATTCTGTATTCTCAAGATAAAACAGATCTGTCCAGTACATGCAGTGTACTGACAACAAATCAATTTGCTTTTGGATTCAGGACCAACAATTCTTAATGGCTGGTAAAAGTTAGTATCAAGGATTTGAAGCAATGAAGGAAGCAGCATGAAGGAGTTTTTATCAAGTCTTAATTTTATAATAAAGTTCTCTGCCTTTTGGAAAAAAAAAATCAGATAGGCTTTAGTTGTAATCTTCTATCCAAATCGAAATGGTCTCGATTACTTTGTCAGACAATAAAGAGGTATTGTATTCCTTTCAAAAATAGCTAAGCAGAAAAAACAGGTTTTAGTTTTAGTCCTACTGTCACTTAACAGGCATAGTCTTGTGATAATTTATAGAGGCAAATATTTATATAAGCCATGTTATAGCGCTGGAAAATTACAGATCTGCTTCTCCTTTGGATGAGATGGTAATTTTTAAGTACCCAGGTCACAAGGGTTTTCTTCTGTGCAGGGAGGTCTTCATTAAATACACTAAAGCAAGCGTTTCTTGTACAACAATGAATGCACATCTGGTCTCTGTATGAACACTGATATTCTATAACAAGAGCACCCATTCTGTAGATTAGCTTAAGTGAGTAGGAGAAAGAGTGAATTGAATCATACAGATGAGTCGTGGCACAGAGTGAAATCATCCACATGAGGAGCTGGTGTATAATAGCCTTTGCAGTCTACGCCTATATAGACAACACCCTGAAAAATCTAAACACTACTTGCAAAAGGCTTTTATGGGGAAGGCCATAAATGGAAAGGTTAGAAAACCAGACCTGCTGAGAAACTCTTTACTGTGTTTTCAAAGCCAATGAAAAACCTAAGTCCAGATTCCGTGACAAGATAGGGCTTATTAAAATTACTCTGATACCAGTCATGCTATTGCTGGCATTTACATTGAAAGACAGTGGACTTTTAGTCTATTGTTCCAGAAACAAACTTTGAGCTTTGTGACCACAGAATCACATTTACAGCACTGAAAAGCCCTCTTTTCCTGTTCTCCTGTCACTTTTTTTTAATATTGAGACCAGCATCCCTTGAAACCTCAAGTTTATTAATTCTGATTATTACTCATTATATTGCTCATTCAAGCAAGGAATGCTCTGACAAGCCAGGTGCAGGAGTCCAGGCTTCATACATTTCCAAACAAAGCATTTCTTTTACCTCACTTAAATAAAAGTCCAAAAGCAAATATGTCCAAATGCCTGGAAATCAACACTAACAAGTTTGTCTGTCTTGGCCTTTTCTTTATACTTATGTGTTCCCTCTCTTTTGCAAATACAAGCTAGCTGTTTTATTAACTCTTTTTCGACTTTCAGTTGGGCATTAAAAGAAAGAGAGAAACATATATCAAAAGTCTTTTTCTTCCATTTTTTTAAGCATGTATAAATGACTTAAAACCAAATTTAAACGTGAAGATGGGTTGCTAGGATTGCCTTTGAAAGAAACACAAGATAAGAATGAACAATGAGTATTCTGTCATTGCCATTGTTTTTGATGGCAGCAAGACCAGACCACAAAAATTTCCTCAAAATTATGTGTTTCTGTCCAAAATTACCAGAAGTACACGTACTCTTATCCGTATATGTAGAATTCAAATGTATTTAAAGCATGGCCCATTGACAAACAAAATAGACACACGTAATGCATGTAGCACTTCAGATTCCTTTATACGTAGTCTGCATGCTTTTCTTAACAGGAGTCACTCACAGACTTGATCTACAATGTTTTTTTTTATTTATTTAGAAAGGTTACACTTTATAACGACACCTGTTTCATTATTACTATATTTGTATTGCCGAATTACTAAGAGTACTGCAAAAACATGATAACCTAAATCTAATTTTAACAAAACTCTCCCAAAACACTTACCATGTACTAAAGAATGAGGATGAGACTTTCCACGCTAAAATGTAATTAAAGTGCCTTTAAGCAACCGAAATCAGGGCGTGATGCAAGTGCCGCCTCAGCTCTAAATATTGCATTGACGTAATAAACTATGTTGCAGTATATGAAAGCGTTTTCAAAGATAATGTGATTTTCTTTACAAGAGGGAGGCTATATATGTGTTGTGACTTCCTGGAATGCATCTTGTTTCTTCACTTATTTTGAACAGTTAAACTGGCTTCTCTGCTCTATCCTACAGCCTTGGAGGAGTGCAGTATATGCAGAGATCAGAACAAATTGGTTGTAATTTTTTTCACTTTAAAAGATGGTTATAAAAGACATAGCAGAAACATGTTTTAAAGTAGGTACTCAATTCAGGCATTGTATATGATCAAACGTATAAGACAAAGGAAAGAAAAAGTTAGATACAGAAGTTTTTCCAAGGAGTAAGATAAAATATAGCCACTATTGCAAGTCATACAAAGTGAGTATTTGAATAATGATGATCTAGGAAAGGGTAAACAAGGAATAAATATATTTAAACAGAACACTGAAAGTCAGGGCTTCTTAAAATCCTCTCGTAGTGTGTGATCATTTTGTCACCTCCTCCAGAATGAATGTAACAGGGCTACTGAAATTGCTTTTGTTGTTTACAGTTTTTTTCATTTCTAGAGAGTATGCAGTTTAGCCATTGTAGTATTCTAAATCACCTTCAATACAAGAAATTGATAGGCAAGAGCCCATTGCTGCCAATATTATACCCTATCTCAGTCTATTCATAATGAAAAATCCAGTCCTGAAAGCATTGGTGAGTATGTGCAACTTGATTCAAGTGATAACCTCAAGTATTTATCTGCATGTTTGAGCTCTTAGTGCTGATCTTTCTGAAAGATGTTTCAAGGAACACAGGAAAAATTCTAGCCCTCTAAGAGGAACCATTGCAGAAAGGCAAATGGCATTATTTCCAATTGTAGTATCATTGTCCAAAATCTTTTTTTTCCCCTATTTTCTCCTTTTAGGAACATAACCAAGATGCCTAGCATCATAAGCTGATATTTAAATCAATTTGAAATACACAGTCTGCTGCTGGCCCAAAACACAATTTTGGTACAGTTATAAAATCAATTATGAAAACAGCATAAAGGCCACCCAAGAAATCTAGTCTTAGACATTGGCTCTGAAAACAGCTCTGGATATATTCACATTTGAACACTTCATTCCATATTCATCCTACTTTACCTGTTCTTTCAACCAAATACTACACTACATACTGAAGTTTCTACTTTAAGTGTTTCTGGAGAGCGTAAGCATGCATTTTTTCTCAGATGGCTTGTATAGTGTTAATCATGCCTAATTCGCTTAGCAGTAATATGGATATCCAAGTGTGTTTCCCTCTTCAAGAATTCTACCATAGTCCATCATTAATTAGTACACTGTCACAGTGTTATATGATCATAGCTGCCATTGCCTGGACTGTACGTATCACCTACCCTGGATTAGTATAGTTGAGTAATCCATAATGAGTTTCATGTCTGACAGGAAGAAAATGGGGGGGGGGGTTCATATTCAGACTGTTTTGGAGGGCTCTTTGTAAAAATATGATCTTCAAAAGAATTTGTAGTTTTCCATCTTTTATTCCACAGCAAGATTTATCTGTTAGTGCAAATTCCTGTGGATTTTTGTGGTTTCAGTCACCCTGTTTTAACCTCAGGCAACTAACATCCTTTGCAGTAGCCTTCAGCTGCATCCATCTCAATCAAAGGCAATTGTCACTGGCTGTAGTGTCAGAAGTTCAATAACCAAGCTCAGGAAAGTCTTGCAAAAAAGAGCTTCTAGGTAACTCAGCAGAGAACCACCACAACTGTGATTACAGTTAGAGAGGGATCACAAACGGGTAAGGTAGCCTCCTGCAGCCATTGGCATACGTTGATTTATAAACAGATCCTGTGCCGTTCCTTTTAATTAATGTTCAAGCTAATATTCCATCCATCTTGCAAGCCATTTTTATTTCTTATTGTGTTCTGATAAAGTTGTGACCTTACCTGGAAAATTAGTTTAAAAAAATTGCCTCCTCCATTTCTGTTAACTGAATGTGTGAAGTGTCTAACTGCAGAAAATTCTATCCTCCTTCACTTAAATTGAAGGCACATTTTGAAATCTAAAGTATGTTCAGTCACAACTGTCTTTTGACTGCATTATAGTTAACTGAAGATTCATATTACACCCCAATAATTTTCTCAATATTTAGTCCTAATGCACGTATTTCTGTGATGCCCAAAGAACGGTTGATTTAACTATGAACCTTTGCCCTGTAGGCCACACTGCCACGGTTTCACTGGATTGTATGCAAACATGGTTAACATACATTAAAATAAATTTTTGTTGCTCTAGCTTTCTACCCAGCATTGGGTAGATATAGTTAGTTCAAATAATTCCTT
This sequence comes from Vanellus vanellus, assembly GCF_965231255.1. Lineage (NCBI taxonomy): Eukaryota > Metazoa > Chordata > Aves > Charadriiformes > Charadriidae > Vanellus > Vanellus vanellus. The sequence goes on from NC_138909.1 coordinate 38,656,362, forward strand.
TTTTCCTCTGCTCGAAGGTGACCAGAAAGGGTATTATTTTATCACAAAGGAAGCAAATTTCAAGCAGCTCAGGGAGCAGGGTTGGGGTTTTTTTCAGTGGAGAGGAGATTGTCCTAAAGAATTCAATTTCCTCTGAAATGAAAACTCCATCCCACCACTCATTTTAAATTCAGACTGGACAGAGTAGTCAAAACTAGCCAGTGGGAGAACGATTGCTGGCACTGTAACAGCACCTTAAAGATAGTGTGGAATAAGTTTGGGATACAAGAAAAAACAACAACCAAACAAACAACATCTACACACAGTCTGAGTTTGGCTGTGTTTGACCTCTATTCCCCGTCCTAAGCCAACTAGCATCTCTTTTGAGATTAAAAGGACAGGAACATTGGCAGGTCAAATGCTAGAAGCCTGGTGTTGATCTGCAGACAGCAACTGGAGGAGGGAACCTGCCTGACATTTTTCTCTCCTTCTGTGAACCCCCAGACAGACCTTCTGGGAGCCAGTCTGTGGCCTGGGGCTGTGAGGAAGAGGAACAAGCTGTTCTCCTCCTGAGAGCGGAAAAGGTGAACTGCTCAGCTCGTTGCAGGGGAGAATAGCAAAACCTTGCTCTTTCCCTCTGCTTTGAATTCTTTTGTATGCCAACATTTAGATTTTAAAAATAAGTTTTCTAATTTGTACCCAAACCCTGCACTGTGAATTACATGCAATGCTTGTTGGTGTGTGGTGGGGTTCTTGACGTTCGCTTTATGCAACTGAGAAGAAAAGTCCTGCTGACCCTTTGAAGGAACCCTATGTGGACTGACAGATTTGGCAAGGATAAAGGGCCAAGAGGCTCAGCAGTTGTCCTAGGACAGAGATGTATGTTCTTTCAAAATCCATTTCTACATAAATGTGATCTAACAGATGCAAGGAGCAGACTCTAATATACAGTTCTGCTCTGCAAAGTGACTGTCTGTGCCAGTGCAGTAAAACCAGTCCTGCTGTGCACTGTGAATCATGTCAGTTCATGTCGGTGAAAAGTTTTATACTGTACCGCCTTGGCAAAACCAACACAATTAAGTCTGAATGAGCTGCAGTACCATTCTCTATCCTATATCAACCGAGGTGTTTAATCTATTTTATCATGTCAGTGCCAAATACACTAGGTAATTGCATCATGGACCTAACAAAAGGGCATCATTTCACTTGCAGCACTTTTATGACAAGTGATAATGTGCAACATGGAAAGAAGCCAAGATTTTCTAATAGCCAAGACTGAGTTTGCTGAGCTGCACTTATAGGGGGGAAATCTGCTGCTGTAAACATTATTATTATATGTGGCAAAAGAAAGGCATACTTCTAAATTTAGTTGGCCACACTGAGGATTTCATTGTGTTGACCACATGAGTAGGAAGTTAGTGCAGAGAGAATAAGAGCATCCTAATGAGCAGAATTCAAAAGTCAAATACAACAGCTTTCAGCCTGTCCAAACCAGGTTTGACCTAAGTCCCTCAGAGCTCCTGAAGACAAGCCTTTGTTCCCCACTGAACTGGTCACCAGAATTTATCCATCTCAGAGGTGAGCACTACCCTGCTGCAGAGCGGCACAGGGTGTTCCCTCCTGTGTTCCTGACTGAAGGTAACATGCTGAGGAACGGGATGGGGAGCACCCCAGAGCCTCAAGGACTCACTAGACCCCAGAAACCTGCTGCATTGGCAGATCGCTGATTTCCTCAGTAATACAGGCAACGTGCCAATCTGAAATTATGCTGCCTCCATGCCAAGTTCTGCTTCTGCATAAGTACTTGCAAGAGCTGCATCCATGAAGCTGGAGGAGAAATATAGAAACTGCTTTTAAACCTGAAACTCAGCAGCTGAGCGGCTGATACCATTATTTACTAGGAACAGAACCCCCAGCACTGATTTTCTTAAGTTTTTGCCAGGGCATGTAATGCCGCATGCAGAAAAGTAATGTTTTGGCTTTGCTTGTTGTGGCCAGAACTAGTTGCCCCTACAGTGAAATAGATCATTCTATAACTGGTGTGAAACCTGTCAAGGCTCAAAATGAGATGCAGGATTAATGATCTGACCACTTCAAGGTTCAGCAGAAGCATTTCTGTATTCCAGAGAGCCTTCTAAATCGTCAGATTTGACACCAGGAAAATTAAATGCATGAAGAGTTGGTAACTCTCTCCAACTTATCCCAAGTCCTTCACTGCCGTTTTAAGGTAAAAAATTGCCTGAAATCAGTAACATATCAGGTTCATTTGATTTGGCAGGGTACAAGATACATGTCTGCTAAAAATATACAGTCTATTCAGCAGTAATCAAACTGTTAATTGGAATACACAACTACCAAATTGGTTTTTTGATGTTCTACTGTGTTCCGTTGAATTTGCTATTAAGACCTTTTCAAGGTCCAATACCAATGACATTCTCTGTTAGTGCACAGAGACTCAGCAATTTTTTAACATCTGGTAAGAAAAACTAATCTTTAAACCTCTGTTGCTACTGCCCTTTCCCATCTCTGGTGGAAATAAAGAATCAGCTACTATCTCAGAGTATTTACTATGTCTGTCTTAGGCAGCTATGAAATTCGTATCCCTAAAGGGGAATGTTTCAGCTCAGCTAACATCATGGCATGATCGCTTATTATACATACAGCACTAGCAGGCTTTTTCCATACTGCATGTGTTGTACTTCGCTTTACAATACTTATGTGTTATGATTATTACATTTTTATTGTACACCTTTGCTGCTATGGTAATGCTGTAGGGTGGATGCCAGAATCCCATTTTGAATACTTGTATTTTATTTGTGAAGGGTGTCTGATGTTTTGGGAGGACATTTATTTTATGAAGGTATGATCAATGTATGTAAATGAATACCTACTTATACTATATATTATGTCAGGTAAAGAATAGCACGGAGAGAGAGAAACAAGAATAAATTACATTGAGTGGACTAGTTACTATGATACAATACCTGTCTGCTCCAGTTGGCACTTGGACAATTATGAAGGAATGATTTTCACCATAGGCAATAGTAACTTTGTCCTTGATAAATGTAATCTCCAGAGCCTAGGGATAAGGTTAACCCAACTCTACATGTAACATCCAGGAGAACAGAAGTAACCTTGAAGAAGGCCCTAAGCTTAAATTATTACAATTTTTTTTAACTCGACTGAAAATGAGGTTGTACCCCAAAGGACATAGAATATGCTATAGGACACAATTAAAGAGGAAACGTGCTGAGAATCACACCACGGACTTTTAATGTCAAATTCCTGAACACAAAACTCAACCTTCTGGCAAGAGGAGAATTAAATATATGAATTCTTGCAAGAAATTGTTCTTAAGTTCTTCTCTGAAGATCCTTTAATTAGCTAGCCTATTTATTATGCTTTTGGACTTGTAGTACCTTGGCTAATGGAGATTTGAGCTCACTATTCGGATCATATAACTTTTGCTAAAAAGTTTGAATTTTTATATGCCGATTGGGGAAGGAGGAGAGGATAAATGGAAAACAAAAATACAAATGTATAGACAGAAGATTGCAATAAGACACTTTAATGACACTGCCACTCTTTTCTGTAGTCAACTGTATTACAGAGCTTATTGTGTAGATCAGAAATCCTTTAAACACCTGAGTAACTAGGAGCTTTTGAAAGCTGATAATGATCATATTGCATGACCTTTAGAGAGAATAAAATGCTTTGTAGAACTCGCAGAAACCTTTTGATTATTTTTCTATTAATTCTGTAGACTGCTAATCTATTTGGAACCTATTACTAAGGAACTTTCATGGAATAAAACTACAAATATAAATTGCATACTAGACCCTAAGAGCTCTATTAGATAAAGCAGTATTGCTGTCATTAAAAAGATGGATACTAGTGTAGGTGTAGGCAGGAACTGATTCAAAAGCTGAAGCATCCAGATATGCTGATGGTTTGTGCAACTAACCAAAAAAGTAAAGCTACAAATGAAAGCCACACACCCACACACAAAATTTGGATTGCAGGACTGCCAAGGAGATTAAATTCCATTAGGCAGTAGCTGTCTACTAAAACCCCGGCTTCTAGTCCTGGAAAATCTTAAGGATCAAAGCATTTCAAAGTTAATTTACCAGTCTAGCATACTGGACACAGGTCCTCTGTAAGCAAGAAATTTTTTTGGTTCACTGGAAGTTTCAAAAAAAAAAAAACAACTATTGCAGGTAAATAAGAATTTAATATTTTTAGATATGCTGAAATCTCATCTAAAATTTATTTGAATAAAGCAGGATTTTTTTGACCTTTTTTGTTATTTTGACTAAAGAAACAAATCATCAAAATTGTTTTGGAAATGAAAGCTCTATTCAAATATAGTTTTAGGACTGGGTATTTAGCAGCCTAAATATATCTAAAGGGAGATGTATTTAAGAACATCTACTACCACAGAAAAGCACTTGTACAACAAGCCAGAACATGTAAACAAAAAAGCTGAGCTGGCAGAAACAGTTACTTGTTTCTAAAGGAGTGTGCTGGAACTCCACAACTGTCCTTTGCTGTCATTCATAAACTTTATGCAAAGATCATAGCATGTTTAAATAAAAATTCAAAAGGAGTCTACAGTAGAAATACTCCTTTAAAAACTTATATCACCACCCACTGTACAGGGGAAGTAAGAAGGAAAGAAAACTCTGAAACTGAATAACGACCCGGTAATGGAGAGAAGGTGATGAAACAACACCAGAAAAGAAGAAAATGACAGTTTCCCACTTCTGCCATGAGCAGAAGGGGTCAGAGCTCTAATCCCAGGAAAAGGGAACAAGTAAACAGAAATGCAGAGCAACAGAGCTCATTGCACTTCAAAAGGAGCAGCTGGTCAGGAGTCAGGCTTGAAATAAAGTCACAGAAGCCATTAGGCAGCTTCACAGACAGCTGGGCTGCTAAGGCAGCTAAAGGGAATCTTCTCTGGTAAGTATGATGCTAATAATGGACTTTGGTTTTATCTTTTTGCCATGTTTTTCTGTTACTGCAAATCTACATTTTTAAGCACCATTTTCTTTTAACTCTAGCTTAGACATGAACTCTTGGTGGTCTAATTCAACAAAGCTGTTTATATAAGCATGGAGATTCCTAACAGATATTATTGGAACAGCAATAATTTTTTCCAGAATTTCCAAAGAGTCACAGGGTAAATCTCTACCCAAACTGCACATTTGAGAGCTGATAGGAGTTCAGGAAGAGGTCGGTTCTCACTATCAACGAAAAATCTCTGGCATCATGACAAGGAAAAGATGGACACTCCAGAAGTCAGAAGGCCCTTATAGATTTCATAGGAAAAGTGAATGGCCAGGCTTACAGCTGATGCAAATATTGCTTTAATAAAATGAGCCAAGTCACTCCATAACAGGAGGCTCTGTGTCAACTTCCTCAGTTCAAAATCTCCAATTCAAAATACTACTTTTCTTGGCATAAGCACAAAAATGCACAGAACAAGAAGAAAAATTACTAAATATTTTGCAAAAGTAACAGTACCCCCCAAATTAGATTACCAAAATTCATCTGGAAAAAAAAATATAAACGACTCCAGAAAACCCCAATGGACTGTTCATTTCTAAGAGATTCACGATGAGACCCTGGCTCAAAACAAGGAACCATTTGCAATAACTATTTTTTGAATGCTCGTATTCCCTCACGCAGAGTTTGCCTTCTAAGAAATAAAGACTCTCAGACTGACAACCAAAATCACTTAACCTAGTCAGGGTTATGCACTCAGCATTATTTCGGGGCACTTATGCAACTGGTTTTTCCTCCTGGAGACTATGCGGTGCATCCAAACACCACCTGCTTAGACAAACGTGTAAATAGTCCTAGGAATTGCTCATAGATCTCATTGTCTGACATGGGCCTTTAGTTGCCACCAAGCTCACCCAGCTTCCCTGACTGTTCTTGGTTAACTTGTTATGCTCGGTATGGTCTCTTCTTTTAACAAACTTATTAATCTAACTGTCCTTTTCAGGTAATGCAATACCTTCATACCCAGTTCCCTTATCAGCTAATCTGTTGCACTGAAGCAACCACATAGAACTTACACTGTAACATGAGATAAGATATAAAAAGACAGCCATGACAATCTATGTATGAAGTAATTTTTGATAAAATAAAACATGATTTGAGGAATATTTGGAGACTACGATTGCATCAGTGCAGTAGGTCTGCAGTGCAAAGTAGCTTGTGCTGACCATCTGACATCCACACTGTACCCATAACTCCGGGCCGAATGCATACTAGTGGTCAGAGTGCATCCTTTCCATTTCTTTTCATCAGGAAGGAACTTATCTTATATACTCCAAAATCATTCCACAGTGTGAACCAAAAATCAATAAACGAGGATGATCAGGAGATGCCCTCTTTTTCTCTCTCCCTCCTGCACACTAATGTAGATGCATCTTGACTTGCAGTCACCTTGCAGGGTTCTCTTGATTCTTTACTTGAAATTGCAAAATCTTCATTTCAGTGTTACAGGAAGAAAAAAAGTTCTGTTTGACCTCATAGATGGGAAGGAAATCACCATCAGTGTTTTGCAGCAAGGGTTAGGGGTGATTATATTGATAGTGGAAGCAGAGAAATTGCAGAGGGTGCAAAGACAAGAGATCACCCAAGTGCAGTATATCTCTGTGTACTCATAAGCTAGCTGGCAAGAGAAGACAAGGAGAGAACTTTATATTTGAAAATAAGGTATTCAGAAAGTGACATTGACATTTCTTAGCTGCAACACTAATGCACGAGCTACCTGCAAGCTAATCACCACATGGGGTAATAGATCCCTGTGAAGCTGAGGTGCAATACTTTTTAATGACCTCATGAAGCTGAGATTCACCTATTTGTAGTTACAATACACAGCGCGAGACCTCTTGTTAGACTAAAGGGGTTATTCTGTCTCCTAGTAGACTCATGATTATTTGATAGACTGGTTTATTTGACATGAGTGGTTTTCAATTAAAAGGAACAAGCACATTGACTGGCATTAATTGTGCTTACGTTCTTCAGCTAATAATCCTCACATCCCACAGCAGAATTTCTAATTATTTTGCTTGACCTTCATATCAGACTAAGCATCCTACAGCTACTCAGGTCATCCTATTCACTCTTAGCCACCATTGCAGTGTTCCCTACCTTTTACTTAGGAGGAATTTTGCCATATTACAAGGTATATTAAAAGCCGGCTCATCAGCAAGAGCTCATCAGCAAGCTGTTTTAATGTTTTGCCACCAGTGACTTTCCCAAAGACAAGCAGGGCTGGTAGTATCCAGAATAGACTGGATGTATGAAATCTGGAATATGAAGGGGAAAAGGACAAAGTGACCAGGTTAGCCCCAGAAACTTTAGGTGGAGACAGATAAGAGAAGGCTAACATCTGCTTTTTCACAATCTCATCTTCTCTTTTCAACTACACAGGAAAACTGAGTTCGATGGGTTTTAAAAATACTTTAGCAAATTTGTCTGTGGAAGACACAACATTTATCTGCACATTATAGAAATATTCTGTGTGGCCCACTGTAAGAATCTGAATTAAAACAAGGAGGAATAATCCTAAACCTTCTTCAGCTATCTGAGTGGATACATCTTCTAATGAACCATGCCCACTAAGAATTTAATTTCTGTAACTTATAATATAAAATCTTCAGTTATTTTAGTGACAGACTTATTTAGAGACAGATATTTTAAAGCCTAAAAAAAACCCCACAAAACCAACAAAAAAAAAACTAAAAAAAAAAACCCAGACCCAAAGGGAATCATGCCTTCTGGCAAAAATTAAGAATGTCAGTCAGTAAAATGTCAGTACCTGTGGCTTCATTTTGGAGGAAACAAGTGTTTCTGGATGGTTTCTGGAGGCATTTCAAAGTCATTTTCCAAATATGCAAAGTAGATACTTATGTCTAAATTGGTAGCAATGTAAGACACATTGCTACAACAGTAGGGATACTTGATACTATGGAATTCACACATCACAGTTACAAGTGTAGGAAAAAAGTGGAGCTTTGAAATCTTCGGGGCTCAGTCCCTTTATACTGAGTTGTCATTTTAAAAAACGTTGTTTTCCAAAGAAGAACATTCCATAAAAACTGATAAAGAGCTAGAAGGCTTCTACAACTGGACTGTGGGCACAATAAAGCTAAATCTCAACCACTCTCTTGAAATGCATGTACCTTTTTGTCATGTTTTTTCCCTCTTACATTGACACTCATCCACAGCGTCTCAAAGTTGTTTTACTTCAAAGTACAGACTCTGCAAATTTGTGAGGAAAACTCAATTAGGAGGCCCAATTTTTTTAGCTGCTTGAAAGTCTGCATTACTGTTTCTTATAATCCATCCACTATATACCGTAAGACATTTTTTTCTTTTGCAAAAAAGCGCACACCCTGGAGTTCCTTTTCCAAGCAACTGATTAAAGCCAAGCACTCAGCCTGGAACAGCAGGTGAACAGAAGATGAAGGACGTTAAACACATAGCTAGTTTGTGTACCCTTTTGTTACTGCTCTGGGGTCTAAAGGGACATAGCTGTCACAAAAGTATCTGTGCAGGACCTTTATGCAAGGATGAATTTTATTTGATCCTAAATAGGCTTTAAAGGCAGTGAAATGCATGCCACTGATTTGTACCCTGGGAATCTCTCCAGTAAAAGCAGGCTGCCTATTTATTAGGTGCTGATTATGTGTCACAAACATAGTCACCCAACCTTGAATTATATTAAATAACCTAAATACAGAGTTAAGTATGGTTCATCTGAATTAACCCAGGAAAATAATGATATAAAAGCTCGGATCAGATATAGATAACCTTTTTAGAGATGCAGAGCACATGCTATAAGAATATATAACAACATCTTCAAAGAGCTACTTGTCTGGCAAATACAACTTTTCAAAGAGAAAGCTTATTCTATGTTCTGATCAGATTATTATGTTCTGGTCAGATCAACTGGGTTTGTCTTATGACTTTTATTAATACAGATTTTCACACATTTTTACAACTAATTTTTAAAGGCCCCAAACTGAGATCAAGGTGACAATAATTCCTTCCTCTTTAAAGTGTCAAGTAGCAATTTCTTCCCCCTCCTCTCTTCTCTCTCCCAAGGCAGGCAGGTGTCTAGCATCACAGGACTGAGTTCCCAAATTTGTTTTTTATTTGGAAATTTCCTCAATAAAACTTTTTAAGAGCTTCAAAATTACTTTTTCCCTTGCAAGACGAAATAAAACATTTGCCAATCTGTGTTAAGAACTGATGTTTCCAGCCCTCAATTAAAGATGAGATTGATTCAGTAGACTGTCCTGCAATTGCCACTTCTACCAATGACTTTCATCAATCCTAAAACCAGATCTGATTCCAGAGCAGTTTGTGCAGTTCCTACTTAGGACATGATTATCATACTTTTCAGAAGGCATTAGATATCTTTAATGACTCTTATTGCATTTGCAATGAAGTCACTGCTTTTTATATCTTACATTGAAATGACCTGGTGCTCCACTTTCTGGTATTAATGGCTAAAATCTGTCCGGTTGTCCTTACAAAGACAAGTGAAGTCCAAGCACTTAGCTGTTCTGTATCATTTGAATAGCACTTTGTTGCCCTATCTTTACGGCTAAAACATTACAGTGACTCTTTTAAAGTGATAACTGCAAAACTTTTTCCATCAACAGGATTTGTCAGAAGCCACTGTTTGATAACATACCAATGGATACCAATTCCTAGTGGCGGCATGGAGCGATGGATATGCTCGGTGCTAGGCATGCATGAGCATATCTTCTGCAAATATTAACAGATGTCATGGGGCAAACTGCCTGAACAGCACAGTTAAAATTTTCCCATAAGAATAGTTTAAATCATCCTTAAGAAGGCTTGATACTGCAGCCACTTGAAACCACTTCAGCTTCAGCAGCTTACCTATTCAAGGTTGTTTTGGGGTGCTCAGTGCATATCAGAGATCCTTCATGCCTCTTCAGCTTGCATTCATAATAGTCCATTCTTTTTCCCTTTGATAGAATCATAGAATCATAGAATTGATGAGGTTGGAAGGGACTTTTAAGATCATCAAGTCCAACCATTAACCTACCCTGACAAAACCACTTCTAAACCGTGTCCCCAAGTACAACATCTACCCTTTTTTTAAACACCTCCAGGGATGGCGAATCCACCACCTCCCTGGGTGGCCTATTCCAATGTTTAATAACCCTTTCAGTGAAAAAAAAATTCCTAATATCTAATCTAAACCTTGTCTGACATAACTTGAACCCATTTGCTCTCATCCTATCACTTATCACCAGGGAGAAGAGGTCAGCCCCCACCTCTCTACAACCTCCTTTCAGGTAGTTGTAGAGGGTGATAAGATCTCCCCTCAGCCTCCTCTTCTTCAGGCTAAAGAACCCCATTTCCCTCAGCCATTCCTCATAAGACTTGTCCTCAAAACCCCTCACCAGCTTTGTAGCCCTTCTCTGGACACACTCCAACACCTCGATGTCCTTCTTGTAGTGAGAGGCCCAAAACTGAACACAGTACTCGAGGTGGGGCCTCACCAGTGCTGAGTAGGAAAAATGATCACTTCCTTAGTCCTGCTTACCACACTATTCCTGATACAGGCTAGGATGCTGTTGGCCTTCTTGGCACACCGCTGGCTCATATTCAGCCGGCTGCCCAGCAACACCCCCAGGTCCTTTTCTGCCGGGCAGCTTTCAAGCCACTCCATCCCAATCCTGTGGTGCTGCATGGGGTTGTTGTGACCCAAGTGCAGGACCCAGCACTTGGCCTTGTTGAACCTCATACCATTGGCCTCGGCCCATCAGTCCAGCCTGTCCAGATCCCTCTGCAGAGCCATCCTACCCTCAAGCAGATCAACACGCCCCTCTAGTTTAGTGTTGTCTGCGAACTTACTGAGGGTGCATTCGATCCCCTCATCCAGATCATTGATAAAGATATTAAAGAGAACGGGCCCCAGCACCGATCCCTGGGGGACACCACTTGTGACTGGACACCAACTGGATTTAACTCCATTCACCACCACTCTCTGGGCAGGGCCATCCAGCCAGTTTTTACCCAGCAAAGAGTACACCTGTCCAGGCCATGAGCAGCCAGTTTCTCCAGGAGCATGCTGTGGAAAATGGTGTCAAAAGCTTTGCAAAAATCCAGTTAGATAACATCCACAGTTTTTCCCTCATCCACTAAGTGGGTCACCTTATCATAGAAAGAGGTCAGGTTTGTCAGGCATGACCTGCCTTTCACAAACCCATGCTGACTGGGCCTGATCACCCTGTTCTCCTGCATGCGCTGTGTAATGGCACTGAGGATGATCTTTTCCATGACCTTCTCAGGCACCGAGGTCAGACTGACTGGCCTGTAGTTCCCTGGATCCTCCTTCTGGCCCTTCTTGTGGATGGGTGTCACATTTGCCAACCTCCATTCAGCTGGGACCTCCCCGGTTATCCAAGACTGCTCATAAATGATGCAAAGTGGCCTGGTGAACACTTCCGCTAGCTCCTTCAGATCCTTGGGTGGATCCCACCTGGCCCCATAGATTTGTGCACCTCCAGGTGCTGAAGCAGGTCACTCGCCATTTCCCTTTGGATTACAGGGGCTTCATTCTGCTCCCCATCCCTGTCTTCTAGCTCAGGGGTCTGGGTACTCAGGGAACAACTGGTCCTACTGCTGAAGACTGAGGCAAAGACGGCATTAAGTACCTCAGCCTTTTCCTCATCCTCGGTCACTATGTTACCGGCCCCATCTACTAGAGGACAGAGATTATCCTTAGTCCTCTTTTTATTGCTAATATATTTATAGAAACTTTTTTTGTTGTCCTTGACAACAGAAGCCAGGTTTAGTTCTAGCTGGGCTTTGGCCCTCCTGATTTCTCCCTACATAGCCTCACTACCTCTTTGTAGTCCTCTTGAGTGGCCTGCCCTTCCTTCCAAAGGCCATAAATCCTCTTTTTTTTCCCTAAGTTGCAACCCTAGCTCCCTGTTCAGCCAGGCTGGTCTTTTTCCCTAACAGCTTGTCTTTTGGCACATAGGGACAGCCTGCTCCTGCACCTTTAAGACTTCCTTCTTGAAAAACATCCAGGCTTCCTGGGCTCCTTTGCCCTGGAGGACTGCCTCCCAGGGGACTTTGTCAACCAGGCTCCTGAAAAGCCCAAAGTCCGCCCTCCGGAAGTCCAAGGTAGCAGTTTTGCTGACCCCCTTCCTTGCTTCTCCCAGAATCAAAAATTCTATTATTTCATGATCACTGTTCCCAAGACAACCTCCAACCGCCACATCCCCCACAAGACCTTCCCTGTTTACAAACAACAGATCCAGCAGGGCACCTTCCCTAGTTGGGTCTCTCACCAGCTGTGTCAGGAAGTTATCCCCAGTACATTCCAGGAACCTTCTAGACTGTTCCCTTCCTGCTGTATTGTATTCCTAGCAGAGATCCGGCAAATTGAAGTCCCCCACGAGGACAAGAGCTCGCAATCTTGAGACTTCTCCCAGCCATTTATAGAACATTTCATCTGCAATATTTCATCTTACACATATAAGCAAACAGTAGAAACTGTGTCAGAATGTTACTCCTACAAAATGTCTAGCATGGAAAGGGTAATTTTGAATGGATAGAAACTAAGGTCTAGTAAATGTTGCTTTAATTTAGTAGTACTTTAAACAAGTGCAAACACCTTCTAGTGAGGAACTTTCATAACACACTGCCCCAAAATATGATTTAAGTGCAAATTTCCACTGAGCAGTTTCTTGAATTTGGACATAAGCCAGACTCACTAGCACTAAATATGTGCTGTGTAAAGCAACTTTTATTAATTTACTGTTGTTTCTTCAGTACTTTTACAACCATGGACTACCACTAATTTATCTTAGGTGTACTTTACCTAATGTTACATACCGCAGTACTTGTTCCTATTGACATACGCGCAAACATAGTTCAAGAACCTAGTGGCTACTTACATACAATGCAGTACTTTGACTTTGTTTTTTTTTGTTGTTGTTGCTCTTTGGTTGCTTAATAGTGCCTAGGGAACAAAAAGAGTCTTTCACCAGAGTAGTTTATAACACTAAGGCTTAGTCTAGCATCAGAGTTCCCCTCCACGCACTTATACTGAAGTCACCAGTTTCACTAGCAGTAGGTGGCATGGTGGGAACGCGGAAAACTAGGAAAGAGTTCATTCTGCAACAAGTTAGTGTTACCAGAACTGAGTGACATTTTTCAGACAATTTATGTACTGAATACTTCATTTCAAATTGATCAAGATAATAAATGAGTTTAGCAAAGAGTTATTTAAGCAGGCAAAGGGATAGAAAAAAAGAGAGGAGGATATAAGTTTCAGAAATTGCTTATATTGAACACTTTTTCAACTTTTTCATTTAAAAAAAACGGGCCTTTTAATTTTTGCCAATGTTTTAAATCTGAAGAACCCACAAAGAGATGTGATCTTTAGACAAAACCACTAACTGATCCTTCTTTCTACCACTTACAGTATGTGATAGATCACATGGAGAGATCACAGGATGACTTTTAATGCAGTTTCATAGTTTAGATACCTTAGCCCCTTTATCTGAGGACCCAAACAGATTAGGTTTGTAGAGCACAAGGCTAAGATGACAGAGAGACATCAGCATTTTAATATCCAACCTTCTGGCATCCCACTGTAAAGGAGGACTACACTCCCTTCAACACTCAGCAGCCTATCTTTTGGGCAGTATATTAGGTTATGGACAACAGGGTTCATATTCATGCTGCAAATACAACAAAAGCCGGAAGCACATACCTCTGGTCTCCTGAATCCTGAGACTGCGGTTAAAATACTTTTTTAACAAGAAGGCATAGACATTCCCCAAAATTCCAATACTCACATTCCTTTTTGCAGGTTACCTGTACATGAGACCCAGCCCTGGGAGTAGCTGGTGGGGAGAAGACACCTTTGAGAATCCAGTGTAGCTTGGGCATAAACTACTATGCTTGAACAAATGCCAGATACTTTTCAACATCTGGGCTATTGTAGCTGCTACAGTGGTTTCTACTGTCCATGCAGAGAGCAGAAAACCTCCTCAAAGGCATCTGAGACCTCGCCTGTGTGATTCCTGCCATGTTATTTCTTCATGCCTCACTGTGCCCTTGTGGAAATCTTTGACAGGTTAAGCCTATCCCTGAAAGAGAGTAAACTAAGACTTAAGTAGAGAGTGTGAGGAATGGGTAAAATAGCTGTACAGTTTTTCACAGGTAACAGCAATGGAGGACCTTGTCTACCTTAGATTTTTCACCAAAGTTCCCAAGTTTATTATCAGCTATGCTGTCTTCACAAATGAAACCACAGGCTAGGACAGTAGTGTTGAAAAGCAATATTAGCCATTGGTATTTTAACTGTTGTCTTCTCACTTCCCACTCATGATAATTGGTTAAGACTGCAGACATCTGATGGCAAGAATGGAAAATCTGGACATTTGAAGTACAATATTTATGCAGTCACATTAGGTTCTTACTTACACCGTGTTAATTATTTTTTCTGGAAACAGCCCCTGGTTTTGTGAAATGAGCTGAAAAGAACAGAAACAGCCATGGAAATATTTTAATTCAGAGTCATGCTACCCTTACAAGACTTGTACAGATCCATCAGCTAGCGTTCCTGATTTAGACTGACTTTGTTGAAATTAAAGGACACGATTTCTAAGACTGGCTTGTAAAATAACAGTCACACAGGAATTACAAAACAGATGGATTTATTAATTTAATACCTTCTATAGCTTCCTCTGTCTCCTGATCTTTGCACTGAGTAAATGCATTTTCAACCAAAATGTTATAAAAGTAAGTAATTTCTTTTAATGGGGTTAGCTAATACTTGAATGTGCCAGCAGATACATTAATGATCTTGAGGAAAACAAACCCATTTGACTCAGAATACCCATTTATCATATTTTACACAATTTTCAGCCAAGAGATCACTGGGACTGTCTTTAAATCAAAGCAAGCTAATAAGAGGAAAGGAAGGAAGTAATAGAAGACATTTAGCAATTATCACTCTTTTAACAGTCCTGGTGAATTAAGACCATAAGTTCTGTACACTCCAAAAATATCACACTGATATCTGTTGTGCAGTTCCTTATCAAAAAATTCCAAGTTATATCAGGCCCAATTTGTTAAAAGGATAATTCTATTTCTTAGAATACATAGCAATACACTTCTGACATTAGCATCACAGATGGCCAACGCTTCCCTTGTTCAGCAGCTTCAGTGGAAGATGTGCTATGGAGGAATGGGTCCCACGTCAGGAAGATTTATGCAGAGCGTTTAAACATTACACAGCCCTCCTACTGCAAGCTTCTCTGGCAATGTTTCAGCATTAATCAACAGTATTTATACCAGAATGGAAAATTCAAAAGTAAAATGGATTATTAAATGTAAAATGTCCAAGGGAAAAAAAAAAAATCAAAGAAATTAAGATCTTCAGAAATGGAATAAAAATGAGTGAAGGTTCTCATTTTCTTTCCCTTGAAATGATACTATAAATGACTGCTAAATTACATTAGTCACCTCAGTCCATCATTGTGAAAAAAAATAATATTCCTCTTAAAACACAACATATTTTGACTGTTCAGCACACTATTTTTAAAAAGAGGAGAGACAAATACACAGTTTATTGGTGCTATAGCACATATATATGTAAAATTGTCTTTATACTATAAAAGCAATGTTATCTACTCTAAAGAAATTTTCTTTCTTGTTTTTCACTAACAGAAGAGCAGGACTGCACTCAAAACTTTATTAGTCTACAGAATTAAAAACACTATAGCTTGAAAATACAAGGCTGCCCTATTTGACTGCTGAGGTCAGCATAATTTTGGGGCACTTTTCTGTTCATTTTGCCACGCCAAGAAGCACCTGTGTAGGCACCCTAAAATTCCCAACATGGAAGAACTGTTCACACATTAAAAATCTCAAGTAACTTTTGGTTCAAATGTATTCACATGAGATCTGATGATAAGCAGAAAAAAAGAGTCATTTCAGGGGATAAAAAAGCAGAAGTGTGGTAGCTTTAACAGTACTAGAGGAAAGAGGTTATAACAACCCTTCAGACTACTCAAAGGAGAATGCTTTCTGACAGTCCTGGGCTATGCTGCTTCACCAGGCTCCTGTTTGTGCCAAAATGGGTGATAAAACCTAACATTTTCCATTTATAACTTTCCCACAACAGTTCTAATTCTGCATTAGATCATTATTGGGAATAATATTTTTGATCCAAAGATACTTTCTTAGAAATTAAAATCACTTATTTTCCCTACGGGACTGCTAGTTCTTAACCTGCCCAAGTGTGAAACTATCTTTGATCCTGTATTCACTTCAGTACGTGGTCCTGCAAGAGTTTAGGGCATTGGTGCTTCTAAATAAATCATCCTTAGTCTAGCTTTTTGTCATGCAAATTGAATGAATTGTGGATATGAATATAAGTATAGCATTAATTTCAAGTTTTGAGCTCTAAAACCTGTTCACATCCACAGTTTTGTTCCTGACTCGACTCAGTTCAACACTGAATAATGGAAGTTGGAGACAGATTCCTTACTCTTTTTTTACATAATGTTGTGGAGTGGGGATTTTTTAGTAAACAAACATGCAGAAAGAGCAGCCATTTAGCTGAGAAGCCAATATTATTAATTCTGAAGAAAACCAGCAACAGGACAGAAGTGCTCTGAACAGAATGCAGATGATTTTCTGACATGTTGCCTGTTCTCCTTTGCCCACCTTCATCCTCTGGAATTTCATCCACTGCCTACAGAGGACTACAAAACTCATTTGCATCCCAAGGAAGGCACTTAAGAGGGAGACTGACACAAGTAATTTCATTGCTAAGGAACTCAGTCGAGAGAGGAGAAATACTGCTCCCATCACAGTAGAAGCTATGGGACAAAACAGCTTCAGCGTTCTATAACTCTGGGAAAGCACAGCTACTGTTTGGGGAGGGCTTGGGGGTGTAGATGTCAAGTGGACAGAGATGCCTCCCTTGCTGGACCATTTCTGACACCACCCGAGCTACAAAAACCACACGTGTCAACAGGCTTGTCTTTTTGTGTTCCCCAGTAGTTAGCTCTCAATTCAGACACCAGGCCTGTGGTGGTGACTGTGTACAATCCAAACTGGTGTTCAGTTAAAGCCATACCTGATCAACCCATGTAAATTGAATTAAGGCATTATTTGACCACATCTGTCTACCATACGGATAATGCAAAAAGGAGGATTGCATCACTCTGCTTGAAATGCAGCTGCTCCATGGTGTCTCAGTTTCAAGACTTATAACTAAAAGCCAAGCGTCTCAAATGTAATACTATTCTGGAAACGATGTTTGCAACTGCTCACAAGGAGAAGTTTGCAGAAGTTCCCAATTTATAAAGGCTTTAAATAGGTTGGGAATATTGGTTGGTTCCATGTGTTCTTCCCACGCTAACCTGTAGGCTTGTGTGAAGAATTTTTTCCAGCTGGAAGAAATTTGCTTTTGGAAGGGCCTGGTAGATTCACTAGAATTTTCAAAAACTGGCTGAATTTCTGCTGCAGTTTGACTGAAATCAGAAACTATCTGGATTATTTCAAGTAACTATTTCAGCGATGAGTTATTCTGCCCCCCCTGCAGTTGGCTTCAGCTGAATATATTGAGATTGGAGGGTTCATCTAACAATTTAAAGCCATTCACACTTTGGTCTAGCACAAAAATGCTTCTCTATTGGTGGTGACTCCAAATAGTTTAGTGATTGACAATGGTTAAGAAAGTGAATTTTTCAAAAACTATAAAGGGAAGGATGCTGTGCTGGTTTGAAAGTAATGGGAAATTGCCTCCAGGGATACGTTCACACACTTTTTTCTCTTTTGTCTCTGCAACACCGACCTAGAAAAGTGAGGTTCTTGTGCAATTACAATATCAAGTGGTGAAGCTTCTGAGAAAACTCTAGATTTTGCAACCTTGGTTCTGCTGATGTAAAGACCTTGACTCCAGTTAGCAGTGTTGTTCCATGGTAAAAAGTAGAATGTGGAAACAGCAACATTTCTATGTTATCCAAACCCTTTGCTTCCATTATTTAAAATGCTGTATGCAAAACCCTCTAGTGGAGTTTGAAGAGAGACTGAACAGCATTTTAAGGTGTGACGGGTCGCTTGCATTTCTGATACAGAGATGATAGTACTATATGGTAGCCTGAAGGGAAGAGACTCTACTTGTATTATTTTCTACTTCATATGAAAGTGCTCAGCTTGCAATAGCCCTCCAGAATCTCTCACTGAAATTCTTCTTTTTAGCTATAATAAATTATATATTTTTACAGAGTTTGGAAAGATTCTTCAGTTTGAAAGTTGCTGTGGAGAAAGAAATGCCTATTCACCCAAGGGGCAAAGAGATTGAAAAAAAGCAATCTGGGGGCGCAGTCTCTGGTTGCCAGCTCAGATGGGTACAGAGGTTGCTAGGTGGCTCCTGTGGCTGTGCAAGAACTGGAATAAGTTTTCTGCCAGCACCTCTCTAACTCATGCCTCTGTATTTGGTCACAAGCACATTCTGGATTTACAATCAATCCTGAGACAGTTTCGTTCAGTTAGCCTGGGATCCTCTGTACCCATCACATGAGTCAAAGTTCTTGCTGAACAGAGCCATCAATTGAGATGCAAAGAACAAGTATACATTGAAAAATAAAATAAATTCTTTGTATTTTGCCAGTTCAGCCTGCAATAAGAAAGCTTTAAAACAGTTATCAGAAGCTTAGATACTTACCATGCTGATCTTTTTGCATAAGGTGAATATCAATTAATTTTAAATAGAAAGAGAAATTATTTTAAAGCTCTTCTCACTAAGTGTCAGGCTAGAAAATCTGTATAGTGAATTTTTAATAGAAGTTAGATTTGGGTAACTGGTTTTATTGACTATAGAATGAAGGGTGCCACATGTGGGAATACAGCTCCAATAATTATGATGATGCACACAGCGATGTCAGACTGCATATACTATTTGCTCTATAGTTTCAGAACTTTTAAGGTGAGAAAAAAAATATAATCTTATTTTACATATAATTCCTAGGTCATTGTATTTCGCTGAAACCAGTTTCAACAATTTTATTTAAACTGTCTTTTTTCACTACATCTCTTGACATACCCTACTGTGAAATCTATTTTTGCACACATTGCTCAATTGGAGAAATAAACTCCCTGTTTCCATGCATTTGTGACACTTTTCTTCATATTGGTCCAATTTCACAACTGCAACCAGATCAGAGAAACAAAACCTGATGTTTTTCTGGCAGCTAGTGACAATTTCCTTCTGTGCCGTGGACTGGACAAGTTTGAGTGTTGCTGTGCACCAAACAGTAGCTCTGTTGCGTGGGGGCTGTATCCAGGCCAAGAGGGCACCTCTCCCCTGCTTACCATTATGTGACAGTCAATGTGGGAGAAGGTTCTTGGTGTCCAGAGTTCAAAGAGAAAGGATAGGGAGAGAGAGAGAGAGAGGCGAAGATCAGGATCAACAAGAAGGGCTCCTTGTAGCTGTCACAGTATTCTGCAGAAAGAAACCGCAGGCCTTAGTGTCATTTTTGTGCTGGTTTATTGCACGCTCTAATTTTATTCTTTACTGTTTGCATTGGCTTACAAAGTATTTTGCTCCACTTTCCCTTTACTTTTCTCTATTTTTCTCTGAATATACTTATATATGATCTTCGAAATACAGCAGCAGTCTTTCAGCTCTCTTTTTTTTCTGTGAGAAAGAATTTATAGCTATTTACAACTTGCGTTACTTTATAATAGAGTTTTCTAAAAAAAAAAGGAGCTGATATTCACGGAGAAGCACCCCATTAATACTAATTGTTTTTAAATGGCTACTCCGTTTTAAAGCTTATGCAATTATTAGAACGTTACTTCATTCTCTTGGACTAGAGAGGGAAGACATTTTAACCATGCATAACAAATTCAGCCCCGTAAGTTACCACTGCATCTTTCAATAATTTATGAAACATAAGGAGTGCACATAAGTGTTGCCAAGCTGCCCAAAATTTTGGATCTGCATTTTTTGTTATACTCTACAATTTGTAGTCTATCCAACTTCTGATTAGGATAATTTGCTATCATTCCCTATGCCCATGTGCAGAGCTTTTATAGAATGAATATTTAGCTGTTCATTTGGAGATAACACTTTCTGTATCAAAGCAAGTTTCATGAGGTTAGGGATTTTTTTCCTCTGTTTTTTTTTTTTTTTTTTTTGGAATAGGCTGAGGCAAAAATCCATTGCCTCAAATAAGTAATTTCCTTGTCCACAGTTATATAGCATGGCTCACACCGTTGTGATGACTGTAATGTGGCCATTACAGGGCATTTCAGTAGCATTTCATATTTTTGTACAAGTTTCAACAGTGCTGAAAAATATATCAGTCTCTCCTTGCTAGTAAGCATGAGATATATAAATGCTAAGAGTCGTTGCAAGTCTTTGCAAGATCTTGCCTGGCTCATAGATTTTCATAAGTCATTCTATCATCAGAGGAATGTTTAAGCCACTCTGGCAATACAATACTTGTTTACTTGCATAAGAAAACAGCTAAATAAAACCTAAATAAAATGTGATCTCTTCTAAAAATGCAGTTTAGCTGCCTTAATAGCTGTCGAAAATGCTACTAGAAAAACATGAGCCATTTCCTATTGCCGTTTGAAGCCCATTCTGCCTGCAGCTGTACTGTTGGTGATGCATGCACAAGATAGATTGTGTGCCTCATTAGGAGCAACTTTACATCTCAGATTCAGACACCAATCTTGCCAAATCAGCTGCAGTTTCCCTCTTGTAAGAATGAACTGCGTATGCTATTTCTCAAGCAATTTATAGCAGTGTTCTCGTGGCTGAGCAAGTATCAAACAATATAACCTGTCTCTTGAAAATTAAACAAATAAAGCTATGTTTAGGTAGCTTCTGAAACAATGAGAACTCTTCTCTCCTAAGCGTTAATAAATGCTTTAATTCAACTTTGTACCTCAAAAGCAAAACAGTGTATATCACATTCTAGTGACTCCCATTTGCTTTGGCAGTCCTCATGAAGACCTCGTGCAGGAGCGTGGCCAAACATGACATTTCAGCTCCCTTCATAGATTAGAGCACCGGTTTTGATGCCTAGCACAAGCTATGAGAGAGTTCCTTACCTCCATTGACAGTATGCTGTGGACATGGCTCTGTCTGAACCAGATGCCATAGAATTTGGTTTGCTAAAGGAATGGTTAACTTACTTTTTAAAACACTTCTCATAAGGCAATTTTCATTTACTGCATTCCTACAGAAAAAAAGTTCTGTTTCATGCCCACCAGGGAAAGTTTACAATGACCTAACATCCAATGGTACAAAATTTCTCCTAGTCTTTTGGGCTTGGCAGGACGTGTACAGCAGTTTCAGGGTTCCCTAAATATGTCTTAGGGCCCAGAGATATCTAAGCACAAAACTTTTACTTGACTTTGAAGTTTTGAGGTAGTACGTACCTCTAGCAGATTAATTTTCATTTGGCTCGAACTGAAACCCGACAGGCTTGAATGTGCCTTCCTCTAGCAAAGTACAGGGCTCCTGATGACAATATTGCAAAACAGAAAAAAAAAGACCATCAAATTAAATTCTAGATGATACTTAACACGATATAACTATCGGGTTTGATTTGTTATGTTTCCCAGTCATCTGCAGCTTCGATGGCTGACAAATTTGGCACCTCCTTTTTTCCTTTAAGGCTCTCTCCATTTCCATTCGATACTTTCCCCTCGTAATTTACATTTTCTTTGTTTGTCATGTAGTGACATCTTTAAGGCTATTACAATATTTTGCGAGTCATACATCAGAGAAGCATTTGCTGTTTATACACCTTGGAAAAGTCACAGCCTATTAGCACACTTTTAGTTCCCATCCGGGAGGCCACATGTGACAGCTGAACTGCACAGATGGAGATCTGTCATAGTGCTCTGTTTAAATCACCTCTCCTCCTTTTGACCCGGTTGCGTCACATGCTTTCCCACTAAACTGTGGCTTTTTGACAGCAAAGATGTTGTGAATCACTAGCACAAGGTTGTGGGAAAAAATGGGACAAGCTAGAGCTCTACCCTGTTGTAGCCTAGAGCTACAACAAAAGCATAAGGAAAATAAGAGGGCTTCTCTTGTACAGAAGAGATTGATATCTCTAGCGAGACATCAGACTACAGAAAAGCCGTCTAAGGAAGATGGGGAAAGCACCTAACCTGATGAGGTCGCCTGCATCCAGAAAACACAGCCCAAACATTCTCTGGGGTTAAAATTTTAATTAACTGCTTGCTCTCCCCACTCCTCTGTACCTATACAGCTGTGCATCTAATCTGTGCATCTTCTGTTTCTGAACAGGAGCAATGTAGAAATGACACCTTAAGACAGTCTGCTTTTAATAAGAGACTGCTGTTGTCATAACAAGAAAGTATGTTCCAATGATATTTCCAAGTATATTACAAAGTCAAAGGGTTGAGAACAAACATTGGGGAAAAAAAAAAAAAGAATCAAACCTCACAATTGTTTATTTTAAAATCTTTTCAAATCAGGTGAGGTATAAAAGTATTAATGCTACCTTTTTTATTTGAAGTTATGTTTAAATTTAGCCATGTATTGTGTGTTATGTAATACAAATACCACTAAAACGTTGCAAAAAAAAAAAAATACACAACAGGATCTGTACTTTTGTGCAAGTTTGTGCTAAGAGATTCAGACTTTGTCCTACTTATAAAGCCACTTTAGAAAAGGGTAGCCTACTTGCATCTTATTACTTTTCCAAAATAGCACAAAGCAAAAAAAAAAAAAAAATCTTAAAAGAAAAAGAACTGAATAGGAAAAGGGAATCTCTTTCCTGGAAAATTATTCCAGATGGAGGCAGAAAAAAAAAAAATACACCAAAGAAGAATACAAGCCTTCACTAAAATACCTGAGGAAGCTTACCTGAATTCTAGAATTTCTGCAGGTCCTCAATTTCTTCTCTCACTCCACCAGTTTATCTGTGCTAGGCCCAGGGAAAAAAAAAAAAAAAAACAAACCAAGAAATTTCTGGGAAAATGTTGATAAAAATAGAAACCTCAGGAAGTGTAAGAGCACATGGGAACTACATGAAAGCTGACAGTCTGGACTTGCTTCAAACTGCATTGAACACCTCCTATAAATAGGATTTATCACCTCATGCCAGGTTTTCTTCAAGAAGGCCACAGGAATAGCCGAAGTTGTCTTCTTCAAAACACTGGGCCCTAATTACTAAAAGGACACCTAAGAAATCTTCACATGTTGGGTATAGTGCTGTAAAGTCTCATTATCTTGTTGCAATTATCTGTCGATTTGTGGTGTGTTGCAGGAATCAGTTTCAGATGACCAGTGCATGCAACAAGAATGTGGATTGTGCCGTACAAGGCCTGAGAGTCTAGCAGAAAAAGCTGTAAGGTGTGCATCACCAAAGCCTTCCAGGGCTTCAGGTAGTTCCCGAATCACATCCACTGACAATTCAAGGCATTCTTCTTCTCTGTTCAAGCGATGGATGAAGGCCAGGCTAGATGTTTCCTCCATGAATATTAAGAGCTATGAATTGTCTTGGGTTTGACCAAAACCTGGTTAAATTGATAAATTGACTCTTCTTAATCAAGAAAACAGATCCCCACTTAAAGCTGCATCCAATAAAAATTTAACTTTCAGTAACAAGACAGAAGGTTTTAGGCTTTTTCCTATTTTGTCACTTAAGAAAATTAGATTTATCTTAAAGAAACAGATACTTTAAAAAAAAAAAAGGAAACTAAATTTAAATAAAAGAATTTCTGATGTAAACATTCTAGATTTTTGGTAATAAAAAGATTAGGAAGTAATAAATTTCTAATCACACATATTTGGCTGAAATCAGTAGATAAATTTACAACTCAATTCTTCTAAATAAATGTAGAAATCCTCCATTTTTTCTATCCTAGTTGGGTAAGGGAAAAAGTGCCGAGTTGTTTTTTAGAGAGATAAAAAAGGGTAAAAAACTCAAGGTCTTATCATGGAAATTGAGATTCTTTGGGTACATTCAAGCCATACATATGGAAAACTTAAAGGTTAATACATTAATTTCTTTCCAATATTTTTCATCACAGACCAAATTTTAATGCTATAATAAATACAATACTGCAAAGATTCCATATAGGTATCCAGAAAAGACCGTTCTTTCCCCCCAAGCCCCTGGTATCAAGCATTAGACTTGCATAAGGAGAATGCATATCCAATAGAAACACCCGTGTTCATTGCCAGGGGGTGCTATTAATCACCATGGTAAAAACAACCAGAGAAATTGAGGTCTGTATTAACACAGATAAGCTCTAAATCATCTCCAAAAGTCACTAATCCAATTTTTTTTGGATCAGACATTAAATGTGCCTCAAGTGATTAGTGGTATTTTTAAAACAGAAGAATCTTTAATTGGTGTGAGTCTGGAAGGATCCCGTATCTTTCAGTGCTCTTCAGCACACTTTTGCAGCACCTCACAACATCTGTGATCCTGAGCAGGCACCTGCTTTCCACCTCTGTGCACAGAAAGCATGAGGTAGTATAGAATAAGACTCATTGTGCAGAGCCAACTGACCTTCACCAGAGCCACCTGAGCTCCACTGCTGATAGGGGACATACGGTTTAAGTCCACGTAGTGGGAGAGCAGCTCCTTCACCCAGCCTCACTCCAGCTGGGTCAGGTGTCAATGCCTCCTTGGGGAGGGTGACCTGTGACAACCAGTGTGCTGGCTGCTGCTGGAGGGTAGCTTGGTGAGATGCCCCAGCAGACAAAATGCTGGCCCCCTCCCCTGGCGGAGAGGCGGGGTGCCAGCAGTTATCTTGGCACCGTGGGTTCCAAGAGGCCCTGTGACTCTAGTGATGACCGGCCATGGCTTGGGGGCTGCTGGGTGTGCTGTTCGCAGCCGTGCTCGTGGGAGCATGTCAAGGAAGAACTCCTTCCCGGTGAGCAGGAAGGTACTAATGTGTTCCCGGCGTTTGACACCGCCTACATGTTTTGCCTCTTTTTCTCTCACCCACTGTGTCTGAATTAGATGACTCAAGCTCTGCCCTCTGATACACTAGGATAAAACAAAGGAACTCCGGAGAAGATGAGAAGTTACTCCAGGTGGTATTTCAGGGTTAATGGAGTAAAATTTGCTTCTGCGCCTGCAGCTACTGCCACTCGTCTGCTTGAGAAATAGAGCCTTAGACATTTAAGTGATGGATGTTAGTGCATGCCAGCTGCAAACCAACAGAGCAGGCTGTAAACACATTTTACTTGTTTCTCTCTTTGTTTTTTAATGCGCTCTTTTCCTCAGCTGAGATCCTCTCGCCTCCCCGGCACTGTATCACACCGACACGAACGGGCCCAGCCAGTCAGGGCAGGGGAGGTACAGACTGGTATGACTCACGGTGTTCAGCAAGTTTTAGTCATCAGGCTTACAGTACAGCTGTGGGTAGCGCTCCAGCCATTGCAAATTTCCTCCGCTATTCCTTCAGCTGGAACAAGCCATTCTTGTGTATCTGTAGGATTTTTTCGTTAAGACCCCTTGTGTGCGAACACTTGTACGTTTACATACCTTTCAATAACAATGTCAAGAGAAACTTGTTTCTAAACCTGTTAGATCTGAAGCTGAAGCTGTCACATCTTTGGATGTGATTTCTTCTGGAGACGCAAGTAAGTACCTGTTTGCTCACAGGACAGGACTTGAGCCGTCAGAGCTACCTTGGCAAAAATCTATTTTCTGCCATGCATTTGGTGGGGTTGTATTCCATAAGTCAGACTGTTTTCTGTGTAGCTAAATTGTTTAATTAATAAAAAACACATTGGGCACACTTAAGCTAGGAGTGTGGGGAAGCTGTGCATGGAGATGACACCCCCACCATACAGTCACTCAGACCCAGGCTTGAGTGCACTCAGTCGCCCCCATGTATTATCATTCTATTTGTTGAGAAACCCATAAAATGGATAGAGTGTCAAGGCCCAGAGGGCACCAAGAGGCCCTAGTTATCCTGAGCAGCCTCACCTGGGACCCCCACCCACGCACCCTCTAGGCACCATTTAAGCTCAGGCCTGGACCCTGTTTGTTTCCTAAGCTATGGTGCAGGTGTGATTGTCTCCAGCTCTGCCTCCTGCATGGACTGCAGACCTCTGCTCCTGGTAGCTCGTCTCCAGGCTGGACCTTGGACCTGTGTTATAGCTCTGTCTCTAGCCCATCTTCTCCTGCACCTGCCTGGAGCCTGGGCATGGTCCATCCATTCTGCTTGTCTGCAGCTGTTGGTGGACCATGTTGCAACCCTTGCCTGCCATGTCCAGACCTGTGCTGTGGGTGAGGGCCCTCAGCTTCTGGGTCCCTGCCCCTAAGAAAGGAACTGGATCTTGCTGTGCCCTGCAAAGACAACGCTGGTGAAGGACCCTGGGGACAAGCTATGAAGTGCTGCAGGTATGTTTGCCTTGTAATTGTAGCACTGCTAATGCGTATCAAGCCTCCAAAACGAGCTGTGTGAAGCTTGTTGGAGGCAAGACTTTTCTTTTTGAGTAGCCACATAAACAAGGGATGCCCTAGGCTAGGTCGTGTCCGGCTGAAACAGTGATGACAAATGTAAATAAGACTCACTTTTATCAGGTTAGCCCAATTAAACATCTATTAACAGTGAACTTTTATTTTAATAGCCTCTTCTGTAAGTGCGTCTTCTTGCTCTTTTATATGTTCTTGGTGACTTATTTTTCAACTGCTGACTTCCAAAATCAAAAATCTATGTTAAATTAGTCAACGCACTTAACTACCCTGCAGTGCTAGTGGTTTCTTCTTCTCTTGTTCTCTCTGTTTTCTTGAACTCTAGTGCTTGCAGTGTGATGGGTTAGTTAAGTGCTGAGGTACTTGCTGCTTGCCTGTTCTCTCACTGGGATTCCACAGTACGACACTCACTAAAACGAATTCTAATGCATCATCAGTGCCATTTATTATTTCCCCTTCTCGCATCTGCTCTTGAAGCTTTTCAGCTTTCTGCCCTGGAAGCTTCTAACTATCTGTAAATAAGGCTGGTAGCCTAGCAACATTGAGTGAATGCATTTCCCTTGCTGAATAACGCTGGGCATAATCAAATCAGCTTGTTATGTTATCTGCGGCATTAACACTATAAGTTGGAGACAATTACAAATATTTTATGTACACTGGCATCATTTTTAATTGGGAACTTTTTCAGCTCCTTTCAAAGCAGTCTGCTCACAAAGTAAAGTAGAAATGTTCAGCTTAGTAGCAAATAAGCCAGCCCCAGAACCTGGTACAATCATCAAACTGAAGTGGTTGATTAATCTGACCCCTCAAAGAGATTAAAGAGAAGGCAAACACCATCTCTGAGCATCGGTACTGACCAGCACAGACAACCAGACAGTTTGGAGCTACCTTAGGTGTCTGACACAGAGAGAACTGCTTTGGGGTGCAAACATGACATTCTCCCAGGCAGGAAAGGAGCCCACGTCATAAAAATTGAGCAAACACCTACAAAAACCAATCCATAGCACCATCTATAATCCTTAGGACTGTCTTGCTCTAAAGGGGAAACTTGCACTGTCAAACCGCATTTACTGCGACGCATTTCAGGGGTGGAAGCAAGGTACAGCCTTTTCCCTACCCTGTCATACTCGCACGTGTGGGAGGAGCAGCACTGTTCTGAAGGATACGTTTCCTGCTCTTTCCATGCCCTGCAGGATTAGATTATTCACCCTAGTATGAGGAAAGGTGGCATAGGCCTTCTTTTGCCCCCAAACAGTTGAACAAGTTAGAGCATGAAAAGCTTCTTAATTTTATATCAAAATGATGTCAGAACAAATTATTCAATTTGTAGCACACTGTACAGACTTGTCATCTTCTTGAAAACTGTATTTTGTGTGTGTAGAACTTTACATTTTCCAGCTGCTACATCTCTTCATTTCAGAACAAGGAAGTCTTTGTTCTGCATTTTTTAATTGACCTTTTTAATCTAAACAATTTTGACTGGGCAATGAATGAATGGTTCCAGCATAATGTTATCACAAGACAGAGTAGGTGATGCCAAGCACAAAAATAGCTCTGGCTTTTTCTCCCTCTTCTCTCCTCCCATCACTGATTAGCACAGACGTTAGTAGACAGACAGCAAGGAATCTGTTTTTATTTAGATTTTTATAAGCTTGAGTGCACTATTTTATTGGTTGGAAAGATAAATAATTCTATAACAAAAGTAACCAAGTGTAAGACCCAGAGAAACTAAACCCTGTTAGGATGAGGTTCAAATAGAGAAGTAGTTCTGGTATTGTTGAGAGCTTTACTTATACTGATAAATAGCTTCATGCAGCTTAAAATACAAAATTTTAATTCACACTGATAAAAACATTACTGAATAAAAACAACCACTTCCCTTTCTATTCATGTGCACTTCTGCCTAACCAGTTTACATTGCTGGAAGCTGGCACAGAATGCGATTTACAACCACAGCAAGAGCTTGGTTTGGTCTTTGCCACAAGCTTAAAGCACGTATAGCTCTGCTTTCTTAAATTGGTACACAGCCCAGCATGGATGGGACTGACGATCACAGGCTTGTAAGACAAATGCATTTATTTCCTGATACCTCATTCCAGGCCCTGGGAGCTAACACTGCTGTAAGTAATTGTATTTGCCATCTTCTTTCTCACAAGGTGGCAAAGCTTTCTGCTCAGTAAAATCACTGCTTGCCACCCTGAGACAGAGACCTAAGAATTGGTGATGTGCACACCCTGAGGTTGTTGCAACCTGCAAGGTAAAAACTGATCTTGCTACTTTGGACAGAATTGGAGTTTGGGAGCAATTTCACAGAAACCCTAAGAGATCTAGCTGCCTGTTTCTCCCATTAGCATTGCAACTTGTTTTGCACCACAGTCTCACTCCTCTCAATGATTATTTCTCTTGCTGTCAGTCTTACCTATTAACTCTGCTGAGGTCTCTCACCAGTTACTGGGGGGGGCTGCAGCCAGGCATCTCCTAAACAAACAGAAAAACGGTCCTGACCTTGAGAAAACCTATAGCAAAAAGAAAAGCACATGTGTGTGAGGGGACATGCACAAAGATGAAACCAAAAGAAGTGCCTTGAGATGTAGCTGGAGGATTAGGAATGGAAGGTAAGATACAGAGTGGGAGATGGGCAAGCAAAAGGATGGGGGGGACTTCCTAACAAAATGGAGGATGAGGGGACAGAACTGTAATGTGAGAGGAACAAGATGTAACAAGACTTGGAGAAATAACATGGAAAGTGACAGAATCGCAATATATTTAAATGTCTGAGTGGAAGATAATTGACAACTAGAGTTGAAAAGGAGTGTAAATGCTGTGAGTGGGAGGAAAAGCAAAAAAAAAAAAATTAAGGAGCTATATTTTTGATACATGTTCTGACTGTGTAAAGGTAGGAATGCCATCACACCTACTCACTGTGTCCCTGATTTGCTTTTGAGATTCACAGGAAGAATTTCTCTTAAAATAATCTGAAATATCCCTTTAATCACCCTTTTTCCCATTTTCAATACAGAGAAGCTTTTTTTGTTTTCTGTTTCTTTGCTGATTTCTTGAACTGAGGAGAGCCATCACCTCTAATAAGATTCTGTCCTTCCCTTAAATGCAGAGAGATGGAACAGCTCATAAAGAGCTAAAAGACTTGGCTGGAGAAGGAAGGAAAAAGTAGTGTGGCACCTGATCCTGTTTTTTTAGGAAACCATTATTGAGCTAAACAAAGAATGACCTAATTGAGGTTTATTTTGTGGACAGACTGGATAATACACTACAACTGTAAAACTGAGACTCCTTCCCCTGTCTACCTGGCTCCATATTTTGGGTGGGCAGAATTAGCCGTGTATTTAGTTCGCTAAAATCTCAAACATACTGTGTTACATGAAAAAAAAATCAATACAGGAACTCAAGGAAAATGAGAGGACTTGAAAAGGAATCATTAAGCACGTATCTGAGGCTACAGAGCCTGCCTACACAGAGATTTGCTGAGACCTTTGTGGGGCTACATAAAGCTGTAACACTTCCAGCTGAAGGGGGACTAAACATGCCAGATCAGTAATGAATGATTGGTGTTCTGTTGTCTTCTGATGCCCCCAGCCCCTCCTCATATCTGCAAACACTCATTATTTTCTGGAATGTCCTTTTGAAGCATGTGTCTTCCTCAGTGCTGCAGTGCCCTCCAGTGCTCAGAGAAAATGCTTTGGCTTCCATTATCAGGAATCCAAAAGACAGACACCATTTTATATCTTATAATAAGACTGAACTCTGTGATATTTCAGATGACTCTTTTATTTGCTTTCCAAAGCGTAAAGGCGGTACAGTAGCTATACCTAGCTCTTCCCAGTGCCCTTTGTCACCCTGATCCAGCCAGAGGAACTACCCTCAGAAAGCTGCCTCCTGGTCAGAAACCTGTCCCAGAAGCTGCAGGATGCTAATCGGGGGTCTCTGAATCCACCCGCACCGCAGCCACAAACCAAGGCTGTGGCTCTCTGCCTGCTGAATGAGTGTGGCTGCCTCTGTAACCTGGGGCATGTGCCCGCTGCAGGGCTGTGACCCCCAGCTTGTGATGGATTTTCTTCTCCAGGGTACCTCCTGATGCTTGAAACACTTCCCACATTAAACAAGCTGCCTCAGGTGAATGATTATCACCTTAGTGAGTCATATCCCCAAAGTGGCTAAAATGCTCCTTTAACAAGTGCTAGCAGCAGCATAAGGGCTGTAGTTCAAGGATTCAGAGTAGTAAAGTTTTTGTAAACACTTGAGGTTGCAGGTTGTTTCAATGAAAAATCCTGGCTAAGGATGAGTGAGAAAGGCATAGAGTGAGTTTAAGTTTCCTTTGTGAGTTACGCTTTTGCCATTGTATATCTTTAGTGCAGAAGTTTAATAAATTCCACCTAAAACGTTGCAAGTGCTTTCCTAGATAAAAGAAAGAGAATTTGTAAGTCCAGAGCAGGTCAAAACACACACCTGGTTAGATTCAAAGAGTTGAGGGTGGGATTTTCTACAGGTTAAAGAAACTGAATTTCAGGCTTCCATCAAATTATAGAAAGAGCTGCTCACAAAGAAAAAAAAAATTCTAATAAATTGTTTTTAATGGGGAGAATCATCTCAGAACTCTCTCATATGTGTTTTTCAGTCAAGAAGGCATCTTTATAGAGAGGTTGCCAGGTGATAGAAGTTGTATAAATAGTTCAGAGAGCAATGTCTCTCCCACATTTTTCATTCTCTTCCAGATGTAAAGGACCTGACTGACCACCACAAACAGGTGGCAAACTTCTGGTCAATCCAAACACTTGCAGATCAAACATGCAGCATGTGAGATCAGTCAAATAAGGAAAAGGAGTTGGGGGGAGGCGGGGGTGTGTGTGTGTGTGTGCAAAGAAAGAAGCGTACACAAGGACATAATTATAAGAAAGAAGGAGGTCATGAGAGAGAGAGGATAAAGGAGGTCATCAAATGCCTTGTATTTTGAAATAATGGTCTTCATTGATCTCCCTCTAACTTTTGGATTCACAATAGTATTTTGTAATATTATGTATGACCCAGTAATGTAACAGCATAGTCTTTCAGGGAAAGATTTAAAAATTATTTTTATCTCTGCAAATGATGTACCACAGAGGCTGAAAGCAAAAGTGCAAAGCTGAGTTGATAACTGGTGGTGGTAGGTCCTGGAACTAACAGGCTACCTTTTCCCCAGAATTTAAGTGTGAATCTCTTCCTAGGAAGAAGTACCCCTGCTTTTGAGCCCCCTTTTTTCAGCAGACTTTGTAAATCGCAGAATCACAGAATGGCCATGGTTGGAAGGGACCTCTGGAGATCACCTAGTCCAACCCCCCTGTCAGGGCAGGGTCATCTGCTGTAGGTGACCCTGAATATACTAGCAGAGACCCAAACATAAAGGGGCATGTTCGTGTTCACAGCTGATTAGGAGCAGATGCTTGAGGATTGTAATGGACTGTATTTAGCTATAGTTATGCCAGACAGGCTTTCAAAACTTGCACTTCATCTTTTTCTTCTTTATAAATCAAGAAAAGCTGTAGAATCTGACCTCTAACAGGAGCATCTGGATCTGTCCACAGCCTCCAAAGTATAATCCTCTCCTGTAAGTGCATCCTCACCATTTGTGCTGGGCACTTGCACCATGGCTGGGTATCGTGATTCTGTGTACGGACATGCCTAATTTTGACAGAATTGATGGAAGTTTACAGTATATGCTCTGGCTACAGTACTTCTATTTTTCATGTGAGTTTGCCTGCACACACTCTGTGAAGCAGCAAGGTTCCTGACCGATCGAAAGCAAAGCCTGCTCTAATCTAAACCTGCAAGGATAAGTTTAGATATATAGCACTCCAAGCCCTGGTTCAAAACTGTTGGTGAGGCACAAATAGAATTTGCATGGATCTCAGCAGGAAAGGCTGCCTCCAAAATACAATGTTATTCCAAATGTTTCAAATGAGCTTGATTAGAAGTACAAACAAAGGGTATGCTCATTCTGTCAGTAGCATATTGTATAGATAAATTCCACAGGCAATCAGAGCTGGCTCAGTGCAAGGATACTCTCTCAGAATTTGAGATTAATTTTGAGGTTAAACTGGCAAGCCAAAGCATTTCCCAAAGCCACGGGCAATAAAGCTTCAGAAGTGTCCATGAAGCATGTGCAAGCATTAGAAGCAGTTCTTAAATGGAGATTAGGCTACAACCATGTTTGTGAATATAGCTTTTGACAGTTAACCATCTTAACCAAACCATAAAAGGCTGTGCATAAATTGTTAGCTGATCATTGAAGTGAAGTACACAGTCCTTTTTTTCCCATTAAAAAAACCTTACCATTTGCAAATGAATGCAAATTAATGTGATTTGTATTTTTGCATGTGTCATTACTCTAGAACAGCTTTGACTTACAAAAATAGAAATCCATAATATGAACAATTAATCTCTAATTTTAAACCTACATTAACATGCTCTATGTAAGAACAGACATTAACTGCATTAATAATGCAGTGTAACAGTGATCACTGGATTTAGGACAAATTACTTCTATTCAGCAAGACTGCTTTTATTGCTCAGTCTGCCCCAGCTACATCAGTGGTAGACACCTCAGTCTTCATGGCTCTGACCCTGTTTCTTCTGTGTAAAATGTGAGTGCGCATTTTATTACACCACCAAAGAAAAGTTGTTGTATACTGGGGTTCATTGACTGGTTTCTGTTGAAGAGCTATGCTGAAGCAGGAGCACACATTAACCATAGCCCTCCAGGGTTCACATATACCCTCCCATGTCATGGATAGGCAGTTTGGACAGTTATTTTCCTGTTGCAAACCTCCTTTTCAAGTACTTTATGTCCCAGACTGACTGATCCTTGAAGGATCAGTTCTGATTTCTTATGTTTATTATAGTCATATACATACCTGGGCACCACGTTACAGATAGATTTTTTTTTTTGTGTGTGTGTGTGTTTACTTCATAAACTTTTAATCTAAACTGAGATTATTTTAGTGATTCTTCAGAAAATCTTCCTGCCATTATAATCTCATGCTATCAATCACTTTATAAGGTACTAAAAATAATTTACAGAAAGAAGCTTAACCCAAGTATTTTACAGTTTTGCACTGTTGATATGGATTATGTGTATTGCTACATTTATACAGCTTTCAGATTAGATTTAACGGTTGATATAGCAAGAGTTTTATATATTAAACTCAAGACTCTGGAAAGATTTAGGAATCCTAATTTACTTTTTTAAATAAAGAAGTGAAATTATAACTTACGGCCATAGGTTCTGATCTTGCATAGTAGCAGAAAAGCCATTACTGAATTGTTACTGCTACAGTAACTGAAAATTCATATTCATTGCATTCACTTGAGCAAAGATAGTCAAATACTCTGAAAAATGAGGTCAGGTATTTCTCCCACCTAACAAAAACAATTTTTTGTATCATTTCACTAAATGTCTCTACTGCATTCTTTGAAGTAGGACCTAAGACTTTAAAATCTGTCCAGAGTTCAAAAGTGTTTTCTTCCACATATTTGACGGTTTTTACTCTCCAAAAATGGCTGTTAATACTTTTTCAGAAACAAATTGATAGCTGCCAAATATTGACCTGGCTACACAGGGGGAAAACTATCAGGCATCTTTCATCCACTCAAAGCTCTTTGGTGTAACTGTGCGGCTTGTGTTCAGTCAATGGGAAGAGACAGCACACTGTGGTCCACAGTGGCAGGGATGACTCCAAATTTCCCCCAAGGTTACTGCACTTAGCTTTTTCCCAAGTCCACCATAGTGGTGGGCAGCAGGGTTGGAAGTGAAAAGCTCTGTACTGCTTTGTGCAGCACTGGGGAGGAAATTCTTGCTTCAGCACACAGCAATAAAGGAGAAGAGAATGAACGATGAGGGATAGAAGGAGGAGATTCAGAGGTGCGTGAGGTGAAAATAGAAGTCTTTGACAGAGGGAAATCAGAAGGGATGAGAAAAGGGAGAAGATTCGACAGCACACCTTTTGCCCAGGATGCTGAACACGCCTGTAGCAGAGGATGCAGTGAGTTACGTTGGCTTTGTTAACACTCGCCGCTAGATCAACAGAACGCTACCCATTTGAGTTCAGAGTCAGTATTTTCCTCATTTGACTTAAGTGCCAGAAAAGCTACATGCTTACATGCAGATCTTAATACTTCTGGTTTCCCCTGGTTGACAGGTTCATGTATGACCTCCCATGTACAGATGGATCCTTGACTCTGAAGCCCATAAATACTTCAGCAACAGCCTATTAGCTCTCATTAAAACATTGTATTTCTCCAAAATCAGTATAAATTAAAATATTTCTGGAGGTTACAAACTGTTTTATAGGATATCTTCTTTTAATGGTGCAAACAGGACAAACTGATAAATATATGTGCAATTAATAGCAATGAACCTATCTGCTTGTACTCTTAGGAAATAGAGGAAGATACTCTTATGCCTAATTTGCAGATTATTGATGTTCTTTGGGTGATTTCCAGGGTAAATGCCGGATGTACCTCAAGTTTTATGATCAAATTAACAACCACAGTAGGCGAAGTTGAAACTCAGTATTTTGTGACAAGACAGCCTCATTTCAGTTTAGCTGGTAAGCAGTATTTTTAGGTGTTTGTTTATTTGCATGTCCCCAAAACCCAAATGGCACATAACTTAGGAGGTTTTTACAAATAACCATATTAAAAAGATATCAAATTGAACCATATGTTCTAATAGCTCTTTCCAGTCTACATGAAATTTTATTTCTTGTTACTGAGCTGAAATAACCCAAAACTCATTAGCAGGGCCTTACAGTTACTACTTTGAAATGACCTTCCATCCTGATTCTACACCAAGCAATCCCCTGAGTTTATATAAAGCACAATTTATTTGTCTTCCTCTGCAG
This sequence comes from Vanellus vanellus, assembly GCF_965231255.1. Classification (NCBI taxonomy): domain Eukaryota; kingdom Metazoa; phylum Chordata; class Aves; order Charadriiformes; family Charadriidae; genus Vanellus; species Vanellus vanellus. The sequence goes on from NC_138909.1 coordinate 38,691,766, forward strand.
TGTCAGCTGCAAAATAGTGTACTGATACGTACTTCATCTTCTGAAGTAATTTGTCAACTAAGACGGCCACTTTTTTCACGCTCGGAAACGGATTAAAGACACTAGATGGCAGCAAACGTCTTAAAACTGCGTTCTGTCTGTAATCTGGCCTGAGTCTAATAGCTGTAGGTAGCCTTCCAGCTGTGAAATGCCCCCTGGGACTTCTTCCATGGTTCAGCTGTTAAAAGATTGTCTTGCCAAAAAGCCGGTGTTTTCTCAAGCTTCTGAAATACAATTTAAAGTCGGAGCTTTTCTGGTACTGCTTTCTGGATGAAAATCAAACTATTCTTTTTCAGCATCCCACCGCTTCTCCCCCCCACCCCCCTGGCCCTGCAAATACCTATACTTAATTTTGTATTAGTGATATAGAACTGAGTAGGACTGAGTTCAAATGTTGTCCTTACAAAGGCTTAGCCATAAACAGACGTAGTAACTTCGGCTAATTGCCCTGTTGAAGTTTAGCACCTTTGTATTCAGTATCAGCTCACACTGTTCAGTATCATCGCACTTGTTTAGCGCTATTTTTGCCTGCTGCAGCACCTTTAGGCCCAGCAAGTAAACATGTCCATTTTTCGTGAGTGTCTTATCCATCACCACAATTTCCCTGAGAAAGAGCGTGTCTACCGCTTTATTAAAATACTCCTATACAAGCTAACAAATACTTCTTAAGCTGCTGTAGAGGGAGTTAACCATAGACTTCCTACAGATTCTGGGAAGCCAGATGCTTCCTAAAGATTTGGTTTTGCTTTAATAGGAAAAAATGGGTAATATAGGTTTTGTATGCCCCCTTTGTAAAGTGTTCTTTCATGGAACTGATTCATTAGGCAAACTTTTCAAGGGCTATTTTTGTATACGTGCAGCTGTAAAATGAGGGTATGCAAGGTATAGGACTGAATTTTTGCATGTGTTGAGATGTTTGAAAGCTTTCTAGTTGCTTGTTTCACGAGGATGAATTTTGTGCATTAGTGTACAGGCAGATATTGAAGCAGCACTGAAAGATCACGCAAACTCCGCAGTTCCACAGAAAGCTTTTAAATCTCTATGTATCCACTTTAAATCTGTAACGCAGACTCCTTGCAGCCTACTGCATCTCCATCCTGCTCAAGGTGTATGCAGGAAAGGGCTCGGGCCCAGCTTTCACCAATGACGACAGGTGAATCCAAGGAAGTATCAACTTTTGCCGGGCTTCTGTGTCTCAGGGATTCTTATTTCATCAGTGTTACACATTGAGTGTCTTCTCTCCAGGCAAAAATGGAGACCTTTAGCTTACTTACAAAGTCTGAAGAAAGGGCAGGCCTGCAAGGGAGGAAAGTGTACAGCAAGAGTAACACCCGAGCCAGGAGGTTAGGTGTGAGCCCAGGGGCTTGTTTTGCTGCTCCACAGGAATATCATCCATGTCTCTGGCAGCTCACACTTCACCTTTTTGTTGTTCAGCCCAATTCACGGTCAGAGCCTTTTCTCCCATTCTGTTTTACTTCCCAATTTTTTTTTTCCCTAGTCTTCCAGTTGCAGATTGTTTTTCATGGGGTTTTTAGTCTACTCCTTAGCACAGCTCCCTTTTGGGTTCATGTCCCCCTGCTTCCAGGTTTTTTGACCTGATTTTGCTCTGAAAACATGAAGCGTTTTCCATCATTTTTCTTTCCTCCTCACTGGAATCTTAACCATCTCCAAAACCTTCCCTTTGCAATCAAGAGAGTAATGCATTAAAAGGGGAGAGGGTGTTTTAAATGAAGTATAGTTAAATTCTTTTTTTGTTCAAGTAAAATTACTGAAAGCGCTAACCTCTAAAGAAACTAGACACTTCATGTTATGTTATGGCTTTACCCTAGGCATAACGTCAAACATCTAACAAATGCTTGAACAGTTATTTTGGATCTAAATTCGGAGGCAGTATCAATGTAGTATACAACTTTTCAGCTCTTTCCTACAAGACCATTTCTGGAATTGCTGCTGTTCTGGAAGAAATACTAGTCAGCTGTAGCAAATTAAAAAAAAATTCTGTCAGACCGTGCAATTAAGTATATTTTTATTATTCTATAAACATTTATAGAGCAGCACCCATTTGTAGACTGTATGCTTTCTCTTATCACTGCAACTCTGTATTACACTGTACTGATGCAGCTTCATGAAGCATTTTATTAGGAGGCATTGAAGTCGTTAGGTTTAAACATGTAACTATTTATATAAATTAAGAAATAGCTCTTGACGTGTCTTGTTTATTAACCATTAAGAATGAACTTCTTAGGATCACTGAAAGGAAGAATCTTTGTTGTATTCAGTACCACAGAAAGATGTTTACTTCTCCTTCCCTAATCCACTGATCTTTAAAATAAAAAAAAAAAAGGAAAAATAATAATTAAAAAAGACAACCTTGATTTTATCTGAAAATGTAGTGAAAGGTTAGAAAATGGTTGCCAAGTTAAGCTTGTTCCCTTACAAGGAAATGCAGTTTTGGGAACAAATAGCATTCCAGTCTTTTCCCCAGTGGGCATTATGCCATTGTATTTGCAGACATTGTGTCATGGAAATGTGCAAGAAGGCCTGAAACAGTGAAGAAATGTATCACATAGTTATATATTTATTTTCTACTACTTAAAAGCTACTGTCTACTCTTATTCAACAATAGAAAAGAACACAAGCTGAGGCTTACAGATCGCACATTTTTCTGCTCTATTGACTTAATGAAAAGCCAAAACCTACATAATTTGGAAACAGTCAATAAATGTGAAATTTGTTCTATCAAAATATTTTAATATTGGTAAAAGCATTTTTAAGCAAGGAATTCTGTAGGTGATTCCCATGTTTGTCAGAGTTAAACTTTTCAGTGTGAACAAGGAACACATTCAAAGTTAAAAACAAAGCCTTTTTGCTAGAATTTTTTATGAAAACGTTATTCTTTATCAAGAATTTTAAAGAGATTTCTTCTTTAGCACTCCCTGCTTTTACACCAGCTTTTAAAATACACTTGAGAAAATCAGTAGCAGATGCTCATATTTTCTTTCTTTCAAGATAGCTGTCTTTTTACTGAGGTACTTTTGTAATTAGAAAGGGTTTTACAATTATTAATGCTCCAAAATGAATCTTTCTTAGGAAATTACTTTTATTATAAAAAGTGTGATTTCTGCTCAGAGATGTTTGTTTTATTCCTTGATACTACCCAGTAAAAACATGGTTTAAATCCACACGAGCGTTTTGACAATCCATTTTTTTTCTTGGGCAACACAGTTTTTAACAAAACACATGCTCCTTTATAGTTCTGTAATATTCAGCAAGCATCAGAAAACATCTGTTTAAGTTTAGATGTTAAAAACTCTTTTTTTTCTGACCTAATTCAGATTACTTCTCAGCAATGAACCGGTTCTTGTGCTTTCTCCAGCCTACTGCTGTTTGCTCTTCTACGGGGGGGGGGGGGGGGGGGGGGGGGCGGGGACGGGGGACGGGACGGGACGGGACACAACAAATTTCCATGCAAGCGAGATATTCCTAATTGCACTATCCTCTCTGCCATCTTGCTGACAAGGAGATATATTTGAGATGAGGCCAAGTGCTGAATGCAAGCCTGTATTCGCTCATAGTTAACTTCCATAACACTCAGTTGTTCCCGCTAGTGCCACCTTCAGCATCATCACTCTTTCCTAAGATGCGAAAGCCTACATCAGGAGGAACTTATGCTCTCAAGTGCCCTTGAAACTTCAGGTTCGTTCATTGGTACCAATGGGGTACTGACCACTCAAAGCACAGTAGTATTTGTTCAGAGAATGAAGAGGATAGTTTGGCGAATTGTGCTCACATAGTTTGTTCCCAGAGCAGCAGCAAGAACACATCCGATGAAGGAGCTTCCAACAATGTTGGAAAACTCTGAGAGGCTGTCGATATTTTTTCCTGCCTCAAGAGAGGATGATCTACGAAGTGCTTTGGACCATAAAATTCCTACAGATCACATCCCATGTTGTATCAAAGCTGAACTTTCTTATCTATGCATTCTGTACAGTGAATCAATAATGCAGTGTGTGATGATATAAATGTGCATTTATAAGCACAAAACTTTAGCAAGTATTCGACCCTTTTCAAACAGGACTTCATACTGGCTATTGGAAAAGATTAAAGCACCAGCAGGAAGTCCCTGTACCTTCTCCACTCCAAAATGTGCACAGACAGAGTATTTTACTGATAAGATGCACTTTAATTTATTTTGCAATTATGTTATCAATGTCCCCGCACATTTTTCCTATTAACCCACATTTAAATGTAGATACAAGCTAGCCAGTTCTTTAAAGTTTTGCCAAGAGCAAAACAAGAATAGATGAAAGCTTACAAAATCCCATGGTTAAAGTTTATATTTTCAGTGCCCTGCTTTATGTGGCATTCAGAGCCTTTGCACGCTCGAGGGGAAAAAGTAACACTGGTGGAAGTTTCAATTGTTATTACTATTTTGGGCTTAACTCTAGTGTGAACTGCAATTATAGCAGAGCTTCCTTAGGCGGGATGTGAATGATGAACACGTTTCCTTTTCCTTAAGCTTAATATTCTCTTCAGTATCATGGTATTTTTGTATATATTAAGGGCACAGTATTTTTAACCATCAGAACTTCAGCATTTTTCCTCTGTTCAGCCCAAAAACTTCAATTCCATGAAAGAAATGGCTCTAGAAGTGTCACAGGTCTTTGCTTTTTTTCAATAATTAATATTGTTGGGTAAGTGGTTTTACCCCCAACTTCTTTTTTATATATATATATATATATATATGACAAGCTGATTCCTATTCCTGTTTAGTAACTCGGCAAATAAAAAATTTTATTCAATTCATGTTGCTCTACTTCTATACAGCAGTTTCAAGATTAAGTCCTCAGTGACAATATGTAAAGCAGTTATGACCTTGCACAAGTTATTTAAGTGACAATTAATAAAAATAACTTGCAACAGTCATAAGTACAATCTTTTTCATCCTTTTTAGCAATACTTGTGTTAGCCCTGAAGCCTGGCTTCTGGTAGCCAAATTCAGCTGATAAAAATGGGTATCAAAATGATCAAAGACTTTAATCCATTTTTCAGAGAAAAAAATGTTTTATGACTTCTGAATCTCCTTCAGCTTCTGCTTCCAGTAGAAAAGCCCAGGTAAGAGAGCTCATGCAACAGTCCTGCTTACTGAGTTTTTGTAACAGAAATAAGTCCTTTATTCTGGAAACTGATACTCTCACTAGTAACCACAAATTTTAAGGTGAACAATTTTATTCAAAATTGCTTGTGTTTAGTTTGTGTTGTTTTTTAATCACCTGAAGTTCTTATCTGTGCTGGCAAGCAGCAAATAGAGAAACAAACAAAAAAAAAAAGGCGACTTATTTAATATTCCGTTGCTCTCAGATGAAAGGAAAATAACGTAAATTGGTGAATTGCCACCAGAAATACAAATTAAATTAATCTGAATGGAATAACAACCCTATTACAGATCCAGAACACATCTTCTGACGGCTGTTCAGTGACTATTTAAGAATTTCTGTACTGTCCACAGACTTGTGAAGAGTAAGGAACAGAAGCATTTATGAAGCTGCTAAACCAATCTAAGAGTTACCCCATTTAGTTTGCAAATTGCCTTCAGTATGCGAGGGTTTGTGACATTTGTCACTGTGGCCACTACTGAGTACAATTAAGGCTTAAATTGTCACCACCACACCGGGATACCTATTTTAGAAGGTCATTCTGTGTTTCCATGAGTAAATTATTATTTCCAGATTTGTCTTCCTGGTCACCGCTCATAGTCAATGAATAAGTTGCCTGACAGCAGCTGCCTTTCAGCAACTAAACAGAGATGGTCTCGGGAACTTGCAAAACTAAATCTTTTCTTCCTTATGCATGCCTAAAAGGGGCTACATCAGCCCATGGAGCTGAGATCTGAAAGCTGTGCCCTATAGTAAGTGTGTGCCACACCCTGGGAACTGGCTGACAGAAAAATAGCAAGCTGTTGGCGGCCATCTAAATTTATGTGTCTCTGGGAGGCAGGGTCATGGATTCGCCTCAACAAGGCTCATGTGCTGACTTAAAATAAATGCTTTCTTGATCCGTTAATTTTTAGCCTTTCATCCACTACCAATACTGTTGCTGTATTAATGACATGGTTATAGAAAATAAGGCTATTGTCTTTATTCACCATTACTGGCAAATCTAGGAAAGGATACCTCTAGGTGGTGATTTAAGTGAAGAGGAGATGGTGCCAGCTCTCACAATCGCATAAAATACTTTCATTCTTTATCTCCTTTCTCTTTATCCCCCTTTCTGCATTCTTGGTGTAGGTTGTTTGGGGTTTTTTTTCCTCTTTTCCCCAGAGCAGGACTCTATCCGGACAGTTTTTCCCTTTTTACAAAATCATTGCTTTTGTGCTCCTTGGACGAGAACCTTATCCATCAAAATACGAACACGCCAAAATCCAGGATTCTCCAGCCTTGTGACTTACCATAGCTTCAGGAAAGTGGAGCAGTCAGGAGGTCTGCAGCAACTATAATTGCCCTGGGAAGATGCTCATTTTGCCCCTGCAAATGCCTCGGTAGACCCATGTCAGCGCTCACAGGGCATCATAGGTTCCTCATTCCTCTCCTTACTGGTGCCTTAGCAGGCTCTGGGGAGGCCTCTAAAGGCAATTGCAATATAATTACTAAGTATCAGTATTACCCTACATTCACATAACAGCTTGTACGCAAGTTCGACATATTTAAACTCCTACATAATTTAGCCCATTATCATTTGTTTCTCAGGTAGTGTTCTGACCTGACAAAGCAGTATTTCGGAAGCTTCATAAGCACACTGATGAAACAATACACTGTTTTCAAAGGCAGGTGAGCTTTTAAGATACACTTCATAAGAAAGTGAATTTTCATTACTTATCTGTCAAAATTGATTAATATTATAGTTGCTCAATTCAGTATTTAGTAGTTCCTGCTCTTTTGCTTTTTATTCCCTGGTCAATCCATCAGTAGTTCTTTCTAGTAGTTAAAAGATGAATTACAGCTAATAAGGAAGATGGTTGCTCAGCAACTCAGACTCCTGCTGAGCCTGACAATGGTACCTGAAGGCAATTTCTTGGGAAAAAAGCTTCTATTATTTTAAATAGTCCTTTCAAGAGTGTCGACAAATAACAATGAGACTTCTAAGCAAAAGATGACTCTTTTTTTTTTTTTTTTTTTTCCTTCCCCAAACTGGTAAAATCTTAAGTGATTCTGTTCTGGTGGTGGCAGTGAAGGGAACAAAGGAGTGAATAAAAGTAGTTCAGTTTCGAATTACGTTTCTACCTTTTCTTTCACAGGTTTCTATTTCTATAGTCTGAACTTCTTTCAGAGTATTTTCCCAGTGTCTATTAAATGAATGGTTATTATGAAACTGTAGTAATGATTATGAAACAGTAGTAATAGAAAAGCCAGGGCTTCAATTTTTTTGTGTGCGCATGTGTATATGCTCCTCATTTTCATATGGATGCTAGTATCAGAGCGTGATTCCTGCCTCCTCTGCATCTTGCCAGCCACGTGTGAGTAGGAAATGCTACAGCTGTGTTCATAATTAGGACAGTAGCTTGTTTACCGTAAGCAGTCCCAATTCATTTACTGGTTGATTGGGTATGTCTCAAAAAAAAAAAAAAAAAAACAACCTTGCAAGATGTAGTTATAGGTTTCATAACATTATCTTTCTGATAATTTTCCAAGCAGATCTACTGGTCTAGAACTGATATAGTACTGTTCTGCAGTAACACCACTTTGATCAAAGTCCTGACTAAACAGGGGACTGACATTGGCTACTTGCCTAATTTCTACCAGTTTCCCTGACATATTGCTGAAGAATCTAACCTCACTATCTTCCCAGGAAGATATACCATAAATCATCCTTCTTATCTATTTTGCAAACATCACAGACCATAAATGCAAGATTAATTGCTCTTTCACTCTAATAATGGAAACCACACAACTTGTCTTTTATTAAACTTAATGGTCATCTGTGTATTCTTATGTTCAAGATCCAAAAACCTTTGTTTCTATCATCAAAATGTTAAAATAAGTTGGATCTCTCTAAGCATTAACTGTTTTCACTGGAATGATTCCTATTGCAAAAGGCTGTGACGGAAAGCCTACAAATACTTGGTTATCTGTATTGAAAATCAACATAAACATAGTCCCTGCATTCTGAAACTGAGCTGGAAAATTTTATTTCAAAACCTATAATATCTTTTTGCTGTATTATTCAACATGGAAAATTCCAAATAGAGCACACTATTACTATGGACAGGTAGCCTCTTTCATTTTCCATCCATTTGTGAACAAATCGGTGTCCAAGAGCTAACATTGTTCGAACGATGTGATGTAGTACTCTTCCTACATTTGTCAAATGTTCCTACTGTAGCTTCACTGATGTCTTCCGAACAATAGATGATTCCCTTCTCTGTTGTGCAGTCAGGAAGCTCAGAAACATTCTGATAAATCTTTGATTAAAGACACCAGTGGCCACAGGGCAAAAAACATCTTTATCTGTCAATTTTTGTTTCTTCTGATGAGAGACAAGCTAGTATATTATTAGTATTACATAAACCTCAATCTCAGCCAAGATGTATCAAGTCATTTATGGAATCTTGGGAAATAAAGACCTACTTTATTTCCCATATCAAGATAAATTACCTGTAGATAACATTGGTATGCTTTGAATACTTCAGAGGTCACCTTGTCATTTTCTATATCTTCATATCTCTCTAAAAAGGTTGCCTTAAAGTTTTATTTTTGAAGCAGTTATAAAATAATTGCCAATATCTACATCTTTTGATGGTGCTTTGTGTTGACAGTTTACTGTCAGCAACTAGAGAACTTCCACATAAATCACAGAAGTATCAGTAGCAATTATTATTCATTCATCAGTGAAAGGGGAGTTCACTCTTTCTGGAACACATCTCTGTCCTGCAGTCAAAGCTTGTACTTGGGCTGGTTGATGACATGTTCACAGTCCAAGAGAGCTTATTCTGACACAGTCTTCTAAAAATATTTAGTTCATGTTCAATATACAATTTTAAAATCACCTTCAGATACTGAAAGCTATGAAATATTGAGAGAGAGTAAAGTTCACTGTATACTTTATAGGTAGACTGGAAATATTCAAGATGTTCCAGTGATGACTGCTGATATTTTTGAATCGTGGCTGATGAAACATAATATTATTTGCTTTAAAAGTTTTCAGTGTCCAAGTAAAACTGCAGAGGTCAAGTATGTAGGACTTGTGTTGGAACAAGAAGATAGTTTAGGGAAATGAAACAGCCTGCAATAAATACCTCAGATTCACTCACTCAGATGCATGCGTGGGAGAACTGGTACCTTACCGCGTTCTTTCTTGTGCTCTGTGCCTCTACATTTTTCAGCCTCTAAATACAGCACTAACATTGGGGGGGGGGGGGGGCGGGCGGCAATCTCTACAGTTGGTTGACTGGTTTGTTGTTGTTGTTTTGTTTTGTTTTTTTTTTTTTGTGGAAGAATGAGGAAAAGGGAGACTTAAATATGCTAAATACATTAAATATAAAATATATTAAATTCTTCCTAATTCTTATAACAGCCTTGCCCTAAGCACCTCTTTTTGTCACCAGGCTATGAGGCTTTTCCTTCTATAAATCTCTTGACAGCACTGATTGCACCAATCATATGTTACTCGAAGGCGCTGCAGGACTGGAGTTCTGCATCGCATATAAACTGTTGAGCCTGGATAAATGCATCCAGGCAATACCTCTAGCTTGAACTTTCCATGCCTGAAAAAAGGGGGATTGCTAGCAACTTTTGAAGCCTGCTCTGTAGGCCACACTCCCAGAACTGTCATAATAAAATATACCAATATCTCTATTAGGCCAGAATTTGTGATAATTAACCTTTCCAAAAGTTTCTCTCTTTGTCCGTCATTTCCTTAACAGAGCCACAGATCAAAGCAGAGAGGTCAATGTGTTTTTAGAAGTCAGTTTCAAGCAAGGAATCATGTCCAGGATTTTTGCTTCAGTAATATCTCAGGATAAACAGGCTGTTATAAGGTGGAGTTATTGTTTGTGAATCCTACAGCAGGTCATCATTTAAGCAAAAATTTCATGGCTTTATCTTTCTGATCAATTATGGGGTGAATGAATGAAATACAGTTCTTTTAGAAAGAGATAGATTATTTCTCTAATGCTTATTGAATGGATTGATGAAAGAAGCAGGGAGAAGAAAACTCTCATTTTTAGACAACTTTGGCTTCACAAAGTGATTTGAGAACATTAGCGATGCTGTTTATGGACACCACTTGTGGAACCCCTGTAGTGCTGAGAGTAGTCTGAGTGGATATATCACCTGTTGCCCTGAAGAAAGGCCAGACTTTTTCCACAGGCCAGGTTACATCCTCCAGAATGGCTCAAAGCAAAAGCAAGAAGGGAAGATTTCCTGTACCCTCAGTAGCCTTCATCAAAACTTGCTGAAAGCCAAACTCTTTCTGTCAGCCCTGACAGGCTTTTGAGCAGGTCTTCATGGAACAGCTTGTGTTTGCACCTAGGATTCATGGCAGAGAATTGATTTTTAATTCTGTTCTGCCTGATTGCGCTGGTCTCAGTGCCTTAGAAATTGCTGCTACTCAGTGTGGCTGTGTGCTGCAACAGCAAAATTTCCTGTCGCCCGTATCGTTTGCAACACTGCTTATAGACTACAGTAAGATGGAATTGGATTTGATGAAGTGCTTACCCTTAAAAATCTCAGCCTGACCTAGTAGTTTCTGCTTCTCTTCAGTAGGCGCAGCTAGCTTCTGGGAAGGGTAGCCACAAGAACTACGATAAGATAAAAAGAGCCCATAAGTACTCCTTGAACTGGAATAAATAGGGAGGTTTTGCATAGCTACCTTTAAGTATTTCAGGTCAAGATCATCACAAAACCTCTTCTCTAAATAGTGCACAAGCTCTAACCACTGTAGTAACAAGGTTTTCAATCTGTATAATTTCTATAAACTCACACATATATCCCATGGTAAATTTGTTTTCCACTTTGTAAAAATAAAAGGTAGAAGCAGATGACAGCACATTACCAATATCAGAAAGACTCCACTGTGTCAATTCTGTAGTATTCTCTCCCGTTCTTATCCCTCCCTCCTGTTTAAAATTTTTCTACCAAGTAATTGAGCTCCTTAAAAGTGCCAGTAGCTAAACGGACATTTGAAAGCCACAAACACAAGGCACCATTGTAGATTTTTTTTTTTTTTTATATGGATCAATGCAGAGGTAGTGACCCTGAATTTTGAAAAATTTACATCTTTCACTGAATGCAAAGAGATTATATGCATTTTTTTGAGAGATCTGAGAATGGTCGTATTTTCTGTCTTCAATGATTTATGAAACTTCTTATTCATAACAGATGTGCCCAGCCACACATGGGAAAAGTTTGATTTGTGGAACTCATTTGTGTTTTGACCTTTTCTAATGCTCTATACTTTTGCATACAGAATGTGACCTCTCTATGAAGAGTTGCTCACATTTTTCTTTTAAATACTGTTTTGACTGGAGTCATCAACACCACAAACCATTATATATTTTGGTAGAGCACAAGAACAGCAAAAGAATTACTGGATTTCATGCAGACATTTCGAAGAAAAAAGTCTCTATTTGGAGAGGGAACTCGGGGGTGAAGTTACAAGTATTACATTGTTTTCTGTTCTGCCCTGTCAGCACTCTGCCCTGCTGACCCAGTTGCAGCCTTCACCCTTTGACATTTACCAAACGGTTGCTAAACTAGCCAAATGTCCAGTTGGAAGCCTTTTAGACATCTTCGGAAGACCATCACCGATATAAATGATAAAGATACTCTTGGGGAACATCACTCAAAGCTGAACTTATTCACTAACTGGAACTTCAAATATCTCACATCAGGGAAGTAATAAATCTTTTATTATTTCTGTGTTATGTTTGATCATATGAAGAGCCTTGCATTTCATGATGCATACTTAATTCAACCCCTAAATTAAGGAATTAGCTACGTTTGTAACTGTGGAAGTCTTACAAATAATCCATGACAGTGTAAGAAATAAAAGGCTCTGTGCATTAACACATCAGAAAGGATTGAGATGGAACTGGCCTGAGGCAGCCCTCTAGCTAGTTTATTCAGCATGACTCTTCAGTCCCAAAACATTACCTGCAATAACGGTGGCAGGGTCCAAGAAGTGCATACACTTCACATGATGCCACCTTTTCAGAATTATGCAATATGCTTGCACAGCTGTTTTGTCTCCTTCTATTGAGTACTTATCCCAAATCTGACCTCAGCTAGCATAGTTAGCAACATGCATAGCTAGCAGTTATATTCAAATGCTATAAATTTCTTTTGTGTTTTTCTTTAAATCAGCTGTTTGAAGGTAGACATACCGAGTTAAAAATTGATCCTAGATTTTAACAAATGTTGAAACAAAAGTAAATCTCAAAGGTGAAGTCGCAAAAGCCTTAATCTTGTGGTAAGGATGACAACACACAGCAGCGACGAGACCAGATTCTTGCACTGCGTGAGACCTGAACCCCGGGGCATTTGACACAGGCAGAAATCTCCCACGCTCAGCAGCTTTCCTGGGTGAGGAGAACAGGAGGTCCCTCGGCAGATCTATGAAGTTACATTCACAAGGATTTGCAGAAGTAGTGACAGAAATGAACAGGTGACAACTCCCAGAAGGTACAAGACGCCAAATTATTGTTCATTTTGAGAGAAGAACTCTGAGTAAAATTGCAGAGTGAAACCTGACTTGCTGATGTAGTATCCCCATTCTTATGGATGGCAAAATGAACTCTAGGCCACGCAGTTTATGTGAGGGTTTCCTTGGGCAAGTTGGGAAAACAGAAACATGTATGAGACCTCCAGGCTTTTTCCATAAGATCAACTGGCAGTTAAAGGCAGTGTTCCCCGTGCTTGTCATTTTTCAAATTTAAGAATAGCCATGATTTTATTTTTTTTTTTAAACAAACTGTCTTGCTAAGCCTTTAGCTCTTTGCTACTGAGGTACTATTTGTGTTCAGGGTAATCACATGAACTTCCAAGACAAAAGGATGCCTTCAACAACCTTAGCAGCAGCTAGAAATATTAATGTCGTTGTTCTTTGCTGCTTTTGTCCCAAGAATGTTTCCAAGTCCATAGGAGATTTTAGCAGAGGGCTGTGCATCCTATCTTCACAGAAAAGTATTTTTAACCATCTTTCTTCTAAGGTTACATTTCCCAATGTGCCAAAAGTTCTATTTCCAGCCACAGGACAGTGCTAGCTTTGTCAGTCAAGCGTTAACTGAAAATCTACTAATGAAGTAAGACAGGAGAATTGCAGCACCATTTTATTGCCATCCAAGTCCCATTCACAGAGTTACATCTATTGCTTCGGGACATTTCTCTCAAGCCTGGGGGGGCCCAACTGCACAGGTTTACTAGAGACCCTCAAGAGTTACAGGCAGGCTTGCATACTGTGCATGTAAATATAATACAGCCTAGGGGGCTATTTTAGGCTGGGCATTGGAATAAGTCATAAAGAATTAACTGGAATAAGTCATAAAGAATTAACTGAAACAGAGGCAGTGTGTCACGAACTTGAACACAGTGCTGTGTCTGACATGATATAACCATTACATAAGTTCATACCCATTAGTTTACTATGTTTATTGCAGCTTGCTGTATTGCCCCATGACACAAGAAGGGAAGAGAGTGCATACCGAAACTACATTAGACTTTCATTTAAACATCAGTTGACTATCGGAAAGAAATTAGTATTGGAGGAATGGTGTTATGGAGCATGAACAAGTCACTGCTGTAGAAGGTGAATATCTAAGAATCCTGCCCAGAGAAATGTTTTAGAAATAAAGATATGCTAGAAGCAGCAAGAAGAAAGGAAGGTACCAGTGCAAAAATTTTCATGGCAGTGACTGAACCGAAGTTTTAAGAGAAAGATGCACTGTGGACTCTAACGGTCTGGCTAAGGTAGTAGGTAGAGTTTTTTCCATACACAACTAAATAATTTCATACTAATTCTAACAGTGAACATGAATATTGGCTACCACTTTTTATTTTACATGGCATTATACTACCCTATACCACTTACTCTCCAGACACAGGGTCCCTGATAATGAAACGGAGACAATAAAAAGTAAAGCAGAAACAGATTGTTTCTCTCTGTCTCTCCTTGACAGAAGTTCCAAAGTTTTCTTGTGAGTCCAGTAAAAATAGATCAAAGAATTTAGCACCTATTCAGACAAATATTAAACTAATAAAAAAACTAAAAACAATAACTCAATCTGATGGGCAAGTTCCCAGGAAAAAGAACACTGAAGTGAGATCAGAGTGGAATAATGTTTGTCTTTGATCTGTATTTTTGAAGTGAACCTTTGATAGAAGTTTGAAAACTTTAATTTTCACCCAACAGAGGTCTGTAAATGATATTAACATTAAATTGCACAACGTGTTTCAGGTGTTTGTTTATTTTGTCCATGTTGGAATTGTCTATTCTAACATTCTTTTGTGGTACATCCTTATATGACTATCAGGGAGAAGGGTCCACTCCTTTTCTTTACCTCTGTCAAAGGCAGGAGTTCTTAACCTTCACAAGTGGACATATCTGCTGACAAATCCTATGCTAAATTGTCCACTCCTAAATACTGAACCTGCAACATTATGAAAATGACATAACTGCAGTTCAACATAATGATTTCTCATTTGTACGAGCCAGAGACAAGAATTCAGTGCCTTGGTTTCACTGTTTCTTTCCTGACTTGATCTATGTTTAATTGCAGAAACACAAGCAACAGGAAAGTAATCCGAACTTGGTATGTGTCCTAGTTGTCACAGAGGTCTAGATCCTCCTTGTCTAGGTGGATGGAAGTGATCTTAAAAACCATTATAGTATAGTAAATCAAGCAATGTAGCACATGTAGCAAATAAAATGTACAAAAAAGGACATAGGAAAAAAAAGTTTTATTTAGCCACTTATCTGCAGCTGTGTACTGTACTTTGCAAGATGGGGAGAAAGAAGGATGGAAAATGGTGAGTTCGTGCTAACTTCCAGGTTCATTTGAACAGATATAACTCTAAAACTGCCTTACTGAATTCAGTATGGATTTAAAACATACTAGGCAAATTTCTACTCCTCCCTCCATCTTCATTTTCTCATAGTTAGAAGGGATACTCTGAAGTGTGCTTTGTGTTCAGATCATTCCTTTCACATACTGCAGCCAGTGCAATGCTTATATAAATATTATTCTTGTGATTTTAGCCTGATAAAGGCCAATGAAAAGTGACATCCAATCTCCCTCTGAAAGCATCATAAATTTTTATCTCATACACTCAATTCTGTGTCCTCCAATCAAAACTTAGAAGACAAAAGGTTTTTCTCAACTTGAAATTGGCACTCCCTAGTCATTCCTCAAAAATCGCATAATTTTGCCTCTTTCCCGCAGATTACCTGGAGGTTACATGAGGATGATAACAGAAATGGCTAGACGGTTTTTATAAAGCAAATAAGAAAAATAGAGTGCGTACGGCAAGAGTTGCATCTAGATGAGAAACCACTAACAAGTGCCTATAAAGTCACTGGTTCCTCACTTGACCTGCTCTAAAAATATTTACTAACATTAGAAGCTATTTCCACTTTTGTAAAGGGGCAGCTCAGGGTAACAAAAATAACTTGCTATTCAAAGGAGCGGGAAGTGGCTACTTCAGTTACATGCAGAACTGAATGGGGGAGAAACTCCTTCTCACAAAAGAGGCAAGGAGTACTAAATTCCCTCATATTTTGTATAATCCAGGTAGTTCTGTTTTCTCTCATCCCTCCAGTCTTTTCTTACAGGCAGGCATAGACTTTGAGGTAACGGGTGGTTCTTATCACTAAAATGAGATTTGGAATCCATGTTAGCTGATGGGGACTGAGGTTTTTGCTGTCCATTAGGTCTTCTGAGCTCAGCTTTTGCTTTTGCACAGTAATTAATATTTTGCTTAGGAAAAGCTAATTGCCTTAATGCTTCCCCTTTCTATGTTTGGATAAAATTGCCAACTTCTTCCCCCCCCCCCCCCCCCACAAAAAAGAGTGTTCAAAATGTTGAATCTTCCCTATCAATTCAGATTAGTTAGTCTAGTCCATCAGCCCATAGCATAAACCACAAGACACTTCGCAATACATCATTATAGACTGTTCTGCCAATTGACAAAAGTTACAACACAGTAAGAGGCCGGTACCCATCCACAACTGAAAGACTTCCTCAATCAAATGCAAGATTTCATAGTTCAATGCAGTTGAATTTCAAAATGCCTTTTATAGCATTTGATAGCACTTGCTTTATTTGAAAAGACTATACTTTGTCCAATATTTACAGCAGTAAATTTCAAAATAAGTATTCAGAAGATGGAATTCTTACTTGCAGTCAGCTGATGACTTCAGCAAGTACTAGTATTTTCCATGAAATAATCCAGAATGAGAAGGGAAATAGACATACTGACCTAATAGAGTCTCATTTCTATGTATGCCAGAAGACTGCAGCAAGCTCTTAGCTAACAGCTTTGAAAAAACACTGCTAAACACAAACGCTTCTATTGTAATACTCCAGCAATTTTAATTATAGCAACTAACAAAGCTTTTGTTTTTCTATGCGACTACCCAGTTCATAGTTTGAGCGGAAGACACTTCAGTTCTGGAAAAGTTTGCTTGATATCAAGATTTTTGAAACTGTTCTGAAGTTATGAAGCCTCCTTGTGATTTCTGCACATTTCCAAAACTTATCAAGAAATCCTGTAGCTTCGTAGTTGTAAAGGGTTAACAGCATTTGAACACTTGCTCTCAAAAAAAATGATTAATCCCTCTTAATATAGTATCAAATGCTGCTTTGTAATAATCAGTATATAATGTTTTCTTCTGGGTGTGGATGTGAAGCTGAGCCAGGTTTCCTCTTTTGTTCGTTTCTAATGTGCAGTTATGGCTGAACTCATAGCCTATATTTAGTGTTCTAATTTAAGAAGTCAGCTTTTTGAAACATTGCAAAATATAGAAACTTTTATATTCAGGGGAACAAATGAAAGAAGGGTCAGTGGGAGCTGCAGAGTGCTTAGAGAAAAGGAGAGAGAAGCCATGAAGCTAAGTGCCTGAAAAGAATTTCAGAGACTAATTTAGGCCCCTCTATTTTTTAATTTTATTTTAGGCCCCTCCTTTTTTAAAAAAAGGTTGTCTCCACAATGATGACGAAAAACAATCATGCAAGATGTTTCCCAAACATCCAGTCTTACGGCAAGAATATATTTCATTAAGTAAATTCTATTTTAAAATTTCCTTTTTTTCCCAGCCCGCATTCTATGTCGATGAGTAGTATTCATTGCTTTTTTAAGCTTCTTGGTTTTGCTTTAAATTACTTTGTGCAATACATTTCCACCAGCCATTGCACTTCTAAGGCAATGGACTTTAAACTGCCTAAAGAATGACGGCAGGATGTCATGAAACCTACCCAGCAAGAAGACTGAACTAGACTGAGGTACTTGTGCATGTACTATAATAAACCATGAGCAAATAGATTCCAGCTCTGCTTTACATGGTAATTTTCCTCTTAATAAGTAGGAGTTATTTTAGGTATGTGTTATTCAGAACCCAGGGACTTATAAATCCAAGTATCTTAAAACTGTAGTGACAGCATAAGCATTGAGATATCTTTCCTCTATAGAGAGTAAACAAAAAACACATTTCTAACTCTGCAGCTTCCTAATATCCCAAGACACTTTTTCTTCATTAGCACTGACATTAATTTTCCAGCAGCTGTGGCAGGATAGGTAAAACGCACATTTGTTTCCAAAACCTCATCGCTGCAGTTCTAGTGAAGCGTTCTCCAATGGCCACGTGTTTGAACCGCCAGTAAATGAGCAGTCGTGACAAGCAGCCCTTTAATCAGAAGCAAATTATAACAATGACACCACTTATCTCTTGTGTGTCTCTTCTGCCCCTCTCGCCTCTTCGTGCAGCTACTAGCATTCCCGTAGTTTTCTTTGGCATATGCAACAGTCACTTCATTATGTTCTTTCGTCCCCAGCAGACTTTGGGAAAAGCTCTCATTTGCATTGCATGGGTATAAAACAAATCATCAGCAGACAGGCTGGTATCATCAGCAACCACCTATGTCTACAGGTTGAAATGTATACTTCTGTATGAATTGTGCAGTGGTTTAAGGTCAAAAGAGTATTCTTTTGGTCATTCTTACTGCCAAGGAAATGTTTATGTTCTAACTTCTCGGAGCACCTTTCAATGAGTCACAGAAGAATTCTTTCATTAGATAAATTCGAAGTTGAAAAAAGTGATTTTTTTTTTTCTGTTTCTTTTAAGCCTATTCCTTCAATATAAGGTGGGTAATTCATATCAGAGAAACTGAAAAAATATCCATCAGCCGTAGACCACACATGCAAGATCTGAAAGACCGATTTCTGAGCTGGTGTATAGAAATATAGCACAAATTTGCCAAACTCAGTCTTATAATGATAATCCCTTAAAAACTTCTTTAGAAGACAGCTACATTTTCCAGCCAACTGTTCTAAGAAACATAAGGGAGCTACTATAATTTCAGAAGTTCTTTAAAATATTTTCCCTTACCTAACGTAATTCCACAACTTCACTCGCCTGTACTTGATCCTTAGGGAAGAAGTATAGAAACCAGTTACATCTTAGGCAATCTCGGTATACCCTTCTGTTTCCCAAATGCCAGTGATTTACAGGCTTCTTGAGTGAGAGGCAGCATCTAGATCAGTTTCCCAAAGAGCCCAACCTCCATGTGTGCATCTAACGCTTCAGCCAATTTGTGTCTACCAGCTGGGCACGGAAGAGAAGACAGAGGACAATGACAGGGAAGGTGAGTGCAGTAAAGAACTGCTTTACAGTGAGACAGAGCTGAAGCTGGCAAGGGGCTACTGGAGAGACACAGGAGCACTTCACTGATGTGAGACCCGGGAGCTCCGCAGGCTTGTTAGCCTTTAGTCTCTGCTCTCTGCCAGCTTGACTTCACAGCTGGTGTATCTACTGCACACGTGGGGTGTGTGGCAGCCAGAGAGGAGATATCAAAGGTCAAAGAATCAAGGGCTGCATTGCTATAAACACGCAAACAGCAGGATTTAGGGCTCCCTGCTGAGGCGCGCACAAGCCTGATGGAAGCATGCGGGAAGCCAAATCCTAAAGGAATAGGACGTGGCTGCGAGTTAATCACCAAATCTTCACGTTACATTTTATCACGAGATTCTGATCCATGACTGGTCATTTTTAGGGCTGTGGTATCTTGTAAGACAGTCTCATTTTCAGCCCCATAAACCTGTAAAAATTTAGACCTTTCCAGTGTCACAAGTAAGCCCAGACAGTGAATAATAGCGCTGTTGTATCTGAGTCAACTGATCTAATTATTTCTCATGGTTTAGCAGGGATTTCAGACAATCACAGCTGCTTACACAAGGAATCACCTTTTTAGTACGAGAAAACAGAAAACACGGTGCTAAAATTTCACATGATTATTTCAGCTCAGGCTGAAATGTTGCTGTTTTAAGACTGGTCACATATTTGCAATTCACCTGCCTCTTGTGTGTTTCTGTCTTCCTCATCCTCATCACTGTTTTTACAACTTATGTTGCTGTTTTCCCTTAGATTCAAAACACATCTAACTCTATGGTCAGTACATCTATGGGACTTCTCTGATTACAACTCGTTTTTCTTTTAAGTGTTAACATATCTTGAAGTAATCCTGAAACATGAAATAATTCACAAATAGTGATGTGTAAAATTCTCTATGTTCTTGTTATACAATCATAGCTGTAAGAGATTAAATATATACATAGTTCATCCATTGTCTCTGTGACAGATTTAGATCTGCTTTATGAGAATTTAGGGTTTACTCTATGGTCACATAATCCGTAGCAGTTGCAGAAATGGTGCCCACAGCTTCACCAGCTTCTATAGTTCCTCCGGACTCTGTCTGACCATGATCTCGATTCTCTTTTTCCCTCTTTATCTAGAGATAAGATCTAATACTGCAATATGTACTAAATATCGACCGAATGCCCCCTGTCCCCCTCTACCCAAATTCTTGCTCTAAACACAAGTTTCCTGCCTGGGGATCCGGTGCTGGAAGAAGGCAGGGGGGTGGCATTGGGCATATGTGCCACAGGGGTGCCACCTGCTTCCACCCAGAAATGCATGTCATAGGACCCGAGAGCTGGCTCTCGGCTCTCCGCTCTGATGGAGCCTGGAAATAATGTGAAATAGTTCCCAGGCAGAGCCTTGGCACTCGGCGGAGGCCAGGGCTGGCTCCTGCCTCAGCTCTGGTCGGGCAGTGGCAGAAGCTGGGACGTGGGACTAGTTTCTGTCGCATACCAAGCTGATGTGGTAGGTGTGCCATGACATGAGAAGCGCTGACTTTCACTGTCGGGTATTTTTTTTAGCTATTTACTCCACAACCATCATTGGGGCCATCCTATTCTTCCTAGTTACGTTCTCACGAACATGTCGGTTCACCATCCCCCAGAGCTCATAGGCTGTGACCACTTATCCTCTCCTCACTGTGCTTAACTAAGGAATGCTGCTCCGGGCTTTTTTGTCTTTTCTCTTACTTCACACCCTACCCCTCCACTCACTTTTGCTGCTTTTTACTGAAACCTTTCCAGCTTATCAATGTTTTCCCTCTAACATAGTGCATAGTATAATTCTTTAAATTTAGTGGAATTTGATTAATGTGGAGAAACACAGACCTCTTCTTGTTTTATCAGCTGGAATTCTGATATAAGCACCTCAGAAAAGATTTGCAACTATCTTTTGTAATAGCCACAGTGTTCTGCAAACTCAGTTTGACTTTGGTGTTCTCCCTCAGATTTAGGCTTTTTTTCTTCACTTCTCATTAACATAATTCTTTTCTTGCTCTCTCTATATAGATAAAATCCTTACAAAACTCCTCTTTCCTCTGGAGATTTGACTTTAAAAATTCATAACTTTTAAAAATACATCGGCCTACTTCTTTTCCACATAGTAGCATTATTTTCTCTTGATGCTTGTTGGTCTTAGATTCTTATTGCATTTTGCTTCTCTTCATTGCCGTTTTCATTGCTTTCAAGTCATTTACATTTTAATTAATTAGTTTTATTTTATATCTTAATTCAGATCAACCATTAGAAAATCCATTACATTTGAGAATTAACATTAAATTACTGAATAGAAACATCTGGGAAGAATATAAAGCACATGTAAATTATCTCCTAATTTGTCTTATAGTTTCAAAAGGGGAAAACTGAGGAAGGAATTCTTAAAACAAGGAATATACAAGGAATAGGAATATACATCTCTTTAAATGTATTATCTCTGGGTTTATTCTTGAGATATTTGAAATTTGTGAAAAAAATCCCCAAAGATTAAACAATGCAATTATCAGTCTTTTCTTATGCCCTAGTAGTAACTAATGAGCTGGCTTTTCGGATAGTAACAACTCTCATTCTAAACCTGTAGCAGAAAATGGAGGTGACCATTCCAGGTGAGCAGCTAGAAGGGGAATGGAAATCAGAAAAAGAGACTTTTTTTCCTTGGGAGCAGAACTGCTCCATGTAAGCATCAGCAGTAGGGAATAAGGGGTTGAGTAGAATGAGAATAGTAGAGATTGATATATATTTATTACTTCCCATGGCTCAAAAGACCACTCAAAGGTGGAGAATTGATGCTGAGATATCCCGCCAACTCAGCACCCCACCATTTATACTACAAAAGTTAATCTATGCTGAAGTGAGCACACTGTGAACAACTGTAGGTCACTGAAGGCATTAATAAGTGTTGACGCATTTATTTTAATTAGAAAACAACGGATAACCTGGTTATCCCAGCAGAATTTTTCATGCCTTGAATCTCTCCATAGAGGAGAAAAGTTAAAATACAACATTTGGTCTTTCCTACGTGGGAAAGTTTTTTCAGAATGAGTTATAATATTACTTTGTGTCAAAAATTAAGGCAGGAAAACCATGTGGCTTGTGGCTTTAACTGCCATATTTTGTTTTGGCTTACTCTATGTCATTTTAAGAGGAGTTTTAGTATGCACAGCTGTGCACCTTGGCTCCAGTGGTAATAATGCTAGTATAACCGACAAACTCTTTCTTGCAGAGAAAACCTTGGTTTTCCTAGATCTGATGCAGGGGGAATAGTTATGGCTTTCAGCAACATCTTGAAACAGTCACCCCAACAAATCTTGCCTGAACAACATTTTAAACTATCTGCTGGCACATACTAAATTACCACTTGAACGATGTATCGTGATCATTCCAATCAAACCAAAATAAAGTAATTAATCGAATAGCATTGATGTGATGGCCTTCCAATTTTGCAGTTGTACCCTTCTTACAGGCACCAAAAGATTTGTGCCTGCTTGGATGAGCAGTGACAAAGAAAAAAACCTTTCTCTCCATTTTTTCTGGCAAATAAATGCCTCTGCGTAGTCTTGCTGTACATTTGATATACATCCTTCAGCTTATCCAGGCTTTTCAACATGTTATACATATGTCACTTGACCAGCCACTGCTCTACTGCTTTTAAAATTTCAGCATAAAGAAAACATTAATCACCAGTCTTAACTTTCCTGTATTATTTCTTCCCTGTGAGCAAGTCATTACAGTATGTCTGATTGCTAGGAACAAGGAACAAACATTTCCTCCCTGTGAAGAACAGGAAACAATGTTTGGAGAACAATCAAGTTGATTCTCCGTGGAAAAAAAAATGTAGCAACGGGGGAGAGGCTTGACCTTTTTCCAATTAAAAGAAAAAAAAAAAATCCATTTTCATCTGAAGAAGAAATCAGCTTATGTATTCACCCAATCTGACCTCTTTTCTAAAGATGTATTGCATTCTAAAGTATATTTAAATTATCAAGTATAACCATGAAAGGAAACCAAATCCCTAGGAGTTTTGGACTAAGTATTTCACTTTTATCTTGTGAAAATCTTGTTTACATCTGCCTGCCATTGTAAATTATGTTTTCAGCTGAACATGAAAAAATTGCACAAGATACAAAGCGAGGTCGTTGCCCTACAGGGAGCACGCATGAACATGCAC
Source organism: Vanellus vanellus (assembly GCF_965231255.1). Classification (NCBI taxonomy): domain Eukaryota; kingdom Metazoa; phylum Chordata; class Aves; order Charadriiformes; family Charadriidae; genus Vanellus; species Vanellus vanellus. Next base: position 38,714,869 of record NC_138909.1, read on the forward strand.
TGCCACCTGCTCACAGCTGTAGTTTACATGGGGGAGTTAGCCTGGGAAATAACATCAGCAAAGGCAAAGTGATTGCTCTGACCACAGTCCAGCTGGGACTGTGTGTAAACACCAACAGTTCTCTTTGCTGTTTGGAGTTTTTCATTTTGGTCTGTACTTTTTCCGATATTTCTTAAAGATCGGGGAGGGGGGAATGTGAGCCAAACGTATATGGCAGTGATGCACTGACTCCCTTAATATGACACAGTTTTAAGTCATGCGGGTACGTGTGCCTCCTCTCACCTGCCTCATCCACTTGCGTTTCATACTCCAGATTTCTGTTGTATTGCATAGTTCTTCCCTTTGGACTAATAATTAATTCTTCAGTTTGGGGCAGTATGTAATTTTGTTGCCACAGCAGCTAAGGAGTCACAATATGGTTCCCCGTTTGGCCCAAAGGGAGGAAGTAATTGATGCCAATTTTTAACTGATGAACAATACTTCCCTGTGTGTCAGCTCAGACATGTGGTTTGTGCATCTGGGAGCTAAACACAGGGTTTAAATGTTCCCACTCACATCCCAGACAGCAGAAATGTGATGGAAATGTTTCTCCTCACTGTGCTGTGGAACAGCTGCACTGACCATCCCAGTACTGCCATTAAAATCCCTGGGTCGGAGCTCCCTCTCCGGCCCCGCAACAAGTGCCATGAGAACACCGACATCTCAATACATTACATTTCAGGAGAAAATACAAATTTACAAGTCGCAGCCAGCCACAGTGTTGCCAGGGCTTACACTTTTAGTTTTGCCCTTTGGAGAGCTATTTCCCAACTTGCTGACTAACAACAGAATCTCAGGGAAGGGAGAATTTTTTTTTCTTTTTAAAGCATATTTCTAGATCTTTTGGCTAAGTAAAAAAAAAAGAAAAAAGGCTTGAAAAAACAAAACATACAGAGTTGTTGGGGCACAGAAAACAGGGGTCTGCAAGAAAGAAGCGAATGTTTTTTTGTCGTATTTTTGAATCCAGTATTTTTAATCTGAACTCATTTCCACATACAAAGCCATGGTTTTTAGACACCCGAGTCTGGCATTACTGAAATAGCAAACGGTCCTTGCAACACCTCTGCGTGCTTAAAGCTGACACATTTCCACCACCGAGCTCCCAGCCTTCAAGCTCGCTTGACAGGAACGGCATAGCTGCTCTGACCTTGCCATGTCCAAAACCAAGACATTAAGAAAGGGCAGCAAGAAGATCAGAACTGCTTATTCTAAGGGCAGAAAGACACATTGCAAAGGCAAATGCAACAAGTGGAGCCTGTCAGGTACAAATTCCTACTCGGAACTCACAGGAGAATGAGGAAACGATGTTCTTTAAAAGGCTGCACACTTAAAAATTTCTGTGAACTGACAACCCGTGAAACTCACTGCCATTAGAATCTACAGAGCCTAAAACACATCAAGGAAAAGATTAGATGCATACGGACAAATTCAAACACTGACATGCACAAGGACGTGAAGAAGCTGGGAAGAAGTTGACCCGGCGTGCAGGAGGACAGGGAAGCAGTACCTGCAGTATGTAAAGCTTATGGGTTTTTTCCCCCAGAAAGTAATGTTCCATTGGTGCTTGCCAAAGCACTCAGCCACCATCTGACATCAGGCTGAGATTAATATGCGTAGAATAACCTTTCTGGCACGTTTCTTTAAAATTACTGGTTGCATTGTAGCTGTGTTTCAGATTTTACTCCCTCTAGAACCAGATAGTCTGTCAAATGCATTCAGCAAATAATATGTTTGCTGAATTTCACGACGTATTAGAAAGCTATTATTCAAAGGAATGTTCTCAATGGTTCATTCAGCTCTGGTCAAGGCTCTGCCATTTGGGCTGTTGTTGACTGAATTTGCAAATCCTCCTACACATGCAGCAAAATACCAAGGCATCACAAGAACAAATTAACTTTATAAATCTCAGTCACCTTTTCCCTTTGCTTGAAACAATGCTGCAATTGTCTTATTTGCAAAATTCCTCTTGGGATATAATGATCTTTAGTCTTAACATGTCACTGTAGTACCACAGAGATCTTAACTTTCACGGTTTGGTTTTGATTTTGTTTTTTCAAAATGAAGCAATTAAGCTAACAAACTCAAAACTCCTTAAAATGCTTTTTGTCTTAGAAATCTGGTGTCTGGGGGCTACTTTATAAAACATAAGGAGAAAATTCTGCTAGTAGTTGTCTCACGTTGAGTACCGAGCAAAAGACTGATAACCATATCTTAGAGTTCATTTATCATGAACTGTGGGAATATTCTAGCAAGTTATAATTAGTATTCATTAATCACAAAAACGGATTATTTTCTCTTTTTGCATTCCATACAGGTTTTAATGCATATTATGTACTGGATTCCACCTACTTTGTGGGTCTTTTCCATTTTAACTCATTCCATTTGTCCAGTTAGTTAAAAAAAAACCAAAACAAATGTGACAGTTGTACAGTCCTTCATAACTGTAATAATATGAAAGAAATTACATATTGCCCAAAACGTTAACTTCCCTTTCCACTGGCACCGGAAAAGCATTTCTAAATTAGCCTTACAGCAAAAAATCACTGTCATTCTGTTTTATCCTGTGAAGACATACTGCTGGGTGTGCAACCCCTTCTGACCAGTAGAATACTGAATCCACTGATCTAACCTTCTTGATGCAACATTGGGCCTTGTTCTTTCTGTACCGCCTGCTGAGCATCAAATATGTTTTGCCTTTTTGTACAGTATAAAATTCAGGCTATCTGTGGACCTGTATAAGGGGCAACCCTCAGTGAAAACAATAGCAAAATGCTTGTGACGCCATTTCCAGTCTGGCAATGGGCCTGACACCACAGGCTGGTCAGAGCCTGTTGATTTTGGCACTAACACCTGAGAGAATTTGTCATAGGAATATGCTATAAAAGTTCTTGAAAGGGGAGACGGTGTTTGCATTTGACGTGTTAGGGAATTGAAGGCTACTACTAAGATCCAAACGAGAGCTGCTACGGTCACAACATTTGCTAGCAGCATTATGGATGGCTGCATATCGGGCAGCATGGCAACTAGCCGTCACACCCTGGAGGAAAGGGTGTTTCAGGACTTCAGGCTCGATATGAGAGCTTGTACAAAACTCTTAGCTGTGGGTGGGAGAGAGAAGGCTGTATCCTACAGAAGCTGCACAGAAGAATTGCAAAGCTGAATTTGACAGCAAAGTTGCAGGCCTGGGTGACAAGCTGGCTACTGATGTCGTCCACAGTGACAGAGGAGCTGTCTGTGAGGATCTGAGGGAAAAGATTAGAATCTTCATTAAACTTCAGCTGCTGGCAAGAAACCCACGAGATGGTATCAGGCAGAGGCCAGTCAAAACAAACTGGAGGCTTGATGTTTCAAGCCAGCTTAAAAAATACAGACAATGAGAAACTGTTTGAAACAATGCTGAACTTTCAGATTCTTTTTATAGTTTGTCTTGAATTTTTCCCAGAAGAACACTATCTAGGTGTGAAAAGTGGCAAGCAATAGTAAAAAAAATCATACATTTCTGCATTTTCAAAGAGCATAAGAGGATATTGAATTAATATATATTCAATGCAAACTTCTAATCAAGAGTGACCCATCTCTATAGGGATTATATTGAATATATATTATGATTATTAAACAGATATGATTTTCTTTAGCCTGCTATTTGATTCCTTCAGACATCTAGTGTATTTAAATCATTATGCTCTTTACCATTTACTCACTGTCATCACTGAAAATCCTTCTATAGCAAGAACATGACTTCATCTCAGAAGCCTTTTAATTACAGCTTCTTCCCGTATTTTTCTGGCTTTTCCTGGCTTTTCCCAGCTTAACTTTACCTCAGTCCCACATCCCAGCTCTGCAGTGCCAGGGCGTGGGAGAAAACCACTTTACACAGGGCAGCTGGAGAGGAAGTGGAGATGAAGACAATAAGGCTCAACTGAAAGGCTAGGAGTGAAAATGAAGCTTTGCCTCCTAAATTCTTTTGCCTCAAAAAAAATTTGCACCTCTAATTTGCCTTAAAAGAATTGCACCTCCAAGTCCATAGGCAGCCACGTCTGCCAAACACAGGCTGCCATATCCCCTCTTGCCCCGATGTGCACACCCTTGAGCCTCTCCTCCATTCCTCTGCAATGAACCTTAGCACCCCTTCTTTTCACTGAAACTTATGTATTTTCCTGTTGTCCCTCCCTAAACTACTTTCCACTGGATAAAATTTGACCTTTCCTGAGCTATATTGTACACATGCTATACTGTATACTTGCTGTGCCTGGCCTTGCACCTGCCTTGTGACTACGTGGGCTTGCCTGGTGGTCACCAGGCCGCTGGCTGAACTTGGTTTCACTGGACCTGCTCTGCACCTCCCTGGCTGGGGATGGGGGGACAGCACTCCTGCCCCTGGGGACAGCCTCAGCTGCCAGTTTTTCCTCCGTTCCTGCAGACCCCTGAGATAAATGCCTGGAGGCAATCTAATCTTCCAGTGTTCCTCCTCATCGCTTTCCCTATTTTTAGGAAAGCAAATCTTTCCTATGGCTAGTACGGGGGACCTTTCAATGTGATACGTTCAGCTGAGTGCTGTTGAGATATTCTTAATCTTGCTCTTATCTTTTCTGCTTGGTTCCATTTTTGGGCTAGCTCTATGACAAGTAGCCCAGCATAGATAAATAATCCCACACATCATCCTCATCCTTAAAAAGACAATTGTTTCCCAGTTCATGTGTATCTGGATGGTTATACAGATGGTGTGAACATCCTTCTGCATGAAGATTTTGTCTCTGGCATTCTTTGTCTCACAACTGAACGCTCACTGTCCCACGATGTCTCCTTCATTTGCACTAAATTGTTCAGTGGATTTACGAAGTCTTGCCTTCAGTGTCTCCTTCACTTTCCAGAAGAGCAAGCGGCTCAGGAGAAGCTTTACTGATCACTTCTGCCAAAGTGAGCAAAAGTTTTCAAGGAGATGCTTTATGGTATTCATTTTCCAGTGGCTGACTTGAGTCGCCATGCTCCATTAAGACAGCCTTGTGTACTAAGCAAGCCTCAGAAATGGAAAATTGTGTCTTACGGTAATTTAGACACCACCCTCCCCCAAAACCAAGATTAATTCCTATAGGATATGTGCTGGCACAGTTCCAAGCAGCTGGGCTTGCACAAAGCAGCCTTTTTTTCTTTAATAGATTCTGGTGAAGTTTTGTCCCTGTCTGTAAAAATTGCCTGTATTCTCCTGAAAATAGAAGCAATTGAGCTTTCCCTGGCCTGATCTGGAAGAAACATAAAAAAGCTCATTTTGTTCTGAAACCTAATTAATTTATGCTCTCAAAGTTCATCACAAAAACTTTGTTGAAAAGTATTTGGGAAAGCAGAGGAGGCCTCAAAAATGCTATTACTTACTATCCATCGTGTAGCTGTGACCCATTCTGATTCCAGGGGAGTACTCTGAAAGTTTTCTGTGTGCAACAATTGCACAACAGTATGCAAAACAGGCACAGGATTCCCTAATATTCTCCAGTTTCATGCTGCAGAACTACTAAAACCAACTATTTACGGGGTTTTCTGGGGTGCAAGGCTAGGTTAGCAGCGGCATCACATTGCTTCTGCAAATGCTGAAACAGAAGCAAGGCTGCTGCGTGCCCTAAACAGAGTTGTTCGTCCTGCATGAGAGTTTTATTCTACAGCAAGGATTACTTTTAGAAACCATCTCCCTATGTTGAGCAGTCAAAAGACATTTAAGGATTTATTTAATTTTTTTTAATCCAGTTTTTTGTTTCCACTGAGGTCAATTTTAAAGTGTTTATAAAGCTAGCTCAGAAAGCTCAAACAGCGAGTTATGCATGGCTGAATTCTAGAAAAATAAACAAAACTAACCTTACTACTGTACTTATCTATCTGTCCTCTTGGACTTTTTGTTTCCTGGGAGGGATTTGTTGTGGTTTGGGTTTTTTTTCTTTTCTTTTTTAAAGCCTATCTTCAAAGTATTGCTCTGTTTTGGATTTTGCCTCTCTCTTTTGAGCAATTGATTTTGAAGTACGTCTACCAAATGTTTGATTCACTAATTTTATCCTCAAAATTATATGTATTTCATACCCTTAACAGCGCCCTCTTTATTTGTTGGAAATGTGATCAAATGAGGGTTAAGGAATAGAGAAGAAGAGGCTAAGCAAACATTCAATTCGACTGTAGGAAGAAGTCTATATATGTGATGTGTGGGTCCCTTTAATGTACTACGCATCTTGATTATTGAGCAAAGCAGTTCAAAGAGATAGGTGATAACTTTTGAGAAATTATTTGATGCACTCTGAAACAGGCGCAGAACCCTAATCAGTCAAAATTCAATAGTACCACTGTTACAATTTTTAATGTAGTTATTCTTATCGCGTGTTGGTACTTCAGGTAAGAGCCACCATTTTACCAGCTGTGAATCGAAGTACATATGAAAATAAATAAAGGTATTGCTATCCAAATGATATTCATAAGAATTAAGCACTAAACTGCACTCATAAATTTGTGCTCTAGCTATTTACATAGAGACATGAAGGGCACCTGAAGTGGAAGAGAGACCTGAGCACTTGTACAGGAACTGAACACCCACAATATAATCAGGTCTTTCTGCTCATGTTTTTTATAAACATGCAATTATCTTTTTAACTGCTTGCATCCCACTTTTGGGCAGAAATAACATGCCATGGAAAAATAATTGTGTAAAAACTGAAACTAGACCTCAGACAAACTCTACATGCAAACTGAATCCTAACTTGAATGTTTCCAAGTTAAGGAGTGTTTCCAAAACTCGAATAAAAACCATCTGATTACATGTAATTTTTAGAGCACTCTGGTGTTTCAGTCCATCACATTTCATAAATGTTCTTTTATGTAGCTGAAATCTTTCAGACATATGAGAAATTTTAAACATTTGAAGTTCTGAACTATATCAAAGCTCCAGGAAACAGGCCCATTCAAAAGGAGGTACTTCTGTGTAGCTGTAGATAAACCATCTGACAGACAAAACGCCTACAACTCTGATGTTGGGCCTTAACACCGGTATTGCTAACTCCTGAAACACACTTCTGTCTGCTCTGAGAGCTACAATAAAAAATAATCACTACAAGAAAGCAGCTGCCCGTAGAGATACAGGAGAAGAAACCAACAGAAAAGTGGGAGATGAAAGGGAAATGTGTGGTAACAAGAGCCAGTGGAAGCGCTCAGGGCTTCATTAACAACCTTCTGGTCCCTTGGGGACTTTGCTTCACAAGCCAACGCCCCCCGCCCGAGACAGCGAGCTGGCAAGTGTCACCCATTCCAGAACTTGGATTGCCTCATTAAAGATTAAAGCTCTTTGCTGAAAATTAATAACTGCTGCACATCTCTCGGAGAATGAATCAAAATCTTTCCTATTTTTACAAGTAAATTAAAGCTGTCTAATTGGACTGTGGCTTCAGGAATTGCAGGTATTCACCTGGACACCCTGTGGTGATAGTTTTAAAGCTGATTTGAAGCTGTGGATGTTATCTACCTGGATTTTTGCAAGGCTTTTGACACCGTTTCCCATAGCATTCTCCTGGAGAAACTGGCTGCTCATGGCCTGGACAGGTATACTCTTTGCTGGGTAAAAAACTGGCTGGATGGCCATGTCCAGAGAGTGGTGGTAAATGGAGTTAAATCCAGTTGGTGTCCAGTCACGAGTGGTGTCCCCCAGGGATCGGTGCTGGGGCCCGTTCTCTTTAATATCTTTATCGACGATCTGGATGAGGGGATCGAATGCACCCTCAGTAAGTTTGCAGACAACACTAAACTAGGGGGGCGTGTTGATCTGCTTGAGGGTAGATTGGCTCTGCAGAGGGATCTGGACAGGCTGGACAGATGGGCTGAGGCCAATGGTATGAGGTTCAACAAGGCCAAGTGTCGGGTCCTGCACTTGGGTCACAACAACCCCATGCAGCGCTACAGACTGGGGGCGGAGTGGCTCGAAAGCTGCCTGGCAGAAAAGGACCTGGGGGTGTTGGTGGACAGCCGGCTGAGCATGAGCCAGCAGTGTGCCCAGGCAGCCAAGAAGGCCAACAGCATCCTGGCCTGCATCAGGAATAGTGTGGTGAGCCGGACTAGGGAAGTAATCATCCCCCTGTACTCGGCACTGGTGAGGCCTCACCTCGAGTACTGTGTTCAGTTTTGGGTCTCTCACTACAAGAAGGACATTGAGGTGTTGGAGCGTGTCCAGAGAAGGGCTACAAAGCTGGTGAAGGGTCTGGAGGACAAACCTTATGAGGAACGACTGAGGGATCTGGGGTCAGGAGGCTGAGGGGAGATCTTATCACCCTCTACAACTACCTGAAAGGAGGTTTTAGAGAGATGGGAGCTGACCTCTTCTCCCTGGCAACAAGTGATAGGACAAGAGGAAACGGGTTCAAGTTATGTCAGGGCAGGTTTAGATTGGATATTAGGAAGCATTTTTTCACTGAAAGGGTTATTAAACATTGGAATAAGCTGCCCAGAGAGGTGGTGGATTCACCATCCCTGGAGGTATTTAAGAAAAGGGTAGATGAGGTGCTTAGGGACATGGTTTAGAAGTGGTGGTGTTTTTATCAGGGTAGGTTAATGGTTGGACTTGATGATCTTAAAGGTCCCTTCCAACCTCACTGATTCTATGATTCTATGATTCTATGTATGGTCATACACAGGGTTATTGTCATCACCCAATTGATTGGCTTTCAAAGCTGTTATCAGATCCAAAGTCAGCCACAACTCACAGAATTTTAGGAAATATTTTTCATATAGTAACTTTAGGTTTGTGCAAAATTTTCTAATTAGAGTTTAAAAAAATATATCACCCTCGCAATGCAAGAAGTCCAACGGTTTCAGTGTGCCACGTTTCGCTAAAATATATCTAAAATGGTAGAATGTTTGTTTTAAGAACTGTTTGATTGCATAATTTTGTAACTTTATTTGATGTGACAATTTAGACTATGTCTTCAATGAAAGAGAGATCAAGTAAACTATATGAATGAGCCCAGAAAAAGGTATTATGAGGAGGCAGTATCAGAGTCAATGTTCACTTCTGCCCTTTGCTACATTTGGAAATCAGAGCTCTAACACACCATGCTGGGAAGCGCAGATTAGCATAACTCTCGAGTGAGCGTGTATCATCGGTATCACAAGCCTGAGCCAACGGTTACCATATTCCCTGGGACTGCTGCCATTAGGTCTTCAGGGAATGTTCTACCAGACTTTAAATGAGGAATGACCTTTAGATAAAATGGCAGCATATAAACTGTGATAGATGGAAATATAGTCTGCCCTGAAATTATTCGAGGATCTTTTTTTTTTTTTCAGAACTAAATATTCCGCTATACTTGATCCATATGACTTTGCACCTCAAAACTGCAGCATTATGTAAAACGTAGCATGTACAGTTTAGCAGCTTTCAAACTGATTATGAAACCTGAACAAGTAGAGAGCTTTCCTCAGACAAAAAAATCATGATATCACACACTAGTATTAACTCAAAGGTGAATTATTTGCCAGAAAGTGTTAATGTCCTCCCTTGTGAATCACATTTGCAATTTCTAATCTATCATATCCTTCTACATAGGAGCCTTTTAAATTGGTTTAAATGAAAAAGATCTCTGAACCATATTTGCAAAACGTATGGAATACTTGGACTGTTCGTTAAGTGACAAGAAATGTTAATGTAACATGAACCACAGGTGAAAACTTCATGTATGGATAAGAGTATAAAGTGTTTGCTTGTGTTCTTGCAAGACCCTCGGAGAGCATTCACAGGATGTCTCTGAAGGTTGATTTTGTATCTGGAGTTAATGGAAAGATGTGTCACACCGTGTCCAATCTTGCAATTCACTGTTACCTACTGTGCTTCTGAAAAGTTATAACTTATTTTAGCAAGTATAGAATATATTTTGGGATCATTAAACATGCTGAAGAGCCTTACACTAAAGTTACTGTAAGGAATTCTCTATTAAAAAAGCACCAATATAAATGAGAATCGGAACAACATTAGGAACACTTAAAGAGCTAATGTAGATAATTCAAAATTTCCATTTGTGTGAAATCAAGCCCAGGGGTGTATTTAAACATTGTTAGTATTTAGGGAGGAGCTGGGTAAATTGCGAGAGACCTAAATACAACCTCACATTAGCTAATCTTCCATTAGCTATCTTCTTTCCAAATTACATTGCTAGCCCCTTCTTTGCTCATGATTCACGATGCGAGAGACGTGCCACAAAACCCAGCACACTGACTGGGCAATCACCTGAATTAGCCAGAAGGAAATGCTGAAAGCTGGATGTCTATATGCAGACTGGAGGAAATCACCTATTTCCATTGGGAATTAACACCTGCGAACTTGGTCAAAGTGGCCCTTTTCCAAAGGATCCTGATGGATAGAGCACACTTGTGAATTGGAAAGTACCTGGACTGAAATCCTCCACAGTCAAATAATATTTGAATGTAACCCTACAGGGGTTCCCTTTTTACAGGAGAAGGAACCATTACAGTTGCGAAGGAACCATCACAATATTTTTCCGAAATGGATGTTTCTGAATTTCTTCTGTGGAACTCATTCCAACTGGCACTCAGAAAGCTGACTAGAAAACTTTTCAGGTCAGAGCAGATCTCTGAAATGCGGAGAGGAATCCAGCTCTGGTCTCAAGTATGTTCATCATCCCTAAGAAAATCCATGCTAGTTCCACTGGGCTTTAAGCACTACCCTATATGAAGACCAAAGGCTTAGGTTTTTGGAAATTTCTGTAAACAGGAAAAGTTTCTTCTCCATTAAAAAATATCAAAGTCAACATGTTTCATTTCAGTCCAGAATGCTCAGATGGATCTTTGCAATATCTGTATGCCAAATGAGAAATGGGAAACAAAGCTTGGGAACGTAATGTGTAATTGCAGAAGTTTCCCTAGAACTGGCGGTTCAGGTTTGAGCCTTACAGGACACAACCTTTGCTTCCATTATTGCCAATAAGGACTTTGTTACGGGCTTGAACCATACGCAAGAGTGGGACAAAATCTAGCAAAACTAACCATATACTGTGTTGCAACACAGTCCTATTGCAGCTCCAAGACTTGAGGCTGCTAAAGTGGCCCCCAGGGATGCAGTCTACGGGAGAGGAGATTAGAGACGGCTACGTGAGAAAGTGTGGCCTCCCTTTATCCGGATCCCACAGTGAAAGTCATCCAAAGTGCAGGACTTTTCCAGGCTTTTATCATCATACAGTGGCAAGGAGGGTGGCAGCTCATAAAAACTTTCATTTGAGAAAATTCCCTTCATTTTCTTAAACGTTCATCCAGTCCTTAAAAAGCAGAATAGCCATGATATTGAGCTCCACAAGTTGTTTTTGCAAACTGAATGAATATCAGATCACATTCTCAGGTCTACACTTATGAAGCATGCTTTTCTTTGATGATTTGAGTCCCTCCTTACCAGGCATATTTACACAGTTTTTGGCAGGACTTCTCCCCCACCAAAGAGGAAAAATGATTTATTTTTCCTTGTTAATTACACTATTACCTATATTTAAAATCAGGGAAAGTGAATACGCTGAAAATTTGACCCTAAACTGTATGTGGGAGGCAGGGTGCCAGCAAGTACTGAAACACATGTAAGTTCTGTTTTCTTAGCAGGAAAGGCAGCAATTGTGAAGGCTCGAGGATATCTACACTGGGTGGTAAAAGTGACAGCAGAAAATCAAAGAAATCTTAGCACTAAGGCAACAGTGTAACAAAAAATACATGTCAGCTGTCCACGGCCATGCAGATTATCACTCAGATAAGACTGTGATAGAGAGTAAGAATTCTTTCCCAGTGTGGTGTTGACACTGCATAAGCTTTAATCTGTTCTTTGCCTTTCAGATCTCTTGCTTCAGAACACAAACACTAACAAGTTGACAAAAGCTGTGTTTGCACATTATAGCTACTTGCAAACTAGCATTTCAAGTTCAAGTTTAAACATATGAGCACGCAAAGCAAAATGAAGTGGAAAGCTGTGATTTTAATGGGGATTTAATCTCTTTTGTTCTTTGACCTATTGTGGCTCTCAGAATACATCAACGCTTCTGTCGCATGAGTTACCTTATTGGCTTAGTTCATGCTGATACAGCCAAGCAAGCATTCAAGTGCGACCAGAAGTGTAGGTTTTGATGGTACTTTGCACTCTTTCTAGCAGCAAGTACGATAAGCACTACCCAATGGGGTATAAATCCTGTGAATCGGCCCAGGCCCCAGCTGCAATCTCAAGTGCAGTGACTCCTGCAGCTGGACAGAAAGAGCCTCGTACCTCAGTTAGAAAGCAGCTTTGGAAAGCAACTGCTCAGGTAGCTGGCGGTGCGCCGAGTGTGGGGGAACCGCCAAGCCTGCTGAGCATCTTCTCTGCAGAAGACCAGAAAAAGGCAGAATAGCACTTGAACAGAACGGTAACATCTCATAACATAACTTTTTCATGTCTGATTATTAAGAAAACAACGTGCTGCGATTTTAGTGTAAATAACAGGCATTTTTATTTCCCTTCCCTTTTGTTACAAAGCTAACAGCCCAAGAATGGAAGTCTCCTAGTTAAAAGTGCAACAGGAACTGTACGACTACAAAAGGAATCCACAGAAGAAGGAATGAGCTAGCTGAGGCCCTCCAGGACAGTGATCAGTCAAGATGGGGCCAGCAGTAATTCGTGGATTACCTATGAGATAACAAGTTTCAAATTCTCTCGCACCAGACTCTCCAAAAAAAAAAAACCCAACAGGCTTCTGGGATTTCACATCACAATCTGTCTCTTGTCTGCGCCATCCTCTCAAAAATTCAGCTAGATTCACTCTAATAATGATACATCTCAAATAAATTAGGAGATTCTCTTCAGGAATTTATGTATCCAAACTGCAACGGCAATCCTGGACAATAGCAGTGATATCTGCTATAATGGGAATATTATATGGAAGAAAAAGATCTGGTAAGAAAAAAAGATATTACTTTTGTATTTGAAATCTGAGAGAAGATTGGTTCTGATGCTCCACATTGCTGGAGATCACCAAGAGAAAAACAAACGGATATTTATCAGCTGTAGAAGAAACTTGCATCTTGTAAGGATCCGATGCAAAACAAAAGTTGCAGGTGTACTGTTGGGAGTTTTTCATTTCAGTGGCTCAGCCCCAGAGGGAGAAAGGGTTAAACTTATTACGTGTAAAGAATCAGTAAGATTTAGGAGTATCCTGGGTATTAAAAATTAGAGAGCTGTCTAGGTTCAGTAACACTGAACACAGCCAGTGACAGCTGTGATGGTAGAATTGTCCATGTGATCATGAAAAGAGGGAGCAGAACGAGTGAAAGGGAGTTTTGACAGAGATGTTACAGCCATGTGGGCCTGAGCATCCTAAGATAGAATTCCACAGACACTTTCCAAACACAATGAGATTTTTAAAGCTGGATCTTGTCATACTTAACAGGACAAATCCTTTTATCTTCCTTCAGCACGATGCTTTCATAAGGTAGCTCTAGCTTCTGTTTGGGTATCACCAATTCCCCGTGTTTACCGCAACTATTCCACAGCTGCCTTCAGAGTATGCTTCAGTCATTTCTCATTTAAGCTTTTTGACTGCATATTTCTTTTTCAGCAGACCTGAGGTAGGAAAAAAATTCGATGACCAGAAAAGACCCTGTCTTAGGTATGTGATATATCCATGTATATCTGAAAATTAAGACGTACAACCTGCTGTTGTTTCAGAATTCCCAGAACAGAGCAGCTCGCTGGACTGCCAGCTTTTACCATCTGTCAGACATAGTTCTCACACTTCATAAGGCTGGCTTTCACTCTGGTGCTATTTTCCTTAACAGTTAATAAATTCCATCCAAATCTCAAAGTGTTTCACATAGCTAGCTGAAGAATACCTCCGATAAGGCATGCTTGTGCAGCTTAACAGACCTCGTTGGAATGCCATGCTAGCTTTTCCATTGAAGGAAATACAGATAACGTTCCTGAACAGTGAATGCTGAAACCAAATGATTAAATAAGAAGTAAATGTACTGCAGAAGGCTAAAAAGGATATAACTACCGGAACTGAACTGTTTTTAGAGAAAGTCAGCCACCTATTCAAGATCTGATTCAATTAAATAATGTCATTGGTATATCCAGTACCAAATACAGATAGAACAATGCATCACAGCGGGCAAAAAATGTTTCTGCAGTTTGTTTTCATCTCTTCTTTTCCAAAAGAACAAAATCCACGGAACTGCTTTTGGAAAACCATCCTCGGGCATTAGAAGGTTCCCATCTGCTTGCTTTCTTTTCTTCCATGGAAGACAAAGCACTCTCACAACACCCAAACACCTCCATCCTTGCAAATAAAGATAATTTTATATATCCTTACAAATAGGGAAAAGGCCGGAACAGCTTACAACATTGCAGCTGGGTGAATAGTCCTGGCATTCCCTTTTGGGTCACACCAGTGGGACACCTAGCCCAGTAGTACGTTCTAGACTGCGGCAACGTGAGGTGAGCACATGAGCCTGGGTCAATATCTGTAGCCCCTTCCCCCTATATTCCTCAGCATCCAGAATTGTTGTATTAGGAATGTTAGAGGATGAAAGCTTGCCTAATTTCTATAAAGTCCATATATAAACTTGCTGCCCTTGAATTCATCTAATCCCCTTTGAATCTTCTAATACCATGAGTTTCCACAGTTCCTCATGGCAGCAAGTTCCAGAAGCTCAACATCTGCTGTGTGAAGAACTTACTTTCATCTGCTTAAAAGAGATACTAGTTTCACTCTGATATTGCAGGATTTGCTGAATAACACTTTCTGCATTCACCTCATCCATCATCTTCATGGTTTTGTAAACCTAAATTACCAGCCCCTCCAGCTTTCTCATCTTCAAACTGAAGAAATCTCTCCTTACAAGACAGCTGTTTCAGCACCTTGATCACTTCACTTGGTCTTCTCTCTACTGACTCTAACTTCAGCTCCTACTTCTTGAGATATGGAGACCAGGCTGCGCACACGGTCCAAGATTTAAAACCTCTCCAAGGTTTTAAACAGTGACAAAGTAAAGCCTTTACATTAATCCATACTGAAGCTCATCTGCCAGATTTGACCTACTCAGTTTCATGAGGCTCTTTAGAGTCCTTCACTATTAGTCTGTCATATGAATGTGAAAAAAATCTTGGTGTCATTTGCATCCTTGGAAATTTCACTGTTCGCTGCCTTCTCTATGTCTGTGATGAAAGATGACAAATTCAGTCCCAGCACTGATCGTTGGAGGACCTAATTGCTTGACTTTCTTCCATTCTGAGAAGCTCTACCTTTTGCTTGCTATCTTTTAATCATGTTTCAATCTGCAAATAAAGCGTTCTTCATATACCATGGAACATCATTTTTCAATAATGTCATTTTGAAATACAGTTCCTATATTTCATGACACATAAAAGAAGATACTGCTGCACCACTTATTTTATTTTTTGGTTCACATACTTGTATTTGGCTAGCTGAGGGCCTTCCACAGAAATACAGGTTGAACAGGCTGATAGTCTTCAAAGAAAGCTTGTAGATCCTGCTTAGATCCCACAGATATTTGTTT
The DNA here is from genome assembly GCF_965231255.1 of Vanellus vanellus. Lineage (NCBI taxonomy): Eukaryota > Metazoa > Chordata > Aves > Charadriiformes > Charadriidae > Vanellus > Vanellus vanellus. Next base: position 38,730,460 of record NC_138909.1, read on the forward strand.
ACAGAACTTGCATGCCAATTTCTATACCCGTGCTATATCTCAGGCAACTCTCTCCTCCTTATTTGTTTGTCACTCTCCTAAGGTCTCCTTTTGACCTTAGGGTTCAGTTCTCCAGTCTTTGAGAATATAGATTAACCTAACTGACTTGAACTGTTTTATCTGGAAATGGGATAATTCAGTGGAACTGCAGTGAATTTACACAAACGTATCTGGGATAATTTAGACTGAAGCATGCAGTAATGAGCAAAAATAAATACTGTTTTTAACAAAACAAATCAAACTAATTTGTGTGCGAAAGAGAAGGTTTAAAAATGTTTCAACATCTCTGTGTTTCCCATTAGTGTCTCTTGGATCATGGAAGAGATGTGAACTTCAGAGACCAAAAGTTCTTAGGCTACTTTAACTCCATGTGAGTCTGTATTCCACGTGGAGTTCAGTGCCTTTCTCCTATTCCTGTACTTGTTCGTGGTCTGTTATAAAGCTTACTAGTGATTGATCAATACTTCTGTTCTGGCATCATAAATGGACACGGCCTATTCTGCTCAATGTTTGTGTAAACAGGCATTGTCAGAACGGGCAACGAACGCAGTAAATACTAATGCTGCAGTAAACAAAAGCTCCACAGCTACAGTGAATCAGCTTAGTAAGAAAGAGTTACAAGTCTCGTGAGTAAACAGCGAGAAAATATTTCCACAGGAAGAGCTTCATAATCTGGTTTGGATTGCTTCTCTGAAGAAGCAGTTTCAGGCCATAGTCCTTTCTGAAGAGTATCTAATGATCCACATATTACATTAATATGTATCACAGTTTTGTTATTGCAACTTAGAGATCTGAACTTAAAATCTGATGAAGATATTTTATTTTATATATTCCTGGATGCTGTATGACAATAGCAGCAGAGATTCAAACAATTCATTACTTGTGATAACACTTTTACTGTTAGTAATAAAAGGACAAATTGACTTTTTAAATGCACAAATTCCAAAAGAAAATGGAAATTAAATATCTAATATAAAACGATAAATAAAAACATCTGGGTTGATATCACTCTGGCAGTTTAGCTCAGACACAACATATTGCCGTTTTTCTCTACAACTGTAAGTAGAAAACTTTTAAGATTATATAAATGTGTTGGCAAGAGGAGAGTTAATCCTTTGAGAACAAAAGTTTCATCCATAACAATGTTTTGTTTAAACTTCAAGTTGTGTATACCCAAAATTGGACTTACATTCACAAATACAATTCTACATGTAAACAGCAAATTGTATAAACAATTCACTCTTTATTAGCCAAACTGACCATTTTATAGAAACAAGCCAAGGTATATACACATATACATGTATGTTTATGTTTGCATACGCACACGTGCATGAAAGTGTTCCCAGAATTGCTACTGGAAGCTTGTCCTTTGATGTACCCTAAATCTGTATTTGGGTGGGAATTTATCTTTTTTCAACATCGTGCATTATAGAATCCACACACAAAAAAAAAAAAAAAAAAAAGAAGGAAACTGCTCTCACAGTGCTCCACAAAAGTTTTCATGTCCTCGGCTTCTGAAACATTTAAGATTATTAACTTGCTGGCAGGCTCCCGAGGAATTTTAAAGCATCTGTGACTGTGCTACTTATTTTAAGCTCTGTCTTCCAATGTTATGAAATCAGCAAACTCTCTTGACTTTCTTAGTAATTCCATTTCATGTGGTTCTGGCTTTCAGGCAGATTGAAGAATGACATAATCGTCTTTTCCCACCCACAGGTTTTGGACTGTTGCTGTTGGTTACACCCTTCCGAGTAATGTGCAACATGAATCTTTGTCTGATCGCATATGCCCATAAATGGAAGACAGCCCAGCAAAGATGACCAAAACACAGTTTCTTGGCTTTCTGCCAATCAGCACCATAGGTGGAATAAGGCTGCTTTGGGTTTTTTCCTATCAGTTAATATTACTTAGATGACAGTGCAGGAATGTCAGTCCAATGCCATGCTGTTTTAAAAGGAAGTGGACTGATTTCCCAATAAACTTTACTCCTGTTACTGAAGGGAGAGCAGATATCTTGAATGTAGTACCAGTGAATAAACAAGCTCTGCGAAGTGCTGCTTTTGTATTTTTTACTGGAGCACTTATGCAAATGCACTCCAAAAAGTACAGAATTCTTCATTTTTGTAGAAAACCCTAGAACTTGGCTCCTAAGCCCTCATAAGCACTGTTGCAATCATACTTTGTATTATGAACAATACTGGACTCAAGTACCAAGCCTACAGCAACAGGATAAACATTGTGGAGAAAAGGCACTTTCCGGAGTTTGTTATTAACGTTAGAGAATTACAAGCAATTTACAGTCCACCACACTGCTAAGTCTCACAAAGCCTCCCCTGACTTCCCTGAAGACTATGAGAGTGTTTGTATGTGTAAGAAATATGGCACGTTAACACAGCACAGAGAGCGATGCCGCCGGCTCTGCGTAGTGCAATGCTCAGGCACCGCTGTAAGTTGAACATAGGATGCAGCATGCCCTGCCCTAGACCCAAATTCAGAATTTCAGAGTAAGAAGTATTCCTTTGCCTTTAAAAAGTGTAATGTGTGTAGCTACGGCACAGCTCAGTCTGCCTTGGCCGTTTGCTCTGGACTCACTGGTCCCTGCAGCAGTTCTGAGAAGACGGTGCCTCTGTGTGCCTGTCTGGTCCATACTGGACAGCACAGGGAGATACGCATATCCTTCCCCTTATACTTTCTACGTAAGTCTAAATATTGGTACATATTAGCTCTAATGACAATTTGATCTGTATGCCTCTGACACCAAAAATATCTAGTAAAAAGACCCTTCATTTCCTGAGTACATTCATTTGCACGATTTGTCTCCAGAAGATCTGCTCTTTACAGTTATGCTTTTCATGCTTGGTCAAATTTTTAAGTGCTGCACAGCATCGTGGCTACTTGGACCTCTTAAGCTGAGGACTACCAAGAGGCATTGCTCCAGGTCAGCTTCAGGGCAACTACTTACTAGTTGGCAATTATGTTGCTGCTTTAAGAGCTAGCACCGAACTGCCAGGCAAATAAAAAAGCACGAATCGTGCTCAAGGAAGCACTAGTCCAGAAGGAATGGAGAAGAATGCATCAAGTTAGCACCATAAAAATAAATGACTTAACCTGTAAAACTAAAAAGTTCCTGACTTCTGATTTCCTTGTCTTCTTGGGCGATGAGTCAGTTCTGGAAAAAACAACAACTGGGCAACATGAGGCAATGATTTAGCATCAGGATGCGCGGTCTAAAGATAGAAGAGGAGACGCTAGAGGATAGAGTTCTCATAGGACTTTTTTTATGATCAGGTACACTCTCGTATCTCCACTTGGCCCTCTTCTAAGTTCAGTGCAGCTGAGTGTCGTGCCTTTCTCTTACTCCCAGCAGCGTGTGATGATAATCCATTTGAACAGGTATCTAGCAGGAATAAAACTGTGAGATAGACTAGAAAATGAGACAAATTGATCGTGGCAGTCACCAAAGGGTGGCATTTACTGCAACAGGAATTCCACGTGAAATGGATCCAGAGGATTATTTCTTTCTCTAGGCTCTGTTCACAGTGCAAGCTACAGACAGTGCAAGCTACAGTGATAGTTTTGTTTCTGCGATAGAAATTACCTGGCTAATAATTTAAAATATTTTAAGAATGGGATAATATGAAAATCCTATAAAATTCTATTTTGGTGCTATTAAAAACTCCAAGGCACTCTACAACATGTCCTCTTAAGGCAATAGTTACGTTCTAGGAAGTTTTTACAAATTTATCTGCCCTTTGCTGACAGAGTAAAATAAATGATTATTTATATGGCCAAGCTCTTAAAATTTTACTAAGTATCTTTAACTCTGCTTATAATGAGATCTATTTCTTGTAGTAATGCAATTACTGTTAATAGCTGTTCTGATACTAAGAAAGAAAATCTGGTTTAGCCGCAGTGGAATTTTAGTTATTTAAAACATTAAATTCACCCATCCACATTAACACCGACACAAAACATTTTAGTTTCTCATATTGACAAACGACACCTTTACACAAGCACTTTTTAAAACACCCTGTATTTTTTTACTATACACAAAGCTATGAAAGTATTCAACTTCTGCCATTATCTCACAGCAAGAAGATAATAGATCTTCCTCTAGAAAGATGGCAAGAGTCTTTGTAAACAGGTAGGTAGAAGGTATATGTCATGATAGACTGTATCAGTCGATATTTTATTTCTGGAATAGATGAAGGCCAAGAATCCAAAGTGCTCATCCAACCTTTTCTAACAACCTTACCTGTGGGAATTCTTGGGGCGAGTCGTCAGCTAGAATCATCACCCCGCAGTGGTTCAATCTTAATACATAACCAGAGCCTGAAATGCTGGCTAAGCAGGCAGACTAACATTTTCTGTGCTGAGTTTAACACTCACGTCCTTAGTAAGTCTGATTTTTGATAATATTCTAAAAAAATGTTGCACAAATAAAACTGGTACACTTATTTAGCAGCATATTCACACAAAGCTAAAGCTGAATTTCTTTTTTAAAAATAGTGGTAATAAAGAACGATTCTGTGAGTAACACTGAATTAAGTAATGAACAGAAAATATCAGATCATCCACCCACACATCAAAAGAACCTGTACTGAAAATAGTACATTGTAACAAATGACTCATGATGAATTGTACTCCATACTGGACAGGTAAAAACTGTATTTGTCAAATTAATTATTATTGTTAAAGCCATGTTCTCCTCACTCTGTTTTTAAATTTTCCTCATGTTCAGTACAAACACCCCTGCATTCAAAAGAACTGAATTTAGACCTCAGATTTCAAAAGATCAAAATAAAACAAAACAAAAGAAGCCTTGGAAATTTTGGCATTTTAGTATTCATAACCAAAAAGACAAATTCCTGTACTAGATATGTTTCAACAGGTAGATGTGATGACATTCTTTCGTCATCGTATTAAGCGTTTACAAATCTCTGTTCCCATTTAAAAATAAATTTTTACTGACTTGAATGAGGGAAGTAAAAGTAATCCAGTCTAATGTACTGAAAATCCTGTTGCTAATTTTCAAACAGTTTAACAGAAGGAGTGTGCATAGTACCTACATATTACTACATTATTTATTGTACCATTTGGTTATTTTTCATTGCATTTCATTGGTGATATAGAAGAGACTGCACTGTGTGGAGCTGCAGCTGACATTTGAATGATGCTTCTAAACCATGTAAGATTTCTTATTTTAGAATAAACTTGAAAGTTTAGAAAAAATAAAAATCAAATAAGCTTATGAATTAAATCAATTTACTGTCAGGTTTTGCCTCATACAAATTTTTTTAAAGACTGTCTCCCAGATAGAAACTAGACTGCTTCATTCATTCATGGGCAATACTTTGGCTCCATGTGCATTTATATAAGTAAGAAGAATTTTGGACCTCCTTTCTATTACATCAATAAGTTTTTCAATTCCTTTTCTGCCTCCTTGGCTCTCCCAGTATATTTTGTCAAGGAACAAAGACTGAAGCAACTTCTCACGTAAACGCTGGCTCCTCAGCACTGAAACTGCAGATTCAGGGAATCTGGAAAAGCACAAAGAAATTCATCAGCTTTGCCATCACTCCGAATTGCAATATTTATGTTGTGGTTTAGCAATCAATTCTATGAATATAGACTGCGACTCAGCAAAGGAAGTCCATGCATGCCTAATCATATGCATGATAATTGTAACTTTTACAGCAGTGGGATTACTCATACGTTTTTAGACACATCCTATAAATATCTTGGGCTGACGATATCTACTCCGGTAACTTAGTGTCTCCTGCTCAAACTGGGAAGAAATTATCAATCTTTTTACAAAATTAATAACTTAAAACTTACTCATTGATCCCTTGTAGTATTTTGAAGTCAAGATTGTCCTCATTTCTGTCAAAGAAACCTTTGTTGTCTATAAAGGCCAAGTGCCTTCGGTCATGCCTTCTCTGAACTATGTGTGTCAGGTCAACAGCATCCTGATCACTACATTTCAGCTTCAGTCCTTGCTGTACACAGGAATCCTCCTTGAGAGGTTTGAATCCACAGCAGTTTCTGTCTAGTCGATTATAGATCTAAAACAAAGTACAGCAGAGTGCCAAGTGAAAACAATATCAAAGTATTTGGGGCAAAGTGTCACTGTAAGACATCTCCCGCTAACACAGCTGACAGGAAAGCAAGCTCAGGACAAGTATAATTAAAGTCAGCAGTGAAATGGCATTGAAGACCTGGTCTCCATACTTCATGTACTGTTAGAAGCAATTTCCCAGACTGTGTAGTTTATCCATTTTATAGCCATGATTTGTTATGGCAGTAGAAATTCTTTGAAAATAATGGAACAATACCACTGTGCAACTGGAATAACAAGTCGGTGAATACAATTCCTTTTTTTCCAGAAGGCTGAAGTTTTTTATATTTTCTCTGCTGGAGAACAATAGAAATAGCACAGCCTGACACACAGAGAGGGTCTCCATTTTGCGGGTCCTATTAGACTAATAGCGTGCAAAATAATTGAAAAGATTATTAAGGGGCACAGCAAACCATCAGAAGCTACAAAATGCAATAACGAAGAGTGCATTTGTAATTGCAGAGCAGCCTCCCTGAGTTGCACTGTGGTATATAATGACGTGACGGCCGAGGCTATTTTTTCCTATGCAAACCCTTGCTTATTCATCGCACAGCACTTAGCTGGAAGGAATACATCTGGTCTAACTTTAGTGGTGTAAATGTTAAGCGTCTCTTCTGACTTAGTCGTTTATGTTCCCTTTCATAAACAACGACAAGAACTAGGCACCCCCAGAGCAAAGGATGCCATTTTAGGATAACCATCTAATACAGGAAGGATAAATCACTCCTTGAAAGTGCTTCCACCCCTGTAGACCAGATAAGAGTAAACACACAACATTGCCAGGGCCCTGAGTGCACAGAGGCTTTAATTGCCCTAAGCACCCTCACCTGGAACCTCCACATACACTCCCTCTGCCCCATGGACCCAGGAACCCTATTTAAGCTCAGGCCTGGCACCTTACCCCTTCTCTGAGTGGGGGGAGGTTTGCTGCTTGTCCTGCTACCTGTTGCTCCTGGATTGCTGCTTGGGGGTTCCTGCTCATTGGCCTTGGAGCTGGCTTGCCGTCTTGTCTGTGCCGGATGCTGACTGGGCTATCAATGGGACCTGTGGCTTTCACCATCCTTTCTGCTGGGCTGCCCCTCCTGCTGCTGGCCCTGCCTGTCCCGCCTGCCGCGGGGCTGCCCTTGGCTCCAGTTCATCTCCCCAGGGACCAGCCCGGCTCCTGATGGGAGGTGTTACAGCATGGAAGTGTGGCCTGATGCATCTAAGGCTTAATGAGTAGTTTATCAAAGGTAAATCATTTTTTCTGACCTTGTTTGTTGTATACCTCTAACTCTTCAAACTGCTCTAAGCATAAAAGCATTAATGTTCACATAAGCCTTCTAAAATTACAATTTTATTTTTGTGACACGCCAGCAAAACAAACTGTTAGGCCTCTTCTCCTGATATAAACTATGTTGCATGTTGAAAAGGCCTCCTAATTTTGTTTGTCAAATGAAAGTCTGAGAAGTTGTTTTTTTTTTTCCTAAGTATATATTACCATTGCCACTAGTCTTGGTGGCAGTGTTTGTCTTCAAATGCAAAAATCCTGAGGAAAGGAACAGATTTCTCTTCTTCTTTCTCCTTTCATGAACAGCATTCAGCATCTGCTGGCACTAGAGCCCCTCTTGCTTGCAGTGTTCTAGCTCATGGTATCTCTCATTCAGCTTATCCAAAGGCTTTGCTGAAAAGCGAAGCAGAGTCCTTCTAGACGGAATCCTTTGGATAGCCCTAACTCAGCTGCACCAGACTTCATTGCATGCATTAAATAGATGAGATCATGTTCTTACAGACAGCCTCTTCATAATATCTTGCACCATTCCAGTATTAAGACAGAATGATGGGACGCTCTGGAATTGATGCTGCAACCATAGCAGTTTAGCATTGGGATTAGTCATGTATTTACGCACATGAGCGGTCAAACCCCCAAAATTAAGGAAGCCATTTTACATTTTATGTCCTTATTTTATCTGAGTTCTTGCAGAAGGCAAGTGAAGGTCAGCTATAAGCATTTTTCAGCCTGCTCCTATGTTTTATAGCATTTGAAACTGGAGATAAGGAATATCCGTTATGGGCACTAAACCCATTCTTCTGGTGGAAGTATGTTTAATGGAGAACACTTTTTACCATTATTCTTTATTTCTGAATGACTCATGAAGTATAGATTATCTTTTTAAACTCAGAACCCCTTCTCGGCATTTTTTTAGAGTCATCATGTTCTACTGATGACAAACTTTAAAGTGATGTCTGAGAGCATCCAGATAAAATTTTTAAGAACCGTAACGCTATTTTTCACTCACTTTATGGTATGCACATTCTTGTCTGGTATAACTGGATGTATAAATCACTCTGATACCTGCTACTATTATAAGAGTAATTTGTTTCTTTGTCATGTGAAGTTCAGTCCTGTTGTATCTTATTTTAACTGACTGCTCCTTCTGGAAAATAGGAGTTCTATTATGAAGATTAAAAACTTAAAATTATAAATTAACACAGAACTCATGAGAATTTTTAAACTCTTCAACAAGAAGACAATGGCATGAAAACGTTAACTCTGACACAATATCTACTATTGCTATAGGGGCATTACTATGTTTAGCATCAGAATAATCCACATATGACTTTATACCAGCTTCTAAGAATTACTTTGCTTGTATTGGGACTAAAGATGGAGCCATTAGACAAATGACAATCTATTTTTATAGAAGAATTGAATGCTTTGTTTAACATAACAAGACTGCAAAAATGTAACCCCAAAAAAACTGGAAACATCCATTCATCCTAGAACAGGGATAGGCGATGTATAAGCCAAGTCATAATTTTTATATTTCAAGAAGTGTAACTCCATAAAAAGCTGAATTATATGAACAACCAAACACAGTGCATAAAACTAGTGCTTGCTGCAGTTTTAAATAAACCAGTAAGTGCTGCAGGAGGCTCAGTCATCTGGACCTGTCTGGCAAGTAAGGACGATTGGAAGTAGTGCCATATCTCAGCAAGCCATAAAATTAGCTTCCAACCAGGTGATTCAGTTCAGTCCTTATTAATACAGGGAGTATATTAATGTTCTACTACATAATTTCTGTAACTGTAGCCACACATGATACCACTGGGCAGAGCCCTAGTTTGCTGTTATTTGAAAAGCTAATGATTATGTGCAACACCCAATTGAAGAACAGCAGCCATATCATTCATTAGTTCCTGCTCTACTCTTTCCTTACTAAGTCACTGGCTAGGTTTTTAAAAAGAAGGAAAATTAGCCACTACAACTGCTATCTCGATCCAGATTTCAGCTGATCAAAACCACTCAAATTACCTCTGTGGGCTGGTGAGGTGTAGAAAGGACCACATAGTTGGGGGGGGGGGGGGGGCGGAACCAACCCACAAACAGATTCAGTTGTGAACATAATAACTATGTTTGGAGAAACAAGGACTTGAGGAGAAACAGTACGCCTGCCTCAAGGTGAAGTAAAGCAAGACAAAAGCCTTTGCTTCCTCTTTTAGAAAATGAGTCAGTTAAATTCTTAATCTCTTTTCTGATTATAAATTGCATTTTGGATATTTAAAACATAAGAAACAACCAGAAACAAGTTCAAACTGTGCAAATACAACTTTTCCCCACTTAGAAAGGCAATAAACTAAAATTACTTTTCTAGGGGTTCTATGTGTGCTCACGTGACTTTTGAGGCAGATGATAGTTGCATTCAGTAAATGTTTTACCTGCAGAAGAAAATCAAAGAGTGCCATCTTGGACCACTCATGATGATGGATTTCAGTACAGCCCCACTCAGCTTTGGGAACTTTACCATTCTGCCAGCATTTCTGCTTCAATAGCTGCTGATATTGCCCCCAGGTTAATCTCACTGAAGAATGGGTACCATTATCTGTTGGACTCAGTGAGGAATCCCAGAGAATAACAGGACAGGCTTGACCATCTGAAAAAGGAAAAACGGATCATAAGTATAGTGCAATACTGTCAGTCTTGATCATTCTTTAGGCATTGCCTAAGCATCAATAATGATGCTGTTTTACAGGTGTGGCAGGAAAAATGGCCAGGGACTAATAACTTGACATCCTTTGGTTAATGTGGTCTTACTCCACATCTAAACCAGCCACTGCAGGAATGGAAGAAGCATAGACATTATAAACACCTTTAGTGTATGGAAGGCTTTCTTTGTTTGAAGCAAGAGATTAATGTGCACAACCATATACTAAACCAGACTATTAAAAAGTTTATAGGTAGAGGTAGATAAAAAGCCTACAATGACACTGAATCAATGATGTAATTTCCCTCTGATTCCAGTGAACTGCTGATGATTTTCAAGAGCTGAAAACTTATGTTAAACTATTTTTTTCTGTATAATGGGCATAGAAACGCTAAAAACCCTACACTCAAAGTGGATTTATTTTGTTATCTTTAGTATTTTAGGCCTATAATGTATGACTTCACAGCTCTGGAATAATATGAGAATACTAGACAGTGTGAACTTAGCATGCATAAACGCCTTGACAAGTACTTTTTTACCCAGATATAACGAGATCTGTTTTGCATAGCAGCTCTTTTGGCCAAGTTCTTTAGTTCTTCTGTGCAAAGAATATTCTGCTCTTCCCTGAAACTAAGTCAGAGGCCTTAGATTTGGTGAATCCAAGTGTTCAGAGTTCTTAATGGAAAGAAACCTTGGCAAAGAATTTAAAATGAGCTTTGCCAGTATAAGAACTGATAAATATGTTTCACCCGATATCAAGTAACAGGCATATCTATCTTCTTAGGAAAGTGGAACTTTCCTTTTCCTTGCTGATGCAATGCTGCTGCTGCCTTAAACCGTCACGGACCTGGGACTGATTGTGGCTTGTACACACTTTAAAACAAAGAAATCCTTTCTGGTTTTGAGTGTAGACAGAAGACCAAAATATAATGTCTTGGTACCGAGAGGAGGAACTATTTAACTGCAAAGCTGCTATTTGCTAAATAGCAAGTGTTGGAATATGTGTAAAGCTTCAAAATTTATTTATATTCATCTCAAAGGCCAATGAACCTAAAGTCCACATTATTGCACAATTTATTGTGTAATTAAATGCAGCATAAACTGTCTCTGTATTCCATGTGCCCATGGAGCCAGAGATGCATCTGAAAAGGAAGCTTTCAGAAACACGCATGAAGACAATGAGATCCACAGCACCTCCTCCAGAGGCAAACCAGACAGACAATAGGACACAGAAAACAGGTATCAGTGCCAATGGCAAGGTAAAAGCTGCTAATGTGAATGTTCCATCTGTAAGCAGCAGGAACTGTTAAAAACACATCTCCATACAGCTGAATCAAAAAGCAACTTGTTGAAAGGATGTTGACTGATCCAAAACAACAAGTAAGAAATTATCTTTGCCCATACCCAGCAGTGAATCATATGTAAAGATCCATCTCATATCCACCACCAGAGCATGACAGGCCCTACATACAATCAAGGCCAAGAGAAGAACAAGCTTCTCTCTAAAACCAGAACGTACTTGATCTTATCTCTGCTGTGGCTTGCATGTACTTGGTGGTCCTTCTCAAGTCAACCCAACGTGCAGCTCTACCACCTCTTTAATTTCCCTCACAGTTGCCCAATGTTTCCTTAGGAACACAGGATGTGCTAGGTTGACAGTTGGACTAGATGATCTTAAAGGTCTTTGCAACCTATTCTATGATTCAGAACATCAATCTTTCCTTCACTAGGATCAGTAATACCTTTATTAGCACTGTGCTCCACACTCTTTCCTCAGCTGAAAAAAAAGCACTGAGCACTCCTGAAAACCAGGCATCTCCTCTACTGAGAGAATTAATTTGGGAAATCCTAGCTATTTCCCCATCTCTCTTGCTCTGGCTCAATCGCCTACATTGTAGATGACTTTAGCCAAGTCAGGTCAACTATCAGCTAAGTTTCTTTTCCAAGCCAGTTGGAGAAAGTCTACATAAGCATTGGGAATTGTCATAAAAAAGGACAGCTTTCTTCAGGACCAAGTCTGATCTATTATTTTCATATCTCCACTAATAGCTTATGTAACTATTCATGAATTCTTCCACAAACCAAATACATAAACAGTCTTCTAACAAAACAAACATCTCCTGTCTACCCAAAAGGGACATGGTAAACAATAGTAATATAAATACTTGAAAAATATGAATAGTATCCTGCCAGTTTCCATTAAGATATAAAAACATTTTTAAAAGAGCAAGGCTAAATACAGGAAACATTCACATTTCAGAGGAAATGGGAACAGAAAAGATGAGCCAAAATAAAATCTTTCAACTCTGTAATATAAATTGAGTTACAGGAATGTGAAACAGCAGCTTCAGTAAAGAGCAGTGACTCAAATTTTTGACGTTTGCAGGAAAAAACATGAAGATGCTGAATTAAAGCAGATAAGGGGTCTGATTCATAGCTGCATGAATTGGCATGACCCTACTGAAATCAGTGAAGCTCTTCTGATTCAAACCTCATGAGGATGGGGCTGAAGTTAACTGAATGATGAAAAGTAGGCATGGGTAAGAATCAGAGCTTCCAGTTTGATACAGCTGGAACTGCGGAGATTGAGCACACTGCAAAACAAGTCCAGTGTGTTCTGCATGCACTTCTTTCCTAATCAGCTTTATATATTAACAGAAAGGGCTACTGCTTTTCTGTTGCTGTAGCTGCATTGCACTGAATCTTGCCCAAAGCTGACTTTATTTTATTGTCATCTGCCATTTTAGATCTATATATCCACTTAACTATCTAAAACTGATCTGCAAAATTGTAAAGATTTTTCAAAAGTTGTGTTGAAACCAGCTTCCTAGTAATCCATATATTTTTTTAAACATATAATATTTTATTAACTTAATAATGAAATGTAATAATTAAACATAATATTCTATTTCTAACCTAAGTTGAATAAGCTAACACAGATGAAACCTCAGGCTGCTGAGACTTGACTACCTCAAGGTACTCAAACTGCTTTACGTGCAGCTAGGCAATGTATCACTGTATGGCTTCTTCAACATAGGCATCATCTTAGATATCCACACCCCACATCACTTCAAAAATAGTCTGTATGCTTCTTATTCACAAAGATGCTCTTGCAAATGTTACTCTTCCATCTTGTGCTCTAACTCTTACCTACAGCATTTTTTCTAATTTCCTCAACAGAAAATACTTTCAAACGTGCCCATGTAAAAAGAGCAAATCTTTCATGAAGTAGTTAAAGCCCTTTCTCAAACTTTTCATTGTTCACTGTAAAGCAGTACAGCTTACCACTGCCACATATGAAAGAAACGGTTTACTTGCACATACATTAGCAGGAGAGGGTAATTTAGTGTGGAAAGATGAGGGGGACTGACATACGGAGCATTACTTGAATTTTAGTTTTTATGATTAAGTTCTGAGGGAAAATATAAGGGACAGATGCAGAAAGCAGGGAGAAGTTAGGCCATTTATTTTTCCTTCTTCCCTCTGCACCTTATTTGCAATGTTTCTGTCCTGTGCTCATATGGATGTCAGAATTAAGGAATGCATGAAATGTGCATTAGTTGCTCTCTAGACTATGGACTGCATTACTGCTTATCCATGAACTTTTCTACCCAATAGAATATTGGAACTATGCCCTCTGTTATCCCTTTGAGAGGTATGACACTACAGTGTAAGTTGTTTGGGATTTTAGATGGAAAACAGGACATGTAAATTGAAGCACTTTAGAGCATTCAGGATGCATACAGCAGCTTTAGGTTTTTCTTATTCTTTTTCCTGACGTTAGTGATTCATAATATCTTTGCCTGCTTTTGGATAACTTTTAGTGGGATGGCAAGGGCAGGGTATAACACAGAAAAATCTACGGCTCCATTTATCATCATGTAGAAGACAGTAAAGGAAAATGACAAGTACAACCAGTGGAACTATCTATCACATGTCATTCATCTATTCGCACTAAACCAGCCATGAAAGGCATTACCCAAAGGAAGAGTTTCTTGCATGTTTTAGGAAAAAAATAAAGCGGTTCTGGGCAAATAGTGCATTCAGTCTTTAGCTAAAAAAAAAAAAAAAAAAGTGAATTGAGTACAACTGTGCTTATTCTTCTCTGTACAGGATCAAACATATTTAGCCAAACATGATATCAGAAAACCAGGGGGCAAAAGAGGTGGTTGTCCGCATGCAGTAGTTCAGACCCTCAGCAAGTGGCACAACAAAACTGCATAGCAATAGCTGCTTATTTTGTACCAAAAGCTGAATAAAGAGCTTAGCCTTGTTGCTACGATCCAAGGAGCCAGAGTCCTATCGCTAGAGCTGTCAGCTGCAGCACAGAAACAAGCCTGCTGCAGCCCATGTTACTCGGTTGTAGCTCAAGCCCTAACAAACACTGGTATTGTCCTACCCTGCAAATGCTTTTGCTGAGCTAGAGGCAATACATGCAGTCATTTTACTTAGCTTCTGTGCAAATGAATTAAGGTAGGGCTCTGACGCTAAGCAAGGTCACTTATGTCTCTTCTGTTCCTCAACTTAAGGCGATCAAATAATGAAGATTCTCATGGGGTATTAATGAGCATCCCAAAACTCATACGCACAGTGGTGAGCCTCCATTTTCTCCACAACAGACACAGCTTTATGATTATTTTCTGTTGTTTTACAGGCATATCCTTCTTTGTTTATAGGTGTGCTCGAGCTCTCGACAATTTTCACACCTTGTAGGTAGCAATAGGATTAATGACTGACTGCTTGCACATGCCCAGAATCATCATCTTTTAGACTAATACTGAATCCAAAAAGGTTTTGCCCACCTATACTCCCCAGGCTTTTTACATTTGACTAATTCATTGCAAAAATATGAGAGAAAGCATTATATTACCTGATATTTCCACCCATGATGGAAAAATAAGATAAACCATAAAAAAAAAAAATCAGTTAAGTCTTAAAAGGGCTTACAGTTAACTAGGGAAGGCAAGGGCAGCAGACAGAGGACTTGCATACAGTATTTTGCTAGACTTAAATAAAAAAAAAAAATCATTGGGGATTTGTGGGAATAGGGGAAATGATGGAACCTGGACAGGGATTTACTAAGCGGTTCTTTGAAACTGCTTTTGACAAAATGAATGACAGTTTTGAAAAGCCCATTTTTTAAGATTTTAATGCTACATCAAACATGTCTTGTTAGATCACATCACAACTGAGGCAAGCTAAAGGGATGGGTCATGGAGAGAGAGATGTTAGCCCAGAAATTGTATACATTCATACACACATGCATACTCTCTAATCCTGCATTGCTTGCTTTCCCATACGAATAACCATGACTTACACAAGCCACCCTGTAAAAAACTTTACAGTGCATCTTAAATGCACATGGGTTATAGAAATGAGCTCACTAATTTTTCATATTATTTTTAAGAATATATTTTTGCTCGTTTTCTCAACACATGTTTTCCAGATTATGCCAAACACAAGCACATAAATAGTAATGATCTCAAGTAGATATTAGGCATCTGAGCTCCAGCATATTTCCAGGCTAAAGAAACGGAGAGAGACAAGGTACGGTAACTGTTCCAAATGCTCTGTTCACCCTTTAGCTGGAAAAAATGAAGTGAGACCAAAATAATGTTATTTCTCTTCTCATCACCTAGCAACACTCTTCTTGCTATAGGAACGTAGCCAGTTATGAGGAAAAGAAAATTAAAGAGGGCAGAATGACACTCTCTGTTCCAGACAGTCCAAAACATACTGTAAGGTGACAGACAGTGAGCAACACAATGCACAATTAGCCTAATAGCGGTTTTCAGAGGCTTGCAGTCTGTCATCTCCGCAGCCACACTGTGCAGAGTTCCTCCAACCAAACTACCTTAATGCCTTATGACAACTTTATAGCAATAAATCTTGCTTCTAAAAATAAACTAGGCATAATGTATCTTCCATGCTCTGCAAGTACGAATGATATTCAGAAGCCTCCAGACTGTTGTTCCTAGACATCCATTCACATTGTTGTACAGGCTGCCAAAGGGAAGGTTACAAAGCAGGAAGAAACTGAAGATCACTGGGTTGTCTTCCTGCTGTCAAACTTTAGAAAGTATTCTTGCATTAGTGTTTTGGGGTTTTGTGGGTTTTTTTGTGGGTTTTTTGGTTTTTTTTTTGTTTTTGTTTTTTTTTTTAAAAAGAAATGCAGACTGGTATAAAAGTACTTGGTATAAGCTAATTTCAGCAGCAAAAAATGAACAGCAAAAACATAGCTAGCGACTTTAGCAATGATTCATTAAAATGCAACGTAGTCCTTTCGGACTCTGATTTGTGACTGTACAAAAATAGCAGTTAGGCTGGAGACATTTAACAAGATAGCAATGTTAGAAGTAGACTTCTAAGACACATTACATGTCTGAAATCTACTTTTAATTTCACTAAAAGTTAAAAATCAAATTTTTAATTGAAAACTTCATACCAATCAGGCAACAGGCATATTGAGATAGTTAATATGCATATTTTTGTCTGCATAATATATAGAAGTGTGACGTGAACCTCAAAATGTACAGCAGGATTCACTGAAATGTAGTTGCGGGTTTTTTAGTTACCGGGGAGAGGGGAGCACTTCTTAAAAATTTTTCACTTCCCCAGAGGAATTGGTGCCATGAAAGTAGCATCAAGCTTCTGCAGGAAAGTCCCCTGCCTCTCTGAGTAGGTTACCTGACTAAATACAAACCCCTTTTCCTACCACCTGTTTGAGATATGAATTCTTGTGCTCACTTTCAACAATATTTTATTAAAGTAAATTCTAAAAGATGAGAAAACTTTTTAAAAAATCAGAAATACCCATCGAAGCACAGGGTATTCTGGAATTTCTTTTACTAGTTTCATTTCAGGCAATTTGCACAACATCATGCGATCTACGGATGACTCCCTCTCTTTTTTCTCATTCCAGGCTATCGTGGAAGGGAAGCTGTTACTGCCCTCAGCAGCTCAGTGGTATTGGATCTAAACTTTGTGGTACTGCGTCCTCTGGACAGGATAATTACACCGCAGAAGTTACATGCAGATACCAGCTTTGTTTCCCTGTAACAATAGTGTTAGTTCTCAGGCTCGCAGGAGTTAAGGGTGGCGGCTGCTGCCCCATGGTTAAGGCAGGAGGGGGAAGGAAACCTCAGCATCCCACCTGCAAGCTGAAAACCATAGCAATGTGTTACCTTGGAAGAACTCCGATCTCCTGCTTACAGAAGGTAAGCTCCTGTTTAGCCCCAAGATCCTATCCAAATGAAAGGCAAACACCTCGCTCATGTCGAGGGGTCTTTTGACGATGCCACAGTATCCCTGATTACAAGAAGTTCCTGTGGTGCTGGGACCTCTTGCAAATACTACCAAGACTGCTTTGTGAGAAGGCACTTCTTGGATGCTCTCTATCTGAGAATCTGCCAGCATGCGCATGTTTAGGATGTCATCTTTGCTCAGCCAAGAGGGAGAGCTCTCGCTGTAAATCCTGATATTGCTTTCCTCAGGCTGGGGCTGTGCCTTTATAGCTCCAGAAATCCCCCTTGGTCTCCAGTGACCTGTCTCCCTGATTGCCATTCCTTTATGCCTGTGTTCATCCAGCTGGTGTTTTCTGGCCTCCAGAGATACTGCTGCTCCCATTGTGCCTGCGGCATGCGTGGCCCTCCCTGGCTGTTGGGCAAAGGTGTCTTCCCGGCCCACAAAAGTGGCTTTTGGAAAGTGCTGCCCGTAGGACAAAGGAGTTGCATGTTTCTTCCTGCGCTTTGGCTTCACCGTGCCTCTGATATTGGCAGGCTTGCTGCGCTTAGACCGCAGGGTGATATAAACTACATTGGGTGGCAGCAAGGTCCCATTGCTGCCAAGCTGGGGTTCCTGCAAATTGGGTGGTGACAGGGTGCCATCCAGTGGGATGCCCAGAAAAGGAGTTTGGGCTGCATCTTGGAGACTTCTGGAACTGATCTTTCGGTGTCCTCCTTTGTGCTGGGGTAAAACATGACCCACTTGACTGACGAGAAATCCCAGGTAGATCACACATGCGGTGCCCGCCAGCAGATTCCTCCTTGTCCTTGGGCGCCTGCAAGTCCAGAGCCTCAGCACCCGTGAGGGGCACAGGCAGCAAATAAACAAGTTTTTGATTTTACTTGGCTGATCAAAGGTGGTCATTTCTCTAGTGAATCCACATGGTGAAAACAACATGAAGTCTTCTGTACGTTCCAGCCAGGATGATGATGCATGATTTCCCTTCCCCGATTTCTATTTCTCCTTTTCCAAATAGCTTCCAGCATGAGTGTTGGACAGAGGCTACTAATACGCCTGGGAACGCGTTTAGTACTAAGGATGCTGACACTCCACCTTCTCAAGCTGCTAAATTCTTATCAGCCACCACAGGGGAAGTGATTGGCTTCAGAGAATGAATGGAGCCAGCTACGTAAGCAAAGTTTACTGACTTGTAGTCTAAAAGATCTGAAGTATCTCCTTTGCAAACTGCAAAAAGAAAAAAGTAGCATTTCATTTCACTACTCACATATGGCATCTGTGGTTCTATATTTTTAAAAGATAGAAGTTCTAGATGAGACAGTATGCATCTAGAAATTTGTCAGGATACATCTTTCACTTTCTCATTACAGTATAAATTAAACACCAAAATCATTAAATACAGGCTCAATTTGCAATCTTAGCTAGCTGTACTCCAGCATTAGAAGAAAAGCTTGTCAAACCCAGGTCATTATCATCTTTTTCTTATGAGACAAAGTCTTCACTAAACCTCGTGGTATGGAAATGCTGTAAATTACACAGTATTAACCACCATTAACTGTAGTAGTTAAATATGTGCATATTCAGTAATATAAAAATATATTAGAAGTGCCAAATTTCCCTAGTTGAATACAAATATAGTTCACATAAATCATAAATATTTAAGATGAAAGATAGTTAATTCCCTTCCCTCTTGTGAAGCCATAAATAGGATCTAGCTATAGTTTATCAAATAAAATGACAGTGGCTTATATATACTTTCAAAGACAAAGATAGAGTAAGTGCACATTGTATATATATTGCTATAAAAATATAAAATCTCTTACCTATTCAGCTTGACACATCCTTCATTCTGGTAAACTCCTTAGGTTAATAAAAGTAACTTAGTAAAAGCTGACGTTCTCAAAGTATTCTAGCACATATTTCAGTTTTAAGCATGGTTCACATTTAGGTATTTCATTGCAAACTAAATACTGTTTGGAAGCTAACTGTACTGAGAGGTGGCTTGCATATGAACTGCTATAAACTTACATGAACCTCACGTTATTAAAAAAAAAAAAAAAGAAAAACCAAAAGCCTACAAACACCCCCCCAGCAACTTCTATTTTAAATTCTGTAATGAAAAGTCCTGTGAAGTATGTGCCTTCCAAAAGTGCATTCCACCCATTTCTAACTCCTGAGGGCCCTCTAGTGCACCGCATGCAAATGTACTGCAAAAATTCCCTTTTTCCACATTTGGGGCTTTCTTAAATTTAAAATAACCCCCCTGCCCCCTGAATTTTAGACCTTTTGGGAATCGTATGTTCTTGTGATGAGAAATAGAAAACAGATAGTGGCTTTTTAAATGCTATTAACGTGGTGTTAAACAGCTCAGGAGCGTTTCCTATTTGTGCTTTCCAAAACGAGGCATAGCATAGTCACTATACAGATGGAAAAGTTGAGGCAGAGAGAAGTTAAGGGCTTGTGCAGAGCTAAGCAGTGAGACACTGGCAAAGCTCTAACTCCTGACTCCTTGCCTAGTCCAAGTACAAAATAATAAAATGCCTAAGTTTGCTGTAATTCAAGCCAATGGAGATATTCTTTTCTCTGTAATTAATACTAAGGGGAATAGACAGTTAAGGAATTGGTTTGTATTTTAGATGGGACTAATCTGAATTTATAAAACTTTGTGAGTGGATTTTTTCACTGGAGGTCACTTTTCTTTACTTTGTCTAAATGTATACTATCGAGTTAAGATTGCAGCATTTGTGTCTGTTACCAGGAAAAGAGCCTTCATATCGCCTGTTTTTCCAAAGCTGAGTTCCGGAAGGAATAGGGATTGCAAGAAATCTCTCTGGCCACTTATATTCTTCTCTTTTATTTTTTTTAGTTCAAATTTGACCAAAGGGACATATTCCAGGTAAAGAAGATTAATTCAAAAAGCTACAGACAAGTGTATCAATAAATTCAGTAAAGATGTGGCTAGTGCTGTTTAACATTTTTTATACTTTAAAGAAGTCGCGAGAGATGGACATTATTAGATCAGTCTTAGATGCTTGAGGGTCCCTCTGAAAGGTGAAGGGTCATTAGCAAGAGGTACCAGCTTTGCAGCCCATTTGACTAACAGACACTGTACATGGCTCAGAGTGACAATGGCCTGCTATATTCTTTTTAATACCAGTGCAAAGTGAGTGCAAAATATCAGCAAAGTTATATGGCTAAAACTGGGGTAAATAAGGGACATCGGGTATTGCAGCCCGAGAGTAGAATTTCACCCATAGGGCATATTTATACATATACACGAAGAAATCTTTTGAAATGTCTAAGATAGGCTCCCCCCTAAATAATGGGGGGGGGGGGGGGAGGAATGTACATGTCCTGGATTCTGTTTTGACTTACCACTGATTATGACAGCAAATAATTCAGCATGAAGCTTTTACTCCACTATATTTCTTCCAAATGTATGAATTATTTTGGGGGATTTTACTTTATATTACTAATGGCAATATAGTTGTTGCATGAGTTGGAAACATCACACTGCAAGAGTGGTTTTCAAATGCCCAGTTCTTGAATGTAGATAGCACCGAGACCTGTCTGTTAGAATCAAGCAGTACTAAAATACAGTCCGTAGGTCCAGTTACTAACAGCTTTCCTTTACTATGACATTTCTCTTAAATTAAAATTTTGGACCCTATATAATCTTTCTACTGCAACTCTTTAAAGATTATCTGGAGGAAATTATAACAGGATATAGAGAATTGGTCTTCACTCATTTCATTTGTAGCCTTGAAATCAAAATGTGGTGTGCCCATTGATGTACAGTGTTGACAGCTGAGTTGTTTTTTTGAGGCTTTCTAAATGTGATGATAGCAATATTTCCTTTATTTTTCATGTTCAGGAGGGAGAACTTATTCTTTAAATGTTGCACCGCTGCATTCTTTGGAGTGGATAGTGGTAGGAATTCCACTAAACAGGATTCAATGTCTTGTTAATTTAGCAGGTATTTGCTTCTAAGTTTGTATCTTTAAAAGATAACATATCAAAAGACATTCTTTTTTTCAGCTCTTGCGGTGTACAGCTCCAACACTATACTAGAATTCACAAAATAACTGATGCTGGAATGGAAACCAAATGTTTCTTTGTGTTTCAGGAAAGACAAAGAAAATGTTTGTTGTTCAGGTGGGTAGCATTCTTCTGTCTGGTATTAGTAACCCAAAGCTGCGGCAGGACACTACAGGGCATTACTGAGCTGAAAGGGTACGTCCTCTGTTGTCATAACATATTCAAGACCAATTTTTTTAAAGAATAAACTGAAAAATGCTAGTTGTCTGACCAATTTCTGCACTTTGCATACCTATATGTAGCCTGTAATGTCAGTTAGATTGTTTATTCCTTGCTCTAAACACTATCTGTGATATTGCCATCTGCATGCATTAAACTCGACTTCTCATGTAATTTCTTTACATATCAGTATTTCATGGCCAGTGTTATCCCTTTGTAAGTTTAGGAACTCAGGAATATCAAAGCTAGTGTTTGAGAATAGCAATGAGCAGAAGAGGGGACTTTAAGAAGTATTTTCTAATCTTTGATATCCCTAGGTATAGTCTGAAATGATAAAAGAATAGCTGAATTGCAGATTTGCAATTGTTTTCTTCTTTGTTTTTGTTTAATTTCTGAAATTCATCTCCACCCGTACCTGCATTTGTAGAAGAAACCAACTTATATTGGTGGTAAGGACTGTCACCCAGGGTGCTGCTGGTGGTGCTGGACAAGCTACAGGCTCTGAAGCAGCTGGTGCCAGCAGTGCAACCAGCCTTCCTAGTAGACAGTCTCTGGCCAAGCTGCAGGAGACGGGTGGACTGAACCAATGACCACCACTCACAAGCTCCTGTTTCTTGACTCATGTGCTGGCAACCTGAAAGAGCCCCATCCAGCTACTTAAACACTCTGCTCCATTTTCAAATCTCTGAAGATGGGAAGACAACAGTAACCCATTTTTTAGGAAATAACAAAAATTCACTAATTCACCAGAATTTTCTCAAAACCTCCTGTTCACAGGCTTTACACATAAATCATCATCCCCTATGCAATCTCCTATAGCCTTTGCATCCTTCTTAATCCTACCAAGTACAGCTTCTTCCTTCTCATCTGAACTATTATTAATAATCCTTATTTACAACTTCTTTCATAGGTGATCTTCTTCCTTCTTTAATCTAGACTAATTACAGCCTCTTGGGATAGTGAATAATACACCTGGAGAACTAAAGAAGAAAAAAAAAAAAGAAAAACATTTGTAACAGTCATACAATATTATTATTAATACAAAAAGCTACCCAGCAGCTAGTATGTTTCCAAAATGCCAGGCTGGGTGTCAATTTTTACAAGTATCTGTTTTGTCTTTTAAAGCAACACATCTCCTATTTCTTCATCTGAGACTTCCTTCTTGCTCAGTCATTTCAGTTTTAAGATATGGGATTTAAAGTTGCTTATTTTGTTAGTTTTCCAAGATGTCTCAGTTTGACTCTTCCCACTGTAGTTTTGGCTGGAGAATTTGCTGTGATTCAGCAAAGAACAAAATATTGTCTGTGCTGGTTTGCAGAGCATTTTGCAACAAAAGACAGTCTTTAAGTGGACACTTGTTATAGAAGGCTCTGAAATTTGAAATATGAATGTTGCCATTCTCCATTTTAGTAAACACTGTGCATTCATGGACTTCTTTTCCCACATACTTCTCAACTCCAACAACCTATTATTTCAATAAAACCAAACATCACAAATAAATGAATCAGAATCTGTCCATATTTGAGGTGTTTTATTTGTACCAGCAGTGTCATTTTAACTGTTGTGTTAATGAGAAAAACAATGCTCCAAAACCAGCTTGGTTTGAAGAAATAGTGAGGAATAAGTGAAACAGTGAGGAATAGATGACCATCAGTTCAAGTGGGGTAGAGACAGTAATTGTGATTGCTGATGGCTCCTCTGAGATATATTCTTCCAGATGAAACCAGGATCAGGATTTTTTGGAAAACATTTTGTCCAATATCAAGATACTTATGAACCCAAAACTCAACAGCCCTCTTTATCCCTGGACACTTGAAAGGATGTCATTTCAGCCTAGGCTCCTTATTGTGTGTGCTCTTGCTTTCTATGTACAGGCAATTCAATATAAAAGATTAACATTTTTCTTAACATGTCCCTTTTTTTCTGAATAAAATAATGTAACACATAGACTCACATTGCCTTTAGAATAATAGAATAAAAAGAACTTTTTTTTTTTTTTTCAGGGCTACATTTGTGATTATTATATGAGATGATTTTCCTCTTGGATGCACTATATCTAAACTGTTTCCATAGAGATGTTCCGCAGTTCATCTCTCTAAATGTCACACACAGACATTTATGTTAAAATGATTGATAAATGGTGCACTCCTTGCTTTACTGAGTCCATGGGACTGAGAACTTATTCTCCAGAAAAAAAAAAAAAAATGTATGTCCTTATTATGGATAATGCAGAATCATTTTGCAAAATATGAAGCATTACTTTAGAAGGTTTGTGCTGTGTTTGTAAGGAGATCGATTTGGGGCTGCCATCTGGAAACTGTACTCCAAGAGGACAGAGAGAAATGTTTGCTTCGTGACTAAACATGCTGACTAATAGCCTGCATTTTAACTGGTCTGGGTCAAATCCTTACAGGGAAATCTGAAAAAATCTCTTCTTGACATCATGCAGTATTTTTTTCCCCACTCGGTTTTGACTGTTGAACAATGCGGGGGGAGGGGGGGTGTGCCTTCCCTGTGCAAAAGGTGGCAATTTTCATGCTTAGGAAAAATAAAAACACCGCGGTATGCCGGCTGCCCAGACTGGATGTCCTGACCTGGCAGGCAGCTTTCCCTGCCTCACTGCCCACCACGGGGTTGGTGGCCACAGCACGGCCCGGCCATGTCACTGCCTTCCCGGGTCTGCCCGCTGCGCTCTGCAGGTGCCTGTGGTCTCCCTGGCCACTGCCAGCAGGCAGGGAGGCCTCAGGGGAGAGAGAAAAGCTGCAGGGAGGCCGCCCTTTCCCCTCTGGTAGCAGTTCCGTCATCAAAACGGTGTCTGTGTTCCTGGGCACGTGCTGCCAAGACCAGGGCGCCTTTTCTTCCATGGGTAGTGTGGTAACAGCAACCGCCTGGGAAGCACACGGGTGCCCTTGCACTAAAAATAAAGACCTGTCTCTTCAGCTGCTGTTTCACAGAATCACAGAACGGTCAGGGTTGGAAGGGACCTGTGGACATCATCTAGTCCCCCTGCCAGAGCAGGGTCACCTACAGCAAGTCGCACAGGACGGTGTCCAGGCAGGTTTTGAATCACGGAGTTTTCAGAGTTGGAAAGGCATGTTCCAGCCAAAGCAGTGATGCACTGACTGTCTCCCTAGCTAGGTTATTCAAATGGTTCACTTTCCCCAAATTTTGTGTGAGAGGGAAAACTGACTAGAAGAATCCTGGTGAGAAAACCACTGTGAGATTTCTCATCTGACTTTGATCAGTCAGGCGTACCAATCCTTCCTTTTAAACTGCAGAATATGCCACAGGACCCCTTCCCAGATTTGCAAAGCCCAGAAGCTTTTCATTATCACCTGTCCTTAATAGCTCCCTGTCTTGTGATTCTTAAGCCACACTTACAACAGCTCCCAAACAATGGCTTCCTTTGGGATCCTCAGAAGGACATCTACTCTTATTTTTTGTTTATTGTTTGTATGAGTGCACATTTTGGTCCAAACACAGAGGAAAGGTCTCTCTTCTGTAGCAGTGTTCTTGCTTTCCAGCTGGGTGACCGGGAAGGTCTTTCTAGGAACATAATGGTGGCCCTAAATCCTAGGGGGCAGTAGGCTTGCCATAAGCGTGCTAAGCAGCAGATGCACATAATGCCTTTAGGAAAGGAAGGGTGTTAAGAATGTGGAGATGATGGAGCCATTCTTCACAGAATCACAGAATTTTCAGAGTTGGAAGGGACCTCTAGAGATCATCTAGTCCAACTCCCCTGCTAAAGCAGGATTGCCTAGAGCACATTACTCAGGACTGCATCCAGGCGGGTCTTGAAAATCTCCAGAGAAGGGGACTCCACCACCTCCCTGGGCAGCCTGTGCCAGTGCTCTGTCACCCTCACCGTAAAGAAGTTTTTCCGTGTATTTGAACGGAACTTCCTGTGTATTAACTTGTGCCCGTTACCCCTTGTCCTGTCACTTGGAACCATTGAAAAGAGCCTGGCTCCATCCTCCTTCAACCCACCCTTGAGATACTTGTACGCCATAATAAGGTCTCCCCTCAGCCTTCTCCAGGCTAAAGAGTCCCAGCTCTCTCAGCCTTTCCTCATAAGGGAGATGCTCCAATCCCTTAATCATCTTAGTTGCCCTTTGCTGGACTCGCTGCAGCAGTTCCCTGTCCCTCTTGAACTGGGGAGCCCAAAACTGGACACAGTATTCCAGTTGTGGCCTCCCCAGTGCAGAGTAGAGGGGGAGAACGACCTCCTTCGACCTACCAGCCACACTGACTCCAGCGTGGAAGACTCCACAACCTCTCTGGGCAGCCTGTTCCAGTGCTCTGCCACCCTCAAAGCAAAGTCCTCTCTCCTCATGTTTAAGACCGGGGAGAGGCAAAAGCGTTTTTTTGCGCTTTTTTTTAGGCCGTGAGTGCCTAAATTTAAGATACCTCTCCGTGTTTCTGCCCCGCCAGATGCGCAGCCGGTGCCCCGGGGCAGCCCCTCCGCCCCGCTGGGCCGCTGCAACCACATGATGGCTCCGCGCGGCAGCGGCTGCCGGCCACGGCGCCTCCGCGGCGGGAAGGCGGCCGAGAGCGGCGCGGAGGCCTACTTCGCCCTCCGCCTGCTCGCCTCCACGCCCCCTCCCGGCCGGGGCGAGCGGATAGGGAGGAGGCGGTCCGAGGCGAAGGGTGGCACTGGCCCGGGCGGTAGGCCGGAGCGGCGGTGGAGGCCCGTGCGTGAGCGCGGCGGGGGCTGGCGCGGAGAGGGGCGGGCAGCAGCGGCCGCGGCAAGGGCGGAGGCCACACGGAGGGCTCCAGGCGAGGGATCAGCGGGGGCGGGCCCATCCCCGGCCCCCTGTCGCCCCGCCGGCTGCGGGAGCCGAGCGCCGTACAGGACGCCGCGGCGGTCAGCCGGGGGACAGGGCGCTGGGGAAAGGAAGGTGCCCGGCTGGAGGGAGGGTTCTGCGGTTTTCTTCTCAGGGCGCGTTGCCGAGCGGTTGGCCTGCCCGGCCGGCTGGCGCTTCCCTCAGCGGCCGCCTTGGCCGAGGGCTGGGCCTGACCCGGCGGCGGGCCGCGTCCCACTGGCGGCCTGGGCCTGCCCTGCCGAAGGAAGCCCGGGCGCGTTGATGTCAGCGGGAGAAGCAACGTCCGCCTGTGCCGAGCGCTGGGCCCCGCGTTCTTCCTGCTGGCGTGCTACCGAGTACTGAAAACACTGCCCGAACGCCCTCCGACAGCGTTTGCCTTAGGGAAGGGAAGAAGCGCTTCCTGAGGAGCTGGTTGGGGGTCGCGGTGTCCCCTGAGGGCGTCGCTCTGAGCCTCCTCAGGAGCGATAGGAATCTCCAAAAATAAGGATGAAAGTATCCACCCCTAATGGCAAATAGATAATGGGAGCAATGTGCAAAAATAAACAGTCGATGTGACAGGCAGCCTCTGAAAAATACCCATTCGATTAGCACAAACGGTTTCTTTTGGATCGTGACAACAGCTTGGATCTACCTTGAGGTGAAAGCTCTCACAGGCAGGCTCCTTGGTTTCATGCCTGTGTGTGGAGACATGTTGCTGTTGTATTGAGCATCATAGTTGGTTGTGTCTGTGTGCGAAGGGAGAAAATGGTAGCATATTTCTGAGGAAAGAGTGAAAATACAGAGTACAACTTTCCAGTGAGGTAAAACAGTGAAGTTAGTAGGATAAGGGCAATATGTGCCAACAAAACTCCATTATATTTCCTCTGCAGCTTAGGAATCTTTACATGCCCTTCAGTAAGGGCTAATTAGTGGGGGGAAAAAAAAAAAAAAACCAAAACCTTCAATAACGTCAGTGGTTCCAGTTGTCTCTGCTTGAATTTCAGATACAACCCCTATGTTCTAGTGTCTTAGCAGCTTCAGCAAGTGCTTGTAGTTTGTCACTTGGCAGCTGTAAACCTTTGGAGACACATATGCTACAAAGCCATCTGGCAACAACATAGGATTGTAGAGAGGAGCTGAACCTTTTAGATGACTCTCTGAAGCTCTCTGATGTGCAAAGTATGTGCAAAAAAGTATAGTCAACTTAATGCTGTGTGTCAGTTCATTATTTGTTCTTCATATTGGATCATACAATTGTGGAATAATTTAGCTTGGAAGGGACCTCTGGATGTCATCTAGTTCAACTTCCTGTGTAAAGCAGCATCATCATCAAAGATGGAGCAGGTTGCTCCAGGCCTTGTCTGGTTGAGCTTTCTCTTGAAGGCTTTAAAATTGAGTTGAAAGTTCAGTCTGAAATTTAGCCAAATTTGGAGCTAAGTGCCCCAAATTTTGGAAAGCTACAGAGTTTTGAACATTCTGAATGAAACATACTCTTTCTTGGTTAATTGGAAGTTGTGTTTCTTTTCCATTTTTGGTGTCATGATTCTTATTCTCCAATTGTGCAACAGTTTTCAGTGTGTACATTCTTGGAAGATAAAAAGCAAGCAGAAGGGTATATTGCCCCATAGCACACATTTTCTCTTAGTAGAATACCCAAAGTATTTTTAAAGTAACATTTCTCTGTACATTAACAAAATCAAAAAGGCTGATAAACCACATTAAATTTGAAAGGTTCTTAGTATTTTGCCTCTATAACGACTTATTTATTTAAAGGCTAAAGTACTGAGTCCTGTGTTCACAGAAGTGCAGTGTAATCAGCTTCATTTCTATGTCCTTAACAGCATGAAGTTCTTCCTGCGCAAAACCCAGCTTTTGTGCCTTACTTGTCCACTAAATGAATTAAATGTATTCACTCAGTGAGTCAAGGTCGATGGAATGAAGATAGCTAATGTAAGCCTTTATCTATCTTAATCATTCTTGTGGTGTCACAGTGTTTCTCAGCCTGTGAAGTCAGTCTTTGAAGAAATCCCAGCATTATTTTTTGCACTGCTCAGTGTCTATAGGTCCCAGGTAAAATACTCTTTATAGAAGAGTTTTAAATACAGTGAAAACTTCCTGGAGAAGCTTATTCTCTAAGTAGGCAAGAAAGACGAAGAGTGAAGGAGAAAAAGATAGTAAGATAAACAGAAATGCCTGTGCCATTGTACCTTCACGATGTGTCTTCTAAATGTCATCTGTGTTTTTCTTAAGTACTCAAGTTAAAAATATACTGACATCTTCTGAGGGGAAAAAATTAAAGAAACTAAATGGTTATATTAGTTGTGGGATTGAATTTTTCACCTGCTAATGCAAATAATTAATTTCAGCTGACACTGATGGCCCTGCTAAAGCTGTAAATAAAAGCACAACCTCAGCGGAAGCAGTTCTCAGTGTCCTAAGGACTCCAGAGAAGGTAAGACTGAAGGGTAAAACAAGATGAAAGAATTTGCAGCAGCTCAGCCCTTCCTTTTGTGTGGAGAGTGTAGTTATTGGCACCCCTTACAAGACTTGGCAAAATTTCCACCATCCTATTTCAGCTTTTTTTCTCCAGGCGGTAGCTAGTTCACCTACACTAGGAAATGTCAAACTCCATTAGGATGTCACGTGAGTCAGTATAAATATCATTACTTTGACAACAGTATTGCATGCATATCTCTATAAATATGCCCCTTTATATTCACAGCATATTAAGTGTCCTGTTCCCATTCAAAGTTAAATTTCCAAACACTTTTCTTATATGTAGTCTTTTAGGCGTGGTGTTAAGATCATGTATGCAAAAATCATGTTGTTATAGTTGTTCTCAGAGCCACCTTTTCTGTCAAAGTCATAATCCATATCAAAATTATATATGTGGTACCTCTGTTGAGTGTAACCTCAAGATGAATCTCCTACTTAAAAAAAAAAAAACAACGGGGGGGAGGTATTATGGGATTAAAAAAAAATCTTTGCTAGTCTTATGATAGGTATGTGGAATGAATGAAGAAACTTTAGAGGCAGTTCTCCCTTTGTTCCCCACAGAAAAAATGAGCTTTCGTTTGTGTTTTGTATAAACTAAAGCAATTCCTGTGGTTATCTTATGATCCTGTATCGATCCTGGTGTGGTATCTATAGAATCTCTGAGCCTGTTCCTTACTTCTAGGCAGTGGGGCTGCAAATTGCTATAGCTGCTTCTGCCAATTGAGATTTCGTCTAACCCCTGCTTTTTTACACACCCCAGTGTGACCCCACTTTGGCTACAGGAATAAGGAATATTCTGATAGAGCATCTCCCTAAAGCATAAGGGTTTACCATAGGCCTCAGATTCAAGTCCTCATAACCTTTGAGTGCATCTCTACATTCACGTTGTTGTATGTTTTCAGACATGATGAAGCTGATTATGAAGCACACAATAGGGATTTTTTTGTGCATCTATTCTTAAGTTACTCATTCACATTTCATGGCAGCTTTTCATGGGATTCTACAGTATACTTTGCATTTCTTTCCAGCTTTTGAGAGATTGATAAGTAGGGTTCTTTAAGTTACAGATTTCTGGTCTAGGGTGGTATTATTTAATACTCCACATGTTTAATTCCACTCTCTGATTTCAGAACCTGTCAGGACTTGCAGCAAAACAACTTCACAAAAAGAGACACCTTCAGAACAAAGATGAATATCGGGAAAGCTTACACTGCCTTTAACATCAGCGATGGAACAGATCTAGCTATTGGATTTACCTCTTCTGCAGTAGCTGTCATTCTATTTGGGACAAACTTTGTGCCTGTTAAGAAATTTGATACTGGTGATGGTAATCTTATTTATATTCTTTTGATGGTTTTGGTATTCTTGCTAATAGGAATAGTATTTTGCCACCAAATATGAGAGTTTCTTTAGCTCGAGTTATAAATGTCATCACAGCTTTAATCCATAGAGTATGTTTTAATTTTCTTTGCTACTGTTAGGGTATAAAGCAATTATGTATTGGTTCAGGATGTGGCAAATCTTTAGAAGAGCCTTTTTATGTGTTGTGTACTTTGACAGTGATGATGTGCATTTCATAAGCATTTCACAATGGAAAGTGAAATGTCCTTTCTTGTACCCTTGTAGGGATTCTCAAATAAATACAGTGGTTTTTTGTCCTGTAAAAGTTGATGGACTTTGGAGTACTGCCTTTCAATTGTGGACCTAACTTAAAAACAATCAAAATTTGAAATTTTGATACTTTTATCTGGTGTCTCAGTAAGAGGAAACAATTGCTTCTATTTCCTACTTGGAATTTTATCACTTTACTAGATTCATGTTGTATTTGCACATTTATAAGTAGCACAGTCTGTTACCAGATCCCTGGATGAATAAATCTGCCGTTATGTTGCTGCAATAATAGTATTTGCATTACAGGCTGGATATAACTTCTCTCTCTTCTTTTTGCCAAATGTGGTTGTAACAAGACAAGGCTAGACTTTAAAGCAAAAGTCTTAGCTCAGTTGGTGTAAAGTTAACTGGTCTGCCTAGTTGACTCTTGGAGTATCCACAAAGGTAGAAGAGATCTGTCCAAAGTTTTTTTCAGCCTCAATGTCCTGGATTATTGGAAAAAACTGAGCTTTGAAGGAGTTTTGTCCTGTGCAGTCATCTGTGTTAGCTGCTGCTAGGGTCCTCTTTGTCAGAAGCCTGTCAAAATTTTCATATGTTTGAGAATCGGGGCTTGTGTAAACTTGGTCCAGAAAAGTGTCTTTTGCAGCTGCATATGAAGAATCCATGGTAAGGAAAAGGTTGACCAAATTATAACACCCCACCCTAAAATACATTTTTTTAATATATTCTAACAGGGTTCCCTGCAATTCATAAAGGAGGTGGCCACCTTTCAATTTTTCTGTACTATTTTATCTAAAACATATTATTGTGAGAGTTTCACAGATGTAGTATTCTGCAAGTTCTCTATTGTGTGCATTTGATTTTTCCGTAGGCATGTTCTTCCAATGGATTCTCTGTGCCTCCATATGGCTAGTTTCTTTGGTGGTCAATTTAATCCAGAATTGCCCCCGGTTTTGGCCTCTGGCTATGGTTGGTGGTTTTGTGTGGGCTACAGGTAAGGACAAAGAGATTCTATTTCTTGAAACACAAAGTAATCCTAACGCTTCATTAAAAAAACAGTGATAAAAACTTTTCGATACATAAGCTAGTAGTTATTTGGTAGTTACTTGGCTTTTAAAGTCTCAGTATTAATGGAGCTGTACCCTTATAGGAAATGTTATTTTATTGTGCTTATTTTATAATCATCAGCAAATTCACACCAAAAATAACTTTAAAAACGGTATTGAGGGAAAGTCCATGTTTAATGTATTTGTTTTTTAAAAACACTGCTTCCTACCACCTTGTAGTTGCCTAAATTTCTTTGCCTTCTGCACAGTCACAGAATCTAAAGCAAAAATTTACAAAATCACAATCTAGTTTTTAACTGATTTTAACTTTGGATTTTTGTATTTCAGGCAATGTTACAGTTGTCCCGATTGTTAAAACTATCGGCTTAGCTCTTGGTCTTTTGATATGGGCTTCTTTTAATTTGCTGACAGGTTGGGCAAGTTCAAGGTGAGTATGTTAACATCTTAAGTCGTACGTAATTAATCTTGCCAATTCTTCATTAATAACTGCAGTGAAAACGTCATCACCAATAAAGAGGATTTATCATACTTATGTAAGACCTTTTTTCCTCTCAGTGGAAAGTACTCAGGTTAATTATTTTATCTTTTTTTGTTTCCTCTGTCTCAATGGGAAGACTACCCAGTGATGTTCATCAACATAATTGAGTGAATAAATAATGTATTTGTTAATGTAAAGATAGTACACTGTTTGTATTATTTTTCTATAGCATGGCTGATAAAATAATTTAAATTAAATTCAATTTTTAAATACCCAGATTAAAAAAAAAATCAATGTAAATTAAATTAGTTTAAAGATTATTTTTGTAAAGTAGATATAGCTTTTTGCAAGCCAACTGAAGCACCAATCCAATATTGCAAATATAAACTTAAACAGAATTATTTACATGAGTAAGGATTTCCAAGACTGGGTTACAATTTAATGATTCGTATGTAGTCAGTGCAACTAAATGAAACTGGTTAAGTATTCCAGGTTTGGTTGGTTTGGAATTGACCCAGAAGAGGTATCAAGACCAATCTTAAATTATATTGGAGCTGGACTTTCGCTAGTAAGGTAAAAATGTATTCTTATAATAAATTTCTGTAATGTAATATATTTAATAACCACAGGGACAATTTGACTAGAGGGCAAATGTATTGTAGTATTTTTTGCAAATTGATTTACTGCAGAATTCATGAGCTATCCATACCTAGCTGGTCAGTGTTGTATTTCAGAACAGAAACATACATAATATCCGGTACAGCAGTGACATGGTTAGTCATAAACACAGAAATGTATTTTTATGCTGGTAGGTATGTTCCAGCCAAAGCAGTGATGCACTGACTGTCTCCCTAGCTAGGTTATTCAAATGGTTCACTTTCCCCAAATTTTGTGTGAGAGGGAAAACTGACTAGAAGAATCCTGGTGAGAAAACCACTGTGAGATTTCTCATCTGACTTTGCTCAGTCAGGCGTACCAGTCCTTCCTTTTAACTGCAGAATATGCCACAGGACCCCTTCCCAGATTTGCAAAGCCCAGAAGCTTTTCATTATCTCTTGTCCTTAATAGCTCCCTGTCTTGTGATTCTTAAGCCACACTTACAACAGCTCCCAAACAATGGCTTCCTTTGGGATCCTCAGAAGGACATCTACTCTTATTTTTTGTTTATTGTTTGTATGAGTGCACATTTTGGTCCAAACACAGAGGAAAGGTCTCTCTTCTGTAGCAGTGTTCTTGCTTTCCAGCTGGGTGACCGGGAAGGTCTTTCTAGGAACATAATGGTGGCCCTAAATCCTAGGGGGCAGTAGGCTTGCCATAAGCGTGCTAAGCAGCAGATGCACGTAATGCCTTTAGGAAAGGAAGGGTGTTAAGAATGTGGAGATGATGGAGCCATTCTTCACAGAATCACAGAATTTTCAGAGTTGGAAGGGACCTCTAGAGATCATCTAGTCCAACTCCCCTGCTAAAGCAGGATTGCCCAGAGCACATTACTCAGGACTGCATCCAGGCGGGTCTTGAAAATCTCCAGAGAAGGGGACTCCACAACCTCCCTGGGCAGCCTGTGCCAGTGCTCTGTCACCCTCACCGTAAAGAAGTTTTTCCGTGTATTTGAACGGAACTTCCTGTGTATTAACTTGTGCCCGTTACCCCTTGTCCTGTCACTTGGAACCATTGAAAAGAGCCTGGCTCCATCCTCCTTCAACCCACCCTTTAGATACTTGTACGCCATAATAAGGTCTCCCCTCAGCCTTCTCTTCTCCAGGCTAAAGAGTCCCAGCGCTCTCAGCCTTTCCTCGTAAGGGAGATGCTCCAATCCCTTAATCATCTTAGTTGCCCTTTGCTGGACTCGCTGCAGCAGTTCCCTGTCCCTCTTGAACTGGGGAGCCCAAAACTGGACACAGTATTCCAGTTGTGGCCTCCCCAGTGCAGAGTAGAGGGGGAGAATGACCTCCCTCGACCTACTGGCCACACTCTTCCCTACGCAGCCCAGGATTCTATTGGCCTTTTTGGCAACAAGGGCACATTGCTGGGCCATGGATAATTTACTGTCTACCACAACCCCCAGATCCTTCTCCTCTGACCTACTTCCCAGCAGGTCCACCCCTAACCTATACTGGTGCCTAGCATTCTTCCTCCTAAGGTGCAGGACCTTGCACTTGCACTTCTTGATTGCTAGAAGAGAGCTGCTGCCGTAGATTCATGAATTTTGCTTCCACTCTTCCTCTTTCCTAAGAGTCTGCAGCTTTTTACCCATTACCTTTACATGTACCACATGATTTTTTTGAGGTACTCACAAAATAGTAGCAGTACTATTCCTGCCTGATGAATTCATTCAGCTCCCACCTGCTTCCTGCCTGTTTCTGAGATATCATGGAGAAGTGATCAACAGGGAAAAAGATAGTGACCAAACATGTTTTCCTGGCAAGCTGCTCAAAGCCTGTGTAACTTGCTCTGCAGAGCTCAGAAGCATGTATTTCATTTTAGCCTCCTGTGTGGAACCTGTATGTGTTTGTCTAGTCCCTCTGGAGGAAGCTGACATCCTTTTATACCTATCCTTATTCCTTCAGTAGGAGATGAATCATCCTCCACATGGAGACATTCTGCTTACAGTTATGAGAAAGAATTCCTGAATCATTAAAATATCTTTCATAAAAATAAAAAACCAGATCCTACCAGTTCTGGTTACATGTATTTATCTGATTTCCTGGACCTGGGGGTACAAGTAGTAATGTTACCCTTTCTTCTTCATTTTATTCACTTAGTGCACTGGAGCACCACTGAGCAATACCTGTTCTCCTTCCACATACGCATGAGGCCCTGTAGGAGGAGTATTCCCTCACTCACATGTGATAGAAGACTAAAACCTAACTTTTTTCCTTGAGCACAGAGCCAATTCTGTGCAGGTTTAAGCTGTTCCATATAGATAGAACTTTCATGCAGATGTTCCATTGTATGTGTGGTTTAGTACAAAAGGGCATTGTTAACTAAAGCAAGTGTTGTTAGCATGTGGTTGTAACTACAAACTGTAAAAAGGAGATATTTCAATCCCATTACATAGAAGAGAGATCTATAAAGTGATACAAAGAGTAATTTATTTTCTTTCACTGAAGACTGTTAAAAGCAATTGCATTTTTTAAATATATTGAAGCGACTTTATGGCAATAATGAAAATAAAGTAATATGCCTCCAAATATAACTTTTGTCTCTGGACACTAAATGTTATGTCCTTATGAGCTGATGTGGTATTTATTGATGTATTTTTCTCTTCTGAGTGCTGTCATATTTCTTTTTATAAAAACTGAAGTCCAGAGTTCTTCAGCTTCATTAGAAAGCACACCTTTACTGAGAGAAAGTGTAAGTACTCTACAGTCGTTACTTTACAGCAGTGAAAGTGCATATCCATTTAAAAACAAACCAAAAAAATATTAATGTTAACCAGATTTGCTAGGTTTATGGTAGACTGCATAAAACTGCATAAATATGCATTGATTGTATTTAGTTTGTGGATCTTGTATATCCAGTTGATTGTGAGTAACAGAAAAGGTTTTCCTAACTGTTTTTTCTCTAATGGCAGCTTTACATGGCTCAGAAGTCTTTCTTCGTTGTGACAGAGATTATAGAAAAGACAGAATGTATTACTTTCCTATCTGAGAAGAGGAAGCAATTTTAATTAAAACTTAACTATAAAACTAGAAGGGTACTTAGGTGAAAGGCAATTGTGTATGACTTATCCACCAGATTTTTGCCACATTAGAGAGCCAGGAGACTGTGAAGAGTTGTTGATTCTCAGCATCAGCTGTTGCTCCTGTTGGAAGCAAATGAGGGGTGCCAGATTGGCTGTCCCTCCTTTGGGACCCCAAAGTACGCAACAAAAGCTGGAGAACAATAGGCTCCTACTACCGTTGTACCTTACTGTAGGTACAATGCCCTAGGTCAGTGCTCAGTTGCTACCTGAACAGAGAGCCTCTCAGAGTTTTCTAGCTGTGCTCAATGCTCACTAGGGGTTCTAGTCTAGCAGACCAAATCACAGAAGACAATCTGATTGCAGGATTAGAATAAAAGGATGCTGCAATTTCTTTGTGCTGCAGACAGGAGTGTTAATGTCCCTGTTTGCAAATACCTCTAATATTCTGATAGTAATACCGGAGCTATCGAGAAAAGGAAAAATCACATCATAAATAAAATCTATAGATTAAATCATTAATCAAATTTAAGGAAGGACAAGTTCTGAAAGTCAGATCTACCTGCATACAGATTTAAAAAAAATGCTAGTGAGTGGTCTACTATGTAATAAACTGAAAGTCCATATCCAAACTTGTACTTGTAAACTTTGAGGTGGGTAGATCCAATTATTAGTTTGTTTTATTAAAAAAAAAAAAATCTACTTTCTTCAGAGTATTTCTGTAAATTTCTTTTGTTTCTCCTGCCATTTTCATTTTATTTTCTTAGAGCAAAACTGTTCTGTTTTATACAATGTTTGAGATTTTTTTAAAATAATAAACTAAACTAAACTTACATGAAAACTCTTGGTTTTTTGAAGTCTATTAATGTTTCTGAAGATACTTCTGATGACTCATGGGTGAACAGACTTTCTCCAGCAAAAAAGAGACTCATGTAAGTTATTAACAGTTCTTTTACTGGTGCAGGCCAAGTAGCCAGAGGAAATGGTTGAACACAGCATAAGAGCAGAATTCGTGTCCTGTGGTTTTCCTAGCACATTAATACACTAATAAATAACAGTTTTTAAAGTACTAGTATAGTGTGTATATCTATATATGAATAGCTGCACAACTAATTAGATTATTCCCTTTGCACTACTGTGTGCTTTACGTTACTGATTAAGTATTAGTTACTACTATAGAAGAATGTTTGGCAAAGTAAATAGCAATAGCAACTAAGTAAGTACAGTGCTGTTTTTTCTCACCTGGCTGATTAGCACTACAGGGTAGAAGGAGCCTATGCTAATAACATGCTTCCAGGTGTGGTTTCCAAGTGAATACATCTGGAGAAGGTGTGGCAGTATGGTAAGGAGACAGCAGAAGTGCTGCAGGTGAAAGCAGCAGCTAGCAAGGAACCAGTGTGGGGAGTGGAGACAGCCAAGAACACGATCTGGAGGTGGAGAAGGGGACTAAAGAGGCAATGAACCTGGGAATAGTTATAAAGAATATATAGACTGAAACAGTGAAGCTGAGGGTGGGAGCACTTTAATTATATTTTTGTGGGTTTTTTTTCTCCTAGCTCTGCTTTTAGGAAATCCTGGTTAGTTGATTTCTCTTGTCATTAATCTAGACTGCAGGTTCTTGGGGCAGGAATTGTCTGTATTGCTTGGCCACAGAGTATAGGAGAACTAAGTTACTGTTTTGAACCATTTCTACACTAGAAAATAAAAATGTGCTACAATGTATTATTTTTGTAGTGTTGCTAGTAATTTTGATATGATATGCAGTCTTTAACTGCAATACTGGACTTAAGTGTATTGTCTACTTCCCTCATTAACACTAGGGAATTAACACTAATGTTTGCTCTGTTTAAAGAGGGTGTAGCCTGGCTGTAGTAGCTGGAATACTCTACGGTTCCAGTTTTGTACCAGTACTTTACATCAAGGACCATGGAAGAAGGAATGAAACTATATACACAGGAGCCAGTCAGTTTGGTAAAGGCTAATAGATCACTTCTACGTTATTTCATCAGTATATTGTGTTCTGCTGTTTTTTTAAAAGGCATAGAGTGAAATTCTTGATACGCCTGAAAACATACTGTGACAACTTACCAGTTCTGTTATATATTGTCATAATCCTAATACTAGCACTCCCTTTTTCTCAGAGGTGAATTACACCATTAAAATAATGGTGAGAAACAGCCTAGAGGATACCATACTTAACTCCTAGCTATGTTTCAGAAGGCATTAAGTACTAGCACCCTCAAAATACAAAGCTTGTGTGCCCAGAACATGAGGTAAACAAGGGCACATGCTGTACCAATTGCCAAATTAGTACACCAGTAAATGAAGAGAAGGTTGATCGTAACTAATGAGAAGAGATATATAACAACATAAGTAATTAAAACCTTGTACTTTTTGAAATTGAAAGCTTTTAACGTAAGTCTAATTGCCAATTTCAAACAACATTTCCCCAGAAACGTTTTGCTTAAGATTCAGTGTATAGTCTATCAGGTAATACCAGCAGCAGTTTGAGCTACGTATTGCTGAGACCGCATAATGTTGCCATTAAGAAATTGTTTTTTATGTCACATACAATTTTTCTTGAATACTATGACTTACATATTCCCCAGCCAGAAAAAACAGATGTTATCGTTACTATAGCTGCCTTTCCTGTTGAGAATTTACGACTCCAAGGAGGTAGAGATCACCTTGCTACATGCTTCTGCTTTACCATGTTGGAAATACTCTCTTTTGCGCATACAAAGTCCATAAAGGATTTATTATTGTTAATGATTAAAGTGATCAAAATTGTGATACATTTTTCAAGATAAAAAGGCCAGGTTGGATGGGGCTTTGAGCAACCTGCTCTAGTGGGAGGTGTCCCTGCCCATGGCAGGGGGGTTGGAACTAGGTGATCTTTAAGGTCCCTTCCAACCTAAACCATTCTGTGATTAAAAAAGGACAAAACTGTGCTGTGTTTAGCTGACACAGTATACGCAGTTGTTTTTACTTTAAATGTATAGAAAAGAAACAAGGCTATATACAGGAATACAAATTTAGATGGTCAGGAGAGGATGTAATTATGTAAAATCCCCACCCCAGTTTTGTAGCCTCACCTGAGAATTTTCTTAAGGTTTTAATAAATTAATTCAGTAGTTTCACCAATAGAATTCCAAAAATAACAAGTCACAGAAATGCATAAAAGTCTGTAATAAATGCTAGGGTCAACATAGCAGTTAGTTCACATTTAATATATGTGTGATTGACCAAATCCATCCACAGTCAGACTGGTAGCTGCGTTTGTCATAATCACAATTGAATTTGGTTTATTAGCAGTAGCACCTTATGTGTTTTTGTCTATGTGAATGCTATCAATGAAGTAAATTTAGTTAATAACTGATGGTTTAGACTAATATAATTTTGTAATTTATCCTTCAGATTTGGATTATGTTTTTGCACACTTCAGTGGAATATTTCTCACAAGTACCATCTACTTTTTGATCTACTGTGCAGTCAAGAAAAATAAACCTAATGTTTATCCCCAAGCCATATTGCCAGGTATGACTGTTTTTTTAAATTAGAAGCTAATTTCAGTCACTTCTTCTGACTGTTTTGCAGTGATTAGTTCAAGCTATGTGTTAGAATTGTAGTTTGTGTTTCAAGTCTCTTCATTTGACTTTTTGTCTCTTTTGAAAGATCACTCTTACTAGGTTAACTAATTAAGGTTAGGAACCAATGGTAGATTTTGTTCTACATCTGAAACTACAACAAAATGGCATTGCATATGGTGGATTTTCAAAAACTGACTGTGCCAGAGTGGAGAGCACAGTGCCCAGAAAATTGTGAACTTTAATTAATTTGCTACCTTAGTTGGAGTAGCTGATTTTATCCCTTGAGCTTTGGTTTAGATTATCAGAGCCAGCTTGTTAAAGTAGTTAACATACTAAAATACATACATACAGTTTCTGTATTGTGCTATAAATATAAATGTTCCACAAATTGCTGTCTATACCTTGCTGTGTATGTGTTTGATTGGGATTTATTTTTCTAGGGTTTGTTTCTGGTGTGCTTTGGGCAATAGCCAATTGCTGCTGGTTCATAGCCAATCACTATCTCAGTGCTGTGGTCAGCTTTCCAATAATTACCGCAGTAAGTATATAAAAAGAAATAACCTGTGACTAGAATTAAAAGTGAAGGTTTTTTTTTTCCCTCCCATTTATGGAATAAGGTTGAAATTATGATGTGTCTAGAGCATTTTAATCAAGAGTACCTATTGCCTCTTCTGCTTGTTTGTACTAGCCTTTGATTTTTTAGAAACATACATGAGTGTGACAAGCACCATCTTGGTCAATGCCAAACCTAAAAAACCAGAAGGATTGAAAGTGTGAGTCTTTAGATTATATGAAATCCAAAGCTCTGTAACCAGAACTATATCAATATTAAATAGTAAACTAAAGTGATTAAAAGAAGAAACATTTTATGCTTTTGTCCCAGGAAGTACATTTTGTTCTGGATGTTTTCATTTGTGATTTTTATCCTCTAGCAGTCATTTTGCTTGATTAAGTCAAGTATTTTTTCTTTTAACAACTCTTGAACAAACAGAACAGATTATGTATCACTGAAAATAATGTTCTTATGTAGATGAGGGAAAAATAGATTAGCCCGTTTTGTCGGTTTATTTTTATTTATGATGCTGTACCTTTAAAGCACTGTTAATTTCCAGAAGCTGCATAAATTCCCATCACTAGGTACAAATAAACTTCGCCTTTACTCTCTTGCCAGTGATGCAAAGGTGGATAACTTCTGGCAAATGAGAGTTCATAAATATCAAAACCAAAGTTTTGCTGAACCGCTGTATTTTGGAAGCAAACTAATGAAACAGTGTTAATAGGGATTAAGCTTTGCCTCAAGATGCAGTAAATCAGAATAAACTCTGCACTATGCAATGAAGAAAAAGACTTGGGATCATTCTAATTAGAAATTGAAGGATTAATGGAAAGCAGCTTTAGTAACTTAGTTATCAGCATGCCTAAAGGGCAAGGATATAAAATCATGAAATGGAAAATTTAAGGACAGCACTGATGAGAAACTGCCAGTCTGGACCACAGGTTCAGAACTACTACTTTACTTCATCCTAGAGAGAATTTCAGACAGCTATTCATCATGTGCCTTTAACAATTTGTTTCATTTTTATAATGCATTCCTGATAGAACGTTCATTATCTAGAAAGTGAAATAACACTTTAGTTATTGTTCAAGTAATAGTTGTCAATTTCACTAGGGAACAGCACCCACAAATACATTCAGCATGTGACACTGTTTCCTGCTGGCCTAAACCTTTGTCCTATCAGCTGTACTGATGATGGAGAGAGGAAGATCATTGTCCAAACATCTGTCAGGTGTTTCTGAGAGCAGCTCTAATGGGAAGCATTAACAGAGCCAGTTTTCGCTTCATATTCAGATAATATTTTCTTATCAGTCATGAGAATTCAGATTACTGCTCCCCCAGGGGAAAAACTATATTACCCGGAGTGCCTGGAAATTATCGTTGTGTATCACTGTTTGCTGTTACCTAGGAAATCTTTACAGCAACATCACAGATAATCAGTAGTTTTCCTGACCTGTCTATCTGGCTAGCTTTGTGCTTTGTCCAGATGCCTGCTATACAGGAAATACATTTATGTTCCAGTCCCTTGATATCATACTGAGTGATAAAAATCAAACTTTGTCCAACTAGTTAGTCGTGCTAATAAAGGAAATGTTAGGAATATCCATGGTAGCTGCCAATAAACCTGAATAGTCCTCTGAAATGTGATAACATTGTGGACTGTAGTTTAGACTAAAGTGAGGCATATTATTTGGACACTACTAAAAGAATGTATAACAGCCAGTGCAGACTCCACAGTGTAATTTAGAAAGAAATTGTGCCTTCTCTGAAAAAAGAAAAAAACCAAACCAAAACAAAAACAACCAATTCTTGCCTCTTTAGCCCTTCTTGAAGATTTTATTGTGTCTTTCTTCATAAAGATTTCAGTGATGTTTATGCTTTTGCCATGAGTGCTGTAATTATACGGAATGGAAGGGACTAAATTTGTTATCCAGACAAAATTCAGCCAGCATGAGAACAATAATGAGAAGGCAGTACATTTTAATGAAATGCTGTAATGTACAAATGAATCTTATTCTTTAGGGTCCTGGCCTTGTTGCTGCGATGTGGGGAGTCCTTGTATTTAAAGAAATCAAGGTAAGTCTCTTATCTAGTCTCTCTTGCTTGTCTTTAGCTCTAGGTACAGCAGGATTTGGTATACAGCTGTATCTCTTGGATTTCTCCTCCTTACATGAAGCTGAAAGTCATACTGCGCAGTTTTCCATGAAAGATGAATAACTGTGAACAATTTTTACAGGAATGAGGATTTGCATTCCATAACTGTATGAGTAGGAGTGGGAGTAAATGAAGACTCTAGTAGGGCCAGAAAGCAGGATGCCAAGCACAGCCTGAAAACCATCTTTATTTGAGTCAGTTCTTTCAGTGGGTGCAGGGGAATGAACTGTTTTCGTAATAATCATATAGACAAGTAGGTTAGACTTCTAGCACCAGGTTCACCAAAGGACCAAAAAATGAGACAGAGGTTAGTTGGCCTTGCTAATTACAGTATAATGTAGAGATCCTAAACTGATATGGCAGTGATCGCCTAGAACAGGCTAATTACTGGATGTTAACATATATGGCAGACATTATTTTTCTAGTGGAATTTGAAGCATTGAACGCCAGTAGTGTAATCCTCAGATTCCCTTAGCTAATCTGTCCAGGATCCAAAGGTACCTAATTTGCCATTAGGGATCATCTTTCCCAGTATTTTTGGTGACAGTGTAAAATGCATTAAGCATCCTTCGATCAGTAAAAGAAGTTCTCTCTCTCCCACTGCACGTTAATGTTACAGCACACTAGAATACCATCATGTTAATTATCCAAATCTTTGTGACTCCCCGAATCTTTCATCCTTTTCATACATTTAGTATAGTCTCTGCATAACTGCTTACTGCTAAAAATAATAGACAAAGGCCTTTAAAAATACTTTTAAAAATTGCTGAATTAATTTTGTGAATACTAAGTGTATGGCATCATAGATTATTGGCATTAAACTGTTTTGAACAACTACTATGTTACAAACATTATATGAAATAAAATGCTATAAAATTTACCATTTTATGTCATGGATTTATTACTTTTATCATAAAATGAAACCTTAGTTCTTTATTTTACTTTTTTTGTGAAGTGGTATCTATTATTGCAACATGATATTTTTCTTTTTCTCTCCCTTTGCCTATCCAGGGACTGAAAAACTACGTGTTACTCTTGGTAGCGTTTTGCATCATTTTGGCTGGATCACTCTCCACGGCTTTTTCTAAAGTTTGAAAGGATCTTCTGGACCAGTAGATGGTGCTACTGTTTAATATAATCAGAAAGACAATATTGGTATATCGCAATACATAATAATTTTCAAAATGAATGTCCCAACATTTACCCTAACTTCCTTCAGGAAAGTGAAAAAGAAAACCTTTGCTAAATGTTCCCATTTGGCATGAAAGAAAATCTAGAAATGTTTGTTTCTGCATTTCTTCGGACAGTAAGAAAATCAAAGAGTTTTACTAAATACAGCTAGATGATTTTATAGTTGCTAATTTTTTTTTTTTTTGGTTCAGGTACTAAACTTCACGTCATCATAAATTACAGTTCACTGTTGGGATGGTGGATAAAGGAGTTTTAATTCTTAGTCTGTAATACTGTATGTATTTGCAATATGGTTTGTTTTATTATAATGTTCAGTCTTGACTATAAAATATGTCTTGGCATATTCTTTGTGGAAATGATACACGTGAAGATGTGGAGCATGTTTTTATTGAGAAGCATTATTCTTTAAAGTCATCTGTTTACATAAAAACGTTATCTTCCAGTAATTTCAGATTTTAGAAGGAAATACAAAGAAAAAAAAAAAAGGTGCTGTGAAGTAAATTACTTTTGTTTGCTGCTAAACTGTTTGTTTAGTTGCAAGAATGTTATGTAGAAATCAGGACCAGGATATGAATAGTTGAAGTGGTTTGTTTTTTTTTTTTATTTTGGTTGCAAGTAAACATTACATTTCTGTGTTGCAATGTGAGCTAAGTATGTGGTTCAAAGTTTGTTTCCGGATAACTTTGGGCATTTTCTGTATACTTTCTTTTCTATGTGGCATATTCAAGTCTTAAAAATTATATATGGCTAAAAAGTATGTATGGCAGTATTTATTACATTGAAGCATTATGCTAAAACTACCCAATCATTATTCTACCCAAAGCAAGGTCATCTATACGTAAATCACTTCTGACAGTCATTGTTTACTTGTTTCTTTAAAAAATTAAATAAAAAAAGTAAGTTTCACAACATTTTTAGGT
This sequence comes from Vanellus vanellus, assembly GCF_965231255.1. Classification (NCBI taxonomy): domain Eukaryota; kingdom Metazoa; phylum Chordata; class Aves; order Charadriiformes; family Charadriidae; genus Vanellus; species Vanellus vanellus. The sequence continues at coordinate 38,774,628 of NC_138909.1, forward strand.
GAACTAGCCAGCTTCTAACTACCTGTCCTGCTAGAAAGCTCTAATATTCAAAGGAGATTCCCTATGAGGAATGTTATTTCCACTATTCCATGACTACATGTGGAGAACTGTTTATTTTCATTCTCATGGCAGCTAATGTTTCTATATGCAAAGCATGTTGTCTGAACCTCCCCTTAGTCTTTTCTTCAGTATATTAGATAACCCCAGTCGTGGAGTCTTCCCTTGTTTCTAATGTGCTCATCATTTTCCTTGCTCTTTCCTGAGCTCTCACTAAGTGAACTAGATCTATCTGGAAAAACTAGACAACACAGTCAGACTACAGTCTTACAAAAAACAAGAACAGCAGTAAGATTTTATTTTTTTTTTTCATCCACTTTGCAAGCTCTGTTCGTGGTTGCATGTCATAGTATGACGCTTTTTACCATCCTGGCTTGATATTGTTCACATGTTCAGATTGCAATCATAATTTCTCCTTTCTTACTTCCACCCTTCTTTGTCTACTATATATCAGACTTGATCTTAGAACTGTTACTTAACCTGCTTTTTCCCATCCTGTATTGTTTATTCCTGCCCAAGCCTCAGAACTTGGTGTCTGACAGGTTTTTCCCCCCTTAGGGCATTTCTCTGATTTTGCTTTGTATGTTAACCCTGTCTTCCAACACATTGGCAGCATTTTCCAGCCAGATGTCATCTGGAAATTTAGTAAACATATTCTCTAACTATTGTAAATAATTTATGAAAATGCTGCCTGACACAAGCTTTTACTTACTTTTTGGCATCTAATGTAATACTTCTTTTCACTCGGACAGGGAACAATTGATTACTTCTTTGAGTACAATTTCCCTCTCTTACAGTGGTTTTATTTAGACTGCATTCTCCCAGCTTTTATGTAACATCTGATACTGTTGTTCAGGTCAAGATACATGTTGTGTACCATCCTAATACCTGATATTGGCAAGAAAACTGATCAGTTTTCTTTCCAGTATCCAGGTCAGACACAATTTCTTCTTGACAGATTCTTGACTGTTACTTAACTAGCCATTATTCTGTTGACTCAGACAAGGAAGAGTAATTTGTTCACATGTTTTTGAAATAACTTGATTTAAATTGGACATTTATAATTTACCTGGATCTGTTTCCCCTCTTCTTAAAGATCACAAGAATTTCTATATTCCTGGAATATACCCCATGCCAGAAAATTGCTGATAGCGAAGAATTGGCAAAACCAAAATATGGTGTTCTCAGGCTCCTCTGCTTTACAGATATGCTTTAATATGTCATTTCTTTCCCAGTCGCTATTAGTTCTTATTCCTCTGTCACTCTTCGCAGTTGTGTTAACACTGACTGTGTGTCGTCTGTTTGAGTAAGACTGAAGGAGCAAGGATGCTGTGCACTGTAGTTTATGATGTCATTGCTGAATAGTGGCAGATTATCTCTTATTTCCACACACTCTCAAAAATACTTGTCTTGTAACTCGCTATTTTGCTAAAATCATTACAATGCAATACAGTGTTTATAAAGATAGTGTGATTACAACACCAGTCCACTTCAATGTACCAATGCAATTGCTCAGGAAGGATTATGTGTTAAGTTTACTACTGCCTGTAGGTCACCTTCCACATTGGGTTAAAGTCTGCAAGTACAGTCTACGCCATTCAGTGAGGTGTACTCTTCACTAGGTTGTGCTAAATGAATTACTAATGCCTCAGTCTGGAAAAATGGTTGGAAAATGTTCAACCAGAACTCTCAGGGAGGAGAACCATGTCTGCATGGGCTTGAACAGTGAACTAGTATGTTATCTCTACTGCTCCCAGAGTAGAACTAGCTTTTAAGGAGCATGTAAGATACATATTGCACAACAGGTCTTCCAGACCCCAGAGATCACTGGAGCACCTTCAAGGGAGAACACGAGCAAGCAGAAACAAAGGTCAGCAAATCAAGAGATATAAGAATGCATGGCATGATTAAAAACTGAGCTAAGCATCATAAAACCAAAGACACCTTTTGTAGCAGAGCTCTGGGAGGAAAAATGAACAGGGGAGCACATGAAGCTGTGTGAAGATGCTGTGAGGTTAGGTGTATCACAGTGTGGTATCTCCTAGTCAACGTCCACAGCTAGGCAAGCCTCAGTACTCACTGAAGAGTCAATGCAGAGGGGCTGTGATAAAATTGCTGGTCTGCCTGCACCAACTCTCCTTGCCAATCCCCAGCTGTGCGAGGAATAAACAAGCAGGATGCCCCAAGCCCAGTCACTGTGGGACCTAGTTTACCCCTAACTTGGGCCAGCTGTTTCCCATCCTCCACTACAGTGAAGTTCCATAGGCCTTGTCTACTACTGTAGTACCCTGAAGATCTGTTTTATTTGGTGCTGTGAGTAGCCTGAGTGAACGTGTTCTTGGGTTTTTCAGATTTTTAGCCCGTAACTTACAGTGACAGGACAAGCTGGCCACTAGTGCTGTAGTGGAAATGTTATGACAGGTTAGCAAGTAGTAGAAAAATTTGTCCTGGCAGTGCCTGGTTTTACTTGCCTCAGTTCAGATTCTGTTTTGCTTGCTGCATTTTTTATTTGTTGTGGTTTAAGATAAGTCTGAAAATGCACAATGAGACTGAATCCGCTATATCCATCCTTTATTAGAAGACTGGCTTTTGGCTTTGTCTTGTGCTTGTTGCGCAAAAAAATAGTTGGCAGTTGAGACGCATTATGTTTAGGTTTTAGTTTTAAACTGTTACCGTGTACTTCAGTTTGCTTTAACTGAATATTATCTTAAGCTTCTACTATGTCTCTAGAGGGATGCTCTTAAGTTAATGTCTGGTATGGGCCCGGCATCCATCTACTGGATACGATTACAGGGAACAGTTGAATCTTCCAGGGCAGGACCACCTTTACATCTCCTAGTTTCTGTATAAAGTCATTGGCTTTCTGAAACACCGAAAAACTGAACTCCTGACTGTAGCAATTGCCATTTAAATGTATATACTTTGATGCTGTTCTCCAGTCTATCTTGTATAGCTGTCAGATGTGCAAACTTAATTTCTGACTGCTAGGGCGTTAATTAAAATTCTTGTTTGTGAAGGCAAGTACGACCTTGATGAAATGCTTTCTTAGCATCTATCCTATTGGATTTGACTTGCCAACGGCAAAAGAAAACAAACCACCACCCCCCCCCCAAAAAAAAAAAAAAAAAAAACCAAAAAAAAAACCCACACCACCTCTTGCAGCTCTTTTCTGTGAAAATCCCTTGTAGTAATTCATCAGGATTTATGGTTTAAATATGTATTTATTCCAACATATTTTCTTATGATGTTTGCATGGAATATATTGAATAAATATTCCACTAATTTCTGAGATATTCTTGTTCTTGAAGTTTTGAGTTTGAAGCAACACTAGTACTTCTTTCATGTTAAAATGCTGGATTAACAGATATCTGTTTATAGAGCTATTTATACAAAACAGTCTGGCAGCAACAGAGTTTAATGAGAGAAAATTCTACAGCTAATGTAAATTATCATGGCTCTGTTTATATCAGCATGTTTTTATGTTTTTATATCAGTGTGGGAACTGAGCCAGAATATAACTTTTTTATTGGGGTGTGGTGGGTATTGTTATTTTTTTTGTATATATAACTGAAGGAAAAAACAAAAGTTGGACTAAAGTGGAAGAATCACATTTCTTGGAGAAAATTATACTTTCAAATGTTTGTTTGTGCCTGTTTAATAATTTCTAAGAATATATTTGAGCTTGCTTTCAGAATTTTTCTCTGGTAATGCTTAGAGGCAAACTAGTCTTTGAAATATACGTAGACTGGGAGTTTCCAAGTAAGAGTTTTGTGTTGGGAACCAGGGAACTCACTGTCAGCTTTTTTTAGATTTCCCTTACCTGCTTATTCCTTTTTCCATGTTTATTATCAGTTAATTTTCTGAGACTCACTGCCCTTCTTCCAAATTTTTATTCTGTCATATTCTTAGTAAAATTGACTTCTATCTGGAAAAATAATTTAAATACATTAATTCCTATGTCTTCAAATGTAAACAGTGAAAACTGGCATTTTTTTATCCCTATATACATTTTTATATTTTATCTATATCATAATTTTCTTTTTCAACCAATATTCAGGGTTGATTAAATGCTAGTTCAACAGTCTGACCTGATCCTTGAGCTTTTTTGCATCTGGCATCAAAGTAAAATGACAGCCAAGATGATGCATGCTAGCAATTAGTGTCTTTTTTCTTATTTTGACCTTGCTTTCAAATAGAAGACTGAAGTTTAATGCCATATTCTGTAATTACTGAATGACTAATGGATTCCACTTTCCTTTAGCTATATATAATGCTGATAGATAGTGAATATGGAGCATTGTATTTTAGCTGATATAGCTGAAGTGATGGTTCTTACATTTTTCATGCTTATCACAAAACAATTTTTAAAAATCTAAAATGTATTTTCTCTTTAAAGTAAACACTGAACAGTTCTTGTGCCTCTTATTGCACCAAAGAGTCTAACCTGGCAGGGGAGATAAGACTCAAAGGAAATGGGACCCGCATTAGTCAGACTAATATTAGTCATTCAGGCAGTCTGACACCACCATGAGTTTTCAGATTGTGTAACTCCTAATGATCTTAGGTTTTGGTGTTTATATAGGAACCAATACACTAGTAAATAAATAAATTACACTTAGAGATACATTAGCTATTTCCCACGTCCTAGCATTTTTCATGCTGTGGATCTTACAATATTTCCTGTAGAACTGGGAGGCAAACTACACAGTTCCCAGGGCCAAAGCAGGGAAGGGGTGGTGAGGGAGAGGGTCTTCACCTCACTACTTAATCAGATGGGAGAACTGGTGGCAGTAATGGTTCTGTGCCCTTTGGATTGCTGTAGTGAGGGCAATAACTGTGTCCCAGTACTCTTAAGCTACTCTCACTGAGCCCATAGGCAAGCCTTAAAGGATGTTGTTTATTGTTACCGTTCATGGACCCGAGAAAAAATTATAGCCTTTAACTGATAAGTCATTTTTTCTCTTTATTGTTTGCGGATGGAGGCTGAGGAGAGGAGCGCTTTTTCAGGAGTTGCAGAATGATAGCTGTTCCCCACCTGTATTTACACATCTGAGCTTTGATCCTAGCCGAGGAAGAGCCCCAGGAGAGCAAAGGTCACAGGCTCCTCACAGATCCAGCTTAGGAGAAGGACTGATCCGGTACTTAACTGAATAGTAATATTTCACATCAAGCGATGCCTTGACTCTGCAGTTCATTTTCCAATTGATTTTTTGCGCAATTGAAAGGTTGGAAGTTGTATAAAACCATATCATGGCTTGTGTTCCTTGAAGCATACTGTGCTCATCAAGTTCAAAGGAAATACTTTACACTGTTGGCTTGTTGTGAGTCCTCCAGATGTACTTGCAGGGAGCATGCATAACCTCATCTTTGACTTCTGCTTCAGATGTTTGTGTCTAGCATTTTTAAGTGAATTAGTTGAAATTTAGTTCATAAATCCATACAAAAGCTACTATTTCTAGCTAACTACATTTGTATCTGATTAAAAATGTACTCCTTTGAGTATTTTTAGAGGATGGCAGCATTTCATATTATGTGATGTTTGTAATGTGAACAACAAGATTATAAAAAAAAATTAAGGACTTGCAACTTGTAACTCTAGCAACACGCATTGTATTTTCTTGGCTTTCAAGATGCTAGTCGCTACAAAACTTTCTTCTTGCACTCTTCTGACTTTTCAGACATTGAAGTAAAATGCTTGCCTGTTTTTCTTCTCCACAGATTACGCTTATTATTGTTCAGTGCCTGATATATTCTTTTTCTTAATTTAGTGAGAAACAATCCATTCAATGAAGCATTAGTGAATTTCACAAAAAGGAGGATAAGCTGAACTATGTACGTGTATTCAGGCATGTACAATCTTGTGTTTTGGTGATATCAACCCATGCTATTCTTTAGCAGATCGCACACCTTTTCTTTTAAATTACTTTTATTTGGCAGTTGTCAATCTTGCCGCGTCTGCTGCATCTCCTTTGTTTAAGGGAAATAGTGGTACCATCAAGATGGACTGATGCAATTAATAGACTTCTGCCGTTGAATCAGGATTTCACTTGTGTTTCACATTATGTGGGTCATATCGATTTAAGATGCTGCTGCTAACCCGACTTTTCTACTAACAGACACCTCACAGTGAAACCAGTGGATAGGATTGTGAGGCTTTTTTGTGTACTTAGGGGCGAAAAATCAGCTACATTAATGTGCTTTGCTGTGAAAACATCACCTGAGGAAATCCTGGGAGTGGTGAATGGCGCCTTAGCCTAGCGCATTAAGAAGAGTATGTCCTTGCTACTTTTTATCTGATTGCTGTGACAGAACTGCTGTTTCCTAAATTTTTTTTTTGCTTTTTTGCTTTCCTTTGGTGAGAAGATTTAGCTTTAATTTTTACCTGGAGATAAACACTTTGCAAACGTCTGTAAATTTACTATGCCCTGCCAGGCTTACAAATTTATTTGCTGCTTGTCCGATTTAGCATAATTTCCTTGCCTTTACAGATAACATCTTGAGTTTACTAGAAATTCAAATTCTTGGCTGCTGTAAACACAATTTTGCATATGATTTGTTCTTTATCAGCTATGACTTAGACATCAAGAATTAAATATTGTCTGCTGTTTGTGGTTAGGGCTGTTTAAGGATGTGATGTGTCAAGTTTGGTGGTCTCTTTCGGTTTGAAGTCTTCATAAACTGACCCCACCTGGAGTACTGCATCCAGCTCTGGAGTCCCCAACAGAAGAAGGACATGGACCTGCTGGAGTGTGTCTAGAGGAGAGCCACGAGGATGATCCGAGGGCTGGAGCACCTCTCCTATGAGGAGAGGCTGAAAGAGTTGGGGCTGTTCAGGCTGGAGAAGAGAAGGCTCCGGGGAGGTCTTATTGCGGCCTTCCAGTACCTAAAGAGGTCCTACAGGAGAGCTGGGGAAGGACTTTTTACTAGGGCATGTAGTGATAGAACAAGGGGCTTTAAACTGGAAGAGGGCAAGTTTAGATTGAACATTAGGAAGAAGTTTTTCACTTTGAGGGTGGTAAGGCACTGGAAGAGGTTGCCCAGAGAGGTTGTTGAGGTCCCATCGCTGTAGGTGTTCAAGGCCAGGCTGGACATGGCCTTGGGCAACCTGATCTAGTGGGAGGTGTCCCTGCCTATGGCAGGGGGGTTGGAACTCGATGATCTTCAAGCTCCTTTCCAACCTAAACCATTCTATGATTCTATGATTTTATGATAAACTGTCAGTTTGATAACTGGAGCTGAAAACACAAGAAAGTATCTGTTCACTGGGCCTCCATGAAGTATGCCCTGGCCAGGATTTGGAGACCTCTTACGTTTCTTTCATGAGAGAGAACAAAACCAGCATGGTTGGACTCCAGCTGTAGCTAGATTTCTGAGTAGCTAGAATGCATAAAGAGCTGCTACACCATTAAATCACTTCTGAAATTTTGAAAGGAAGAAAGTACTTCAGAAAAACTATTCCACTCTGTCTTACATTAATTTGTTATGTCTTTGTATCTGCTGCTAGAAGCATTAGCTTTTAGATTAATGACAACGTGCTGATGGAAAATTATTCAGAATATAAAATTTTAGGGCTGCCATCAAAGCATTGCAAAGAATGTCAGAGATCCAAGTGACTGAGTTGTGTGCAAAATACAGTGACCCTAAAAGTGTAAATAGCAATATGTGTGTCCATAGACATAGAGGGATACACTCTATATTAGATGCTTTTAACTAAGAATGATCTGTGGATTGTTGCAAGTAGCTGTCTGAAAATGTCAATTCAGTGATAAGTTAAGCAGTTGAAAAAATGCTAGTGTGTTTGAAATTATTAAACAGTAAATGGAGAAGTATCACTATGCCAGTTTACAATTTCAGTTCACTGATCTCTGAAATATATGTATAATGGATTTTTTAAAGTCATAAAGAAACAACATATTCCTCCCTTGTACAGAATAATTCCTTATTTAAGTAAAATTTAAGCCTCAGCCTGAATTACAGAACAAAAATGTGAAAATAACACACCAATACATTAAGTAATAATATGAAGCACATGAATAAGGAATGATTAGTCACTATAGGTTATAATGCAAGAACAACTGAAGACACAAAATAGCTAGATGAGGTTTGAAAGATAAAAGACAGTGACTTTTTCAAAGAAAGCATAATCTGCATTTTGAAACTTATTCTCAGAAGAAGTAGTGTACATTATTCTTATAAATAGGTTCTGAACCAATTAATGAAAGATAAGGCCATTTCTGACTATTGGTCACAACAGCTGGTCTGAACTGAACTTTTGGCTCAAGCCTTTAAGGCACCTGATCTCCAGAAGGTGGTATTTCATGATAGAAACTTTTTAGTCCCAGCCATAATCACCCAAAGACTGGTATCTGCATATATTTCAGATATGTTCATTTCATTAAGATGGTCATATAAATTTCATGGCTAGATTAAGTATATAAACATCTTTTCAGTGTAATTTTTTAATAACTCACATTACTGGAAGGTTCCCAAACAGTGTAAATGTCATGGGTAGTACTGACATGCAATGCTTAAACTAGAACTTAGTTTGTCATTTAAAATCTGTTTATATTGATCAAGAACTTTAAATTAAAAGTCATAATTTTACTAAAAACTCTGAAATATTCTAACACAGAACTTCATACAACCAGAGGCTGTTTCCAACAGATGTGTATAATTCAAACTGTACCATGCCTATTAATGGTGGTACTGTTTGTTTACATTGCATCTGCTGTGGCTTCTGTCCTGCTTCTTACTGCATGGCAAAGAAGTTTCTTCATGAAATCCGCATGTGATCTCTTAGTACGGGTGGGAAAGACTTTTGATTAAGGGTAATTGTATTTTTTCTGCAGCTTCTGTCCAAATTTATGACCATGGTTTGTGTTAACTGCAATGACAAACGCTAGAAAGAGTATAAGTCAAAAGGCAAAACTCCAGAAGGCAATAAAATGGAAAACATTAAAGAGAGATGACAGAGAGAAGCAGAAGGAACAGGCTAGTAGAAATAATCTGATGAGAAATATAAGCAGAACATTTATGTAGGACTTCCAGTAGAAGGACAATGAGCTTTTAATTAGGATATGGGAGACAGGCAGGAATTCAGGAAGTACAGGTGACAGATCAAACCAAGAGGAAGGTGATTGTCTTTTCAGTGCACTGTAGTAATAAAATTAAAAAGTAATGAAGTTACAGTCACAGTTTCCAATTACATGAGTTGAGGGGACTTTCAGCAAATCAGTTGCAATCTGGCATACTGAATTGATTATGCTTCTGATTTAGGGACTGTGTTATGTTTTAGCGCAAGATAACAACTCAGAATCTGTCTCTTCTAGACTTACACAGTGAAGTACAGGATAATGAAATGAACAGACTTCTGCTGGCTGAGAACACGTTAGGTATTTCACCCCAACCATTGTGGTACGTCACCAGCATAACTTATTTTCCTAGTTACTCAAGTAATAATTCCGTTATTTCCCCTTGTGTCTGTTCTCAAAAAACAGGACCGCACAAATTTCCATTGTGCTTTAGAGTCTTCGTAGAGAAATTTGTAGTCACTAAGGTTGTCTAATAATGTTTGAACCTATTAGAGAAAGGATATAGCAGAAAAGAAAGTGTTTTGGTCCTCTTATGACTACTTGAATAACTATTAGAAGCAAATTTCATTCATTTAGAAAAGGTGTTCTTGTATGCAACTGAAAATATTCATAGTTTAGTAATAATTCTGTCAGTTTCATAAGGGAATTAAATGCTGTGCTAACTTTACCAGGAAAAGAATCTTTCCATTTAAATTAAGCGCGGTTCTTAGCAAATAGTGTTGAACTGATCCATATACTATCAGTTTACTGATAAGGCAGTATCTCGTGTAGCTCTCCTAATGTTATCAGAAAAAAAGTAGTTATAGGGGAGATAATACTTCTAGTGCTGCCGCTATGATCTGAACAGCTGCTTTTTTTTTTTTTCTTTTTTAAATAGAGATTGCTGTGCATGAGGAATGTTAAAGAACTTGTCCATTTGCCAACCTGCCTTATCTTTTAATTCAGGCTCTCTACTACTTTTATAAAAATTCTCTACTTCTGTATCCTGCTGAAGCTGTTTGTCAGATTTTTAAATATGTAAGTCCAGGCCCATAGTCAGTTCCTGGAAACAGCATGTGCCTGTATGCCATACTGATGCTGGTATAAACGGATTATCTTGTTTTCCAGAATCTTGTCTTCCACTTTAAAATGAAATTTAAAAGCATGTCCTTCAGCTGAAGAAGTTTCACAAGAGGAGCCCTGATCTGAATGAGCTGTGTGACAGGCACACCAGTGGATGAAATTGCAGCCTCCCAACGGTGCGCTCACGGATGGATTAATAAGGGGAGCTAACATGTGGCAGCCTTGACAGGAGAGTGAGTCAGGTGGACAAAATGTATATGCCTAACCTGTTCCTGCATGGTAAACTCGAGTGTGGGAAGAGGAAAAATAATCCCCGAAGAAAGGATGCTCTCAAAGCAACGTGACTGATGAGAAGCAAGAGCTAGGTAATTTTAAATAGTAACAGTGTGCTTCAGTCAGGAAATGATAAAAATCTCTCAGTAGCAGGGGTGCTTTAAACTATTCAGTAAAATATTCTTATTTTGTCCATACTGCTGTCTGGAAACGTGGGCAGGTGCAGGACAAAAGGGGTGGGTGATCTGCCTATTCCTGTAACCATACCCTTATCCTCACTTCTGTACAAATCACTGTTGTAAAGAAAATCTGAACTACCCATAGCATCACTGTCTGCTCCTGAGGTGAATCTTAAAGAGGCTCGTTTTATTGACACCTGCTCCAACTGATTATATGACAATATAACCATCATTGTTTTGCCCAATGTAGCTGTAGAACTCAATGAGGAGGTTACTATGGTAGAAATTGTACCTTAAAAACAAAATTATAATGGTTGATCAGGCTTAGATAGACATCAAAGCTTCTGAGTGGTCTGGTATTTGCATAACATAATCTTGTAGAAGCATCTTAATGTTATCTCTGTACTCTTTATGATACCCCTATTGCTGGCAGCATTCTCTAACCTCTTGTGTGCTCTACTGTGCTAATCTTGCTGCTCCCTTCTCATTCTGCTTACCTTCAAAATAGTTCAGCAGTAAAGATCGTAAGCAAAGGAAAGGTATTCCTCAGGCTGTGTGGAGAAGAGCTACCCCTTTCCCTTCCTAGGAAAGCTTGCCTTCCCATGTTTTAGTCAGGTAATATCTCAGCGAAATACGGTTAAAAAACAATCAATAACTGGTAGCTCCGGTATATTAAAAGGTAAAACTTAAGGTTAAATTCTCTTTGAAACAATTACTGAATAACACTAGCTACAAAACCCAATCTGGGCATAGGCTAATTATTTATTTCTTGTAGCCATGGGTCTGGTTATCAAGATTAAGTAGCTTCACAGATTTCACTCTCTGTTATGTTAGGGAATTAATAAGAAATCTGACTGCAGTAAAAAGACAGTACCATCTTTTTAAAATTACAATTTAAGTGATCTGTTAATGCTACAGTTTGCAATTAAGATTATTTCTCAGTTAGGCTTTTATCCCCTTTAATTTTTCTATACTTCTACATGGTGCAAGAGGGAGTAAATGTGGTTATCTGCTGCAACACTTATTCTATATTTTAGTTTAAAGATTTTCCTGTTAATTGCAAATAGTGAAGGTTCAGAGAAATTATGTCGTCGTATTTTAACCTGTGCTGAGAGTAGTCAAATGGCTTAATATGAATGATCCAAAACAGAAACACATATTTTTACATTTTTACATTTTCTTTACATTTCCCAGTTGTATTTATCTTCCTTTTGAAATCTATGGAGTAAGATCTGAGGAAAAAAAATACAAATATGTATATATATTTGTTCAGGAGTATAAAAATATATATATAAAGAAGGTGAACTTATTCTGCTACATTAAAGGTCACAGCAGTGAAAAACTGCCTAACAGCATTACAAGTTCAGGACTGCCAGTTATTGTGAGCCCAGAATTCTAATGATGCAACGTTCTTAATAATAGAAGTAAAATCAGAGGCATATTATGGCAAATAACCATTCCAGATTTACATTCTCGGTTGCCTTATCACACTGAGGAGGAAAAATTATTCTGCCTTTCCTAGTAAAGCAGAAAACCAACATCCTTTTCTTGGACTGTGCAGTGTTGGAAAGAGGAAAACTTCAGTGACTGTCCCCAAGCAATATATGCAGGAACATGTTTTTAAAATACTTCAGCAGAAGTGGACGTGTTTAATCTGAAATATTTTCTCCTCTTTAGCAGTGTGACCAATAAACAAGTCAAACAAATAGAGAAGGGGGTATTGTCCACAGATAGTTTTGCTTTTGAGAGTGTGAATCAAGGTAACCCTGTCGTGGAATGGGCTTGCGACATCTGCAAAATATTGGGAAAGAAATAAAAACATGCAATGAAACTTCAGTTTGAATATAGTTATAAGGGTTGGGGTTTTTGCAAGAGGTATCTAAGGCACTCATTGTGCTAGAATGCATGGACAAATACTAAGGATCTCCTGTAGGAAATCCCCACGGAGGCATTACGAGGAACCTAATTTCCAGCCAATAGAGGGCACAGCCCTTGGGAAGGGGGAATAGGACGAAGGCAGTAGAGGAAGACTATTCTGGTAAAAGCAGAGTTTTTTAGTGTGAAAGAGGATTATACTTTTCCATGCCTCCAGACCTGATGAAGCTGGAGGGCTGGTTAACTCACTCATTCCTAACCTCATGAATTTGCCTCATGATTTAACTTGCCCTGCATCTTTTTTTAACATGGCGGCAGTTTGGTGCTGAGGCAGTGATTTCCATGTAAAAATTATTAATTCTGCATTCACTGAAGAACCTAGCGGGGGTTTTTAATATTACTAAATTTTGTAATAGGTATGCAATTTTCAAAAGCATTCACTGAAGAACCTAGTGGGGGTTTTTAATATTACTAAATTTTGTAATAGGTATGCAATTTTCAAAAGCCAGAAGGGAGTTAGAAAGGGAGTCTTTAGAAAGTGAGTAGAAGTTCAGTGTCTTAATTCCCAAAGATTCTTTAAAATCATATTGTAAGTAAACAACCCAAAGACTAGTTTTGATTTGATTCTTACTTGCTTTAACACAGAAACGAATTAACGAATAACAGTTTTTGGCCAGGACGCTATCATCTTGCTCTGGCTGTGATTAGGTTGATGTCAAAAATAGCCTTTTAGAATAACCAGTGTAGAAGTGTTTATTGAAAATTAAAAGAGAACTAGAAAGCAAGCGATAAACAGAACATGCAGATCTTGGTTGTTCATTTTAATGGACAAAGTTCTACAAAATGAAATTTCTTCTACGTAAACTGCCAGTACCACAAAGAGCATCATATGCAGTAATAAAATAACTGGTTTAAAAGTGCTTTCATGTCTTATCAGATATTTGTTGAATGCATTCTAAGCATTAATTTTATTTCTGATCTGACTGCTACATTAGTGGGAAATAGGCATTGTGCCTTACTGCATTAGTTATCCATTTATAAAATTAAAATGAAATTACATTTACTTATGACTGACACTAAGAAAGTTTAATAGAAGAGAAACAATGTGAGGATATCACTATTAAAGGATCCATGATAAAGCAGAAATAAAAACATTTTATATTGGGGGTGGGGTGGGATGTGTGTATGCATAAATGCTATTCTGGCCTACAGAGAAATTTCCAATTTTAATTACTTATGTGTCATTTTCAGATATTTTTTTTTTTTTGTAACAGAATATCTCCTTACAGCAAAGAATCAGAATTAAGAAAGGAACAGGGAGGAAATCCATGTGCAACTAAGATGGGCCTAAGCTGCTAAACTGCCTGAACATCAATGCAAATATAGATAGTTGTTTTCATTATATTTAAAAAAAAAAAAAAAAAAACCAAAACCAAAAAAAACCAAACAAACCAACAACAATATTGAGCTAAGAAAATTTTTATGTTTATCTTACTCCAAAATACTGCTACAACTTGGAAAGTGTCATGGTGATAGGAGAAACAATAGTTTTATAAATAATATGTGTTTATTTTTTTAGGTATGTAGCACTACCACTGCTTACTGTTACTCCTGCTTCATGGATGTTTCTTCTGAAGGAAATATGGCTACCCATTTGTGTTCACGTACAGTCTCTTTCCTGCGTGAGAACTGATAATCAGCCTTTGAAGGTTTGTCAGTGGTAAACTCAGGGTGTGCAACTATATAAAGTGATGACTTGGTCACATTCAGGTCACACTCAGTACAAGAGCTCACATGGCACCATTGCAAAAAAAAAAAAAATTCCAATTTTATGGAGGGCGTTCCCAGGAGGAGTTGGGTGAGTGACTTGAGGGGCAGTGCACAGAGACCCTTGCTGTTATTTGATACTATGTTTTCTTTCAAAAAATTCTGCTCTGAATAATGGTATTTTACCCAATGAAGGTGAACTATCCATCAGTTAACTCTGCCGTTGTCTGTAACAGAAAAATCCTGCAGATGCCAATGTTGATTCAGACCTGTTAAGCTAATCACAATGATGCAAAAAGCAGAAAAGGATGTTAATCTAGAGAGAGGCGGGACTGTAGATTCTCATCCTGTGATGTAAGTGAGCTAGGCTCAAGGAGACTAGAAAGGGATCTTTCATTTCCTTCAATTGCCACAAAAATAGGGTTAGATTGTTCTCAGCAGTGTAAAATGGTCAAGTAGCAGAACACACAGGAATAGCCCTGAGAGTACAAAGACTGAGCAATAAAACATGATGTGTTTTAGGTAAATCTTGATGAGCCTTAATGGGGAAAAGAAAAGTCTATTGTTATCAAGAAAAGTTAATTGCTGTTGACTGGCCTTGGATTCTAGGAGTGTTCAGTCCACACTGTGGACTTGGTAAGATGTTTATCTATACTGTCTGGACAGAACTGAGGGTATCTGAAAATTTTGACCGACTTCCCTGATAGGAAACATAAGAAAAAAAAAAAAAAAAGGAAAGAAAAAACCCACAAGAAAACCCCAAACCTCCTAATTTTTTAGACAGAACTTGTTTGAAAAATAATTGCTATCACTGTTAATTGGTTAACTAAGAAACAGAAAAAAGAAACAGATGAAAAATTGGTTAACTAAGAAACAGAAAAAAGAAACAGATGAAAGCCAACACATGAAACAGAACACTTAACAATTTTTCTTTAGAAAAGAGGTGCACCTGCAAACTAATCTTGACCGATGAGTGTCATTAGTATTAGACATTGTTAATTCACTGTATTATATATTTTTAATTAAGAAAGGTGCTGGTAGTATAAATTGACAGACTTGCAATAGATACGACATTTGAATTTCTATAGAGTTTGATATTCAGTAATGATCCTAAAAAAACCTGAAAAGCAGATTTCATTCCATCTGTATTTGGGACAGAATTTTATGAATTGTAGTTGTAGATATATCTGAGGTATCAAAAAGGGCTTAAACAGTTTAATTCCTATTTATATGTGTGAGAAGACAGTAGGTGCTGAAATCAACAGAAGGGTCTAACATGCTCTGGTACTTCAGAAAATCTTAGAAGAATCTGCATAGAGATGAGTAAGTGTTTAACTACCATTAAAAATTAGCTCTTTCCTCCCTCTCAGTTCCTAAATCTATTTTGCAAGTGGGAATTCTGATGAAAATTTGCTTAAATACACTTCAAAATATGGTGCATATTAATTGGCAAGCAAGTTCAGAAGTCATCTCACTGAAAAAGTGATGTTAGATTCCTCATGATCAAACTTCTCTTTGATTGCCCTGTATCTAACTTCATTTTTTTCTACATGAACCAAACCAAAGTGTACGCTCTCTGTGGGTTACCTTGCCAGGCAATATATGTTTTATGAACAGAAATAGCACAGCTTGATTTTTAAGTAGTTTTGATTTCGTTTTTTTACATGTAACAGTGCAGTTCTGTTTCAGATTGAATAATTCAGATCAGTTCCAGAATAATATTTCTGTTTAGATAAAACTTCTTTTTAAACAAGCACTTTTGCTTTGAAATCATCTTGATTTTCAGAGGGCTGGGAGACTGGCAAAACTTCTGATGATAAAATACCCCCTTAAAAAGCCACTTTTCATTTTTATCTATTCAGTAATTGATGTCAAATAAAAGAGTACTTTTTAGGAGATTGAAAATCTTAGAAAAATAGATTTCATTTTACTATATCATCACTATATAAATAGCAATACAATGCAATGTAATAGCCTTGTTATAGTATCTACTGTCTACTCAAAGAAAAAAGTGACAGAGTAACTAAAAGCTCTTTCAGAATAAAGCATATTTTCTTTTGCATTTGGGTATTATATTCCTGGTATTAGTAGTAATGTTTTGTGATTTAATGTCTCAGAGTAAGTTTTCTAGTTTCCAACTGTTTTGGTTTTTTTTCTTGTACTCAGTGTGCTATGGAAAATCTGAAGTGAAATAATCATCAATATCAATTTTTTTTCCTTATTGTAACAGATTTTCTTGATTCTTGAATCCAAAGAAATAACAAGAAAAGATCATGTAGAGAAAAACTGTATATTCACAAACACTATTTATTACAACTGTTTTATAATCAACACTTCAAAAGGAAAAAAACATTTACCTCTTGACTCTTGTCTACCTCTTCTGAGGAGCAACCGATAAATATTGACAGCCAGGTCAATTCTACATGGATTTTCCTGATCAGATAAATGCTTGACAGTAAGAAACAAACAAAACAGAGACTCCTGTGGTTAGTTGTGCTCTTATAAATTTTATTATTTTAAAAAGTACTCAAATACTAAAGAAGGGATCTGTAGTTGCAGCACATTTTTTTTTCCTGAGGCAAATAGGTGCTATAACTCTGCTGGCTATTAATTGAAAACGCAGCTGGGTTTTTCTTTACAAAGTTTCCCCTGAAGTTAGCTAAAAAGAGGAGGGAAAGGCATTTTTATTGTAAAAGTTAATATACAGATAGTATTTGGAAGGCATCGGTAAACTTTGATATTGCAAATAGTACTAACTCATATTCTATCTTTTCAGTTTATTAGGTGGAAAAGAGAAAGGTAGGTGAAAGTACTATCAATACTGGAAAGAAATCTATCAAATCATCAGATTTTGGAATGGTTCATAAGATTGACATTGCTGGCATTGTATGTCTAAAAGTAAAATATCTATTTTTAGATAGATATATATATAAGATACATATATTAGATATATATATATAAAGATATATATATTTTTAGATATCTAAAATATCTAAAAGTAAATAATTTATTTTCTTGTTGAACAGTATTTGAATTCACATATATGGGCAGTATTTATTATTTAAATGTAGAGGATTACATGAAAGTATCATGTGCTTGAGCATGTTGTGGTAATGAAGGGGCATATCTATATGCACAGAGAAATGATCACAGAAGCGTTAATGGTGAAATATTAATTTTACTGACAAGAATAATAGCAATAATTAAAGTAGAAACAATATGAGGTGTTTGTTTTGTGACATAACAGTAAACTTTGTTGTACTGTACCTGACTTTTTAGCAAATCTGGTACAAGTTGAAGTCTTGCATCCTGTACACAGGCTCACATCCTCACTCACTGAGTGTTAAAGTGGGATTTGGATATATTCTGTCCCATTGCAAACTGTTGCTTTATTTCTGAGCACGCTGGGGTAGATAATAGGAGCATAACTATGATGAGGGAACCAGGATTGCATTTTGGACGATGCTATTGTCCACAGGCTGAGAGAGTATAGGTTGTTCAGCTTGGAAAAGAGAAGGCTCCGGGGAGACCTTATAGCAGCCTTCCAGTACCCAAAGGGGGCCTACAGGAGAGCTGGGGAGGGAGTCTTTATGAGGGAGTGTAGTGGTAGAACGAGGGTTAATGGTTTTAAACTGAAAGAGGATAGATTTAGATTAGATATTAGGAAGAAATTCTTTACTGTGAAGATTGTGAGCCACTGGAACAGGTTGCCCAGAGGTTGTGGGTGCCCCATCCCTGGAAGTGTTCAAGGCCAAGCTGGATGGGGCTTTGAGCAACCTGGTCTAGTGGGAGGTGTCCCTGCCCATGGCAAGGCAGGGTTGGAACTAGATGATCTTTAAGGTCCCTTCCAACCCAAACCATTCTCCAATATTTATATAATTTAAATGATAGTCCTCATGCTAAGCCAGTAATCATGTGCTCAGAATGATCCCTCTTCCATGTAATTAATAAAATCAAAGCACTAAATCTGAACAGCCGCCTCAAAAGTCAACTCTCTTGAAGTATAAAACCTGGACCTTTCTATAGTGCTTCCTGACAGCACGGATGATACTACCACAAGTGAAAACATTTCACCTGGAATTTGTGCATATCAATTACAAACGGTTCACGTGGTACTGACTGAACTCAGTATTAGCAATAGGGAATGGTATAGTCACGAATGACAGAGTATTAAGACAAAAAATAAAATAAAATGTTGGCACTCCAATATTTCAAAGTGGACGCACACAAAACAGCATAACAAACTTATTACACTTTTTATTCAAAAGAGTTAGCAAAGACTGATAAAAGTGGTAAAATTTCAAACAAAAGAAAAGGGAAACCAACTTACTGATGTTGAATATTTTAAAGAATCCTCTTCCTGCTGATGGCTGAGGATCATGTTCTTAAACATAACAAGGGCACACTGAGGAATATTCAGTGATTTTGTTGTTGCCAAAACTACCAATAAAAAGTAAATAAGAGATCATCTGCAATATAAAAGGAAAAAATAAGGTATGCTCTTTGTGCACTTTTTAGTCTGATTCATGATCTAATATAATCTTTGAAAATTTGCCACCCATCACCCCCCTAAACTGTTACAACTCCTCTGAGGTCAACAGAACGCCTGATAGAAATCTGATATTTTATGGTAATGCAAATATATCTCAAAGATGAATAATGTTTGGTATATACGGGGTAATTATTATTACTGCTTTAAATTCTTAAGATTAATATTTGACAGGATTTGAGGAAAAAGTAGAACAGATTATTTTCTCTTTTTCATTTCTATTTTTATTACACTGAAATGGTGACCTCAGCGTTCAGGGATACATACAGGGTTACCAAAATAAAAAGTTTTTTCTAAACATTGTAAGTTCTTTTCCATAGTTCAGTCTCTGCCAGATGAAATAAAAATGTGCTATATTCAAATGGGAGTAAGCTGTTTGCTTTAAGTAATGATTTAAGACTCGGTAATCTTAAATCAGTAATCCGAGTCATAAGTAATCAGTCTTAAAACTCAGTAATCTGAGTTGAAAGTCATGACTTCAGACTTCATGCAGCTATACCTTTGTCATGGGATCTATACTGCAACCAGAGACTTGCCACCAAGGTCCTGTGCTTACTGAGGTCAGCAGTGACGTTATTGTTTTCACGAAAGACGTAAGAAATCGGTTTTGACTCACAGGCTCTTTATAGATCTTCCGTCTTTGGTGATTAGTTAAAAGTGAGACCAGTCTTCCAAACAAATGATGGTCAATAGCTATTTTGCTAATGATTTTATTTGTAACTCTTATCAGATTTCACCTAAATTTAAGGTTGGGAGAATCAGATGTTAATTTATGAACTGGTGAGCTTACCATTTCATCAGTGAACCTGTGCAAGGTAATTTTTGCATCCATCCATTGCAGGGCTGGTCAAGTTCTGTATAGAAACATGTTGCAGGATGCTTTCTGTCTGTTGTGAAAACTCATAACCAGGTAAGTAAAACGAGTGGTAACATCTGGTCTCAGAAGAAAGGCAACCATTCAGTATCATTCGGAGCTGTTGTGTTGGTTTAACTTGTGTATTCTGACCTCCCGTCAAAATACCAGTCAGATACCTCACCCGTGGGCTAGCAAGACAGAAGTGACACAGTCAAGTATTTCATTGCCTTTATGCAATTTTGTACTTTAAAAATGTTTATTTTGAAGGAATGAATAATTCCAAAATATTTTTTACAGGTTTTCATTAAGGTGTAATGTCAGGGGGGAGTATCACTTAAATCCAACACAAAGAAGAAATTCCTGGCATGGCACATTCTTTTCTATCATGACATAAAACAATGTTTGATTGCTGTGGCTTAAACTTTATAGAATGCTTACTTTGCCAAAGTTATTTATATAGCTAGATATTATTATTGCCTTTGGCTTTGAATTTAAAAATTAATTCACTGACATCATCACTGCATGGTCCTTTGATGAATATACTCTAAGGTCTTCCAGCTGCACAAGCTTTAAGCATTCTACCGTAGCATATGTCACAGTGAGTCAGTCTCCCTGAACTACACTTCATTTAGCCATTTATTTCAGAAATGTATTCCAGGAATTTCTAAGGCAGTAATTAAAAGTGATTTTTCAGGTTGATTCTTTCTATCAGCCTCCAGTGTGTATCTACCAGCAAAATCTACAGTCAGCATATGTATTTTTGCTAACGTACTGGAGCTAAAGCATTACTTGTGTACAAATTTTGACATGCAAATAGCAACCTGAGGAACACCAAAGAAGCAGAACTGCTAAACAGAAAAAAACAGGTGTTGGAAATCAAAATCTCAGTATGTTTCATAGTTCAATATTATTTTTACATAGCATTTGGAACAGCTTTTAGCACTGATATTTTTTTCCTGGGTTTTTTTTCAATGCAATGTGGTTAGAATTTTTGTAGACTCTGGCCCCTATAATTAAGAACAAGCGAGGATATTTTGCCCAGCAAAACCCAAGGGTTGGACTAGATGACCTTTAAAGGCTCATTCCAACCCAAACTATTCTATGATTAATTCAGATAAAAATTGCTATTCATAATTAAAACTAAGTCTTTCTCAAAAAATGCACGATTCTAGTTTGTTACATGGGATACTGTGTTGTCTAGAAAGAAAAAATATAGTGTGATATATGCAGAACAAAAAGCCGCAACCAGACAGATTCCTCAGGCTAAAAAAGCAACCAAGAGTGCAAGGAGAGTTTGCAGACTTGTCAGATGTTCGCTGTCCCTGCAGTCAGAGCAAAAGATGAAGGGACAGACACAGATCTGCAATGGAAGTTGTAATTTTTAGCTCAAACCTTTTATTCCTTTCTATAGAGGAATTTCTGAGTGTGTGTGGTGAGGGGAGCCCTCTTTCTATTATTTTTATTGACAGGCTTAATCACAGTTTATCAAGAGGAGGTGAGAAACCTGCCTTTGAATGAACACTAAAATTCTGCCTACTTTAACAGATATAGCTAGTCATCTTTGCTGCTGTCAGCCATGACACCGAGCTTCAAAAAGGCTGAAGTGTCATTTTCCTGAGAAATGTATAGGAAGAACTGGCACAGCAGGTTCCCATGCCTGTGAAGCCACCTAAGTTGGTTTCCATCTCCCAGGGCATGAGACAGAAGTGATGGGGTTATGTCAGGAGCCTGATGAGCCACATTGGTAGGGGTTGGAGGCAGGGAAAAGAGATCACCAGTAAAAAGCAGAAATTGAGAAGAGGTACCACCTCAGGTGGTGTTTGTCCAGCAAACAGTCAAACTTCTTAGGAAGGATTTGTCACCTGAATTTAGAAACTACCAACTTACCTTTACTGGCCTCTTAAATTTTGAATTTTAATTACAGTAATAAGGTTTCTTTGTCCTGATATTATGTCTATTATCAATTCCATTCCTAGACAAGAAATCTTACTGCATTTTGCTGACAAAAATATGTATTCTGCTTTAAATACACAATACATCAGAGTTGGATTAGGTTTATAGGCACAAAACATTGTATTATCAGAAAAGCAAAGGGTAATAATGTTATTCCTTGTAAAAGAATAACTTGTCTGAACTCTAACGTAATTCCTGCTCTGTTCAATCAGTAAATCAGCACCATTATATATGGTGCAATTACAAGAGTATGTGAGTTCTCCATTGAACAAGAAACATTCTGAAGTTTCTTTGAGTTTAAAGCATGCAGTTCCAGCCCTGCTGTTTGTGGTGGTTTGAATTCAGCTCACTAACTGGGATTCTGTTACACGTTGTGCTCAGGCAAATTAACATCTGAGCAATATTCATTTGTTGATCTACAGAATGATTCATTACTAGCTGCAAAATCACAGTTACTAATGGAAAGGCTCCGTGTTGTTAAAGTGGGACTTGCAGTAAGTACAACTGCTGAGATAATTATAATTTTAAAATTGAACCTTAAGGATAACTTCAGTATAAACACAGGGCCC
Source organism: Vanellus vanellus (assembly GCF_965231255.1). NCBI lineage: Eukaryota > Metazoa > Chordata > Aves > Charadriiformes > Charadriidae > Vanellus > Vanellus vanellus. Next base: position 38,796,860 of record NC_138909.1, read on the forward strand.
TGAGGTTTTGAGGCATTTGTTTGAATCCATGAGTAATAAATAGAAATGCTCGCATGCTTACCCAATTAAATTTAATTTAAAAAAAAAAAAAAAGGCAAAAAAAAAAAACCAAACAAACCAACCAACCAAAAAACAGCAAAACTCAAAACCAAACCCCTGCAAAGCTTGGCTGGGTAAAAATCATCAGGAAGGTAACTGGCAAAATAAGTATGTCTTTATTATGCTAGGTAAGTAATAAACCAATAAACTTCTTTTCCTCCTGCTCCATTATATGTTTCTGCCCAGAGAAGTTGTGGTGCCCCATCCCTGGAAGTGTTCAAGGCCAGGCTGGATGGGGCTTTGAGCAACCTGGTCTAGTGGGAGGTGTCCCTGTCCATGGCAGGGGGGTTGGAACTAGGTGAGCTTTGACGTCCCTTCCAACCCTAACCATTCTGTGATTCTATGATTATATGTGAAAACATGGTTACAGCTGTTCCAGAAATAGTGTATCTGGATGTACCTTGGATCACTAGAAAAATAACAGTTCCTAAGCTGGTACGATAAATGTTACAGTAAAATTTTATTTCCATAAAAAAACCAAATCTGTTCAACAGTGTTCCTTTTCCTGCTCTTAATGTATTTGCCTCACAAATACCATAGGATTTACTCAATTGCTTTTGAGAGTTTTAGAAAACTCCCTTGTTAAGAGATGGGATTTCTTAGTTTGGTCTTCTGTTATGAGGTATTCTGATAAAATTGTCAGATGCTAAGCTGAAGTTATATTAAGAAGCTCATAAATCAGAGTTGTGGAAATGTTTTGGGTTTTTTTCATGTCTCATAACATTTCTAATGAAATAATAAGGCAGCTGCTCCCACATAATAAATTAAAACAAATTCCTTACAAAACTAATGGGCAAAGTAATTCAAGCCTAGAATTTTAAGTGTATATCTAAAAGTCTGATTCCTATCTGTTTACATTCCATCTCATGTCACCGACAATGATTTACAGCCAATGTTATTTATAATGCTGCAGTAGAGAACAGTATGATGGCTGTGAACTCTTTCACCTCTGGAGCAGAGGGTTTGCAAGTGGAACCTGTGGTGTATCCATCAGGTGCCACCAATGAAGAAAACCTTCTAAGTAGGTTATTTGGCCCCTTCTGGGGGGAGGTTCTTTCTCAAGCAGGTTACTGACCTGATTATTTCTACTGGCAAAACCTGTGCCTGCAAATGTTATTTCAGTGGGTGAATATCCTCTGTCCTAAAAGTTATTCTCTCTAAATAGCTTAGAATTTTCTCTTTAGGAAGCAACACTGAATTCTTTCGAAGTTATTCCTCATTTGCCCTCTTTGATGCGCCCTTCCATAAAGAATCTCATACTGAAATGATGTGGAATTGAGCCCAAATTGGCATGGTAATTCCTAAATCCCTGTCCTTGGGGTCTCTTCTTTCACTATGTAGACACATGGTACATGAATATTTTCAAGAGACTAACTAGACACATCCTACCATTTCAAACATCATCAACAACAAAAAAAAAAAGATATCATCTCCCACGATTGTTATTACTAATTTTTAGTTAGGAAAAGTATATGATTTAGCTCCAAATGCTGCTAGTGATATCGGCGGTTTAATCAAACTCCTTGTGCTACTTACTAGACTAAAGAACATGATATTTAGTTTTACTCTGTTTGTGACACGGGAAAATAGTTTATTTAATCATTGCAGCAGGAAGTGTAGCACACTGGGAAGGTAAGCTTGCAAGAGATTTCCTGCGTCTCTGCAAAAAGGTAGAGCTTGTTGATGTTCCACAGAGACCTTTAATATGTACATAAAGTGCTAAAAGTGCTGAATAAATCTTAGCCTACCAAAGGACTGACAAGAAGGTCCTAAACGAATTGGGGATTCAACTTGAATTTATACTCCAGTATTCTGCAAACACCAGCTTACTGATCTTGAAAACTATGGCCGGCTTGGAAAGAAAGAGGGATGTGACCCTATATCTATGTAACAGAGGATTATTTTATTTCTGATAAATAAATCTCTTCAGTTGTTAAAAACTGTAATTAAAATAAAGTATGTTTACGTTAAATTCAAAAAAGGGAAATGACAGCAGAGTACTGCTTTGTTTTGCCAGATGTAAGCAAAAGCTGCATGTTTATGGTTAATTTTTGTCTTCTTAAATTAAAATAAAAATGTTTTGGCAACTCGACCTTCCTTGTTTCCAGTTCCTATCTTGTCATCAGAAATCCTACATTATCATAGAGTCATAGAATGGTTAGAGTTGGAAGGGACCTTAAAGATCATCTAGTTCCAACCTCCCTGCATTCTTCTTAAACCATTCTCCTGCCATCTGTCTTGTAAACTAAACTCATTACGCAATTTTGTTTTGTTACCTTGTCTTTTTAACTCTCTATATGCAACCTTGGTCATGATAAATCCTCTTCAATAAGCAGCTTCTAGCTTTCTGCTGCAGTCCCCAGGAAATTGAGACTATGAAGCTGCCACGAATGCAGAATAGATTTGTTTTGTAAGGCAGGTCCCAAAGTGGGATGAGAAACCATTTTGGAACACTTATCCATCCACTAAAACCTTGCCCTTTATTAATATTTTCTATGATTTCACCCACATTTGAAACAAGAAAAATATTACACCTACACGTAACATTTTAGGCTGGCTCTCCAGGTCTCTGTGTGCACCAAGAAACACTTTTACTAAGCATAAAACTGACTTGAATTCTTCATGCTAGGGATACCTCCAAAAATGCTGACTTAGGCTCATGCCACCCATTTGCTTCTGCATTCCTGTACACTAGAATTATCTTTCTGAACAATATTAAGTTCCTCAACTCATCCCAACTTTTGGGGGTTTTATCCTTGCTAAATTTTTATAGCGATATAATTAAAATATAAATTTAGATAGGCTGTGTGATATGTCTTTAATTTAAGAATATGATCTGGAGTTATTATGGAGTTAATATGATCTGTTATTGGAGAACAATAGGGCATGATAGCTGAGACTTAAGTACAGCCTAAATCCAGAAGAGAGAGAGATGGAACAATTTGTGAGAAGCAGGAGAAAGCAGGACACGAAACAAAAATAAAAGAAAGAGTGCTGAAGAGAAAGAGGGGCAGGAGTAAGAAAAAGGAAAGCCCAGACAGGAGAGTAAGAGAGGAAGTGAGAACAGAAAGAATAAACATCATGGATGAAAGTGTAAAGGTAGAAGGAGGGAGCAAGCATAAGTAGGGCCAACAAAGAGATGTTAAGTGATACAAAGAATGAAATCAGGGATGAAAAAGAAGCAAAAGATGTCAGGCTATGGAGAGAAACAATGCTATAAAGAAGAAAAAAGAGGGAGAAGAACTGAAGAAGAAAGATAAGGAAGGACGACTGCCAGGCAGTTACCAAGCAAGAGAATTTAGAAGCGCTAACAGAATTGCTTAGTTTTGGCAAATGCAATACAGCAGTGCACATGTGCAGGAGTGTTTGACAGCAAGGATGAAATAAAGTAGTGGATACACTTTGCTTGTACCATAGGTCTGCTTAAGTGTTTCAGAGGTTTTCAAAATGAGAGAAAGAAACCGGAGTACAGAGGAAATCATATACAGAGTTCTAGATGCAAGTGCTGGAAGACCCCGACTAGCCCTGGGCAGCCCTCCTACCACCTGGGGCTGCTGGACATTTCCAGCAGGTGAGATTCGGGGCCTGCCCATCATTTAATGTTCACTCACCGAAGAAATCTGGGGGAGGGGAATAAAAAAAGCGGAAAAATGCGAAGTAAACATCTCAGAATCCTGTCTTTGCATCATTTAATTAGAACAACAGTATTTCTGCGGATGAGGGCAGTAAGGGACGCTGGCCTGGGAATGGGCAGCTGTGAACACTTTTCCGAGCGCCCATTTAGGAAAGGTCATGCCTCAGTGGGCCCTGTGTTTCCTGATGGTCGGTTTCAATGTTTCTCTGTGGTTACCACAGTGACATAATTGTTTTGTTGTGGTTCACTAGGGAAAGAAGTGACTTGCTATCAGTAAATCCCAATTATTCACCTTTTATTCTTTTATCCGATAACATCATCTTTTTCCTTAGTTTATTCGAAAGTTGTCTGAAATTAAATTGAAGACATAAATATTTTATGAACATTTTAATTTAATTCTTGCAAAGGAATACAGTAAGCGAGAACGCCAAAAATGCGTCTCAGTCAACACCTTTAGGTTACTTTTCAAGAATATGAGGGAAATTCACAACTCAGAATTATTATGGATTGGTGTGCAACAGATATTTTCAGATTTTTACTATGCAGAGATCTGTCCTCTTTATGTTAGTAATATATCTTTAAGATGAGCTTTTAATCTATTCTATGACTGCATATTTCCCTCCTCTCTTTTTAAACCGTTTTGCCAGGCCTTTGTTTTCTACAGTATGTTTTAATTTGTCAGCCTCTAAAGTTCAAAGCTGTCATAAAGCTCTAGATACCTCCACCCTTTCTTACCTAGAAGTTGAGGGCAGTATGCTAACAGCCTGCTGGTTGTCTGCTCAAGCTAGGAGGGCTTGAATGAGCCATATGTTAAGTCCTGTTGACTGGATTTATGTATGGCACTATATAGATATAGATCTCTAACCAACAAAATAATCTGATTTCAAATTGCAGTCATCAGAAAACAAAGAAGCGGTCACATCTTTTAGCAGTACACCGTCTCTCTTCTGCTTTTTGCAGTTAGTGTTGCTCACTGTACAATAGTTAGATAAACGATTTCTGATATGAAAAGGAATAAGAATGGGGAGAAAAGACTTCTGTGTGAAATCTTCATATTTCTTTAGCAAAAATCTCAGAAAGTTGTGACTTCCAAAGCATACTGAGACTTTGGGATCATTAAATTTCCTTTTTTGCTTCTTTCTTCTCCGTGCCTTTTTTTTTTTTTTTTTTTTTAATTAAAAAGCAAATGCTGGCACAAGTACTTTCCCAGTCACTGCAACCTACATTATTTTAACACTTCTCCTTTATTGATAAGTTAATACAGCAGCCTTAGACTGCGGTGGGGTCCGAAACGCTGCAGTTCTTGTTTGATTGAATTACTTCAGCAGAAGTCCTCAAAATTGACAAGTTGGACCAGAAAAACTGCATTTTTCTCAGTAGAGCTCACATATCCCATTTATCACGTTGGTATGGAGTGATGTCTTCAATGCACCAGCAATTACATCAAGAGTGTTTTGCTACTACAATACCCAACTATGCTGGCACGGTAAAGCACTACTAAAATTTAAAATATTTAAGATTCCAAATGCATACTATTTCTCAACTTTAAAAAACCCTTATGCAGACAGAACAGTACCCTCCATTGTGAGCAAATTAAGCAAGAGACATGTTTCCCATTTCTTTTTTCTATTTGTTATCCTCAGCTTAGTTTACAGAATTTTTATTTGTGGTAGCTCCTTATTAACATTATTATTATTGTTGTTATTGTTATTGTTGTTATTCGTATTCATGGTCATATTTTAAAGGCAAATTTGTTTTTATAAAGGAGATTACTGTCAAAGTGACTTTATCAACAGAAGGATTAGCTTCTTTTTCTTCGTGCTTTGAAACAAAGTTGGCTTTGAAAAAGTCTTATCACTCTACTAAAGATGATGTTGCAGACTGTTAAGTCACAATCTGATTACTCAAAGCAGGTTAATTAATCTTCAAATTCATATTTAATCACACATCCCGTGCGTTTCAGCACAGCCCGAGCATTAAGTACATTAGTCATTACTTTTCAGTAAAAAGTGAAATGAACAGCGTATAAGATTTGAGAAGTATGAATTTTAATCAAAAGTACATTAAAAGTCTATCATTTGGGATCTGCAAGGATGGACCTCCCGGTGACTGGCTTTGTTACAGATCAGCGCGGCTGAATGTTATTATTACTTGACAGTGGCTCTGTATCCGATGTGAATGAGTTACTGGTCACCGTTCATGTTGAGCTGGCAAGTCTCTACAGAGTAATTACCACCGAGGGCCACAAATCTGCAATTTACTTGAGCAAGTCAGTCCACGGGCCAAGGATCAAACTAATAGCAGAGGGGTGAGACACATAGGCAGGGCAATATGTGCTGCCTTTCCTTATGATGTGTTTTCTCTTTCAGAGCTAATAACTTGGTATTTTTTTTGGAAAATTCACACAGAAAAAATTTCAGAGAACTTAAGTGAGATATGAGATATCTCTATTCATTTCACTTTAGCAAAGTACATTCAATTTGATGTCCGTTACCAATATATCCATTTACTTAATTTGCTTGCTTTAAACAGGGACATTTCTATTAATGGCTGCTTTTTCATTGCATATGATCTTTCTACTATTTTAAAAAGATACTATATTATTTTTAAAAGAACTAATTTCTGAACTCTGGATTTGGCCAGAGCAACTGTTAAAAAGCATGTGTTTGGTTTAAAACGTCAGTTATAAAGTACTTTATTTCCCTTTACCATCTTTTTATAAGTGTAACAATTTTCTCTGACACTTTTAACAAAATAACGTGAATTTTTGATTTTCAGCTTGATGACCTCTTTTATAAAAGTTAGCTTTTAATTACTCCATATTTTAGTGAAATAACCTCATAATATTTTCCATAGCAACATACTATGATGTAATTGCTTTTGAATTATGATCAGTGCAAGAGACTATGAATGAGAAAAGCCTCACAAGCAAATTAAAGCAAGAGCTAAACGCATTTTCTTTGTGCAAATATAGTCTATTTCAAAACGTTTCTATGTGCAAGTTTTCCTTTAAAGAGCACTGTACTACGAATGTGTGACATCAGTGGTGGAAGATATGCCATGAAGAGCCATGAAGTCATTTAAATTCACTGTTTCTTAACACAGCTGTTCCTTTAACATGTGAAGGAAATTATCTCTTGCCGTTGCCAACTGGAAAAGAGTTAATTAGATTCTCATCCACCTGTAAAGCCAATTAGGTTATTAGTTATAAATAAGGCACCTGACAAACACAAGGCTTCTTCCCCCTCGAGACTGACTTTACAGACTAATGCTGTGCTTAAGAATGTTGCTGTTCACAAACGCCCATTGAAACAGGCAGTTTAGTTTCAGCTCTTGGAGATTTCACAAGCCATCTGATAACTGGTATGTATTATTTAGAAGATAATATTAATGATTTGAGTTATATTGTACTATTCCTTTTGCTTAGTTGGAAGACTGAGGTCTTTCTGTTGTAATATCGTGTCTAAAAGTCTGCTAGGAACCTCCTGTATTTTACATATACACTGCAAAGAACCTGAAAACTGTTTGATGCGCACCTAAAATAAACAAAAAAGTACTGAATCCCATTCTTGACTTCCCACCGTTGCATCAAGAAGAAATTGGATCTTTCAGAGTACAAACTCAGAATGCTTTTAGTATTAAAGCTACTTAAGTTGGAAAAGGAGCTACTATTACATAGATATGATGTTTCCTTAAAAACAAAGAGAAAGATTAAAACAAAAAAACCCCAACCCTTATGTTATGGCAAAAGAGAATTCAGCTAGTAAGTATTAATTATAAAGCCAATATAAATCTTGAAGCTCATTATTCTGCTGAATTTAAAGGGACTGTCCTCAGAAAGATATAATGGAAGAAAAACTTGACACAAAGAGGACAGTCTTTGAGAAGGAGGAATTAAACAGAAGTCATCAAAAAGTTTTCAGTTTCAGCTTGTGCTGGTTATATAACAGGATATACTTGTCATGCAACATAATTTTTTTGCAGAATGCTCTTTTACAATTTTAAAGAAGCTGGGAATACTAATCCCATATGACAATTAACAGGCATAACCAATGTGTTAGCTGTCACAATATTTTTTTCTAATACAGAGCCTTCATTTCATTTCTTTGCCTTCTGTCTGATCGTGTATTTTCAGACATAAGTACTAGAAAATCTGGATTTTAAAAGCTAACATCTTTTGTGAATACTGAGATCAAATTATCAAATATATTGAGCAGATGCACAAGATCACATACATAAATCTTGGACGTTAGTTGGAAACTTTTTTGGAAGTGCTTATGGAAAGATTTCTTCCCCCTTGTTCTAAAATATCTGGTGCTGTCCCCAGAGGAGCAAGTAAGAACTTGTCAAGACACTGGTATAATTTAATTAGGTATTGATCTGGATGATCACGTAGTATGGTCGCTTGCTATCGTTCCTCCTTGAAGGAATTTAACCTGCTTGATAAATACTGTTCTCTGTGACTGCTTGAAAATCTCTTCTGTGAAAATGTTCAGCTTTCCAAAGTTGAACTGGGGATGAGTCACAAGACACCCAAATCTTTCTTCACTCCTATCAAAGCACTATACATCAGGTGTAATTGAACTTTTTGTATCTGAATCTCCTCGTGGCACAGGAATCGAATCTCTAGGATCTAGAGGGAACTCAGGCAGGACCAGTGTGGAAACAGTTTAACATTGACTCCGAGAAGGTGATCTCTAAAGTTAGTTAGGAATTTTTACTGCAGAAATAAAATCCTCTGTAAGTGGGATCCATTAAGTATGCAAAGCACAGAGGTGTTCAACATCTGGCAGAATTAGACCTTAGTTTTATGATCTGCCCTTTTTATTTCTACAGGGTAAACAGGCATTTTTGTTTACAAACCAAAAGCTGGATGTATCTAGGGCAGCTAAGCGCGACTTCAGAAGCCAACGCGATCCACTTCTGTGACCCCCATGAGTTGCCAAAGAACTTTTTTTCTAGGAGTTGGATGTTAATTTTTTCCTGTGCATTTAAACTGTGTATTTATTGACCTTACAGTAGCATCCCACAGACCTCAGCTGGAAGCTGTTCTAGCCTTGTGTGGCTGTGTTCAGGAGATGCTTGACAGTACTGAAGTTGGGCTCAGCTGAAGGAAATAACTAGTTGTTACTAAGTTTGGTTTGGTTCAGGGTAAAAGGGTGATTTTGGCCTAGAAAAGGGACTTGTAAGAGAAGAGATCAACACTGTACAGTGTTTAGACATTTTTTATGAACGTCTTTAGTTGCTGTAGTGCAATACAGGATAACTTCGATAACAGCTAATTGCTGTCTTTGCTCTGAGAGACCACTTAGTTTCAGCTACACAGTCTTGCCAAAATCAAAGGTGACAAGTGAAACATCAGAAGTTCTGCATAAAATTAATAGTGAGTAAAGAAAATTTTGAACAAATGTGAAAAATCAAAAGTTACATTTGCATATTTAGAAAACCACTTATTCTTACCCATGTATTGGATTTATGTCGATTAAACTACATGAAAACAACTGAGTCTTGGCAGTTGAAGTGAAACATCTCAAGGTTTTTGAATAGTTACAATAGAAATACTGGTACCAGCACAGCCAACATGTAAACATTGGCTATGAGGGTAACCACAGGCTTCCTCTTCCATTGTGTAGTTCTAGCACACAGGTCTATTTTTCAGCAACATCAGTGTTACCCAGCCAGCCCATCAGTCAAATATTTCCTTTGCAAAAGTGTTTTCATTCTGTTCCTCCTCCTGCTATCAAATGAACAAGCAAGTTTATCTTGTTTAGAGAGAATGAGGGTGCATTCTGTTCTGCTGGTTACCAAGACAAGTGTGGGACAGAAGGATCCTTCAAAGCATGCCCTCTCTGGATAAAAGCCCAGGAATATGAGAAGTGATCCTCAAGAGCACTGGTCTGATCTCAGCTAAGTGGTACTTAAAAGCCAACTTAACATTCCAGCCAACAGCTGTTACTCTAAGACCACATTTTGAATGAATAAGAGGAATAAACACCCCCACTTCCATCTCTGCAAACTGACAGGAATATCGGCTTGGACTAAGCTGTTGCTATGCCATAAGGAGATTGTAGGTCAATGTCAGGTATTAATTCTGGAATCCATACATTTGAGGCAATGTTGTTACCTATATATTTATACCTGTATATAAAATCTGACATCAAGAAGTCCTTTGTATCCTTTCTAAACTCCTGATAACACTTCAGGAGACTATAGTTGTACTATCCAAATAAAAGCACCATTTTTTTATATTATACTTTTTCCATTCCCAGATCACCACAAATGTTAATATGAATTTAAGAGTTCTTAGACAAAAGCATTGTGATAACATCCTGCTATCTTGCGGAGCTGTTTACATACCTTCTCCTTCTGATGCCAAAGGTTTTAATACAGACTTTCATTAAGATTAACAAATATAAGGTGTACAGCCTCATTCCCTCCCCACCAAATCCTGGCTTAAGAGTTTAGTTCCATAGGCAACACAAATGATGCACACTTGTTCTGTGATTCTCTATTGGTAAAAGTAAATAATTTATATCAATATCTGCCTTTGTACAGCTGTACATAAAGGTGTCATTATTTAAGCATTCTACATTGCTCGGGGCATATTAAATACAAGAACATTTTTAATCACTGATCTCAGCCTTTCTAATCAGTCTCAAGTGATTCAAATTACTCCTACTAGAAGTATACACAGGAGAGAGTACTTCAAATTTTGAAGGATATACTCCAGACCATAGGCTTTATGTAAGTGTTTCTCAAAAGGCCACCTTGCCCTTTTTCAAGATAAGGGTAATAAATATACAATTGCTAACAAAATATTACTTGGAACATGCTCCTCGTCTGTGCTAGGTCACCTCTAAACAAAGGGTGTGTTAACATCACCCAACAGTGTGCTCGCTTCATAGTGTGGTTAGTAAAAGGGTCTCTCTTCCTGCAAGAAAAAAAGAAAAAGAGAAAGAAGAATCACTGAGATCTTTTCTGCTCCCAGAATTTTAACCTCCAGTTAAATTTCTGCTAATTAGTTTAATGATCCTTACAGTATGAATACTGCAACAGATAACTGAGCAAATTTTCTCCTTTCTTTTTCACGTCTGCTTTTGCTTACCTTTACCCATAAGCTTTCCACTACATTATGGAAGACCTTTGAGAAGCACTTTGTAGTTCAATTACACATCCTTTAGATGAATTGCTAGGAAAACATTGCTAGCATGCAAGTTCTGGCCTTCCATAAAGGAAATAAGATGCAAATTTAAAAATAGCATCTATAATGAGAAAATAAATTCTTAATCAGCAGTTTAGTACAAGAGAGAAATGCTTACTAGGCTAAAGATCCGAAGAAGGATCTTTCAGGTCATACAGGCACTCGACCAAAGTACAGTCTCCCATTTTATCATAATTGAATACTAAATGAAACCATTATTCAAGGAGAACGCGGTCTTTAATTGATGTCTAACCATTAATGTAAGACAAGAAAATACTTTCTTGATTTCAAGAAACACAATTGAACTTGTCAGATAAATAAATTAAGCAGATCCACATCTGAGCTAAGCTGCTGGGTTCCGTCTTAGCTAATACTGGAACTGATCCAGAGCTGTTTGCACCACTTGTGAATTACACGTGATGCTCTAAGGGTATAAGCATTTTACAAGATCATTTCCACAGAAAAGATAACTTCCTTTTCCCCCCAAAACACCAAACAAGTAGGATAAAAATGTATTAGGCAGGCTCTGGAAGAGTATTAAATGCTTCGGTCTTCTCTTTGTCCTTTGGGTGTTACTAGCGAAGACATCTGTTTCAAGAGATGAGTGACTTAACGCAAATCTTATTTTGGCCACAGAGCTACATTATTGATTGCTTTCCTGTTCTCAGGACTAGAGAATGCTGTTGTTTAGGAATTTTCTGAGAAAATACTGAAGATGTGAAAATGTGAAATTGAAAAGCACCGCAAACCAAAACCCAGTGCTCACCGAGCAAAAGTATGTTGAGGGTTACTTAACTGAAAAATGTATTATTTTAAATTTTTCTTCTGACACATTGACTTAGCCCCTTCTGCTTCAAGAGAACCTGGATATTAGTGTTGGCTGTCACAGAGGAGAGAACATTGGCACCACTGTAGTAGAGGATAAGAATGAAAAAAAAAAAAAACCAAACCACAAACACCAAGCTGGTATATGTCTTAGGGTGTATTCCAATCTACGCAGGTTCCTCGGCTGAGTGGGTCACTTACTCATACATCTCCTCTGAGGGAAAAACAGCATGCAATTTAGTGTTTTGTCCTTAGGACTTCTGGTTTGGGGTGTTCGGTTTGGTGGGGGTGGTTTTTGTTTTGTGGTTTTGGGGGACAAGGTTTTCCTTTACCATGTTTTTCTCCCTCTTTTTTTTTTTTTTTTTTTTTTTTTTTTTTGGGTAACATCCTTCATTTAGTCATGCAACAGTTGAGGAAATGCATCTTTCCTCCTCGTGAGCAGCTTCACAGCATAGGAGGCAAGAAAGTGTAATCTAGTGGTTAAAGGGCAGGGATGTGGAAAGGAGGGACCACAGAATGGCTGAAACCCCGCGAGCTGCCTCCCCTTCCATCAGTCCTGCTCTACGATAGCGTGGGAATGTTAGAAGCAGCAGATCAAAGAAATGAGCCTTCCCTTGGAACCGACGTTGATAATGTTTGATACATCTTTCGTTCCCAGAGGGGGTAATTCCTCCTTTGAAACGCCTGAAATTGGATCACTCATTCTCGCATCATTATGATCTCTTCAGTGCTTTGCACAAAGCTTTTATTGCTTTCGTTTTCTGGAAGTCTTGGTTGGCATATACTTTTCCTGGAATGTTTGGTGTTTATCCGTCTGCTTTCTCTGTATTTGTTTGTAACTTCCTCTGGCATTGCTGAGACAGAAATCTGAGCGCTCACATAAATGAAGCCGAACATAGTCCCAAAACATATAACCTAACAAACTGTAAAGTGATATATATGCAAATGAATTAAAATAATTCAGCATAAAATATCCCGTATTTTAAATAAAACTGAAGCTAGTGCAGAATTAAGTCTTGCTGCAAAAAGCAGCACAGATATTGCCATGTAACTGTCTTCCATTTGGTTGGGGGTTTTGGAGGTGGTTTGTGGGTTTCTTTTTAATAATTTAGGGTCGCCTTTTTCATATTATAAGGTAAATTCCACTCTTGGCAGTGGAGTTGGTTTCCATTCTCTTTACGTTTAAACAGCAAAATCTCTAGTTATAATCACAATTCTAAATTTGTGAGCAGACATTAGAAGTAGACAGTTTTACCTGTGAGGGTAAAATATAAGGAAATTCAAGAGAATATATGTTATAAAATGCACTAAGAGCAATAAAATAAGTATAGTCGTCCAGATTCTTAGTATAAATCAGCATAACTTCATTATTTGCAACAGTGCTGGATCAGTCCAGCTCACTCCATAGTATGAGATCTAAACTGTGGGTTGAGAGTAAACTTGGGCTCCTGTTGGGTCCGAGCTTTCCAGAATGTGTTTTCTAATGTGAAAAGGGAGTAAGACTGCTTTAAACAGTTGTTGATATGTACCCTTTAAAGAAAGGAAAACACACTATTGTCTTGGACTGAGACTTCTAAGAGATATTGTGCATAGATAACTAAAGGGGGCAGGAGGGGGGAAGGCATCCAAATTACAGGAAATTGTGTCTTCTGCAAGGTCTTGTTAATCTGATGAGAAATGTAAAATATAATGTGCTAGACCTTGATTCCCAAATTCTGTGAATGTCAACATAAAATTATGCAGCATTATTGGTCTCAAGGGTTTGGCTGCAGGGGATAAATTAATTTTTGCAAACACAACAGTAAAATGTAAATGTTCTGAAAAAGGTCATGCAATACCTAGCTTGATGTTTCGTTGTGTTTGTTTTTTTTCTGGTACTATATAGTTTCACTGTTTGCAAGTGAATTTTCATTTTTGGTAGATAAATAACTGCCCAACAGTCAGATTCAGACAGGAGAGAAATCACAAATTTTATTTTACGTTTTTCGATCTGAGGTCTGGCTCAAGGCTGCTCTGATCCTATCCTGGTTCAGTTCACTTGACAACCAGCTTCAGCAAGCCCCTTCTGAAGCCGAGGACGGCTACGATTCAGTGATCTGGTCACATCAAAGGATCTCCACAAGCCAGAACTGGAAGTCCGCGGCATAGCAGTGACTGTGCTGCCTGCCTCCTTCCTTAGCAGGCTTCTAAACTGTGGGAAAACCCTACAAACAGAATAAACAATCTTCTGTTTTCCACCTGCCAGTATATAGATAAATAATTAATCTCGGGAGAAAAAGAAAAATAGTATGTGATCTGCAATATGTGTTGTGGAGAAATGCTTTTCAGTCCCTGGACCATTTCAAAGGCATCTGTGAAAGGTGACTGCTTGAGAGCAGGCTTAAATTTGCAGTAAATGATTTACACCTTCACTAGTTATTACTCCACAAACCAAAACCTGTTGAACACTTCTATGGAGAGGTTTTGTGTGATGTGGGGAAGGGGCGATCTGGAGGAAACTTGTTGGTCCTAGGTCAAAACAGATATCACTCCGCAGAACATAGTTGTTGCGGGCATGTGGTTTGGGCTGTAGATACACAAGCAGATGCACTCATTTGAACAACTATGGCAGAACAGTTTGAAAACATTAGCCTAAAAGTTTGAGAATATTGCAAATATTCATCTCTTGAGAAATAAGGAGAGAAAAAAGGAGCAATATATTTTTCTTTAGGTTATTTTTTATTTATTCCCTCCCTTCTCAGCAGAAGCAAACAATTTATTCTCTAGAGCTCTGAAAGGTTAGTCACTTGGAAGAAAATAAGGTTGTGAAGAACAGCTAAATAAAAAGAGCTAAAAATGTCAAATGCCCGGGGATAAAGCAAAATAACAAAGCAAATACTTCTGTGTTTTTCAAATTGCTGGGTATTGTGTCTTTGTGCAGACAAATAAGCATATTAGTTTAAATAGTACGTTACCCTTTTGCATAAGGGGGATCATCACTGGATGCAAAGAAAAAAGATCAATTCAGAAGTGGTGAAAGACTATGACCAATATTCAGCTTTTTAGCGAGCCACTGCGGTACAACAGACAGCGAGCTCCTTTGCCGCCGGAACTCATGCTCCTCTGCGTGCCCAGCAACAGGCAAGCGCCGGCTAAACTCTTTTCAGAGTTGCCAAGCCACGAGAGCCAGTTCTGCATGAGAGGACACTCAGCAGATTTATGGTACGGTATATTCAAAGGTGGTTATACCACCCCATTCCTTACCATCTCACTGGGCTAGGAAAAGTAATTGGTTCATTACAGGTAGAAAATTGTTTTCCAAAAGTGTTGTTTCTCTCCATGGCAGCCTTGTCTAGGTCTTTCTCCAGACATTAAAAGACGTGATTTTCAAAACTTGCTCAGAAGTCCCTAGGGTGGATTTGCATCTGGACATTGCAAGCATATCAGCTGGAGACATTCGAATTATAATATTTCACCTCTAACTTAGAGTCAGGGGGCAAATGAAGAATTTTTCAAGGTTTATAATAAAATTCCGGAGACCTAGTCTCAAATTTCTCTTTTCAGTGTATTAACATAGTTGCTTAAGCTTTTCCTAGTGCTGGAGACAGAAAAACAGTATGTATTTCACACATTTTGGATACAGGGCCCAAGAATGAAACAGTATTTCAAAGTCTGGATGGTTATTTTCGAAAGTTGACTTTCAAGTTTCGGTAGCAAAAGAATGCTTAGTGCTAGAGCCTTCTGACTTGCAGTATGCGCTTGCTGTTCGTATTGAAAAGTCTGGAGACTTTTTTTTTTTATTATTAAAAAAGGGGATTTTTTTAACTGCTTTCTGCTAATTTGTTTTGTGCTGCTGTCAATCTTCCTGAATCCCGTGCCCAAACAGCATAAAATTTGGAGAAGCTGGTTTGCAGAAGTGCAAATTTGACCTTGGTGTTCTCCTGCTATTCTTTTAGTATTTTCTAACCTACAATTAAATGTTTGGAAGAGACTGCCTTAGTGGTAAATACAAATTTAATGAAAGACCTCCTAAATCAGGTTCTGATCACACGCTCTGATCTGCTTTCTAAGGCACGTTCCTGCTACATGTTGTAGTCTGCTTCCGTTCACTTGAACCAGTCAGCGTTCCTGCAACCCGCGCCAATCCCGAGACAGGCAGAAAGAGAATGGGGTTTTGGCTGCAGGCCACCACGTGGCTGACAATGAAGCCATTTAAACAGAAAAAGGTTTTTTCACAAAGTACACTTTGTGATGGAAACCAGATTTATTGCTTAAATGACCTGACCCTTTCCACAGTTGGGCCCAACTAGGTTAATTTTGTGAATGCTCGTACATCCTAGGGCAGCATGTCCTGTTGATACAGTAAATGATCTGTCCTACATTTTAGATGTATCATCAGAGCAACAGTTAATTAAAATGCATACATTCTGTATAATGTAACATCAGAGCTGAGGCCAATTCTGGCTCCCAAGGAGATTATCTACGCTAACCAAAAGTTATTTTCCCTCTACACTGTGTAACTGTTTCTTTTATAAAACTTATTAAAACCATTTTAAGCTTTGATATTCTACAGCTTTTTGGCTGATGTTTTCATCAGACATTATTCATCCTCCTAAGGAATATGTTCTTTTTTTCAGAACAGATACAGACACTACTTGGTAACTTATTCCTGTTTAAAATTAAGTGCGTTTAAAGGGTATCAAATTGGCAGAGCTGGAGATGATAGTCTTCTATGCACTTTACCCACAGGACAGAAAAGGCACGAACTGTGCTATTGTCAGCTTTTCTTTATTAACCTAAGCTAGCACCTGTAAGTGAGATGGTGGTTTGTTCATTATATTCTTTTATATAGGTATATATGAAAGTCCTTGCATACCCCTTTTCTGGAATTTTGGCTGGTGTCCTCTCCTCTTGCCATTGGTTTTAATGACATATTGTTATGAATATCCTTATACCTACTCTGGCTGTGGAAGTTTATCAGACAACTTGGGTTTTGTACGGGTAAGAAACTAATCCCAGAGGATGATTCCTTTCATTCTCCTGTGGGCAAGCACAGTGGAGAGGATACTGGGGAACTGATTTCAGACAAGTTGGTAAGGAAATTTGTTGCTGTTCTGGGAGGCAATGATTCTACAATGAGGACCAAGAGATTTTTGGAAGCAGTGTAAGCAGAGTCCCTAAGACTACTTCAGAGACCAGAGCAGGTTTATGCCTGATTGAAAAAGCCATGGTCCTGAATTTTAATACCATCTTATGAAGAACATCAAAATGGTCTTCATTTTAAAGCCAAAAAATACTATATTTTGCTTTGGAGGTATGCATAACTTTTCTAGATTTTTATTGTTGTTGCTGTGAGGATGATGTTACAAATCTCCACATACAAACACAAAGAAATGATTCATTTCTTCTGGCCAAAGGACACAATATTTTTGATGGCAGAACTCTAATGTGCTGCAAAGGTTTATGACTGCAGAGAGAAATTGGATTCAGGTTACCAAAGACCAAACTGCATGTCTAAGTGAACGTAATACACTGGTCTTATGGTTAGATACCCCATTTTCCTTTTCTAAGCCAAACCCGTGCTCATTCATTTGCTCTTTTACAATTACAGATGAGAAGCATTTAAAATGGGCAGTTGCACACTGTAGAGCATCAGGCGCTTCTCGGACATTGCATGCGGGATAGATGCCATAACAGACTTCATTTCTCTTTCAAGCACTGTTAGTGATAAAGCAGCTTCATAAGTTGACACTGGCGTTTTCCACTGCCCTCTTGTCACATGCAGCCATGTCATATTATCACTTCCAGACATGTGACAAATACATCTTGACTGTAATTAGTTTTCTCACTGCTGCCATTTCTAACAGATAGAGGGCTCCACAATCCTTTTTCCATCACGATTAGAAACTTTCTCCTCATATCTCTTCCAAACTTGCATATGACCACCAAATGCTCTTTTATCCTTAAGCCAGTATCGTTTTAGAGCTCTTTCCCTTCTTTAGTGTTTAACTAGCAGATATATCTAGAGGGATTAAGTTTATTCCCCTTTGGCCTTTATTTTTTCTATGCTAAATTATAGCAGCTTCTTTTCTGTCCTATTATATATGAACAGACTGTGTATCCCTTCTGCTGACTGTCCTAATAGCCCGTCCCTGCTTGCACTGAGACTGCTTTAAACTTTATTGCCCAGAAGGACAGATGGAGTTTCAGGTTAATATTTTAAATTTTGTCTTTACAACATAAGTGAACTTTTGGTGGGGTGCAGAAACTGAGAAGTGGACAGCACAGGATTACAGTCCTAAACTGCAGTTATTAATCTGAACATGGTGTCAGATCCAAGAGAAGTTGAGGAGGTAACAGAGCGGCTGTCTAGAAGCTGAGTAGGAAAAAAACACATAATGCTTCAGGTACTTCCCTCTTCTAAGGCTATAACTTAACAAGGGCAGTAGAGCTTCTGCTAAACTGTGGTCATGGAAAGAAGCTGCCCTGGGTGGGGGCAGGTACTCTGAGAGCGAAGGTGGCTAAATGACCTGAAGCAAAGCCAGAAAATTGAACAAAGGTCACTTTCTGGTTTGAGAATTTTCCAGAGCTGAGCTATAACACCAGAAGTGATGACCCTCTTCCAGTGTCTGAAGCGAAGGAGTGACCCTAGAAGGATGATTGAGACACAGGAGACATGTGACGGGACAACATGGCTATGCAAAATAGCTTTTTGAGGTTTAACATACTTTTTAAAATCTAAGTACACTCAAAATAACACATCTTGGGGGATGCCTGGTGGTGAGGAGAACTGAAACTGAATGTAAATAGTTATTTGGTCTCATTTTTTAATAAGTCAAAACGTGTTATAAATATGTTTCCTTAAGAGTAACTCTGAAAAGAATCAAAACCTATTTGTTTGATTCTAGTCTTAGTCCATAGTGTCACAGCCAAATTCTAACTCAGGCTGTTAGCATTTATGTAACTTGCATTAGAAGCAATAATCTTTGTCTTAAAGACCTTGTGGTCCCCGTTGAACTCTTCCATATAATGTGCCCAAGATGCGTTGCTGAGGAACGACTGATGTAACCAGTCCATGTTGGTTTGTGATGAGGGAAAAGATCTACCATTTAATTATTGGTATGTGATAAATATGATCATGTTCTAGACTTAGCCTGTTCAGTGGCTCTTTGCATTTCTGCCGTCTATTTTGATTTATATTCCTATTACAAAAATGCCACAGAGAATTTATAGTAGAAATTAGTAAATTTTCTTCATTTTCACACCTGCTGCTTGTAAACTGAATGTTTTGAGTGCTTCAAGTAAGATCTAGAGTTGCAACAGAGACAAACCCATTTCGTGTATTTGTATAGCCTTGTAGAAGACAGCGTTCATGTAAGTTTGTAAATGAAAACCAGCATCCAAATAACAAAAACTGTGTGTAAAGTGGCTGGTTATACTGACCTAAAATAATCATTAATAACTCTCCAATTACAAAAATGATGCTGAATTATGCTCAGCCTTTTATTAGGCAAACTATCGTGGCTGGGCCTTCATCTTGGCTTAACTCTTCTGAGTTGCTCTGTGGGAGTTTTGTTCTGTGGAGCAAAACGGAATTGTGAGCTGTAAGGAATACACGGAGACAAATTCTAGTCCTCACAAGAGATAATAAACGGATAGAAACTGGGGCAAGTAGCAAGAGATAAGCTTTTTAGGGGCTATCCTTCCCCCCTTCAGCCACTCCCCCTACCCCTTCCAGAAGGTCTTCAGATTTGGACTTTTACATGGCATCACAAGTGAAGGTGCAGCTTGAACTTCTGCAAATGCATTTGATATAGGTATGGTACGAAATTAGTTACAGTCTGGGAGCTTAAGAGCATATTACAGCAGTGGTAATGCCTCTGTATACCAGAAAAGAAACAGACTGAATGAAAGTGGGAGGTCAGAAGTTGTGTTGGCTGAATTCTGGCGGGTGTTGGACCTGCCCACAAGCTGTGCAGGCATCTCGGGCATCTGTGTGATGTCAGCTCTTCCCCTCTCACAGCAGCGGATGCAGAACACATGGGAGGTGTTTGAATATCCCTACACCTGACAGTCTCTTTTCGCACAGTTCCAATTGCAGTAGCAATTTGGACAAACAAACAAACAAAAAAATCCGAAAAAGTCTCATAAACCCCTCGGAAGCCGCGTGTTGGGTTTGTTTTTTTTTTTGCCTGTACGTCGTGAACGGAGTCAGCTCTCGCGGGGGGAAAAAAAAAAAAAAAAAAAAAAAACACCACCAAACCTGTTAAAGTCTGTTCACATTGACTGTCTCTGTGGAGTAGGAAGAGTATCAGGCATATTTTCTGATCCTTACCTTTTAAGATAACATTGGCTGATGATTATTCTCTACCCACACTGCTGTTTGTGGTCTGAGAGCACTAACAGCCCTCCAACATTTTGACCTTTTCTACTTTTCATTTCTGAAGAGCTAAAAACAAATACTTCTTCTCTCATCTAAATAATTCTTTTCCAAGAATCTGTCGTCTTTTTTTCCAAAGAAAATAAACTGTCATCTTGCTTTATAAACCTCTTGGCATTCTGACTGTTCTCCTGGACTCTCTATTTTTCTTTAAGAACAGATATCGAACTGGCTGTCAACTTGGCTCAGTGAGTTCCTACCTGTATCAACTGCAGTAAAAGAATAACCCCTTTATAATATGCTTATTAATATACCCCTGAGTGTCATGTTGAGACTTGCCTTTTTTGCAACAACTTTAGCTGTTTGATTCATTGAATTTAGGTTCACTATGGCACCACAATTATTTCCTGCCCTGTGGCTCCTTGTCAGTTATGTCTCCCCCCCCGCCCCCACTTCATCTGTGCTTATGTCTCCTGAAGTGTAGTTCTTTTGTCTCTTTTGGCTTCCACCTTTTATTTCCGGACTATCTGTCCAAGCTATCAGTACTACGTTGATCATCTTCTTTAGAGATACTACAAACCCCTTCCAACTATTTGCCTGCTCTCTAAATGTCTCTCTCTTTCATTATTGGAGTACCGAATAATGGTAGACGTAAAAAACACGCTCCCTCCTATGGTACATCTAAGGGCAAATCATCTTTGCTTTCCATTAGGATGAGACATGCAGTAACATTGTCCAAATCTTTCTAATTGCTTATAAGAATGTCATGGAGAATTGTAAAACGTCTTGCCACAGCCAGGGTGTAGCTACAGTTGCATTGACCGCGATGAATTTCAGATGGATCTTTTTACTTGGTCCCCTTCCACAGCAGGAAGGAGGAAGTATGACATTTCATTAAGAGACAAAATATACAGAAATAGAAATAAATTCTGGTAACAGTTAACCAGAGGAAGGGGAGGGCAATAATAATTTCAGCTTTGTCCTAGAAGCTGTTTTTTGTTGAGTTTTTGTTTCTTTTTTTTTTTTTTTTTTTAGAGAGGGACTGTGATACTTCAAGTAATGAAGAATTCATGGGAGAAAATCAGAACATTGTGGATAATTTACTCTTTATGCAAACATAGTACTAGTTCAATGTGAAATATTTCCTGTTTTCTTCTAGATTAGCCAATAAAGCTTGTGAATAATGAAAACACAAAAAGATATGCTTGCAGCAGAGAGGTTGCGACAAGCAATGCTTGCTTGTTCTGTGTGTAGGAATCACTTTTCCAGGGATTTCTTCTAGACAGTTCACTTGTTCTCTGGTTAGAGATATAAAAAGCAATGCTACAGTGCTTTACGGAGACTTGTTATCTGAACAGACTCTTACTACTTCGGGGATATTAGTAGTTGAAGAGACCTTACTGAGTTTATATTGGAGTCCATCAGATGTGCATTGAAGGCTGTTTTGTTCTAATTCCTCAACAGTCACTCTAAACAGTATTCACTGCAGTGGTGAATGGGGTTAGGGTGACCATCTACAAGATCCTTAATATTTTTCTGTAGGAATTTGTACAAAATCAGCTGTAATTTTTGACATCCTAGCTGAAGGAAAAACATTGTGTTTTTACGGATTCTATCTTTCTGGCATGATTCTGACTGAAATTAAAAAGTTCAAACTTATGTTTGAACAAAGAGGAACATGCTTAATTATGAAATTAATATGTATAATTATGAAATCAGGTATGCATTATGAATTATAAATTACAAAACAAGTTATTTGAATAATTCAAAATACTCATTCACAACTGCTCAAAATCCTTCAAATAAAAATTTAACTTTTTTTTACCTAATCCAGGTTTTTAAAAAAAGGAAAAAAGAAAAGCTTAAATAATTTAAACTTCACCACCATTTCTGGTTTAAGTGAGAGTTTAATGCGATTTCCCTCTTCCTGGAAATTGTATTCCTCCCTCAATGAAACTAACAAGCAAGAGTTATTATTAGTTCATCTTGTTTGATAATCAGCTAATCATCAGTCATCAATGAGTAATTTTTTTTTTGCAAGCTACTTAATTCACATGTTGAATCCGATACTGAAGTAAGTCCAGGCAATTTAATGTTATCTTTATCGGTTTTGTGTGGTTGGTGATTTAATAACGAAAATAACCCTGTCAGAATCCTTGCATTTAATGTCCTGGCTTAAAACTTTCCATTCTTCTAACAGACTAAGAGGACAGCATGTTTTCTTGTACTTTGTCAAACATCTTCTCCGAAAAACACCACTAAATTTTCAAGAATCTTAAACCGTGGAAGTGCTGTCATCTGCTTTGCTTCAAAACCATTTTATGGGCTTTTAGCACAGAGGACAGTTTCCTGGAAAAATGAATATTCGGGTTTAGTCTGCTTTACCCGGGGAATGTTAAGGTCTAGTTTGAACTACATTACAGTTAATGGGGAGAGCTTTCTATCACCTTTGAAGGGGATTTGATCATGTTACCCCGTGCCTCCTCTTTTCTTCCCCTGGAGAGAAGGGCTATGGTGTTAATGCCCCGCTTCTGTGAAAGATGTTCAGAATTTACTGCATCTCTAGCATATTTTATAGTTCACTTGTTTAAGACTGAAAATCTAGTTCTTGTATCCATTGCCTATTCTATATCATGAAATGAAACAAGGAATTTCCTTCCACTGGAAAATAGGTAACTCTTTTATTGTGATTTGGCAACAGAGTTGCTACACAATATTATGCATTGTTAAATAACACAGTGTTGTTATGAGTATTAGCATAGTTTTTCCAAAAGCAACGTGCTGCATAATTCCATTTGTATAGCTCCCTCTCATTCTTGAAACGGAGGAAATACGATGCTATTTCTGTTTACTTCAGCAATTATATAAGGATTTGAAAGAGTGTACCGAAAAAAGCATCTCTGAAAGCATTTGCTATTCCTAGCAAATCACAGTCTTTCCAGCATGTTTTGACGTGCCATTGGGTAAACAGCCAAATCAGTATATTGTATGAAGATTAAAATCTTCTAAAGCAATTGCTCAACAAATGGTATGGCTCAAGAAGACAGCTTGATCCCTGGCTGTACAGGAGGGCAGTGTTCCCTACCGTAAAACTAGTAAAAATAGCAAATACTTAGAGACTATAGTGACGGGTACGTTACAAAATCAGAGTTGGGCAAGCATATGTCATTGTTAAAAGTGATTGGGCAAATTCTACAGTAAGTAGGGTCAGCTCCTGCAGTTCAGTGAAGCCATCCCGCTCACCAGGCACAGTGCGAAATGACTTATTGCTTTGTTAGGGACTTGCTAACTGGCCTTACAACCTCCTTGTATGCACACATTAATTTATGTGTTTTAGCCATTTGCCTGAGGTTCTTCTATTTCAAATGCGACATCCCCAAATCAAGACACAAAGACTAATCCCAGTCCTGGGTAGAGGTGCAGATTTACTGGAGATCTATCTTAAGTCTCTGTGGGGGGCACCATGTTATTTCCATTTGTCGCTGCAGATCATCTAATTACTGGCAAATTAAAAATGATGGAAGAGAGAATGTAGCACAACTAGTCTTGGAGAAGTTTTGTTCAGATCTCTCGCCAGCTTCTCTTCCTTTTACAGCAACATACACAACTTTCTTGGATTTGACATGTTTGTCTTCCTTTCCTCTTCCATCTAATTTTTTATTTTCCCCCCAATGCTTCTTTAGGCTCCTGCAGTTCTCAGTAGGAAATAATCTAAACTGCTTTCTCCAGGCTTGGGTTTCCACTTCTGCTTACCTTGTAATTATACAAAGAAATTCTATATCTTATGAGAAATACATTCTGTGTGTTCACATGCCATGTTTTCTCCTTAACAAGAAAATACTATGTTGCTGTATGCTACATGGAAATGCTCACTAGACTTGTCTCGTCAATATCTACTTTCTCTTGTCATACAATAAAAGTTGTAAATAACTTTTTACAGAGATCTCAGATTGAGAATGACAAATTGAATACAAGCGTGCTGGATTTTTTTCATGCTATCCAATTGCTTCCACATTGAGAGAAGAGTTCTCATGCAATTCCTGGAGCGGAGAAAAAAAAAAAAAAATCTACATCTTAAATATAGTGTTGTGCAGAGAATCATCTCAAGAAAAATACACTCATGTTTCTTTGTGTTTATGAGGTTGCACAAGTCTCTCTTCTTTAGAATAAGCCAGCCTGTTTCTCCAAGTACAGCTGGCTCGCTCTGTAGGCTGGCATAAGAGAAATAAACCTGTCATCCTGCTTCATTTTCTTTTTCTTTGTGACTCCAATCTATTTGTCCTTTACAGGTGTAAATATTACCACAATATGAAGTTTTCCCCTCTTTTCAGTTCCAACCTGTCCTAAAACAAAGACTCTATAACCTAATCTTTTATGGTCCATTAAAGGTCTTCTAGCTCAGCCATTCTGCAACTGCAATTATTTTCAACTAAGGGACATCCAGTCCTCTACTTTTGTTGAATCTCTTGATTTCTATGAAACTTGTACATGTGGAGTGAAAAGTGTGAAATGTAACATGAGGGATGACAATACAGAAACTGGAAGCGAAACAAAAAATTTCAGGCTTCATTTTAAAATATCCTGCTGAGTCCTACTGTGAGAAGGACTTGGAGGGTACTGGTGGATGAAAAGCTGGGTATGCTGACAATGTGCACTTGCAGCCCAGAATGCCCATGAAAAGTTGAGTGGAGGAAAACCCTAGTAAATTACCTAACCAAAGAAAAGCAGCCAAGAGAAAAAAAAAAAAAAAAGATTGTCCTAGGTTTCTCATCCTAAAATTACAGTTGTCTCTGGTTTTCTTTTACAACTACCATGGCACCAAGGTGGTGGCCATTTAAAAAAAGAAAAAAAGCAGTAACATGGCCATAAAGTTCAAGCTGAGTTCCCTCAGCAGGGCTCACTTATTATTTAGGCATGCATCCCAAACATAGTTGTCTTCCTATTCCTGGACATTACTGCTTCACAAAACTATGGTTTTGTAACTCTGGTGCTGTATGTCCTAAGGATCACTGCTGACTGTCATGAGTACAGCATTTCCCACTGCT
The DNA here is from genome assembly GCF_965231255.1 of Vanellus vanellus. NCBI lineage: Eukaryota > Metazoa > Chordata > Aves > Charadriiformes > Charadriidae > Vanellus > Vanellus vanellus. The sequence goes on from NC_138909.1 coordinate 38,822,023, forward strand.
ACCACCTTATGGGCACTCAGGGTTTGTAAATCTGTTATACGTGGACATGTCAGGATCAAAGCAAATAAGTGATTCATTGGTAGGCTTTGAGGCTTATTTAATAATTTTCTATATTTCTGAGAGTTATGTGATTAACTTTTGAGGGATTCAAAAAATACTTACTCCTTACAAAGAAAAAAAGCTTGTGAGTTTCTGTGAAAATACAGAAATACAAAATATCTGTGTATATTTCCTGCATCGTTTCCCTTATCAGTTCTGATTTGACATAGTTCAGTCATCAGGAGTCTTCTCTCCCATCTGTGAGCTCACAGAGTCTCCCTTCTCTTTCTGCGGCTACGTCTCAGTCTCTTGCCTGGTTTTGCAGATGTCTGTTGTGAAAATTATACCTCACTCTTTCATTCCCTCCCTTAGTACTTGAAACTAACACCTTTCCAAGTATCTGAAAACTTGAGAGCCTTCAAATAATAAGCCTTGAAATCTTGAATTGGCAGGTGTCTTCTTTGTCCTGTTTCCAAGGAAATACCATCATTTTCTAAAGTCAGAGTAGGCTGGAGAGCTGCCATTCTGTTGTTCACGTGTATCCTTCTGACAAATGTCAGAGCCTTGGTGACCTTTCCCTTTCCCTGGTCTGAAAGACATGTGACAACAAATGCTTGAATTGATATGCGTTAATAATGTATTCAATAATCTAACAGTTTAATATCCTCAACTAGAATTGATGAACTGCACACAGGTGTTCTTTTTAACCAGCACCTCCTGCATGTTAAATTTTCAGTCATTTTTTTAAATAGTATTCTGTTATCATGAGAAAAAAAAAATTGTAATTTGATTTTATTCCACATTTAACTTGATTTTCCAGTGAATTATCTTAGAAGAGACAAGCAGCATTTCGAAGTCCCTGCAAAAGAAAATGAGAAGAGATATTAAAATCATGTCTACAGCCTTTTAATGGGTAGATATAAATGTGCTAATCACTCTAGTTCCAGAGCCATCAAAGCAAAGGCACATCAAGTAGCAGAAGTTCATAAGACCTAGATAAAAATGCCTTTCAAATAGTCTGGTAGTCTGTGTATGTAAATTTACATTCTTAAATAGGCTTAGATATGCACAAGGAAAATAGATTTGGCTCTCGGTTATTATCATGAAATATTGTGGCACATCTATTAATAGAAAGTAATTCTAATATCTGTTTATCTCAAGTCAGTACCTGAATAAGTCAGCTTTAACATAACACTCTTAACAGTGCTAGCAGCATGGGTTAGTGGGTGCAGAGGGACACGTCTTGTTTTTCGTTTCCCTCTTGGAGTACTTTTGCAACTTTTGCAATAGGTGAATGCTGCACTTTGAAAAGAGAAAATAAAACATCCTTTATTTCCGTATATTCACCCAGAGAAGCATGTTTGGAAAATCTTGGGATTTTATGCAATAGGTTATTTATGATCATGATTATATCTGAATATTCAGGTAACGCATGAAAAGTATATCAAAGAGATCCCTCTGCCACACTCACCTTAAATTTTTGAATTAGTTTTATTCTGGGGCTTTACAAAGCTGCTAGCTGACCTGATTAGATCAGAATTCCTTCCAAGACTAGACCTGAAATGTCCTGGTAATCCAACAAATGCATCTGCATTGCAGTAATATGAAGAATCTTTCCTTGCAACTAAGTGCTATTGAAAAAAAAAAAAAAGTTATATGCACGTGAGATACATGTTAAAGAAAACCTGAGAACAATAAAAACATCCATTTATCACAAGTGCCTTTGAAGAACTTTGATGTAATAAGGAACTAATAGCTTATTTTCGCTGTGGCCAAGACTGCCCTTGGTTCTGCTGTAAATATGCAACTCCTTTTCGTGTTGCAGTGAGAGGCAAAATGATATGTCTCATCTTCCTGTCAGAACAGTGTTTCTCTACTCTGACTAGAAAACTCCCAAACAGTTCACATCTACAGAATTACTAGGACACACCTATTTCAGCAGTGTCTGTAACAGCACAGTTGGTTTGGGCAATGAGTCATAAGGGCGGCCTCCCCTTCGTTTTCAGATTTTGATGAAATTTCATGAGAAGTCTCCCGGGGAATTTTTTTAATTCATAAGTAGGGAACGCCAGAAGCAAATTAACTTCAGTCGGTCTCTGTTCATGATCTCAAAGCCTCATGAAAGTCAATACGAGTATTGTCAAAGACAATAAAGAGTCATGCTTTGCAGCTGAAGACCACCTTTAAAAAAATCTCTTCTATTTTTCATACTATTTTAAGTATTTTGCTATTGTATTCCTTTTGACAGTAATAAAAAGTAGCCTGTAGTTCTTCGTGTTTGAATGTGGCTATTGCCAACTAGCTACTCCCCTACTGCATTCCTTTTTATATCGAACCATTTCCCTCTATTAATTACTCCATTATATATTGTCATGCTATATAAACAATCCAGAGGGGACACTGTTGAGCAGTAATGTCTGAAAGATAGACTGCCAAATCATTATGTCCCCTTAAGCCTCAAGCTTTGTGTCTTGGATTTATTAATTTTCTCTTGAAATACTGCTATAATAATACAGATCAAAATAAAACCTAGAAGGAAAGCCCTGAAAAAAAATAACTATATGTTCCATTAGTATTTACAATCTGCAATAGGTTTTTCACGTTCAGGACCACCAATCTGGAAGGAAACTTTTTGGTTATCGGACCAGGATTCCTGATGGTGCAGATAACCATCATAAAATCCATCCCATACTCACCAGTTTTCACCTTTAAAACTACTTTGGTTCCCATATTCATACTTATTTGGAAAGCTGTTCTAGAAACTCCCTGTGGTGATGATTTGGTACCTTCCAAAGACTAACGCTGTGTTATTTCTATTTAAACTTTTTCATACTGGTTTTTAACCTTGCGTTTGCGTGCTGGTGTGGTCCGTTAGCTTAAACAGGACTTTCCCACATTCCCAGCTCTCATGAGGTCTTCTACACGCTGCACTTCCAAGTATTTTCAGAAAGTAACTCCAGCTGCTTTCTGCCTTCTGTTTATTAGGCTAACATATAGGATCCTTTCACCCTTTTCTCCTAAGGCAGTTTTTCCATTCTCGTAAACGCATCATCCTTGTCGTTTTTCTGTGTAACTGAACCTGAATAACTTGGAATAACGCTCAGTGCACGAGAGGAACTCTGAACAGCACCATCTATAATATTATTAATATTTTCCTGCTATATTAGAAATGATCCCTCTGACGAGAAGCTATCATTTCTTTTTTTCTTTTTTTTCAAGGCTAGATATTTCATTATTAATACAGAAACTGTTTCTCTTTTGCTTTTAAATGGTCAAAGTGTACACAGACCAAAATCAGCTGCAATGAGTTCATTGAGTTCACCAGGTTAAACATATTTTTAAAATTCTCTAAAGCCACAGAGTTAAAGATTGGGAAAAAGATATTTTTTGCATTTACCCAAATCCAAATTATTCTACATTTAAACCCACTGACGAAAGAACTTCATTGTGTTGTTCTTGGATAGAATGAGCTTCATTTCAGCCAAATTCAATGTGATTTCAGGAGCTGTAGCTTATAGCTCGCCTGAAATTGGCCACAGGTTTCTTTTGTGTTTCTGTGAACAAATTGCTCAAAGTAACTTGTTTATATGTTCTGAAATGCTGAAACTGTTGATAGGAAAGACAGCAGAGCTCTGAAGCTGACGGGAGCAGCTCTCTACTGTGACTTTTTCCTACAAAGCCTTGGTACAAAATAAGTTAGCACTGGTATTTAAAAAAAAAAATCTACTGAGGTTACATGACACTGTTTTCTGCCAGAAAAGCCTTTCATAAAAGCGACAGAAAAGAGGAGTTTCATACAGCAGAGAAAATGGCAACTACTAACTTGTTCAGTGTTAAATTTGTTGTTGATTTTCTTTTAAAACTCTAAGCTAAAGTTGCTTTTAGGAACTTCCAGACATTCTTCATTTTATTTATTATCTTCTTCAGTCTAAAACCATGTTACATTTTAACATGCAGCCTTTACCCAGCTATAAATTGGCCAGTCACCTCACATAACTCTGGGGGTGCGAAGTTATTTTGGTTTCTGTACAAGATGTAACGCTGTGTAAGAAAATACATTGTTTCTAAAACAAAATTGTCTGACATTTGTTACTTCCCTAAATAGGCATTTTCTTTTTTACTAATTCCTGGCCAAGCGGATGACCATGAGTCGATTATCGGTGTTTTCTGTAGGTCTGTTGTAACTGGCATTTGTAAGGCAGGACTTACTGTCGCTTGGCAAGGTGGGGTGGAGTCTTCAGCGCTGTACTGGAGATCTTACCAGACACCCAAACCACTGTGGTGAAAAGATAGCATGGCATCGTTGTTGCTTGAGGCAGGGCTAGGGGATTATTTTAGGCAGAAAATGTAGAGTACAGCTTGTAAGAAGGAAATAGAGCTTAACGGAAAGTAGAGAAGTATTCGCACCATGAATTGCTATGAATAAAGACATAAAGTCAAGGATGTAGGGAGACAGAGGACTAATATGTAAAAGCAAAATATAAGACTAAGCAGGTGGAAAGACGTAAATGTGATATAAGGTGCAGACAATCATTTAGGGAATTTCAGGTTTAGACAAAACATGAAACTGCGATGAGGGAGGATTTTAGCACACGATTTCAAAGATAGGATTGTTCTAACACCAGCAAAGATGATATAACACAGTGTCGTTTTGAAAGAAAAGCCGGTAAGGAGGAAGAGACTCACTGAAAATTTTGCAATGCAAGTCATAAGCACAGCAAACCACTGAAGAGTAATGGGAGTTGGGTTTTTTTACTTCACAGGAAGGGTATGGTGATTTACCTTAGTAAGAAGAGGTGGAGTGACAAAGGCATTACTGGAGAAGAAGACAACAGAGACTAAGTAGGCATGAGAAGTAATAGGTATTCTGGGGAGACAGAAACACACCTAAAACATTAATTTGAAGAGGCAGGTAGTGTCAGGAGGAAAAAGTTTCAAGGTATAACTAACTATGGGGCTGAAATGGAAGCAGCAAACTCGGCCCCCGTGCACAGGAAGAGACAGCCCTGGTGGGTGTGAGGTGAGTGCACCCCTCAGACCGAGTCTAGGGGCACAGATCCCAGAAGAGGGGCAAACAGCAGGTCCTGCAGCTTCCCGGGACAGACAGTCCGGAGCCCCAGAGCTTGCCTTTCCTGCAGACCTGCGTGAAGGCATTGCCAGCTTTGTTTTCTGAATAATTAATAAGCCTCTCTGCCAACGGTAAAAGGAAACCAGAGAAAAAAATATAGGAAAGGCAGGGGCGTGGAAGCAAGAGGGCACGGGAAAAAGGATGGCAGATACGTGGGCATATGTGGGCACTGGTAAAAGTCTGGAGGAAGGTTATAGGAAGGAGAAACATGGATTAAAAGGTAAGGGAGGAGAATAAGGGAGAGAGGAAGAAACAACAGGTTTCAAAGGTAAAGTGTACTGTTTCTATAAATACTCTGAGAACTATAGGAGAGGTAAGAAGAACACTCTGTGCACTGGTGTATGGGAGTGAGACGGAGCTGAACAAAGGGAAAACTAATCACTCATGAAAAACAAATGTTTTATTCAAAGCATAGAATTATAATAAATGCTTTAATTAAACGCTGCTCACTAGATATCTTGTGCATGCAAGATATGCACAAGTCTTCCTTATCTATAAACAGTTTTGTTAACCAGTTATTAACTTGTGACCCCATTAGATTCTGTGAAGTAATATTAAAAGGGAATGGGAGACAAGTCTTATCTACCGTGTCGGTGCCAATATTCTGCTCAAAGCTTGGTTGCTGACATTATAAATTGGACGCTGACCAAACGGCAGCTCTGCCTGGCCTTTCTGCTTCTCCCTCCCTTCTCCTCATCCTTTTTAAGGTTAGCAATTGCACAGCAAATAGATGCAGCAGAAGGATTTATTTACAGAGGCCACCCTTTCACACCATCTCATTAGTTTCCGCTCCTCCTGAGAATGTTCACTAGGTGCTGCAGAAGGTCAATATCTTCTAAGAATAGTTCAATACTATTCTGGACCCTCTGCTAATTGTTCTGTACCCTTACACATCCAACAAACAGCGAGACAGTTTGTTAGAGAGTGCTTTTTATTTTACCTTGGGAACTAGGGTGAATTTTGGAGTGAATATTGATTTTTATATGCATACATCCAATTTATAAAATTCTGTATTTGGGGGGAACAAAAAGCATGGATTCTGAATCTATTTATTCTTACTGCACTGGCGTTACCCCATATTTCAAATCATTGTGCTAAAATGCAGCTGCTGAGCTACACGTTTTTTAATGCAAAGCTTTCCCATCTTTTCAATGGTGTCAAGAGAAAAGGAAGAGAAAATTAAATAGTTATCTTCAAAGCCCACCTTACACAGAGCCGATATGTGACCTGAAACCCACTTTGGGGGAGTTCATGAATAAAAATAACATCGGTTGCTTAGTATCTATTTCTTATAGTAACGGTTAATGAATTATATAAGTAAATATATGCAAATAAATAATATAATACTAGCATTTGGTATGTAGATGAATGGTGCAACGTTTGTATTTATAACATTGTTTTGTGACCCGAAATCATAGCATTATGCGTAGCCCCATATATTGGAGCATATGCCTAACTAGAGGCATGTGAACAGCCCTATAATATTTGAAGAATTCAGGACCCAAGGAACAAAATAAACATTAGAATATACATTATGTAAAAATATTTTCAGATAAATGTTTATTGCAACTCTCCATCTTTGTTAGTAGAGACATATTGTTAAGTGCAGCCAGGCTAGGTTCAGAGGCTGAAAGAAAGTGAATACTGAGAGAGAAAAATGGTATAGCTTTTATGTCCCCACCATAATATAACGATCAGTGAGGTCATAATATAATTCTTCAAAATATGATTCTACCTTTTCTCTGGAGTATGTTAAGTTCAATCAGATGAATCTTTCATTCCATGGATGCCTTTAACATGCCTGAATATTTTTGGCCGAGGTCCTCGGTATTCTGTTCACTCTTGCACCAAAATAAAGCATAAATTTGACACCAGTATAGGTCAGGGGCGGACCTGCTGGGAAGTAGTTCTGAGGAGAAGGATCTGGGGGTCCTAGTAGACAGTAAATTATCCATGGCCCAGCAATGTGCCCTTGTCGCCAAAAAGGCCAATGGAATCCTGGGCTGCATAGGGAAGAGTGTGGCCAGTAGGTCGAGGGAGGTCATTCTCCCCCTCTACTCTGCACTGGTGAGGCCACAACTGGAATACTGTGTCCGGTTTTGGGCTCCCCAGTTCAAGAGGGACAGGGAACTGCTGGAGCGAGTCCAGCGAAGGGCAACTAAGATGATTAAGGGCTTGGAGCATCTGCCTTATGAGGAAAGGCTGAGGGAGCTGGGACTCTTTAGCCTGGAGAAGAGAAGGCTGAGGGGAGACCTTATTATGGCATACAAGTATCTAAAGGGTGGGTTGAAGGAGGATGGAGCCAGGCTCTTTTCAATGGTTCCCAGTGACAGGACGAGGGGCAACGGGCACAAGTTAGAACACAGGAAGTTCCGTTCAAATACACGGAAAAACTTCTTTACGGTGAGGGTGACAGAGCACTGGCACAGGCTGCCCAGGGAGGTTGTGGAGTCCCCTTCTCTGGAGAGAAGATGTAAGAACAAATGAGAAGAGGGGGGAAAAGGTTTTAAAATTCAAAGGTTTTTTGAGGTGTAGTGCAGCTAGGAAAAGGTCCTGGCCTGAAAGCTACTTTCTGCACAGCTGATGTGGCAGAGACGCATCACTGAAAACAAAGATGAGTCCTATTCAGCTAAAGCCCGGCAAGACGCTACTGCATTTGTGTAGGTGACAAGAAAAACAGAAAACAAGCCTGTTACCAACAGAGGAAATACTATGGAAAGAGAAAGATGGAACAAGCTGCAAAAATATGAAGAGATGTCTGTGTAAATTAATCCTATTAAGTATGCTGTTACGAATTGAGAAAGGGATTTCATTGTTTTAAGGGAAGTTTGCACTAATTAAGAGATGTTAATATGCACTAAAAATGACAGTGTGTCCCCAGAAGTGAAAAAAGAGAAGACTTATGAGCAACATTAAATGAGGCTTATGAGTGCAAGAAACTTGTAGCAGGTAGCTAGAAATTCAGGAGGAAATGGAAAGGACGGGTTTTTATCTTGTCTGATTTCTGTCCCTTGACTTAGTCAAAAAAAGTTCAGAGACATTAAACAGAATTTTTTGGATGAGCAAGTGGAAGGAGCTTTGCTGTTCCTGGCTAAACTTCATGTTAATTATAAGAAAAACTTTGTGGACTGAAAATCTATGAATGTTTTGATGGAAAGAAAAAAAATACCCATTCACGAGAGTTTTGCAAGTCTGACTACTCAAATCATTGAACTATTTATTTCTGTTCTCTTAGCTTCTAATGATATATTAATACATTCAATAGCACTGTGGGATCTGTATATTTTTCATATGCTACTTCAGTGAAGTGATTTAAGGGAATATCTGAAATTAAAATTCCTGTGTAAATCAATGACCTTCATCTCCTTTCCCTTTATATAAGTGAAATTATTACATAAACAGAATATACTTTGCAATCTGGCAAAGCCAAGGGTAGGCATCTAACTTATAGATGGGCAGTTCACGACTTCAAACCAGAATTATTCCTGTTCATCTGATATGATAACAAGCTTTGATTATATAATGTCTAAATGCAAACATGCCCATGACTGAGTTGGGGTATAGGAAATCAATCTTCTTTCCTTCTTTCCTTTTGAAGCCATGCTTAGGCACTGGATTATTAGCCCTTTCTCACTGCCAATGTTTCATACACTGCTAAGCTATGTTGACTGCAAACAAAATGAATTTAACAATTTAACTGTCTGGCAAGAACATACACGTTGTTGCCATACAACTAACTAATTTGGGATAATTGTGGCCATTCTTTCAATTGCCCAAGATGCTATCTTCTGGAAAAGATAATCATTGCTATTCACCAGTGAAGTATGGGGAGGAAACAGCAACACCTCAGCTAAATAAAATAACTTAAAAAATGTGGTTTTGATAGCTGCCACCGGGCCTATCACAAACTCACTTTCTTTAGGGTGAACAGAGTAATCATGTAGTTCCTTTGAAGCTACTAGCAATATACCCAGCAGCTGCATCACACATAAGGATTTGAATCACAGCGCTCAAGACCAAATCACAGTGAGCTGATTTTGATCAATAAGAAAACTTATAGGATATGTAGAGGCAAGAAAAGAGTATATTAAGAAGATTCTATGGAAAAGACAGAGATAAGTAAAAATAAAAGGAAAAAAAAATACCAGCGCCATCTCTTTCTTGAGATGGTAATACAATCAGAGAAATAAACTAAGAGTGAGGAGCATGGAACGTTATTTTCCAAAACTGATCTCCAAAGTTCCTGTACCAAGGAGTTTTTTATTGCTTCTTTAGGATAATGATTATTATGACATTTTAAAAGAAAATGAAACTAAAGGGAAATTAATTAAGTCCTTATAATATTGAAAGGTTATAATTCTAGAAAGACAGCAAAATAAAATCAAGGTTTATTTCACATCTCTGCCAGAAGCAAAGTATATTTAGGTATTAAAGTCTTAGTCCATTAAGTCTGGAAAAGTGAAGAATGAATCAATAAACACTGATTGCCCTTCTCTATCAGTGCTGCCTGTCCAGCATGCCTGAAGAGAGACAACATAGTGATTTTTCTTGACAGCTTTTCTTCAGTCTTAGAATGAATTGGCTGAGGAAAATGTCTGCCCAGGAGAGTGCTGAGCTTTTTAAAGAAGAATCCAAACCAAATCTATCTTCCAGTTCTGCAGTTTTGTATTATTGCCCATCTATGTGCTAGCTAGAATTTCATGCTGCCAAATCTGATTGCAGGATCAAAGTCATAGCTGTTAAATTTTCCTTGCAGGAAAAGTATTGCACAAGATGTAATCTTCTTCATTCATCTATCCCTTGTATTTAAATTGTGGGTTCTAAAAAAAAAAAAAAGAGAACTCACTGCAGCTATTTAAGCTAAAAATTTCCTCAGCTAAGTCACAGCAGTTTATGGCATTATTCACCTGCAGATTTCAATATTGTTTCAAGCTAAGCCCTAACACTATGGCTATGGTGGGCTCTCATGGGAAGCAACTGCCACCAGTATGAGTCGCTCCTCCCTTCCCCTGCTTTTTCCTACTCTTAATTTACAAAGGGGGACCCAACCAGGAACTGAACAGCAGACGAGCGTAAAAGACCTGCACCTGATCAGAGTAGCGTTCGAACACGTCCTGGCGGAGACTCTACAGTCATTGTGAGAAAAGTGTCGTGCACGGACATGTTTTGCACTGCAGAGGACACCCAAAGGAGGACACCTGCCTGGGAGACTCTGCTGCTTCTCTTCCCAGGTAGCCACTGGGCAGAGTTTTCCCTTTATCTTTTCTTTTTCCTTTGTGGAGTTATTCTTCCCCCCCCAAAAAGAGATCTTCAGCGTTAGAGTCTGTGTGTGTAATCAGCCATGAACACTCCAACAAGTCTTTTTGCACATAAGCCTGTGTAAGAAATAAATAAGGACGCAATGCTATCGCTCTTTAAAAATCCGTCTTGACATCCCCTAGCGCCAGTGTAACTACAACAGCAAAACACATTCACTGGCAAGTCCTATCTTGATGGTGAACTAAATGTTTATATTCACACGTATTCTGAGGATAGCATTTTTCCTCCATGAGTTACACTACATCTCTGCTATTTTAACCATCATTTTTGACTCGTAACGTAGCTAACGTGACTTACAGCTAGAAATGAAATGAGAAAAGTGCCTACACAACATGAAAATATGATTGCACACAACGCCATATATCACGGAAAGCTGCAGATTTCAGGGGAACCAAGCATGTGTTTCTCTTACTTTTCCCTGCTATTTTCTCTCTGAGTCCAAATAAGAATCAAAGTAATATTTGGAATACAAACAATTTTGAGGAACAAAGTTAAATAAAAATTATGTGCCGCTTTTATCAAAGCGTAGACTTAAGTGAACTATGTAAACTTGAATATTATTTATTATGCTTTTTTTTTAAAAACGTACTTGACCACAGACTTTCTCACTGAGGGGATGAAAGCACACAGGTGCAATTAGGAAAAGATTCAGTTGGAAGCAGGTGAAGTTATATGCCCTCAGCAGCCAATTATTCTTGAAAAGAAAGTATAAACCAAAGCATTGTTATTCTTTCATTGTTTTATTACTCGCTGTTAAAATAATTGTGTACACCCAAACATTTTAAAACCCAAACTTGAATAAGTTATACTACTGAATGTATACTTAGAGAAGAACTTTAAAGCTAACTCAGTTGATTTTTTTCAAGCAATATGCTCGATTTAAAGCTAGTTCTGGGCAAGAGCTTGTATAGTTTCCAACACAAGGAGACTGTAATGTATCATCCTTGCTAAACAGGAATTCTTTCTTCAGGAAAATACATCTGGCATGCAAGAAAGGAGGCCGTAGACGGAAAGAAGGAAAAAAAAAAAAAGAAGAAACATCATAGGAATGCCGAGATGGTTGTTTTCGTCAAACAGATTAACTTGAGCCAAATGGAAAGCAGTCTGGCAGACTTAAAGTGCGATGTTACCAACGGTATTTGGTGAGTATGAGTAAAAATGTAAACATAGTTAAATTTTACTTTACACTCTTCAGCAGTCTCCAGCACTTTATAATGGCTGTCTAGAGCTTCTGGCAGGGCATATATAGAAGCTAAGTACCCTATCACAGCCTCCTATAGTCAGTTGAGCTTCCCAAAAGAAACCAAGCAAATTTGAATAATCCTTGTAAATTCCACTGGATACACAGGAACATGAGGTTCTTATTACAGACATTTAGGCTCAGTGCCTGAAGCTGGAATATGTGAATTACCTTTCTCTGTTTCATTCATTTTGGGGGGGGGACGGGGCGGGGCAGGGGGGCATTGAGCGAGAAGAAGCTATCAGAGGTAGGAAGTCTGTTACCTGTGGTTTTTTACTCAGATGTGTATGCTGCCAAATCAAATTCTCTGGATGAAACATCTAAATTGATCCAATACCTTTACTTCGGAAAAATCCAGATTTAGAGCCCGGTCAGGATTATATGACTTAATTTCACCTCTAGTCTCTGCAGTAGTGTTAGGAGGCCTTCTAGGTCTCGTAGTCTCTGCAGTAGTGTTGGGAGGCCTTCTAGGTATCGCTCTCTGAATTGTTACAGGGCAACTGAGTTTTCCTGATGGCTTTAGTCAAAGAAACTATAGTAGAGCCACATATGAGCTTTGTGGTCATTGTGTGTGAAGAGATTTTTACGTTATTGGTGTGCCTGGTAAGAGCCTTAGAGCTTTTTAGGAGTGTCCCACAAGAGCAGCCCAGCTTTTTTTTTTTTGACTGTGGCTTGGAGAATTTACCAACAGGGTAGAGACTAAGGAACCATATGAAAGGATTCTCAATGTAGTGATCAACTCCATGTATAAACTGGCATTTCTTTAGCAGGACAAGCCTAACGGCTGCCCTATCCTTTTGCAAATCAGGAATACTTAGCATTTGCGGTCCACAACACATATTCAGTTAGGAAACCGCATGAGGTTTAGCAGTTTCAGAACTATGGCCAGGCGTGTTGCACTGCCTGCGGTGCAATTGTTTTTGGACTCCTACTGTAAGGGGGGAGACCTGGATTTTTTCGAGATGTCATGCATTAACTGACTAGATGCCCCCTCTAATGGGACCAACAAATGTAGTGATTGCAAGCGGAGCTTCATGCAGATGCCATGGAAAGTTCACTGCACTCATGAAAACCACTGAGCAGCACATGGCAGTAAAAGTCTGAGGAAACTTAGCACATGAGTACTGGCGAATGTTTTCCATATGCCTGTGGGGTGCTGTATCTGCCACGGTGTCTGTGTTCTCATTGTAAGTGAGCCTAGGGAACCGGTGTCCAATACATTAAAACAAGTTTAATGTCTCAGGGGGGGCAAAGCAAATGAGAAATGCAGCACATGATCACCATCCGTGCCACATGGGGAGATTTCGAGTGATCTGCTACTATGGCACGTGCCATTTTGCCAATTTTCAAATACGGGGGACCACATTGTACTAATACGCTTCAGAGATTTAAAGTGCCTGCTGATTGCATTTTTTGTGCTCCTACAGAAGGGGAACTGCTAATCTGCATGGAGCATATTGTACCTGGTAATTTTATAGACCACGTTGAAGAGGGGCTTATGTCTTCGCTGAATAAAATTCCAATTTAAATGTAACTCTGCTTGTTAGTCTAGAAACGTGGAGTCACATTTAATTGGCTTGCATTGATAGTTTGAAACTGCTTATTAGTTTAATATTGTTTTGTCAAAACTGTAACTTTCTGCTTCCTTTCAAATAAATGAAAGGGAGGTTACTACTAACAGAGAACTCTCTTCAACTTTTCCATTTCCCAAAACACTGATGTGCATAAAGTACATTATAACCTCTGAAATTCACTGGTTCTTTAAATTATACACAAAAGTGGAACCTGAAAAAAATGAAAGTGTGGAGGTTGACAGAGAGTGTTCCTTTTTTGTTCTTTATGTAGTGCTTTATTTATCTGTGTCCCAAGAAAATACTAATTATTTTGAACAGAAATAACAGTAATGCACCAAAAGAATGAAAGAATGGGAGTCTGCAATACCCCTTACGCTCAATTAATCAGTTATAAAGGGTTATGTGCAGCACTGAAGACAAATAAATTAGTTCCTCTATCTGTATAAAGTTTTTTTCAAACCTGCTGACCATTATTAGTGTGATGTTAAAGTAAAAATTGCCCTGTCAATTTACTAAGCAACTAAATACTCTGCAAATAGCACCTGCCAAAGTGGGGAGACAAAAAACAAAATAAAACAAAATGTAAAACCGATGAAACAAGTACCACTTGATTGCTTGGACTTCCTTCAGTCTCAGTCTCAACATCTGCAGAAGAGGAAAGACAAAACCTGTCTGGTCTGAACATTGCCACTACTTCATCTTTGGAAAAGCTGCAATACTCAGGAGCTTTGCTGAAAAAAACAGGGCCTGTTGACTGTTTCCAAGGGAAGGAACCACTCCCTTGAAGTCACAAGCTCTGCCTTTACAAGAGCTCAGTAACCCCTTCATCACGGTGTCACAGCACAACCTTTATACTTAAGTCTTTGAGGTATATACAATGGAAAGGAGACTTGCTGCCTCGGTGGTCTGGTTAATAGCGATTGTCAGAGCTCTTATAATAGTAAATTCTGCTTCAAAGCAAACTTTCAATAGCGCTATTGACGTGATTACTGTTGTTTGTTCTATTTTTACACCGGCCTTGCCTGCTGGCTCCAAATAAATTACACATTCACACCTGAAGATGCCCCTATCTTCTCTTCATCTCCTGTTCACACTTTTAATTGACAGCTCTTTTGAAGTATTGAGTAACAATACCCACTAAGCTGTTGTGTGGACTACACTAAACTTTAGCTTGTTGTATTATGAAACTTGTCATTTCATATATTGGGTTGGTCTTTTGCTGCAAAGGACTTTAAAAGTCCACACTAAAAAGCCATGGAGTCCTTTGGGGTAGCATTATTGTTTTCATCCTTTGCAATAAAGGAGCACGCTTTTTCCAATTTCTCAGTGGCATCTACACATCTGTGAATGAATGTGATTCTGTATTATGGAATCTGCCATGCCACAACTGTATATTTCCACTTGACAAGTGACATTTCAGTCTTTTATAAGCCCATTATAATTCACATAATATACCCATGTCTTAGCTGGAAAGTGGTCAAACTCTGATCAGGTAATAAGGAACAAATGTATATTCTCTATTCTGAGATGTAATCTAGGGCTCCTGCATGGCATCATGGTCCCAAATGAAAAAGCATATTTATGCCGTTGTTGGCCACGTGGATAAATGAGAAGAATTTCACAGGTTTTAAGTCCACAAGCAATAGCTGTAGGGAAGAGGGACTATAGCGCACAGAATTCTACAGAAATTTCACCCAAATGAGCCCCAATTGTGTGTGTGTTGACTAAAGCATGGTTTAGATAGGGCTTTCTGTGATCATTTATTCCACTGATTAATTATCCTCATTATTAGAAAGCCAGGCGTTGTTTCTGGTTTGCGCTTGTCTGGCTTACAGCTCTTAACTGCCACTTCATATTACATCCCTCTCTGTTATATTAAATAGCCTATTAGTACCCAGAAAATGGAACTCTGCAGGGAAGTGTTTATATACCATAATCAAGTTATCTTTTGATCTCTGTTTTGATAAACTAAAGAGAGTGACTCACTAAAGCTCTTCTATTATTTTTTAGTATGTTCTTAGCATATTTTCCTAGTTTTTAACTCTACCACAAATTTTAATTTATACAAGCCATCAGGAAAGTGGGTCAAGTACTCATGCCCTTGCCTGTTCGCTAACCTCTCTAATTGACTTATCCAAATGTTCAAGGCACTTTAGGGTGAAGATTATTGGCCAGGACAGGAGGAAGGTATTTGACTTATTTACATATGCCCCAAAACGTTCTTTAGCTTCTTGCCCCTTTCTGTTGCTTTTATGTTGGCTACCTGAACACCTTGAACTTTTGAGTGAAAACATCCAGATAAAGAGCATTAAGCACATTAAAATGCAATTACACTGAATAGCCTTCACAATACATTGATCAGTAAGCACAGTCCCAACCATGGCTTTTCTTTTTAAATTATGTGTCCAACAATTTCTTGGTCTTCTTAATATCCCTTGCTAGTTGCACCTCGTTTTGTCCTTTTGGTTATCTGATTTGGGCCCACGTGCTTGATCTATAGCTTTCTACTCATCTTCAGGACTCTGATTTCCTTTCCATTTCCAGAAAAGTCCTGTCGTGGTTTAACCCCAGCCAGCAAATAAGCCCCATGCAGCCGCTCGCACACCCCCCCACCCCCATCCTCCCCCAGGTGGGACGAGGGAGAGAGTCAGAAGAGTAAAAATGAGAAAACTCGATGAGTTGAGATAAAGACAATTTAATAGGTAAAGCAAAAGCCGCGCATGCAGGCAAAGCAAAACAAGGAATTCATTCGCTGCTTCCCACGGGCAGGCAGGTGTTCAGCCCAGGAGAGCAGGGCTCCATCACGCTGAAGGGCTATTTGGGAAGACAAACAGCGTAACTCTGAACGTCCCCCACTTCCTTCTTTTTCCTCCAGCTTTATATGCTGAGCATGACGTCATATGGTATGGAAGAGCCCTTTGGTCAGTTGGGTCCCAGCTGTGTCCCCTCACAACTTCTTGTGCACCCCCAGCTTGCTCGCTGGTGGGGTGCTGTGAGGAGCAGAAAAGGTGGCTCTGTGTAAGCACTGCTCAGCAATAATGAAAACATCCCTATATTATCAACACTCTTTTCAGCACAAATCCAAACCATAACCTCATACGAGCTACTGTGAAGAAAATTAACTCTGTCCCAGCCCAAACCAGCAGTGTCGTTTACGCTTTTATTCTAAATACTGCATCTCTAAGGAGCTGCCAGATTTCTTCAGCTTTTTTTTTTTTAAATCAGGATCCCAGAAGAGTTCATCTCCGAAACCTCTGATTTATGAAGTCTGCTTTTTGAAGCCTGCTATTTTTATTTCGTACTGCACCAGCTTTTCAAGCCAAAGCTTCCCTGCAGCTGTGTTTTCTCCAAACATGTCAAAAGTTTCAGGCCGTTTTTTCTTTTGTTAAATCATATGCGGATCCTATAAAGAAGCAATAACAATCAAGTACATGTAAAAAGCATGCAGAAAACAATGACTGCCTAAAGGTGGCAACTTCTTTGTCAAACTATTTTCTGATATTTTTTCTTTCACCTTGTCAAGAAATAAACAGGAGAGGAAACTTTGCCCCAGAGGAAAAACTGTGTCATTGCAGCAGAGTTGCAACATTCAAAAAGTGCACGCAGTAACACACATGGCTAAAACCATGTAAACTGAACTAAATGGGAAACTTATTCCAAAAACCCCACAAAATTCAGTTAAAGCAAAACAAAAATTTATTTTAAAAAATTTTGAAGAATAGCCTAATTAGTCCCACCCAGTAATTTTTCATGATCCACCCATGAAGAAAACCTTTGAGAAAATTCTTGTATCTTGAGTTCTTTTAGTAAAAATTACTCAGGCTTATACCTTGCCTAACGATGAGGTGTCCTAGAACAAATTTGACCTTGACAAGGAAAAATTCCACAGAAAGAGGAAGAGCAGATACTTCGTGTAATATGTGGAACTTTTCATTCACATGAGCAGCTTTTTAAAACTTTGGAATAACTGCTAATCCGATCTACTGAATTTCTCTTTGCTGCTCACTGCCTCATCCTCACACACAAAACCTTAGCACAATTTCCTAGAATTTGCAGCTGTTACCAAGAAGAACTTTTTCAAAAATGTATTCAATGTTTAACAACCTAGTCCCTCGGTCATTTGTAAGGATTTTGATGCCTTAATACTTAGTTTCCATTTTCCAAGGTTAATATTGATTAAAATACTCTAATTTCCCAACCCAAGTTTATATGCCTTTAAAATGCTTCACTAAGGGGGAAGTATTTGTAAAGGTACATACATCTATAGGGCATAGGGAACTATTTCCAAAATTAAAGACAAAAAGGAATTACAGGTGTGAGCCAAACGGTACTATGGGACTGACTGGTGTCCAATACCAGTGCATTTCTACCACAATAACACTGTGTTTTAGGCTGTTTCCTTTCAAAGTAATAAGCTTCGTAAGACTGCAAGATGAGTGAACTTAAGTCCAGTCGCATCCTCAGCTCTAGGATGGAGGTATTATTATTAACTGCAAAGACAATGCTATAACAATTTGTAGTTTATTAAGGGCCATTTCCAAGTGCTGACTGCATTCCTAGAATCAGATAATAGATTAGATTATCAGAGCAACACTTGCAGGTATCTCAGAAAGGATTGCTCTATCTGTACTGGGAAATAAAATCATTAATAACCGGTCAGCTGCTCAAGATGAGGAGAAGAGATTAATTAAAGAGTCATCCCAACTCTTACTACTTTCAGATTTCTTCATGTTGCCCAGTCCACGCAAGAATTTTTTTAATCAGTCCTTATGACCACTGGAAAAGGAGACTAAAGGAATAAACTAAATGCAGGCTAAAATATAGGGGAAAAATAATGAACTTTTTCTCAGAACATAAAAATATTTTTCATATTATTCGGAAAATTAACTTCACAGTTTAATCATTTCTTACTTGTTTTCCAACCTCTTCAGTTCTGAAAAGAAGTGAAATAATGGAACAATTTTATAGTAAAGGTCAGGTAGGAATGAATTAATCATCACACAAGGAAGATTACTTTAAACATTTCCCTTAGAAATCTATCTTTTGGCAAGTGAAAAAGTGTTATTCTCTCCTCTGTGTTGTTTGTGTGTTTCACTGAATTATGACTGTTCTTGGGGTATAGAATCATAGAGTTGTCCAGGCTGGAAGGCACCTTTAAGATCAAGTCCAACCATCAACCTAACACTGCCATAACCTCAACTAAACCATGTCCCTAAGCACCACATCTACTTGTTTTTTAAACGCCTCCGGGGATGGTGAATCCACCACTTCCCTGGGCAGCCTGTTCTACTGCTTGACAACCCTTTCTGTGAAGAACTTTTTCTTTTTTTGTAATTAGAGGACAGTGTGAACCACGTTCTTCAGCCGCCTCACCTGTGGAACTGTTGATATTCAGGAGCTGTGCTCATACTTCTTAAACATGCCATGATAACCATATTTAAAGAAAAATGCTACTCTGGCACAGCAGTTACTAATAAGAAACTGATTTGCAGTTTGCTGATGCAGCTAAAAGAAAAATAAGTAAAGTCAGTGCAACTTTACTGTGCTGCTTATCTCAACCAATTAACTGCTGACCCGGTACCTACGCACGGTGTAGTACTGCACAAAGAAAAAAGAGAGGTGGTATTTGGGCAGCGCACAGGAGCGCAGTGTTCTGTCCTCGGATCTCCCAGCATCAAGACCTTCTGGACGAGGTGTGTCAGGGCGTATACCCCTGCCTAAACCTTCTGGAGACCACTCGTGGCCTTGTTGCCCCTGACTTTACCTAATCCCCTTTGAACCACTGACACTATCGGGCTCCACAGCAAGTTGAGTTCCTGCTGGGTAAAGTGTTTGGGCTGAAAGCAAATGTCCAGACCCCTGAATGGGCCATGCTAATGAACCAGGACATGAGAAACTGCTGGACATGAGATGAGAACCGGCTGGCTGTGAGAGGTCACACTGTAAGGAGCTGCTGAAGGTCACAGATAGCTGCCCTGAGGGACAGCTGGGTTGCAGCGGAGGAGACGGATGGCATCCCTGTGTCAGGGCCAGTCCCAGGCCTGACGGCACCTTCCCAACCGCTTCCTGACATAAAGAAGTACCTCCTTCTCCCTGGCGCAGGGATGCTGGTCTCAATGCCTCCAGTACTGCAGGATTTGCAGGACAGCAGGATTGGAGTTCTACTCTATTATGCCTTAGGGCAATACCCTAATTAGTGAGTAGTTAGAGAACAGCGTAAAAACATATGCGCTTTTTTGTCCAGTGGTGCTTTGTGAGGAAACACATAGTTAGATGTTGGAAAAATTATTTCAAGAGAGATTCAGGGCAGCGAGCACTGCTTGCTCCAATCTGGGGCCAGGGCCATAAGGCACTTCATTCTCCTCAGCATTTCCTAATGGCCACATCAGGAGGGTCCCTGCCTCAGGGGCTGCCGTTTTTACCCGCCAGCATCTCCCCATGTGTTTCACGTGGCTACAAAGTCCAAAAGGTTGCAGTAGCAAAAATCTGGGCACTGTAGTTCTCCAGTGATTGCAGGGATGTAGCATCAGCTGTGACAAAATGCGTTAATGGAGTTGATAGAATGCAGACCCATAGCCTCCGTGACAGCTGAAGGTGCTTCTTTTAGCTGCGCAGACTCAATTAAGCCAGCTTTGCCCCAGCCAGGGTGAGTATTGTTGTACCGTGGCCTTGGGAAAACATCCCAAAAGCCTGACTAGTTCTACACTTCAAACAAAGTATAACTGTTTTCGGTTGCAGCGTTGTTAACATCCCGCTTTCTGGTTTTAAAACCAGGTATATGTTTGTATGGACACCTAGTACATTTTTAGGTGGCAGGTTACAAATACTTTTTAAAACAGTTGTAAACTTCCCACCTTGCTCTGGCAGGGCGCCAGCGTACCTCTGGCTGTGCTGTGTGCGGGATGCTCCTTACACGGGATGCCTTCTGCTTAGGGTTTTTTGGATTTACACTCTATAATACTGGAATTCAATTATTTATGTTAAAACTATTTCAGCACACCGTTATTGATTTGTATTTTATAATAAAAAATTTAAAGGCTTTATATATTGACAGAGAAATAGAGATCCGTAGGAAGCCAATGCTACTACCAAGTCTTTTAAATGATGCCTGGAAAAAGCAGGCACAGATCAGAAATACAATAATTGTTGCTTCTTAGAATTCTACCCATCAATTCCTATCTATTTGTTTTAACATTTTGAGCAATTACAAAATCAAAAAAGGAATAATAACTGTTAATCTGTATTTCCTCAGAAGCCTGCAGATAGAAGCCGGTGGGTAGAAACATAGGTAATCAAAAAGCGTGCATTAAATTGTGTGAGATCAAAAGCTGTATAAATGTACCACATCTTTTAAACAAGCAATAAGGGCTGAAGTTAGAGAGAGCACCAGACTGCTGAAATCACACAGCATCTATACAAGTAAAATTCATTGCTAAATTGCTGCTTCCGGGCCACTGGAGACACCATTTGTTATCTCCAGGTTAAAGCACCTGCAAGTTTCATTTCGCCTTACTTCAACAGGATCCAGAAACTAGGTATTCATCTGCCTGAGCCCTCTGAAGACTTAATTTCAGAGCACACCTGTACACCAAAATAGAGTCAGCCTCCATACAAAGCGTAATGATGGCCCCTGCTGTTTCCTTTAACATAAGCGTGTCTCAGCACCAACCAGTAATGATCATATTGCCTCCTTTCATGTCACAGCCCAACATTTAAAGCTTTTGAGTGGGATGAGGAAGTTTTCATTCAATTCTCTTGGAGGCACGCACAAGGGATAAAGGGGAAGAGAATGAACTGTTTCTTTTGTTGAACCTACATTCCTGAACAAAAAATAATCCCAGACTGAGCCAGAAAGAGAGCACAAGACAGAGCATGCCACTACAATGCTAATGGTTTCTGCACTTGTCTAGGAATTTTGTCTTATTATCCCTACCACAAGGATATTTTCTAGAATTAACATGGAAATCATCCTGGGATAAAACAGAAAACCAGGTTAAATGCATTATCTCATTATCCATTGAGATTATATTCTTAATGGTATTAGAACGTTCAAGATGCTTAGAAGAAAATATCATCCCGGGGAAAAGTTTTTTATAGCGTTAGTCAGCCAAACGGTTAGGGAAAATACCAAATATTTTTACTTGAAATGTTGATTTTGTAAAACTATTACTCAGTCTTGCAAACCTAGCAGTTTCAGCTACATTTCAAAATAAAATCAGAATACAAACAAGAATAAAGCTGGAGGTCATAACTTCCTATGGCTTAGCCACGCATTCTGCACGGTTACTTTGAAAATGTTTTCTCCACTTGTATCACTCCCAGCGCTTTAGAACTGTATGATTAATATTGAAATCAATTCCTCATTTTGGCTCAAGCTGCTCATAGAAATATTGATTTTTTTCATGCACAATTTAGTTGGAGGAAAGGAAGAAAAGCTCACCTAAATAAAAAAATCTCTGTTAACATAAGCTCCTTCACCACAGGCTATCAGCTGTTCCCAAACCCAACATCTTTCCTAGCTCTGTCAAGCAATTTTCAGTTTACACTTCTCAAAACCTGCAGTATTAGATACAGCTAAATGCTATACTTTCTTTGCTGATTGCATCAAATATGTATCTGTGTAAAAGAACAAATCTAAATAGCACCCCAAAAGGTGAACTCAAAGCCCCACGGAATTTAGGTCCTGGATACCTACTAACATTAGGAGGATGTTATTTTACTGGCCACTTGTAATTGTATAGTCATGACCTTGGGATTTCTGAATTTCATGTCTCCCTTCTGCTCTTTCTGTTCTCTTTTCTGTATGCTGTTGCAGAAATACAAAATTAGAATTGTAAATTAAGGTATTACATAAAAGCCGCTGGATTGGAAATCATACCTACTTCACAAAAGGCAGGTTCGTTTTACAGAGTTTATTTTCTTTACAACAGCGCAGTGGCAAACTGTGGGCACGGGCAGTCCTAGAAATAACCTCTCAAATGCATTCTTCATTTCAGTGGTTCCTACTTTTCATAGCATCTTCTCATATTATATATTTGCCCTTTCATAAGCTCTGCTTCCTCATACTGTAACTCCCCCCCTCTTCCTTCTCACTTCTTATGAGTTTTTTGGGGGGTTGTTTTTATTCTTTTTTTCTTTTTTCACTGTAGCATGTGTTTATCCTACATGTCTAATTGGCTGTTCTTTTTCTTGAATCTCAGTTAAATATTTCCTCAATTCATTTTATACCTTGCAGGGAACTTTGTGGGTTGACATGTAGAGGCGTGGATGAGTAAGCAAGCCGTAAGCAGTCCAGAAGGCTCCTGGAGTGCATTGAGGATAATCTCTTGATCCAGGTGAGAGCCCAACTGTATGACTATTCTGGTACTACACAGCTATTTCTCTCTGACTTTAAAGTTGGCTTTGATAATTCTCTAACACAAAGCTTCTCCTGGCTGAGTTATCAAAACCCCTTGCTTCCTCAAAACTTCATAAACTGCACCTTTTTCCAGTTCATTCTATCAAAGTATGACTTAATTGCTGATGATCATATGTTTGGTACCATGTCATGATAAAATATGTAAATATATTGTTAGTGAACATTTTATGAACTTCACATTTTCCAATATTGTATATTCAAGTATTCATATTTGGGAAGTTTGCCTTTTCTTCTAGAAGCTCAGGTGCTGTAAAACAAAAAATTGCAATCCCCCAAATATGACAGAGACAACATGGAAAAAGAGTTACACTGAAAAAGCAGTATGTCGTACACAATTCCTATGACATTCCCAAATGGTATAGTAACTTATCGAAGCCGTGAACATCGTGCCTATAATCATACACAATCATAGAAATCCTGTTAAAATCTTTAATCAATGAAAAGACTGAAAATGGATGATAAGGAAGACATATCATTGGCAAAGCTTGTGTGTTTTGTTATTTTGAAAAAAATGTGCTTTCCACATTCCGGCGGCAGCTTTGAGTCAGGCATGCCAGTGAGCTTTTATTCGATTTAGTCAAAACACCCAGCTGGAATGGACATCTGGAGAAAAATGGGGAAAATGAGGGAGGCAGCAAGTAAGTTTGCTCTGAACGAGCATCTTCCCCCGCACCAGGACAGGGAGACCCAACCATCCAGCAGCAGAGAGTACCTTTTGCAGAAGAAAGGAAAGCATTCCAACGAGCTCAGAGCTAGCTAGATACTGGTGCTTGCACACCGATGTCTACAGCCAATCTACTGTCCCATTTACAAATCACAAAATATGTGGAAGGGATAGTCATCCCTGAATCCTTCCTCCTCTTCTGTCTTTCTTTTTCCTGTGGAAAAGTGAAACTCGTTGTCCGTGTTCCCCTCCGTAGCTACAGCCACCGACCTAGCGAGGGAGTTAGGATTGCTCTGCGGCTGGCAGCTGGCACTAGACCCAAACTTTGTACAATTGCTTTAGCTTAAAATAAGGTTGGTAGAAAGAACTAGTTTCTGTTTTGAGACACCTGTTGGATACGCATATGTACGGAAAAAAAATTTCTGTACCCTTCAGGAGAGAACATGTAGCTCGGGTATTTTTTCCAGCAGAGGAAAGTCTCTCTCCTTTCTCCAGACACAAATGTCAGTAATCCCAGCTCAGCTGCAGCTGTGCTGATAAAGAGGGTCTGGAGAGGGGAGAGAGAAGTCAGGAGGCCCTACAGCAAAGGCGCCTGTGCAGTTAGCCTGGCCTGTTAGGCCAGGTGTTCCAGGTTCTTCAGCTTTTGGGAGGTAAAGCCTATTAAATCTCTGCAGTTGTTCAATGGGGAAGAGGGATCTTTATGAAAAGATAATACGTTCTTACAGTACTGTTTGTGTCACAAATGTAAGAGACAAATAGATAAAGATACCGCAGTACAGCTTACTCCTGGAAACAGCTGCCGTAGGTGAGATCTTTTCTTAACTTTCTGTGCTTGGACTGCTTAGATATTCTTATACTTTTCCTAAGAGGTCCTTTAGTTTTCTTCGCTCTCAACTCAGGGAACTTGGATGTGGGTGTTAAATAAGGAATATGTCCTCCAAAGGTAATCATTGCCCTATAAAATATAAATGCTTTCTTCTCAGTGGCACTGGTTGCAAGGCAGACCGACAGAGCTTTGAAAGCAATGTAAATTGAATATAATTAATCCAATTATGTTAATTTGCACAGTTAACTCTTTTGGATTGTAGGATTGACGTACATAATGGAGAATTTACATTTTAAATGCTATGTTCTGAAGCTTTATCTTCCCATTATTTATTCGCATATGCTATAATACAAAACCTAAAGTTTGGCCATCAAATGTCTGAGAAAGCAAGATTCACTTCTTGAAGTATCATTTCTAAATATAAACTATATAGTCTCCTTGACTGCGGGGGGCAACAGGGGCCCAGTTTTATCCTCAGTGTTCATTCTGCACTTCTTGTGTTTCACTAGGGCAGCAAAACAGCTGACCACTTAGTCAGTAATTTCAGCTTTGCTTAATGAGCAGCTCTTAGTTATAAAATCACCGTTGACGTACCAATTGTCTTGTGGGTCATTGATTTGATACATGACATAAAGCATCCTTGAAACTATTCTTAATTAAACCAAGGAAAATTCTCACATTAGGAAAGAGCAGAGAAATCTCTGAGTCCCATACTACTCAGTACTTGGAGCAGCGTGATAACAGGTAGAGTTTGTATGCATCTATTTGCCCCACATAGACTAAAACTTAGAGATACATTTGCTCCCACCTGCACTGAATCTGCTTGAAGTTCATCAGCTGTGACACTGAGCATGCTCCAGTCAGAGTTTGAGGTAAAATATTTGTTAACCTCCAAGGGCGTAAGTAGCTACAGCTTGTGGGTAGGTGAACCTTTTGCTTCAAGCTGAAAAGGAATTCTAACTTATTTCTACAGTAGTAATGATTTACAGCTTAGTGTATTTTTATTTTTAGTGGTGGCACTTACAATGGTGATGCATACAACTATGATTTGTTTACTTCTATGAAATCCCTTCTACACAGCACCTAATGTGAACTTTAGAAAAAAAGTTGACAAGGTGCTAGAATTTCACTAGCAACACTTATCTGAAAGTGCCTCATAATTACCATAAATTATGTTACAGGGCTCAGAATTAAGTAATTTTCCAACACTTTGTAATAGAAATATGAGGTGTCCCTCCTCAATAACATAATAGATATAATTATTTGGATTTAGTGAAACAGTTAGTTAATGTCTTCTGTTAGTTTGTGGTGTGGGTGGCACAATGTTGGTTGAATGTTTGGCGGGGGTGGGGGGGTGACCCTCATAGGTCTGACAAGTAGGTTCCTACAGTTTCAAAACTGCAATTTAAGATACTCTTTAGACTGGCGCCAGATAGCTGTGAAGACAGAAAGTCAAATTGTGAGCATTTGTCCGTAACCAGTAAAGAAGTCAAATGGCACCCATTTTACTCCAATGAATTCAGCTTAACCTTCTCATTTCTTGGAATTCAGAGGGAAACACGTGCATTGCAACCTAAACTACAGTTTTGTGTGATGTTTTTGGAATTTCAATTGTAGAAGTGCTGTAAGTAGAAATGCAAGCAAATACTGACCACCCTAATGAAATCAAGTGTCTTCTCAAAGTTGTGTGAAACAAAAATGTAATTCTGATGTGTTATTTCTTTGCTCTGTAAGGATTTAGAATATAAAGCCTATTGCTTTCTTGAAAATAGAGTTCTAAAACACCAAAATGTCATAAGTTCTTTATGTTTTAGGCAGCAGAGAAGTATTTATTGCCTTTGTAATGCACAGAAGTGTTTCTTCAAAGAAGAAATAAAAATGCTTTCAAGTAAGGTAAGCCAAAGCTATTTTTCAAAAGCTAGTAATGTCCTATTTAATGTTTTGTTCTAATAATGAGCTTGCTTCTTCTCCTTTTACTGCTCTGCATTCCAGAGTTCAGCAATGTGCGTGTTTGTAACTCTAGCTTCTTGGTTTAAATATAATTATACTGAGAGAATGGGTCGGAAAGTGCTGCTGCTTCTTTATGTATTATTATGAATGTATAAGAAATTTAGAAGAGGGAAGATCTCAGTGGATTTTCCATAGAGCAAGAGTTTGCAGCAAAATTAACTTTAATGAGTATCCTTGTTAAAGGTCCTTGAAAAAGAGGAAGGCTGGAAAGTGACAAGTCCCTTTGGGGCAAAGCTTCAGAAAATGTATGTGGGTGGTATGTACCACACATAAGAAAAGCCAGAGAGGAAACTATACTAAGAAAAAAAAAACCTTTCTCTCGAACATCAGTTCTGTATCATCCTGCAGTAAAGAGGTAGAACTTTTATTTTAATTTCCCTTCAAAATTTATTTCTCTTGTTCTTCACTTTCTTGGGTCAGTTTCTTCCTCTTATTTTCCCACCTTGGAAGTCCTTTTCAGCTCAAGCGTTAGCCCTAGGGTATCTAGGTAACCTTAACTCTTGAATAGCTGTTGAGGCAAGTGTGGTTTTACTTGATGTGCTCCAAAACTAGCCCCTACCTTATAAAAGAAATATTTTATAGGTCCCTAATCAATTTAATCTATTTTTGCCTGTACGCTGGTGTTGGTACAGTATGCCAACATACTTCTTGGGGCTTCCATAGACAAGAACCTTTTGTTTTAACCCCTTCTATATTTTGTATTCTTTTAACTAGAAATCAAGAGACTGGCAGTTCATAGTATCCATTTTATAGAACATTTGGCCTTAGCAACAATGTCGACTTTGCTTTTGACTATAGATTTTTCCCATCCTGTAATTCACTATTTCAGGTATGTGTCCATGCATACACACACTTCCTTAGTCTGAGAAGCTTTCTTCCTTAGCTACTTGACGGAGCTGCTGGCATGTTACCAGTGCTTCCTGACCCTTGTCATCCTGGCAAGCTGTTGAATTTATCAACCTCTTTTTTTAAGAAAAAAAAAAAAATTAAAAAAAACTTAATCTCTTTGAGGGCAGATCAAATTCAGCTCCTCGCTCAAGTTCATCTCAACTGACCAACTCATTATGAAATATATCTTGCTATATTTTGAAATATATCTTGCTGTGTTGACAAGTGTTAGCCTTCACATCGTAAAAAAGATTTTTAACCATGTGGCTGTATGTAATGGAGTATAGCATGATCTACTGGCAACAGTAAAGTCAAGGGCCGGACAGGAATGTCTCAAAGTATTTAAATAAGGAGGAAATCTGTGAAAAATCTTATTCCCATACGGTCTATGTTTCCGAACATCCCTCTTTGCTCTTTCATGTTGTTTTCTTTAGCATTAGTCATGAAGAGCGGTTAATGTGTAAAAATAGTGACATGCTGTTATTGGAAATAAATTACATTGTGCATTTTTCTGTATTTGTGAGTGACCAGATTGCTACAAAGGGACTGTGTTTATAAATTGCACTTCCCCTTACTTGAGAAAGCACCAGTTTTTATCTAAACTATAGCAAATGTTTGGTTTCAAACAGATCTGCTTAAATAAAACTGTGTTTTTCAGGCCTCTCGCAATATTGCGACTTAAGAAAAGAAAAAATTAAGGGAAAAAAAAAAAAGGGGGGGGGCTATTGATGAGGATTCTCTGGACCTGGCTGTGTTTTGTGCAGCAGCAGCAGCAGCGGCTTTCCTTGGGGCAGACCCGTGTCCGTGCACAGAGCCCAGCCTTCGCCTGCCGCAGAGCAGACCCGATCCCATCCTGTAAGGGAAAGCTTGAGGAGCTGGTGCGATCCTGGAAACTTTCGTGTGTGCGTGCCAGAGAGGGGGGAGAGAGGGAGACCTAGCGCAGAGGAGAGTAAGGGAGGAAGGCAGGGGAGAGAGGGGAGCCTGCTTCACGCACTGCTGAGGGCTGTCAGAAGCAGACCGCACGAGCAGCAGCGCTGGCTGGTGTGCAATTTAAGGGACAACATTCATCGACTTTATTCCTTGAATTGCTGAAGGACAGATATGACATCCGACTGCTGCTTCTATATGTTCTTGCTTATTGGTACCAGGGGTAAGTGTATCCGGCTCTTTTTCCTGTTTTGAACATGGCAAAGCAGATAGCTGATAAACTTCAGTAGTGGATTTTTTTAAAAACTATGATATCTCAGTGCTATTTTACAGTTCTTCATGGCAATTATTCTCTGATAGAATTGAAGTGTAATTCAGTCTGTCAACGTTACTTGTAAGCATCAAATATATTTGTACTTAATGCTTTGAGAATTACTATTAATATTTACGAGCTGAAATCAAAAAATAAGGAACAATTTAACCACTGCATAAATACTTGCTGTAAATATTCAATGAAGGTACATGTAGAACTGACTCGTGTCAGATACCTTGAAATCCATATTTTGGACTCGGCTCAGTAGTTTGTAGTGATACTGTGCAGTGCTACTAGAATTGGTAGTTCTCGAAAAGTAGATTGTGTTCAGGTAACAGGAGTTTTTGCCGTCTGATTCAGCATGCAAGGCAGTATAGCATGCAAGATGGAGACCGAATTAGATTTAAGGTTTTCTTTATATGAAAATCCCTTCTGTGTGGTGGGAGGTACACCTGACCACCTTCTTACTTTAGTGATGTTTTCTTCATTTAATTTGAGTACCCTGTTTGCAAGTGCTGCTTTCAACTTGGGAAAGCTGTCCCTGTGGAGCTGCTGATACTGATCTATATGTTGGGTTTCCTAATGATTATCATTTTCTTTAGTTGTAATATTTAATATAACAATTTTTTTTGTTGCATTGTCAATACTAAAATAATGTTTAATTGACTTTGTAGAAAAAATAACAACTATTTTATTATACTAATAGGAGCCTAAGGTTCAATTCTGCCTCCTGTATGAACAAAAGATTGCTCTCTCTCCTGCTTTTAAATTAGACCTTTTTGCGCTTACATGTGCACACTATGCTGCTTAACATAAGATTTGTAAGGGATATCACCTACATTAGGAGTTTGGGAAATGGAGCTCCACTTACAGCTGTTTTTACAGTTGCAAAGCTTAGTTAAATCCGTGGGAAAACTCTAAGCAGTTCTATTATGTTTTGGAGGAATACCTAATATGTGAGCTGCAAGCATGAAAAAACAGTGGTATTAATGTATTTGGAATTAAGTAGGCTGTGATAATGAGATGATATCAAGCCTGTGAGCTTCATATGCATCTGTGTTATCCATGACCAATAATCCAATATTTAAAGGTAGTACTTCAAGGTACACAGAATAAAAGCTAAAGGATTTCAAACAAACTAAGCCTTTCATATTACTGTCTTCTATATCAAAACAGTAAAATGTTGAAACATTCATCCCAGATGTGCAAATTAATATGGGCATAATTTCTGCTGGGTTAAATTCATCTCAGCTGTAGAATTTTTAAAACCTATCAAAATATATTAAAGCATATTGCAAAATAGCATAGCAAATGAGGACAGTGAACGACTACAGACCTGCTAGTATTATAGTCACGATGACCATTACTTTTTAGGTGTTTATTGGCTCATAATGTACAGCGTATTATAACACTTATAAGAAAACCCCATGGCTCATCTAGACTTGTTGAAGAGAGAAACAGTGCAGTCATAGACTAAAGCATGCGCGTGCCTGGAGTCTCTGTCGCCTCTCAGTACTCTATTTTACATCAAAATGAGTTCCCGTTTAGTGCCACTTCTCCTAACCTCGCGCAGTGCACAGTCCATAGTTTCACTGCCTGTCAGAGCTTTAGCCCGCGATCTGAACTGGAACCACAACTACAGGTTGGCTGATTTCATCCACACAATAGGTTTAAGCTTTGCTCAAGGCTTTAGGCTAGCTGACGTTAAAACAAACACTCCTGAAGTAAGTATGGTCATGCTTAGAAACTGCGTTTGTTCTTTATGGACTGCTAGAAGTTCAGTTGAACAGTTTTGTGTTTTGTTCTGGTTTAATTTCTATAACTCACAGATGCTCCTAATTCTTAAAAAGTGAAATAAGAAATATCTATTGTACGAAAACTACTCTTGCCTAACCCATCCATATCAATTCAATCTACATCTGCTTAGTTTTTCCATTCAACAGCTAAAGCTGCACACAAATAACTCCAATAGCTCTCTTATTTTACTCTTCCTTCAGATTCTTCCTTCAATCTTTTTATATAAAAGCCTTTCCTTCCAAAATCCAAATAATCAAACTAATCCAAATAATCAAATTATGTAGCTTTTTCTGCACCAGCAACTCAGCAACTGCCTGACTACTTTCCCACGTGATATATATAGTAGACCAGGTAGAGGGTTTCTTTGAAAACAAAGCAGCATCTATACCATGGTTTTTGCCAGTGCAACAGTATCAATTGTAATATGAAGAAAAGTAAATTTCAGACTCCGGTTGTGGAACTGGCAGCATTGAATGGGCAGCCAGGACAAACATCTGCCTCGGTGGCTCCCCTCCCCTCACGAAGCTAACAGGTTGCTTGGGCATGTCGCTGGCACTGCGCTGGCTGCCACATCTTCTCTCATAGTAAAATAATCAACTGCAATCACTGCAACAACCATAGTGCACTTTTGTGTCTTTGGAGTCACTTTGATTTTCTTTCTAGGGACGAAAGCTATTCTGTCCTCCTGGACTTTGGCTAAGTGACAGGCCTGCAAACAATCTGTTTATCAGTCATTAAGAAAAACAGAAGAACATTAATATCTAAAGCTATTCAAAGTGAATTCCAAAAGGGTTGTGAAGACTCCTCATGGAAAACAGTTGTGGTTACTTTTTTAACTGTGTATGCTCTGTGACCATACCTAAATTTTGCCAATCCTATTTGTACTTGCGTCTACAGTTCCCCTTCCCTCCTCTTTCTGTTCTTCCCCTCGTGCATTTTTTTCCTTCCTTTATCCTCACTTCAAAATGCCAAGGAGAACTTTCTTCAAACCATCTGAAACCTGTTAGCCCCTCTGGTGCTGCATGCATGTGACAGCTGTTTTCAAGGCCAAGATCTCTTGTACCAAGTGCTTTCCGTCAAGTGTGCGAACGAGACCATCCCAAATACTTTGGAGAAGTCCAAGTTTATGATTGTGCAGGATACTGCTCTTGTTTACATAGTTTGTAACAAATTTTGAGATCCCTTTCCAGATTTGTAAATAGGAAGTGAAATTACTTCAGGCTCTGCAGAAGCTCAAATAACCATTGTGTAATAATAATTTTCGGGTAATTTCTCTTTGCTTTTATTTAACTTAAACATTAAGCTGGCTGGCTTCCCTGCGGCTAGAAGAATAAAGTGCTCTTTGTATGTCTGTGCGTACAACAAAAATTAATATCTTTGCAGAAAATCAGGGATGAGGATGATTTCTGAGGAAAATTTCCTCTAGTGTCAGTTGGAGGGCAGTAAAAAGTCTACAGAGTGCCAAACTGAAGCTCTGAAAGTCAGAGCACTGTTGCCTGCAGAGGCTGGCCTGCCTGCAACCGCTGCGCGGGCAAGGCTGCTTGCACCTCTCCGTGAATTGCACTCGGGGCTACCCAACTTGCAAAGCTGTCTTGACTGTTTGTAGTAACTCTGCCCGACTTGAACCGTTTGGTCTGAAATTTCACGCGCAAGGTGGAATTTTTTGCGCCTTGAGCAAGATGACAAGGAAAGCTTTACCAAAATAATTTTAATTTTTAAGAAAGGGAGGAATCGGTACTTTGCCTATGTGAACGATTCTGGGAATCCTGTATTAAGCAATGCCTTTTCTTAAACGAATAAGGGCTTCTGCAGTGTTCCTCTACAAAACCACTGTGTCTGAGAGAGTTCTCTGACAGGCCATCCCACTAGAGCTAATGAACCTGTTCAAGCCCAGTTGCAGTAGTGTAAAACTTAACCTTCTCTAATGGATGTTCCTGGGTACTTGAGACCGGTGTGAAACTCATCAGAGGAACTGTCACCAGTAATCTCATCGAGTGTTTCCTGGTGGTGCCATATATCTCCAATTCTTTGAAGCCATCAAGTAAGACTTTGAAATGAGGGGTTCAGGGCAGGGAGCTGTAGGAAGCTGAGAGGATCAGGAAGTCATTGTGGTTGTGTCTGAAATAGAGAGAAGGTGAAAATGTATTGGGAAGGACTGAGCAAGGGGACTGAGAGTAGGGGGTGAAGGGGGAGGAAAGTGGGACAAGAGAGCAAAGAGGTGAGGGAAAAGGCTAACGCTACTTAGAAAGGGAAAATGGAAATCAGAAAGGCTATTAGTCTGGGAGGGTGGAGAATGAGGATGTGTGAGAGGGAGCCAGCAGGGTACAGTCAATTAATTAAAGGAGAAAGAGAAGGAGCTCTGAGAGAGGAGAGCGTCTGAAGAAGAGAGAGGGTGGTGAGATCAGAAGTAGGACCCTATGCAGACAGGAGGAGACAACAGGACGGGAAGCAGGTGGTGATCAGGCAAAAAAGGATGGCAGTGAGGTAAGCAGCCAGGGCAAGGAAAAGATTGTGACTGAGCAGAAAAAGGAGCTGTGCTTGGTGGGGTGAGGGCTGCACTACAAAGCGGGAAGGAAGCTCAGGGTTGTCAGTTAGCAGAAACAGCTGCCATATATATGTTAATGCCTCGGCTCCCCATCAGAGCAATAATGCCATATTCTAAACTGTCATCTGAGCAATCTGTGAGGACTTCAGAATGGGAAGTCTATTGCAGCTGTATAACAGAACCATTGAGGAATTTAATATTGTAATTTCTAAGTGGTTAGGACACAGACTAAGCAGCAGGATGTCAGTAATCCATTAGAAGACTAATCAAAGTGTAGCTAAAATGCCGATATTATTATATGGTGGTGCATTTGCAGAAATGTACGAAATTTAGAGTTGTGTGACAGACTTTGAACGTATGCTGCTAATAACTGATGTTTGCACATAGTTCCTATCAGAGGGAAAGAAGAAGAAACTCTTTGGATATTGAGTGATAGCCAAGACAAGAAGACAATGTATGATACAAAGTGACTTTGTGTACGCAAAGAAGTAATACACGATATTATGCTCACTACCTGCTGTGTTGTCCTTAATGCTCGTGAGGCATTCAACATGCAATTGACTTGTGGGACATGGCAAGATACAGACCCCTGGAGGAAGGACTGATGGGAATATGTGGATTTGAAAGAGTCTCTGGAGCCATCAGCTGCGTCCTCTTGGGGAGAACTGGCCCTGGGGGGGGGCAGTTGTCCCCATAGACCTGATGCCAGGGGATGAAGGTGGACAGGCAGTTGGGAGGGAGAGCCCAGTGGCAGCTACACTGATCCTGCGGGACTGGTGTATGAGAGATCACTTAGCAGAGTTTATCCAGAGAGGATGTTATCCAGAGAGATGTCCTGTATAGCACAGGTCACTGTGTTCCACCTGTGTACCCTGTAGCAATCCCGAGGCTTTATTTGGTCAAAATGTTTATTCTTGATAAAATAAGAGTTTCCTCCAGAGGAGAGCAAGTGCCACTATGGCACTAAGAATGGCAGAGGCCATATGGCCGGACTGAGACTCAAAGACGTGCATAGGCCTGTCAAAGCAGGTGAGCTTTGTCTCTTTCTCCTCTCTTCTGCAGAGAAAATAGAAGCATTTGCTTGACCTGGGAGAATAGTCTTTTTTCCATCATAAACATGATGGTCAGTGCTGTGCTGAACATGGGGAAAAAAGGCACAGTGCTTGGAAAGGTCGTGGTGGTGTCTTTACATAGAAATATATACACTTTTCTGTTCTGCTTTATTTTGTTTCTCAGTTGCAATTAAAAAAATGTGGCTAAAAATAGGTGAGAGCAATAGACCAGCTTCTCTTCAGAATCAGCTACTAAGAGCATCCTTCCATGAAACTTAAAATCTGGCCACAACATAGTTAAACCCAAAGTTTGCACTGTATGGAGAAAAAAAAGGGACTAGGTTAATGAGTTTAAAAGCCGCGTAATTGATTAGTCTGAAGAAGTTAATAGTAATGCAGTCAACAAAGATGATCTGGTTTTTTAGAGGCTTGTTCAAGAAGACCTATCTACCGTGAAAGTACACTTCCTGACTTCTTTTCCTGGTCTCCAATTCCATGTGAAGACATGTGAATTAACTGTGCTGTTGTTTTACCTAGGAACTATAGACACTGATTTTTCAGAAACTGCCATTCTTTTCTGGTGTTCAAATAACACTGCAAATCTCTAGTTCTTTTGGTATTTCCTTCATGTTTCAAAACCTGTTGTGTAATAACACTCATTTCAACGTATTTCTCAAATAATTTCTTTCAAATTCCTCCTGCGGCTGGTTTGGCAATATTTTCTTTTAGCATCGCTGCGTTATCTTCAGGCCAGACTTTCAGCATCAAGCAGAAAGAATGCAACCACTTTCTTCCTTCCAAATATGTATCCGAAATGGGTATTGAATAGCTGGGTTTTTCAACATTCCTAAGACTTACATGTCACATGAGGTTTTTCTTTTTCTTTTTCCTAGTATGCTTTAGAAAAAAACAATTATTTTTAAAAAAGTACTGATTATTTCACTAGCATGCCTACCTATACATTTTTAGGTTTTAGCACTGTTTGATTTCTTCTTTTTTTTTTTTTTTTTGGTTTAATATTTCATTTACAATATTCACTGCTTTCACATCATCTTTTAACCAGGCTGGTTTCTTGCTCAGAGAAATAGTTTTTGTATCTATGGCTGTAGAGCTTTGGAGAATTTAACAGATATTTTTAAATAATACTAAGTTACAAAGGATTTAATTTTCTTAATCAGTTACTTCAACAATTGGTTTAAGTACTGGGATACAATGTTGTAAGTTACAAATATGTTATCCTAATATAACTGCTTTATTCAATCTATTAAAAAAAGAATGTAGCCAGATTGTGATGTCTGGTAGCAGGCAGCTGTGTACCAGTACTCTCTCTTCTCAGTCCACTTTCTGTTGTGGTGCAGCTATTAAAACAGCCTCTTACGATCCCCGCTGAGAATGGGGATGCATTTTCCTTGGCACTCTTCTGCATGCCTTGCTCTGGGCAGCCTGCTGTCTGAGTCGGCAAGACAGATGCGGGGTCAACCTCTGAAGACCCAACCGAAAGGTGTCGCAGGACCAGAGTGATGGAGCAGATCACTGTCGG
The DNA here is from genome assembly GCF_965231255.1 of Vanellus vanellus. Taxonomy (NCBI): domain Eukaryota; kingdom Metazoa; phylum Chordata; class Aves; order Charadriiformes; family Charadriidae; genus Vanellus; species Vanellus vanellus. Next base: position 38,857,303 of record NC_138909.1, read on the forward strand.
AGCAAACCTCTCCTCTTCTCAGCCCCGTGTCCTGCCGCGCGTGCTGTGCTAGTGATGGATTGTGATAGCACTACTCTTAATTTAAGCTGTTTCACAGAGTACGCTTTCATTTGAGTTGACAGCGAGAAAACACTCGGTGTCAGGAACAGGCATCATCACGTGTTGATTTAGCTGGAGTGGGGTCGAAAGGAAGAGAAGGAGGAGCTATAGACTATGTGGAGGTGAATCAGTAACCCATGCAAATGTATTGTTCAGCCAAACTGCATCTAAAATGGAGACAAACTTCTGAATCTAGTTTCTCGTTATCTTTTCTGCCTTGCTTGAGGAAAAATTAATATCCAGATAACTTACACCAATGTGCTACTAATACAACATTTCTTTATCTATGTTAATAATTGCATAAAATCTAAAAGTTATAATCTTAAAATCAATTAATCTTAATCTGCATGCACATTTTTATATATCCTGCAAAAGAAGACTTAAGCCAGATGTCTCTGATCATGGTTCAGCCAGCTAACATTACTCACTTTAACAAAGTCAGAAATCTTATTAGTTTGAGATAATTTCTGGTTTATGGCGCTTTAACTGGAGTGTCACAATTTATGGCAGTGAGCTATGTTTACTCATAGTAAAATATAGTAGAGATTGGAAAGCGTGTGATTTTTAAATTGAACCAAATATTCATGAGTCAGAATCCAATAATAGTGCATTTACTTAAGCACAGTGTCTGCAAATTGATTTTTCACAAAATAGTCCCATGAGTTCTCTCAAATTCTTTAGAATTTTTTGACTTCAGAACAGAACAATAAAGGATTCCATTTTTATAATACTTCAGGAGGGTTGAATCTCATAGATTTATAGGACACAGCAACCTCCCAAATCTGAACTTGTAGTTCTATATTAAATTTAAATTCTTAAGAGTTATAAATGGTTCTTAGTAACAAAAGCATGTGACTAAATAAAATGTATCAGATAATCCTGTCTCAGGCTCACCAAGAAATAATATATTTTTATTGTTACAAAATTAATCTTAAGCATTCTTCAGAGCTTCATTTTAAGTTGTGCTGGCTTAGTTTCATTGTAAGAACTATCATTAAAATCCTTTTAGACTTTATTAAAGGCACAGGGAATGAAAAAAAAAAAAAAAAACAAAAAACAAAACAAAACAAAAACCCAACAGATTGTGTTTCATATTGCAAGTACCTCCTGTAAAGATGCCAAAATACATTTTTCCATTTCTCTCCCTGGAGTCCTAGGTAGAAAAAGCTTACCTGAGAGTGTTTTACAAAGATTTATTTAAGATTGTGTTACTCAGGACAAGAGGGAAAATATTGTGGCTTCTGAAATTGCAGCTGATGTGCAGTTTGCTTAGTTCAAGCAACCCTGTAGCAAGATAAGAGACTAAAGAGCAACAGAAGATGGAGAAAGACAAAATAAAATCTCCCGCTGCCTCCCTTCAGGTTCTTTTCCTCAGCCAGTGGTCAGTGCTTTCGCAAATCTACTTTGCTATCACCATTTCTGCAAGATGTTCATTGTAATAGTCCCTTTTTTTTTGGTGTTTTGTTCTTTTTTGTTGGTCATCCTCCCCCCATCACAAGAGCATCCCAAAGTTGGTATGAACGAAGTTAGAGCTAAGTCACCCAATTTTTAGTTGGGGGAAATGGCTAGAGGGAAAGGAAGAGAGTTTTTCCCTTTTCAACCTAAGAAAAGTTAGGCAAAGCGTTATGATCTTTTAGATTGTTTTCTGTTATGAGAAGTTAATGATAGTCACGTAATTCTTTGCTCTTCTGCTCATTTACAAATAATGTATACTCAGAACATCATAGAATTAGAATATCAGAAGTTTGTTGCCTTTCTAATTTCATTCCCTTTTTCATTGCAGCTTTCTCTTAGAGCTTTGATACAAGTACTTTCTGTCTCATCTCCTGGGTTTATTTTTACTTCCATGCATGAATGCACATGTATACAAACTCCTCTCCTGTATATGGTATCATGTCATGGAAGCTACTTAAATCTGCCTTTTCTTTATGGAAACTTGAGACGTATTACAAATGTCTGTTGTTTGTTAATTTAAATAATTTCATTTTCACTAATCAGTGTTTCACTTTTGCTTACTTTACATATGGCTGACTGGGTTAACTTGCACAAAGCAAGAAGTCTGAAGTGAACTTCTTTAAAGTAATCTCTAATTCATATCAATATGCATTTGAAGTCAGAAGGTTTGTTATCCAGATGAGGTGAATGATTGTTGCTTGAGGAACGCTAATTTATTGATAATCAGCTGTTCTTGATCTTCTTGGCTAAAGTACTTTTTAAATTATTTGATTGCTCAGATTTAAAAAAAAAAAAACTCGATTAGCTTACTACCAAGCATGTTATGACATAGGGAAAAAAATGTAAGATACATAGCAAATACTGCCAAGTAAGAAACTTTTTTCCTGAGACTGCAAAACATAAAAACTAGCATTCCTGCTGTGAAGCTTCAGAGATTTTTTTTTTTCTTTTATCATGTCTTTAAATCATTCACTCTTACAAATACAGTGTTTCAAAGGAGGAAACAGAATTCTCTTTGGGGCTTGAAGAGCCAGCCCAAGCACGCTCCTCAGTGGTTGGGAGGAAGAATCAGCTCCCGGCAGGGGAGTTTTCCTTGATTTTGATGTCTCACCGTTGCCTTTCCTGGGCCTGTCAGGTGGGATGGTACTGACCAGCACAGTGTACTTGGCACATTTACATCGGTGCCTTCATTTTTGTTCTGTATCTAACGCCACCCAAAGAAAACCCTAGTGTTTCATGTGTCCAGCTTTAGACTTAATATTGCACCAGTGTGAAAAAGAAATTAGTGGAACCAAAGGATGCAAAGCAACACTAGGGCAAAGGAAAGCTTACCTTAATGTATATGCTATTGGAAATTGTGTCAGAGTACGGCGATAGAACTTCTATCTGAATGGAAATGATAGTCAGACATCATATAAACTCTGTGTATTAGAGGAGAGGAAGAAAAGAGAAAGTGGAGTGACAGAAAGGTTTGGCTCTGCTCATTAATTTGTGTCTTTGTTAGACACTGTGCTGAACCCTCATCCTCTGGGAATGCCCTACAAAATTTGAGTTTCCGGATAAAATTCCTCATACTTCTTACTGGGGCTTTTCCAAATAGCATTATCTCTTTCAGCTCTTTCTGTGCATCAGAATCTTTTTATTCTAAATTCTGTGTGAGAAGAACAAAAAGGCAAATTAATAAAAGGTATGAGCCAAATCCTCTGGCAAGGTGCCATGGGACCAGTCTGAATTGCTCCACTGGCAGCTTCTGGCCCTGGAGCAGATTTATCTGGCAGTTAGACAAAGAGGATCTTCCAGCGCTATAGCTGGATTAATTAGACTGAATTATCTGCGGCATAACTGATAACTAACTTTGGTAATGTGGTTATGAGATTGGAGTCTATATATTCCAAAAGATAGTACAAATTTTCTGCTTTGAAAAACACTTCTGAAATGAAAGCATTGTGAAGCCCACAGCAAGATATAAAGGTACCACATGAAGTTAAAATCCAAGATAATGACCAGATTGGCATGCAATAGCAGCAGTCAGAATACACGCATCTTTTGTGCTAAAATCCTTTGCAGTATATCGTGTTTAATGAAAGCAAACATTTTATATAGTCAGTCATAAACTTACATGTGTCTTTTGAGTACTACATATTCCTAGAATGACATCTAATATGCTCTACTGAAGATAAATGTAATGCAATAAAACTGAAAATGTAATTCTGGTGGCAAGAGCAACAGCCAAAATATAAAAAATTGCTGGTGTTTTAGAAGTGAAGATGTTGCAACCATTTGGCATTCTGAATAAACGACACTGTGTCACTTATTGTCACACAATAAAACCTAAAATTACAAACACGATGCATATGCTATACAGATACTTAGAAAATGCTATAGACATCAGGGCTGAACAAGTAGAAAAGGAGGAGAGGAGCAAATTACAGAAAGGCAATGCAGTGATAACAGTTTAATTGTAGTCCTGTGGGGATCCTGTACAGATGTTTAAATCTTTTAACCCACTGATGCTTTGCCTCAAGGATTAATGCTAAAGTATCTATGACCACTAGAGCAAGGTCTGTTTTGGTCTACAAGTTTTGCCTAAGGGCTTATGCCAAATGTGTACATTAACAGCCTTTAAGTTCAAGTGCACATAGTGTTTTTTATTCTTGTATGAAACCAGAATCTATTTTCAATACGTTACTTATGGACAATTTTTAAATGTTAATGAATATGGTTTTAATAGCATGGGAGTCTCATTATTTATTCACAGAAATCACTAGAAAGCTTTCCCTAAAAGAATTATCAGGTTTAGGAGAGTCTTTATAAAAATTACATGCCATTAAAAAAAAAAAAAAAAAAACAACATTCCCACTGATAAAACTGTAACAAGTTAAATAAAAGCATACAAAAGTTAATTTCATATTTATGTCCTGAAATACACTGGACTAACTTCATCCTAGTCTCCCATAAATTGCTCAAAAATTCCCTTGTTTAGTTGGAAGAAAATGAATAATTCAGAACAAAACCAGGAAAATTCACTTCTAGATATCATTGTCACGGACAAATTCAGACAACAAATTATTTTTTTAAATAAGATCTTTTTAAGATGTCATGTCTTCCTCTTTTTTCTGCCATTCGGTAATTCAAATGCTTCTGATCAGAGTTGGTCAACCACTTTTCATTTGTCAAACATTAATTAACCATCTTTTAAGTTAAAGAAATTCATAGTTACAAACTTGTTTTATAGCCTTGTTCTGAAGATTTATCTTTGAAAATAAAAGTTACAGGCCTATGAGGTCTCCTCCTCTATATTATACTAAAGGTCTTTCAAAGGCAGTTCACATGCTTTTCAAATAATTTTCAGCAGAAGAGGAATTTTTTAATCTATTGTCATCTTGAAGTACTTGGGCTAGCACAAAAATGACAGGCAAAATCGATTTCAACTTTAATGTTTCCTTTGTTGACCCTCTGTTTTTGTTGAAGAAAATATTCTGTTTCAAAACAACCATTTCAAAAGAAAGTTTTCAGTCCTCTCTTGCTCTAGTCCATTTCCCGCTGTGTCTAGAAGTACAGCAACTAGAATAGACTAAGGATGGGAGGAGGCAAAATCCCCACCATTTGATAAATTGGCATTGGTCTCTTTGAAAAAAATGTGCTTTTGTAGATAAAATAACTTTCCATCGTAGTAAGTACAGGGTGGGTTCTTCAGTATCGTGGTCATTCCTGGGTCCTTGTCACCTAAGGACTCCTTTTGAAAAATAGTTGGATTTCCTCAGCCTCAGTACTTTCAAACTGACAACTTATTCAAAAGGAAGAAAAATGCATTAGCCTGTTTGGAATTTGAGAATCATTTTGTACTCACGACGATGGGTCTTCATGTGATTCAAATTTTTGAAAATACAAAAATATTTTCCTGGTATTACCATATTATCACTCTCTACAACTACCTAAATGGAGGTTGTAGCAACTTCTCCCAAGTAACAAGCAATATGACAAGAGGAAATGGTTTCAAGTTGTGCTAGAGGAGGTTTAGTTTGGATATTAGGAAAAATTTCTTCAGCAAAAGGGTTATCAAACATTGGAACAGGCTGCCCAGGGAAGTGGTTGAGTCACCATCCCCGGAGGCATTTAAAAGACATGTAGCTGTCGCACCGAGGGACATGGTTTAGTGTGGAGTTGGCAGTGTTAGGTTAACAGTTGGACTCGATGATCTTAAAGGTTTTTTCCAACCTCAATGATTCTACGTTTCTATATGCCCTTCTTTGAACTTATATGCAATACAATTGAGATTGATGTCACTAGAAAGTACCAAGCAGCGAGCCGTGCTACTTTGATTAGTATAATTGCTTTGGTTCTGTCTAATGATTCCAGCATTGCTTCCATTATGGAGTCATGTTCACTTGTCTTACAGAAGCTAGAAGTAACTGTGTTCAGTCATGTTCTTCTACTGCACGTCCCTTATTTGATTTCTCAAACAGCATTTGTGACCCAATATCTGTTTTCAGAAGTTTTTGCCATTTTTCAAAGAATGCACAAAAATAGTGAGCTTGATGAATTAATTTAGCTGGGAGGAAAGCTGTGTTCTCCTGGGTATATCTTGTTCTCGGCTTTCCCAAATGCGTTCCCTCTTTCAATTTCTTTTTATGAGAGCTTAAAGAGAGGCTGCCGTGTTCTTTCCCCAGCGATTCTGCATCCGTGCAGCAGAGGAAAGAGCTTTACTATCTTATACTAGATAACAACCCAACTCTTGCTTATTCCTTTCAAGAAGCAAAATGGTGGTAAATGAGTCTTATATTTTCAACACTAGCAGGAAAAGTTATCCACTTTCTTCAAGTTAGAGGAAAGGTCACAGATGTCTGCCTTAGCAGTCAGTGCCTCAAAACAGTAGGTCTGGACAAGCTTAAAAGGTGTATGACGTGGATTCTCGTTTGAGAAGAATTGAGGGATAGAGAGGGATTCTAAGTACATAATAATCAGAAATACTTAATTTGCAGAATTATGAACATATGCTACTGGGTAGAACATTGTTCTGTCTTGAGACAGCAAACATCTTGCAAGAAAGATGCTTGTTTGTGGTTTTGCCATTTGTACTGATACCAGCTCACCTATTTCTTTTCTAACTCTCCTAGAAAGTTTTGCAAATATTTTAGTATGTATTCGGATCATTATGAGAAAAAAAAATTGCTGGTACAGTATGGCTGAAATGTGGGAAATTACCTCTCTGTCACCAGAAGGGCAGGAGGTGGTTTTCTGTATGAAGTATAGAAAGAAGATATTTTTTACTTGGAGCATCTGTGAAAGCAAACCTTCTGGCATAATCAAGTCTGTCACAGATTTATACTTTTCACCCTCACAACTGAGGTCTAAAAAAACGTGTCCCAAGTTCCACGTTTGCTCTACTTTCTACCTTTGTAGCTGAGTTATTTATGCACAGTTTAACAAATTTTAGTCTTCCTTTATCTATCAACCTACCCCACTGTTTGCCATATCTCTGAAGGACATCGGGATTTTTCTGTTGACTGTGCAAGATATTGGCCCAAATGTACTCAGTATAAATCACAAATAATTTATATTAATCAAACCATATTAAGGTTCAAGTTGATTGTTTATATGGTTTGCTGATGGCGGCACCTTTGTGTTATAGGGAGTCTCATGCTTTTTCAGTAGTAAAAGTTTGGCCGTAAGAAGCAAAGCAGAGGTGTTGTATCCTAGAAGAGCTGCAAATGAGAACCTATAAAACAATAGAGGTACCTTTGAAGCATGGTACGCATATGGAACAGAGACCATGTAACCTATGGATTAATAAAAGGAATACAAAATAACTTTTTTCTTTTTCTTGATTTAACACCAACATGAAACAGCCCATGACATGACATGATGAAATAATCATTAATAAGTATTTTTCAGAACTATTCTATCAGGAGGTTTAGCTGCTAAAAAAAAAAAAAAAGGACAATGAAACAAGATATTAGAAGAGTGGTTCAATTTTTTCATAGTGGAAAATCAATAACAGGTAGAAAAGTTGACACCTTTAATACTGCATGACAAAGCACGATAGATCGTTATCTTGGTATGATAAACTCCAGTGTCAGTACAATTTTTATTTGCAAAATAAGAACCATAGTTTCTTGTTGCTGTTGTTGCCGTGCTATCTTTATCCATTTTCCTCACATAAAAGACACCATTTTACTTTCTTTAACCCAAAAGAGGATCGCTTGAATATTATCCAGCATTTTACAATGGATTTTACTGTCTTATCTCCTGTCTACCTTTGTCAGCTTTGTCAAATATTTCCTCAGAGGGTTGGGGATTTTTCCATTCATAAATCTCCTGCGATCTGCAGCATCCAAACTTCTGTCTTTTTTTGCATAAACAAAGTGATGTTAACAAGTCAATGGACAAAGCCCAGTGCTTTCGATGATTCGACTACGATGAAGTTGTTAAGTGTTGACGCCCTGTTATCTTCTTTCCTAGGCAGATGTTTACATGCCAGGGTAATCCAACATAGCACAAAATGAGTAATGCAGAGATTCAGAATAGATATCATCAAGGCTATAAATTTACAGAGAATTCAAAACACTAAACATAGTGAGGGATTATGTACTCTTTCACAAAGAAAGATTTCTAAACTGTGACAGAGAGTAAATTCAAGTTCAGGGATTAATTATTTGATTAATTAATAATTGTTACTATTACTATTTGAATAATGAATAATAATTTCTGGAAAACACAATGAAAATCCATTGAATGGTACTGTAAGAAGATAAACACCATCATCTGGAATTTAAACTGCACGCAGTTCGGCTCAGTCTGAATAGGTATCCAGTGTGAAGGGAAAACAACTTGACAAAACAGAAGGGATTGTTTGTTTTTTCCATTTAGATTTCATTTTTCCATATTATTGTCTTTTACCAGGTGTCTCAGTAGTTTCTCAGATTGTTAGATAACTGCTCTGAAGGGAGCCTCACTTTTCTGTGATTTCTTTTTTGCAGAAAAACACTTTAGACACAGACTACTACACATACTCTGTTTGCTTAACTTTATAGCATGAGCCCGTGCAAGAGGGGTTTTTTTTGCTACTTGTTTTTGGGCACAACAGATTAAACATAATGTTCTGAACACAAGCACAGAACAGCAGAGATCTTTACAAAACGCAAGTGTGAATTCACCCCAGGATTGAAATTTAACCTTACTGTTGGTACCTATAGGTAGGTAGGATAGAGACCTAAAGCAAAAGTCTCTTTGAGCAAGTGCATAGGTTATACAGTTAAGGATAAAAGCAAATTAACTTTTCAAAATCATATGGTGATTGTTGGCTGGAATACATGACTTTATGCAGGATACTTCTGACAGCAAAGATGATTCTGTGCATATGGGAATAGCAGAATATTTATCACAGAATTTCCTCCAGATCTTGCTCCTGCATTTGAATTTTCAAGAGTTGTAAACACTTTCAAGGGTTTAACATGTGAAAGTTCTTTCAGAAGAGGTTTCTTATGCGTCTGAAGTATGTGATTCAATTTCAGGTGATTTCCTTAGTCCAGGAGAAAACTGAGGACAAAAATCAGATGTTGTGTAATAATATTTTCCTTATTAATCTGAGAAAGTTGCATAAAAGATTTATGCTTTGTCTATGAAAATAGCTTGGAAATACAGTTGCGTGTTTCAGAAGTGGCAATATACTGTCTGAACAAGCATCACGTCAGAGTTAATGAAGTTTGTATAGAGTATTTCAAGTGCTCTAAGGTAGCAATGAAACTTAAAATATCATTTGTGTTGGAATTTATATCTTTTTTTTTGAGAGCAACCACTAAGTCAAATGCTAGCTATAATGAGGAAGTGTCATTCCTGTTTGAAAGTACTTCAAAAATTAAATTAGCGGGCCCTGGCAGAATGGCACTTCACTGAAGCTTTGGGAGTGCAAAGAGCACAAGGTAACATGCTGTGCTGGTGATACTTTTCTCCATTTCCAATGTACTGGAAACTGAACAAATTGCATTCTAGAGTAATTTAAAAACCCTCTCCATGGTATGGTCCCGGGAAGAAGTTGACCTCGTACGACAAGAAATCTGAGCTGGCACCCTGCAGCCTGTTACAAAAGCAGTAGATCAGTTGGGCTTACCCTGGAAGAACTGGTGGTGGCAGAATTTGTCCCTTGGGTGCACTGAAGGGACTGGTAAGGCAACACGAGTCTGCAAATGTGGGTAAATGGAGCTGCTGTAGCACAGAAAGCTGAGGAACAGAGGACAGGTAGAGTCTTCCAGCTGCCCTGGCTGTCCCTTATCAGCATCTTGCTACCTTTTCCCTCAGTGCTGCTTGAATGAAGTCCCCGTATTCTGTGAAATTACTTCCTATAAAGCATCGGCTTAGCAGAACAGCATCTGTGTATCTAAACTTCAGACTGATAGATTCTCAACAGTACCTCCAAATTTTTTGGACCGGGCTGACAACTGTTCCAAAAGATTGGTAATGACAGCTTTATGTCATCTTAGTCATCCTTCAGCAAAATCGTGTCACAGATTGGATCTTACTTTCCTTGTTCTTTGATCCTTGATCAGTTTACATCTAGTAATTGCTTTAAAATTAGAATACATTTTAAAATATACAATTCTGACTTTGTATAAAGAGGACTTATCTATCTGGGTCTAAAATTTCAGCACAAATTAATATAATCCGTATCTGCATAGTTTATCTGGTATATTGCTATAATAAAATAATTTCTAGTGCAAAGCAAAACAATCTTTTTTAATAGTGGCCTTAGGTCATTTGCCTTGTATGATTAGCATTTCCATCTTATTCCTAGGATGCATGGGGGGGAATTACCTGGTTGCTTTATATCAAAGTAAATTTTAATTAGCTGGCGATAGAAATGTTTCTTGCCAAGTTAACGAGTACTTAATATACTATTGTAATTGCATGTCCAATGAACTAATGTGTATTTATCACTTGATAATCACATTCAAATGCAAGTAAGTATTTATAAAATCATAATCTCAACGATCTTTAAACATCAAGAGCATATGTTACAATAAGCATGTTCTTTTTGTTTCTATTTAGTCATCGGGGACTCTTTGGAAGATCATGTTTCTGGAGTTGGGGTCACGTGTCCCCTGGGCTACTTTCCGTGTGGCAATATCACAAAGTGTTTGCCCCAACAGCTTCACTGTAACGGTGAGGATGACTGCGGGAATCGGGCCGATGAAGACAACTGTGGTACGTGGCTGAGACTTTTCTTTGTGTCTAGAAACCACAGTCGCTGCAACTCATGCGCCGCTCACGCTAAGCAGAGAGTTTCAGAGTGTTAAAAATAAGAAGGTTAAAGGTTTTGCAGAGGATACAGCAGGTGTTTGGATGTGCTAGTAAGGAAGGACCACATTTTTGTTTGTATATGGTGTCAATTTATCAAATTTTATCCCTGCTTTGAACTTGTTTGCATGTGTTGTTTTGATGTGTACAAATGGACGGATGTGATCTAGGAAAAATCTCTGCTGAGGAAAGGTAGATGTATGGGCTGACAGAGTTTATATTAAACTTAATGTGACTTTTAAAGCTGGTTGGGAAATGCGATTAAGAAGAATTTTCAAGTTCTTTCAGCAATTTTTTATATCCTAACTCAGGAGAAAAACGGCGACTATACGAGTGTTCTGTGCAAGCTGCACTGCTACCAGGTTTCAGGGTTTGGAAATGTCACAGTCTGAGGAAATACACGTCGTGAGGCCACTGCTGCCTGCTGTTGTTATCCTTGTCACTCCTGACCCCACTGGGTGGTACTCTGGAGGACTAGGCTTGGTTTTGCAGGCTTTACCCCAGCTGCAAACTGAGTAGGGCGAGGGCATGGGCTTTGCGCTGGCACTTACCTCTCCACGCTGCTTGTCTGTGAGCGTGGCCCTGGCACAGCTTTAATCTGTGCTGAGCAGCATCTCTCACGCAGTGCCTGGGCACAGCTCGGAGGGTGGCACGGACGCGGGATAGTCTGGGAAAGGCTCCCCTATATTTTGTGAGAGGAGGGCTTAGCCCTTTTGTTGTGAGCGATGACCACCGGGAGAGAACATCTGCCCTCGCACACTTTATTTACTGGTCTTGTCAGGTTGCTAACAGCCTGGATAGTTTCAGAGCTACTCTCCCGAGCTGCTGATCCATGGCAGATGGGGAAACCAGACTTCCTATTCCTTAGTAGCTTGCCTGTAGCCGTGGAGGGCAGCCAGATGCATCCGGCTCCCCGCAGCCGAGCTGGTGAATCGCCTGCCTGTCCCAGCCAGGCTCCCTGCCACCAGAGCAGGGCAGGGGGGAAGGATTAAAATATCGAGTTAAACTTCCCAGCTGGATATACAAAAATGAATTTTCTGAAAGAAATGTCAAAGAAGATACGGTAAAGGTATTTTTCCCAAGCGTTCTCAGCAAAGTCAGTGAGGTTTTGAAAATAGTTGTTCTTCACTCTATATCTGTGGAGCTGATTTTTGTACCTATGCGTATTATGTTATTCTTATGCCTATTGAATTTCAGCGTTTTACTCCATATGAAAGTCACTTTTAATTCTAATCCCATCTAATGGACCTGCAGCATTTCCAAGTTTTATCTCCTTTGCTGATGCCATAAACATATTTTCTGTTGCCAGTAATCAAAATCCTGAACAAAATTGGCTCTTGTTCTATTCTTCTTCTGTAATTGTCTTGCCCTGCAGTGGCAGAAATCGCTGACAGTGGCACCCTTTTATGTGTAAGAAGCCCAAGCACCATAAACCATTGGCTTATCCATGTTTCATTTCTGTATACTACCTGAAAGTCGATGTGCTAGAACTTGCTGAAACTGAATGGTTTGATCAAATGGCAATTAGGTTATACACAGTTTCGTAATGGGATATACAAGACACTATAGCCTGCAAGACGATTCAGATATTGAATCCTCTTCTGGGTATAATAATTCCAGAATGAGTTAGCCTCAATTTCTGAAATCCTAAATTAAAAAAGATGAAGAGCTATTGTATCGACTTACTGGGAAACCTACGCTATTAGTGTTTCTCTCATATCTTGACCTCATATTCTCGTTTAGAAATGTATGCCGTGTATAACGCGTTAAGGTCATATTCCGCTGTTATGTTTTCTCAAAAATGGTTGTTGCAGTCAAACTTTGTTGTTCCAATAAAGGAAGACTCGCTTCCTTGCCTGAGAATATGGGATGTCCTGATGAGATTTTCTGCAATGCCCCTACGCTGTACTGAGTGTGGGGATCTTTGTGGAATAGCTCTTTTTTGTGATCATTCATCTTGCTTAAAATCCAAGAAAGGAAACCTCATTGATTAGCTCCCAAGACAAAGAAAACATTTGGCTATTTTTTTTGCTGCAGTTTCCCAGGACCACTTTAGTATGCCTGCCTTATGCCAGCAGTTATATCTGGTTCCGTCTACACAACTTTTAAAATTTACAACTAGTTTTCAGTTGATATCATTGCTCCTCGTTACAGAAAAACAATTCAATATGAAATTATTCCAGTGTACTAATTGTTTCATGCTGTAACATCAGAAAATTTAATCTTATCTACAAGGTACTCTAAGTAGCTTAACTTTTAAATTCTTGCACACTTTCATCTTGCATACATTTGAATAAGAGCTTTGAGGTGGCCAGTCTACAACATTCAACCCAACAAGGGTGGGGAGGGAAAAATAAGTGTAGAACCTCAACGGAATTAAGAAATACTTTTTTTTTTTTTACTTTTTGTTTTTAATGCATGTATCTCCAACACAGCTAGTTAAAGCAACTGCTTTACTAATGAGTTCTTTGGTAATGGTAAAGTGCTGTCTTAAGCCTACAGAAGAACGTTATAGTGAAGACTTGCATATATCTTGTGTACAAGCCAGTGCTACAACATAAAGAAACACAAAGCAAAAATCTGTCATGGGCAATAGTTCTTTCTGTGATGAAAAGGAAGATACTGATGAAGAAGAAAAGAAAAAAAAAAAAGAAAGAAAGAAAAAAAAAAAAACCAAACATTTATTTTGAAAACCATAATACTGCTGTTTGGGGAAAAAAAAAAAAAAAAACCACACATGTATTCTAAACATAAGAAAATTCAAAGTCTGTCTGTTCGATATAAGCCGCTAAGTGTGCTGAATATTAACAGCAACTGCAATTATGGAAATAGCACTTTTAAGAAACATCAGTGAATGAAACAAGCAGAGAAGCAACTAGTATAAAAAGCACACCTAGATCTTCCAAGGGAGTTACTTTGTAAAAGTCTTTAAACGCCCTTGAAACGAAAAGTAAAAGGCATCAGTCAAAAGAGACCGACATGATCGGAGCCTCTGAAAATACGGAAGCTAGTCACTCCAACTATCTTATAGCAATTCTGTCCCTTTCCTCTTTTAAAGAGTAAAGTTCTCTCATTCACCCTTCATTCCTATTGAGATATTTATTGTAATCTTTGAGATAATTTGCAATATTAGTCCTGTTTCATGAACTGTGTGCCCGGTAACAGCAAAACATGATGATAAATATTTCAAACTAAAGCAAATCCTCACAGAGAGATCTGTTTTCAGATGCGCTGTAATCACTGCTCACATCCAGCCCAGGCAGGTAAAGATTGGCTTCATGGTGCCGCCTTCAAATCTGCTTCTTCATTCCACCATGTCCAAATAATAAACATAAAACTAAGGTCCAGAGACGTGAAATGACTTGAAAATAGGATCATAGGCAGAGTTGAAACAGACTGTAGGTCTCAGACTGCTGTGTTAGTGCTTAACCTCAGGGTGTGGACATCCTGCTGGTCAGCTCAGCTTCAGCATTTCTTCCACGTTTGGAAAGGGGTGAACCATCACTAATACATTACAGTAGAGTGAAGCCACTTGTCTTTGAAAACTCACGTCTCTGTCACCTAGTTGGGTTTCCAAAACCAATAAAATATTGTGTGTGATATCCTGATGGGGAAGAGCTTGAGGTAATGTAGTAAACTGCAATAAGCGGAGGCGGACAGCAATTTATCATGCCCAAAGTGACGGGAGGCTCTTTTTGAACTATCACTAGATAAACTTAAACATGCATGGAAAATACAATCATACCTTTTGAACTTGAAAACATAGTCCATCAAGTAGCAGTGGGTGTCTCTGCAAATTTTTCATGAATGTGATATTTTTAAATAAAAAGGATTTATTTAAAGTTTCATAATTTTTCATAAAAGCTTATGGTTTTGAGGACTTTCCTTTTCTAGGCTTCAGTATGGCAGTAAATTTTTCTCTGCTGTTCTTCCCTGTGCTCATTCTTTCTGAAGCACCGAGTTCTTAAAAAGACCAACTGCACTGTTAAACAGTTTATCCCATATCAGCGTTTCACTTGGAGTTATTTTTGTATCTGTTAGCAAAACTCAAAGCGTGTGGGGAAAAAAAAATATAGCAATTCCAGCATCCTTCTGTGCCCAGGCTTGATTAAAGCTCAAGTTGGCAAAGCAGAGGGAGTTTGACAGTGTTTTATCCTACTGTGTTTGATTTCAAATGTAGTGGCTTCAGCCTCATTTTCCCAGGAAGACCTTTTCGTGTTTGTTTACAGGTGTAAGATTTGATTCTGTAGCTAGTTGACGTTTAAAGAAGGGAGGTTAGAACATTCATTTACTTCATTGTTTTTTTAAATGTGAGCGGGAAGGATAGATACTAGGCATAATCACAAACTCTGCTCACCTAATGCTATGGCAGCATTGACATGGGAATTGTTCCTAAAACAAGGGTATTTCTTACTTTGAAGACATTATTGCCACAACATTACTGTTAATGTATTCTAAACAATCTCTAAGCAAAGCCCTTTGAAGCCCAATGGCATAGTTAAAGTGCCAAGTACATATTCCCAAGTACATACTCATGGAAAGAAGCATTTTGGAATCTCTGCTTTGACAATGATGCTTAATGATAAACAAAACAAAATGAAAACTAACAACAGAAGATAAAAACAACAGTTGATTAATGCAAAACAAAAATAATAGAACAACAGTATTTGTGATGTAGCTTTTCACTGGGTCCACGTGTGGTTTATTATCTTAAAGTACGTGTTGGTTTAGATGAACAAATTCTGACACGTGACAAATTGCAAAAACATATGAAAAGTTAAATCATAACATAAATGTACTCTACGAATTTGGACAGAAGACAAGTAACGCTGCCAGTAATCATCTATGGATATTTTTTTTCAAAATACCAACTCTCTGTGTAGCTTCAGACAAAAAAAATTAAGCTGCTCCCTAACTAAGTATTTAAATTTTAAAACTTACACATAAGCGCTTTATATTTGCTTTTTTAAAGTTCTCTCATATGCTGCCTAATTAGCGGGCTAAATGAGCAAGCTTTTGTCCTAGATAAGGGCCAGCTTTCTCTGAATACATTTTTCCTACCATTAGATGCAGTGATAAAAGTGTGATGTTGTCAGTCTAACAACTTGTGTGTAATTATCTTTTCTGGATACATCGCTGGGTCAGTTATCATTTTGTAGTCATATCACGGTAATTACAAAGTGCTGCAAAAATTGTCTGTGCAGTTAAATTTTAAATCACTGACAGACTGAATATTTGGTTCTCCTGTGCGATCTTCTAAGATCTTTGTTGCAATTGACCCTAATATTCCAGCCGTTCTGCTTGATAGTCAGCATAGTCATTGTAAGTTAAAATTGGCTCTGGTGCTTATATGATGCCAGTTCTTGGGGATAAGCCCCACAGTAAACTGCAGTGTAGCTTACATCAAGTTTCTTGTTCCAAAAATACCCATCAGCTCTTGAATTTAGTTTGGTACAAAGTTGTAGATGGAGAAATATAGAAACATAATCACATCTCAAAAGGTACAGAGCTTTTCTCCTTTCCGGGGAAACTGGACTTTACCTCCTACCTGGCCAATTTGAAAGCATATTTTATGATACGTCTTGAAGTCTAAGATTAAGCCCAACTGCGTTGTCTCTGATAGATTTAGCACCATGTGTCAGCATCCGGTAGTTACAGGTTCAGAAAATCCCTTGGATGTAAAGTGCAGGTGCGCTTATTCCTTTATAAATAGACCCGCTTTCAGATTTAAAAGTTTTTCCTAACTTCCATGAGGGTCTGATAGTACTCAAACATGCAGACAAAATCTATGTAGCTATTGGATTTGTGATGTTCTGTTCTAATTTAAAATGCAAACAATGAGACCGCTATAAAATCATCCGTCGCACCACGTGGGCTTTTGATCACAACACGTCTTATGAAGCAAGGCTGAGCCTGGTGAGAACTGACCTGGACTGACTCCACTAAAATCAATGGAATGGCTCCCACTGTCTCCGGTGAGCAAAGAATCATAACTTACCTAAATTAGGAAACTAATGAAAAGCTCATATGTTTCAAAAAAGCAATATTTGTGACTCCTGTGCTAGCCTTCCTCAATAGTACTGGATAAGACTGTTTGGAAGCGCTGTGCTGGAAGAGATTTTTATTTTTTTTCTCTAGATGAGATGAAGAAATCTCAGTTGTGATTTCCTGCAACTTGTCACAAAAACAGGAGGCACAAAATGTGGCAGGAGGCACAAAATGTGGCAGGAGGCACTTCCCATGCAGTCTGTAATATGTAACTCTCATAAGTAAATGCCTTAATTCTTCTTTTCTTAAACTTAAACTTAATTGGGAATAGAGTGGATATGGTTTACGCTTTGCTTAAAGTTAGGGTTACCGTCATTTCACACTACTGAATAGCTCTTGTGCTCCATCTCAGAACTGCTTGTTGAAACAAGTTCTTCATTTATTACTAGTAAATCGCTAGAGGAAATGGTTATGTGCAAATAACACAGGTATAAGTCATATGTAGCATAAAAAAGTATTTTAACCTGAGTTGTTAAAAATGCAAATGCCAGAATTCTGACTAATTTCAAAACCAAGATTGCGTACAATGGGGCTAATTCCTTGCACCTCTGTAGACCAGATTGTTTCACCGTGAATGGGTCATTAAAAAAACAGTGACCACCGTTACATATTTGACTACGACTCTACTTAATTTAGCAATAAAAATTTTTTAATTTAGCAATAAAAAAGGGGAATGGAAGGAACACCACGCTAGGGTGTTTCATTTTGGTTTTTTGCACAGGCAAGGTCTTTAATTATGTAGAGTAGTTAATGGAACAAAGTAGCCTGAGCTATTTTGAGAGTGCAAGTTTCCTCAGTGTTTAGAAATTTGGCTTCTGGACAATTCTGCTGATAGTTTTGCAAAACTGTTTTTTGGCAGTCAGGCAATGGTCGTAGTGTGTCTCTATTTGTTTTTTAATCACAGTGTCATAGCCACATTTTTCCAGTCCAGCGAAGCAAGAACAGGCATGCAGATTTAATTTAAGATGTTTCTGACTCTCTGGAGGAGTTCTTCACTGGGTAAATGTATTTACCATTGTGTTGCTCCCAGGCCTAAGAGGTCTCGGAACAAAAGGCGGCATTCAGCTCCCCAGCTGTAAAGTTCACTCATAGATGTTCGTTAAGCTCTGTCTAGCTCATAGGCTGGAAATCACAGGCAGAGGTTTCCAAAAGAGCTGGGGCAGGGAGCGGCTGTTTGAAGTCTTGCACGTATTTACCTCTAAAAGCACAGGCCTCATCTGTTACTGTGTGCCACGCGGTCATCGGGTGACTGGCTTGCCTTATTAAATAAGTTATAACATACTACCTCTTTCTTTAAACGGGCCTGTAAAATTCCACAGGATGAAAGTAATAACAATCTATATAGATGTCGTGCTGTTTTCATATGTGTTTCTTTGAAGGTCTATAAACTTGCGGAGAATTATTGCAGTCCTGCAGATTCATTAAATCATCTTCTAGATTTCCATAACATAAACGTAACTTTCTATGGGATGTTTCAAAACACCTATACAAAAGATATATGTTTTAATATTACAAGATTGCTCATAAGGGATGAGAAATTCTGGAGGCTCTGTTTCACATTTTTGCCTCAGCACACCGCAGAAGAGCTTGACAACTTTATATATCAAATTAATACTAATAATGAATAATGTTATAGTTAGTCACATCTTCTCCCGGCATGGCATTTTTTTCCATCATACTTAAAATGTGAAATTTAAATGTATGAGACACCATTCAGTTTTGAGCCCTAGATAGTAAATTCTGTTTATGAAGAAAACGTTGAAGTCAGTAGCATCCTCAAAATGTAGCAAATACTTGGCAAAAGAACAGATTTTCAAGACTCACATGGAAATTTTTGGTATATGACCAAATTCTATTGTCACTGTCATTGCCATTCATTCACAGTATATGGCACTGAAATAATCAGGTTTATAGTGATGTGCAAATATCAGCAAACAGGATAGCTTTGTTGAAGTTCTGGAGGCTTTTAATCAATTTTATTATTGAGATCTTTAAATATTGATCATAACTAAGAGGAACTTTTACATTTCATGAGACTTGCATTTTCTGGTCTCCACTAGTGGCTTACTGCTTAGGGAACTTTCAAGCAACACGAGGTTTTATAGATGTATTCATGCTATTAGCTTATTTTAATATATTCTGTCACTTTTATTTAAAAAATTGTAAATACTTCAAGAGAAACAGAATATAAAATTGGATGAATCTATATAGACTAAAGGTATTGTTATATAAAGCAGAAAACTTCCCCGTGCAAGTCTTTCACAGGAGTAAAGCTACAATATTGAGAAGATATTTATCTTTTGGAAGATTATGCTTGCATATTTTTTTTTGAAAGTTGCACTGGATTAATTAGTTTGTTTTAAATTCAAGAATAAATTTGTGTAAGCATATAGTCTAGCTCATACAGAGAAGTGTAAACCTTATTTGAATTGATTTAATTCCTGTCCGGTTTTCTGTGATTGCATTGTCGCAAATTAGTAGACAAGGTACTTTTCAATTAATCAGCTGGTACAGGACGCAGTCAATGTGCAGTGACACACAGTTTGCCGTGGGGTAAATTGTCTTTGCCTGGACTGGTAGGTGTCCAGTTTTAGGTTCTTCATTTTTTCCACTTGGGTATCGAAATTGGGGCTGTGAAATTCACTCCCGGCATCGAAAGCTCCAGGCACTGCAACACTCCGCTTTGTAAAATCTCAGTGTGGTTTTGGTCGTACTGTAAGTTATTAGACTGTACCAGCATGCCCCAACACTGTGGAAAAGGGCAATTATATTCCTTCATCTGTAAAGGTTTTTAAAGGAATTGCCTCTTGTCTGGCAGACACAGGTGTTCCTTGTTGCACTAAAAGATATCTTTGTGAAAAGCCTGAAATAATTTCTTACAGCAAGAGAAAGTATATCTGAACAACTGATAGAAAGAAATATGTCCACGGGTTATGACTACCAACAGCAAAGACAAAATCAAAGGGTGACACAGTGTCTCTTTACAGTACTTATACATTTAACCCATAGCATTTCTCTGCATAATAACCCACGAAGACATGGCCGAGAGAAGGGGGAAGTCATATAGATAATGTCCTGGTCATAACCTCCGTACTAAATAAGAGATGTGTCTTTAACTGAGCAAAGCTGATATTTTCTTGGATCTGTCATTGAAAGGATTATTCAAATCTGTAGTTTGTCAGGATTAACGTGCTCTTTCTCATTCCTTTCCCATCAGAAATGGTAATTGACAACTTTTGACAAGCAAGGAACAGCGTATTAATCTGCAGTCAGATAAATCCAGTTTACAATTACTTATTTCACTTATCCCATGTAGGGGAAGATTTGCCGATGCCTCGTTTTCTCAGAATTCGTTTTTTACAGAAGTGCAGCCAACATAATCTATTTTAGAACTGGCTTGGGAAAAAGCAATTTCTCATCTGAGCTGTACTCCCCCAAATGAAAGATTTGGGATTTCAAGACCAGTACTATTACCAGTCATTTCTTAAAGCGTTTGGAGAACCTCATCTTGACAGAGGTAGGCAGGTCACAAACCTACCATATAAACTGTAAACGATCGCAAAGTGATTTACAGTTCTGGCGTTGAGTGCTTTACCGACCGGATGTGCTAAATATAGTTTTTTGCACAATACATTCTTCTGGGATTTGGCAAAACAGTTTGTATAAAATAAAGACTGTCCAAGGCTTGGGCACAAAGTTTGGCCCAAAGCAAACATTTTTGAAGATTAGAAAACTTTGAATAACTTCTTTTGTTATATTCAGATATGCCTTTGTATTTCTAGTAGAAGGGAGGAAAATCAATGTCATGAGAAAAGACCATTATTTAAAATGAACTGACCAGAAACTCCAGACAACTGGAATGCTTCCAGTACAAAATAATCCATGTTCTCCCTTCTCTGTGCTTTTTTTCCCCTTCCCTTTCATGGCCACCCAAAACCACACAGCTGCTTCTCGACTTCCTTGGAAATGCTGGTGAACTTCCCCTTCGTGGTGAAGTGTCCCCTCGTTCCCGTTAGTGTAGGAGGCACTGCTCAACTTTTTTCTCTGCAGATGTGAACTGGAGTGATGGCCACCTCTTGTACGTGATCTGTCAAATGGCAAAGCATTTTAAAAATACTAAAGGGTGGAATAAAATCTCAGCTATCCACTCTTTAATGTCAGAAGCAGGGAAATGCAGAAAAATTATACTTTATATGTTCATTAGCTTACAGGAGGACTAGAACTTATGGCTTTTAACTAGACATTCAGAATTTTCAGGTGTCCAAAACTTTCTATGAATGTAATTACGAATTAGAAAGCCCAAAAATATTTTGAGACTGTATTCCTGACTGCAAAATATTTATTTGGTATGATTACACTCCTAGAATAATATCATTTTTAATACATCTTTACAAATTTCTGTTTAAAAATCCTCAATGAAAGATTCCTTTCACCATAGATCTTGCCTCCTCCGTGTATATTGTGTTCCCACTGGTTTCTTCAGGTCCCAGTTGCTGGGTCCAGTCTTGCAAATGAACAGCAGTGGATGTGCTCCAGTTAAATATTCAGAGACAGTGATAGGGGAAACCTCGTTACAGCCTTAACTACAGGGCAGTAGGTTTATAAGGCGCTCATCGCTTGGCAAAGGATCTGTTCTCATCGCTCCATCGATTACAGATTCCATGTTACAGGTAGTCCTAAAACTGGACTTCTGAACGTTTGAAACAGGCAGGAGCAATATTTCTGCAGGTTTGCCAACGCCTTTCATTTTGTCCAAAATGCATTATGCTGCTTCTGAATACCAGCTTCATGATCTAAACTGGCAAAACTGCTAATGGATCAGAGCATACCAGGTGCTCTTGAGGAAGTTAGTCAAATGTGCTTAAATGCCTTCTCTGGGTGGGAAGCTGGCATCCTTGCAGGGCATAAATTAATTCACATTAACTTTCGAGTGAAGGAGGTGCTTTTCAAGTCTGTCTTTTCTCTTAACGGAGCAATTCCTGAAGACAGAGATTTTGGTTTACTTTGAATCCTTTATCTTTTCAATTTATGAGCAACAAACGAATAACTAGATAAAAGATAGTTTGCCTGAACTTAGTTAATCCTTCATAATATCTGCTAATCAGCACGTACAGTGCATCTTTGCAGCTTAGGCAGCGAAGAGGGAGGCATCTTTCAGAACAGCTCCATCTGCTGAGACTCCATAGGCAGGCTGCAGGAGGAGCTGTCAGGGTAGTTTCCCTTCATAGCTGAGAAAACAACTGAGCCGTAACGTGACGTGAAAAATGAGACACCATTTCATAACGGGAAAAGTTACAAAGGAGGAAACATATTTTCTTTCTCCCTGCCTATTTTGAGGCCAATAGATATCGTAGTAATGCTTAGTTGAATGTAAAGATTTATAGAGAAATATCCGCGAGGAATTGTATTTAACTAAACAATTACCACGTGAAATTGCAGGTGGAAAGACTGTTGCTAGTATATCATAAAAGTGAACCTAAGGCTGTAATGACTAGCCAAGCACAGCCATCCTCGGAGTTCTCATATAAATGTTGTTTGACAGAAGGTATCATTACAAAGTAGTGCTTTCAATTGTCACTGGTGCTTCGACTCACCGGCTAGTGAGCGCCATCCGAAGGAGCATTTCTGCTACTGGTGCATATTCATTACATGAGATGCCTTCAACTAAAAGGATGTGGGTGTTGTCAAAGCTGAAGAGAGGTCAGACTCAAATTAAT
This sequence comes from Vanellus vanellus, assembly GCF_965231255.1. Classification (NCBI taxonomy): domain Eukaryota; kingdom Metazoa; phylum Chordata; class Aves; order Charadriiformes; family Charadriidae; genus Vanellus; species Vanellus vanellus. The sequence goes on from NC_138909.1 coordinate 38,879,916, forward strand.
AAAACTAAAATCAGATCACAGCTCTTAAAGGCAAGCTCTTCTTTTTTTCCTTTTTTTAATTTTTTTTTTTTGGTGCTGTGCATTCCTGCCCTGGTTTTGGAACTACAGGTCTGTAGTTATTTGCAGCAGCGCTGTATCTGGAAATCCCCACTTGTGGGAAGGAAGTGAAAGATCTGCTCTTCAATTTTCACCTTCATGGCCATAAACCACTCTGTGTCAGTTCATCTATGCACAGTGACCAAACTGGTAATACAGAATGATGCTTCGTTTCAGAAGGTGCATACTAAGCTTGACTTAAAACATACTGACTTGAATACTTTGCACCACGTCAGCCATTCTCTTGCAAAGCAGTGTTCATTTGGCCTTCATCCGGATTTTCAGGAAAGAAATTAGAGGCTGTGATAGTGTGAGACAGCCCTCTGAAAAAGGTACCTGGAGTCGTAGCAATCATTTGAGTTCTCCTGGACAAAGTGACAAGCCCGCACGTTTAAGGAGGTAGGAAAATATAGTTGCCTCTTGTTTTTAGACTCCTATGTAAACAAAGAGTTCTGAAGTGAAAGATTATACTTTTTTGGTGCAACTGTCAGCGAAGTTGTTGTTGAAGGTATCAACCTTCACCTATTATGCAGCTCATCATCTCCGTACTAACGTGTGGTTGGGCAGCTGTATAAAGATAAGGTCATGTAACGGTGTGTGAAATGTTCTGGAAAAAACATGTTATTTAGATAAAAATTGATGCAACTAAATTTAGTGAAGGTATTTCTACCTTCTATTTCTATTCTAATCTGTCTTCTATTTGTGTTTTATTTTTATTAGAAGACAACAATGGATGGTCTCTGCAATTCGATAAACATTATACGAAGGACAAATACAATAAACTAAAATCTCTGTATGCATTTCAAACAAAGACACCCGAATGCTGTAAGTAATTATTGATATTATTTGTGTGATTATTACTGATGATTCCTAGAAAGAAATATATAGCAAATATCCTTATAAGGAAGAGAAATATAGTGCAGTTTCATTGATAGTAAAACAGAATTAATGTTACATGTGGACAAATGCATTTAAGCTAATTTCATTTCCATTAAGAGTGATTCATTTTCTGTAAGAGAAGCGTCAAACATGCACCAATTAGGAGGGCAATATAAATGTTTATTTCAATATATTAATGCAGCTGGAAAGACCATGGAACACACATCTTGCAGAGGGAAATGAAGGCAGCATTCCTTCAAATTCAATTCTTCATCCATCAAATGATTCTTGCAAACCCCCTCCACTCCTGCGAGCATTCACCCCTTTGTACAGGTTTTCTGACTCTGCTGTCTACTATAAGCACTAACTTAAAGCACAGAGACACGGGAAATGGAACAAAGACTTCCTGACCCATTTTCATACCATTTTCACCTGGACAGAGTAAATATAAGAGGACTGAATGATCTAAAAGAGAGACAGAAAAAAAAATCTAAAAAACTGCTACCATTCCAGACTCCGGTATAGCAAGCCCAAAGCTCAAGAGCTTCTACAAGCTCTTGCACAGAGGTCAGGAGGTGCCATAATTTTTTGTGTCCCTTTATATTTACTCTTAGGGTCTTCCCAGGTCTAAATCAATTACGTAAAAACGTGTGCCTCAATTTCTGTTTAACGCAGCCTGGTATGTCTGCCTTCGTGCTCTCTGTTCTTTTACACCCTATTTCTTTTCTCCGCACCCCCATCACACCACCAATCCCACCTTTTGCCCCAACCGCATTCTCGTTCCCGCGCAGTGGCTGGCGCCATGCCAGCAGAGTGTACCTGCCAAGGGCTGGAGATCCTCTGCGATGCTGCCAAGTTGCGTGCTGTCCCGTCAGTCGCTTCAAACGTCACCATAATGTAAGTAGAGCCGGAAAGTGGTCTCTTGCTCTGTTCAGGTTTGACTATCAATCCTACAACCTTTTCACAACTACAGCCTTGTAACTATGACCGGTTGGCTCAACTGGTGCTTGTGAACGCGCAGTGTATCTCTGTTGACACGTCCTTTAATGTTTTAAGTACAGACTTTGCCCGCATAAAAGTAGAGAAAAGGAACTAAAAAACTCTGTGATCATTTCATGTTTGTAACAGTGACTTGAGCTAGCAACAGTTTCAGGAAATCTAAAGAAATCTTCAAAAGAAATGTTTCCTTTTAAGACACACTACTTAGGACCATTTTATAATTCTGTGATCCTGCCAATATTCCTAGTCTATATTCCTGCCGTTAAAGTCAATAACCTTGAACTCAGTGGAACTATCTGCTTGAGCAAATCTTTTTAGTTCTCATTTGATGTCTCTGAATGCACCGGTATTTAAAAGGATTTCATCTGGGCTGGGCCATCATACAGATATGTACGTGTAAGCCAAACTTGGAAGAGATCGGAAAATGGTTGGTACCACTCTTAGTCTGCACATCGCTGTTAGAGAGGCTGTTTTCTGTGTGGTGAGCAGAGGGCAGCATCGCGCATCCTCACCTGCGGATCTTTGCCATAGAGCAGGGACACGGACCTTTCTGTTCAGTTCCAGCTTGTGCTCACGTGTGGCTGAGGTTCTGCTTGTTGGGTCCATGTTCAAATACCACAATACTTCATAACAAAGACTGATGTGGAATGTCAAATATATATTTAAACTGGCTGTCGGCTGTGGGTCAGCAAAGACTTCAAAAATAATGCCTCGGTTCTAGCTTTAGGAAAAACGGATGGTCAGCTCATCTGGCTTTCAGGCTACGCTCTCTTCTCATCCAACCTGGACAATTTTTGTTCCTGACAGGACACTTGAGTTGGCGCCCAACGGAGATGGGGACGTAGGGACACATGCACCGGGAAATAAGCTTTATATGCATTTGAGGTTTGAAATAAATCTGTGGTTTAGTTTATACTCGAATCTTCTGAACTCTTAGATTTAACTATAATTTCATCAGTTGCCCAGAGGACATGGAAGAATACTTTTTGATGCTAAAGTATTTGGCTTCGTGCTTAAATAGATACAAATTTTGAGACAGAGGTAGCGCATTCAGATGGTTTCAAGTTGCTTTTATTATTTAGCAGTGTGACAGCTGCCCTTATTGAATAACAAAAGTGGCAGTACTGTAGGAAACCAGGAGAGTATTTTTACTGCGTGCATTCATTCCTACAGGTCTCTTCAGAGGAATCTGCTAAGGAAACTTTCTGCTGATGTTTTCAAGAAATACCATGACCTTAAAAATCTGTAAGGGAGTATTTCAACTTAAAATATCTATTTAGTGCCTTAAATGTTCATCCTCTCCCTCTCACATACACACACACAGAGAGCTTCACATCTAAGTGGCAACTCACAGTTTATACTTCATAATTCTGTTTTGTCTTACCCTTCAGTACCCCATCTAATTGTGTAACCTGTTTGGCTAAGATAGCTTGATTTGGTATCTCTCTTTTTACAAAACCATAGTTTCTGCATATTTAAAATTTTTACATTGACTATTTTATACCAGAAAAATGCTAAATTTCCATCACGTCTGAAGGAAGTTAAGTTTACATCAAACAGTTAACATGCCAAAAGAAATTCTAGTAACTTAATCTATTTGCTCTAAGAAATGAAAGTTTGAAAAAATTAAACTTCTCAACATCGTGGGAAACTTACTCACGTGGCACTTGGTTTTACTCCTAATTATGTCTGGTACCAATCTGATAATGCCCCAAGTAGACAAACAGTTACAGCAGCGCAATACTGTGCTGTTTTATGACGTCTAGCACATATGTTGTTCAAAATTCATAGCCTCTAATAAATATGCTTTATACAGAATTAGTGAAATGAAGAATTAAATGCAAACGTGTGGAGCAAGGCTCTTATGTCACCGATTCAAGGCACTTAACGTTCCTAGAAAACTTACTGGACTGTAACTTTTACGGGAACTGTGCTGTACTGCAGCACCATCTCGTGTTCATAAAGTTAAGTGCCATTCTTAAAGCATTGGAAGACCTTTTCATTACAAGAAATAATCCGTAATACAAGTTAATATTAATTAGTGTTAATTGATTATGATTACTTGATATTAATTTCACACATTTCTGATAGATAACCGTACATTTTCAGAAAGCTTTTTAACGGTGTTTGACACAAACCCATTTCGTAAAAGCCAATGTCAGATTTCTTACTGCTTTTTACCAGGAATGTACCTGGATGCTTTATAGACTGCATCTTTAATTTAAAGGATTTGTATTTAAAGATTTCTCAGAGAAGAGCCCTATAATTCTTTAAAATTATTTTAGGATTAAACATTTGAAGTTGATAGTATTTTTAAACTTATTTAAAGTAGATAAAGAAAAATAGGAAGAAAAAAAATAGTATTCCTTAGTTTACAGAAAATTAGCAACATTCATTTTATATTTTAATTATACCATCTTAAAAATCCACAATTATAAAATTCTCTGATACCATAAAAAGAAAAATCAAATCCACATGTTAATTTGGCGCTTGCCATGCAAAATTTTGCCTGTAGCAGGGTTCTGGATAAACACAAAGATCAGGTCACACAGGTGGGAACTGCATGGTTAGGACCTAAACCAGGAGGTGGTGTATAACTACTTCGTGGTTCATCACAGGCAAACCAAGTGTCTCTTTGACTGAGTTCTGTAGCGCTGCTGCGGGGGAGCATTTCTTTTAAAACACCTTTGCGATCTTTGCAACTTTAGCTGAGAAACAGATATTGTCAAATTTAAGATGTAACAAGTTTGACAGCCCCTTTTCAAGTATCACACACACATGCAGTTTCATGGATAGATTTTAACTGGTTATGTACACCAGCTTTAACTTTGCATGCTTAGAGAATTAATAGTCGTTGTATCTTCTTAGGTACCTTCAGAATAATAAAATCAGAGCCGTATCTGAGCACGCTTTCAGAGGTTTATACAACTTGACAAAACTGTAAGTACTGCTTTTCGAATACTGAAGTAAAGAGTAACGGGGATTGCTCTGAGAGTCGCTGTGGACGTCTCGCTCTTATTTGATTCACCATTAGCAAGATGCAAAAATGGTCCAAATCTTTAACTCAATGATTGGACTGAGAAAGCAAAGATAAAGAGCTACCTGTGCGAGTTCACCTGACAGGAAAACACTTTGAAAAATAGGAGTGGGCTCTTACTTCACCCCTGCTCCCCAAATCTGCAGGACGGAAGAAGGAGATAGTATGGTAGTTACCTGCATAAAGTCAGAAAGAATGAAAAAGGAATAAAGTAAAAGCAATAGCTTGGATGAATCAAAACTCTTTAATGTCATATTTTGATTTACAGAAGCAAACGGAAGTAACCAGTACGGGTAGTGAAAAGAACACTGTTTTCTTTATCTTGCAGCAACTTTTTGAAAGATGCTTCTCACTTCTAAGCAAAACACTCAGTGAAAAAGATGATACGTAAATTGTGTTGTTCAGTTCAGCATATTGTTCCTGCAATGTTTTTAAAAGGAATTTTTTTAAAATGTTGTACCTCTTCTTTTTCCGTCACATGAATGTGGTTGATTATCTGTTATTACAGCTGCTGTTATTACCTTCCCAGATCACTTCTAGTACAGCCTCCCACCCCCCACCCTCCCCCCCTTCAATTCTCAGGCTTTCGTTTTCCGTGATTTTGGTATCTACATTTGACTGACGTCCTTAGCAGAGACTGAACGGGATCCTGGGAACATTCACAGAACGATTTTCTCTACAGAAGGAAACTGTGAAGGGCCTAAAATACGACACAGTGAAAGCGTTTAGCCTGTTGTGCTTTCTTACCGATAAGACAAAGCGTTCACCGTAATTGTTCCGTAAGTCCTCACTACAGAGGGTCCTGCCCTGCTCTGGCATTTCTATGACAGACAAGCCTGCACATTTCCTTCTGTCACCAAAATTGGCTTTTTTGGGGAGAGAGAGGCTGGAATCACATACAAGGGGCTTTTTTGCTTACTTAGTGGGTCATTTTTCAAAGAAAAGCATCAAAAGTTACCCTAATCAAAAATTATAATTATGAAAATTTTTAACAGTATTCTGATAAATTATCAAGGAAAAATCTTAAAACTCATTTTCATGCATCTGATGCTAATTAATCATTCCATTCATTTATATTTGCTTCATCTTGTTTCAGGTACCTGAGCAACAACAAGATAAGCAGTTTGAAGCCTGGTGTCTTTGAAGATCTACACAGACTTGAATGGCTGTAAGTTGTTTTCTTATTTGTATGTTTATTTTCTCAAGGACTAATTAAAGCAAGACAAGGAAATATTTGGATTGCTTTCATTTTTGTGCATAGCTGTACTTTATGCTAGATAATAACAAAGGAACTCCTGTTACACTGTGCAACGTAAAAATCCAATTGACTTTGGTGAGAGCAGAAATTAGTTCTTGGGCCTTAATGGCTCCAATGACTGATGACTTTTACAATACTAAATAATGTTTGCTAGTAATTGCTTGTTACATATTAATACATGAAATAATTCAGATACTATAAAACAGCAGAAAGAATTTTGGGGGCCAGTAAACCATAAATAGTGCTTGAAATGTCCCAGACAAAATGACTGTCATAATCTGAAATATTTGTTTATTATCTCTTTCCAGACAGATGAAAATGAAATACGGTTTTGACTCAGTAAAGTTACTAAAAATAAGAAAGTAATACTGTGCCTAATATTTTTCTGTGTGTTTTGAACTGATGGATTGCTGTGGAACACCATTATGTGGTGCTGTTTCAGGGAATTCGTTCAAATTCTTGACCAAAGAATTTTAAAAACTGGCAAGAAAATACTTTTCTCTAAATTGAAAAACGCTACTTTCTCGAAGTTAAAATATATTTTATTTTAAATCAAATTCTTCCAAAAGGAAATTAATTCGATGAATACCCTGACCTGCTATGGAGTAGTGCATTAATTTTTTAAGTAGTTTGAATGGGCATTTGAAGAAAACCACTTCAATCATGTTATTTTTTTTAGCATCTGTTCAATTTTTTTAAGACTGCAGTAAATTAAGTAAATTATCAGTCTGATATGTGCTTTGCTGTATTTTATAGGATAATTGAAAATAACAGGATAAATCGGATCTCTCCATTAACATTTTATGGACTCAAATCACTTATTCTCCTGTAAGTATGGAATAAAAACCAAGGGTGTCCTGGTTTGAGGTAGAACAAAACCAATTTTCTTTTCTGTAATTTTACCGTTCAACTGACTGGACTCTCTGAAATTAATGGTATGTTTTGCAGACAGTGTCTGCTTCTGGCAGTGATAAGTTAATACCAAGGCACGATATGAGGAGAGGCTCCTGCTTATACTTACTGCTATAGCAGCCAAGGGCAGCTCGCTTTGTTACTTGCCCCGTTGGAGGGTCGGAAGCAGAAGAGTGTAGAGGGGTCCCACCTGCGGGGAGGAGCGGACAGGACAGGTGACCCAAACCTGACCAACAGGGTATTCCATCCCATCTGCCTCATGCTCAGTGTAAAAGCTGAGGGATCAAAGGGTCAAGCTCTCTTCCTCAGTAGCCGGCATCCGAGGAGGACTCTGTCCGTTCTTTTGCCTTTGATCCCGATCTGTGTGTTCCTGAATTGAGTTCTTGAATCCAGTTCCCACCTGTTGCTGAGTCCAGTCCCAGTGCTTGCTGGTGACATGATTGTCATCCCGGGGGCTCGATATTGGTTTTGTGTATATTTGTATGTATTTCATTATTTCCTTATTAATATTATGATTTTTTTTCTTTTTATTGCTAATATTTCATTAAAGCTGTTTTATGGGTTTTTTCCCATCTCATAAGTCTCTCCCTGATATTCCCTCCCCTTCCCTTCTGGGGAGAGGGGTTAACAGAAAACATCTGTCATTCATTTAGTGGCCAGCCCAGCCCAAACCACAACAGTTATTAAAAAGAACAGACCTGAAAGGGCAGTTATATATAAAACCCTTTTTATACCGACTGTACTTGCTCAGCACAGAGTGCCAGCAGTTCACCCACAGCTTTTTCTTACCCCCAGGCGTGATGTGCTGAAGTAGGCGGATTCGGCAGCAGTGGACACGCGGTGTCTGGAAAAGTATAGGGAGATAGGTGGGAAAAACAGTGAAATGACAGCGTCACTGAGAGGACAAGGATGTGGCAGCTGCAGCAATGGCTGCCAGTTGTCCTCCAGAGGTGGGGGTCCCAAAGCTCCTGCTTCCGGCAGCAGCCCGGCCTCCCTCCCTGAGACCCTGCCTCTAACCTGCCGCTGCCCTCCCCAGCCCCAAAGACAAGGGACCCCCCTACCTCTGCGGCTCAGGGGGAAACCTCCCTCCATCTCCCCCTTCCTCGGTCACAAATAGAAGTTACGTGTTATGACAGAAGAGTCAAAACATTTGTATTGACTTCTATGTTTCGTTGGAAAAGCAGTGAAGTGAACTTCTTTCCTTTACCTGGTCATTCACAAGTTAAGGATAAAATACTGCTCCGCAGAATGCCACAGGGAAAATATGTGGAAGTTTAAGAAAATACTATTACCTCCAAGACTGCGAGAAACACATAAAGCTTTGACTACCTTTTTTTAAAAAGTACAAATATAAGAGACATAATCTTTTTTTCTGTGATGTAGTTTTTGGCAGATATAGCTAACGATACTATTCTTTTTTTCAGAGAGATGATGAATAATTCTCTTGCTCGTTTGCCTGATAAGCCTCTGTGCCAGCATATGCCAAGACTAAACTGGCTGTAAGTCTACCTTATTTCACTAGAAAAATATTATTTTGTTGGTTTTGTATAGTGTTTCCACGCCACTTTTTCTAATGGGGCGCTGGATCTTGCAGAGTTCCTGCTGGGTCACCGCAGGGTTGGTGACCCGAAGGCATCAATTAGGTGTGCAGAAATGTTATGTGTCTGGTTCCCACTCTCTTTTGTGCAGTCATGAAGTTCTGGTAGTATTTTTCTTTAATTAACTTAGAATAACTGCCTGAATTTATTTTCGGTGATCGATGTTGTGTTTTTATATCCCAGAGACCTTGAAGGCAACCACATCCATCATTTAAGAAATGTCACTTTCATCTCCTGCAGCACCCTAACTGTACTGTAAGTAATAGGATACGCTAGCCAGCCGGAGTGAGATACGCTTGTGCTCAATAGTCAAGTGATTTATTACAGCTAATATTAAAGTTTCCTGAGTATCATGGTTATTTAGATCTCCAGGAGATAAAATTACTGTGTTCGGTTTTAAATGAGCGCCATAAAGAATAACCACTGCTTACATTTATAGCAAAGTTCAGCATTGATATATGCGACTAAACTTCACTGAAGTGATTCTGACTGATACTAAGATTTACACAGCTTCATTCTAACTTTTTACTTGGAGGCAAAAATCTCGTAATAAAAAGCAGAAAACATACAAAATATGCAGCTAATTTCTTCATTTTAAAGAGCGTGATTGGCTGATAGGTTGGCTGGCTCATCAGTTTTAGAATTTTCCCTAAAGTTTGAGTGATTACGACAATGATGCTGTAATCATCTTCAGAAAATCCCTTCCACCTTTTGCTAGATTAGTAGGCTCCACCGTACCTGTCCTTGTCCGTTTTTAACTCCGGTGCAGTAGCCGTATTCTTGGCTTTCTCTTTGCTTTTAAAATCCCGGTTGCCCATTTAAGGAGCAAGCTCAGTGGCAGATGACATACGGATGAAGGAAATGTTGCACAACCACGTGCCTGGCACGAGACGTGTTTCGGTCACAAGCCTTCCAGCCCACTTAATCTTCCTCTTGTCCTCAGCCAATTTATACTGGCCTCCCGTGGGGATGTGTATATATATGTACACACGTATGAACATAAGCAATAAACGTTATTTATCGAATGGTAGAATGGTGAGCTTCTACATCTGGTTAGGTTGTTAACTGAATTAGGCAAATATATGAAGATGCAGAGAAGAGAGAATTTTAAAAATTTATAAAAAGTTTTCTCCAAAAAAGCAAGAAGCAGCAACATAAGTTTGTTTTATTCTTTCAGGGTGATGAGACGGAATAAAATCAGCTCTTTAAATGAAAACAGCTTTTCCTCTCTCCAGATGTTAGATGAATTGTGAGTTGATTTCTTCTCTTACTTGTATAACAAGTCACAAAGTTTTATAATTTACACTGCAAACCTCATTTATCATAAATTCTGTTTCATATGATATGCTCTGGAGATAATACCCATCCTCGGGGTTTTTTTCTGTGTATTTAACAGGGAATAAATAGTCAATAAAATACATATTTTTGTGAGTATCAATAATATTGGGGTTTTTGCTCACAAGATCCTTATGTTCCCTGAATAGAATCATACTAATTAATCTTACATCACCACAACGTCTTTTAGACTGGTTTGCCAGTTTCCGTCGGACTGAGACTTTTTCTCCGCTGTCCACAGTTATTAAAATCTGTGTTTAGTGAAAGTAAGCAGGGAGGTAGAGAGAAAAACTAAGGGAAAGATGTAGTGCTGGCTAGCCCATGTGAGAAAATTCCCATGATGAAACAATAAATTTAATTTATTTCCAAGCTCCTGCAGCTCAAGTTAAGGGTATTTTACTTTCTTTTTGATGTAAATACAATAATAATAAATTATGTATCTAGTGGCATATCTGAGCTAACTAGACAAAGAGAGATCTGGTGGATCTAGCTTCCCACCTTGCTTTAACAGCATTCTTTCATAGTCAAAGTTTCTGATACCCTACCTAAGAAATAATATTTGGCAAACAGAATAAAACCGCGTGTCTTGAAATTGCAAAACGGTTCGGTAAAATTACTGAGCCTAGTAAGAACTTATTGTATCCTACCTGTGGCTCTTTCTGCAGAGATTTGGCTAGCAACAAGATTGAATCACTTCCTCCGTATATATTTAAGGATCTAAAGGAGCTTTCACAACTGTAAGGATTCTTGATTATTATTATTATTATATATAACTGTATGTTACTCATTTGATATGATGCTTCCAGTCATGAGTGCTGGGAAAGAAAAGAGCACCTTAGTATGTATGTGCCATTTAAGATCTGCCGAAAAAAATACTTATCCCAAAAGAAATTCTATATAACCTTTTGCCCACAATAGTTCTGTAAAAGATGTGTATTGTCGTGTCCCAAAAGATACCAAGTTCAAATTCTACCTTTTTCTAGATCCTGTTAGTACATACAAAATGAGCTATGCTACCTATGTAATGAGCAATTAATAATTTGATGGGAATGTTTAATGTGATATCAGTATTTGGCTCTAAAAATAGATGATAAGAGTAAGAGCATCATACAGATGCCTTGTTTGAAACTGCTTTTTTCCTGTGAAGGAGTTCCGAAAAAAGCATAAGGTATTATAAAGCCAGAAGGACATTCTCTCTTGTTCTCATGACACGTATACGGGCAAATTCTCAAATGCTGCTGCTGGAAAGTGCCAATCTTTCTCCCATAATCTGAAAGAGGCACCAGTCACAAAATTTAAGACCGGAGGAGAAGAAGTAGTATATGGAATAACTTATTTTGTGCTTTCCCAACATCCTTGGGATCCATCACAATACACTGGGGCAACCAAGTGCGTACAGCTGCATTTATTGAGTTTGCGCATTTTAGTTACAATAACAAAATGAAATCATCAGGAAAAGTCATAGGGAGAAGAAAAAGGGGATGTACCTAGAAACACTTTGCACAGAGTGAAAGCATCTTAATGCTAACATCTATTCTTACATTCCACTGCCTCTGTCCCTTCTTGAACCCACACAAATGATTACAAAAAAATAGATTTTAGCAAATAGCAAAATCAATTGTCGTTTATTTCTAAATGCATGCAGTTCAGCTAGGTTCTTTTACTTGAAAGACAAGTCCAAGAAGTGTAATAACTAAATATTTCTACAGTCAAAACATTTAAGCATCAGGTGGGGGAGGTGGGGGGGGGGAGTGGCAATAGCATGCCTGTGAAGCATCTGACTACTCTTTCCACTGGCTTAGCAACCTGAATAACACTAAATGAATGTTCACATTTGCAGTTGGAACTGCCAGTTGTACAAGCCCTTCCTACAGGACTGGAAAAGCAAATGAGTTATGCAGTTTGACTTTATTTTTAGAACAAGCTGCAAGGAAGATGTACAAAGTTATTTACGTCTATTTTGTATTTACAGGAACCTATCTTACAACCCAATCAAGAAAATACAAATAGACCAGTTTGATTTTCTAATTAGACTCAAATCCCTGTAAGTATCAAGTTTTTATATTTTAGCTATATTTTCTTTGTGATTATGCACATCTCCTTCAGAAGGACACGATCCAGAATATGTTTTGTGAGAAATTACCTTCGAAATAGTTCCTGGTTATGTTGATGATCCTCAACAATTTGAGCCTGGAAGATAATTACTAGCAATACTCAAATTTTCCTTCCTGAAAATACCAGTTTCATAATGGAAATTTTTCCAACAAAAAGAGATCATAATTGTCTTTTCTGCTATTATAGAACAAGATTAATGCAACCCTCGTTTGACCTTGAACAATTTGTTCACAGGGCTTAAGGGTCGTGCGAGGTCCAGTTGGGGCTATTAACACCAGGATATATAAAGACAGGAATCTGGTGTATGTACAAGTTTGGGGAGATATTTCCATTCTTACAGAATCTACTGCTAACACCATGAAAAGAGCAATATAAACCAAGTAAAATTCATCCTCCGTGTCACAGGGAGGTGGGACTTTTACAGATCTTTTTTTAAGAGTTTAGGGGGAAATTTACTAACATAGGAGCTCCAACTTGAATTCTGCCAGCAGAGCTCTTCCGAAAACTGCAATAGTGCAGTGACAGTCTTGCAAATCTGAACTTATCCTGTGGTAAATTTAAGTACGTCTTCACAGGCCACTGCACGTCTGCAGCAACCAGCTCAGTAGAGCACAGCACTGGTTCTTGTCAGTCATCATTTCAAAATCATAGAATCATAGAATAGTATGGGTCGGAAGGGACCTTCCCATGGAAGGTCATGTAGTCCAACCCACCCTGCAATGAGCAGGGACATCTTCAACTAGATCAGGTTGCTCAGAGCCCCGTCCAGCCTGACCTGGAATGTTTCCAGGGATGGGGCATCTACAACAGGGAATCCATTCCAGTGTTTCACCACCCTCATTGTAAAATATTTCTTCCTTATATCTAGTCTAAATCTGCCCTCTTTTAGTTTAAAGCCATTACCCCTTGTCCTATTGCTACAGGCTCTATTAAAAATGGTTGTGGGGATCGAAAAAGAGATGTTTCCTTGGATAGGAGTGTAACAGCAGTTTATGATTTGACCCCTGAGCTGTAGCCAGCAATATACGAGCCTCTGTTGATCAGTCCAATTTCCTCACTGGATTTGGAATCCAGTGGCCAAATTCAACTAAATGTGGAAAATAGATAATGACCTGAAAATACTAAATCTGTACAAGTTTTGTGGAAATAAGCAGCTGAGCACAGGAAAGAATAATTAATTACCTCCCTAGCAGTCAGACTACAGCATATACTTCATCCATTATTTAACACCAAAGAACGCATGCAGTTCAGTGACCATGACCTTTCATGTTTTAAGTTAAGAAAGTTGTTAAATCTTGAGATTGATCTGTAGGAAGCTATATTTCAGCAGTTTGTAGAACATCAGTTGCCTCTTTGCTAGTTTGAAACAGTAAGAATAGCTGGGGAAAGTACACCCTAAGATTCATTGCAGTGCTTAAATAAAACTAAGAGACTTTTATATTGGGTTTTTTTTTCTCGTCTCCTAGCAAAACTGCCCACCAGCCCACAGCAACTAACCAGTAAGACTGGTACTTTTCTCCACTTTTGCCTAAATGTGCTCAGAACTCACAGGAATATTTCATTCCAAGTGTTGAATAATGAATTCAAGTAAGGGTCCCCACAGGGAAAACCAAAGACCTCAGACTGGTCGTACGTCTAACCAGTGGATAGGATGGACTGGAAGAGTACAGAAACTGAAGTTCTAAAAGAACTACGTACACAGTTACACTTTATTGATCTAGTACTGCAGGGGAAATAATAGTGCCATTTTCAATATAGTAAACAAAATAACATAATAATAAAGCCCATCTATTTGTCACAAGAAAGTCAGCGTTTTCCCTTATATGCCGTTCCCAGCTTGCTGCTGCTCCTGACACAATGAAGACTGGATTCCTGCAGTGGTTTGTTTGTCTGGTAATAGATAAAAGACAGAAGGGATTTGTAAAATATTACTGTTGGAACAAGTTATTGTTTTCTCAGAGATGATGAAAGAACATCAGTAGAACAATACGTTGGAAGGGCAACATAATAATCGGCAATTGCACTGCTGAGAGCACTAAAAGAGCCACCTTTGTGATTTTGGAAGAACAGCGAGTTTGTTAGAATCAACTGCAATTTATTTTATTCCACTTCAGCTTTTTCTGTCCAAGTTTCAAAGGGATGACATATTAGATGCAATTAAAGTTCATCTCTAGTTTTCTATAATCATAGAAGCACAATTAAATGCTCATAAAATTTGTTCTTTTACCCCTGAGTTTCTATGGCCTTTTACTGAGAGTATATTGTTTACAGCAGCTTGGAGGGCATTGAAATTGCAAACATCCAGAGAAGAATGTTCAGACCTCTGGGAAACCTTTCCCACATGTAAGTAGACTTGCTTTCTTTGGTCTGAATTTTGCAATTTACAGAATACTGGATAATTAAAACAGAAGTGTATGAAAAGCAGCATGCACCAGCGTTTCAACAGTTTTTGATTAATTTTTCTTCCTTCAGTATATGTTTTCTGAGTAGCTACTGGAGAGTTTTGATATTCTGGTAACCAAACTAGAACCGTCTCTTATCTGTTTTTCTTTTTCACAACCAGATATTTTAAGAAATTCCAGTACTGTGGATATGCCCCTCATGTGCGCAGCTGTAAGCCCAATACCGATGGGATTTCATCCCTTGAGAATCTTTTAGCTAGCATCACACAGAGAGTGTTTGTCTGGGTTGTATCTGCCATCACCTGCTTTGGAAATATTTTTGTTATCTGCATGAGGCCTTACATCAGATCAGAGAATAAGCTTCACGCCATCTCAATAATGTCTCTCTGCTGTGAGTACTCCATGTGTAAAAGTAAAAGAATATTGGTTTAGTCCGCTCATAGCATATATAATATTTGTTATTATGATATAGTGGCTCTGGATTAACTGAAGTTTCGTGTTGTTGCGAATGACGATACAAAAAACTGTGTACTTTATGCATCAGGAAGTCTCGTTCGATGCTGCTTTTGTTCTGTACCAACAGGCAGTTGATAAATTCCAAAGGTTTCACATTTGAATTTAATGCTGTGGGCATTGTGTCAAATTCACACCTTCTTCAGCAAGGAGAAAAAAAATTCCAAATTTTTCAAAGGCCCGTAAACTTAAATTTGACTAGGCATTTTTGGGTAAATAGCAATTTGCACATGTAAACATTGTGTTCAAGATAGCTATTCTATTTTTTGCACGAGCAAAAGGTTACCTGTGCAAACATAGAAAACCAATCAGTCCTAGCTCCCCAATATTAAGAATTAGGGTGGTTTTTTTATTTTTATTTTAGTCCTGAAGACAAGACAGGCTTACGGACAAACGATTCGGCAGTGCAGCCACTACAATCTCAAGTACCCCGTCTCAACACAGGGGAGTCTACAAGTACTTCACAAGTTATATTAGTTGCATTTTGAAGGATAATTACCAACAGTGTATAAAATGACTGCAATATTTCTAACCACAGCATGTCAGTGATTTAGAAACTTTGTTGTTTCCATGGGAACAGTCTGAGTACCATGCAGAACTTCTAGCAGAAGTATCTGAGAAGCCTTCAGCCCTATGTTGACAACTCCTCTTCCCTTACCAGCCTCAGACGACTACGCACATCAGTTTTGAATTAGCATAAGGTGGACAAACCTAAACTAAACTTTGGATCCAGCAGAGACGCCCTTCGCAGAACAAATTATTTTCAGTTAAATGTCAATATCAAAAGGAATAAGACCTAATAAAAAAAAAAAAACAAAACAGTTGCAAGGATATTTCTATAAATGAAGCCATATCTTTTTCTGTTTGCAAACCAACTTTATCTGAGCTTCAAAAAATCAGGTTGGAAACAAGTATGAAACATAGGCTATCAGTTCAAATGAAAATTAAAAAAAAAAAAAAAGGAGGAATGAAACGGAATTATACTGCCTTAATTGTAATTTGCAATAACATTCAAACTATAATGTTGATTTTCTATCTATACGTTAGCTGACTTATAAATATGTACTCATATATACGTGTGTATGTCTGTTTTCCAATATACATATACACAGAGAATGGGAAATTCAGATGTGTGAATAATGATGTTAAGCACTGTGCCCACAGGTGCTGACTGTCTGATGGGAATATATTTATTTGTGATTGGAGCTTTTGATCTTAAATATCGCGGAGAATACAACAAGCACGCTCAGTTGTGGATGGACAGTATTCATTGTCAATTGGTGGGATCGCTGGCTATTCTGTCTACAGAGGTGTCAGTCTTACTGTTGACATACCTGACTTTGGAAAAATACATCTGCATAGTTTATCCTTTTAGGTGTTTGAAGCCCAGAAAATGCAGGACAATTTCCATTTTGGTTCTTATCTGGATAATTGGGTTTGCTGTTGCTTTTATCCCACTGAGCAACAAGGAATTTTTCAGGAACTACTATGGCACCAACGGCGTCTGTTTTCCTCTTCACTCAGAACAATCAGAAAGTTCAGGAAGTCAGATTTATTCTGTTGTGATTTTTTTAGGTAAGTTGCATTTCTTCTTTATATATGATTAGAGCTGCAAACGAACTTTATATATGATTAGAGCTGCAAAACGAACTGGATGCAGTCCTGAGTAATGCGCTCTGGGCAATCCTGCTTTGGCAGGGGAGTTGGACTAGATGATCTCTAGAGGTCCCTTCCAACTCTGAAAATTCCGTGATTCCGTGATTCTGTGAACTTAATTTTCAGGCAAATAAGATAGTTTTGCTGTGATGTTCACACCTCATATTTAGATGCTCCAGTAAGAACTTAAAGACTTTTTCCAGCCTGAATATTTCACTATATTAGATGCATGACGGGCTGAGAATGTAGAAAGAAATTAATGACCATTAAGTTCCTGAGAGAATAGACTTTGTCAGGGAAGTAGAGCAATGATAAGGCCAGAGGAGAGAACTACGTAGTTTGGATCAGATGGCAGCCATTTATCAGCTGATGAATTAAATAGATATCTGAGTAGAGGTGAAAATTCAGTGTACAGACTCAGATCTTCTGGCCACTTAATTATATGGGACCAGCAGCTTAGACGAAACATTTTTCTTTACTACCCAGCCTGCAAATAGGTGATGTGAAAATGCCACTATGTTCTTAAATTACAACTCATTTTAACTTCTTAAACAGGTGTAAACTTGGCAGCCTTTATCATCATTGTGTTTTCCTATGGGAGTATGTTCTACAGTGTTCACCAAACAGCTATTACGGCTACTGAAATTCGGAATCATATTAAAAAAGAGATGATCCTTGCTAAACGATTTTTCTTCATTGTGTTTACTGATGCACTATGTTGGATACCCATTTTTATTTTGAAACTCCTTTCTCTACTTCAAGTAGAAATACCAGGTATGTCCTTTCTTTTGTGAGGCTGTTTCAACTGTGTCTGTATGAAGTGTTGTTTCTACTTTATAAGAAAAAGAGTTTAATACATTGAACTATATTGCTATAATGAATTTTATGTTATATGTCTGTATATATGTACACACAATATCATGAACTATATAGTTTTACTGCTGCGTTGAACTATTACTATAATCATCAGAGAGGTTTATGCACCCTTGAGTCAGCCAAAAAAAAAAAAAAACAAAACAAAACAAAATTCAAATTGTTCAAGTCTGCCTCCATAGAATATCTATAAAATGTACAAAATGTATTTGAAAACCAAGGCTGAATTGCATTGGTTTTTCTCATCTTGGCTTTTGCTGGTTCTGTTGCCTAAATATGGCTCAGGACAATACAGTGTTTCCTGTCTTGATTTAATGTCTTTAATTTAATTCTTACCCTGAAATAACTTTTTTACAAACTGATACATTGTAGTTCAATACCTTAAGTTGGATAAAGCTGTGCTTACCTTCTTTGTGCTCTGAATATATCGGCATGTGAAAACACCCTAACCTAAAAGATTAAAAATTGCACCTTATTTTTTATTCAGCAAATGAATGTTCTGCATTAGATAAAACAGATTAAACAGTAATTACTCATTTCATAAAATTAAAGACATTATAGAATCATAGAATAGTTTGGGTCGAAAGGGACCTTTAAAGGTCATGTAGTTCAACCCCCCTGCAACAAGCAGGGACATCTTCAACTAGATCAGGTTGCTCAGAGCCCCGTCCAACATGACCTGGAATGTTTCCAGGGATGGGCATCTGCTGCCTTTCTGGACAACTTGTGCCAATGTCTCACCATCCTCATAATAAAAAATTTCTTCCTTATATATAGTCTGAACCCTCTTTTAAAGCCGTTACCCCTTGTCCTATCTCAACAGGCGCTTATAAAAAGTCTGTCCCCATCTTTCCTGTAGGCCCCCTTTAAGTACTGAAAGGCCGCAATAAGGTCTCCCTGGAGCCTTCTCTTCTCCAGGCTGAACAACCCCAACTCTCTCAGCCTGTCCTCATAGCAGAGGTATTCCATCCCTCTTGATCATTTTTGTGGCCTCCTCTGGACTACTTCCAGCAGCTCCATGTCTTTCTTGTGCTGAGGACCCCAGAGCTGGCGGCAGTACTCCAGGTGGGGTCTCGTCAGAGTGGAGTAGAGGGGAAGAATCACTTCCCGCGACCTGCTGGCCATGCCGCTTTTGATGTAGCCCAGGATGTGGTTGGCTTTCTGGGCTGTGAGCACACACTGCTGTGTCATGTTGAGCTTTTCATCCACCAGTACCCCCAAGTCCTTCTCAGCTGCTCCCAATGCATTCATCCCCCAGCCCGTATTGATACCAGGGGTTGCCCCAACCCAGGTGCAGGACCTCTCATGAGGTTCACCCAGGCCCATAAGTGGAGCTTGTCCAGGTCCCTCTGGATGGCATCCCGTCCCTCAGGCATGTCAATCGTACCGCTCAGCTTGGTGATGTCGGCAAACTTGCTGAGGGTGCGCTCGGTCCCACTATCTCATCTCTATCCCACTGTCTATGTCATCAGACAGTTGCCTAACTTTACAGCAGTTTTAAACCCCATTTGATAGCATTTTTTTTTCTTTGGGGATACACCGTGACAGATTTTGAACTAAGCATCTGCTTGTTTCCAAAACTGTAGACAATGTTATGGGCATCAACAGGAATGTATTGATATTGCAACAAAGTCATAAAGCCAGAGAAGGTGGGGAACGGAGAGGGAATTAAGCTTTTTGTGCAGCTTGGAACAGTTCTATAATTGTTTTATAAATCGAACAGTACAACAGAGAGCACCCAGTAACATCTTTCAGCACTTTGATCCTGTCCCTTCTCCGCCTGCCCCTCAGGTAACAAGCTGACTTATCTCCCAAAGAGTAAGGATGAGAAGGGGGTGGTGGGAAAAGACACACAGACTCTGATAGGCCAGAGAGCAGGCCAGAGAGCAGGACGCCTTCAGAAAGGAAGATGGTGTGAACACAGAAAGTCTTCCAACAGGGCAAGAAGGAAATAAGGAGGATGTATACAATGCCCTTTGCAGGGGAAGAATGGAGGAGTCCTGGTGCAGAGGAGAAAACCAGCCTCTGAGGGGGTACAGGGACTGGAGGATACCGCTTTGCGGGAGGACAGGACATCAGGGACACCATTAGGATTGGATGTTACTAGCCACGGCAAGAGGATGGGGAACAGAGATCACAAGAAGAGACAGGGAGCAAAGCAGAGGCGAAAAGAAAATGGGGCTCAGCCAGAATAAGAAGCGTGCCAGGGTAAATTGGGAGCTATGGTACAGTAAAGTCAGAGGGATAAATGGAACTGCTGGGAGAGTAAAAACTGTCCAATTTTGCAGGGAGTCCTGGAAACAGGGCGGGGGGAGGGCACGGTAAGAGGGCAGTGCAAGCATAACCATGAGAGGAAAAAGAAAAGTACCTGTTGCGACATGAACTCGGGCTGGGAGCGTGTGACCACCCCTCTCGCCAGGAAGCTGTGCTGCGTAGGCATCAAGTGCTTGTATTAATTAACGGGTACAAATGTTGGAATGGATGTTACAGCTGCCTGTCTTTTTCCCTCCCTAAGGTACCATAACTTCTTGGGTGGTGATTTTTATACTGCCAATAAATAGTGCTTTGAATCCTCTTCTCTACACTTTGACTACACGACCTTTCAAAGAAATGATTCACCAGGTTTGGCATAATTACAGGCAAAGAAGATCCAAAAGAGGTAAAGGCAGTCAGAAAACGTACGGTCCATCATTCATTTGGGTAGAGATGTGGCCAATGCATGAAATCACGCCAAAGCTAACGAAGCCTGTGCTTTGTACAGACTCCTCTGATGCTTCGGTGACCACACAGTCAACGAGACTAAATTCATAGACGTAAATAAATACATTTTGAATCGTCGCGGTGACATCTGCACTGTTAGCTTCACATCTGTGGGCTTACTGCTTTACAGCAATGAGGAAAAATGAGGGAGGTATGTATGACACTTGGGCTCACGGGAAGAAAAGCAGGAAGAAGAGGGAGCGGCGTGGCTGTTTGCAGGTAGAACTGTCACAACAATAAATTTACCATCTCACAACGGCACCTGACATTTTGACAACTCATCCTAGATCCGAATGAGGAGTCAATTGTTTGGGTTTTTTCCCCCCAGAAGCCAGGAGCGTGGAAAAAAAAAAAAAAAAATCAATTGTCATTAAAACACCTTGCCCCAAAAGCAGTATGTTTCAAAATCATCTATCTTTGGGGGAAAAACAGGTTATTTTCATCAAATTCTCTTTTTTAAAATTCCCCATTTCATCAGGTGATTTTTTTTTTAAGAGTTGATTGGTTTCCTCACTAAGAATTACTTTTTTTTCTTTTTCCTCCTCAAAATTTCTGACTAGCTCTATTTAGGCTGCACCAGCTCTTAAAAACTTTAGGGAGCAACAGCCCTAAGAAAAAGATATACATTTCATAATTAGACCAGTTTATTATATTTGTCAAAGCCAAACAAGTGAAAATTTTATTCTTTTTAAAAATTTACCAACTATTTCACTCATGTAAAGACAATCTTGAAATTTTAATGATCATCCTAATTCAGGCAGAACCAGAACTGCAGGGAAGAAAAAATAAAAAGTTTTTTTCCTCAACTGAGTGTCCCCCAGCTGTAGCTGGTGGAAGTTTTCCCCTTCAGAAGAGCATCATTCTCTGGAATGACTGGACCGAGTACCCCAACATCTTGATGCTGCTCTTTTCCTTACTGTTTCTTAAAGGGCTACCGTAAGTAGCTCCCCACAGCTCACAGATTTCAGCTAATTTCAGTCTTAAGATGTGTGTCTCTGTACGTGGAATAATGGGAGATGACCAAATAGAAGGCTTAACAGGTGTCGTGACCTCTACATTTTAATCACCTTGTGTATCGGACTGGATGCATTACAGTTAAAATAATTTAAGGAGCACAGCCATTCAGCACTTTTTAGGGCATTATTTTACTTCCCAGAGTTACAAAGGTTAAAAAAAAAAAAATCTCGTCTGAAACAATCCTCTAGAGGCACTTTCTTCACATATACTTACTGAAGAGAATCTTTTCCATTATGAATGACTACAACTTCCCTAGTTCTTTCAGTACCATGCTCACAGACCAATAGCCTAGGAGCCCACAAAGGTAAAAGAAATGCTTCTTTTGCATTGGTGATTTGAAGCTTTTTAAAACGAAGTTCCAATGTTTGCACTGAACTTCTTAACAGCGTAAGAAGTAGAATTTAAAAAGTGTGACTCACACTTCAACTGTTTACAGAACTTTGGATTACCTTGAAATCAAAGATTGTTAAGCATCTTGTTTCCACTACTGTATGTTTGATTGAAATAAAAGATTATCTGCTGAACAAAACAACTTCTTTTCTAAGTTGCTTAGCAACATTTTGGGGTTTAGGGTTAAAAACAGGTAAGTGAAATTCTGCCACGTGGATTGCCTTTAACTGGAACAATTAGAACTCAATTTAACAGAATTTGTGTACTCTGAGGGGCCAAGCCTTCTCAATGACTGTTACTATATTTGAGGAGATATGCAAGGATGCCCGTCCTTATCAACCTACTTTTCACTTAGGTTGATTATGGATACATTCAACATCACCTTTGTTCTATGAGTAACACAAGAATATTCACTATGTCAGCATTTTTGGGTAACATCTTTATTGTTTTGATAAGAAAACTATAGTTTGTCTTTTAAAAAAGTCCTTGTACAAGTAAAAATAAGTCTGACTAATAAATCATGGTACAAAGTCCTTGTACAAGTAAAAATAAGTCTGACTAATAAATCATGGTACAGCCATGTTCTCCTGCAACCTCCCATTGCATTTCAGCATTACTTTTTTCACATTGTTCTGGTGAACATACAGGAGTTTCAGTGCACCTATTTATTACAGATTAGCAAACTTTCAGAACAAAGGTTCTGTTAACAGTAAGTTCTAGACTAACTAACTAGTAATTCCTTAAGGCAAAGATAGAAAACAGGAGCAAATACTGAAAAAGCTCTAACATGCCTCCCAAAAGATGGGAGAATACATTTCACAGATTTTCTAACTGATGGAAGCCTTTACTTACAGTTCAAAACAATCCATTCTATCAGTAAACAATGCTATTAAATTTCTACCATGCAGAGATGTATGATCCATCATAAGGCACTTTATTACAGTAAAAGATAGTGTAAAATTGTTTGCAGTATTCAAACACCTTGCAGAAAATTTGCAGCTTTATCAAAATATATTGCAATATTGCTAAAAATAGTAAGGTTTGGGACACAGGGCTCAGCTAAAGCTCGTAAATAAGCGACGACTCGCCATATTATCCCATCCTCAACACAAAGAAGAAGTGTGCATAGAGAAAACCTGAAGTTGGTTCAGCAAGTTTCCCTGGAGCTGGCAGGGTTTCTGCTGGAGACAGCTCTTAAAAAGGAGTGCTGGCAATACCTCCTGGCAGGATGCCACTTCCCCACCGGTAATGAGTTCTGGGCATACCACACATACTAACTTTGCATTCACCACATTAGTGAAAAAAAGAAAAAGGAGAGTATTTCATGCATGAGACCACTCGAGCTGCAACGGAAGAGTCTAAAAGTCACAACCGATTCCCTAAACGAAGTTATTTTACTCAGTGGCTTACATACAACACCCATACGAGTCACCAAGTGTTTCCGACAGAACCGCGGGCTCACGGGGAGCTGCCGCAGGAAAACAAAAATCCACGTGAACGCCCTAAAAAAAAAAAAAAAAAAAAAAAACAAAAACAAACAACAGGTCCCGTTTTTTTAAAAATAAAAAAAAAAAAAAACAAAACACCAAAACCCCGCGTCCCAGTCGGCCAGCAGCGGGCCGCTGGGCGGGACGCGGTTCAGCCACTGGGCTTCAGGGACTCGTAGCCCTCCCGCAGCAGGTCCCGCCATGTTCTGAGGAACCGGGCGTTCTCCGAGCACTTGGTGGCCAGCTCCTCCACCTGGGCCGACACGGCCGACGTCGCCTCCAGGATCTTCGCCAACGAGAAGGCGGCCTGCAAGAACGGCACAGAGGTTGGGGGTCACCGGCGCCCGCCCGGCCCAGCCTTCCCGCCCGTCCCACAGGCGCCCTCCGTCAGGAGACGCCCGCCCGCCGCGCCGGCACTCACATCGCCGATCTGCATCTCCACCTCCTCCAGCAGCTCCCGCGTGTCGCCGGCCGACAGCTCCGGCGGCCGCGACCCTTCGCTCCCGCAGCGGGTCCTGCGGGGCCCTGCGCCGGGCGATCCCTCAGACACAGCGGCGGGCGGCGGCGGCGGCTCCGCCTCGGCCATGTCCCGCTCCGCTCACCGCCACCGCCCACCGCCCCGCCCACCCCGCGCCGAGCCCCGCCTCCCGCCCGAGCCCCGCCCCCGGCGTCCCGGCATGCACCGCTGAGGGGTGGGCTGGGGCTGCGGGCGCCGCGCTGCGCGCCGGGAGCGGTAGTTTTTCCCGCCGCCGTCACGCGCCGCCCCGCAGGAGGTTCAGCCCGCCATTCCGCTTCCTCCGGGGGTCTCCCCTTTAAATATTAGACTGGGAATGAGTTCGTACGGCCAGAGGAGGCGGGGACGGGTGGTGCCGCCGGGAACTCTGGGAGTTGTAGTCCTGCCTGTGGGTCGGGGCGGGCTCGGCGCCCCCTCCAGTGCGCAGGCGCGGCCTGGTCGGGGGGCGGTCGCGGAGGGCGCTGAGGGGGGTCGCGAACCGCCGCTATTGCCGCCATGCTGCTCTCTCGCTGCCCGTCCTCCAGCCGAGGTAACGCGCCGGCTCGCTCTGAGGGCGTCTGAAGCGTCCCGAGGGGACGGGGCTGGGGTGGCCGCCGGTCGGCGGGGCGGGGCCGGGCCGGGCCGGGCTGGCGGCTGGCGAGGCGCCGATGGCGAGCAAAGGTCGCGGCTGGGGCGGGCCGGGGCCGGGGCCGGGAGCGGGGAGACCCCGCGGGCGGTGGGGGAATCCTGTGGGCCATGACCCGCAGTAGGTGTCAGCGGTGGCGCGGCAGCGGCTCCCCTTGCCCTGGTGGCCTCCGTCCTTCTGAAGGTGCTCCCGGAGGGGAGGGCAGAGCGCCGGGCGAGTCCGAGCCGCGGCTTCTCGGTGCGTTGTCTTACCCGTCTGTAACGGGGCGCGTCAAAAATGTAACTTTTTGGAGTGGTGCGAGGTGTTAACTGTTTCAAAGGGTAAAATAAAGCAATTGGACGCGGGCCTTTACTGGCTAAATAATCATAGAGGCAGCGTGCTGACAGCAGTTATTAAAGAGCTGCTGAAAAGTAAACTTTCTTCTTAAAGATTGCTTACTTCGTGCAAACGTTTGACTTCACTACTGAGTCCGTAAGCTCCCAGCAGCCTGGTAGCACAAGCTCAGCTCACACGCTGGGAAGAATCTGCCTGCCCAGGGTTTGGACCTACCCTTGTCTTTATCAGATGCCTTCTGAGCTGAATATCCCTTCTTTGGCGTGTGTGTGTGAAGTAACTGACATTTTTCAACTATACTGTGTAATTTGTAGTACCCTCTGTTCTGCTCAAATAAAATTATCTCGAAAATTAAGTTGAGGTGTCATGTTTTAATATATATGTATAATGTAGTTGTTATCATGCT
Organism: Vanellus vanellus; assembly: GCF_965231255.1. Classification (NCBI taxonomy): domain Eukaryota; kingdom Metazoa; phylum Chordata; class Aves; order Charadriiformes; family Charadriidae; genus Vanellus; species Vanellus vanellus. The sequence continues at coordinate 38,905,121 of NC_138909.1, forward strand.
TCTTCAATACATTGTTTGTTCTCAGATCCTACCTGGTTGCAGGTAAAGAATAATTAAGAGTCATGAGATGGTATGATAAAAGCTTTTGTGTCATGTTGGACAAGTACAAAATTGCTATTAAGAAACCACCATAGATAATACTTATTACCTTGCATTTAGAGACCAGTATCCTGACTGTTACTGTGCAGAGTTATAATGGAGGATGAGTGTGCTGGTCTTGCATTGGCCATTCTCAATAAAACATTTCAGTCGTAGGATGTTGGTACTTTTACTTATGTAGTTTTGTAGAAATACTCTGCTTTAAATATGACATTCTTCTCCACCCCTGAAATTAGAGAAAGGGAACCCTTAAAGGAAGGAAAAATACCTGTCAAGGTGCATTAGTTCACAGGCCACTAGATGATCTCTAGAGGTCCCTTCCAACTCTGAAAATTCTGTGATTCCATGATTTAACTATAGCTAGTTTTGGTGTTAAACATACTAGTTTTCTGAGTACAAATTGCACATCTTCATAATTTATTTTTTTTTTTGTGAAATGGGAAAATTAGAAGAGGAATGCACCCTTCTGAACAGAGTCCTATTTTGGTCATTTTAAACTTTCATTTGGTCCAGTTGCTTAAAAAGAAATTCTGATTTGTTCTTGCAACAATTAATGTATCTGCAGCAAAGGTAAAGATTGACTGTATCTACTGTTCCTAGCTTTGGCTAAAGTATCCTCGGGTTTAAGTCTGAGGTTTTATAGTGGACCATGACATTTACTTTAGATGAACCATCTACTATCAGTAGCTCAAACTGTGTGTCAACATATGTTGAGATGTCAGAAGGGATGAACTGGCATGTTCTATCTCTACAGTTGTTTGGTCACTTTAAATGAAGTCTAAAATAAATCTTTTGAAGTTCAAAGTGAAATAGGAATTTAAAATATGTTTCACCTGTGTACATGCATGTTATCCTTCATCAGCTGTCAGAAATGGCTGGCCAGCATATGGAGTGGTATAATGTGGAGAATGCTTAAAGCTCTTTACCTCTTTTTTTTTCCTTTTTTATATAAAACTATACAGCATGTTCCTAACTTGAAAATTTAAAAAATCTATGTTTATGGTTCCTCATCTTCACATCACCTGGTAACCTTTGGGGAGAGGAGAGCTGTCGTACTTGTTGTGCCACTTGTGTCTCTGAAAGTCAAAAAATTTGGAAAATTACTGATTTGTTTCTTGTTTTTGCAGCACGTCAGTGCTTTCATGCTCTAAAGTTGATAAAGAGAGACTGCCTTCCATCACTGCATATCGCAAGATGTGCATCTACTGCCTCTGTGCCTCGCATAACTACACATTATACAATTCATCCTCGGGACAAAGACAAACGATGGGAAGGTAAGCTAAAAAAATGTGTTCTTTGAAAGCTTTATTATTATTATTATTGCTTAATTTTGAGGACACTGAAATGCGTTGCTGATTTTTTTCTTTTTACAGAAGTTCTGTACTCTTAAATACAGTACTAGTATTCCAAATGAAATCTTGTGGTTGATATCTCACAGTGAGGGTCTTTAGTGCTCTAAAGTGGGATCAGATTTAACTTGATCCTAGTTATTTAGAGAAAATTTATAAGCAGCTTTTGCATTAGTGACTATCACAATAAGATTTAATTCTGTCAGGTATGTATCTGTTGGATTTTTTCAGTTGTTCTTACCATGAGAGTTTGTGAGAAAATAAGATTAGTATATATCTCTGGGCATTCCAGTTTCTACATTCATCAATTTTAATGGCTTCAATTCCAGAAAAGACAGATTAATTAGTGTAAAATAAAGTCACGTGATCTGACTAAGCGTCTTTTCTTTCTCCTTTACCGAGAGTTTCACTGAGTGTTTTTGATACATCTAGCCAACTGAGATCTTAAGTTTAACATTCTAAGAATGGTGCTTACTTACAGTGCATAGGGACTGTATATATGTTTTTATGGTATATCTCCTTACAACTTAAAAAGAGCTAATTTTCCATGGGGATGCTAATGTCCTTCTGCACTCTTACAAGTCCTGAAGTGGGGATTCTGTTCAATATTTAGCCTCCTTCTATGCAAAGTAATACTTCTGGGACACCCAGTAGCCAGTACCGCGGAGCAAGGTTTAGTGAGAGAGAGACTGGGGGAAATTGGAGGTTGGTTTATGTTATTGTCTTTTTTTTCTATTAAAGGGGTAAACATGGAAAGATTTGCAGAGGAAGCTGATGTTGTCATTGTTGGAGCAGGCCCTGCAGGTCTTTCTGCAGCCATTCGACTCAAACAGTTAGCCGCTGAGCACAGCAAAGAAATACGTGTTTGTCTGGTGGAAAAGGCTTCTCAGATTGGTGCACATACACTGTCTGGTGCTTGTCTTGAGCCAAGGTCCTTAGAAGAGCTCTTTCCGGACTGGAAGGAACGGGGGGTATGTATGAGCATATAAACACTGCAATTAATTGCTAGCTTGTAATGAACTCCGTATCTGACTCATTCTGGTACGACTCAGTACCTTGGTGCCATTGGTACTTAGTACGGTTTTAAAATATTTTGATCTAACAAAACAAAAAACCCCTACCTTCTTTTTAGTCTCTTTCCTCTAGTTCAGCAATGCTGACGTTTTATGTCTACACAGATATGCTGTGTCCTTTGCTCTTTTATATAGTAGTCTTACTGCATACGTGCAGTATGTCCGGTGCCTCCTGGGATGCACTACACTTACTGCATTTGTGCAGAATCCAGCTCCTGTGCACAAGCAGTCAGGTGGTCAGTTCTTAGCGATGTCAGACTTGTTGCTTCTGTACGATAGTTCTTCATAGTCTCAGGAAACGGCTCATAGTACACTGATTTTTGTGAAGTCATAGTGGTGTAAGGGAGGCCTAAGATGCTTTTAGGAGGGAGAATAGCAAGACGTGAACTGCCACCTCTGCCAGAACAGCCGTCTGACTTGCAGCCAGCTGCCCACTATCACCTGGGAGCTGCAAGAAGTGGACCATCAACTAATTGTTTTGTCTTACTGGGATAAATATGTAAGTTGAACTGCCTTCTTTAGAAAGGTCTAGAATATTGATATAGTACAAGCCTGTGTACAAACTATAGAAGTGATTTGCAAGGCTCTGTTCCTTTTTATTTTTACCTAAGTAGTTGTGTTGATTCTTGCTTGATGACTGCCTCATAAAGTACTTTATCTTCTGTCTTAGAACACTTTCCTATGGAAGTGCTTTATTGAACCTTCAATTGACCGCCAGTTTGATTTTAGTTTAATTTTATTTGGGTTTGTTGGATTAGCTAGAAAAAATGTAACTCTCAGTACTGTTTGTATTTTCTTTTATGTAGGCTCCACTTAATACTCCTGTAACTGAAGACAAGTTTGGAATTTTAACAAAGAAGTCTAGAATTCCGGTGCCAATTCTTCCAGGTAAAGTTTGGTGAGGTGCTAAAAAGTAATCTTTCTCAGTGTCTTTTTCAACTTTTCCATGAATGAAACGATTGGTTTGATTCAATGTAGTATAGCAAGTGTATGTAGAATGTCATAGCTTCCAGTGATAGGGTCCCTGTAGATGATGGCTGTAATAACATATGACATGACTGATCAGATAGTAGTTGTTGTAGAAGAAGATGTGACATCTGATGTGTACAACTTTTGTTATTTTGCTTACTGTTCTACTTTTTATGCATGTGTCTCTTTTGCCTAGGGCTCCCAATGGTTAATCATGGAAATTACATTGTACGTCTGGGCCACTTTGTGAGTTGGCTTGGTGAACAAGCAGAAGCTTTGGGTGTTGAAGTTTATCCAGGCTATGCAGCAGCTGAGGTAATAATGACATCAGTGTGTATATGAAAAGCGTTCTTGGACCCCCTCCTTCATGCAACTCCCAATTTATTTGTACATTCACAACATTCCTCTTAAAATAAGTGTATTGTGATCATAACATTTCTCTTAAAAGAAGTGTATTTGTGAAAATCTGTTATGGTGTCTAAATTCCCTGGCCCAGATCCAGCAAAGTGCAAGTAAACCATACAGTATGTTAATAAATACATCACTTTCAAGTTTGACCATTAAAGACGTAGTGCTTAGAAGGTCTGCATTAGAACTTTTCATGAATGGATTAAAATGAGAGATGATTGAAATGTTTCTCTTTTTTTGTTTAAATATTTCCAAAGGTTCTTTTTCATGAAGATGGTAGCGTGAAAGGGATAGCAACTAATGATGTAGGCATTCAAAAGGATGGAGCACCTAAAGTAAGTAGCTTTCTTCCTCATAACTAGGGGTCTAATTATGGAAATTGTGATACATCTGCTTCTACTGCCATCAGTAGTCTTGCTGCAGCCTAAGAAAAAGTGTAAAATTCAGTATCTGTCTTCCCTCTCTGTATATAAAATGGATCAATTACCTGTGAAAGCTCTGGTTTCAGACCATTGTAAACTACTTTTGAGATTAATAGAAAAAGTCTTCGCAGGAAGGTTGTTTGTTTGAGGGTGACAAGGAAATAGTGTAAAGATGCCTTGGCATATGTAAAATCAGGAAACAAAGGAAAGGATTCCAAGAACTCCTAGAAAAAAGGTGGGAAGGTGAAATAGAAAGCTGTTGTCCAGCTGGTAACTAGCAACATGCAAGAAAGTATGCTTCTCGCTGATCTGTTTTCTTTGATATGTACAATCACAGTTACATTTGTTGACAGTCTGTCTGCCTTGTTGAGGCAAGGTACATGCTGAATCTTTAACACCTTTTTTCTGGTTGGTCACGTTTCGTATCCAGAAAGTAATTCCCTGCCCTAAGTGTCAGACTTTGACTGATTTTTAGTGGAATCCAGAGCCTGCAGTAAGCATGTCGCTTACCAGTGCAATACATCTCAGAATAACTCAGAACAACTTTCACACAGAATTATTTGACTACAGAAATTATGGGTACACGTTTTTTCTTAAGAGTTACCTTCTTTTATAAGGTTTCTTACTAGTTACATAGAATTTCAAAGAGGTATTTACTTTCACATAAAAGAGCGGGCTATTTTTCCCATTTAAGGCAGGGGATCAGAAGAAAAGACTCATTCTTGTTTTGAGAGTCTATAGCCAATGGAGGAGGAAGTGGTGACAGGGAAAAGCAATATATTTTCCCAGTACAGTATTGTCTGTCCCCTCCGGGGGATAGAGAGGCTCGTGTGTTCAGATATTCATTTTCTCCAGTAGGAGGCGCAAGTAACGCGTCCAGCAACGTGCTGCGGTAATTACGATTAATTGGGGGTTTGGGTTGGTTTTGTTTCAAAATGGGAAGGAACTATGATACTTATTTTTTTTTAAAGCATCCTCAAAACCTAGATTACTTTTTTTTTTTTACTGTTCATTCCAGAAGAATGTGTCTATTAACTTCTTTAATGTACATAATTAGCGTGCCGCTGCTGCAAACTTTTTGAGTATTCAAGTGTTTTAACTGTCAGGTCAGCTGATAATACCTCCAGCATGTAAAAGTTCAGGTAAATAAAAGTAGTTTGTATAACTTCAGGGCAAGAATATCTTCAGTGTGTTTGTACAGAGCCTAATCAAATAGACTGTGGTTAATGAATAAAGTTTCACCTTGCAGTCAGCAGCAATTAAACAAAAATGCTAATGGTAAAAATACATAGTAAAAAATTGCACATTGACTCTTGTGTAGATGCTGGAGAAGGATTTTAACCGTGACAAACAACTTTGTCACATTATGGAAACGTTTCAAATTCGTGAATTTCTGATATTTACAATGTGGACTTGTAGTTAATGATTTATTTTATATAAATCTATTTCAAATGGGACAGTATATATTTTTAATCTTTAGATCAAGTAGTAAGTCCCTGTAGTTCTCTTAGTAGTTTGTAAGATTAATTTTCAGGTTGACAATCAGAAATTCAAACAATACACAAAAAAAGTAATTCCCGACTAGAGGGAACATTTTCATTTGCTAGCCTTTTTCAGAGGTTTCCAACAAGTGAGTTACAAGCAGATTCCACCTGAGGGACCATTTAAAACCAAAGAAATAAGCTTTTCTTGGACATACACTGGCTTACCTTTAGATTTTTTTTATTGGGTACTGCTGGATGTCTTAATCCAAAACTGTTCTCATTCTCTTTTTCAACATTAAACTTTCTGTCTCAAATCAAGCTTTTTTCTTTTTTTCCCTGCAAGATTATGTGTATTTAGAATTTTGTATCCTTAGATTGCAAATATAATCTAGTAATACTCTCGTCCAACGCACTCAAAAGTATTCTGGTTCCCCTTATCTTACTCTCAATCTTATTGTTGGAATTTTTGATGGTAATTTTTTTCATATAATGATACTTGATGTTAGTTTAATTTTACTGTGTGTTTTAGCATGTAAGATTGTGTAATATTATAGTAACTTTATTCTGAGATAGTGGGTTCTTTGGGGGTAGGGGTGATGCAGGTTTTTCTGATCTAGTGTGTCTCTCTAGCCTCTGTCATGGGGGGGAAGACACATAATGTTTTATTGCAATGTGACTTCGTGAGCAAAAATTAAAGTGAAGTTATAGGTTAAGATTCTTTGTTCTGTCAGGGTTCCTTTGCACCACATGAACCAGCAGATGTGATGTAAGTATCCTCCGATCTGGAAAAGATTCTCTTTTTCAGTAACAACTGGCGAGTCACAGTAGTGCTGCTCTACTGGAATCCCCTTACAAGATTTTCCAGGAGTGCATCATGGTTAGGTGGAAAAGGCAACTGGACTAGAGCCATAGCTTGCAATGGTTGCAGGTTCTGGGCAGTGCCACAGTAGTGAAATCACTTTATTGCCCTCCAGTTTCTTGCTATAAGTTTGCTGTGGCACAGATCTAAGTGCTGATGAAATGCTCTACTTTTGCAGGCTACCTTTGAAAGAGGCTTGGAACTCCATGCTAAAGTCACAGTCTTTGCTGAAGGTTGTCATGGGCATCTAGCCAAACAGCTGTACAAAAAATACAATCTAAGGGAGAAGTGTCAACCCCAGAGCTATGGCATTGGACTGAAAGAGGTATTTCCTGCATAATTTTTACAATTAAGGAAAATAATTGTGAAACTATAAGTTAGTTTTGTTTGCCTTCAAGCTAATTTATGTAAGACATTAGAATGATAGATCTTGAGTTACACTTTCAGACTTCAGAATCTTTGCTATTCTGAAGCTGCTGAGAGAAGATGCTCTCTGAACATTGAGACTGTTTTGTTTCAGCTGCTGCTTCTGTTGTATCTGTGTTATAACTAGAGGTACCTGTGAATCCACTCCGTTACAATCAAATTACGTTCATTTCTGAAATCTGTTTTCAGTACTTTTACTAAATGAGAGAGGGATTCATGCTGCCTAATTTTAGGAGGTTGTACTACCTGGGGAGGGGAGGAGAGAAAAGGCATTCTATAGATTTTCTGTATATTCACTAGGGAGAAAGAGAGAGAAAAGGGCTGTTCGCGCTCTCTGAAACACCTTCTGGATGACCTTTGTTTTTTTCCACCCAAAATATCTTCACTGTTCATATAAAATTGGGATAAGGGTCAGGTTTACTTTTTGAAATATTTTGTGCTCAGGAAATAACACTCGTGAAAAAGTTGTATTATTTAGAATATGTTCAGAGTTCGATGACAGCATATTCTTTATTACTTTCAGCATGTACTTCCAGCTACAGAATATTTGTTAGAAAATTCGTTTACATTTCTGCAGAGGATAACCACTCTGTAAATATTCCTATGTATGACATAGGTATTAGAAATTGTAACTAAGACTAAGTTGTCGTTAAAGCAGGGTTTTGCTGTAGAGTTCCTTTGCTTCCAGATGAGACTGTGTCTGCTTAGCAAATAGTACAGTCCACAGGAGTGTATCTGTAAAGTGAAATAGTTGGTGCTGATAAGCTGATATCCATACTATGCACATTTCAGGGTTATTTTTACTTCGGACTAGCTTTGGTCGAGTCCCATGGACTGAGTGCCATTTTGTGACTGCAGTGCTCTAGATTGGCTTCTGGAGCCTGTCTTACAGTTTAGTTTCAGGTGAAAGGAATCCAGTTTGTGCCTTCCATGGCTGCTGTACGATGTGAACCAAAGCACAGTAAGTGGGAGGAATCAGGAGTCCTGCTCAACAATGTGCTTTTTAATTGAAGCTGGTACATTAATGTAGACGTGCCCTCCATGCTTGAGCTGATCTAGTGGTGCTCAGCTGCCGTCTGTCATTAGACTGCACCTGGCACATAACTCCAGGGTGAAGAGATGTATTGTGAAATGAGTAGAAAGTTGACTCACTAGTGTAAACGTGAAGATGATTCTGTGAACTAACCATGGGTCAGATGAGTACTGGAGATGTGTAGGAGAGAACAGAGAGAGGACGACCTGTTTGACAGCAAATATTTGGATCAACGCAGACGTATTTTTAAGCCTGACCTTGAAAAAACTTGTGAAGAAATTGTAGTGATTTGTATGAAAAAATAAAGTTTTTAAAGAAAAGAGTCAACGTAAGCATTGGATTTCCCTAGCACAAGTATCTATCAAAGTCAGTAATATAAAGGGTCTTGTGGTTAAATGAAAATTTTGGGTGTAGTGCTGGAGTGTCAGTCATGTTTTCTGATGTGTAACATTTCAAGAAAGAGAAGTATTAGGAAATTCTTAAATGGTAATCCAAAACAAGTATTTTTACTTATTACCTGGTATTTTGCTATATGAGTTTATGCATTGGTCATAGTAAATTAATTTTCTTCTACACTTAATTGTGTGTTTGTCTCTTATTATATTACTGAAAGGCCATTACTTTGCAATAGAAAGTAATTTTTTGTGATCTTCATTCCAGTTATGGACTATCGATGAAAAGAAATGGAAACCAGGAAGAGTAGAACATACTGTAGGCTGGCCTTTAGACAGACATACATATGGAGGATCCTTTCTTTATCACTTAAATGAGGGTGAACCTTTAGTTGCTCTTGGATTTGTGGTAAGTGAAGCTGTGTTTTTCACGCTTCTTTATTGTTTGGGCTTCATTTTTATGTGATTTCTTTTCTCTGTTTTAATGTGAAGGTGAAAACACAAGAATAGCAACAGACCCAATTTAGTATTTTCTCAATCTTCAGTGTCAGTGTTTTTATTCTCATATTAGGGAAGGTTAATTTGTCATATTGATCTATCTTTAACCCAGTGTCTTTTACTAAGAACAAAATAGAAAACTTACAAATACATTTTTTTTGCAAACCAAACAAATTTTGGTAAAGCCAAAACCAGATGATTAATCACTAACATGCTTGCAAAATTTTTGCAAGTTAGGAAATATCTAAATCGCGTACGCTTTGTACAATTCAGTTTCTTCATTCATGTGTCAACCTTGGGTGCATATGCACTGTTGTGAGAGAAGCGTATGAAGTGGAAGCACTCTGCAGTTCCACAAGCAGCATTCCTTCCATTTCCGAGATCTTCAGTTTGTTCTTACCACTCTTCACCCCCATTTGACTTGCCCTCTTAGCAACTGTCTTTCTGAATTGGACAGGCGGCTTCTTCTTTGGCCTTCTAGATTTAAGAAGGATTCCAGAGTGTGTGTGTGTGGATGAAAGTTGTATTTTTGTCTGTTTTGTAACAAACAATGAAAAAACTTGTTAGCTTTTCTCAGACATGCATACTTGTCCTGTGCTATTGGAATTAATAAGTATGGACGGTAGACATTCAAATTCTGTTTGTTTTTACAAGGGTAGAGAGCTTTGATTCTTACAGAGAGCGGTAATTAGTAAAATTCATATTATCTCCAGTTCATATAGGAGAAAAAAAACTTCTTTGTCAACATGCAAGCACTTCTTTGTCTTTGAACTTTACACCTGTGTCAGTCTGAGCTGATTCTTGTAGTAGGATTATCTTGCACTTGTTTTGAAAATTCTTCAGTATCTAGCAAGGAAAGCAGATGCAAGCGGTGCTCTAAAAGCAGCGAGCTGCCAGAGAAATCAAGGTACTGTTTGTTGCTGACTCATGACTTCTTTTATTATTTGTCTCAAATAAAGCTTACAGGAATCAGAAATAATCCCTTTCTCAAAAGAGAAAATTTGGCAACATAAGTCCTTTTAAGAGTATATTAAAGATGGGAAATGCAGAGTATATCTTTCAGCAAAATCTCAAATGAGAATCCTAGGCATCCAGCCAATTGGCAAAGTCTTTTCCCTCCATTTTCTGCTTTCATCGTTGCTCCCCTGTGCTTTATTACAATGGGTCACCTAAGTGGAAATTGTAATTGACTCCGCTAAACGATGTGAAGAACTGTTTAAAATATGTGAGCACAAGGACATCACTATCTAGAAACAATTGTTTACCTCTTCTCTCAGCTTTTCTAGGGCAAAGAGGTTTTGAAACACAAATTTGAAACAAGTTATGTTGCTTATCATGCCCATTAAACCATACTTACTTTAATTTCACTATTTTATTTCAAAGACAGATGGAAGGTGCTTACAATGCAATTAATTTTTTTCCATGCTTCAGGTTTTGGGTAGGGCAGAGAACAGTCTTATGGCAGCAAATTCTCAGATTTGCTTCTATTGTACTGTTAATGGAATGTATTTTTGGCTGTAGTTTCTCCAAGGAGAAAGATCCTGAGGTTGGTTTATTATAAAGTAGATTTAAAGAGTTGATGTGGTAGTACACGATTGTTTTCTTTTCAAACTTCTGTTGAAATTTTGTACTTTTATTTTCATTAATGTTGCTTTTTTTTTTTTTAAAAGGTTGGTTTAGATTATCAAAATCCCTATTTGAATCCGTTTAGGGAGTTTCAGAGGTGGAAGCACCATCCTAGCGTACAGCCTACTTTGGAGGGTGGAACAAGGATTGCCTATGGTGCCAGAGCATTGAATGAAGGTGGTTTCCAGGTAACTTTTTCGTGAAGTTTGTTACTTTTGAGTTCTTTATTGCCATGTTTTTATTGCTGTAGATTCAGGTTGCATGTTGTTGGGAAACAAATGAACTATAATGAATATGAATAAGGCCAAAAGTTTTGCTGGACACAAAAGCCTTGTTATCTTGCTGGATACTGGCTGCCGAGATTTGCTAGATGTAGGCTCTGTCATACTAAAAATCTTCTGACATAGTCACTTTACTTTTTAAATGAAATATGAAGTAGAGTTTATATTGCAATCAAATGTGTTCAGCAGCAAAGTAGCTACAGATAATTCTTTGTTGTGCCTGGAACCCTGGGGAAGGGGTTCAACCCTGGTTGGAACAACTTGCAGGAGAAATAGTCTAGAATTTATATTTAACAGCTAAACTCCTTTCAACCTGTTAGCTTCTCATGTGCGAATATTGAAACACAGGACATGGCTGTGTGTCCTGGACCTCCAGATCCATCTTCTGGATGTTCCTTTCAGTTTGGAACTTAAAACTAGCCTGAGTGTTCATGATCCACAGCCTGTGTGGGGGGCCATTCTGCTCTGCTCTCTGAATACTTTTGTTTTTCTTTTTTGAACCTCCTCTTCAGTGTAAATGTAGTTTTGTGCAGCTTTTGCAATACAAGTAGCATTTCAGCAGCGGTGTAACTCCTGTCACAGTCTTGTGGAGTTAAGCTTTGACATCGGTGTGGATGCCTGGGACGGAGTCATGGGGGTTCATGAAGCAACTTCTTGGTTACGCACATAATACACATTTAATCAGTCTGTGGGCTGATTACTTTATCCACTCTCAAGTGGAAATATGTCATATCGTGTTGTAACATGGCTGTGCTACTAGCTTATTTCAGAAGCCATTGTCAGTCCATTATTAACACAGATAAGATACAAAATGCCAAGATGTTTTAATCTAGACTTTAATATATGAGAGGCTTCTCTTTCCGCCCCGTGCACTGGTTTCTCTATCACAAATAGTCATTACTGGATTTCTAGATTTGGTGAAGTAGCCAGATTGTGACTTCAGTTGAATACTCCTTATACTGCTTGAAACATATGGCTGGAAGAACATGGTATTTTTTAAGTCACTTACAGACGTTGTTTGTGCTAAGTTACACAGACAGTAAGACTACAGCTCTTGCACATCTCTGCTTAATCTTTGGACTTCTTTGCTGGACTTATAACAACATGTCACTTGCTTTGCACTGTTCCTAATATAAAAGCATGGGATTTCTTGGTTGTTTGTTTTTTGGGTTTTTTTGGGGGTTTTTTTAAATTTCCGGTAGATAGAATTGTCTAGTTAATCGTGAAGTTTTTTAAATGGCTTTTTTTTAATACATGCTTTCAGTAAAAAAAAAAAAAAAGCTCTATTCATGAGTCACTTAAGAAGATTTAGCTCTTCTTTTGCATGTGTTGCTTTGATTAATAACTGTAGAAGTCTGACTCATTTGCATCACTGGAGTCCAGGAATATTTCTTATGTAAGTCATTCTGTAGCACCAGCTTTCATTTTGGTGACACTATTACATCAAATTGGTGCATAACATTACCATCAGTCCTTTTTGTCTGTTTCCTACAACCTTATGACCATGTTGGCCAAGGCCAGGTTGGATGGGGCTTTGACCAACCTGGTCCAGTGGAAGGTGTCCCTGCCCATGGCAGGGGGGTTGGAACTACATGATCTTTAAGGTCCCTTCCAACCCAAACCATTCTATGGTTCTGTGTTCTTTAGTCTTTAACATATAATGACGTTAGGTTGGTGTGAGAGAGCGCGCTCTTGGATGTTGCCCTGATTTTGTAGCTTTTTGGGGTATGTGGAGGGAGGGGACAGAGTTTAATAGACTACATCTACATAGCTGTTATTTCTTTTGTTTATTAAAATTGCAAAATCAGGCACTTAATTTTAAGAAATTTCCATGCAGCCTCTGTTTTGTCTCCATTTTATCAAAAATTTTGAAAAGATTTAAGAGTTTTGTGGAAAAAACAAAAGGTGTTGCTGTTGAGCGATGTTGTTATGAATATTGGGGGATAAAACCTTCATATTGATGACCCATTCAAGTGTCAAATCTTAGACTCACTTAACAGGTTTTCAACCCTGAGCTGAGCTAAGGAGAGGAGAATTTGAGGTTCCCTGTCTGCTGTGAGGGAGGACTCTGCAGGGAGCTGGAGTCTCCCCTTCTTCCCTCCTCCAAACCACCTTGTTTTGTCTGTTTGCAGCCAAGAGGGTGGTGGCTTCTTCAGGTGCTCAAGGTTGAAAGGATTTCACCCTGTATCTCAGGGGTGGGGAGGGCTTATGCCATGCTGGCACGATGTGTTTCTTCAACTTGATAAACTGACTGCAAAAACAGGCACCAAGTGCTATAGTACTAATAATGAGAATTACTAACAAAGCTGCAGTATGTGTAACCTTTTGTGTTATGTGACTAATCTAATTTATACTTTGATAGTATGTTGGTCACTAAGTACCTATTAAGTGAAACAGTTGTTGCAGAAGAAAAATGCTTGATGACCATTTTTTTATGTAATCCAAAGAGTTAGTGAAGAAATCTATCGTGGAATGGTTTGGGTTGGAAGAGACCTTAAAGATCCAACCCCCCTGCCATGGGCAGGGACGCCTCCCACTAGACCGGGTAGCTCAAAGCCCCATCCAGCCTGGCCTTGAACACCTCCAGGGATAGGGCATCCACAACTTCCCTGGGCAACCTGTTCCAGTGGCTCGTTACCCTCACAGTAAAGAATTTCTACCTAATATCTCATCTAAATCTACTGTCTTTCAGTTTAAAACCATTGCCCCTTGTCCTGTCACTACACTCCCTGATAAAGAGTCCCTCTCCATCTTTCCCATAGGTTCACTCTAGGTACTGGAAGGCTGCTATAAGGTCTCCCTGGAGCCTTCTCTTCTCCAGGCTGAACAACCCCAACTCTCTCAGCCTGTCTTCATAGGAGAGGTGCTCCAGCCCTCTGGTCGTCTTCGTGGCCCTCCTCTGGACCTGCTCCAGCAGGTCCATGTCCTTATGCTTACGTCAGTGCTGCATCATTGCATCCTAATAGATATGACAGAGTAACTGTTTTCAGCCAAAGGTCTTGTGAAAAGGGAGGACATTCTACATACTTAATTCCTTTGAAATACTGTTAAATAGGTGAACTATTGACTTCTGGTCACTGAAAAGCAAGTTAAAAGTTGTAGTTGTGTTTTCAGCCTAAATTACCTTTCCTGCGCACCAGATCACTAAGTCTATGATTAAACAAATTGCTCAAAACACAGCGGAAATGCTCTGTAGTACAACTTTTTTTAATGACTATAATATATGAATACTATATGAATATTCAAAAGTGGCCAGCCCTGGGCGAATAGTAAGCAGATAACAACTGAACAAGCAGAAAAACCAAAACATTTGTTTCCGATTATCTCAAATTCCGAGGGATAGATATTTTTGACATTTTCCATTAAATAAAACTACTTGTTTGGGGTCAAATTATTCAGGTTATTAAAAAACTAATTCCTCCAGGCAGCTTTAATAAAAGCAGGATGCTAGATTCACAGGCACCGCTTTCGGAGGAACGCTGTGTTTGTAACTTACCTTCAGCAATTTCAGACCTAGGATTTGATCACAGCTTTCTGCTCAAAGCGCTGCAGCCAGTCTGTGTTTTGGAGCTATTCCCTGTCTAAAATCTTAATCTCATTGGATAAGGGTGATAGTAACTGTTTTGGGAGTTGAGGTATTCCATAGCTAATATAGGCATAGAATATAGTACATTAATGCTATAGATCAGATGTTCTCAAATCATCTGGCTGTCTTAGGTTTGTGAGTTGACTGTCCTCAATGACATTATGCTTCTTACGGAATGGGAGTAAGACAATGATTTTGCACCAAAAATATATTTGTTGGCTGCTGACCAGCTTCTAAAATAAGTGGGGCCTGGGGGCCGACGGAGAGAGCACTGTGTAGTTTCATAGAAAAGATTCATGGAAAAAAAGCACTGAGTAATAAATTATTAGATGAAATGCATACAACTGTCAGTGTGGAAAAAGGGAACACAACTGTCTTTTTTTTTTTTTAATATTTCACTTATACTTGAAGGAGGAAAATAGTATTGGTGGGTTACATTACCACAGTCTTGTTGCAGACAAAGCAACTGGCAAGAGGATATAAGGAAAATGTTGTCTTGTCAGTATTTTACACTCAGCCCCAGTACAATGGCTGTATTTGTACTTGCTTACTATGCCAAAATTCCTTGATTAAGGGGAGTAACTGGTGTATTTTTAGATAGTGCACATGCAAGTCTAAACATGTAAAGGACACTCAAGCCTCAGGCCAGATTAATTTCTAGAATGTTATTTTCACTTTAAAAAAAAAAACAAAACAAAAAACAAACCACCTTTCTTTCTGTTTATTCTTCAGTCAATACCCAAACTCACCTTCCCAGGTGGATTATTAATTGGTTGCAGTCCTGGACTCATGAATGTTCCTAAAATCAAAGGGACACATACTGCAATGAAAAGTGGCATGTTGGCTTCAGAAGCCATCTTTAGCCAATTAATCAATGAAAATCTCCAATCAAAGACAATAGGTAAGACTGGACTTTGTTTGCAATTTGTACTTTGATTTGTAATTAATTACCTTGTGTTCAATTGGACCACCAACAGCTTAGTGGTAACTAAATGTGTCTGAAGGAACTAGTTGGGAATGCAAGTAAATCATGAAATGAGTGTGGTGGTTTAAAAAGGTATCTATTCTTTATTTACTATTTATACTGTTAAATGATTTAAGAAAGAAATAATAAAGTTTTGCTTGGTTATTCTTAAGTATTGATCGTACTGCTGGAACAAAAATATGCCTCTAATGAGCATCTGAAAAGTAAGCTTACATTTCCTGTATATGTAGAGAAGAATAGTATATGTTTCATTCTGACAAACAGGTTAAACATTAGTACTTTATGATTCAAAAAGTGTTACTGAGAGACTACAGAATCAGAAAAAAAAAATAAAGGAACAGATTATATGTAAGCAAAACAGGGTGAGATTTTTCAAGTTTGCTCTTCACCGTTTTGTTAATTCCTGGAATACTTTTTTCCTTCAGTCCTCTTTTTCTGTCTTTACTTTTATAGTCTTCTCATTTTGAGACTATGTGTATTTCCTATGATTTGCAATGCAAGCAAATTATAGTGATCACCTGATCCTGACCTCATTGTGGTGACTCGTGTGAGCCTTGGTTGTTCCCTTAAATCTGTTAACAAAGACTGTAGAGAGAGAGAACCCAATTAGAATTTCAGTCATTCTGAAGATGGACACTATAGCCAGGTGCCACGTGATTATTATTTTAGAAATCTCTTCTCTGTAGTGGTGGATTCAGTCCTAGTGAGCTCTCGTTCACCTGAAACATGCCACACACGTTGCTGCAGAGGGTATCCCGAACAATTGAAACTTCATCTGGTGTAACAGGTGAAAATGCTTAGAACCCATGTGAAACAATAAACACTCTGAGTGGGTAGTGTGCCGCTCTTGTTTGATTATGGTCAGGTTTTATAAGCTGTTTCTAGTTTTGCCAAGACAGTAGAATATTACAGCTCACTTTCTTCTCTGTGCATAGATAATGAGCTTTTTTCAGAGCCTTACGTGAGACAGAAAATACGGACTGAAGCATGTTTTTGTGTGTAGACAAGGTTTAAAACTTATTTACAACATCTATTCCTATACAGTAGTAATGGAGAATGGTGAAGGGGGTGGTCTCTGAAAATTTTCACTTGAAGAAACATTCTTTTTTTCTAAGATAATTACTTGCCTTTAACTACACTGCAGTAGGTGTGTCGTGTGTCATGTGTCAAGCGTGCAACGTCTAGTATTTGTAAAGAATACAATCAAAGAGTTTAAATCAAAAATTTGTAGTCTAATATGTCTCGTTAACTTGCGGATTACAAAGGGAGAAAAATTGTTCTCCAGCACTGGCATCATCCATTGGGCTATAGTCAGTTACTGAAATCGGAATGCTTGTGGTTGCATAACTTGTAAAGGGAAAAGGTTTTGAACTTGACAATGTTAAAATTACAAACCTGGCTCTTGGATCACAGGTAAACTCTCCTGATCAATTCTTAGATTTTATGAGCGAGTAGCTATTGTCCCATAGAGGTGCCAGTATAGCCACCTGGCCAGTTATATTTTGCTGAGGTTTGAGGCCATTTAATGCTGCTTGTGAGTCAATTAATAGAGGCTACAAAGCAGCAGTAGATAACTACTGATAACTGCCAACAAAACAGATTTCTTCAAGCGGCTGAGATACGTCGTCTAGTATATCCCTAACTTACTATTCTCAAATTCTCACTTTGCTGCCTTCGTTGCTGACAATTGCCTTTATTCAGCAATGTTTTATTTCAAGGATAGTCTCTATGTACTGTAGGTACCTAACAAGTAATGTACTGCCTTAGGGCTTGATGTGCAAGAATATGAAGAGAACCTGAAAAAGTCCTGGGTCTGGAAAGAGCTGTATGCGGTTAGAAACATCCGACCATCCTGCCATAGCATACTTGGTGTGTACGGAGGAATGATTTACACCGGTATATTTTATTGGCTACTGAGAGGAATGGAACCATGGACGTTAAAACATCCAGGTAATTTCTTTATCTCCTGAAAGAAGATACTACATGCGCATGTCAGTCTTTTCTGGTCTTAGTTGAAGCTAGAGCACATCTGGTCAAGTGGTGAGGCCGCAAAGTGTAGAAAAAAAATCAATGATCAGGCAGTGAAGCAGACTTTGTCCTCCTACCTAGCGTATTCTGTAAATGAAGACATTGAAACACTATTCTACTTAGCATAGTTTTTGTCTCATGAAAAAGGCTACCTTTGAAATACTGCATTCTGATGACAAGGGAAGTTAAAATAGCTTAATTAAATTATTCTTGAGTAACTGCAAATTACAGTAATTTTGTACTGAAACTTATTTATTAAAAATATATTTAGGACCTGATTTTGCTCAGCTCAAGCCAGCCAAAGATTGCACACCTATTGAATACCCAAAGCCTGATGGAAAAATCAGTTTTGATCTCCTGTCATCTGTGGCTTTAAGCGGTACAAACCACGAACACGACCAGCCTGCTCATTTAACTCTCAAAGATGACAGCGTCCCTGTGAGCAGGAATCTGGCTGTATTCGATGGACCGGAACAAAGATTTTGTCCAGCAGGTAGGTAATAAAAATGTGTCTGAGCTTTTTTTGCAAGATGAAAGGCTAAGTACTTCTGGAAGAGTCCACCTGGCCTACTGCTTACTTCAAGCATTCTATCCCAGTCTTCCTCCTAGAAGAGGGTTCAAGTGCGGGTCTTAAAATATATTATGTCAACAGTACTTTCATGACAAAATAATTAGTAAACATGGCAGAAGGCAGTTGAATCACACTAGTAATATACTTCCCCCATTACACTTGCTGGTAAGTAGTTGAGTGTACATGCAGGGGGAAACTGTTCAGTGAAGTGCTCTCTTTTGCTCTTTGCAGGAGTTTATGAATATATTCCTCTGGAAACAGGAGAAGGATCAAGACTGCAGATAAACGCTCAGAACTGTGTCCACTGCAAAACATGTGATATTAAAGACCCAAGTCAGAACATTAACTGGGTAGTGCCTGAAGGTGGAGGAGGACCAGCTTATAACGGAATGTAAACTGACGGGAAATTGTTCAGTGACTTCTGATGGCCAACCAAAAAGCTGGAGTATTTTATGCTGCATTGTAATGAAAGTACAGCACTGATGTGAATGATAAGAGTTTGAGGCTAATGTGCCATTCTGAATTTTAGGTATGACCGTTGCATTAAATGGAAAGTCGGTGCCTTCTGGTTAAACCCTAGCCTTATTTAAATAGAACTTCTTTACAGGAGTTGTGTGGCAGGCAGAAGAAAGTTCTTCTGAGGACTGACAAAAGGAACTTTGGATCCTGGATTTATTGCTGAAGTTCAGTGATAACATGAGCCATATCCAGAATTGTGGGTATGGTGGAAGAATATAGTACCTACCATTAAAAAAAAAAAAGTATTTCTCTCTCTATCTGGAGTGATTTACTGTATGTAATCCTACTTTGCAGTAGGGAAAATGCATCAGTCTAGAAAATTGTCACTGCTTTTAAGTGTTACACATTTTACATCAAATTTACAGTTAAGGGTTTTCTTTTCTGATGATAATAGGGAGCCCATCTGAAATACAACCTGTAAAGTGGTTAAAAAAAAAAGTGTAATACTTGCACCTTCATTATATGTCTACCAGCATTTTTATTCCTTACAAGAAATCAGGCCTGCTCTAATAAAAACTCTAACAGAAACTGCCTGAATTGTCTTAATGTTAAACCAAGCATCTTAGGAAGCACTATCAAGCTGCAAAACCACAACCACTACTGATTTACACATTAGAAATACACTTGAGCCACAAAACACAAGTTATTACAGCTTAAAAAAAACCAAACCACTTCACCTTTGAACAGTTTGTCTTTATTATTAGGCTTTTGACTTGTAAACACTGAAAACTGCATTACAGGGCAAATGAAATAAGCAGCTCCATTTATCCTTTTGCATGAGTTAGTGCATAGATTTACAAGTTTAGAAAAAAAATCAAGCAAACATTTTAGCGTAAGCTGCCTTCTCTTTCTCCTTTTGGGCTTTTATCTTCTGCTTGATTCTGAGTGTTTCTGTCTGGATAGCTGCATAAAAAGAAAATCCATGATAGAGTTACAGTAATCTCTTTACATTAGGTCTTCTAATATGTGAAGACCGGGTCCCACTGCTGAAATTTACCATGTTATTTCATTTAATAGAACTGCATTTAATCTTCTGTTAGGTCAGGGACTAGCAGCAAAAAAACCTTGTCCCTTACTTTGTTTCACCTGGTAAGGTAACCAGGCAGAGGAGGGTGTAGCAAGCATAGCATTGGTGCCAACACAGAATTTATGAGTTAAAAATCTTACCCAATTAAACCAGGAAATTAAGAAAGTTAGTAAGACCCCTGTGAGATAGAGAGATGGTTCACGATGCGTGCTGTTGACCTACATAAGCAGGTTTCCCAGTGCAACAGAAGCATTGCTGCTGTATAAAAACAGGTTTTCCACCTTAGCAGGCTCTGCTCAATATATCAGTGTTTAAGCTGTCAGAAGCCAGCATTTTAGGTATCACACTGGCATGTTTTCCTACTAAATAATGCCCTGGTTATTTTGTTACATTCTTAAAAAAAAAAAAAAAGAAAAAAAATTCTAAAGAAACAGCTTTATTTTACCTTTGTCTTCAGGAGCTATTTCATGAGCCTTTTTAAGATCAGCCTTAAATAAAAGGGAAATATAAATTAATGTTCTGATTAACAGTTTAGATGTTAAAAAAAAATATATATTAAATACCATGATCATTACCAATGCCTGATCGAGATCTTTTATTCCCTGCCATCCTTGAGCCCGTCTGTAGAGAGCTTTAGTATTTGCTGGATCTATTTTAAGAGCCTGTAAATTTAATAAAATTGTCACATTAACATTTCATGTACTTCACAGCCTCCCATATCCACAAATGGCACAGTTCACACCAGCAATCTCCCCAGTTGGTTTGAGGGTAAGCTGTCAAAACATTAACTGTGTAAAAAGGAATGGTATATTGTAGCACACTGACTAGCTAGCTAATCAGTTTTAATACCATTGCACCTGAAATGCTCTTTTGTGAAGGAAATGCTCTTTTATGAGGATAAAATGGAACCTTTGTGTGTGTATCTCTATCTCTGTCAAGGTGAAGTTGTTGCTGCAGTTCAAATTATCCTAACCTTAAGTCTCATTGTACAACTCTCTATATTGTATCTCCATCACACACAAAAAAAACCCAACCCAGCCCTCAAATGGCATCATAAAGGAAACACGCAGATTTCCTGTAAAGCTTTTTTGCACTGTAGGCTAGAAAGATACATGCAAGCAATCCATCTCATGCTTCAGGAACCTTGCCAAGTTCCAGTCATTATGCCTTTTTTGAGCAGAATGGTTTCACTAATGTGTATATGCCAGCTCTGATATGACAGTATCAAAAGAGGAAATACAATGGCTGGACAAAGAAATTGTTGGCTAGCCAGGTGTTTTGCTTTCTTGCCTGTGAAGATCACATCTTCTTTTTCTTATTGCAGATAGTTCTATAGTGTGCCTTTTTTTTCATTATTTTAAAAAATATAGTTTCTTAGTGACTGGAGGTAATCTCTTTACATGAATGTGTGACTTTATAGACATTAGACAACACATCCAGATTTTTTCAAATCACTTCAGCATTGGCTCTTCACCTAAGGGAAGTATTACTCTGGACACTCATCCTGAGCTGTCCGCTTTAGAGCCTCTTCTGTGTCACCAATTAGAAAATTAGGCATCAGTATTAAGTACACACAGGTAGCAGTCCTTGTTTTTAGCACAACCACTGTGCTTACAGCTATTTTAAAGCAAGGTTGGTTTGAACAGGTTCAGCTGTTCCTAATTCCTTATTTACACCAAATAACGCCTGTGTTACAGACTGTTAATTTAAAACACCTTTGGCCTTAGGAAATCATAAAAGTGAAAGTCTATAGTTTCTCATTAACAATTACCTTAAACTCTACCAGTTAATCTTAGGAAACTGGTGTTCTGATTAAAGCATTGATACACCATTTAACACTTGTGATGAGGCATAAACTAAATACATTACAGAAGTCTGTTACTGATGTGGAGTTGCCTTTATCTAACAATTTTGTAATTTAAAAAAAAAAAAAAAAAAAGGAAGTTGCTTTTTTTTCCCTCAGTGGCAAGTACTACGATTAATAATTTATACCTGTAACACTTAAATGCTGTTCCAATTTTTACCTTTTTCTAGATGACAGATATCTGAATATACAGCTTTTGTATTTTTTTTTTTCTTTCCTCATCTCCCATTTATCCACTCTGAAGATGGGTTTATGAAAGTTTTCCATGTGGTAATGCCGTCAGCAGGCTAGAGAGCAAGCCAGCTCTCCAAAGGCCCCTCGAACACAGATTAGCTGAGACTCCTGCTTTCAGCAGGAAGCCCTAGGAGATACTGCTCAGGATCCTCTGCTAACAGGTAAGAGCATTATTTACTCCTTCAAAATTTCAGAGTTTTACTGAGTTATTTAAGGTTTCCTCAAATGTACTCAACGCTGTCATTATGTCCATGTCACTTTCTTTTTTTTCTTGAATTCTATTATTTTTCATTATTTCCGTATTTATTGTTTCCTTCCTTCTTTCTTCCTATTCAATGGTTTCATTTCACCCCTAAGCCTATCTGAAAGGACTTTAGCTAGAAAAGTCTCTTCAATTAATAAAATACAAGACCATCAAATGTAAAAGCAACTGAAATGTTAGTCTTCTAGAAAAAAGGATTCCTCTTTCACTGAAGACAGTTTGACTCTTTGTAATACAAAAATTAGCTCTGCTCTAAGGAAACAAAACTGACAATGACACAGTGTGCATTTCTTCTGGCAGTAAGCAACAGCCCTCTTCTGTTTGTTCCTAATTAGTCATCTCAATTTCAAAGTCTTTTAAAAAAGCCACATACTGGAAAGTTAGTAATAACTTCACAATCAGCCTTCTATTTTGTTTACTTTCAAATCATAAGCTTGTCAGAAAACTCTTAAAGCTTTGTTGTTTCAGTCCCCATTTTCTATATAGGCCTATTGTTAATCAAAATACTAAACATTAAATTTACCTCTGAACAACTTTCAATGGCTCCCTGCCAATCTGACAGTTTTAGTTTACAAGCACCGATGTTCAAAACACAGGTCAAAGCAACAGTCTTTAACTTTGGTCTGGCTGCCTCCTCTGCCACTGCTTCAGAAGCTTCTACATACCTGCAGAAAAACAGATTTACAAAGAACTTGTATTAGTGTTGCAACTTCCATTTTGTTCTGCCCTTAGTCCACAGGTATGTGTGAACTGGCCTCTCCAAATTGGTATTTTTAAAGCAGCTTCAATTCCACTGTTACAAATATTTATTAAACTAAATGTGTAAGACCTACCCTGACAAAAAAAGATTAACTCACTGGCAAATGTTTTCCTGTAACTCCTATCACTCTACTGTATTAGCATCATTCTTTTTCTCAAGACTATTCTAGATGACATAAAACCAAAAACATGTTGCTCATCAGTGGCAAGAAGTCAACACCACCACTGCACCTTCCTCTTCTTCAGTTCCCTCAGTAATATCTTAATTAATTTAGGCATTTATGGCTAAAAGCTGAAGCTAACTTCACTTCATAAAGGAGGGGTTTTTATGAGCATTAGTAACTCCACCTTCTTTACACTGTCTTCCTTCATGACTTTTTTCCTGAGCTTCAAAACTGACACTGGTTCAGGACTAAGCCACATCATTTACTGCATCTGTTTCATAGGCAAACTGATAAGCAAGCTGCACCTCGTTCTTCATTTACAATGTGCTAATGCTGCCAGTTTTTCAGTTCAAGTGGCAAAAGTCTGTTGTGGATATAAAAGTCCTAACTCTTTTAATGGCCTACTTGATAGAACTTCTGTGGTTTTTCTTTACAAAATAAAATCATGTGTTTTCATGCATTTTAAGCATGCCATGATCAATGCAGTCTTTGCAGATAACTCAGATCACTGCCTATGTAAGTTCAATTTTTGCATACCCTATCTTTTGAGTGTTGCATGGTTTGTATACGGCTTTGGACCACAAAAATAAGCAATACTTCAAAAGTAAATTAGAATAGTCCCAGTGATTTCTCCACTTGCTGGGCATCATGCAAAAGATAAGAACCAGAAAAGAGAGAAAACAGTAAAAATCTAAGGAGAGTTACAATACAAAACTGTGTTATATTCAAAACAAACAGAACAAACTTCCAATATTTATAAATCATACCACAACATGAAAGACTGCAACCATTCTGGAAACAAAATTAGAGCTTCCAAGTCAAAGAAATCAGTAAGATGAATATCAAGGGGACAGTAGGTAAAAAAAAAAAAAAGTGCCAATTCTTACATATAAAATAAATTTTAAAAACTAGTTAAGCAGCAATAAGACAAGAAACAGAATGGAAGGTCATAATGGTTACTGTTGGTAAAAAGAAAAAAAAACCAAACAATACTGCTGGATGGTTTCCTATGTGAGTTGTACGTAAGACATAGGAGATGATGAGAGCTACTCTATTCCTATCAGTTCTGGCAAAGTGCCAGTTAATGTGCATCATCCTACATAAAGTATTAGATTTTAAGATACAACAACAGGGTGTGTCCACAAAAGTATGACCTTATAAAGAAGAGCTAGAATGATCAGATTTGTTTAGTCTAGAAAGGTTACTATCCTTTCTATCCACAAGGACAAATAAGTACCAAATAGAAACTGTCTGCTCATACTGGAAGAGCCTTCATTAGGTGTGCTGAAGAGTGAACAAGACAACTAATTGTAAGGGAAAGCATAATTATACCTGATATTTACCTAAGAACAGGGGGAGGAAATGGACAGATACAACACAAAATTCCTTAAAGATCCATTCCAGCCTTTTTTCTGTATGATTTCTAAAAGGTTTACATAGAAATCCTATTTAGTTCAGGGATTCTGTTGGTCTATGATGGGCTTTTTGAGGGTAAGAGGAGACACTGCATCTTGGGTTAATACCTGTAATTAAAGGATTCATTTTTATGCTTCAGAAAGACGTAATTTCCTTGAAACCCAGTCAGTTAAAAACCTCAACTCAAGCATTAACTATGCCTGAAATACTTTTCTTTCATTATTGTTACTGCTAGTTAACTAGTGATCATTAAGAACGTAAGGATAAAGGTCAGTATAACTTAAAAGCTTTTAGGAGAAGCTCATATAGATAAAACAAAAAGCATGAAAGCAAGAAAGGAGCAGTATGGAAACAAAAGCAGAAAGACCATGATTTTGAAGGCAAGTCTGAATCATACATGGAGTCACGATGATGGTATGGAGCCTCAAAAAAAAGAAAAAAAGAGAATTAATAAGGGTCACATTTGGGGCACTCTCTTGAACTTACCCATTTCCTAAACCTGCTGTTTTTCAGAAATCAGAGAAAAAGTATTTCCCTCCTTTCCTGTCCATTAACTACCCCATGTATACTATTGTGCTTTTCTTCCCAGTTATGGACCAGATCAGCCAGAGTATTAAAAAAGGAACATTTAGTCTGTTCTAAACAGTACTTCCTGTGTATAGCTCTTAGCCAGCAATGAGTAGAAGACCTACTTGAATGAGTAGCTAAAAATCAACCAAATGCTTTCCGGATTCAGAAGGCTCTTTTTAAAAAAGAAAGAAAAAAGAGCACAGCAACAGGCACGTTTTAAATGCACGCATCATTGCTTGATAGCAGTATTAATTTGGGTTACCAGAACTACCTGATTGAATGAGGATAGCCTTACCGTAAACTTTTACTATACTTTCTAGCTGCCATTGCCCAATTTTGCGATTTGAAGAAAGTATTTCCTATATTCTTTATGTCTTCTGCTATGGCCACAATCTTGTCAACCTAATAAAATAGATGGAAAATATAAAGTATGAATGTACTTAGGAAAGAAGTCTTGAATTACTTAATGTTTAACAGTAGGATCCCATGTCCATTCTCTTTCAAAGATTACTATAAAGTCTCAGAATAAAAATATTCCAATTTTAGACAAATACTAGCTTCAATCCACTCCTGTAGTATTCTCTACTTTATGTAACACAATAGTCTGAAAGATGAAATTCCTAACAAGTTTTCTACAGTATGAAGGGTGAGAAAATACCACAGACAACACAGCAGTTCAACTCCTTCCCCTAAATGCTGCTACCCACACAGAGCTATATATAAAGGTGTTGACCATTATTCATAGCAAAGACGACATGTTAACAATCAAAGTATTCAACCAAGACTGCCTTATTGATGAGAAAATTTTGTCTTCTGCTTCTCAAAACGGTATTAGTCACCTGATCTCTGTACGCTCTCAAACTAGAAGTCGTATCAACACAATTCTTCTCTCAAAACACTTAAAACATCTATGGAAGGAGAAAAAGAACAACTGCCTGTCTTTACCAAATCCATCATTTCTGTTTCCAGAATGGCATACATTTCAAGTGTTAAGTTACTTTTCCAGTGGCAATAAACAGTTTATAGTTACTGATGTCTATACCACAGTTGTTTTAAGTCCCGTCAAATGTATATATTGCCATTTGTAACACTATCAGTTTACACTTCTACCCTACTAGAATTAATGACCTTGAAAAAAAAAAACAACTGATCACAGCTTGAGACCAATGTCACCATGGTTTCTGTCTTTACTATTCTAATTCTGTATTTGGAAACTACACATGCAGCCTCCTTTTCTTTCCCCCTCTCCCAAAACAGTGTTTGGCTTACAGTTTGTCTATGTCATTTCCATGATAAAGTAAAAACCTGCAGAAGAGCTGCTTGCACCAGTCTGCTCCCTAACTCTCAACAACAGGTCTTCCTTCAGTTTGAACAACTTGAAAAGCAAACAACTACTGGGAATTGAGAATGACTAGCTCTGATGTAGTAAAAGTCTTTTTAAAAAGTTCATCTTTGATTATTTCTAGTAAGTGAGACAAAATCTTTTTAAAGGCGGATATTTAAAAAGTTCTAGTAATTGCAATTTGTCACTACAGCACAAACAAAAGTAAAATGAAATGAAGAACAGAAAGAAATTAAGTGTAATAATTGTAAGTAATTGCATTTTTAGTTACTGGGGAAAAAAATCAGCTGCAATTAGCACTGAAAAAAGATATAACAATAACCTCCCACAGCATTCTCTTTCCTAAAGCTGAAGGTCACCATTTCATCAGGACCTTGATCAATTCTTAAGAAAAAAGGCTTAGGGAACATCATCACTGACCCCATGTAACTCAGACTACCTACAAGTCTGGCATTCTGTAAAATACCTTAAAAGAAAAATACTTACATCTTTCAAGTCTATATCTGAATCATCAGGAAAATCTGGATGAGCATCTCCAGATCCATCCTGGGGAACAATGCCCCAGTCATCTCCTTCCTTTAGCTCCCCACATTCTGCAATGACGCACAACTGGAAAAATAAAGTGTAAATAGCAGTATTGCTTATTAAGACAATTTCCTCCAAAAAAGCCACAGCTTCTGAGTGCTCTTTGAAATTCAGTAAAAATGCTTTTTCATCTGTTGTTTGAGTGAGTTGACTTCAGAAACCCATCACATCATTAGCCTATCCTTATCAAAAGGCTTTTATCACAGAAAGCGTTGCCTTCAGAGGAGCAGCATTCCAAGAACACCATATCCACACTCCAAGGAGACGCTGGAAGAGGAACTGGCAGCAAGCTGAGCTGCAGCAAAACACAAGACATGGAAGTTCTACTACATTAGAGAAGATGGTTCTTTCTCAGACTGCCAAGTCTTTTAAAGTTACACAAGTATTAATTTTTCAAACCACCACAAAATGACATGACCTACACACCGATTGCTTTTCCAGAAATACAACAACTTCTGACATAGAATTCATAAGAATTACATATCACTTAGGTAGGGTTGTGAATTCCACCTTTTATTTTCAGCACCCATCCTACACTTCTAGCTGTGCGTTTCTGCCTTCACCTTGCTGAAGGCTTCCACCCTTACAGCTGTGTTGACTAGATTGTTTGTGCAGGGGAAATTTACAGTAAAAGAACAAAAGCCTCTTAATAAGGACAATAAAATAGAAATTAACACTGTTAGTAAAAATAACTGGTTAACATTTAATAGTTCTAAACATTACAGCAAGCATTTGGAAGAAATCAATATACATCACATAATGGAAGAATATAAATAATCCCTAAGTGCTTTGGGTTTTGCTTACCTTAGCAGGATTTTCTCCTTTTACTTCAACGTTTTCTAGTATTTTAACTACACCCATTCCTTTGATCACCTGGCCAAACACTACATGCTTCCCATCCAGGTGAGAAGTAGGCACCGTTGTAATAAAGAACTGAGAGCCGTTAGTACCAGGTCCTGCATTTGCCATGCTCAGTAGCCCTGGTTTATCATGCTGCATTGGGAAAAAAAAAATCACAACCAACATGTAAAAGATCTGTTCTAAAACTGTACATAAGATTCTGTAAGTCTATTAATATATATAGCAAGGACAGCCATAATGACAACTTGGTAAACCAGACAGTTACATAGAGTTGGCAACTAACTAATTCTACCTATCACGACTGAAGATGGCAAATTGCCCAGCTCTGCATCTTTACTTGCCACCTAGCAGTCAGGCAAGCAGAGCCGTGTCTGTGACTTGATGCTGTAACTTCTGTCTGCTTCTTGTACACTCGATCCCCTGCACAGCTGCTGGGTTTAGACAGATCACCTCAGAGATCTGTGAAGTTCCTCACTGGATTATTCAAGACTAGTGGCCTCAAGAAACAAAGCAAAACACCACTTAAACCAACGTTAATGTTACGCTGTCAGGATAGGTAGGTGGTGTTAATTTTACAAGGCCTACTCACGCAAAGAATGTTGTAGAACCATGGGTTTTAGGGGACTGTGGTCTTTATTATTTAAAGGTTGGTGAGGTTTTTTTTTTAACTCTCTCACTTTTCCTAGAGAGACAGTTTTTATTGTGTTGGGATTTTTAACCATCTAATTATTTTAGCTTATGCTACCAGGCCACAAACTAAGAAAAATTTATTAAACAACCCAACATGCGAAGATACTGTTTATCTTGTTTCCCACAAGTACTTTTTCGTTCTTTGAAATGAGAATTACCTTGCTCCATCACATAGATTATTTCATTTTCACTTGTACTGCAAAAATGTACTTTTCATATATGTTGTGAATCTCTTGTTGTTAAACTCACATGACACAGTCGTTAAGATATTATTATCCCCGAGTTTATCTGGTTATTAAGTGCAAGGAACTCTGTTTAATGCAAGTCAGTATGTTATACCAAGACGCTGGCACATGACTGAAGGAGGCAAGCTGTGGTATTCCTAAGAAACTTGATACTGTGGGGAGGAGCAGAGGACAAAAAAAAAAAAAAAAAAAGTTTAACAGCACAGAGGAGACGGAAGCTGAACTGATGTGAAGTAGACCTTGAGCTCGATGGGAGGTTGATTAGTTTCAGACAACAATCTGAGACAGCTGTATTTAAGCATCTGGTTTGTCCCTGTAGTTTCTACCACTTTGAAGAACCTGTTGTTTTGAAAACTGTTTTCCCACAGAGTGTTCGGATTTTCATGGTGGTATGGAGAACTCCTTGCCTGAGGTGTTCATATCATAGAATGGTTTAGGTTCAAAGGGACCTTAAAGATCATCTAGTTCCAACTCCCCTGCCATGGGCAGGGACGCCTTCCACTAGACCAGGTTGCTCAAAGCCCCATCCAACCTGGCCTTATTCATTTCCAGGGATGGGGCATCCACGCCTTCCCTGGGCAACCTGTTCCAATGCCTCATCACCCTCACAGTAGAGAATATCTTCCTAATATCTCATCTAAATCTACCCTCTTCCAGTTTGAAGTGATTAACCCTCATCCTATCACTACATGCCCTTAGAAAAAGTCCCTCTCCAGCCTTCTTGTAGGTGCCCTTCAGATACTGGAAGGCTGCTATAAGGTCTTCCTGGAGCCTTCTCTTCTCTAGGTTGAACAACCCTAACTCTCTCAGCCTGTTTTCATAGGAGAGGTGCTCCAGCCCTCTGGTCGTCTTCATGGCCCTCCTCTGGACCTGCTCCAGCAGGTCCATGTCCTTCTTATGTTGGGGACTCCAGAGCTGGATGCAGTACTCCAGGTGGGGTCTCACCAGAGCAGAGTAGAGCCATGTTGGCTGTCACCAATCACCTCCTCATTTTGCATGTGCCTTAGCATAACTTCTAGAAGGATCTGCTCCGTGACCTTGCTGGGCACAGAGGTGAGACTGACTGGCCTGTAGTTCCCTGGGTCTTCCTTTTTTTCCCTTTTTGAAAATGGGGGTTATGTTTTCCCTTTTCCAGTCATTGGGAACTTCACCAGACTGCCACGACTTTTCATATATAATGGAAAGCGGTTTAACAACTTCATCCACCAGTTCCCTCAGGACACGCAGATGGATTTCATTGGGTCCCATGGACTTGTGTACCTTCAGGTTCCTTAGGTGGTCTCGTACTCGATCTTCACCTACAGTGGGCAGTTCTTCATTTCTCACAGTCCCTGCCTTTGTCTTTGGCAACTTGGGTGGTGTGGTTAGAGCCCTTGCTGGTGAAGACCAAGGCAAAAAAAAGGTACTCATTGAGTACCTCAGCCTTCTCCATATCCTGGGTGACCAGGTCTCCTGCTTCCTTCTGGAGAGGGCCCACATCTTCCTTGTCTTTCTTTTTTCATTGACATACTTACAGAAGTTTTTCTTGTTGCCCTTGATGTCCCTGGCGAGATTTAATTCTACCTGAGCTTTAGCTTGCCTAACCTGATCCCTGGCCGCTCCAACAGTTCCTCTGTATGGCACAATGAGTCTGAATCTTTCAACCAGGATTTGGCTCATGAACTCTGGGAAAACTTGCAGCTGAGAGCTAGGATTGCACCTAGCCAACAGAAAGCTACTGGAATAATCTCAGCTTTGTCTCTTCTAATCTTGAAACTCATCCTGGGAATGACAGTGGAAGATGGTGTTCCACAGCAAGAGAAGGCATCTGATAGCAAGCCTGCAGGAACGAAGCCTCCAAAACAAACACCTGACATTTTGCATCATAGTTGCTGGCAAACAAGTTAATCAGACAGGGTTCCCCCATAGGAGATTTTTGCAAATACCATTTAAGGCTGGTCACGGATTCACTGCCCACAAGGCAGAATAAGACCTGTAAATCTTACCTTTTTTTTTTTTTTCAGTTACAACTAATGCTAGACAGCAATGGTTTGTAAACAAAGAGCCAATTAACAATAAGCTATGGTATTGCCTTACACCTGCACGTTTACCTTTTGTCTACAATGATTTGGAGGACAAGTTGGAAAGTTACAGACAGCAATCTGGTGACCATGATCATCACATGCAAGCCCATTTCATTTGCGACCAAGTCTCAACATTAGTCCCATGATGAGAGCCCCTATTTATAAACAAAATTGCTGTCACTCATGCATTTTCTTGCCATGAGTGTTTTGAAAAACACTGCAGATAGACAGAATGTCTTTCCTGTGATGGTTTCTGCTTGTCATTTAGTAGACTTATAAAGCAAGTAAAAAAAACTAGACAAGATCGGATTCTCTGACAGATTCAAGGCTTGCAAAACTATGCCATGGTAACAACACTGATTGAGGACTGTGTAAATTGAGTGTTCCTCAACAGCAGAGCCACTAGCTGCAGAAGTGACACCAAAGAAAGCCTAGTGGGATTAATTTGACATGGTAAGATGACAAAGTCTTGCAGTTTACTGCAATTTACAGGAAACCATACAAACAACACAAGAACAAACAAGTAGCTCCAGTGTCCTCAAGTGTGAACAAAAGCAATCCATTGTTGTCCGAGCCAGAGGACACTGCAGGACTACTAGATTCGGTGATAGTAAACGCATCTTCACTCCCACTAAAATCCTAACATACTTGGCCAACAGATGATTGGAATCGAGCTCCCAGACTCTGTACAAGTGAGTTCTTCAACTCATCCCTGGCACATTGACAACTTTTGTTATAGCTGAGCAGTCAGAGAATTACAGAAATAGGGATCATCTGCATTCCATTCATCATTACCTCCAGATCTCAGTTGACAGTACAACCAAAAAAGTGACAATGACAGAGCCTCCTTCTTCAGGGAACTAGAGATCCCGTGACGGGGACCAATGCAGAAGAGTAACTTTAAGCAGCAGTGCTATAAGCACTACCATAGCAAGTGTCAGACTACAGAGAACATCTCTCTCAACTGTAATTAACTCCATGATGAATTCTGGAGGTACATTTCCAGCTATTGCTCTGAACTTGGTCATGGACTTTGATGCCTGATTAGTGGAGGATTGCCATATTTTCTTTTCCTAAAATACTCTTTGGAGGCAACCACAATTGCACTCAGGGCTTTGTTTTAACCACAGGACAACGATGTCTGTAAGTTTTTTAGTGAGTGTTGTTGAGGAGTCATTCATATGCTATCACATAACAACAGGATATGAAAATAGTTAATGCCAGTGCTGAAAATTGCTACACTTAAAGCAGCGGGTGTTCTGGCTGTTGTGAGGGGTACTTGTGGAACATATTATTTTTGTTGTTCCCAGGTAGTACTCCCACCCAGGTGCAAGATGTAATTACTGATAGTTCAAGCACAGGGGATTTCTTCCAGCCACGCAGCCCTTTATGTACAGCTGAGAACACAGATGAGCACTCAGAACAATTATTATGGTTGCCACTTTTCTCCAGACTAGCTAAGTCTGGTAGCCAAAAAATGTAAGTCACAGTGTACAGGTAACACTTAAATCTGGAGATCTTCAAATACAGTATAAACTGTAGGATTAAGTTACACAGACCTGCTGTACAGTATGGTGAAAAGCAGTGCGAAAAATGTTTTTTTTAAAATTTTCCTTTGGATTAATTAATACCATGGATTCCCCACTTCTTAAATAAGAAAGGTATTTCTCACATCTAACCTTATGAATGTTATTAATATACCAAAAAAAGCATAAAATCCATTTAATGCTAACATGGTCTATATGCTTCAAAGTGACAAAATTTGCCAAACTTAAAATAGTACCCCTACTTCAATGAAAACTAAAAAATTGTTTCAAATGAATTTCTGACAGTGCAATTAAAAAGAAAATTTAAACTATTATTTTCTTGGTCTTAATGAGGTTGACCTCATTTTGTATGTATTCATACATGCATCTGTTCTGTATTCAACAAAAACTTTAAGGACAAACTAGTTTGGACTCTTTTGCTGTATTCTTTCTACCTGTCCTGGTTTGAGGTAAAACAGGACCAATTTTGTTCAGTAACTTTGCTTCTTAGCTGTACCTCTTTTAACTACTGAAATTAACAGCATATTGTACAGACACCGTTCTCTCTCAGAGTGGCAAGACCTATGTTTATAGCTGATGCCCAGGCATGGTATGCAGAGAGGCTCCTGCTTATACTTATTGCTATAACAGCCAAGGGCAGCTCACTTTGTTACTTGCCCCGTTGGAGGGTCAGAAGCGGAAAAGCGCAGTGGAGTCCCACCT
This sequence comes from Vanellus vanellus, assembly GCF_965231255.1. NCBI lineage: Eukaryota > Metazoa > Chordata > Aves > Charadriiformes > Charadriidae > Vanellus > Vanellus vanellus. The sequence continues at coordinate 38,938,060 of NC_138909.1, forward strand.
GCAGGGAGGAGCGGACAGGACAGGTGACCCAAACCTGACCAACAGGGTATTCCATCCCATCTGCCTCATGCTCAGTATAAAAGCTGAAGAATCAAAGGGTCAGCTCCCTCTTTCTTCAATGGCCAACATCTGAGAAGGACTCTGTTCTCCTCCCATCCCATCTAGGGTCTGCCGCATCCCCAGTAGCCGATTCAGCCTAAACCACGACACCACCGCTTAAAAATATGTTAACCTTGAACTAAAGAGCATTAATTCTGAACTTGAAGGGGAAAAAAAAAAATCACTGAAACTTCAAAAATTGAATACAATCAGTATTTTCAATAGAGTACCTTATAATGAAAGTTTTCATCTTCAAATTTTTCACCATATATACTTTCTCCACCTGTGCCGTTTTGGTTTGAGAAATCTCCACCCTGGACCATGAATTCCTTAATAACTGTAAAAGAAAATAATTATAAAATACAGCAGCAAGGCAGGAAAGGCATGAAGAAAACCAATTCAGAGATGAAGAGCAATCACTGTCACCAGCACCTGTACCTAAATAAAACCTAAAGCCACCTTTTATTTATCAAGTCTCCCCTAAGTACTCCTTTTCAGTTAAGTGAACATCACTTGATATTTAATCGTCTACCTGAAATCCATTTCATCCTGTTCACAACTCATAGTAAACTAGTTTTACTATTACTAATTTACTAGTAAATTTATAATTTACTATTGTCAATGCATAGTAAAAACATCTAGTCATTAGGAGCATCAAAAAGTCAAAAACTTACTTTCAGTCAAGTTACTTCTTAAACAAGTTCCCAAAATATTATTTAACATTATTTCAAATAATGGAGGACTTCTGTTACCAACAGAAAAAGGGAGGATTTCATAGAACTTACTTCGGTGGAAAGGACATCCTTTATAATGGAGAGGTTTTCCAGTGATAGGCCCTGTTCCTTTTTCTCCTGTACATAACGCACGGAAATTTTCAGCAGTTTTAGGTACAACATCAGCAAATAATTCAAAGACAATGCGTCCAACTGAAATGACAAAGAGAGAATGAGACCTATAGTTAAATCATTTCCTTAGCATGGTGATGTGTTGAGCATTACAGGGCAAAGAAAATTAATGTTTCAGACTTGATTATTTTTATTTAGATTACTATTAAATTTACATTTTGGGGTTGCTCCATGGCAGTCACTGGCAGAGTTACATTAGGTTTTAAGCAAGGTAGTTACCAACAATGAATTCCACTATCAAGAATAACTTAGTGGGAATAAGGACAGATTCTGCCGAAAACTACCAAAAATGCCAAATGCATTTTCTGCCAAAAGAAAGCCTATGGGAAATCACACACACACATATTAAAGCCAAATTATGTATTTCAACATGCATGCTTATTTTATGTCCATTTTAACATACATATATAGCTTGTTCAATCAAAAATAGATACAATTAAAAAAGACTGTTTTGTGGAGACTTTTATTTAATCAAAAAGCTTATGCCAAGTATGTACACCAACCTTACTCCTCATTCTCCTAGGAAGTCCCAATTTTACTAAGACACAGTAACACTTAACGTGCGTATGAGTAATGGCTGTTTCAGTTACAGATGCTACAAGCAATCGTTAAATCAAAAAATGTACGTGTTTTAACTAAAGGAAGTGAAACCTGAGTAGCTAACAGATCCTGTAATAGTCGATAAATGGATTCTGTGTCAAATTCTCATCTTTTCACAAACGGGCTTCTCAGAGAGCTATTTCTCACTCCTAGCACCTGCCATCAGTTGATGCTCCTGTTTTCTCATCAGCCTCACAGTCAATTAGTTAACATAACTCTACCGGAAGCTAAATGTAAATATATTAATTCTAATTAATACAGGAATGAAAACAAATTAGACAACTGAAAGTCAATAAAAGGCAAATCATCTCGCAGACGTTCTTTTATTCTTTTGAGTAGCAGAACGAATAAATAAGAGGCAATATCCCGACTGAAAGGCAACGTCTATGCCATGCAAATTCTGAATATTCCAATATCACCCCAACTTCCATATTGTTGTTTTCTTATTTCCACTTTGACCGTTTGCCCAGATTTCTGCATGACCTCTGGCAGCACAGCACAGGCAATGCCAAGAGAAGGACGGGGACGGCCGGTCTGCTAGAGTTTGTCCCTGTGAGGAGGTGCCCGGTGAGGCCTGCCAGGCCACCACAAGACCCTGCGACATGGCAGAGGGGGTCAACGGCGTGACGGCGGGCGTCGCAGGCTGACCGGCCTGTTGCTGCCATCGAGACCGAGATGGGCGCACCAACAGCACGTCGGCCACCGCCATCGGTACCCCAGGGACCTATATGGTGCCGGTCCATCCTGCTCAGTAGAGCGAGGCCGTATGGGAGCGTGTCACCGGTGTCCCTGATGGGGGGTATGTACCTGCTCCCTTGCATCACCCACGCATACCTCCCCCAGCTGGGAAGGCACGGGGTGCCTATGCAGCCATGTTGCCTTTCTCTCCGTTTTCTCCGGCCTGTTCAGGCCGGCGGGGAAACCTCTGAGGGAGTGCGCAGGGCCCGACGGGGAGGCCCCCTCCCGCCCCACTGGAGGCCCCTTCGCGGCGAGGCCATGTTTCTCCCCCTCCCCACCGCCCGATGTGGGTGCGGGGACAGCGCCCGGCCCGGCGCGGCGCCACCGGCGCCAAAACGGTGCCTCCCCATCGAGAACGTTCCGCCCCGCGGCCCGGCTCGGGAGTGAGCCGCGCCGCTCCCGCCCGCTCCCCGCCGCCCGGCCCGCGCAGGGCTGCCCCGGCCCCTCTCCCGTTCCCCCCGGCCCCACCGCGCGGGTCCTCGCGGCGAGGGCCCCTTCCCGCCCCCTCCCCACCTCGCTCGCCCCCGATGTCCACATCGAAGAAGGCGCGGGGGTTGCAGGGCTTGCTGGGCCGGGCGAGGGGGGACGGGTGCGACATATCGCAGCTGCCCGCTGCCGCGGTGGCTCCGCCTGCTCGGCCGCCCGCGATTCCGGCCGCCGCGGGGGTCGGGACCGGCTCGCCGCTCCTCCCACCGGCGGGGGCGGGCGGGTGGCGGAGCGGGCCGCGTCCGCCGGGACGGGGCGGGAGAGAAGAAATCTGCCGCCGAGTTAATGGCGGGAGCGCGGCGGGCCTGGGCGCCTCCACCGGCGGGGCGCTACGGGGGGGGGGGGTCGGGGGTGCTGGCGGCGTCCCTCGGTGTCCCCGGCGCGGCCCGGCAGCGGCCTGCGGGGTGCCGCAGGGCCCCGCAAATGGTCTGCCCCTGCGGACGGGAATGGAAAAAACCCAAACCGTTTCTTTCTTGAGGGTTTATATACACACACGGAGAAGGCTTGGAAAGGTGGGTAAGCAGAGGGGGGTTTGATTTTGGCCTGGGTTTATAGTTTTATGAGAGAAATGGAGGCTTTGTGAAAAGCTGTGACCACTGAAAAATGGGCAAATTGTCCAAAGTGACTGTCGCCACATAAATGTTTAGAAATAACTCCAGCCTTCTTGAGGTCTGAAAGTAGAATGTGTTTCTTCCCAAAGTATGAATATGATGGTAAATGCTCTGAGGCAGACCATCTCTTTCAGCCACTTGTGTTGACCAAGGGATGTGAAAACCATCAGCAAACTTTGTCAGGGTTCCTCAAGAGGCTGGATTCCCAAGCAGATGAAGGGGCAGCATGGACACATCCCGTGCTCGCCGGCATCGTGAAGGCGAGGTGTGTGTTGAGGCAAAAGCAGAAGGGGCAGAAAACGTGCTGGGCTCTGACTCTTGAGAAGTTAACAATCCCTGTGGGAATGCTGCTGGTCAAAATGAGCCTCTCTGTTCCCTGGACTTGTCTAATCCATCCCAGAAACCACTACATTCATTCTTTGATGCATTGTATCCTCCAAAGGCTTCCTCTTCTAATTCATGTCATCTTTATGTGTTAGGACTTGAGCTTCATCAAGCTGGGTTTTCATCTCTCTCTCTGCATGTTCTCAATATTAGATGCGTCAGAGGGCAGTTGTAATTCCCAGATCGAAGGAAAAGATAAAGTAGCATTGATATGAATAACACTGCAGTCCATATGCTGCATTGGGATCATTCCCACAGCCTCTATGCAGATGTTGGATAGAAAAGGTGATCAGCACCGAGTGCTGTTGCATATTGCATCTGGGAACCCTTAACAGAAGGAAAAGACATCTGCTACCATCTGGGAACGCTCAGTGAGGAATCAGTGCAACCACGCTAAGGCATTTCTCTCTCTGAGCCAGGTCATGCAGCTGTGTCAGGGATTTCACATGCTCCACGATGTCAGAGGCCACCAGAGCTTTGAGTCATCTGTAAGTCACCAGGCATCTGGCCATGGTCACTGGTGGAGATATTTTTATCATTACGCTTAGCATAGGTGAGATGCAGTGCTGTAGGAGAAGTGATCTCAGTGAGGCAGTTGCTAGCCAAGTGAGTACAGTCTAGAAGAGATGTCTTTAGCAGACATCAGAGTAAAGTGTGTTTTGTTGGTGTGTGTCCCCCGCAAGAGCTGTTGGCAGCTTCCTCTCAGGGAGAAGCAGTGATTCATTCTTCCAGGAGCAGACTTACGCAGTCCCTGCAGTGTTTTTCCTGGCCAAGTTGGAATAGTCTAGATTCTAGATTAGTAATTCATATTACAGTAGTTGCTCAGAAGTCCCTGTGTGCCAGGTACTTTAGAGGTACAAAGAAAGAGGCAATCCCTGTGCTAATTTGGAGATGTGAGCTGAACAAGAGAGAAATTAAGCAACTTTGTCAGTGTCAGTAGGAGATTCTGGAAAATATGTGAGCTGAATTAATAGTTCCCAAGCACTGCAGTAGTGTAATTACTATGCATATTAATTTAGTCATTGACAGATTGTAAAAAACAAGCATAGTTGACTTCTGTCAATAATTTACTGAGTGATTTTATGTTCAAATTAATATGTTATACACTAAATTGATAGATAAATGATCTCTTTCAAAGTCAGAATTACTTTAAAACGTTCTCTAAAATCTCTGCTTTCAAGCAGTAAAATTGCCTTTGTGATTCTCTAACACTTTGTGATCTTGTAATTTAAAAATATTTCCTGTCACCAAAATATCTCTTCTATTTAGACACTTTAAATAGTTTATGTAGCAAATAATTGTAAAGCTGTACATTGAAAACAGGCACTGTAACAGAAAGGTCTGTTAAAGGTTTTAATTCAGATATTTATTTTTCTGCACATACAGCTTTGGCTACCCAGTAAAATCAGTTTGAGTATTATCATAAGATAAACATGTTGGGGGCGCTAAAAATTTGAAGCTATTGGCTTCAAGTACAGGTCTCCACCAAGTACCTCATGCTTGCAGGAGTATGACACTTCAGCCTAATTGAACTCAGAGATCAGTCAGAGAAAGTGATGTGGATCTTCTATGTCCAGCCAGGTATAAAATCTTCGTTTTCACCTTCCCTCTCTGACTAAAGAAGCTATTATTGATAAATGCACAGAAATGCATATATCATTCTAAAACCTGTACTCTGATGGGAGACACAATAAGCAAATTTATTTCATAATCATTCTAGCCTGTCAAATAGCATTCATGAAAGAGTAAACTGTAAACTAAAGATTATTTATAATTGTTGCTGACTGTGTAAGGTAGGGAAATATGTACACATTCAGACTAAGATTTTTTGCTTTTTGTTTAATATTGTCGCTCTTTTTTTCACCTCCAAATCTGTATTTGACACTGTGAAGAAAACGGAAGCTTGAACATGTTCATTCCACCAGAAGGTGAGTGCTTTGGCTCAGTGCCGAGCTGCCTTGTCTGAGCATATTAAAAGCCATTTTGGTTTGTATAGGAGTAAGCGTGGGTTTGTGGGGTTTTCACTGGACTGAACTGTAGCTTCCGAATATGGTCCAGTGGAGTATTGATGGGATTCAGCTGACAAGCGACTGAAACACACACCTCACCAGCTTTTCAGAACAGCTATCAAGAAGCTTCCAATATGCAATTTCTTGGTAACAGCCTTGGTAAGGATGCTTTCACTGCTTGAGGTGAAACAGAGCAGCTGCTCAGCCGTTCCTGTGCTGTGTGACACACGGGGTGCATCATGTGCTATTCCCATGTGACCTGGCTCGTCAAGCGTGTCACCTTCATGAGAGAGACATGAGACAGGGGAGAGAGAAATAAATCTGTTTTCTCATCATCAGGCTTATTGTTCCCCATCTGCACCAAGTCTTTTTCTGCATAAAGCTGAATAAAGAAGTCCCAGATTAAACCCATACTGAACGGTTATTGACTCTGAGCCGATTCCTCTGAGCTGAATTAAAATGCAATGTTAAACAATGAAAGAACCATATGTTCTTGTCTCAGGATGTTTTAAAAAGAAAATTGTCTACACAGAGCTGACATAATATGACAGAAATTGAAAGAAAAGTCATGCATTTGCTCATCACCAATTTTCAGATACGCTGATCCCTAAAGAAATGGTTTAGCTGAGAACCAAGCAAAAATAAGCAGACTTTTTAGCTATATATTTTAGCTCTGCTTAGAACATGTTTTAGAAGCAAATAACAAGAGTCACATTTAGGACCTCGGGACATGAGGAGGCATGGCAGAGAGTGCCTATGACTCCTGATAACAGTACTAGCCATGGTTTGCAAGTACGAGAGGCCCAAAGCATTAGCTAGCCTCCGGCCGCTGTTGCCACAGTGCTGGTGTGGGATGTCGGTTTTGTTGCTAAACTCCTGCCCTCCCTTTTGATACAAATGTATGTCCTGTGTATTACTGCAATTTCATGTAGATGTGTAATGCTGTTTATCATAGTTGTCACCAAAAGGTATTAAAATATCGATTATGATGACTGTGTTCTTTATTATGTAGAAAGCCTTTTTCGTCTGCATCTAATGTAGGTAGGATGGAGTCCGAGGTGAACTACGTCAGCATTGGGTTTAAAGACAAGATTGCAACCAGCAAATAGCAAGTCCCACAACAGATTTCGCCATTGAAAATCTGGGACATGAGGATTTCCAGCTAGGCTTTGGATGGAGTCCTGAGCGGGAGGCTTAGAAATACAATCTACCAACGTGAACAACTCTTGTAGACAGGAACCAAACCAGGTTCTGAACAAGAGTTTGAACATTCACAGGTATGTACATCTTCAGGCTCTTCTGGGGGAAAAAGTAGTGTACCTTTGCTTTAGGAAATTTCACAAGATAGATAAGTTAACAGTAGTGACTTCAGAGGATTGTAAATACCTATTACTTTCGCACAATCCAATTCTTACCATATTACTTCATATTTATATGATGGTGATTAAAAGACGATGCCCCTTATCCGGCCTTTCTCTCTATTTTTAACACCAAAGGCTGTTGAAAATACAATGTTTCATTACATACATCAATACTTCCCAGTGTTTTTGAAACAATTAAATTAATATTTCCCGTTAAACTGTCTTTCATTTTCAACTTACTATATCTTCTATGCAAAAAGACAGTGAAACTGCGTGTCTATATTAAGGCAGCACCTTTGTGGCACTGTTCTGGGTCTGAGAAAAGTTGCTGCAGCGACAGTGCAAGTTAGGTAATGCCCCGTTCAGTGAAGGATGAGTAAGCCGGTTTGCAGGGGGCTGCAATCCCAACCTCTCCGCTGCTGTCGGTTTCTGTCCCCGCATGCAAAGTGGAATACACTTTATAACAGGTTTTAAAATTCTCTGTTCAGAGTAATTTAGACTTACTGTGCTAAATAGTAATAGTAATAATAATAATATGGAGAGAGAATAATTCTAGGTGTTTCTTGACATCACATTTTACTTGGCATGTTTGAAGTGGTAATCAAAATCAGATTTTATTTCTTTTGCAGAATCCAAAATACACTTTGATGCCTTGCAAAGTGTAGCAAGACTTATTCGTGTTCGTGTAACTTATACAGCATGCGTCACCGTACTAAGCAGTAAGTCATTAATGAGCATGCTGGATAAACAAATTTTGTGTTAAATCTTCAGAGGTTACCTGCTGTGGCCTCTGGTTTCTTTTTGTGGTTCCTCCGGAGCCTAGTTCTGACAAGGGAGGTTTAGGAGCATTTTGGACTTGTGCGTTCAGGACTGAGCAGGGTGGAAGGGAAGCAGCCACAATGGAACTCAAAAGTTTTACCCAGGTCTAAGTGACGGGGAAGCTCAGCGTGACTGAGGAGACTTGGCTTTTCACCCAGCCTGCCCTGGCTATAAAACGTAGTTCCTACATTTTCAGAAGAGAATCGAGAGATTTATGCTCTGTGAAACACAGAAATACTTCTCCAGGCATTCAGCTATTCCAGGATTTGAATGATCCTTTTTATGTATTGACAACTTTCTAACAAAGTCCCACACATTTCTGCTTTAAGAATCTGGCTCCTTCTCTGGCTGAAGTTTCATCCATTACCTTGTCTTTCTCTGCACATAAAAAGTCTGACCCTTAGTCAGGATGTTATGAAGGTGGCTTTGATTCTCCTATGCCTGTCTTTCCTAGAAGAGCGAGGGCTGTAGAAACACTATCTTGCTGTAAATGGTCTTTGCTTGACAGATGGTATGGCTCTTTTTCTTTACATCTGCTCATATTTTACACTCACCGGTTAGTGAAAAATCACCATGTTTGCTTTGCCAGGTGTTCTTTATAGCCAAACTCTGTTTGGGGTTGGACAGTACATAGACTGTGAAAGTTATTTCATAGTCCTTTGTTGAATCTGCTGTGTTTTTCCCATTATTTTTTTTTCCCAGAAATAACCTTCAGAACACTACAGTCTTAATGCTTTGTTATAAATTTCAGATCATAGTGACTGGCACACACATTAACAGAAAATACCGAGAATTAATATTGCACTGAGCATCAGCCAACATGTCGGGTGCATTGACACTGCCATTTTTGCTCGGATCAGAAGTGCACTTTTGAAGTCGGCCTCCCAGTTATCCTCACTAACTTTGTCTTGCAGTGATGTCTGGGCATACAAAGTGGATCACTTTCAGATTAAACTAAATCAGATGTTTTTTCAGAAACACATTCAGTGCGCTCCAAACACTGACACTCATTCTGCTGACAGGCTGAGAGAGTTGGGGTTGTTCAGCCTGGAGACAAGAAGGCTCCAGGGAGACCTTATTGTGATCTTCCAGTACCTACAGAGGGCCTACAGGAAAGATGGAGAGGGATCATTCAAATCCTGGAATAGTGTAGTGATAGGACGAGGTGGAACAGTTTTAAACTGAAAGAGGGGAGATTTAGACTAGATATCAAGAAGAATTTTTTCACTCTGAGGGTGGTGAGGCACTGGAACAGGTTGCCCAGGGAAGGCGTGGATGCCCCATCCCTGGAGGTGTTCAAGGTCAGGCCGGATGGGGCTTTGAGCAACCTGGTCTAGGGGGAGGTGTCCCTGCCCGTGGCAGGGGGGTTGGAACTAGATGATCTTTAAGGTCCCTTCGAACCTAAACCATTCTATGGTTCTCTGAGAGGACCAGATTACAACCAGTCAAAAATAAAACCCTGTAAAATGTTTGTGATGTGGACATCAGGCTCTGTAAGGCAACTGGTTTAGTCTACGATTCTGCCCCCACTGGTCAGCACTACATGCTAACGCAGCTGTAGCCACAGAGTGGCAGCCATGGTGTTTGCAACTTTTAAGTTTCTCAAGACCGTTCTGTGAGAAACACTGTCTGGTGCTTATTTCTGGAGCTGGATGCCTGGATTGTCATTCACACTGATTACTGTGTCAACCATTATGTCTTTCATCTTGTCCAGCCACACCCTGCTATTCACTTCCCTTTCAGTGTAGTCATCACTGTCCCCTCTCTTTTCTGTCCTTCAGCTTTGGTCGAGTGGATTGACCTTAACGACTGGGAACAGCTGGAGATGATGGTGGAACTAAAGAATCAAAAGCAGTAAGGACATCCAGGCTGAAAGATTTACGTTGGGTATTCAGTCTCACAGATGAAGTGGTTGAGAGCCTTCAAAATGGTGAAATGGTGATCCCTTCTGAGAACGGGCCTCCAGACAGGGCCAGCCGGGCATTACAAAATTCAATCTGGTGTTACAGAGGGAGCAGCTGATGGGACTATCAAGCCAGTTGTCAGTCATCATTCGATTTTTATTTTAAAGAGAAGTAAGCTTCTCCAGCCACTGAAAAGCTGGCTCCGAAGCACCTCTTCTGCCCTCCACCTATTCTGCCCCTACGGGATCTTGAGTTTGCAACCAACTACTGTAATCACAGAACCATGTAGTGGTCTAGATTGGAAGGGACCTTAAACACCATCTAGTTCCAAACCCCTGCCATGGGCAGGGACATCTCCCACTGGACCAGGTTGCTCAATGAACCATTACAACTATTTTAATGATCTCCACTCTTCATATCTCACCTCCAAGTTTGCTGAAAGGAGCAGGAAGCTGTTGTGATTCTGGTTTTGGGGTTGGGTTTTTTTTTGTTTGTTTGTGTTTGTTTGTTTGTTTGTTTTTTTTGGTGCACCAGGCTATGGAGCTCCCTAGCTGGTTAAAAAGGAGCACCTGAAGTTGAGTTCTCTTGGTGGGTGTGTGGTGGTGGCATCCTGCTGGTGGCCAAAACCTCACGAGCAAACCCTCTCCCCCGAATTAAACAAAACAAGCAGAAAGCTCCAAACGACCCCCAAATACTGCAGCATTATCATTATCATTATTTGGTGAATGAAACAGACCGATTAAAGAGCAATGGGCGAAAACGGGCACCGTCCCAGCAGAGCCGCCTTCCTGCGGCAACGCTCCCGGCGTGCCCGGTCGGAGGCTGAAGTCCGAGCTCAGATTGTCGAAGGGAAACGCAGGACTCGGGCGTCTCTGTCCCGACGTCACAGAGCCCGGGACGAGGAGAAAAATCGGATTAAAACTTTCCCGGATTGGGAGTTGTCGCCGCGTAGGTACACAATTATTCTTGGTAGTTATCACTGTCGTAGGTATAAAATACGTACAACGTTTTTGCGCACAGACGCACGTGCAGCCCCACCGGACTGCCTCAGCCCCCACGGCGGCACGCGCCCCTCTCTTCTCTGCCCCTCCCAGCCGCCGCCAACGTCCCCAACCGCCACCGCCCCGCGCGGGGCAGGGCCCTTGTCCCTTTAAGCCTGCCCCCGGCGCTTTACCACGTGCTGGGGGCGGGGCCAGGGGGGGTGTGCGGCGCAGCCAATGGGGAAGGGCGGAGGGGCGCGGCGCGTTCGCGTCTCCGTTTCCCGACGCGCGGCTGCCGGCGGCGCGGTGCGGTGTGGCGCGTCGTGGTGGGCACCGTCCGGCGGGAGGGAGTGAGGCGACTGCCAGCGCCGCCGGGCAGGCGGGCTCGGCCCCGCGGTCAGGTGACGGGCGGCCGCCGGGAGCGGCGCGGCTGAGCGGGCCGGCGCTCCCATCTCATCCCCTCCCCTCCCTTCGCCTCGCCTCCGCGCAATGCTGGGCGGCTCCGCGGCGGTGGGGAGGATGCTGCCGCGGCCACCGCCGCCGCTCGCCGCCCTCTGAACCGCTGCGAGAGGCGCGGCGGGGCCGCCGCTGGGGCGGAGCGGCGGCGGCAGGGGCAGGGCGGCAGCATGGCCCCCACCCTGCTCCAGAAGCTCTTCAACAAAAGGGGCGGCAGCGCGGCGGCCCCCCACGGCCGGGCTCCGGGGGAGGGGCCAGCCTTCAGGTGAGCGGCGGGGGCAGGGGCGGGCCCGGGCTCGCCGGAGCCGGCTCCACATGAGGCCCCCGCGGGTGGGGGGTGCCCGGGCAGCGCGAGGAAGGAGGGTGCGGCTGCCCCCGGGCGTGCCGCAGTCGCCCCGGGGAGGGGGGGGGGGGCTCCCCGTCGGCCGAGTTCCCGCAGGGGCCGGGAGGAGCGGCCCGCGGGTCGGGGGAGACACCGCCGCGCTGGGTGGAGGGGCTCTTCCCCCGCCTTCCTTCTCGGTGGGTCTCTCAGCCATTTTATACCCGAGCTGGAAGCGGCAGGCTGGGGAGCAGGGGGGCGGCGGGCCTTCTGTGCCCCGGCGCTCGCGTGGGGCGGCTGTGGGGACCCGCGTTCGGGTCTCGGCAGCGCAGGAAAAAAATAAATTAAAAATAAAAGGGCTTAATTGTTGTGACCTAAATGCACGTGCGCAGCCTGGTGACCCACGGGGCGTTAGGTACCTCTCACTGCTTGTGGTACCGCAGATGCTTGAAGGTGAGACTTAGTGGCTGTGGCTACTTCAGGGCTTGAATATGTCATCTCTGTCTGATGTTGAACTGTTCCTGTTCTCTGAACCCTCGGGGACAGCATTTTGCTCAGGCTGGTGGTTTGGAGCTTTGTTACTTTTAGCGTCTGTTGTGCTCACAAGACCCAACGGGTCCTGGTGAGCGCGGTGACTGTCACATGCGTGTCCGGTAAGTGCTGTGTCTTTTTTTTTTTTTTTTTTTTTTTTTTTCTCCCCTGTTCGGCATGAGTTGACTGGTCTTGTGATCAGGTTATATAGCATTTATTCACCTTATGAATGAAATATCTCCTTTCATTTGAAAGAAAACAAATATATTTTCCACATTTAAAATGAATGACAGTTTCCGACAAACTCTGTTATTTCGCCTTGTACTTAAAATCTTAGCAAGTACTCTGTATCAGAGACCAATGCTGTTAGTTCTAGTTTTAAGGTTATTGGATTTGTCAAGAGTCTTCATGAAGGCAGATTCCTTGTATGCCCCCCATTAAAATCAGTAAGATTGTTCCATCTGGAGTATTTTGCCAGGTTAGGGCTTGTATTTGTTTTCTTCCTGTTTCTTAGGTAAGATATCCCACACTCAGTTTTCAGTTTGAATAACATTTAAATGATGTAACACTTAAAATCTGTTATCATTAAAATACTATTGTAGGTACCCATCACTCTTTTTGTTCCCTATTTCCCCCCATTATCTTGTTATCTGATTAGTTTTTGGCAAACTTAAGGTTAATAAGGTTATTTGAAGCATTTTGCATGTGGGTTTTTTTTTTCGCCTGTTAGTAGTGCATTAAGTTGCTTCCTTATGACTTCTAAATGTGCTGCAATGCCTTTTCTTTCTTTCTAGAGATCTGTTGATGACCTGCAGGAGCATACTTCCTGGGTCATAGAAGCCCTACTACAACACTTTTAATAACCTTTCTGTTGAACAGTAATTTCTTTGAATGGAGAGAAGTGATTGGGCCTAAGTAAAAGGGAAGACTTAATCTTTTGGTAGTTCCTGTATTAAGCATATGCTCTTGGCCACTGTAAAGTGGCAGGATCATTTTCTGTTCTCGTGGCAAGCCTATACTTTTAAGGATTTTAGTTATTTTTATTCCCCTTGCAGGTTTTGGTTCAAAAACTTTTTTCAAGTAACTTTTCATACTTTTTTCAGGTACGTTGTTAGGAAGCTTTGCATTTTCTAATCTTGCCAGGAACACCAGGAGAAGCTCTGTTGCAGAGGGCCATCAACCAGGCTTGAGATTTGCCTGTAACAAGTACTGCGTGCGCTTGTTCTGTTGCCCCCTTCCCTTTAATAGGAGCTGAGGCTCGACCAAATGTCGGTGCTGCTTCCTCTCATGGGCTCTGAAGAAAACAGCAAGCTACAAGGTCCATGCTGCTTACCAGGGTGAGCTGGCACAACCTCAAAGAGCAAGAGAGATGTGGTGCCTGTAGCTGAATGTGAAGCCACAGGAAATGGTTTCTTGGATGCATGAGCATTAACATCTTAATTTGGATCAGGAGTGCTCTTTTAAAGAAAACCTCTCAATTGTCTCTACTCACTGCACTTTGGCTCACGTAGCCAAGTGGCTTCGGTGCCTAAACTGGATTCCTGTTGGATGGAATTAAATTAGAAAGTGTGCTCCAGCCACTAATGGGCATTCAGTCCCTGGGACAAGACTACAGCTGGTCAAAAGTAAAACCCCAGAACATATATAGTGTGGGTGTCAGGTCCTTAGTACCAATTAATTCCCTCTGTGGATCCTGTTGGGCTGCACTACATGTTCATGTAAATACAACCCTTATTTGCTGGGTGAGGAGATAGTAAACATGAGGTGTAGATGTTAATATAGAGCTATTAGGATAGTAAGACTTTCTACTGGCCTGTGCCTCACTTCAAAATAATGGAAGTATGAAGTGGTAGAAGGGTAGTAGTTAGAATTGTAGAATTTCTTAATTGTTTTTGTTTTTTAAAAAACAAATTCTAAACCAGTTGGAGAACAGATAGGTATTAGTGACATGATGTGGTATTTGTTCTAAGCAGTTTTATACACAAATCTTCAGCTTCTTGTTTCTGTTACTACTGCTTTTTGCTTCCCTTAACTAAAAATATCTATATGTGTGTTTGTGTGTATATGTGTATAGTGCATACAGAAAAATATATGTGCATACACAGGCACGTACCTTTCAACAGAGACACTTGAGTGACTGTAGTTCAATATATTTCTTTTTAGCCTCTAACGCTTTGAGGAAATACTAATTATTTTGTGTGCGAGAAACGTGTATTTATGTGGCTAAATTCCTCTAATATTTCTTATTTCCTTATCAAATGTTACTTCCCTTACAAAATTGATTTAGAGTAGTATGTACAGATTTTTGGAGTGCTACCAGGGTCATGTGCTCAGCAGAATGGGCTTAAGTAGGGTATTTTATAAGCACATAGTATCTGAAGACTAGAATGTCTCGAGTGCTAAGCATATATTTGAGTAAGGTGTTGGGGGACAGCTTTAAGGAAATGCATATGGGTTACAGATAGTTTGATTGTACTTAAATTTATATCAGTTCCTGTGTAACCATGTTTACCTGATTCTAGAACGAGAATTCACATTGGTGCTTTTCGGTGCTTTTCTGTACTTTTCAGCATTAAAGATTGACATTATCCTTAAACTGAGGGCTAAGGTTTCACACTAGTTTCAGTCTTTGTTAGTTTTTTTAATTAAGTACCTGTATCCAGGTATGTAAGAATGAAAAGAGATGCCTTGGGAGTTTTTAGGAAACTGAAGTGCTTCACTGCTGAATTTGTAATGTCTGCATTGCAACGTCTGATTTCTTTGATATTGGTATGTTTAGTGAAGGGATGTCATAAAACAGGGAATAATTTCATTTTGTGTGGATTCTATAAAAAGAGAAAAAAAGATTGTGTTATTTCAGCTGTGTCTGAAACTTGCAAACGGGCTGTTTCTTCAGCTTTAAGTATCAGCTGCTCCTTCTGGTGTCTGTAATGGAGCGGATGTCATGTTATAACTGCAGGATATCTATCTGGTAACAGTTTGTTAGCTTTGGTATATGAGATCATTTGTTTGGCAGCTGATACTAGTAATTCCTCTGGTCATAGCGCTGAAATGCTTGGTGACATCCTACTTGCTAAGCATTATTTTACAGCATTTATTACCAGCCTGGCAAAGTTCCACCTTCTGAATAAGGAAAGAAAGTGGTAGTGAGGTTTGAGTCTGCTTGCATGTCAGTTTGTTATATCGTTCTTAAAATGAAACACACCTCAGTAAATTCTTGTAGCCTAATTGGGTTTCTCTTGAGCTTCTTGCAGCTTTGTAGACATCCACACAGCAATAATGCTAGTGAGCGCCCATGTACGTCTTCACACACGGAAATAACATTAAACATCTGGTTTTAAACCCTTTAAAAAGCATTTGAAAGAAAATCACTATTTTATATGCTGTAGGAAGAGCAATGCGGCCCAGGGCCAGATCCAAGCATGGGGGCAGGGAAGGTTAAACAGCAAGTCTAAGCCAGGCACCTCTTCACTGACAGCTGAAGATGAGCCTTAAGGTGCAGTATTATACCTCTACTCTGTCATTAGCTTTTCCTCAGTAATGAGAGCTAAAGAGTAAGTTCTGCAGAAAGAGATTTATGACAGTCTCATTCAAGAAAACAGCTTAGGCAGTGATTGAAAGTATGGTCTTTTGACATGGAAACCACGCTTCCAGCCTGGCACTGTTTTGAAGGAAAACAAACCAACCCCAAGTCCTTTGGCTTTTGGGCTTTGCAGGAACCAAGGCCGTTCTTTCTCTGAAGTTGTTTGGATTTCTCCTCCTCTACACAGTTCTGTCACTGAACAACCTCTTGGCTTCCTCTAGCTTTGCTCTGACACTAACTCTTGTTCTCTCTTAAAGTTGCAAGAAGACACACCCCTCACCCCACCCTCAAATGGCTAAAACGCTGTGTGGAAATACGTAGGCTGCTGATGTTTTGAGAGACATGGATATACCTTGGTTATTTCATTTTAGTCCATGAAAAGATGCATTCTTGCCTGACTGATCAAATTGGTTACACCACTGGGTTATCTTATTTCTGATTTACATGTAACTTATCCATGTGGCATAACCAGCTAGTGGTGTGTTTTCTACGTGCCTGACTCTTAAATTGATGCCCAACTGGATAGTAGCTGCTTCAATCCTTATTCTTAGGGTATTTTTACTGTTTACATGTCCAAAACTGGGTAGGTGAGTACTGTGCCACATACTACACTCAGTAGAAAGTGTTTTGGGGAATAGCAGAAACAGAAAGTATTGGCGCTACCTCCCCTTCTTGGTAGCACAACTTAAAGCAGAATACACTACAGTCTAAAGCAATGATGCTAATGCTGTAGGGGAATATGTGTCGGTTGACATAAATGGATTTACGTGAGTGAGAAAACAGGACTGTCTGGGCCTGAAAAATGTGGATGTTCATTCATAAAAGCTGAATTTGTAGAGAAACATTTTAAGAGCTGATGCAGAGCTTTATTGGCCATAGAGGCTGGCTTCATGTAAACTTACATAAACTTTGTAACTTTTGTTATGTAAACTTAGTTGAAGTAGCAGAATAGCTTTATTAAAACTTTAGAGGAAAGGAAGGTGGAAGAGGTTTGACAAAAATGTTGTAATTGTAAGTTGTCGTGTCATCCCACTTTGACGTTGTGGGATGTTGGTGTTCCAGCACACAGTAGCAGCCTTTTGCTGTAGCTTTGGTCTGAACAGTGAGAAACAGCAGACCAAAAGCCCAGAGAATAGATGTGACAAAATAGCTGGGGTCAGAGGGGCCAGAAAATGGAGTAAATGTTTCCATAAAAGCAATTTATTTCTGGTTCTGGCATTTCAGTAATATTGAAGCTGCTGACAATTTTTGCAAAGAGAATTCTTTGGATTAATGCTGACTAGGTGTGCTACAAATCCTGGTGACATACCTGTTCCTTTAGGTATTTCTTCTGACACTAACAATCATGTGCTTTCATCTGTAATCTACTATGCAACTTGGTGACATTCTGGGGTGGCTTCTGTAGAAAAGTCTCAGTTTTATAGGCATGTGTTGTGTTTCATATTTGTCAACAGTTCTTTCTACAAACTACACCCTTGATTAAGAGCACAGAGTTGTCTTGCATGCTGCTTAGACAAAGTGTTATAAGAATGTTCTCATGCTATCTTAATTACCAGTATTTGCAATGTGAAGGTTTCCATGGGTACACTTGTTAGGCAAAAGATGAGGACTGCAGTTCTGTAGGGTGGTAGTTAACAGGCTTGCTGGAGAGTAAGCGAGGAAAGGAGGTCTTTGAATTGGGGACTTCTTGTGTGAAGGCAGCAAACGTGTCTGCACGTTTGCATGTGCTTCCTGCAATAGTGTCAGATTAGTGCTGGTCTGACTACCAGGCACGCACCTGGCTCTGCAGCTTTGCCTGTCATGAATCATCTCCTCTGCCTGTGCTCTGCCTCCGCTTCTTAATCTTCAGGTTCTTCTCCATTCTGCTTTCCCCTTTATCTTAACAGTGCTCGCTGCCTTTCTTGCCTCACTCCATTTGCCCTATTTGTGTGCGTTTGTCACTCGAATACTGTAGCAATGTCATGTGTTTATATACAAGACTGAGGTCACAAGACAAACTTGGGCTCCGAGTGTAAGGCAAAGCATTCTTCGGAGGCACAGAGAGGACTAGCCTAGGAGTTTTCAGTTAGAATGCCGGTGCCTTCCCCACTTCAATTAGGGCAAGTTTGGGTGCTTTTACATGACCAACAGCCAAAATATCTCTGTTTTGCCAGTCAGTATGCTTCCTGGATGTTGGTGAGATTCTTAGCATTGCACTGATAAAGGGGCATGATGATTTTACATCACACTTGCTGCTGTTCAAACTGACTCATGATTTTCCTTCCATAGGCTGCGCTGAAGTGAAACTTGAGCTGTGTATGATGTAATTACTGAATCAGTATGGAGCTTTCTCTGCAGCTTGTTCTCGCCTCAGTGCCATACACTTCAGCTTTTCTTCTCCAAGGTGCTCAGTGGAGTTTCACGCGTGCTAATGAAATTAGCTGTATTAAGTAAATAATCTGACGACATTTATTTACTTTTCTAATAGAGGTGCTAACAGGTTGAATTTCATATTAGCACTTTCAAATTAGAAATATGAACACTTTGCTGCAGTATAGCACTTTATATTTTATAATGAAGTCAGGAAGTTTCTTGCATAATAACTCTTAGCTTTTATTGTCATGAAGTTTACTGACTTTTATGAAGGAAAACAGTGGCTCGAATGAACTCAGTGCTCTGGTTTTGTGTGTTGAGTCTTTGCACTGAATTCTAAATCTGTATATTATCTCATACCTGAAATTGCTCAATTTTGGGGACTGGGTATATGAATGCACAGTTTCAGGGGTACGAAAATCTGAACAGGGTACATCATATGGTGTTTTTGAAGGAAATGCCAGTGAAAAAGATGTACAGACTGTTGAATACATAGTTCTAAGCAGGCTATTTTTAAATTGTTATTTTTTCGCTGAATGTGGATTATTTTACACAGTTTAATATAATGTTGTAATGTTAAAGCCCTCTGTGGTCTGGAAAAGACAGTTACGGATTTTTTTTTTAAACTGCAACTCAAAGGCATTAGCTTATGTTCAGAAAAATTTTTGTGTCTGTCTTCTGTTTTTCTCTGTGGGCACATGAGCTCGTCCCAACTAGTGCTGATCATCTGAGTGCTTGTATCTGTCATCTTTCCTTGCCTTTATTTTCACTTTCCCACAAAATGACCTAAAATCTTCACATTTAACACTCTGTGCTCTGACTTGCACTCTAAAATGGCCTGTGCTTTTTAAGACAAATCCTCTTATAGGAAAGGTCATGGGTCTTTTGTTTCTAAAGCTCTGGTTTGTTTAACGTGGCTGGGTTGAACAAGCTGGGCAGAGACCCATTAAGTTGCTGGAGAGGAAGGTTGGTGACCTGCTTGCAGGCACAAGGAAGAAGTGAGTTAGGTGCAGAAGCCGCTTTGCCCAGCTGTACAGCAGTGGGGTTTGTCCATGTCTGTTAAGGCTCTGGTTTTGGCAAATAGCCACAGTGGTACAAGATGCTATTGCGTTCTCCCATGCTGTGCTGAAATTGATTATTGGCTGGACATTTGTCACTTCCGTGGTAGTGTTGATAGAATAGGGAGTGTTGGAGCCCTCCTTGTTCATGTCTGTGTAAAGGTTGATGATATAACCGTCTCTTGCAGTAGTTTGGGTTAAGCTGTCAGACTTCATGCAGAAATGGTTATGGAAGGCTCATATGTTCTAGTCTTCAGCTGTGTTGAGAAGGCTGGAATAAAGAGCTGGGAATTGGTAAGCACTTCAGTTCACTTGGCAGACAACTGTAGTGACATGCATCTGAGCTCTTACTTGATTTTGGCTTTTAGCCTGGAGGAAGGTTGCTCTCACATGGCAGCCAGCTTCAGGAGTGCTAACCTCTGTCTTACCAACTGTTAAAAGAGTTTCTAAATCGCATCAAGTTAAAGAGTTGGAAAGATTAACCCTCTCTGATTATAAAGATATTTTGCATCTGGCTGTGGATATATAGCATGCTTACTAAGCGCTAAAACAATTTCACATATGATTCCAAGTTACGGTAACTGTAAAATGCCTATGTATTGCTGTACTGGATAATGGGCCCAGGCGTAGGTATGCAACAGAGAGGAAAATGAGAACAGAACAGTGTGTTTTGTAGGGGACATGTTCTTTTTGAAACAATCACTCAACTCAGTGAACCTGTGTATACATTAATACTACATCTGCCTGATTTCATTGTTCTCAAGCAGAAAACACCTGGGTGGAATGTAAAAGATGACTTGAACCTCTGAATTAAACCTTGTTTACTGCTTAAAGAAATAACTGTATATTTGTATTGAAACATGGTGTTGGCACGTGAACTAGAGGTCTGATTGAAGCAGTGACTTTTCATTTGCATTACAGAAGCACTAAAAGTTGGCTGGAGTGTAGACTTCATTAGAGTTGTATCCTTGGACCCTGTTTTGACGAGAAAAAGTGAGAGTTTTGTTTGTTTTTTTTTTTTTTAGTGAAGTTGTCCTGAATCTGTAATTGTTAAGAAGGCTCGTAGTGTATCTGTTCTGGTAGACTTCAACTCAGGAGAAAGTCAGGTCCACTATAAAGAACTTCTTACATGGTGTTTTACTGGGGAACACTGAAGGAGCTTTACCAATTTGTACCTTCTTGTGAGGAGAAAGGTTTCTAATTTGTCTAAATAGATAATTGCTCCATAAGCTTGCTGACTGAAATTTTAGTTAGTTCCTGTCACCGAATCTTCAATGTGTCAAGCATTATCCTATTGCATGACAAGGTTGCAACTGGCTCTTTTTCTGTGATTTTTATTTTTTTTTTGTCCAGATATTTCATGATTGACACGCTGCTATTTGGCAGCCAAATCTTAGTGTGTTACTGGGTCTGATCAACTGTAATCATGTATAACCTGGCTGTATAAAATTTAAGTCTCACGTAATGCCAGTATTTTTGAGAAAATGTTTAGGATCCTAGGTGAGTAGTTAGAGCGGTTGGACTGCTTTAAGGAGGAGGCTATTTCATAACTTAATGACTATTTATACATTCAAAGTCCTACGCAATTGGTGGTAAACACAACGTGAGTGTCTTGCAGCAAGGTTAGGTTTGCCCATGCCAGTCAGCTGCAGGACTGTGGTTTGTTTGGTTGGTTTTGTGTGTAGTCTTTTTCATTGTGAAGGTATTATGGTATGAGTGATTTAATTACCCTGATCTTCTGCACAGGGTCCTAAGGTGTAGTTCCTTTCCAGTGAAACTTGAAAATAAATATATGTAATCCTTCAAGATTCGGTGCTAGTTACTGGAAAGCTACCTTCTGTGCTATCTACAAGAGAGGGTTAAGGAAAGTGTTTTGGATGGAATAGACAAATTATCATAACAACAAGAGGAGCAAAACAGATTTTTGGCTATAACTAGTGAAAAATGCCGGAGCTGACGTTATATCCGTCCATGTTATCACTTCATTCAATCTAAGTCAGGATTTCCTGGCATTCATCTAGACAGAGGCGATGGACTTTGCTGTTCATGCTATAGCAACTTTTGGGTGATCAAGCATGGCTTCTTGTGTATGTGTTCGTTCTTTCCCATATCCTTGCCAGTTGGGTAAATCAGTAAATTTTCATAAATATTCAGCATACTTAGTTTTACATTCCCTTCCTGATTATTGCAGGGTAACTTTTCAGTTACAATCTCTATTTTAAAAGAATCGAAAGCCATCTTGCTCTTACAACAGTTTTTTAACATATCCATTTACAAAGGGCTCACCCATATTATGTTAGTTGATCAAAAAAACTGGGCTGTTTCAGCTCTCAGCACTGCTAGAGAGCCACATCTGATAACTTTGATTTCATATATTAAGAATTTGGGAGGGTGCACCTAGAACCAGGTAACTTTTTTTTTTTTTTGTGATGTGATGCTACTGAATATGCATTTTGGGGTTAGTTGAAACTGACCCCTTCTGAAGCAATGTCCCTTGGAAGAAGGGCACGGGTTCCCTGGGTAGCGCTTGCCTCTAGCCCTGCTTAAGAGTGTTTTCGTGTGTGGTGGGACTGCGTGTTCAGAACAAGGATGAGGAGGGACGCACTGCTTTGCGCACCCCTGGAGAGAGTACCCTAAACTTATTTGGCTGAAAAGTTTGAGAGAGAATGCTACGCCCTCTGAGGTTTACAAAGTCCTCTTGTGAATGTAGCCTTTTCATAGCAGGAGTGGAGGAAATCTGTAAAGAAGTTGTTTCTGCTTGTATGCAGGTGTGTTTAGTTACTTTGAGCAATGGTGTTTGTGCATGTTTTAGCAAAAGGAATATTTTTCAGGTAACTAGAAAAAATTGGGGGGGGATGTTGAACATCAAACATTGTTTGTATCTCTATATCAGTTGGCATTAATGTGTGTTTACTTATTTCTAATAAATAATATTGTTTCTTTGACATGTTTTTTATTTTTATAGTTCAAAACTATGCCTTTGAACAGGGGCTTGAAAGCTGCATACAGACTTTTTCATTTTAAATAAAAATAAAAAAAATAGAGCTTTAGAGAAGAGGGAGAAGGAACAGGAAAGAGCAGGCAACCAAACCCATGCCTCAGGATACCATCCCTAAGGTGTGGTGGTGATGTCTGTGCTGGTCTGCTCATTTACACAGGAGATAATAAGGTCTGAGATCTGTCAGTACTTTCGTACAGCGTGGAAATGCAACAAGAGCTGGTACAGTGTTTTAAGTACCAGATTCTGCCTTGTGTTATTGCTTAAAATTCTCCTTCAGATGTGCGATGTGTAGTTCTGCCTTCTGTTCAAGAGAAGGTGGGGAAAAGCAGAGGCAGTAAAGCTGGTAGGATAAGAGATTTCTATTCATCTCATTTTCTGGCAGAGGCAGTTCTCGGACGTGCCTTGGCAGTGTCTGTATTTAGTAGCTGTGTTCCTGGACGCTGGCCCAGTCACATGGCGCCGCTGGAACAAGTGACATGGGAATGATGCGTTAGCCGAGAGCCGGCGCTGCGTGCTGGAGGAGGTGGGGTGGCCCGGCCGGCCGGGTGGCCTGTGGCCCGTGCCCCGGCCCTCAACAGAGGCTCTGGACCCAGCACCGCTTGCTCCCGGCCAGCTGCTGCCGTTTGGCTCAACCTGTTTGGCTCCAGTGAAAGCTGGAAGTTGGTTACTGGAGGTGCCTTTAAAAAGATAAACAGGAAAAAAAAAAAAAAACAACAACACCCTAAAGAGTGTTAAATGAACAAGTAAACTTTCAGTTCTTTGAAGTGATAAAGACTATGACTATGAAACAACTTCTGCAAAATACTTAGTTTAGATCAGCTGAGCTCTCCTAGCTGTTAGAAGCTGGGGGGGGGGGGGGAGAATGGGGTGCAAAGGAGAGAGCTGATTAAGACTATGCAAGGCTTTCTGTACTGAGGAAAGGACTAGATTAGGTGATGGATCTAGGGTACTGACCTTATTGCATACTTTACCTTTCTTTGTTTAAAGTCCTAGTTTAACAAAAATAAACACACTTTTCTGAAGGGTAAAACACAATTAAATATATGCACTTTTTTCGTGCAATGGCAAGTCTTGAGCTCCTCTCTTTGTTAATGAGGAATTCCATTTCTGGGGCTAGCAACTGAGAGCCCTCTCTGTGCTGTTTATGGTACTACTTCAAACACATTATTGTTGGCTTTTTTGTTTGGTTAGGTGTGGGGTTTGTTGTGTGGTGGGGTGTTTGGTTTTTGGTTTGGTGTGTTGTTTTTTTTTTTTTTTTTTTTTTCCCTACATTATCACTGGGACACAATGAAGCCTAGCTCCCAAACTTCTGACTTGTAGATAAGGCAATGAACAGTGCATCTAAACTTATGAAAGTTGGCCGAGTTGTGAAACACTGGTTTAGTAGGCTATTCCTGATGTTTGTGGAAAGCTGATGTGTGCAATTTATGGTGACTTTAACTTGGATAGATCTGTTTGTTAGCCTCTATCAGGTGTGTGTGGGTTTTGTGGTCATTTTTTTTTTTGTGCATGTGTGCGATGGTGTTGCTTTCTAGCAACAAAGATGGTGAAAAATGCTTCCAGCCTTGTAAAAATACAGTATATTCTCCTTCCCTAAGCAGGGAATCTGTGGAATTCTAACTTCTCAGTGAACAAATATCCAATGTTGTTTTACTTTTTATATAGTATCGTAGAATTTTTTTTTAAAGTAACCTTTCTGTACAGTGATCTGATATAGAGAACTTGATTTTTCTCCACCAGATCGCTTTCTACAGGAAAATCTGAACTGAGAGAAGTGCTGCAAATAACATGTTCCTTCACTTGTTGCATGACTAATCTGCAATGTATCCCGCCTAACTTGTGTGAAACTAGTAACTATGTATCATGCTTGAACAAGGTGGTTCATCTGAGGTTAATAGTGCTTTACCATATTAGGAGTACTTTAAATCACTGTGGAAAAAGAATGTGGTATGGCATCAGCACAACTCTTCCATATCCAAGGTTTTAAAAAGAGGAGCAGCAATGCAGGGTAAATATTTCAAATTGGGAAGGAGGAAGGGAACCTGCATCTTCTATACAAGCTATTCAACGGACCGAAAGAGGGAAATTCATCATTAAACAATCCAAAATAGATTCCACTTCACCTTTAAACATGTGTTTTGGCAGTCATCCTGAATGTCTGGGACGTAGCTTTTTTTGTGTATCAATTTTGCTAAGTGTATGTTTTGCAAAAACAAATGCTTATTGAAACAGCAGGTATGATTCAAACTTTCTGTTTTCCTACGCTTCTCTAGCCTGCTTCTAAAGGCTGTTTAGGAAATAAAACTTTATGGGGTGGGCTCTGCAAATATTCTGTTAGCTTTGAAAACGGTGCTTAAGTTCTAGTGGGCAGTGTAACTTTTACAGAAAATTATTCTTAATTAGATAACTCCATTGTATATATCGCCTCTTTCCCCCATCCGAAACTTTCTTGCTAAAGTATTACCTTGAGTTGAAATCATTTAGGCAGTTGTCTCGCAGTGGAGATGAAGGGCAGGAAACGACCTACAAACAGAGCAGGTGACATGCTGTCACACAGCCTAGAAAAAAAGAGTCATTAAACTCTGCTTCCCAGAGGATTATATCTGGAGAACAGGACACTTGCTTCTTTTTCTGTATTATCTACTCCTTGGACTCAGAGGGGTTCCATATGTGCCTTTTGCCACCCTTTCTTTTTTTTTTTTTTTTTTTTTTTTTTTTTTTTTTAAGTAGCTGTTCTGTGGGGTTTTGGTAGTAATTCCCCAGGTATTTGGGGATTTATAGTGTTCTACAGATGACCTCACCTACAGGTGAGGTAGTGTTGTGAAGCACATCTATTTAGTGAGCTTACAGGAGATCCTAGTTCTGGTCTCTGACGTGAATCCAATATTGTGGTCATTAACTGAGTGTTTCAGAATTTTGTTTTTGTTTGGGGACAAGATAGAACAGAAGTGAAGGCTATCAATTGCTGATCTTAGACTAAGTGTAGGAATCTGGCCATCAGTTGCTTGTTTCATTTGCACTTCAAAGGCGACTAGGAACCCTGCTGTTTAAAGTAGTCCTCCTCAATGAGGTGAGGGCTAGGAGTCACCCTCTCCTAGATGGTTTGGATAACTTGAGAACAGGCCAAAGCTTTTCACTTGTTTCCCTCACTTGGGAGGAGGAGTGATTGTGATCTAGTACTTGTCACTACTCTGGGAATTGAAACTGAGCTGCTTTTTGTTGCTATAGGCTTCTCTCTGCAACTAAGCAAGTTATTCCACCTGACCTTGCTCTAGTTTTCTGCTTGACTTTTGTCCAGTGTTTAGAAGTTGGGGTTTACTGAGATTACAAAATCCTTTTAAGAAGGGTGCTGTGCTATTTAGCAGGTAGCATGTAGCAACGGGTTTTGAAATCTTACTGTGTTTTCTAACTCTACTGCTGTATTTCTGGGTGACCATTAGTGAAGTTATTTTCCCTTTTTAATCTGAAGGGGAAATAGCACTATGGCTGTCATCTTATAAAATGTCTAAAATTTTACTGATGGGGGAAAGAAAGCTGTGTAAGACATGACAGACATAAGCAGATGTGTATGGATAACTTTTTTTTTTTTTAAAGCATGCAATGGGGAAGAGGATTTTGTTCTGCAGTGAAATTGCCTGAGCCTGAACAAAACTGACAGGTTCCGTTGTTCTCTTTAAAAACTTAGATGGTCTTGGTCAGAAGTATTTTATTAGATATTTTTGTCATTAGTATTGCCCTTAAGTTGTTTTGATAGGCACATGACTATAAATTCTCATCAACCAATTTGATGTCTGTGACAAACTTCTTTTGGTGGTTGTTTTCCCTTCTACTTTTTTAAAAAAAACTTTTCAAAATAATAGTTTCAGATTCTTGGCCAACTGTAACTACTGCTTGTCCTTCAAAGTAAAAGCATTACAGTGCAGAATATGTAGTGTGTTTCTTGATGTTGGTCACTTTTTTTTTGCCACCATATGGCAATGATGACAGATTCTTATTTGCTCCTAAGCTATATGAGGTTGCTAGGGGTTGTCAGATGACACTTGCTCACATGAGAGCCATTAACAGGGTGTTGTAGCCAGTGAACAACCTTGCAACTAAGGGCGAGTCACTGCAAAAGCAACTATGCTTTTTTTTTTTTTTTTAAGAGGCCATATGGTTCAGTCTTGTGACTACATAATTGCCAGCTACCTAATCACATACCAGGAAACAAACATAGTTAAAGTCAATATTAGCTGTTGTATCTGCTACAGCTTTGTGCCAGGCGCGGTAGGAAAAACTCTGACAGCAGCAAGAGCAAGGCTATGATGGCTTCTGAAACTTGAAAGTCATGTCTACTCCTCTGTCTGGAATAATTGCAGCAGTACATTAGCTACAGCTGTCTTTCTGCATTAATGGCTTTTAGAATATATGAAGAACTCTTTGCCTTTTTTTCCCCAAACAGGAAATTCAGCGGACCATATTCCTGTCTAGGGAAGAAAGCTGATGGTAAATTACCATCGTTAATGGTTGATCTATAGTAAAGAAATCCGCTTGAGGCTGTATCTCTTCAGAGGGTATTTAGTTTCTTTGAGGGAGTTTTACAAGAGGATTTGTAGCAAAAGAAAATGTGTGGGGGTACACCAAAAGCTACAAATGGCACAGGGGGACAAATTGAAAGAGCAAGAAACAGCAATGATGTGCCACTTGGAAATAATGTCTCTTATACCAAGTTGGATGAAACGATTAGAAAACCTTTGAGAGACCAAAGTGTCAACTGTGTGAGCAAAGTGACTAGACTGCTGCAAAACAGGTATGCATGAAACTTTTTTGATATATATGATTTTTGACAAAGAATGGACTTTTTAAATTGGTATTAGATTTATAATCATGTGCCTGAAAGGCTGTTTTGTAAATAATTGGAAAAATTCTATTAGAAGCTTATTCTTGCTGGTGATGGTAACTGATACTCCAGAAAGTCTTCCCTGTAGTTTGAAACTGAATCTACAGTCTCGACTCTGATGTGTAAGATTTATGTATATGCAAACTGAGGCATGAAGGATAATTGCTTTTCTTTTCAGTTAAGGTTAAATAATTTTGCCTTCTCTTTTTAGTTTTCTAATTCATTCCCCTCTTATATTTTTGCCACCTCCTGTGTTAGTGGGTCCAGTAGTATCAGTGTTCAGAGCAGGCAGGAGAGAATGCTGTGGAGGAAGAATGCAGAGGGGAACCCTCTGCTTTACTTGTAAACGACTTCTAGATCAAACATTACATCAAAGTAATCTGGACTATGAATATTGTTTCTTTGACTTTTGTGGTGTCTTTTTCAGATGTGTGCCAGCACGTAACTGTGTTGAAAATGTGGTGCAGGGCAGCTTTTTCCAAATTCTAACACCCAAGGGTGTTATAACAAATATTCTACATTCAGGATTGCTGATCTAAGAAGCAGAAAAATATAGATAGCTGTATAGGTATGTTTCAACCTTTTCATTTCTCTAGCCTAGAGATGTTGCACTGAAGTACTGAGTGGTTAGTCACTTTAAAAAAGGTTTTAAGGTCAGCTGAAGTAGTTTTTGAATGTAAATGAATAAGTCACTCTTCAGTTATTGCATGCATGCTGATTATTATGAAGGTGAACCAAAAGCTTTCTTTGTAAAGATCAGGCTTTGGAGTTCTATATTAACTGAAAATACTGATTCAAGGCAGAATGGGGCAAAATTTTTGTGAATTTTTTCCAGAAACAAATGAGTCAGCTTTCTCCTAAGTAAGAGAGATCTCCTTGCCTCCGTGTCTCTTATCTGTAATGGCAGAAATGTTGAACAAGCCAAAGAAAAGTAGCTTATATGCCAATTTAAGAGAAAAAGAAAACAAGCTTAATATGGAATCTGGGGAGACAACTTGCCAGGATATCTGTAAGCTGTTCCAAACTTGTGGTCTTCTCTCTCTCAAAAAAAAAAAAAAAAAAAAATTATCCGTAGTGTTTTAGTGTCTTTAGTAGACCTGGTTTTCCCGTTGTATGAACATAGACAGCTTGATTTTATTTATTTTGACTTGAAGATGATGTTTATTAGTTCTAGCATCTTCCACATGCAGAAAAGATCCACTCTGAAGGTGAGGCTAGATAATCTGAGCTCTTCAAACAGACTGCTGATGAAGGGAGTAATCATATTGCCTCTTCTTCCTTTGCTTTCTGGCATATTGCTCTTGTCCTTTTTCCCTTTGGGCTGGCCTTGGCCTTTCCAATCCTTTTGGAACTGGCTCCCCTTAGGGAGTCAGTTCAGCTAACTAGGCAGGCAGAAAACTGGCTCGGGAGCAAGAAAACTCAATTAACATTCTAACTAGCCTCAATACTTATTTGGAATGTATAGGGAACGCTTTCTTTGTGCCCTTTCCTAAATGTACAGGAGGGATGAAGTCAGTGTAACTCATGCTGCCACCAAGAGGTGGAGGTTCCACTGCCTTCTACTTCTTGCTTTCTTTTTCCAGCTCGGTTTCTGATCAGCTTTCATGTGCTGGGACAGACTTGTGCTGCTGCGGAGAATTTGGTTAGCTTACAGAAGGGTCCAGCAATTACCAGAGCAGACATGAGTAATAGGAAGGGTCACGCAGTTACAAAAAGAGGAGAAAGGATATGTGGGGCTCTTATATTTGTGGTCAAATAAGAAAATATTATGTTTGGTCAAAATAGCCACGTTTAACCTGAAATATGAGTGTCTGCGCAAGTTCATGTTAATTTAATTCAGCTAAATTTTAAGAATATGCAGGACGTGACATAATGCATTGTTTTTAAGCCAAAGTGAAACATTTCAGTTAGCTGTCACTCTTTACTTCCTTACCTTTCTGGGATGTAATGTTATCAGAAGCCTATTTTGTCATTTTGCAGTATGTTGACAGTCAGGTGGCTAAAAAAAATAACCCTACTATAGTTTTATTAATTTAATTTGTAACATTTATTTTATAAGTCACTTAGCGATATGTATTCCTTCAGCACAGATCTTCTATCATTCTATTTATTAACTAGTTCTTAAACAGGAATTGACTATGTGAGTTTGTTCTTGTGTCAGCAGAATGAGAAAATTTATATAAACAGGGCTAAGGCAAATGATGTTTCAGTTAGTGTTTAGTGAAACTTATTTTTGAAGGCTTTTTAAAGCTGACTGAAAGAAGCAACAGTTGTTATCCAAAAGTAGTGATTGTAGCACACTTCTTCTTGCTAAACTTAGAAATATGAAGCTTACCCTTGGGATTATGGAGTTTTGTTATCAGAAGTAACGCTTTCAGCAGTAGGTACATGTGCAAAACGACTCATATAACTCTCGCATAGCTTCGTTCAGTACTTATGTATGGTTGGGTAAGCTGGCTTAGACAGAAACAGAGAAAAAGGCCACAATCAACAGTGTGCCAGTTTAGATTTTATGAAATAAGTATAAGGAAAACAACTGAGTCTTGAGACATGAAGTAAGAGAGTGTCGGGAGTGGTGGTGAGGAGCTGAAAGAGCATGTCTGATATGAATAAATATTGATATTTGTTATAATTGGACATGGAGTAGACTGTTGGAATCTCATAATATGGTGCAACTGGAAAATAAAGGGCTTTTTGTAAGCATGTTCAAGGTTTGCTTTCTAGTCCAAAAGTGGAAGAATTAATAATTTTGTTACAGAATAATGTTCAAATTGTGGTGCAAGCTTTTCACATAACACTTTTAGAATCTCCTCTTTCCCCATCCTCTACTGATCTCCCACAAACGCATTGTATTTTTTTTGTTGCCTTGAAGTTAACATTAGTTCATATTGTGGCCTTGGAGGAGGAGGGGAAAGAGTCTGGTATCTCCTTCACTGTTTTTGGAGGATAGAAATAGATATCCCTTGATCAAACTTGGTGGTTGAAATTGATTAATGAATTAAGAAATAATTGGGCAAGGTGAACCTGTATGCCTATAGGTTGCCAGTGAGCAAAGGAGCCTTTTTTCCTTATGAAAAGACCGGCTAAAATATTTGTTGCCTGTTTCAGATATTTTGGTCTTACTTTTTAGAAACAACTGACAGAAGAGTGAAAGGTTTTTTCTTCTTAGTCAAACCTTAAAGCTATTACTTTCTAACATCTAAAGGAACATGTGTGATGGTTTGTGTTTTGTTTTTTTTTTTTTTTTCATTAACTGATATTTTGTGTAAGAGAATCTTATCTCTTTTTCAAAATCCATATGTGAAGAAGAAACAAAGAAGCGCATGCCTTTCAGCATTGCTAAATAAGCAAGAAGCTGACACAGAGCTAAGTAAGGTTTGGGGGTTTGGGTTTTATGCATGTGAAAACGGAGCTGACCAATGAGTTTGTGTACTGTCTGTGTTCAACACTCTGCTTTTAGGAGTTGATTGAATACTCCTGCTGTCCCTGTTTTGGGGGGCTATAGTATGTTATATAAGCTGGCTTAAACAATAAAGGGTGGAAGTACTGTAAGCAGTCTGCTCATCAGCTTTTGTGATTGGGGGGAAAAACATCCTGGTCATCTGACTAGTCTTGGGCCTGGTGCTAGATTCCACATGGATGTAAAGAGACTATGGGTTTATATATGCCTGTATAACTTGCCTATAGATATGCTTGGTCTTATCAAATGAGGTTTTCTTCTGTAACGGGTAGGACTGCTGCAGGAACTGCATCTGTGTTCTGGGTAATTCAAAGCTTGAAAGCAAAGACTTCATTAAAACATATGTTTGATATTTGGTTGGTACTTTAAGAAGAATTATCTGCAGTTACTTCCCTAGATTTGGTCTATTAGTCACATAAAGCTCTCTATGATAGATTTTATGTAACTTCTTAGCTTGTTCTTGTCCGATACTAGAATCTGTTTGAAGTTTTGAAAGACTGCAGCAATCTTTAATTCTAGCATGTTGTGTGGAAAAGGCACCACAGCAGGCTGTTAAATTGGCTTCTATTTCAGCATTTGTTATAAAACCCAGTTCACGTCTTATACAGAAGTTGGCACTGCACAAACGACACGAAGTTTGCTTTAGTGCAGAATGTGGGAGTTCACCTGTTCATAAAGAAACCTAAATTCATGCAACACAAGTATTGAGCATGCTTTTATCAACGGTAGGCAAATGCAGGGCTGGATTGGCTCAATTCGGGTCTGAAATGAATCTTTCTCAGTTTAGACTTGGAGTCCTGTGGCCTGAACTATGGATCCTGCTGTGCCAGTCCTGTAGATAAGTAAGGCTTTGCTCTTGCATGCAACTCAAATTAAGGCCATAGAGATGTACCTTTTCTTTGTCGTTAAAAGGAGGGAAGACCTGCGGCCTTGTTAAGAAAGCAGCATTGTTACTTCAGATGTTGTCTGTTGCAGAAAGTCTCTAAGTAAATAGGTGGCTGTATAACTGAAGAGGTATTGGTGTATCTGGTACTAAAGAGCATCAGATTGCGGCAGACTGGAATGAAGTCTATTGATGGCTGTGACTTCTCTTGCATTCTGTATAACTGGATTTTGTAATAGCATTGCACAGGCAGTGGGCTGAGAAACTCGTAACAGACTTTTAAAACAGATGGTGTGGTTGCAGTTCTCTGTATATGTGAGGTGTGTAGGATCTTTGTTGGGCAACTATCAACAATGGTATCAGGTCTGATCTCATGCGGGTTGACTTAATGCTGTGACTGTCTTTGAAAGGGAAGACTTGAGAAGAAATCTACCCGGCACTCCTAGCATTTTGGAGGCAACATGTTACAAACAAAAGTTTCCCCACTGTTGATGGTAAAACAGCCTTTAGCATCGTTCCATGATCTGGCTTTGATGTGTACTGGACCCTTGTATATTATGTACATAGAGTATATTTGTATAAGATTACCTTACAGTGGAGATAGGTGCCTGGCTTCTTCTGTTCCAAGGTATTTAAAAATAGAATAAAACCTTCCAGATTGATGAGACCTTTCAGCTTTGAAAAAGGTGCCTATTTAGGCTGATTTTTCTTTCTAAATACATAGAAAGGGGAGTTGATCTCTGAAATGCAAGTTGAAGCACAAAGAAGAAATGAAGCTGGCTTTACTTATAATGATTTAAAATTTGCAAGTCTCTGAGCGTACTGCTAAAGCAGTTGCCCATGGTTACCTTACTGACTCTAGCAGGAGTTGATGGTGTTTACCTCACTATTGATTTATGGCTGTTAACAGAGCATGGAATAAAAGAAATAGCTTCAAAAATTCTTGTATTTCAGCTGTACAGAGATTTTTTTCCTCTTTCCTCAGTTCTCCACTTCCCTTCTCTGCAGGGCATAGTTTGGGAAAATTCCTAAATGAAACATTTTTTTGGTGGGAGATCAGTGTGGCCTTGACTGAAGCCTGTTATGCAATTTGTTAAACCAACAGTTGTACTCTTGCCCCCTAGATGCAGTCCATCCAGGTCAGGGATGAGGCAATATGACTAAGCACCAGTGCTGTGTGGCACTGCTTTATGCAGTAGTAGGTTTTTTCCATTAATTCCAGCTTGTCAGCTACACAACATGAAATGCATTTTCTGTAGCTGAACCCGAGGCCAAGCAAACCTCAATGCTCTGACATGCAGACCAACTCCCTTTGGAATTAGGAAATAAAGTCTCTTGCCATTGCAGCCATGATCAGTTGTGCTCCTCAACCTCCTGTGGTAGCGCAGAGAGGCAAGTTGTGTGCCATGGTGTATCTCTGAGGAACAGGCAGATTCTGGCTTGAGAGAGTTGTTTTGCTTCAGGTTGAATCTCAGTGGTATCTTGGTTTCATCTACTAAATGAGTTTCATCTTAGTCGGAGATCAAGTCTCGGTAATCTATAATTGCTCTGTAAACCCTGAAACATCTCTGAAAAGAAAGGGGGAAAATAATGGAACAACATAAACCTTGTCTTTCAGTTACAAGAATTAAACTTTGGAAAAATCATAACACATTGACAGGAATAGGTCAAAAGGAATTGGGTTTGGGTCATTTAGAGGAGAGAAGAATGAGGGAAGGGAGTAAGCCTTGATCTTGTGAAAGGCTGTAGTAAAGAGGATGGTAATCCGTTGTTCTTTATTGCCACTGAGAGAATTGCACAAAATAGTATGCCTACCTTACAATAAGGATGATCCAGACTGTGTGCGGAGAAGGGAGTAAATTTAAGGGTAGTTAAGCCCTGGAGCAGACTGCTGGAGCAGTTTTGTGTTCCCTTTCTGGAAAATTTTGAAGAGAAGTTGGGTGAAAACTTGTCTGGCTGTACCTGCCTGTGTATGAGTGACACCTCGCTTAGATGCTCCTTTGAGTTCCTTTTTGGTCAGAGTTCTGTGGTTACAGCCTGATTCTTCTAAATGCTGAGTAAAAGATGTATTTGCTGAATACCTGTTTCTTCACTTAAATAAGCCTGCAAAGTAGTAAGCACACTATTTTAACATCTTGTGTTCATAATCTGCAGCTGGTCCTCTTCAGAGTTTGACTTGAACGAAATCCGCCTGATAGTTTACCAAGACTGTGAGAGGAGAGGCAGACAGGTCTTATTTGATTCCAAAGCAGTCCGCAAAATTGATGAAGCTGTGGTTCAGGTATGAAATGCTAATTTTGCTTTTGTCCTACTGCTCTTTTGTTTCTCTTCCCAAAAGCAGAAATTTTAATATGACAGTGTCAACTTCTTAATCTTCCTTGTGATCTTTCACTTGACCTCAATTCTGTGATAGCTGCAACAGGAGTGTGTTAGATTCCAAAAAAACCTATGAACTCATATCTAGTATTTGGTATTTATAGTTAAATGTGGTATTGGAACTTAACAACTTAGACCTGATTTGCTTTCAAACAAAGCAATCCATACCTCTTTAAACTGAGTATTTCCTCAGCCTTTTTAATGTTGAGTGGCATTGCTTTTTGTTGTTAGCCCTGGTTGTGCAGTCCCATTGTTCCAGTGATGTCTAGCATGTCTCTAAATGTGCTTGTCTTCCTTTATTTGGATTAGTAAAGTTGTTGGCTTTATGTGAATTAAAACAACTTCGCTTACAACCATGCTGTAATGTGTAAGACTGGCACGTGGCAATATATGGCCACTTAAGTTTTTAGGACACTCATAGAAGCAAGAGTAGATGCTGTCAAGATGCAAATTCTTTGTGCTGTTCTCCAGGCACAGAAATTGTGGAGTAAAGCAAAGCAAACTTGAGTGATTTTAAGACAAGTAAACCAGTAGTATTTTATGTTTTGTGGTAGTTTTGGTTTTTGTTTGTGTGGGGTTTTTTCCCTACTGGCTCTGTGTTTCTCTTCTACATTAAATTATTTCAATTTTTTTTTGTTTTGAAGTCTTTGTTACAACTAGCAGCTTCAGCCTGTCAGACTGGCATGGCTTATTGCAGAGTCACTAGCTATGTATGAATAGTTGTGACTTGTAGAAATTGCCTATGAAGGTGCTTAAAACCCAGCAATATTTACTTCAGTCACACTGCAAATATGCCACTGTGCCAAATCAGTAAGACTGAGCATCATCAGCTGATGACTGATCATCTGCTTAAGAGGGTAAATGGGTCAGACTGGTCTGTTGATCTTGCTCTCCCTTTTCTTCTCCTCCTCCTCCCACCCCCCATGGAGGTCATTACTTTGTATCTTAAAGTTGATTAAGAACACACAGTATGTGTGAGAGAAATATATTTCTGGCTTCATTTAAATACTCAAATTATTCCACTTGCTTGAACACTTTGTGTTAACTACAAAATGTCCTATTGGTAGCTCTATGCAAGACTTAAATAAAACAGTTTATAACCTCCCTCGTAACACACAATACCGGCTATAATCTGTTTCCTAGCCAGTCGCTACTCTAGGTACCCTTTTAAAACAGCCGAAGCACTTTGAGTGGCATGGCAAACACATAGATGTTAAAAGTGATCTTGAGTGTTTGGTCGTTTGTTTGGTATGTTATCAAACAGCAAGCCTAAAACTTGATTCATTTAAAGTCAAGGCAAAATTACTCTCAAGCTCAGTCGTGTTTAAACTAAAGGGAAGAAAGCATGTGTGTATACTGTGCACTTATCTCTTTTCCTGAAATACAGTAAAGCTTACTCACGTTGAATATTCAAATAGATTGTTTATCTCCAAAGTATACAATAAACTTACCTGGGGGAACTAGCAGGTCTGTATTCCATTTAACCCTATGTTTGTTCAGTATACTGCACTTCTTTTCAGTGTTCTTAATCTAATCTCCAATTCATTCTGCAGATGGCATATATCGGACCACTTTTATTAGGCATTTTTTTGTCAATAGCTCGCTCATTCATCACGTGACTACTGACACTGGTGCATTTCTAAATCCTTAATGACAGTCACATTGGGATTAGATAAGCGATAGCACATAAATATTATGCCAGGAAAAGCTGCACAAAAGGAGTGCAAATACAGGATAAAATACAAAAGTCCAGGATTTCACTTTTTTTAGCATGATAGTAGGTTTATTTGTAAATTGGTAAAGGAGATCTACTATCACTGTAGTTTAAACTCAACTTTTCAAAAAAATGACAGATCATCTGCTCTACTTTTCTTGGCTTGCTCTTTTTCTTCTGCATCTTTCCTTTTACCCATTTCATCATTTTGTCCTTGTGACTTGACTATTCTGAAACTTACTACAGTTATTGCACTGTAGTATTCAAAGTGTTCATCTTGAAAATCAGTCTTGTGGAATACTGGATTCTACTTTTATTTCCATTTAGTTTCCTGTTATCGTTCCTTTCTCGTCTTGCTGAGCCCAAAATACGGCTATGACTGCTTTTTACTAGCAGCTACGTTATTTCTATTTCTTTTTGCCTGCTTGCTTGTTTTTTCCGTAATCTATCTACGTGTACCCTGTTGACATTTTAAAAATCTTAGTTGATCTCTGCCAACGCACGTTCCCAATGTGGTAAACCATGCTGGTACAAAATGAGACTTATAAAAAATACACTTCATTCTGCTGTGCACCAAATGAATGAATGCTTACATTAATACACATTAAATATATGTTCATTAAGGGGGTTTTAATTTCTTAAATATATAAAAAGTTTGAGTGTGAGGTAAACTTTCTAAGTGGTTTTAATTGCTGCAAGGTTACAGTTTTGCTCCCTTCATATAAACCATTCAAGTGCATGTGAGAAGTAATTTTGAAATAATGTGGCCTTTTTAACTGACATCTAATGGACATTGAAATGGGAGGGGGGCAGGGGGAAGCAGCAGAAACTCATTAGGTTTTGTTCAAGAAAACTGTATTAAGCAAATCCCAATGAATGAAATGCAGTTTGTCTTGTGAAACATGTATGAATAGCGTTAACGTAATCAGTATCTTTCTGAGACTTCCTTTGCACCTTTCTGATCAGTTCTAGGATTTTGGTAAAACAGAGAGACTTGAGAGTAAACTTTGAATTAAACAGTCATCTGGATTTAAGCATTCATTTGCTTGCTTTTTTTTTTTTTTTTTACACGACTCCTTTACAGGTTTAACAAATAGATTTTATAACCAGTAATTCTATGAAATTATGCATTATTCACTCCTTGTTTTTGCTAGTTGTTATTCTGTTTAAGAAATCTGTTAATCAGTTGCGTAGCAAAAGTTATATGTAATTTGAGTGATTAATTGTGCAAATGATTACAGAAATTGGTTTGTAAGCAGCTCATAAGCTGAGATTTTGTTTACAGAAACTTTGGGAAACGTTGCACAGAGCAATTCATAACAATTGGGAATGATCTGCCAGTGAAACTTTGACTAATTACTCTGTGTGTGATATTATGAAAACTTGACTGATAAAATAAACATGAGAGTAGATCTGTACTTTCTCTGATGCTGGTCTTTTAAAAAATCTCTTAAAACTGATACTTTTTTTTTTAACCAAATAAGGGTGTCTTTTCCATTGCTTACCTGTAATTTAAGAAAAATCTTGCCATGATATGTTTACAAATGGAAGTTCTCATGTTTACTTTATTTTCGTCATACTGCTCTACTTTTACACAGAAAATGTCAGAGGATGCTTCTATAAAGACTTCTGCCAAGAACTGCCAAGCAAGCAATGGGAACAACAATATTTCTTCCCATAGCCCCTTGATAAGCTGTGTGCAAAATATCAAAGAACAGATACCGAAGTATCAGGTAATGTTCATTACTTTTCTTGCTTTTATTTATCTATTTTACTGAAGAGTTTTGTATCTAAAAGCCTTGACTTGCATACACTGAATGACTAGTTATGCTTTCAGTATATTACAAGTTAACATTAACCTTGAGAAATCCACCATATCTTTAAAATCTTGTAGAGTAAGAATGTGTGGGTACATCTTAACCTTTTGGTCTGCCTTGGTCTTTCAAAGAGTTACTGACGATATTTAATAGCATTATTATTTGTGAAGGTCATAAAAAGCACTATACCATTCTCTGTTCTTGTTTTGAGAGATGTCTACCTGTGCTTCAGATCAGTTCTGAAGAAGCTGTTGAACATGGTATATTAAAAGTCCCTTCAATCTGTCTTACTATAACATGACATTTTTAAGAGAACTATTTTTTAGGTACTCTGGCTGTTTCTCAGTAAAGGCATAAACATTTCGTCTAGCAAAATGTGATTTGAAGCATGTATAGATTAAGGCGGAAAAAAATTATATTTAACTAGAAAGTAAGAAATTTCCTTCAAAATTAACAAAATTCTCTCCATATTTGCTATTGATGATCAGTCTGAAACAAAATAAGAAATCGGTCTGATTATATTTTGGAACACAGTCTTCACAAATTATTTTCCAAACAAATATGTTTCCAAGAAGCTTTCTATAAGGGCAGGGAAGGAGAATTTACTCATTTGGATGAGGAAGACTGTTTAATGTTTGGGGATTCAGACCACAGACTCTAAGTCCTGTGAACACCTACAGGTTTCATCAAACACTCTCTTATATGGGAATGTTGCTGGACACAGCTATTTCTTTTGGAAATGCAGTACATCTTTTTTCCTCTTTCTTGCCTTTGGAGGTCCCCCTGTAACAAGGTGTAACAATGCCCATTTAGTGAGCAAAACAAAGTGCGTCTTCCACCTGTACTTACTTTACTTGCATTCAGTGTGTTAGAACCATACAGGATCTTAGTCTGCCCGGGAAAGCAAAATGTATTCTCCATTCAAAATGTAGCACTATGGTGCTATATTAAATTGAAGTATTATGCCAAGTTATTACTGACTTTGCTCTTCCCATCTTCTTGTTTGTGTAGTACACCAGACCAGCCTCTGATGTCAACATGCTTGGAGAAATGATGTTTGGCTCAGTGGCAATGAGTTACAAAGGCTCCACCTTGAAAATTCACTATATACGGTGAGTGTCCTTTTCTGTGATGCACTCTCCTGTCAGGCGCTTGGAATTGATGACTCACTGAAATGACTGTTTATCCTTTCAGCTCTCCCCCACAGCTGATGATAAGTAAAGTCTTCTCAGCCAGGGTAGGAAGCTTCAGTGGAAGCAACAATAAGTAAGAACACTTTTTTAAATTTTCTTTTCTTTCCTGCTCAATGCAGTTGTCTTTCCTTCTTTTCTCCTTTTGTAGTCCTTCTGTCACTGCTTCTAAACTTGCCTTAGACAAAGTGGAAAAGTCTAGTAGAAAATCAGAAATGGCAGCTGGGGAGAAGCCAGGTCACCCAAGTTTACAAAATAAAATCTCTGAGTTTCTGCTGCTTAATTCGTCTAGGACATGCAATAAACTTCAGAGGTTAGGGGCTTTGGACCATCAAAGCCTCTGTCTCTTCCTGCTGCCAGAAGGGTGAAGAAGGGGTATATGTTAAGAAAGATTTGTGTCCCTGTACCCCACTTCTGTTTCCTTCAACAATGACAAGAGAGATGCTGTTTTTCATCTGTTCCCTTTTTCCTTGTCCCAATATGGGCAAACGTGGATAAGCTGAATCCCAAATGTGACATTCAAAAAACCTACTGGTCCTTGAGTTTGATTGTAAAGTTAATCTTCAGCCTTCTTTTTTCCATACAATGAGCCTAATTCTCAAGCTAATATTAATGCCTGTTGATCGTATTCTTAAGGAACACTGGCTTTTCCCCCTTTTTTAGCTTACAAGATAGCTTTGAATACATCAACCAAGATCCTGGTCTGGGAAAGCTGAGCTCAAATCAGAATGGTTTGGGAACCTGTCGCAGTGGAAGTAACTTAGGTAAATATTTCCAGGTTCTATGTCTTTCTGACAATAAGGTCATCTGTTCGTTCAGTTTGGTGTTTTTTCCTATGCATCACCTTCTTTCTTTTACTTTTTTTTTTTACTTTTTTTTTGCATTGCATTTTCTCTACATTGCTTTTGTTTCCTAGGTGTGTTACAGCTGTGTAGCAGCAAACTGCTGCAGGGTGTGTCTGAAGGAGGTCCCCTCCGGCTCATCCGCAGTGCTTCTTTCTTTGCAGGTTTGTGTGGAATGCCAGCCACAGTGTGACCCATCCATATGCACACACAAATCCAGCTCCTTCTGGATCCTTGCAGGACATACATAATTACTCTCTAGAAACAGAAAGGGCTAAAATAGTGGCAACAGATGTATCTGACTTATACTTAGAAACCTTTCTGCCAAAAAAAATAGCTGTTAATGGCTTTTTGTTTGTATTTCTTTTGTAATTACTGTGTTTAATTTTAAAGGTATTTTTATGCAGTGTTTAATAATAAATGAGCCCTTATGTTTCTTAGAGAACTTATGTTTGTTTCCTGGCTTATAGCTGGTTTCTTGCTAGTGTGCAGGTGTCTTGCTGGTGTACAGCTTTTTCTTCTCTTAC
The DNA here is from genome assembly GCF_965231255.1 of Vanellus vanellus. Lineage (NCBI taxonomy): Eukaryota > Metazoa > Chordata > Aves > Charadriiformes > Charadriidae > Vanellus > Vanellus vanellus. The sequence goes on from NC_138909.1 coordinate 38,977,944, forward strand.
CTCTTGCTACTTTTTTGTAATTTGATGGCAGATATTCAAAATTAATTCTTGAGCTAAATCTGGGAGGCTTTAAGGTTTTTTCTTTAACAATATCAATTTCTTTAACTCTTAAAACTTTAAACTACATAAAGTCTCTGTTTACAGGCATACTGATGACCCATGCAGGTGGGTAGATCTTAGGTCCAATTAGTTCTGTTAATTGCAAAAATATGAACTGAAATACCAATGCGGTTTCTTCACAGCCTTTGCAAATCTTGCATGCTCTACAATTTGAGTGATGCTGCACTACTAACACTTCCATGTAATACAACATAGGCTGAATGTTTCTTTCTGTGAGGCTTTGTGGATAGTAAATCTCTGCTTGGGGAGTGAATCAGAAGCTTAATGGACCTTGTATTTGTCTATTTCATTTTAATGTTAACCTGTGTAGAATGGCAGTCTTGCACACACAAAAAAAGTCAAGGTGGGGGTACCACCAGCTCTCATTTTCAAAGCATATATGATTTTTTTATGATGTAGACTGCATTCAGATTCTTAAGCTTCTTAGATGTTTTTAGATCGGGGCAAATAACCAACTTCCTCTAGTAACATGATACTCAGTATGGGAACTGTTTGCTGCCACCTCTGCTCATACCATACTACTTATTTGGAGTAACAGTACAGGATGTAACTTTGCTGTTTTATGACCTTTAAACTTAAACACTTTTTTAAATGCTGACAAATAGTATGATGCGTTATGTAATATTTTCTATTGATCTGATCTGTTTGTTTTAGCACACAGCACGCCTGTTGATATGCCTAGCAGAGGACAAAACGAGGACAGGGACAGCGGCATTGCTCGATCAGGTATCTGCTGTCTGTCTTGTTTGCCTGCTTTTGTAATTACAATTCTTTGGTGCAGTGATTCACCTGAAATATAGGCACCGTATAACCCATAAATCCAAAATTTTTTTGGATCCGCTAAGCGTTTTTCATTCTGCGTTTGCCCCGAGCCTTAATGCAAGAATATTTGTAGTGGTATTCTTTGTTTACAGCCATCGTTTTGTGTTCTTAACCAATTTATAATTTGGAGAAAGAACTGGCTGAAGCCTTTACTAAAGCAAGGGAAAAGATGTTTTTCCGCTGAATAGGAAAAAGGAGACCAGGAGATCTGCCCATTGTAATGGGAGGGCAACACCTCTTAGGACGGAATGCTTTTAATGAGAAGACTTGTAGCATGTTCTAGTCGGGAAGATTTCTGGCTTTATGAGAAAAGAATGTCCTCATGCAGTGAGATTTATTTAAAGTAATTGTCTGTCCTGTTGCAAGCGAGTTATGTGAAAAAGATCAGCAAGCAAGAGCAATATTTGTGGGAATTTTTTCCCAGCTAGAGTATGAACAGAAAGAAAAATATTTAACCAGCACTCTTTCTAATTCAGTATATGTGGGGTTTCTTGCTTTCTTAATAGCATCTCTGAGCAGTCTTCTGGTCACTCCTTTTCCATCTCCAAGCTCTTCATCCTCATCTTCTAGCAGCTACCAACGCCGCTGGCTCCGAAGTCAGACAACCAGTCTAGAGAATGGAATTATTCCAAGGTGGTGAGTGCAACACTTTACTACCAAACTGCTGTTGTATGAAGAAATTTAAGCTAAAAAGGGCTTAAGCCTCTTTTCTTTAAAAGGACAAATCCTGTCATTAAGTGCTTTCAATTCAGTCTAACTTCTGTGCATGTTACATAGGATTGCCAATATGAAGAAAGATCACGTTTTGCCTGAACGTGAACTGTAAGGCCCAATTTGAAATATACTTATTTTTATTGAATGTATAGGTGGTGTCTGAAGCCACATTCTAGAAAGCAAATTAAACTGTGTCTGAAGGAGCAGAGCATCCTGTTGAGACAAAAGGGATTGTAACAGCACTGCTGCCATAATTACATTATACTATGATGAAGTCTGACTAGTGAGCAGTTACTGAAATTTTGGAGTAATAGCCCAGGACGACTCTCTTGGCTGGTACAGGATGTTCCTGATATGACTTCTGCCAAAACAGGAAGAATAAAAAGAGCTGTGATCAAAAAGCTTGGCTTCTGTTTTGGAATTTTATTAGCTTTTGTAGCTTGGTGGCATAACAAAGCATGGAATGCAGCAGACCTTTCATAGCTAATAAGCAAATTCTTCCCTTGTCAGTTGCAAAATAGCAAATGGTTCTTGCTGATCTGCTTGTATGTACTCATCCACCTGCACCCAGAGACAGCATGGAATAGGTGGAGAGCTGCAACAAATTCCTACTGTTTGGCCTCTCTCCTTCAGTGTTTTCAGTTAAGAGGAGTGTAAAAGCTGCCAGTTAAAATATGTGGTCAGTAAAAAACAAAAACAAACCCTCTTTGAAAAGACTTCTTTCTCTAGTGTCAACACTCAAAACTTTTTCCTGGATATTCTTACTAAATCATTTTTAACATGAAGAATCGTGCAGTAGTGCTAATGTGGCAGTCATGCTTCCTAAATCATGCTTGCAGTTAAGAATAAGATAGTAAACATTTTGCTTTCAGTAAATTGAAGTACTTTTTAATCTCGTTTCCTAAAGAAATAAGTCTCAGAGCAGTGCATGCAAAAAAAATTTAAACGTTTAGGGTAAATAAGATAATTTCAGCCCAGTTTAAGAAGAAGCCAAAGTTTCACAAACAGAAAATTTCCTCAAAGTGTTACAAAAGTAACGCATTGTTTAGAGGAAAGTAGCCTTTTTGGGACGCTTTTTCACTATAGGGAGCAGGTTGTGTTTCTTCCACATTGGAGAATCTATCCTGGGGAAAGATATTGGAAACAGGAGGTTATTTCCACTATCTAGAACTACTTGTGAAATGGGGTTCTTCCTAAGCCAAAAAGCCTCTTCAGATACTTGTTTTCTGGTTACTTGCTAGAGAAACAGTAGGCTTCTGGTTGAATACTTCAGTGACAGCAGAGTTTGCACTTCAGCTTGTACAGCCAAGATTCTACAGTCTCTGTGACTGATGTTTTAGGCCAGTAGCTCACAGAAAATGAGATGTCTAGCTGGAACTCCATGTAGCCAATTGGCAGGCAAGCTAGATTAGCAGCTTTGCTGAAAAGGCTTCTCTCACAGACCTAAATTCTTCAATTTCTATTCCTGGGAAGCAGTACAAAAGCTTGTGATGTTTCTTAGATGCTGACTGACCATCCTTTCCCAACTTCCTTGGGAATTTCTGTCTCTGCATGAAAGTTCCTGAAGTTCAAATGAGGTTATGTTTTTGTCTTGAACTCTGGTTTCTCACAAGCTGTTTTTTGCTGGGGTTTTATTGTATGTGTTTTTCCTGTATTCCTGGACTCATACCTCTATGATGAGAAACTTCTGTATATTTAACTTTGTCAAACCAATTAAACTGTAAACCACTTATTTTTAGAATGAACTTAGAATGAATGCTTAGCATTCAGGCTTTCCTCTTGGTAATAATTTCATAGTGGTCTGTAAATGCCACAGGCTCCATTTCAAGATAATTCTGATATGAAAAGCCTTCAAGCTTTTAATTACCACTCGCTGATATTGCAGTCTGAACTTAAAAAGAAACTCCAAAACCAAGCTATTTCCATATGAGTCTCCATTCCATATGTCTCCGTTTGCGTTCTAATGGCTTTCTTGTCTGTCCTTACCCTTCTTCCCCTATGACTTCTCAGAGGATTAAAAGCCATTATTCAATTAAACATCCTTCCAGAAGACATTTTGATCATACTATTTTACTCATTAATGTATATACTTTTTAAAGATGTTTTTTCAGTGAAATTGATCAAGAAAGCAAGAAAAAATAATAGTTTTTGAAATCCAGCAACATCAATATCTAGCACTGCAATGCAAGTATTTATGGAGGAACAGGATGAGGGGATTGCTACCCTTTTGTATAATCACAGGAAAAACTTCTCCTGGGCTGAGACTTCTGGGTATCATCCAAATCAGTTGTCTGTAAAAAGGATTAGCTTGGAATTTAGATCAGGTTGCTGTGGAACTTGTCTAATTGAGTCTTGATAATCTCCAAGGATGGAGATTCCACAGCCTCTCTGGGCAGTGCCCTCTGGTGTATTGACCATTTCCCCCGATTTGGCATCATCTGCAAACTCTCTGAAGGTGTGTTTTCGCCCACAGGACAGGCTGATAATGAGGATATTGAGCAATATTGATCCTACTATCAACAGATGTGTAATATTGAAAAGTGGCATAACTGTTGAAAGAAATGTGACAGAACTACCACGTGAATAAACAGAACTTGGGGAAATAATAATGGTTGCGAAGTAGCCACTGTTTTTGTTTTCTGCTAAGAAAAAATAACATTTAAAACAGAAGTATATCCAACTTTCAGCTAGGCACGCATGTATTTGTAGGCGTTAAGTTTGTGTTTTCACGGTAATTATTAAGTGGTGACATTCTTGTCTTCAGTTAAAATAGAAAGTTTTATTTTGCGTGGTTAAGTGCCTTAAAACATCCATCTTAAGATGCTGGAACAGTACAGGTAGCATGTTTCCCAACTTCCCTCATGAGCAGCAGTACAGATTCAGTAGCATCGTGGACATACTGCTGAGCACCTAGGCAGGAGTTTGAGTACTGGATGCAGTTCACAGCTCTGAAATTAACTTTAACCTTTTTTGCTTATGATTTTGTGTGTTGTGTCTCCATTCCCTTTTCTTAATCTCCCTTAAAGATAAATGCAGAAGGAGGGATTTTGTAGTAGCTCTGTTTCAGAGGAAAGTGTTCACATTACTTAAGGAGCTGGCCTCTTTGCGGGTTGCCTGCCTCCTATCTGAGCAAACATCGGTCCTATCCATCAAAACATTGCGTATCCTTTGTTCAGGAGACAGGTGACAGCAGTTTTACGTAGGCAGTCAAAGGAAACTTAAGAATGCATTACCCATACTGTATAGAGAGATATGGATAGAAGATTAATTACCTCTCAGTACATCTGTAACTGTCCTAACAAATCTGTCTTACAGGTCCACTGAAGAAATGTTTAGTATGGCTGATGAAAGCTGCAGCTCCAATCCTGCAATGGTTCGGAGGAAAAAAATTGCAATCAGCATAATCTTTTCTCTGCCAGAAAAAGAAGAAGCACAGAGAAACTTCCAGGATTTCTTCTTCTCTCACTTTCCTCTTTTTGAATCTCACATGAACAAGCTGAAATATGCAATAGAAAAGGTACAGAATACTAGCTTGGCTTAATGTGGAAAAATGTGTCAAACAGAATGAAGTATTCTAGAATCTGATAGATGAAGAGTGGGAGAAGGTGCGTGGTTTCAAGCTTCCCTCACTCCTTACACATGTAGGCCTGAGCCCAGTGTAAAAATTCAGCATTTGCTGAAAAAGAGGTGCAGTTTCTTTTCCAGTCAGAATGAGAATGGACAGTCTTATGCTACAGGTGGTTTTTCTTTGTCTTTCCTTCTCACCATATTTCATGATGAGGTTTTCTTGACTCCCTGGAGATTCTGGAAATCATTCTGTCCTTTCATGCTTGTCGCTGTATTCCCCTTACTGTCTCAAAAATGTTCTCTTCTCTCCCCATGTCCAGTCTTGTAGATTGGTCTCTCATGAGGTGGAGGGAGGTTGGCAACTATTGCTGTCCTGAGTGGCTGTGTAGCACTGGGGCTAGATTTTAATTATTTTGACAATGTTAATGAAGCTTAAAAAGGTGAAGAATGCAAATCCTTTAAGAAGCTGTTTTGTGTCTTTTACTCTTAATCAAGGCCATGATCTCATGTAGAAAAATAGCAGAATCCAGCCAAAGAGTGCAGGTTTATATTAGCCGTGTCATGGATGCCCTGGGAGAATTCAGGTGAGTTGATGGAATTCTGAATTATAAGGAGAGCTCTTCTTGTGCTCCTCTAAAGATATTTGTCACTCCCAGTTATAAGCAACTGAATGCAGGGTCTTGTAATTTAGCCAGTCTTGAAATTAGTGTGAATGAATATTCTGTGTTGGGTATTGAGTAAATGTGTTTAGAAAACTTTAGCAAAGCAGCTCACCCATTTTCAGAGTGAGAGTAAAAGTAGTTCTGCTGCACTCACCTGTACCTGGAACTGTCAATTAAAGTCTTTAAGATCTCATCAAGAGTTGGCTTCTGCTGATACCTGTGCAGATGAGTGGATTGACTGTTGTATTCAGGCAGATGAACTACTAGCCATATGTGCTGAACACTGGAACTGACAAGAAAGTTGCTGTCAAAGGCTCTCTTTTTGGTACTTCAAAGGAAGGAATTGCCAGATGCCCAGAAAAGCAGCCCAGGAGAGGGAGAGGAGGCTTTGGTGGGATGGAGTTTCTGTATGTTTGGAATGTGGAATCAGATCATTGCAATGAATAAATGAGTTTTATTCCCCCCTCAAAATGATTTCCGAATAGATTCTCTGAGTACAAATACTCAGGGGAATGCAAGAAAGGGAAGACAAATATTTGAAGACACTAAGTTACTGGTACACTGAATTAAACAGACTCGTGTTCTGGGACACTAGTAACTAGTGTGTCTGGAAAACTGTTCCAGTTTGTTTAGTTGCCTAGATCTTACAAAAAAAAAAAAAAAATCGGTGAACAATAGAAGAGAAAAGGGACTACTTGTATTTGCAAGATTGAAAAGTGCATGTTCACACTTACTTTTGGGGGAATTTTCTTTGAACAGAGTTACCATCTGGAACCTATATTCTGTTCCAAGGATTGCAGAGCCTGTGTGGCTTAATATGATGTCCAGCACCCTGGAAAAGAATCAGCTATGCCAGCGTTTTCTTAAAGAATTTACGTTTCTGATAGAACAGATCAACAAAAATCAGTAAGTCTCCCCTCCCCCCTCCTTTTTCTTAAAAAAAGAGCTTGTGTGCTTCCCAGTGCATGTGGATGTATTAAGACACTTAAGATATTCTTTTGCTGGTGTTACTCTGGTCATGTTCTTTTTCCTAGGTTCTTTGCTGCTTTGTTAACTGCGGTGCTGACATATCATCTGGCTTGGGTCCCAACAGTCATGCCGGTTGACCATCCTCCCATAAAGGCCTTCTCTGAGAAGCGCACATCACAGTCTGTGAACATGCTGGCAAAATCCCATCCGTATAACCCTCTCTGGGCACAGCTTGGTCAGTAGGAAATGGAAAACTGCAGACTTCTTTATAACTAGCACCTTGCTACACCCACTCCTCTTACCTGAGAGCTACTTGTGACCCAGATCACATGCGCTGATTTGCCTTGCTGTAAGCTGGGCGGAGCTGCCAACTGATGTCTTGCACCTGATTAAACAGAGTATTTGGAGGCCTGTTTGCACAGCCTGAGTGCTCTGCTTTTTTCCTTGGTCCTTTGTTGTCATCCTGTTGTGCTACCTGGTTAAGTAACTTGGTATATGAGTGTTAAGACGGTGCAAGTGCTGTGAATGGTCTGAGCAGTTTGGGAAGAACAAGAAGGAACAGATTGGATTGAGGGGAGTTCTCTGGGCCTTGGAGGCCCTTTGTAGTTGAAACTGCCCTGGCTACCTCCTTTTATCTCTTTCTCACAGAGCTAGGATGGACACCAAGACAACAGAAGTCTGACAACTGGCAGTACCTCCATTCGTTCAGTTACGTGAGTGGGCTTGGGCCAGGATCTTCTTTCTATGCCCGGCTACTCAGGCTGTTGTTCTCTGACAAATACTTTGTAGCTTATAAGCTATCTTGATACATAACTGCTGTCAAATGGGTAGGTGAGTGAGAGCTGAGAGACTAACACTGCCAGTGGTGAATCCTTGGAAAATTGCTCCTCTTGGCAGCAGCTGTGAGTCAGATTGGCCTTAACTTTAGATGAAATGCTATATTGCCATGTAAAGTAACACACATGCACACTAAAGCAATGGGCCCAAACCACGACACTTTTACACTGTACAACTGGTTGTGTTTCTTACTAATTGTCTCTGTTATGTTTGTTATTCTCGGCAATCTTTATGAAACTAGGAATTACTACCTTGGCTGTGTAGTTGTAGTGGAAGTGTTTCCTGTTTTAGGATGTCTTTAAAACGTTATGCGGAGGAGTAATGGATTAGACTTGGAGGGGAAAACAGAAATTTGCTCAGTGTGTTGGGGATGGAGCCAGGCCTGGGGTTATAAAAACCAGCTGGACTGGAGGCGTAAGATCGGCAGTAGCTCTTGTGGTCGCTCCCAGGAGCCACCACTGGTGTCTAGTCCAGAATCTGTTTCTCTTCTCACCTCCCCAGGCTGTAAGTTGCTACCAGCATTGGTCTAGCCAAGTTCTGAGTGCCTGAACTCAAAATGCTTTCTCATTTTCTTTCGTTATAAAGCCCAAAAGCCATTATCAGGTGGCTGCAGTAACTGACAATGAAAGTAAGATGTTGCCCTCTGCTGGTCTGCTTCTTCAGAAGGGGGGGGGGTGGGGGAGAATAAAATAAAAATTAATGGGCCTTAGTGCTTTAAAACGGAAATTGCTTTTTATTAAGGAAAGGATTTTGATGTACCTGTTTTTCCACCTTCAGACCTATGTTTTCATTACATAGTTACATCAGTATGTAATTGTAATTGATATATAATGTAAGTACCACTGTCAGGAAGACATAATACTGTCTCTGAAACATCAGCTTCAATCTGACCGTCTTAAGAGTAGGCATTAGTATGTTTTGAAAACCACAATTTTAACTTTTTTTACTGTCTTACTAGTATTGATTTTATATCAAAGTCAATTGTGCAAATGAACACGAAGCCTGAATCTGATTTCCATAGCAACTGTGCTCAACTCAAAAGTAAAAAGATATTTTCCCATTTCCTTTCCGAATTGCTAGTCCTTGTGGCGCACCAGGCATTGAGGTTAATTCCAACTGAGTAATATGAAGCCCATTTCCCATTACTGAGGAATTAATTTGCTGGCATGTTAGGCTACGGAGCTAGTTGTAAGGGTGTTCTTAACTGGGGGAAGACACACTGATGCTACCACACAGCAGCCTTTCCAGTGCATCACTGGCACCCTGGGAAATGGCAGATCTTGGCAGGGGAGACAGTAAGTGAGAGCAGTGGAATCATCCTTGTTTTGCAGGAATGGAGTCAGGAGCCTTATTCCTTTTATGTTCTGTATGGCAAAGAGGCGGCTGGGCATAAATGTGTTCTTTGGGTTTTGTTTTTTTTGTTTGTTTTGGTTTTGGTTTTTTTCTCCTGTCTTAGTCTCATATTGAAACCAGAGGTCCCTTTGCCCTTGGTAGAAACTTGCCTGAAGCTCTGATTATGACTTTCATTTAGTTTTGCTTCTTGAGGTCTAGTACAAAATCCTGGTGGCAAACTTGGTCCAGAACATTTGAGTAGCCCTGAGCAAGGACTTAACACCTAAAACAAACTGGTAGATAGCAGGTAGCTGATAAAGCCTCAAACCAGAGAAGCCTGATTTCAAGTTGGACACTTCAGTGGCTAAAGAAAATTGAGCTTTTGGTGCTTGTCTCAGCCACAGTTTGGTTAGACAGAGACAATTTAGTGGGTGTTTTCTAATCGGTGTCAAGTGAAGACAATGGGGTTAACTCAATGGGGTAATAGACATTTCTTGAGTTAAACCATCATAGAGCATATGAATGTTCCCTTATTAGATGGAACAGTTGAACATTCTCTTATTGGCTATCTGTTTATTTCTCCAAGAACTTTGGGGTAGAAACCCTTCAGCTGATAGAGGATTATAGGCAGCTGGAAGATAGTTACCACTACCCCAAACAAGTATCTTGAAAGTAGGAAATGTATGACCTTACTTCTATTACAAAAGCAGTTATTCAGGATAAATGAGCTAGCAGATAAGCAGTTCTTGGGGGGGACTCAAATTGTCTCGTAGTACCTGCCTTTCACATTTTAAGTAGTGAATATATTTTCTAGTTCTCCGCTACCCCCTGCCAAAGATAAATGCTCATGTTAGTGAGGCTGACTCCAAGTATATAGAAGTGCACGTGCCATGCCTGATAAGGTAGTTACATGCCTCTTTTTTCAGAAACTTATTTATTAAGCTAATATTGAATCCTTTTTTGCTTTTTGACATCTTGGTCCTGAAAAATATAATTTAGATTTTATCTTTATGAAAATTCCTGTTTAACAGAAAAAAATGACTGCAATAAAACAGAATAACTTTGATGTAAAAGAAAATGAGTAGAAAAACAGAAAATAGTATAGCTGGCTTCAGACTTTAGCTGGATCTAAATTCCTTTTCACCCCCTGTAGTGTCAGTTTCCAAGTGATAATATCTTGTGAGCAGCATTTAAATAAAAACCTTAGTGGCTTTGATCAGAAGGAAACTGAGTAATAGCAACTAATCCCTCACAAACCCACCAAAACACTTCTGGACACAAACTGGGTATAAGAAGTGCTAGTGGACTTTTGTTATTCTTCATTTTAAACTTCTATGAGCTTACTGTGAAAGAAATTAACTGTCTGATTTGTGTCCGTAGTAAATGCTGTTTCAAAATGTGTTGAATTTAAACAGTATAGTTTATATTGCAACCCAACATAAGTGTGTGAAATTTTTGTTTTCCTGCGTAGGTGATCTCTATGGTGCCATAGGCTCTCCAGTTAGATTGACTCGAACTATTATTGTTGGAAAACGCAAGGAGTTGGTGCAGCGCTTGCTCTATGTTCTAACTTACTTCATTCGGTGCTCTGAGCTGCAGGAAAATCAGCTGACATGGAGTGAGAAGGCTGGGGAAGGAGAGCAAGTGCTAAATGGAAGCAAGATCACAACTGCACTAGAAAAGGGAGAGGTAGAGGAGTCTGATTATGTGGTTGTCACTGTTAAAAATGAACCTGCTCTTGTGCCTCCAATCCTACCTCCAAAGAATGATGGAAGTAAGAACAATGGTATTGTAGAGTGCGTACATGACCCAGAAAGCACTCATGCTATCCCAGCATCTTCAAAAGAAAAGAGAGAAGCAATAGGAAAGGCCAGTCAGAACTCCGAAGTGTCTGTTGACTGTCTAACTAGTAGTTTCCATAAAGGAGCAGCTGATGGTAGGAAAAGAACTGTCACTGATACAGGAATCGTATCCTACCACTTTGAAGAGCCATCTAAATCGGAGGATTTAATGGATATAAAGAACAAGAACCAGAACGAGAGAAAAGTGGAAAAGCAATTGTCTAGTAGGTCATCTGCCTTGCCTTGTCCTGAAAGGTCTGGCCACAGGAGTTCACACTTAGAAAAGGTCACCTTTCATATTGGGAGTTCTGCATCACCAGAGTCAGACTTAGAAACTCATAGAAGAGAAATGGAAGAAAATCTGAAGGCATTCAGAAAAAATCCAGAGGTGATACATTGTGCCTCAAGTTCCACAAATCTGACTGTGGATGCTTCCCAGAATCAAAAAGAAAGTTGTGAAGCTGTCTTTATACCCTTCAGTAAACGTAATGTTTGTTATGCACAAATCCCACCTTGTGAGGGGAAGGAGAGTACACTTAACCAACATATGGAAAGTAAAGGAACTGAAATGAATTCAGCAAACACAATATCTACTGAACCACTTTTGCCCACAGATAACATAGAGACTGTAAAATTGCCAAGCCTGAAAGAAACTAGAACTTTGTGCTCTGGCAATCTGGAGAACTCTTCCCTTGGCTGTGTAGAAGTAGGTTCTGCTGTCAAACAGGATTCCCCTAAAGTAGGTGCTAAAGATGTCCCCTATGGGGATGCTGGAAGGAAAATCCCCTTCAGAGTTGAAGGGGACATTCCAAGGAATGAGAGTTCAGACAGTGCTCTTGGAGCCAGTGATGAAGAAGGTGATTGTTGTATCCCTGAAGAAGTCCATCATGATAATGTCAGCAAAAGACTGGAAGAGTTTGCAGAAGTGGAACTTCCTTTACCAAGGTAAAGAAGTTTTAACTAATTTAGAACTAAATGGAGTCAAAAGCTGCTGCTACTTTAGGGATGTTCAGGGTTTCAAGTCTGAAATCCTCTGGGATCTTGACTAAGTTCCTTGCAAACAAATCCGTAACAGACACTGGTTTGGTTAGGATTGTTGTAAACAGACTTGGAAAAAAAAAAAAAAACAAACACCAACAAGACGGAGCAGGTTTAGGTAGTGAAGTTTAGTGACAAAGGTGTTCTTCAAATGTCTAAAGAAAAAAGTGAGCAAACTTTTTTTTATATAAACTGCCAGAAACATGTAACGTAGAAGTGTAGACGGAACATCTGAGGACAAGCAAAACTTCAGCTTTGCTTAAACCAGTAACTGTTTAGATTTGACATATTTGACAAATAAAAGACAGATTTTAAATAAATAAGGGCATCCTATTTGAAAGCTTTTGGGGTTTACAGGTGCACATGGAGCTTGCTGATGCTTAAGGTAAGTAGCTAGAAAGAGTTTCCTTCTTGGGCAGAGTTAGAGAAAACTCAAACTTAGCAAACCTGTTAGCTGTAGAACAGGGAGCGGAGCTCATACATATCACAAGCTCTAATACATGTAGATTTGCCTTTTCATAAATTTAAAGGAATCAATATTTTGTTAAAGTTCAGCTTTTAAAATCCTTGTTTCAAAGGGCACCAACAATTGGTTTACTGTATTTTGAGTGCAATTGTTGATTAATATTTGCAGCAGAAGCAAGGGTGATAAACCAAACTTTTGCATTCATATAAAATCTGATTGCAGTTTGTTAAGCAAGAATCTTACCTGCTTTGTATTTCTGTATTTCAGGTCAAATACAATCAGCAGTCAATGCGTGAAAAATTTTGGAAGATCGCTTCTAGGTGGTTACTGTCATACTTATATACCTGATCTAGTGCTGCATGGAATAAATAATGATGAAAAACTCAAGCAATGTCTACTAGCAGACCTACTTCATGCAATGCATGTGAGTTAAAGTACTGTTCTGAGTCATAGTAGGAGTTGTGATATTACTGAAATCTACAGAAGCGGGTTCTTTGAATAGGTTTCTTTCTACTTACCTGTTCTTAACAGCCACACCTGACACGTCTTCCTTCTTGAAAGATGTAAGCCCTTAATTCACTGTGTGCAAAGCCTGTTCACACAAGAATCACATGATGCTCTCTTAAGGCTTCTCTTCAAAGATAAACAGAAGGAAAATTGTTTGCAACTTCAAGTTACAAATGAGGAAAAAAACCTCAAACTGCTTCTCTTTTTAGGGACAATAGCAGACAATTATCTATATTTCATAAAAATGCTATGCAAGTTGAAACATCTTATTTTGCCACTTAGTGGCATGTGTTGCAAGGGAGATGAAGTCTTTGGAGGCCTGTATTACACTAGATTGTAGCAGAAATGACTGAGTACAGAAAGTAATTGTCTGTAGGTAGAACTTTGCCATGTTCTTATTCTACTTTAGGTACACCTAATTTATATAATTAATTTATAACTAACCTTTCACTAAAGTAACTGTGTGAACTTAGTGTGAAATTTTAAATGTTTATCTCGTAATTGCCAACAGCTTCTCTCTATAGCAATTAAGAATCATCTTGCTGGAATGAGTTCATGTACTATCTGAAACGGTGGTGTGTATATGTAGCTTTAAACAACATCAGATTGGTCTAATACGATACTGTCTCTTCATACATGCACTGCTGTGATTGATAGCGGTGAAATCCCTCACACATCTCTGAAACATTAAATATACTTTTACCATCACTGGATCAGTATAATTATTACTCTTTTCATTTTGGAAGAAACTTATCTTTTCAGGGGAAGTAGAATACTTGAAGAAAAAAATATTGGAGTAGTGATTTTGAAGCATTACTTAAACAAAATCAAATGCCTTGATCAATTGGCAGTTAAGACTTAACTGACCTGATGTTGCTGAATGTAAACTGTCAGTGAAGTTGGTATTACTTCTCATTTTTGAGATGCCTTTGGTTTGCTATTGGACAAAAACATTCATTGGATCACTTTCTTATTCCCTGCCTCAGTGTGTGCATAAAAGTGGCACCTCAAATTAAGTTGTGGAAATGTATGTGAAAGTGTGACATCGTGCTGGTATTTTGTATCTGTTGCAGCATCCAGTCCTAGATGAGCCCATAGCAGAAGCTGTCTGCATTATTGCAGACACGGATAAGTGGAACGTACAAGTAGCTACAAGCCAGAAAAAGATGATGGACAATATGAAGTTAGGCAAGGATGTTTTGGTTTCGAGTCAAGTATCCAGTTTATTGCAGTCTATTTTACAGCTTTACAAACTCAACGTCCCAGCTGACTTTGTAAGTATTTCTTTACTGAAGACTGAAGCTAATGAAAATTGCATATCTTAAACAGCAAGAGTTACGTATGCAGTGTTGTGATACCAATGAACTAATGCCTGAAATAATGCAGAGTTTGTGAAGCATATTTAAAAGAACGCATGCTACAGTCCAGGAATAGATACTGTTTTATCTGTAATTTATATCAAATAGATCAGATTAAAGTTAACTACTCCAAAATACATATGCCAAAACTAAAGTTGTTTAGGCAATTTTAGCATGGTCCTTGTGTGGTTATGATTAGGACTCTTGAATTTACTTTTATTTTTTTTGTTTGTATAATTTCCACACTTCTGTGTATGTTGGTGAAGCTTCTATCTACCCAAGCCTGTTTCTAGCATACAGCTTTCTATTCTTGGGCTGTCGATCCAACCCTATGCAGTGGATGCCTTTTCTCTCTCCTCCCCAAATAATTGTGCCTCTGTGTGTTTACATGACCCTTCTGTTTTACACATGTTTTGGCCAACCCTTTCAGCAAGTGCTGTCTCAGATAGCCTTGCCTATGTCTCTATAAGATTGTTGGGAGGAGACTGAAACCTGAAAACACCTGGGGGTGGGTGGGTTGCAGTGGGGGGATGTTACTTTGACATATTGCATACTCCCTATCCCACAGCATCCTTCCCTGTCCTCATTAGTAGTAGAGTTCATCAGAGCAAATCAGTAATGCTGGTTTTGCTGATTACAACAAAATTACCCACAATCCTGACAGTCGTAATTATAATACAGTTTTTTAACGTATGGTCGTGAGGGGAGATGGGGTGTTGTGTTTCTTTTTCAGTAATCGCCCTTTCTTCAATTAACAGAATTAGTTTGTCCTTCAGCAGATAGCCTTGAGAAACTTTGTAGGAAGGCGGTGTAATGACTGTGCTAGCAGATGGAAGAGGAACACAGAGCCAAATGCTAACAGCTGTAAATAGTATTAGTTGGCACTGTTTTGGATAAAATTAGTGGTATTAATTACACTCAGTTCTGGAAGTCATGTGCTAGGCAAAATATGTGGGTACGCTGTCAATGTTATCTGGATTCTTCTGGGCATTGAAAAATATGCAACTTTGGTTAAAATTATATCCTAACACTTGCACAGTAACACCTTAAATTCTGGCGTTTTTAAACTGAATAGTTGATTCTGCAACTGAAGTGTTCTTTCCTATGTTGCCTTGGGGTTTGTGTATGCAATTTCAGTACACTTTGTGTGGTGTGGGAAGGATTTGGAGGTGGAGTGTTTTTCTTTTCTTTTTTTTTTTTTTTAATTTCCTTTTTCTTACAAAAAGGAATAGGGAAGTGTCAGTGCTAGTAGCCTGTAAATTTTCTACAATCCATGTTAGAGACACTTTGATCCTTCTGTCGGTGGATTTTACAGTTCTTTGCTTAAACAGAACCATCAGTGCATGGAAGTTAAGTGTTCCACCAAACTCTAGGGGGAGAAGTGTGACTTTTTTATTGTAGTGATTCTATCGATTTGAATTTTGACAAAACCATATGTACTAATATTGATCAGAGATGAGCATAATGCAGTGTGTTGGAAGTTTCCTTTAGGAGTATATGTTTTTTTACATGCAGTTACTATTCAGATGAATAAGGTTTTTCAGTTTTTTTTTTTGTGGTACAACAAAAAACAAAATCCATCTTGAGACTGAATGAAAGGCAAGTGGTGATATCTTTGTTGTGGCACTTCAGACTGGTAACGATACTGCAGAGAGCTTTGCAGTATGCCAGGTGAGAGGGAAGTGATGATCGCAACTGCAGCATGTCAGCAATATGTCAAAAGTTTAACCTGCACCTTTAAACTCATTTTAAGCTACTCTTCTATTTTTTCAAGTGACTTGACATTTATTTTTTTTCCCATTTAGTCAATGAGAAAAGCTGCAGAGGAAGCTAACATAAAAATACTTCTGTACCTCGCTTAATGTGGACATTTTGAACAAAATAGATTCATGCACCAAGCTTATGGGGGAAAATGTCTTTTGATTCTTTGGCATTCAGGAGGAGCAGATAATCCTATATAAAGAATCTCTCTTTTCGAATAATTTGGGATTCTTCCTTATTTGCTCCCTCACAACTTAAAATAATAAAAATCCATAATCCCGTAGCACAAGTACTGGAATTGAAATATATTGAACTGCTACTTTGTGAATCGTCTGTGTGCTCCCCTAAACCACTGAGGAAGTGCTCATAGGCTTTTTGTGTTAAGGTTACCTGTAATGGAAAAGATAAGAATGTTTCCCTTTCAGCTAGAATCAGAAGTGTTATGATTGTAATGACTTGAGTGAAAAGTTGCTTGAAGCAAATACATCCAACTACTCTCAAAAAGCTTTTGCCTTTCCCCCACTGGTGGCAGTGATCTTATTCTATTGCCATGTAGCATGCTTTTTAAAAGCTTCATCTTGCTCCAGACCATCAGAAAAATGCACGGTAGGCTACCTACAAGCGTGAGTCTTTTTTTTTTCTCATTATTTTTTAATTAGCAAAACTGGTTTCACAGGATCTTATTTCTAATATTTATAGTTTTCATTCAACTTGGAAAGTACATTGGACAATGGCCTGAAGTTATTTGCCACTACTGTTTCTAATTGCGTTCTACACCTGCTGGATGATTATACATTTGATAATGTGAGGTTCTGCATGCGCTTCCTGCTTTCATCTCCTGGAGTTTGGAGAGCTGAACTAATTTAACTTTTTTGAAGTGGTCATACCTGTGGAAAGAAGGAATATTGAATTGAATGTACCTTTTGTCCTAGAACACAATACCTAAGACATCCTACCTGCTCACCTTGTGAAGACATCGTACCTACTGACCTTGTCTTACCAAAAACCCCCCCCCCTCTCTTTGAAGCTAAGGTTCATCTGTTCTCCTGCAGTTGGTGAATGAGAAATTACCGTGTGTCACATGACTGTATTTAAAAATATGCATTTCTAGCACGCTACTGCTGAAAGAAAAGGGGAGTGATTAAATAGGTATTTCCATATGAACCTTTTGGCAGACAGCATCAAATGTTTAAGCAATTTTAAACTAGATGTAACTAGGATTAATAAAAAATGCCTGAAAAGGATTTAAAACCTAGCTTCTACAGCAAAGTGGCGAGCAAGAGAGCTATAATTTTATGATGGATAAGATAATGGTGTCTTCTACTTCTTGAGTGTTAATTTCTTGAACAGCAGATCCCTAGAGCTGGAGTGCTATTTTAGGAACTGTTGTCTAAACTGAGTCTTTCAGAAAAAATAGTACTAATTTATAACAAAGACATCTTGATCCAAGTATTCTGATTCTTAGTAAGATGTCTTGAGTGTCTTTGAACCTCTTTAAAACTATGTAATTCAGCAGAAACACTGTGGCTGACTTGAGTGGAAAATGGATGTGCAGTTTGTGCAACAAACTTGCTGCCCAAGAAAGCTGGAATGCCCCAATTCTCTGAGCGGGGTTCCCCTTTGAAGGGGTAGGGTAACTTTTTATTGTTGCTAGCACAGCTGTAACAAAACTAATTGCCTGTCCTGGATTTTGAAGTGGAGATTTAGTTTGAAAGATGTTGTAGCTGAAATAGAAGCTAGAAATGGTACGCTTACGTTTCTGTAAAATTTGCATGCAATCGCTAAAGCCCCTCTGAGGTTTTTGGTCTGTGTTTACAGTGCATAATGCATCTTGAGGATAGACTACAGGAGATGTATCTCAAAAGCAAAATGCTTTCAGAATACCTGCGAGGACATACAAGAGTGCACGTAAAGGAACTAGGAATTGTATTGGGGTGAGTATTGCAGGTATCAGTCTTCACTGATGCCAAAACTTGGGGTAGTTATTTTTCTTTTCAGTTTCTGAATGTTGACATTTTGTTCCCATGAGGACTTGCCTCTTACTTCATATTTAGCACTCTCCTCTTTCATGTGCCTAATAAAGTGTAAAAATGGGTTTTACTGAGCCATCTGTAAATCAGGAGGAGACACAGCTTTACAACAAGACCAAATTACTTGCCATTCTTAAATCTTCAGAATGGAGAAAGTTTGGCTTTTGGTCATTAGGAGGTTATCCATGCATACATCCACACTCTTTCTGTCTCTTACCACTTTACCGAAAACTTCATCCCAACAAATACTTGAGAATTTTTGGAAGGTTAGTTGGTGCAGTTGTATCTGGAGGGAAGAGGGGTTCTCAAAAAGCAGGTGTAGGAAAATAGACAGGTGTCCTGTTTGGCAGCTGCCTTCTAATAATAGTACTTGATTGGCATACAACCTTTTGGGATGCATCTGCTGGCAGCAGAAGAGGGGAAGGGGGGAACAAGTGAACACCCACTCCCAAGAAGATGGGTTTTAGCGCTGTAGATAAAACTTAATTATCATTATCCAGACTCCTCAAGATTTCATGCTGAGGAATGTAGCTGTAAATAGTGAGACCCTGAAATAAGCACTTTCCTCACTGTGTGTATAAATATATACATATGACCTGGCCTCTGAGCAGCTTTACATTTGGAAATGGTTGCAAACTGACCATTGCATTTGAGGGATGTTCCTGGTACTGTTATTGCATTATAATTAATTCCAGCTATTGGTCATTTTTGGTAAGAAAGTGCTACTATATGGTAAACTGGGTTATATTCAATACATGAAATGCGTAGTCTTCCATAAGCTGATGTTTACTGCTTTCTTAAACTGGGTTTATTGGTGCCCACTGACTGGTAAGACTACAAGCTAAGGCTTGTGGTTTAGCAAAGAAATACAAGTTTTTATTTAAACCACAAAAGATTATATACCACAAAATGTAATATTGCTGTCTTTTGACTCAAATGGTAGCGTACTTCTTGGTTTTGAACATTATTACCTATGTTTACTGGTATGTTATGAGTAATGGCAATAAATAATAATTAAACAATGAACTCACTTATAGCAAGACATTTCCAGTTTCTTTAAAGATGGATGAAAAATATCGTGTGTTTCTCTTCTTTTTTGAAGATGATTGTATATTTTAAAGTCTGTCTCTCTTTTTTAATTTCTAGGATTGAATCCAATGACTTGCCTTTGTTGGCTGCTATAGCAAGTACTCATTCCCCGTATGTTGCTCAAATACTCTTATAAATTATGATCTCAGGATAGTCGTTCCCTTAAAGTAAAATAAAGAAAAGGGGAATGTTGAATGAAGAACAGAGTTGCCAAACACTGGTAAAGGGGAACACTGAGGAAAGCAGGTGATGACTGTACATTCTACCACCTTTCGATTCTGATTTCAACCGGATGTTTTATTGGAGGACTTCAGTTTACATAACGTAAAAGGCATTCAGGTTTTTCTTACAATCTCACTTCTGACTTAAATCAAGAAAGTGACTGCATCCGTGCATTTTATTTTTATTCAAAGGACAAAAGTTAACACTATGTGGCAGACCAGGAGCTGCCGTCCAAAACGCTGCTCGAAACCATGAAGTAACAGTTAATAAGTGGGTTAGAATGGATTTTGTAATACTATGCTTGTGAGTGTGGTGTATGTTTCTTTGCTGGGGGGGAGGAGGAGGAGCTGTAAACTATGTATATAGCATTCCTATACACAAGTGTATTAGATGGGACATGATTTTCTTGCAGACCATACGCATGATTTTGTATAGTAGAAGTGATGGGCTCGGAACAAGGAACCTGGATTCAGCAGCCTAATGTTATGTGGGAATGGAGGTGTGCATGAGGTGATGTGACTTTTCCCTTTAAGGATAAGAGGTTACGAAAGCTGTGGCTGCTTCTGATTTAATGCGGAGGCATTCAAATGAGCCCATGGCTAGAAGTGGAATGGACTTCCAAGACAGGGATTTTGTGGGAAAGCCTTATGGAATTTCTGCTACAAGTTTACATTTGTTGCTGATGCAACTTCAATAACTCTTTTGAGTTTCTGTATGACTGTAGTCCTGGGAACTAAACCTGTATCTTGGTGTCATCAAGTATTACTATCTCCGAGGAGTATGAATTTGACAAACTTCTGTATGATATCAGTGCTGTTAGTGCGTGTCTGTGCGCACGTACACCAAGCAATTGGCACAAACTGACGACAATCGTATTGGGGAAATACAAAACAGCAAGCAACCTCCCCTCAAACTTTTAGTCAAAAGTATTACTTTTTTCCAGCTACTAGTTGTCACGCTAAGTAGGAATAGAAGATGAGCATTGTTTGAAGTAAAACGAAATGTAGGGGGAAAACCCCAATATTTGATATTACTATGAATGTTTGCAATTACCCTTTTTGATTCGACAAATCTCAAACTATCATCTGGGTGCCTTTTCTTAATAGGTCAACTACTCTGAGACCAGAAACTACTTCTCCACTAGTTGATACTGGCCTTCTGTCTTTCTAGAAAGCAAAATAAAATTTTGTATTTTACTGTTTTCATGTGGTTGATAACATGAATGTAAGAAAAAAAATAATAAATTGCTACTTTTGCATAAAGCACTGTTAAGCTGGATATGAAACTATGGACCAGACTGAGGAGAGAACAAAGGATCAAAACAAACATTCATAAAGAAACGGAAGACTCAATGTTGGACCATTCTGTTGTGAGCCAGCATGAATAAGGTGTCTGAAATTGTCAGCTTGCAAGCAAATTGCTAGCAACACAATTGCTTGGGAACAGTGAATTCTAATAAGAAACTCCTGGTCACCGGTCGTGAGTTCTCCTCATTGGTGATTACAGATTTTTAACACTGAAGGGACACACTTTTATTAAAAGTGGTTTTATTTCCTACTACCTTGATGTTTGGACTTTTCTACAGTAAACTTTCAATTATTTGAAATAATGAAATGTGCATATTGTGAGTTGTTTAAATGTGATGGGGGTCTTGATTAACCTTGTGTTGCTTTTTGAGGGAAATGGGTAGACTGACCTACTGTGAAGGGAGGTTGTTTCCGAGTGGAGGAATACTTAATATTCTGATACAATTCTTCTAAAGCTGTTCCTTCTGTACTGGGCTTCTGACCTGACATTCCAGATGTTTCTTTTATCACATTTTCATACTTGGTCCTAGTATTCTGCCTAAAAAGGCTAAAATCTTTCTATGGTTCAGGTTTTCTCCTACTGCTTTATAGTTAAGCAAACTTTTCATATCTTTGGTCTGTGAATACTTTATCTGCTGGAAAGTAAACTTACCTCTGCATATAGCTGTTAGCAGATATCACACCCTATTCCACAAGGTTAAGACAAAAAACATAGAGCAAGTCACATATTCCTGAACTACCCCTGTGATGGAGAACGTGTGTGTGTGAATGTGTAAGACTGAAACCGCTTCCCTGAGCGTATATAGAAATCCTCATGTACTTTCTCTATTTCATGTCACTCTTAAATAGTAGCTGAGTTCATTAGAAGTCAATTCCAGTGCTCTTAAAGTATTAGTTGGGGTTTTTATCTGAACAGACTCTGACAATTCTTCAAAGAAATATGAGCTAACATAGAAATATGTGCTTTTGTTATCATAGAGAATACTAAGGAAGTCAAAGGTCAGCCAACTTTCAGTGATTTCAAGACTAATACCATGATCAGTAACACCTGATTTTACTACATCAACTATTTAAAGGATTTTTTTTTTTTTTTTTTTTTTAAATCTGCCTTTTGGCAAGACATCAGATTAACCTAGGGGGCAGCATGTGAGCCGATGGTCAAAAGCACTTGGATTTTCTTCAGCCCAGGCTAAAATTTTATAGTTCTTGCTGCTTTCTCTAACATTTTGCTGCTCTTCAGAAATTACACAATGAACTATCTTGTTCTTACAATTTTAGTTTTGGGGGAAAGAAAATCCAAAATTATAGCTGTTTATTACCTTTAAAAGGCTTTAGTGTCAAAGTGACATACATATTTTCCCCTCCACCAAATGTACTACCTCAGTTGACAGGATTCCACCATCTAGGGCTTTTTTTGACTCTAAGTCTTTAACTTGTTTTTGGTAGCATCTTGCTATTTATGTAAATTAGTGTGGCATGACAGGGCAGTAAGTATTTACAGATGTGTTGTTAGACATCTTTAGGGCATGTTTCTGTTTTTATTTTAATAGTATGAAAAGTGATATGAATGTACAGATGTGTTTAAAATTGATAATGTAGCTAAATTTTCAAATATTCCAAAGTTGTTTTTATCAGTATTATGTAGGTTTTTTGTAAACTTAATACATATTTTCTTGGTTAAGTGGGAGTGCACAGTCTTTCCAAAATCCCACATAAATGCAGTTTACACAGTGCAATTTAAAGAATGTATGCTTTTTTTCAGGCAAGACTAAACCTTCATACACAGAGGGGAGGAATGAACTGCGAAATTGTAGAATTTAATCTGAATGAATTCTTTAACCCCAAATGATACCAAGATCTAAACATTTTAAGTAGGTACTCTCTGAACTAACATATACAACTTTCTTTTGCCCAAAAGAAACAAATAGACACTGATTCTGTAATTAACACTTCTAATGGCATCCTCCAGGGTTACAGATTGATCTGCCCCACTCCCTACTGTTCTTTACTCTTAAAGGCAAAAACCCCTTTCAGACACACCAAACTTGTAGATAAAGTTTACACAAAATGATCACTTATCCCTCAAGTATAACTTCTACTTCAGTTAAGAGGACCCAAATCAAACTCGAGTCTGAACTGCTGAATTTACTCTAGACATTTTTTTTTTGAGGTCAAGTGGGCTAATTTGACATACATAGCAGGTTTTCCATAGTAGCAGAAAATGTGTGTTGCTATTGCATGTTTGGAAAGCATAGGCTTTTTTAGGAATGACTGAATACCAATGTCAGACTACATGGTTTTTTTTTCTTATAGTTGTTTATGTATGCTATCATTTTGGTCTATTTCTTTGCGGCATTTGGTGCAATAAACTTTCCGAAATGAACGTAAGTGGTATTTGGTATCTTCCTTTTTAAACCTTACTTCTGAAATAACCTCGTGTTGTAGCTGAGATCTAATAGTGTGGGGACATCTGATAACCCATTACTGGAGTAAGTAAATGTTGCAGGAAATGTCTAACAGGAAGGCTTCACAAAATTTGGAACATGATTGAACACTGTTAGCATTTTTGGAATCTTTACCCTAGTTAGACATAAACAAGAGCTCTTACAGTGTGAAAATTAACTGCAAAAAATAATGGAAAGTGAAGGCACTGACTGTTAGAACCGGTCCTGCAGAGGTTCTGCACACCTGTGTGGCTCTTAGCTCAAATGCATATGAAAAGAGCTGTCTGGAAAATATGTCGCTATTACATAATATATCCAATTTTAAAATTACTCAATCTAATGGGAATGAGTGACAACCTTGTGTCTACTAGCTTATGAGTTGGTTGATGGACTTCACATGAATTAGCTTTAAATGAAGTATTCAATTTGTGCCAAACTCTGCATGACCTGAATTTCTATTTAATATTCTGCAGCTTACTGGAAAGTCCTTATTTACGAAATAAAAATGGAGAAGAGATGATCGACTGTAATTATGCTGAACATCTTTGAACAGGTCTGAGGTATAGTCTGATTTTGTAGGGTGTAAGCACTTCTTACCTGTAGACTGAAATGTTTGGGGCTTGCTTGGTTGGTCAGGCTAACAAGGATTGGAAATAAAACAAAAGCCCAGGAACTTTGGGATCAAGGACTTTTCACAGTGCTCTGAATACAGCTTCGGGCTTTCTGGTCTGGCTGCAGTTGTTATCAACTGTGGAGCATTTGGAAGTAAATCTATTTGTTTTCTCATGCTCAAAGGTGCTAAATGCTTGTGAGCATGCACTTGAAATAAGAAGTGCCTGTTGTGTTGTCTGCTGTGACTCCCGTGTAACTTGTGCTCCTGTTCATACTCTTGCACAAATGGTGACCTATTATAGAGGTTAACCAGTTTTGGTGTTTATGAGAATGAAAGTGTTTTAGTGTGAAAGGTACATCACAAAGTGGTGGTGCTGTGGTGAGCTGTAATGTCACTCCAGCTCTCTTGCCAAATCGTGTAGCTGCCTCCCTCTTTCGAAGTCAGTGCTTTCATGAGAAGGCTTGAAATAATATAATAGCTAACCCAAATAATGAGGGGAAGACCCCATTACCCTGTCTCGTCTTTCCTGCTGTCCTGCTAGCTGTGTCTGCAAGTTGCTTCTGCTGTAGCTTGCTCTGGTCATCATTGAATCACTCATAGCCAGGTGCAGCATGTCTGCAGAAAAGAAGCTGCTGATGGTTGTCTGCTGGGTTAACAAGTTGATTTGGGCTCCAATAAGGGCTAGTGTAAGGGCAAGGGAAGAGGTGGGATGCCTCGGCCAGGAGCAAGAGAGAAAAGGAGTGAGGTTGCTCCAGCTCCTGATGTCTTTGATACTCGTGGGCCACTGGACTGGCTCAGGGGTTTGTGCGGGGCAGCAACCTGGGCTTCCACCCAGGCTTGGTAAGACTCCATGAAGCTCTTCTGTTCTGGCTTGACTACTTTTAAAAAATTTTCAGTTAAGCTGTTGGTCATATCAGCTGGTTTAACTTTTTTCTGAAGGACACTTAGCCAATCTTTCAGAATTCATATGTTTGGGGCTGTGGCAGGTTAGCAAGAGGCAGATGCACAGGCTGACTGGTATAAAATGGCCAAGCACTGGGAAAGGTGGGAGACGTGTTAATAAATAGTTAGGTGGTATGGCTGAGAGGGCTGCCGAGGAGCTTTTAGAACTGACAGCTGCAAAAGAGAAAATAATACCTAGATTTGAAAAATCTCTCGAACTCTGCAGTCAAATTCTGTGATTTGTTCAAAATACGTGACTTGAAATAATACAAATATTAGTGGTGAGCAGTTGGTTTAATCCTTTTTTCCTCTTAAACGAATGGCAAGGAGAATCACAGAACTGATGAAGAGCTATTGTCCTCATGTAACAAAGAGTTCAAGGCCACAGCAGACATAAGTAAATGTGAATTGTATCACAAAGTAACAAAGTCTCGTGCCAAAATTCTGCTGGTCTCTTTCCTTCCTTTTCTCTCTAAATCAACAAGTCCTGTAACATAGCAAAGTTTTCTGCTAGTCATCCATGCACCATATTCTCTGGTTTTCTGTACATGTACAGTGGAAAGGGTATGACTGAAAACAAGAAACAGGACTTTGGACACAAAGGACGTGCAGCTGAGTGACAAACCATGAGACTGTGACCTATAAGGCTTCCAATCCCATGTAAAATTAGCTTAAGTGGCCACATGCTCGTAATCCACATGCTGGAAAATGACTCTTATAATAGTTGCAGTTGGTTGTCTGTCTGGCACAATCCCAAAGCTAAAACAGTTTAAGCAGCCCGAGTCGAGTAGCATCTTGTCTCGAAATCCTAAAGGTCAACACAAGGCCGAAGGGCTTAGGAGTGACAGTCAAGCACTTAAAAATAATCTCATAAACTGGATTTCTTCCGTTTGGAGCTACAAGAGAGATTCCACTGTGATCTGGCAAAACGGTGTTTGGGAGAGCGCAGAGTCCCCTGAGGAAGGAGTTTCCCACCGAGGAAGAGAGCTTCCGCTCCTACAGGCAGAGGAATGTTTGCAGATGTGGAAATATGAATTGATGCTTAGGTCGTCCCAGGGAGTGCTTGTGCTGCCTGATAAGAGCGCTGCGGGGTCAGGGGCTGGCATGTTTGGCTCACAAAAATGTTTTCCCTTCCATTGGATTGATTTCCAACCCTGTATATAACAAATTTGTTTCAAATAGGACCTTTACTTTAATTACCGTTTTAACTATTTTACTACCTCATCTCTCTTTCCCCAGGCAAAACAAGCCTGGAGAACTTTCTCCTCTTTTCTGCTCATTACTGTCATATAAATTTTTCATTTTTTGTGTTCTACAGTATTGTAGATCACCTTATTTTTTTCTATTTAAGATCTGCACAGGCACTGTTAGCTGTAAGATGGACAAGTCTCTTAAAATTGTTCTCTTTAGCTTTGAAAAATACAGGGGTTTTTAATGGAGCGTTTTTTGTTGAACTGTTTGCAATTCCCTAGAAACTGTAACTTCTTTGACCTCGTAACGTGGCCACGCCAGGAGCAATGTGAAACTAAAAATCATGTTTCTAAACCATCAGCTCCCCCCGCCTTCCTGTGAGGGGTTGGCTCATGTCAGGGCACTACGGTCTCAGTGCAAACGCTTTAAGTCTTTGGGTTTGTTTCTAACAGAGAAAACAGCCCTTACCTTTTTGATCTGGGAGGCGCAGCTGCCTGGGATGCCCGAATCATTGCAGCCTCTTTGCTGCATGGGTGAAGACAACCTTCGTAGCTGCCCGAGTCCCAGGCCAGCCTGGCCCTTGCGTTGTGGCCTTGTTGATCAAGAACGGAGGGAGCGGGCTGCCTGGCAGGAAGGGAAAACAAACCGGAGTTAGCACTGCAGGAGAGCTAACTTTTTTCCTTTGCTCCCCTGTTTGCCATAATTGCACTTCTGGCTGTCTCCCGGCAGGGTTTGACGTCCCTAACGTGAGAGGGTGACTGAATCCGAAGGGTTGCTGAGCAGGGTCCTCTGCGCGCCCGCCTCGTGTGATTCCCGACGTGAGCGGCGCGCTGACCTGTGTCACCGCAGTACAACCTGGGGACATAACTTGGACACCAGTATTTCAAGGGAGTTTGTCAGGCCCCTGGTATCTAACCCGTTTGTGTTAGACCTGGCTATGGCTACACCCTGAAGGCAGCAGCCGCCTCTGGTTTTCCGTGTGCTATTTTCTTCCCACAGGAATGCAGTAGCCTCTCCTGTTGCTCAGCGGTGGATAAACGCCACCAGCAAAAGATGCAAAGCCCATTCGTAATGTTGCTAAATAAATTCTGAGTGTTGTAGGTAACGTGTTGGCAAGTGGGAGCGGATGGAGGAGTAGTTGAGCATTATTATATGCTTGAATTAAAGAAGCTCTGAGGAAGACCTGGTAAGTGCCTTTGCTCATGATAGACGAGGAAGTTGGTAACTCAAGAACGCTCCTTTCACCTTCAAAAGGGTCCTGTCGTGTCCCTTGTGATGTGTAAACTACAGTGCTGTGAAGGACCTAATTGAACTAGTTCATGCCTGGGATCATACTGAACTTTAGAGGAAAGCTGCCTTGCCTTCTCCCCCCCTTGCTTCTTTTTAAACTAGTGTTCTCTGCTTTTCTTCTAAATATATGAAGCTGTTTCTGCACGTCTATTTTAGTGGCTAGCAACTGCTCTGCCAGCCCTGGAGAAAGCTGGTATGGACTTTGCGATTTGTTCTGAGGAGATTTCAGACCTCGGTCTGGTCGGAGAGCTGAGAGCTGGGTGGTCCCATTGTGGGAGGCAAAGCGCTTGGAGCACGGCTCCCTAGAAATCGCTGTCCCGGTGAACTTGAGGGGCAAACTGCACCTGCAGATTATCTCACTGCAGGTCGCTGACTATGCCTAAGTGTTGCTCTTTCCCTGACAAAAGGGGACTCCTCTAAAAAGCACGTAACTACAATTTTGCAGACAGATGAGCTTGTTAGCGGTCTGGGGTGAAGTCTCTGGCAGCATCAGACTACGCTTTGCGCTGCAATGCTTCCATGAGTTTGATGGTGGTCGGCTGCCAACGTGCACACACTGCCCCTTTCCTGAGCTGTGAGGCTGAGCTGGGTTGTGTTGTACTTAAAGTTCACAGTCATGTTTCAACCTCACAGTGTGGAGGACTTGCTGGAGTTAAACACAGTTTTACGTGCTCTGCAATGATGCTTGGCTTGGCAGCGTAGCACCACACGCCAATACCGAGGTCGTCTCTGGACTCACTAAACCTGTCTCTGGTCGCTCGGTAACGCATCTTAATCTCAGTACTGTGCTGAGTTAACCGCGCTGATTAACCATTCCTAATTCTTGATTAAGCTTGGCTGGTGGTAGGTCAGGAATTTTCACCCTGTGTCTGTGGCTCAGCATAAAAGCAACTCCTGTTTGTTTTCTCAGCATTCTGGTAATTACCACCGTTCATTACTGAAGGATGAGGCCATTGGCCAAAGGTATGCAGGGAGGCTGCAGCAAAGGTTAGTACCTGACCTTCCCAGTCTTAAAATAACGCCTTCATCATTGGACAGTCCTACTGGCCAAGCTGGGGTGGGGGGGGATGCATACATCTCCCTTTTCCTTTCCTGGCAATTGCTTTAAAGAGTCAGAGACATAGCGTCTGGCATCCGGACACCTGTCTTTTGGGAAAGGAAAAAGAGAAAAAGAGTTCTTGCGTTCTTATATACCGCCTCGAAAGCTTATTGTGTGTGATTGCAATTGTGCCTATAAGGATAGTTTAGCTGAAAGTATCTACTACATGGATGCTGCCAAAGAAATGTATTTTGGTTTTTCAAACACCTGCTTCTGTGCTCTTATGCATCGTTATTTTTTGCTTGGGATGCATGAATGATACCGGGAAAAATATCTCATGACAAGCTGCTGAGCAGCGCTTGGTGAGAAATAGCAGGAGTCAGTAACCACTCAAGAGAAGTGCTAGTTTTCAGAAAAACAGAGGCAGAATTGAAAGATCAAACTTGTCTCCGAGTGAGTCTCTTGTTTGAGGCAGTGGGAAGGTGTTACAGGCAAGCATGTGGAGCGTACAAGATGTGAACTTGCTGCTTCACAGAAACAGCTGATGCGCTAGCTTTTACACATTGGCGGGCAGGTATCTGTAATGAATGTTCTGCTGTGGCAATGCAGCATCTTTATGTCTGTCTATTTTAATATAGAAAATAGTGATATAATGTGGTTTTGCTCTAAAGTACGCACGCAAGCTGAAATACTGTAAGCAGTGTTATGGCTTTAAACTGTGTGAAAGGGTAGGGGCAGGAGGGAATATAAGAATAATGAGCAAAAAAGTAAAATCATAGGTCATAAATGTCACTTGACTCTGTACCAATGTCTGTTATAAGTTCCCAATTCAGTTTTGGTGCTGCTTATTTTAATCCATGTGGTGGGAACCAGAAGATGAAAAGCAACCATGACCAGACAAGATGTGACTCATTCCGTAAGGGGATAAATTGCTGTGGCAATCCTGGGCGTTGTTGGTGGGGAGCTGGCTGATTTTGGCCAGCTGCTGGGTAGCTAGAGATGGTGGGTCCCCTTGAGGATAAGGTGCCTTTTGGATAATTAGGCAAACATACAATCTGTGTCTCAAAACAAAGGATCATAGAATCATAGAATGGTTTAGGTTGAAAAGGATCTTGAAAATCATCGAGTTTCAACCCCCCTGCCATAGGCAGGGACACCTCCCACTAGACCAGGTTGCCCAAGGCCACGTCCAGCCTGGCCTTGAACACCCCCAGGGATGGGGCCTCAACAACCTCTCTGGGCAACCTGTTCCAGTGCCTTACCACCCTCAAAGTGAAAAATTTCTTCCTAATGTTTAATCTGAACCTGCCCTCTTCCAATTTAAAGCCATTCTGCCTTGTCTTATCGTTGCATGCCCTAGTAAGAAGTCCTTCCCCAGTTCTCCTGTAGGCCCCCTTTAGGTACTGGAAGGCCTCAGTAAGATCTCCCTGGAGCCTTCTCTTCTCCAGGCTGAACAGCCCCAACTCTTTCAGCCTCTCCTCATAGGAGACGTGCTCCAGCCCTCGGATCATCCTTGTGGCTCTCCTCTGGACACGGTCCAGCAGGTCCATGCCCTTCTTATGTTGGGGACTCCAGAGCTGGATGCAGTACTCCAGGTGGGGTCTGACTAGAGTGGAGTAGAGGGGCAGAATCACCTCCTTTGACCTGCTGGCGACACTTCTTTTGATGCAGCCCAGGATATGGTTGGCCTTGTGGGCTGCAATCGCACACTGCTGGCTCATGTTGAGCTTCTCGTCAATCAGCACCCCCAGGTCCTTCTCCTCAAGGCTGCTCTCCAGCTATTCCCTGCCAAGCCTGGATTTGTGCTTGGGATTGCCCCAACCCACATGTAAGACCTTGCACTTGGCCTTGTTGAACTGCATGAGGTTGGCTTGAGCCCACCTCTCCAGCCTGTCCAGGTCCCTCTGGATGGCATCCCTCGCCAAAGAGCTTGGTATCATCAGCAAACTTGCTGAGGGTGCACTCAACCCCACTGTCCCCGTTGCCGACAAAGATGTTGAACAGTACAGGCCCCAGTACTGACCCCTGAGGAACACCACTCGTCACTGCTCTCCACTTGGACATTGAGCCGTTGACCGCAACTCTTTGAGTGTGACCGTCCAGCCAGTTCTGTATCCACCAAGTGGTCCATTTTTTGAATCCATGTCTCTTCAATTTAGAGACCAGGATATCGTGTGGGACAGTGTCAAATACTTTGCGCAAGTCCAAGTAGATGGCATCAGTTGATCTTCCCTTGTCCACTGCTGCTGTAACCCCTTTGTAGAAGGCCACCAAATTTGTCAGGCATGACTTGCCCTTGGTGAAGCCATGCTGGCTGTCAACAATCATCTCCTTGTTTTCTATGTGCCTCAGCAGAGTTTCCAGGAGGATCTGTTCCATGATCTTGCCAGGCACAGAGGTGAGACTGACTGGCCTGTAGTTCCCTGGGTCTTCCTTGTTTCCCTTTTTGAAAATAGGGGTTTTGTTTCCCCTTTTCCAGTCATCAGGAACCTCGCCAGACCGCCACAACTTCTCAAATATGATGGCTAGTGGCTTAGCGACCTCATCTGCCAGTTCCCTCAGGACCCGTGGATGTATCTCATCAGGTCTCATGGACTCGTGCACCTTCAGGTTCCTCAGGTGGTCTCGTACTTGATCTTCACCTACAGTGCACGGTTCTCCATTTTCCCAATCCTCGTCTTTGCATTCTGCGTCATCGGCAGTGTGGCTGCAGTCCTCACCAGCGAAGACTGAGGCAAAAAAGTCATTGAGTACCTCAGCTCTGTCTCTGTCCCAGGTAACCGGTTCTTGCATTTCCTTCTGGAGAGGACCCACAGTTTCCCTAGTCTTTCTTTTCTTGCTGATACACTTAAAGAAGGATTTTTTGTTTGTCTTGTTGTCCCTGGCCAGATTTAGTTCTATCTGGGCTTTAGCTTGTCTAACCCGATCCCTGGCTGCTCGAACGATTCTTCTGTATACCTCCCAGGCTACCCGCCTCTGTTTTGACTCCCTATAGGCCTCCTTTTTCTTTTTGGTCATGTCCAGGAGCTCCTTGTTCATCCATGCAGGCCTCCTGGCTTCTCTGCCTCCCTTCCTCTTTGTAGGGATGCATTGCTCCTGAGCTTGGAGGAGGTGGTCTTTGAATATTAACCAACTTTCTTGGACCCTCCTTCCCCCCAGCACTTCATCCCATGGCACCGCACCAAGCAGATTCTTCAAGAGGCCAAAGTCAGCTCTCTCAAAGTCCAGGGTGGTCAGCCTGCTGCGCCCCTTCATTGGTGCCTCGAGGATCTCAAACTCGACCATTTCATGGTCACTATAGCCCAGGCTACCCTTGAGTTTGACACTGTCTACCAGCCCCTCCTTGTTGGTAAGAACAAGATCCAGCATAGCTCCTCTCCTCATTGGCTCCTCAGCCACTTGGAGAAGAAAGTTGTCGTCAATGCAATCCAAGAAACTCCTGGGTTGCCTATGCCTGGCTGTGTTACCCTACCAACAGATGTCGGGGTGGTTGAAGTCACCCATGAGAACCAGGGTCTGTGAATGTGATGCCACTCCTATCTGTCTATAGAGGGCTTCATCCACTCGTTTTTCTTGGTTGGGTGGCCTGTAGCAGACCCACAGTATAACATCCACTGCTCCCGATTTCCCTTTAAACCTGACCCATAGGCTAATATCCCTAGGCTGGATATTAAAGTATTTCTTTCTGCTATCTGAGATTAAGTAGTGGCTTTTGTGGAAATGAGTGCTTGAGAGGCACCACTGGTTTCTGAAGGACAGCAAATACCAAACCCAGTGTGAGTTTTTCCCACATGCCAGGGGGAGGAAATGCCAGGTTTGACAGCAAGAAAAAGGGAAGGCTAGATGCCTGGTATGGAAGGGAATACTGCTTATAGAATCATAGGAGAAGTTGGGTTGGAAGGGACCTTTAAAGGTCGTCTAGTCCAATCTCCCCGGGACATCTTCAACTAGATCAGGTTGCTCAGAGCCCCGTCCAACCAATAAGCACATTATTTTGATCTTTGTGCTCATCGGACGAGGTTGGGTCTCTGAGCTCATCGCCCGAGTGTGTGGGTGCTACTGCCAGCACAAGGGAAGTGGCTGCAGCAGGTGAGGAGGACAACAGGTCTGCCCCGGTCAGCCTGGCTCATTTAAAGCAGTGGTGAAATGGGAGTCCTGTGCAGTGGGTTTCACATGAGTTAAGCCAATCTACTGCTGATCACTTGCGTTTGCTGATGGAAATCCACCCTTACCTATCTGCTTGCAGTAGGGGTCAGATGAGAGCTACTGCTGACGCCTTGAGAATGCATAGCCAGGTGTTGAGGACGAGAGGGAGAAGCACGACTCCCCTTTCCAGCATCTCCTGCCTATTACTTCAGCTTAGCTGTAACATGAAAACTGCACCCTGAAGGACTGGTGAAGTAACAGAGCTACAGCTGGCTGTAATACCGAAACGTGTGTTTCGTGGGACTGGTGCCAATTCAATTCTCCTTTTCCCCGGCTGCTGTTAGTGTAAAAGCTGGTTTCGGATTGCTCGCCTAGCTCTAGATTGGCATCAGTTTTGCAGACTTATTACCCTCCACAGTATGTCATATCAGACCTGATTGTTATTCCACTGGAGACTGTCTAAGGTAACCTATTGAAATGTATCCTAATTGTTCCCTTCCTCACCACTAAAGCCCCCTGTGAGGGCAGCTGTCATTATTTCTGACCTTAATAACGCTCTAACAAGAGGAGCGACTCCTGGAAAAGTGCAGAATATATTAATTTCATTTCCAGTTTGTGACTTTGCTTCCTGACTATTACAAAGCATCGACAAGGACGTGGGGCTGGCAGTGGGCAGGAGCGGGACCCCGCAATCCAGCCGAGCATCTCCCACAGCTGTGAAAGCTGTAGAAGGGCATCATGTAGCTCTTGTTTCCTTTGCGAGTGGAGTCCCGGTTCCGCGTGAGTTATGACCACTGTTGTTGGTGCTCCGAGCACCGGCAAAGCAAGCTGCTGATAAATTAGGTGCAGTAGCGGCAGCTGCAAAATCGCTGTCCTGCTGGCTGGGGAAAGGCAAAGTCATCAGAGAATTAAGATGAACTGCTAAGCACATTTTGTGCTCAGAAGGCAGCTTTGTAGGAATTATAAGGCAGGCAGCGCCATATAAAAGTTTTCTAGCTTCTGCTGGAGCTACAGCTGTTGTTCTTCAGGCCTAATATTCTTCCACACAATGAATTGCCCCCACTCAGCTTCTTCACATAGGATCAGAAGGGTCAGACAGAAAAATCCATAAAGAGGTGGAACAACCTCTTTAAGAAGAATGCAAAGGGTTTGAGCAGTGGCTGCTCGGAAACCAAGGTCAAATCATGCCTTAATAGCTCTGGAGTACTCTCTGGAGTTCAGATGTCTTAAATCAGACCCTAACAGTCATGGCTGGGTACATGACAAGGGTCCACATCTCTTTTTAAGCTCCTGTCTAGTACGTGGAAAAGTGGCTGTATGCTGCCAACAGAGAATAAGAAAATGTTGTCTTCCTCTTTCAAAGCTTTTTGCTGATGTGAGATTGAGGCTTCAGACTAGCCATCCTATAAAACAGTCAGTAGGGAACCTCAAAGCAGTAGTAATCGCTCAAGCTGTGCTGCGTTCAGGACATGGAAGTCCCACTGGAACTGGGGCTCAGTCATCTTCTTAGTTTAGACAAAATTGTACTAACGATATCAGCTTTGAAATTGTTTTTCAAACTTGTACTTCAGTGTAACTTGTCCTCAGTTAGTTCGGTCACGTGTCCCTCCAGTTCAGGACTTGTGACCACTATAGTGCTATTTGTACCTTTTGCAGTGTATTATTTCAGTTATACATTAGCTTTGCAGGTCTTAAGTTTCTGTAATTTACTTTGCAGCTAGCTTCCTTTGCCCAAGCTAACTGGAAGCTATTAAAAACTTGCCTTAAAACCAGCAACAGAAATAAAGCTGCCTTCTGTTTTTCGCTCTTGCTGGCACCCAATGCTTCCTGGCGCAGTAGAAATTCAATTTAAAATTACCTGTAAATGTGACCAGCTGCACATCTGAACTCTGAAACACTAAAACTTTGAATTAAAAGCATTCTGTTAGCATAGCTCTGATAACATGACATCTTCAGAAATTGCTCGGACCGAAAGAACCCGGCAGAAGTCTGTTTTGCTGAGCAGCTGACTTCTACCTGGTTGATATAGACTTTAAGTAGTTGACCTTTAGGACTAGTTCTCTATGTGTTTCTCACTCCAGAGGTCGTGAGCAAGATGTCACAGGCTCTGAAATCAAAATACAGGACTCTTCTAAATCAGCCCTCGTGAGGAGTGGATGCCCAACCACAATCTCTGCATCAGGACGTGTTTTTCCCCGCGTGTCGTGTGGGTGCCTGCAGGGCTGCAGCGCAGCTCCGGGCTTGGGCTTGGCCTTTCTCCCTCAGGTGTAAAACCAGGCCGTGGGCTACTGGCAGCATGGCCCGTTGTAAGCGTATACGTGTTCATTTCCCCTGTCTGAGCCCCGAGATGAATCCTCCCCTCCTGCACTGGCAACGCGATGCTCCCTTAGCACAGAAGACGGCAACCTGACTGCAGGCGAGCGGGTGGTGGCTGCCAGAGGCATGTGACCCAAGCAGTGATTTAGCCCTTTAACGTGACAGATCTAGGCTCTTTCACCATCTCTGTCTGCCCCGGGACTGTGAAACCTCTTAGCACGCTGCAAAATTCCTCAACAACAGTAATTCCCCTTTCCCAAAGGTATAATAAGGTGAAAAGCAGGCCCCTCGGCCTGTGGTTCAGCGTAGCTGCCATGAGGCTACAGGGCAGAGTACGTGGCTGATTCATTTCTCTTTCACAAGACTGCCTGCGCCACGGTACGAAACTGCCTTATTCCCAGGGGCTGGCCTTGCTGAGGTTAAATACCTGCCTGCCTTTATCAAACCGCTTTCTGCCATTTCTGTGTGTTTCACGAGACGATCGGGTTACCGGGGAGTAAAATTTACAACCTAAAACCTCGGCCCCTTCAGAAATCCAAAGAGGAGTTACAAGGCATTGTATGCATTTCAAAAATGAGGTTTTAGGTCTTCTGACATGCAAGTTTAACTGATGCTAATGTCAATGTTTTTGGTTGGTTTGTTGGTTTTTTTTTTTTTGTTTGTTTGTTTTTTCATAAACTCTTTGCAGCTGAAAAATGTGATCACTCCAACAAAGCAAAAAGCTTAACCTGAAGAAAAGAAGTGCCTGCAGCCGGCACTTGGGCTGTTTAATAAAGTCCCTCGGCTAACAGCCTGTATCCGTGCTGTCTTAGTATGTGAAAAATGTGCTCAGTGCCACAGTGATGTCATGGGCCGCGGGCTGATAGCTGCTTATGGCTTCCAGCTGGGCTGCGGAGAGCTGGGAGGCACTGCGAGCCAAGCAGATCCCGGTTTCGGTGGAAGCGGCATCCAAAACCTACCTCATTTCCAAAGTCTTTTGACTCAAATCCCTGATTAGTCAGGAAAACGTTGACCTTCTCTGCTATAGCTCAAATGCAGCAGCTTTCTGTTCATTTTTCTGAGCCCCTCCCCTGCCTTGCTGATGGCTGCCATTGGCTCAGGTCAGGGAACCTTTCTGTGGCCACTCCGGTGGTCGTGTCCTCGATTGCAATTGAAATCTGAACTATTGAAGAAGGTCTGACGTGAGGCTGGCTAAGAGATAGGGGCCAAATTTAGGAAGAATTCTGATGAGAGGAGAAACGTTGGAGAGACATTTAATCACTGCAGATCAAGTGCTATTAACGGTAAAGATTTTTATCCTTTGTATTAATAACAAAATGTCACGCTGCGTGGACGTGCACTGATCGAGTTACTCTGTTCCCTTACTGGCCACAATCCTTTCTTTGCTAACGCTACTCTCACTATAATATTTTTTCCTCCTGTTCATCTTGGCGTACCTAAAATTAGATGACCAGCTTTCCCAGGCAGGCACCTGTCCATGCTTATAAAGTTTCTGGTGCACTGTTTGAAGGCCACGAATAGATTAGTTAGCTCTTTCCCTTACTGTACGGTCTCAAAAGGGAAACTGCTGAGACAAGATCTTTCAGGAATGTAAATGGTTCCCTCTGTCTATGCTACAAATGAAGAAACAAAGATAAATGTCACCCGTGGTGACTCCT
Organism: Vanellus vanellus; assembly: GCF_965231255.1. NCBI lineage: Eukaryota > Metazoa > Chordata > Aves > Charadriiformes > Charadriidae > Vanellus > Vanellus vanellus. Next base: position 39,014,225 of record NC_138909.1, read on the forward strand.
TTGGAAACTTCTCAAGTCCAGCCGCATTGCTTTGGTTCAGGCGTTCTAAGCCAACGCTGTTTTCGTACCTGAATTAGGGAATCGGGGATTTAACTGATGAATATGATGCATGTGTTTTCAACAAATCACATATGTATTAGGGGTTCATCTACAGTACAGGATTCGGGGAGTGTTTCTCTCCAGTCTGGAGGTTGGACTGGAACGCAGAACAAGACCGAGGGTGAAACCTGGTTTTCCAGGCGGGGTGATGTGAAGAGGGCAGTGTGCTCTGTGACCTGCCCGTGAGTGGGCGAGCGGAGAGCTCAGCATATGTGTTTGCACACACAAGGTTTCAAGAACTCTAACTCTTCTTTTGTGGTGAATGCTCATAGCTAATCTTTTTCTCTACAGGCAGAATAATTTCCGATGTTTGCAATTTTTCTTCTTTTGAGGTAGGTAATACACAAACTGGGGTGGTGCATCCAGGCCGCAGTTTCAGAAAAACTGCTTGAATTTAATGTTGATGAAAATCTGATGTTCCAAATTTGAGTCAGCGCATCATGTGTCAGGCTTTCAGCAGCATTAACTTGCCAGTACCTATAATAAAATCCTTATCCATCTGGCTATCCTTAGCCACAAAACCAACAAAAAAAATCTCAGTTCTTATCCAACCCTAAACCTGTTTTCTTACTGAACCAGTCTGGATGTGTCATACGCCATTTAAAAGCTCATATCAATAACAGAGTTACAATCAGTGCTTTTGCTTGAATATTTTGCTATTTACAGCAGTAATTTTCTCACAAAACTTGCCCTGAGTAAGAGAGTACCAATTATGATTTTTTTTTTTTAAGTTGCATGGATAATTGATGTTTAAGATGTACATGGGGAAAAAAGCTTGTCTGTAAATTATAGGAGGAAAAATTCATATCCACGCAGCAGTTATTCTGTAAGGGGACCAGAATTTCTAGGTTGTCAACTCTGTTGATTATTTGCGTTCCTCCTGTGTATGCCCAGCAGTCAAATCTGATTGTCTTTTAATGCTGCTACAGTAGGGATTTTTTATTATGTTGAAAAAAAAAAAAAGAATTAAAATAACATTAAGGTTGCAGAAGGCTACGTTTAAAGGTAGGGTGTGAGAGGAATAAGAAAGCATGTTTTTCTCCATTGGGTTTTGTAGCTGTTTGCTATACAGCAGAGGTATGTTGAGTCCCAAGAGCTGTCTGTTCATTGTCAAATTCTGAAACCAAGTGTGAGGGAGGACCAATCAAAGATCTCTTCGGTTTCTTCCTCTACCTCTCCAGCTTCTGTCTTTGCCTCCTCCTGGCTTCCAGCCTTTTTCCCCTACCCTCTGCTCCTGCTGTTGCTTTTGGGCTCTTCTGCTCTCATTTTTTCCATCTTCACAGCCACCTACTTCTACTTTATTATCATACCTTCTCATCTTCAGATTTGTTCTGCCTTTTGACTATTCAAAGGAGACAGAGCACGTGCAGTGCTGGGGATGTTCACTGAGCTTAGGTGACAAATTCTTAGAGATTGCTTTTGAGAATGATGAACTGCTTGCCCTGAGCTGTAGGGCTTGGTCAGGTGGAAACTGCAAAAGCACAGCCTCATCATGACTGCAAACCTGAGGAATTTCGAGCGTCCCTTCTGGAGTTACTAGGTGTGAGAGCTAACAAAGCCCACTCCTTTCACTTCTTTTTTATAATAAGGGGAAAGCAATGTACTTTTCCATTCCCTAAATTCTGAGATAAAAGGTGATCTATTATAGCTGCATCTTTTAAAAAATGAGACTGCCCATCCACCGTCAGACATTTTAATTAAGTTTTTTTTGTAAAAGATATAAATCACCAGAAAGTAGTTTCTTAAAAAGGAATCATAAATACAGGTGTTGCTGCCTCTAATACTTGACATACAGAATCATGACTTACTTTAAGATATCACTTAGGACAAAAATAAAAAGAGAAGAATGAATGAAGCAGGCTGGCCAACTTGGTGAGGCGGGCTTTAAACTGAAGGACTCAGGGGGTGGGGTCCAAAATGGCAATGCTCACAGCATCGCATCCAACTGGGGAATAAGCCAGGCCAACCAGAGCAGTGACAAATGTTCCTTAGCTGACTCCCAAGGTGAGAACCAGAAGGCCAGCCACCTCAAGGGTGTGTATGGCTATGGTGGATCATCTTGCACCCCTCCAGGGAAACCTGCACGCTCCATTACCTCTCCAAAATGCCTGTACACCAGCGCACGCACTGTGGGGAATAAGCAGGAAGAACTAGAGATCTGTGTGCGGTCGCAGGGCCACGATATCATTGCAATTACTGAGTCACGGTGGGATAGCTCGCGTGACTGGAATGCCGTCATGGGTGGCTATGTACTTTTTAGGAAAGACAGGCCAGTGGGGCGAGGTGGTGGAGTTGCCCTCTATGTGAGGAGCAGCTGGAATGTATCAAGCTCTGCCTAGGGGTGGATGAGAGCTTATGAGTAAGAATTAAGGGGCAAGTTAATATGGGTGACGCTGTTGTGGGTGTTTACTACAGACCACTGGATCAGGAAGAGGAAGTCAGCAAGGCCTTCTACAGCCAGCTGGAAGTAGCCTTACAACCACAGGTCCTGGTTCTCATGGAGGACTTCAACCACCCTGATATTTGCTGGAAAGGCAACACAGCCAGGCACGCGCAGTCCCGGAGGTTTCTGCAGAGCATTGATGATAACTTTTTGACACCGGTGGTGGAGGAGCCAACAAGCAGAGGTGTGCTGCTGGACCTTGTGCTAACAAACAGAGAAAGATTAGTTGGGGATGTGAAGGTTGGGGGTAGCTTTGGCTGCAGTGACCATGAGATGATGGAGTTCAGGATCCTGCATGGAAGAAGCAGGGCAAAAAGTAGAATTACAACCCTGGACTTCAGGAGAGCTGACTTTGGCCTCTTCAAAGACCTACTTGGAGGAATCCCATGGGTTAAGGCTCTAGAAGGAAGGGGGTGCAAGAGAACTGGTTAATATTCAAGCACCACTTCCTCCAAGCTTAAGCTCAGTAGATCCCTGTAAGTAAGAAATCAAGCAAAGGAGGCAGGAGACCTGCATGGATGAACAAGGAGATTCTGGAAAAACTCAGATGGAAGAAGGAAGTTTACAGAATGTGGAAAAAGGGACTGGCTACTTGGGAGTAATATAGGAATGTTGTCAGAGTATGCAGGGTTGCAATGAAGAAGGCTAAGGGCCACTTGGAATTAAATCTGGCAAGGGATGTGTCGTGGTTTAGGCCAAATCCACCACTGGGGACCCGAGGGACCCCAGACGGGACTGACAGATGCTCCCCTCTACCCCTCTACAAAGAGAGAGGCAGAGGAGGAAAAAGAGACTTAAGAGTTTAGAAGAAACTAAACTACTTTAATGAAATATTAATAATAAAATAAAAAGAAATAATGAGAAATATATACAAAACCGTATCAAGCTCCCGAGATGACAATCACGTCACCGGCTGGCACTGGGGCAGTCCCAGGCTGGACTCAGTGGCGGACGGGAACTGGATTCCGGATCTGGAGTCAGGATTGGGATCACAGGCAGACAGAGTCCTCCTCAGACGTCGGCCATTGAAGGAAGAGCCCGTGACCCTTTGATCCCTCAGCTTTTATACTGAGCATGAGGCAGATGGGATGGAATACCCTGTTGGTCAGTTTTGGGTCACCTGTCCTGTCCGCTCCTCCCTCCAGGTGGGACCCCACTATGCTTTTCCGCTTCCGACCCTCCAACGTGGCAAATAACAAAGTTGGTTGGCCTTGGCTGTTATGACAATAAGTATAAGCCAGGGCCTCTCTGCATCCCATGCCTGGGCATCAGCTATAAACAATTGGCCTTATCACTCTGAGAGAGTGAACACTGTCTGCACAATATGCAGTTAATTTCAGTAGTTAGAAGAGGCCCAGCTAAGAAGCGAAGTGACTGAACAAAATTGGTTCTGTTTTACCTCAAACCAGGACAGGATGTCAAGGACAATAAGAAGGGCTTCTTCGAGTGGGGCCACTGGTGAATGAGGTGCGTGCCCTGGTGACAGAAGATGCAGAGAAGGTGGAGTTACTGAATGCCTTCTTTGCTACGGTCTTTACTGCTAAGGCCGGCCCTCATGAATCCCAGACACTGGACGTAAAAGAGAGAGTCTGGAGAAAGGAAAGCTTTCCCTTGATTGAGGAGGATCAGGTTAGAGATCATTTAGGCAAACTTGACAACCAAAAATCCATAAGTCCTGATGAGATGCACCCACAAGTGCTGAGGGAGCTGGCAGATGTTATTGTGAAGCCATTCGCCATCGTCTTTGAAATGTCGTGGAGAACAGGAGGGGTGCCTGAGACTGGAGGAAAGCTAATGTCATTCCAGCCTTCAAAAAGGGCAAGAATGACCTGGATGAGGGGACGGAGTATACCTTCAGCAGGTTTGCTGATGATACAAAACTGGGAGGAGTGGCTGACACACCAGAAAACTGTGCTGCCATTCAGTGAGACCTGAACTGGCTGGAGAGTTGGGCAAAGAGGAAGCTAATGAAGTTCAACAAGGGCAAGTGTAGGGTCCTGCACCTAGGGAGGAATAACCCCATGCACCAGTACAGGTTAGGGGTTGACCTGCTGCAGACCAGCTCTGCTGAGAGGGATCTGAGAGTCCGGGTCGACAACAAGTTGACAATGAAGCAGCAATGTGCCCTGGTGGCCAAGAAGGCCAATGGTATCCTGGGATGCATTAAAAAGACTGTGGCGAGCAGGTCAAGGGAGGTTAACTTCACCCTCTACTCTGCCCTGGTGAGGCCACATGTCGGGTACTGTGTCCAGTTCTGGGTTTCCCAGTTCAAGAAAGACAGGGAACTACTGGAGAGAGTCCAGCAGAGGGCTATGAAGATGCTCAGGGGACTGGAGCACCTCTGTTATGAGGAAAGGCTGAGAGACCTGGGTCTGTGTAGCCTGGAGAAGACTGAGAGGGGATCTCATCAATGCTTATAAATATCTAAAGGGCGGGCGTCAGGAAGATGTGGCCAGAATGTTCAGTGGTGCCCAGCGACAGGACAAGGGGCCACAGGCACAAACCGGAACACAGGAAATTCCATCTGAACATGAGGAAAAACTTCTCTGCTTTGAGGGTGACAGAGCACTGGAACAGGCTGCCCAGAGATGTTGTGGAGTCTCCTTCTCTGGAGATATTCAAAACCTGCTTGGATGCGTTCCTGTCCAACCTGCTCCAGGTGAACCTGCGTTGGCAGGGGGGTTGGACTAGATGATCTCCGAAGGTCCCTTCCAACTCCTACCATTCTGTGTGATTCTGTAATATCATAGGTAATGCTATATTTCCTCCCATTTATCTGCATTGACGAGTATTCATCTTTTTGCTTGGACAACATTTTTAAAAGACAACAATTTAGCCAATACAATCAGCAAAATTCTCTTCCTTCATTAACTAAGTGCCCAAGAGACAAATGGACAAACAGCTAGGCTCTTCTATTCAAGAGGAGGCTGCAGATCAAATGATGCAATAAATTTGCCCCTGGGTTAAAAGTGAATTTTCTTCTAGCATAAAAATCACCTTTCAAAGATGTTGGAAACTTTACAGAATGCAGACTGAAATGATAGGAAATAGCACTTTAGAGCTATGGATGAGATAATGCAGAAGTGGTGTATATCTATGGCAGTGTCCTTTACACCGTCGCTGGAAACAGACCACTGTGGCTGCAGTCATTTAGGTGGAGAGAAGAAACTCCCTGAAACAGCAGTTTGTCTTAAAGTTTAGTATCAAGTAGCGGTCTTCTAAACAAATGCTGGGGAATGTTGTGCACAATAAGGTAAACTGTTACACCGAATAGTTAGTGTTTTTTCCAAGATTATCGTTTTTCCTGATGAGACTCTTAACAGTACATTTTCCATATGTTATTCACTTTATGGGACTGTATGTCTTACTTCACACGTGCCTCATTTTAAATATTTAGTAGTATGTATTTTTAATTTATGACCAAATATTTCAGTATCTGGGAAGGTAGGTAAATACAATTTGTCTCAGTTTTGTAGCTAAGGCGGCTAGGGAACAGACAAGTCAGTGCTTTGTGGTACGATATATTGGCATTTTGCTTGTGACTAGCAGCCTCCTCAAAACTGAAAGCATGACCTTTTGTGAAATGGCATTCTTTTATTGAACAAACGTGGTTTTAATGTATTCTGTTATAGCTGCTTGCTGTCGTGATTATATGAAATTGAACCGCCTTTTGCAGCAGTGAAAACTACAGCAGGAACAAAGGGACTGAGCTGGTTTTGACTCTTGGTTCTCTTCTGCAAATCTGCAAAAGGATTTGTTGTAGCCTGTGCGAATCAGTTGCTGTGAATATTAGATCTCAACTTCCATAGTTTTGCTATGGGGTAGCCCGAAGTCACAAGTTAGTGACATGAGAAATGAGAGAAGCTTGAGCTGCAATGTTTTCATGAATTATTTTTTTTTTACGTAGCAACATTTAGTCAAGCCAAGTACGTCCTTATTCATTTCCTTGCAGTTTTAACTCAAACTATAAACCAGCAGTGGCTGCGAACAGGTTATGTGAGTGCTTTGTGAAACCCCTTTATACAAGAAATAACATCCTCCTTCCCTCAGCTGAAGGCTGAGAAAACGGCAGGTCAAATTTCTGCTTATACCAAAGCCCCACTTCTCGGCAGTCCTGCAGCAAGCACAGCGTCAGCAGTTGTAACTCTTGACATTTCTAAACTGCAGGAGGGCAGTGAGAAGGGTAGGGGAAATCTATGTATTTTAGAGAAATATGGAAGACATGTTCATCGCTGAGAATGTATCAGCAGAGGGCACAGACACGAAAATAATTTCGGTAGTTCATCGCTTAAAAACGTATTCTGACTCTTACACATAAAGAAAACCTTCAATATATGAATCAGTGCAGCTGGCAGTGTGAAGGAAGGAAAACAAACTTCTCTATTGGGAAAAAGACTGTGTACAGCGAGACATGACAGCTATGAGCTGGAACTACTGCCTTCATCTCTGAACATGTCCATATTTTGAATTATTTTGCTGCTGCTTACTCTGATAGATATAGCTAAGTACAGAGGCAAAGCTCAGAAGAATACCACCATAGCCTTATGACTAGCTTTGGTTGCACCCACAGAGAAAGAAGCTGCTGAGAAAGCAAATGACCTCTTTGTTACAAAGGCCTATGAGATGTTAATTATTGAGATATTAGTTATTCCTTTTTGTCTAAAAGGAAGACAGCAGGAAAAATGCATTAACACTGGGAAGAGAAAGACTGTCATTAGTAGCTTCCAGATTAAGAAATTGGGATAGACCCTTCTATTGATACACATAGAAGGAAACTGAAGCCCAGGCAGACCCAGCAGGGACTCCACAAGGCATTTGTGACTTGAGATCTGCTTAGGACATAGCTTGGGTTGGTGGTTCCTGGGTCTGTTTATGAGGATGTGTCTCCAGAACATGTCTGGACTTTGACAGATCCTTTCTCTGCCTCTTCCGGAACAGCTCATAGCCCATCCGGGGAGTATCTCCATGGTATGCAATCACAGCTGACCTCTGCATAGGGAGACAATTGCCAGCATTTCCTACAGCAACCATGTGATGGCTGGATGCAGTTTGGCAGCTTTGTGTGTCTGACTCATGGTGGATCTGGGCCTGAGGTTTTCTTTCCTTTGTTTTGTTGCCTTCTTATGTTTGCGCCTAAATTAAACCGTAAGGAGTAAAGAAGAAGGATGGTCTTGCGGTTAAATGTATTCAAGTGACAATCTGGAACTGGGGACTATTTCTGGCTCCACCAAATCTACTGCCAAGGACAAATAATTTAATATCTTTGGGTCTCAGGGTTTTCCCATTTGTAAGATGAGGACGAAAGCCCTCTGTGGGTGACTTGTGCTTGAGTGCTTTGATTCCCAACAGAAAGACCTAGAGAAAATAAATAAAAAACAATTTCCAAATTGATAGTAAAAATAGATAGCAGATAAATAATCTGCCACCAGCTCTTCTCTGCTCTGTCAGAGCGGTTCTGGTTCTTGGTGAGAAAGGGGGTGCTCTGCGCTACCTGTCCCAGAGCCTGTTTGCCACAGCTGGGCTAGTGCATGGAGACACAGGCAGGTGCTGATCTACGTGCCAGCGAGATCTGAGACAGAAAGTGGTATATGTGTAAGAGTTTATCATTTTGCCTCACTCTGTAGGTGTATCTGAACAAGTACTTTATCCTGTTGTATGCACAGGAACAGCACTGAACAAGAGTAAAGCATGAGTCAATATCTCTGGCTTTCTCTGACCGCTCCAGTGGGCTTTATAGTGTTAACGGTGAATAGCAGCGAAATGGTGTATTTATTCATTCTGATTTCACTTGCTCTAATGGGAAGTAATTCCCCTGAAGTCAATGGGATTGCAGTGGTGTAAGAGCTGTATCAATTTCTGTGCCCTCAGGCTGATGATAAAAATAATGTATGACCATCCTGTAGCAAACACATTGTAGATATAGAAAAAGCCTCAGGGCAGGGAAACGTTCTATAAATGATATAAAAGCAACGTATTTAGCAGATGAGCATTGAAAAAGCAGGAGCCTGAGGAAGGCTTGCTGCTTGGCCAGTGTACAGAGCTCTCCCCAATATTTTGCCTTTCCACCTCAGCACGGAGGTTCAGCTCTCCTAGAAACAAGCCTCTTTCACCGGCCACCACTGATGGGCCAAAAAAGTTCACAATAAGTCTTTCTGGCTGCTCCAGTTTCATGATTAGCGTGGGAAGAGGGACCAAAAGTGGGAGGAAAAAGGGGAAGGAGGCTGAGGAACCGAGGGGACAAAACCTGTTGCTGTAGCAGAGCGCAGCCCCCTCCTACAGCAAACTCGGAGCACGAGGCTCAGCCACAGCCAGTGACCTTCCCTTCCCTGCAGCCACAGCCCGGCGCGGTGGCCCCCCACCGCGCACCCCCTCCGCTCCGTGACACTGGCCCTGCGGCTGGAGGGGATTGGGCAATGGGTAGGGAACCGAAAAAGCAGGGTGGATGGAAGCTAAGAAACCAAAAAGGAGTTCAGCAACCTGGGGCTACATAATAGGATGAAATTGGAAAGAGAACAGCGTTGCTTTTTTGGCTTCAAGAATGTGGTATGGGTCATTATTCCTCAAAAAAAAAAAAAAAAAAAAAAAAAGGCGTTTGATCCAGCCTCACCAGGGAGATGTGGCTGCAGTTATTCAGGAGAAGTGGGGTGGGAGGGTGCAGGAGCCACAGGTCCTGGGGGCAACCAGGCCGATGCTTGTGTCAGGCAAGTGAGGAAGTACAGGGTGGGCAGTGGGGGGAAGCAGTAAGGAGATCGTGAAGAAATGTTTTCTGTGCTGTCCCTGCTTTAGTGCAACGGGGCCTGCTTTGGTTCTGAAGGGGTGGGAGGCTCGAGGGAGAGAAAAAAAGAAGACAGAGGTCACACCTCCCTTCCTTTGCAGCTGATCAGTCTTTTTTCATCTATAATAGAGGATTTGGGTACATTCCATACACAACTCTCACCTGATTAGTTAAAGGGGATTATATTAATGCAACTTTGAGTGTACGTAGTCTTAAATCAGCTTTAACTTTACAAGAGCATATTAACCATGGTGATTTTTTTTTTTAAATATACTTTTAAAAATCACTACAAGTATGTCCTGAGAGAAGGTTGCAGCAGTTTTACTGCAATAGCTGAAACCTTTGCGAGCTTTGTGAAAGAAAACTCTGCCTTTGCTGGTTTCATACCCTGGTCAAAAAAATCCCTTTTCACTTCTTAAGTCAAGCCTAGAGAGATTCCCCCAGTAAATGACAGTAAGAGACAGGTTATTCTGAGCGGTGGCTGCGGGAGGAAGGAACAGCTTGCTCCAGGGAGTTGAGGGTGGAAGTTCCTCATTGGAAAGCTACCAGGGAAAGTACCAGTGCCGTGCGGGGAGAGGGTGACTGGGAGATGGGGGAAGCATTTTTAAGGTACGGAGGGAATAAGGGGAGCGAGCCCGGGGAAGTGGTTGGGCTGGGAGATGGTGGTGCTGGTGGATACTTAAACAGCTACGTCACCAGTCCAAAATGTCTCAGTTACTAAAAGCTGCCTACAACTTAGTTATTTGCTTTTTCCAACAAGGAAAATATTATGTCTTGTGGGAAGTCATGAGGATGACATACCCAAGAACATTGCATATTTGATCACTAATAATATAAAGTAAACATCTTTTAAATATTTCCAGCAACATCTGTCCTAGTTTAACTACTGGTTTATGTTGCATTCCTTTATGGAATAATACTCATCCCAGAAAGCAGAGCGTGTGTCACTGCCATCCATTACAAGAATTAAACTTGTGGGATATTCCCTACTGAAGCTGAATTTCCTTCAACCTTTAAAAAATGATTTCTTCTCATTTTCCACCATTGCATAATCCCGATTCTCCAAAAGTTTAAGTGCTTTCCTATGATCTTATATTTTTAATATTTGGCTTGGATAAAAAGGAAGCACGGTGAGATAGTGATTTCACTCATATGGGGGGGGAAAGCCAGAAAAAGGAGCCGCACCAGTTTAATAGAAATACAAGATTAATTTTCTGGAAAAAAAAAGAAAACCAAACAACAAAACATCTTTGAGCCAATAGAAGAGATTAGCTGTGTTCTCTACAGAGGAGAAAAAAATCAATAAATGACTTAAAACTGAAAATAACAAACAATAACAAAGAAGAATATGGACAGAACTCCCCCTATAGCCACAGATGCTGAGGCCACCCAGATAAGGCACATTTGCCCTGTACTAAGGTATGTATGTTATATGTACTAAAATAGAAAGTAATGTATTAAGCAGGTATATGTATTAGCATTTTGGAGGAAAATATTTCATTTTTACTGACAGGCACTGACTTCTTGGTAGATTTACCATTTTTGCCAGAAAAGTAATGTTTTTTACAGCAGAATTTACAATACATTCCACTTCTGAGCAAAAGTGTGGGTATATACCACAACTGAAATAATTCCTTTTTATTTGGGGAAAACAACCCTTCTGTCAGTGAAGAGAGAAAATTTTGTTAGAACAAGAAAACCAAAGAAAAACCTCTTCTTCTGTTACTAGAGTAGTAGAATTCCAGCAACCTCTAAAAGTTCTGGATGTGAATTCTGTGTGACTTTGAATTATGCAGAAAAGTCTTTGGAGGCCATGAAATACAGATATATATTTGTCCTTGAACTACCTCTGGAGAAGTCAAATTTTTCTCTCCTAATATGCGAAGTGGCTGAGAAAAAGCAAACCAAAGAAATGCAAGCACCTTACAGCTCCACCAGGGCTATAAAGAAACTGAGATGTGTCAAATACCAGTTTCCCTGTAGGGATGTTTACCTCTCTTGTATCATCCCAGGAATGTTGCTGGTCACCAAGTTTGGGTAAACTGTAAGAGAAGGGTAGCTGAAGCTGTGCAGGAGAAAGGTTGGGAGGGAGAGGGAAACCCCCAGATTTTGTGGGAGGGCAGATGTCCCGACATAAGATGTGGTCAATTTGTTTACTGAGATGGTACAAGCTCAACCATTCCTGTGGCAGCAGTTCTCCTTGTCCATGCAGCAGTAAATCCTCCCGCCATCAATCTATGGATTGAAAGAGTTGTTTTGCATTTCAGAGCGTCTGTGAGCATTTTGGCTCGCTCACCCAAGCAAGAGGGAAACATGGAGAGAACAGCTGTGTGAGGCTGGGTTTCCCTACGGGGATGTCTACCCCTAGACGAGGTCAGCTTGCCTGCTGATGTTCCTATGTCCATTGTCCATACTATCAGCGTAAATCCCCTCACTTCTCATTGGCATTGAAACCAGTAACCTGGCATTAGACGGCTGATATCACAACATCTCTTCCCTGTAAATGCTGTTGGACTCTGCTTTTGGCTACAGAAGTGAGACAAAGGGTATTGGGGAGTGGGACTGAAACAACAAACACAGCTAGGATTTTTCTTTTCCTTTTTTTTTTTAAGATTAGATGCAGACTCTGCAAATCAGAGATAGCCAGACTGACCTAAAGATCTAGAGTTAGTTTCCATAGCAATGAGACCTATGAGTTCTCAAAATATTCAAGTCTCTATTAGGCTCAAAGCAGATAAAAATAATTTACTTACATAAGGGCATGCCAGATCTCATCCACCAAAGCACTCGTTTTTAAGCGTATGAGTATCAAGATAATGGAGCTCCTCATGTACCTGACTCTTTTGCTTGCCTGGGAAAGAAACACTGCTGGTGAAAAGTGCCTTTATGTCCCTAGCTGTCTCTTTTTTCAACCCTGACACCCCTGCCCAGGACCTTTGCCTGTGCTTCCCGCTGTCGCGTTATCTTTACTGCAGACTTTGGGTTTTTCCATGGCACAGATCGGTTCCTCTCCAGCGAGAATGACAGGCAGCACCGAGCACCATTCCTTCCTCCAGCCTCCTCTCTAACTTGGCTGGGGGCACCCTGGGCTTTCTGCCTGGTGATTCAAGGACACCCTTGCAAAGAGGAAGGAGCACGCTCTGAAAATACGTGTACTGAATAGGTACGTGCTCGCAGGAAACCTCCTTGTCCTTTCTACCCCTGTCTCTTCAGCGAGGTCTAGGTGGAGTTCTAAAGACGTGACTGATCATGCACTGCATTTCCTACCCACAGACCCTACAGCATCCCAACCAGGATGGTGTGAAGGGAACGGGAAGCCTCTGCCACCACGCCACGCAGAGCACACCAACGGGGTAGTGCACCAAGCAGGTACGTCTGGCCACTCTGTAGCTGTCCCCAGCAAACACCACGCTGCTGTTAATTAACCTAATGTAAGTTGGATGGAGTTTATCCAGAATAACGTTGCAAGGCAAGACCTCACATTCAAAATACTTTCGTCTTCCGTTTTCAGTTGTTTTGCTGTAAAAAGGCATAAGAAGCCACCAGTGAACATGCTTGAGTCGAGTCTTTTTGTAACCAGTGGTACTAAGTCATATAATAGCTCGTGAAATTGATCTCTGAGAACACCATGTTCCGTTAGAAAAATCTGAAATATGTTCCTTGTACTCATGAATTGCACTAAAGTTATTTAGCTTAGAAATGCTTTTCCCAAAGTAGCACTGATTATAAGACTGAAGAGAGTCGGGACTGAAAGGTATGGCGGGGAAAGGAAAAAGCCTGTGGTGAAAAATAATCCCCTGAATATTTCAGACAGTTTCTAAAAAAAAATAAATGGTGTTAATGACTTAAAGAATCTCAGCATATTAGGAAGAACTAATTTAATTTTCTAATAGTGCAACCTTCTGTGAGACACTCCATTAACTAATTGAATGCATTTAATTTATTTGGTTCCAACTTGGGTGACTTTGTTTTCCTATCCACCTTCCTATGGCGAAAAGCAAATAAGCCATTCCTCAACCGAAAATTGCTGCTTCTTTGTTCAACAATCAATTTAAACCAGGATTACTTTCCAAGTGCCTAATAAGGTGCATGTTTTATGAACGCTTTGCAAAGACGGCAAAGCTGCAACGCTGCCTGACGGTGCTGGCTGCCTTCCAGCCACGGACTGAAGGCACCGTGGGAGCACAGATTTTGTGGAAGCGATTTTTGCGTTTTAGCTTGTCACCAGGCTACAAGAGTCTCAACAACACACTACTGTAATAACCAAAATAAGCAGTAAAGTTGATAACGGCTTCCCACTCCCGGCACGCTAGGAAGCATAGCCGTGCCGTAGTTTAGAGAGCGACTGCAGCTTTCGAAGCCCTGCTGGCCCATCTGTCCCCGGCACTGCTGCTTCTGCCACCAGTAGTGGAGAACTGAACTCTGCTCTGCGTGGAGATCGGCTTGGAGGACCCGCTCAGGCTTTTCATGGCTCTATATCTGTCCCACGCAGTCGAGCCCTCGGCAGCTGTGGCAGCACTGCCGCTGCTCCAGGGTGTACAAACAGGCAAGGGGGAGGGGGGGGAAGAAGAAATGGCTTAATATGATGTGAGAGCTCCTTGTAGTATGGGGCACTGTGCTGGGAAGCGGTGTCCTGAGGGCAGCAGCTCCCATTCACGGCGTGCGGAGGTGGGAGCGAAGGGGAGGGAGGAAGAGGCTGAGCAGAGCCGTGTCTGTGTGTCCGTCTGCACGACCTTGCCCTCCTGCAGCACCTCTGAGGCAATGCAGAGACGCGGTCATGTCTGCTGAGCAGGGGCAGGACGCGTTTCCACAGTCCCGGGAGCAGGTGGGCATGTTTGGAGACCCGCTGTGACTGTGAATGCACTTCAGTCATCACCTGCTGCTTCCCAGGCGAGTTCTAGGGAGTTTTGGCATTTCCCATTTTCCAGTGGAGGTCATTGCTTTGCACTCATTAGTATACTGTATTTCCCAGTGGTTATTCTTGGGGGAAGAAGAGGAGGAGCAACAAAACTCCTTGGGAGGTCCTTCTCCGTAAATGCCCTCAGTCCTTTGCCTCTCTGTTCTACCTAGGTCTCCCTTATGAATGCTTCGTCACTCAAAGCTCTCAGTCGTGGTGAACCTCTTCAAGTCTTATATATTGCTGCCATGGTGCAAGTTCTTTTCACATGCATGGTTTTGCTGGAAGAGCTCTGTCAGTCTCATAAGGGCTTTTTCTACTGTCACTCTCCAATTTCTGTAACACGTTCCTAGCTGGAGATGATTATTGCTAATTATTGCTTTATAAACCTGAGATGTCTTTCAAGATGCATTAATCAAAGTAACTGGAAAAAATTAGTTCTCACTGAAAACTAAATGGGATCCTGTGAAAGAGGGCTCTCTCTTCAAAGGGGATTAAATATTCCCTAGAGAGCTCTTCTTAGCTGCCTGAGATGTATTGTAGTTTAGCTCTGGAATACTTCTGTTGATTTATGACAAAGTATCAGCTAAATACTCTATTCTCAATGGTTTTCTGCAGTGGTGGGTGCCAGCAGTAGGCTTTCGTTAGATCTGTTGAGCTTCAAAGTCAAGTATGCCAATAATTTGCCTATTCCAGGAATTCTCAGAGAACATGCTCATGGGGCACTGATAAGAGCAAATTTTAAAAAAATTAATAAGTGGTTACCATGGACTTTGGTACCGATGTGTTGCTTTGTCTTCAGCAGCCTGTCGGATCTGTCCTCTCTGTCAAAGAGAAACAAAATGCAGTACAATGTTAACATTAAGGCATAAATGCCACTCTCAAATACTACTGGGGAAGAAGACCAGATCCATTTCCATCTGGAAGATTTAGGTGGAGATATGACAACGAAACTAGAGAATGTGAAAAATAACAACCGCTACTTGCTTCCAAGGGTTGCAGAGACAGTGGGCTTTGACTCATTTAAAATTTGGAAAAGAATTATCTGAACAGGTAATAAAGTGTCGCTCGGAGAAATGCCTGCCTGCAGAATTTTTAGGCAGAGGAAGAGTTGTTGGAAAGGTAAGGGACTGTTTAAAACGCGTCTAAAGGTCACAAATGCAAAACAGAAAAAGGATAAAAGCCAAAGTCCATGACAGACTGTACCTCTGCGATCATGGGACACAAATGCAGCCAGGATAGCAAATATCACTGTAAATAAGTCAAGGTTCAACCTTCAGTAATAAGCTGTTTTTTAAACTTGCTTGAGTGAGAAGAGCACGTGTATTACATTTGTCTCGGGGAGAGAAGCAACAGCACAGCGTATGTGTTTGTCAGCAACACCTACACACCAAGTAGTCTTTATTTGAATTCTTGTCATGCTTATCTGCAGGCAGGACTTGGACCATATGTTGGGAGAAGAATTGGTACAAATAGCTGAATCAGAGCTCCTCTGAAGCTCAACAAAACAGGGTGGCTTAATTGTCCTCCCTGACTTCTCCGCTTCTTCATTTTATTTGCTCGGTGTAATTGTTCAGGTCATGTGCAATCAAACAGCAAAAGTGTCAGACATAGATTAAGCGGTGACAACTGCTTAGGCGATTTCTTTTTCCTTAGCCCACAGAATTCAAGTGGTGTTGAAGCCGTGGCTCATGATTTGCCCAAGCTGTACTTAGACCAGTAGCCGGACAAAGGTTTTGAAATGGCCCAGTCCTCCAGTTTGTCTCCCCACTCACAACTGTCCTTCCCTTCATCTTTGCCATCCTCTTCTCCTCTTTCTCTTTGTTTTCCTTAGGACTGTACTAAAACAGTTATGTCTGTCTGGTGGCCTCCTTCAGCTGCTGAAGAATTTAGACATGCACTTGCAAAAATAAGCATCCTCATTCCCAACCGAAGGCTGAAAAGAGATCCTGTTTTACGTGTGAACCAGAGCCGCAGTTGCAGTAGTAGTAAGTCTGAGCATTTTCCGAGGGAAAACTATTTCCCTGGTGCGGGTGTCATTGCCCAGTTAGAGAAATTACAAGGAGGCAGATGGGAAGATGTTGGTGCTTGGACTCAGGCGCACAGATTTATCTCCTTTGCTCGGATGGAGAGGGACTTGCCATCGCTCCTGTGGCGGTCACAGCAGCAGCAGCACAGAAGGGGCCACGGACCCTCCGCCCACCCCGGGTGCTGCAGGCTGGGCCGGGGCAGGCTGCGGACAACTCCCCCAGAGCAGCCCCCGAGCTGTCTGGGCTGATGTCCTGGGGGACAGACAGCAAGACTGTCTGCACAGGGACATCCTTCACAGCAGTCACTGGGAGTTACATTTTTGGGGGTTGTTTTTTTTTCCCCCTGATAAGGCGTGTTGAGAGATAAGGGGAGCATGCAGCAGCTCTGTTTCTCAGAGATGTCAGAGGAGATAAACTGAAGTTTTCTCTGGCAGACGTGAGCAACTCAGTGTACAAAGTCTAGAAGAAGGGGGCAGCAGCAAATTACTCCTAAAAAATTTTAATTGGGTTTGACTCCACTGTACCATTTGCACAAAAGGGAGATGATTCCTGCCTTGGGGGAGGTTTAAGTTCCCAGATCGTTTTTTGCCTATTACAGCTTGAGAAACAGAGCTCCACTGAGCCTATCTGCCCCCTCTGTACCAGCTGGGTGTGTTCAGCTCCAAGTTCACAGGGTCAAGTGCCTCAAATCAGTTGAATCCATATTGCTTTCGGGGTCAAAAGCACAAGTCCCTGACACCACCTACCCCAC
Source organism: Vanellus vanellus (assembly GCF_965231255.1). NCBI lineage: Eukaryota > Metazoa > Chordata > Aves > Charadriiformes > Charadriidae > Vanellus > Vanellus vanellus. The sequence goes on from NC_138909.1 coordinate 39,031,220, forward strand.
GCTTGCTCCTACTTGCCTGGACAGGCAGGCCGGCTATTTCTAGAAAGTGCAAGCAACATCAAGGACCGGGGGATTTGGGCCAAGCGTGAGGTCAAAGCCGACATGACAGAGCGATTAGATAATCAGCTTCTGAAATCAGTAGCTATTAAGCATACGTAGCCCAGACATCACGGTGACTGGCACGTAGCCGTGTTGATGCTGAGAGTCTGTTAGCTGAACCAGCAGCTCGCTGCTGCAAATACAGGCGGTATTTGGGAAGAGCAGATGACCTGCCTCCAGTCCCTCTCCCCCCACCATGGCCATTAGGGGTGGCAGGGCGGGTGGAGTTGTCCTCTGGTTTGGATTTGGCCCATGGATCACAGTGCAAAGCTTTCTGTGTTAGGAGAGGGCTTATCACCACAGAAGCATTTAGATTGTTACCACTTGATAAAAGCTTAATCAAAATGGTATTCTAAAGGGTTTTGTTTTTATGGCCCCAGCTGTCATGGAAACAAGCACAAATAAGAAAGACTAAACTGGAGGAAAAGTCAGAAGTAAGAGGCAAGACAGCTGTTTTGATCAGTAACTTAGGGATTGATGCCCCTTGGGTGTAGCAGGGGGTTTATCAGGAGTACGGCCGGCGAAGCCAACTGCAATTACACACAGCAAACAAAACTCCAGACAGGTTGCTGACCTGCAGAGGCGTCCCACACTGAATGACCTGATCAGGCTTGAATACGCTCGGCCCAGAGATACAAACTTTGTGCTGAAACCCCTTCTTGTATTAAAATCAAGTATGACTAAAGTATGACTTTTGCTATCGTATATAATTTTTCCTTGCTTTTAGTAAGCGCTTATGCAGAACTATAAGTGTGCCTGGTACTTCACCGATCAGAGAAATTGCTTCCCTTCAGCGATTGCTCAACGAGGGTGGGGGCAAGGACTTCTTGCGGAGAGATTGCATAGCATGAAAGGCAGCTAGCTTCAGAGATGGAAGTGCATAACCCTTCTGCAATGCATTGATTTTCACTCTCTTGCTATTATGAAATAGGACCGGTGGTTATTTCTGTAATTATTTTATTTACTGGAAACCAGCTAATGATACTTATGAATTTGAGCTCAATTTTGCGAAATGTTCTACCAGGAAAGTAAAAGTATTGTAAAAACAGTTTCAAAATGTCTTTTTTTTTTTTTTTCTATTTTGAAGGAAAAATAAGTGGTTTTGGTTTTCAAATCCTAGAAAAATATTTTTGTTTTGGTTTACCCAAAGTATTTTCTTCCCTGTGTTTTCAAGTTCATTGGCCAAATACAAATAACAGGTTCTTTCATCCTTTTCTGTGGATACAAAGAGAGTGTCTGTTCTGTCCGTTTGTCATTTTAACTAAGGAATTTCCTTCGCACGTATTCAAACTGATTGTTGTCTTTTTTTCTATCTGAAGGGTTACTGTATTCTTTATCTTGAAAAATTCGTCGTACTACAAAATAATATTTTTGTCTCTACAAAGACGTTATTTAAAACATCATCTAGAAAAATCATCCTGAAGAAACCAAAAGCGCTTGTCTATAAAGAGAGTGTGTTTGTTTGGTGCAATCAAGGAGACATAAATAAGGGTTGCAAAGTGTCATCTCTATGGTGACAGCATTAAGGCCCTTGTTCAGCATGCAATGTGCTTTCGTGTTCAGAAATTTTGGGGTGTTAACACTGGCAGAAGCACCGTGAGTTATGAATTACCACTTTGTACAATATGTTTGAAAGCATTACTCAAATCAGGCTGGGTGTCTTAAACACGCTTGGTTAGAATAGCTCAGCAGCGTCTCTCTGGTGTAAAGGAAAGTCAATATAAGAACTATATAATAGCTTAAAATTTGTTAAGGATCATATGATAAATAATGAACTGAAAGCTTTATTTTTCTAATAAATTGTTCCAAAAGCTATTTATTGTAACTTCCCTAAGCATCTTAAATTGTTTTTATTTTAATCGGAGAGCAATATCTGCAGATCAGAAATGAGAGTAGTGAAATTATTTGTTGGTGCTTAAATATTTGAGAGAGAGACTTGGAATCCATGTCTGCTATTGATTTTACGTGAAGAAAATGGTTCAGATCTGTTCTAGTACTAGAAAAAGCCCACTTAGAAATACAAAGTAGACCGTAAAATCTATAGACTATAAAAAAGAAACCCCACTGCATACTGAAAGTTCATTCTATATTGGAGAGTTCATTGATGGATAGATAGCTGATAATGGAAAAAAACCCAAAAGTGTTGCATTATGCTAAATTTAACTGCCCTTTGCCACCCAGGGATCCAGAGGCCAAGGCAGGAGGACCTCGGGCCGCCAACACAGAGCTCAGCTTTTGCTGGCCTTTCTCCTAGCCGGAGCCACAGGATGTGTCAGGCTGGGACAGCACACTATATGCAGCAGCTTCTTCCATAATTCAGAGAGACCTAACGTCCCCCTCCTCTACTATTAAAACCCAGACTGTGGGATGGCACACGGCAGTGCCCCTGGGATGTGCCTACTCCCGTCAGACAAACCTTCCCTAAATGACTGCTGCTTCCTAAGAACAGACAGCTCTGCACAAATGTACCAAAGTGCCCCTTAGTACTGCACGTTGGCGCTTTCTTTTTGTTAAGAAGGAAAAGAATTCAAGTGCGTGTTGTTACATTCAGAAAGGCAATATTGCAAACCGAGTGACACTTGTACATGGAGCTTATGGAAGTGTGTAATATATATGCACACCCCTATTTGTGTTTTTACAAGTTCGGACTCTCACCGGATTCGTTTCAGCAGGGAAGTTTTTTTGAGTAATAGCAGGAGATGTTAGTCAATACAACAGTTCTTGCCAGGACTGTACCTCTATTTAGACTTTGCAGAGAAGTGCTCAGTGAAGATTCAGGCTTTGACCTAGAAAGGTGGTGTACAGCAGGAACGCAAAAAGGGTGTCCTCGGGGACCAAAAATGAGGCTTGCAGAGTGCCTGAATGCTGCTGACTTCTATCTCCCTGCATCGCATTAAGTCATAACGAATCAACCCCTAGAAACTAAAGATTTATCAGTTTCATATCACATATCACTTCCTTTCAGGTAGATCTGATACAGTTAGGCTTCTTAATTTCAACGGCTAGTTAACTTGGACAAGTAGCTTCATCCACTTAATACACTTCCACCTGCAGCTACTTTCATGCTGTGCTACTGAACATATTCCTTGTTTGGGAACAGCTGTGAGTAGGGGAAAACAGATTGGGTGAGTTCCTTCTCTTCCCCTTCTCTGCATCCAGGTGGGAGGATCAAAAAGGAAAATCTACCCCTGTCTTGCTTTTCTTCCCCCTGGAGAGGGGGGGAGGGTCTGTTGTATGCTTGGGAAGAGAACACCAGATCCCCATGAGGACCAAAAAGGGCAGCTGTTCAGAGCTGGTAGCCCAGTGCCTCGTCTTTTCTACTTGAGGGGACTCCAAGTCAGCTACAGATTCAAGGGAGCCCTGCAACTTCTCTTCAAGGGTCCTCAAGAAGCACAAAAGACTACTGAAGCTCAAAAGTTGGTTTCGTATGAGCAGATATTAAGTCAAGGTAAGTTTTATAAATGCAGAAACCTGACTGAAACCAGACTCTGAGAGGTTTGTACACACACCTCTCGGCTTGCTCAATCCAGGTGGCACAGGTCTGCTCTTCCAGGTTCACTCCTGCTCTAATAACCTTTCACCAGCTTCCTGGATTACAGCAAATGCTACACACCGTCCTTTGGCTCCCCAAAGTTATTTTTCTTTCCATCACTTTAGGAATCTGTGCATCTAATCCCAGTTATGACACAACTTTCCAGTTCCCAAGATTTCTTATTTCTACTTGTTTTTTCTAGCTGTCTCCCTCTGTCTTGGGAAGCTTCCTCCGTGCCAAGCAGGCTCATTTACTCCCAGGAGGGACTAATTTCCCTTCCCCTCCCTGGGTCCACTTAATGAGCTATGTCTATTTTCAATATGGTGTATAACAGACAAAAACCATGAATAACTTCTGTATTTCCTCTATTTTTGGTGGTTTAAGAATGGTATACTTGGGGGTTATACAGCGTTCAATATAGACACACTGCAGCATGATGTAAGAGCATCTGAAAAAGCTTGTTTTAGGAATTAATATTATAGTGTTTTTCATACAGCCCTAAAAAAATCAAACACCTAGCCTATTTGGGGCTTCTAAAACTACTATGCAATAAACATAGCAAGATTAAATATATCCATATCATCACATGTGAGTTTGCATGTGTATGTATAAGAAAAATGCGATCATCATATCTACATATATAAATAGAAACTAAATTGTTTTCAGGAATCAAGCTGTAGGACTTTTTATTATAACCTTTCGCAAATACAAATTTAGCTGTAATTAGATGCGTAAGTAAGAGGTTCAAAATGGGGACCTAGAACAACGGAAAGAGAAACAAATTCAGGTGTCCGAAGCTTGTTAGCTACTTCTGCACCCCACGCCCCGCATGAGACTGAGTAACATGCAGGTTTGCAGAGTTACCGGGGGTCTTTAAGCCCCTGCGAGCACTCGAACCCTGCAGGCTTCTGGTCACACAGAGGCTGCAAACCCGACACTTTGGGTGTCTTGGCAGCATTTGGGAATCGCCCAGGTGGAATCACTTGATGGCTCATGTTGCGTTAGACCTCGCTCCCTCAATCAGCTCCTTCCGCACCTCTGTCTGCTCTAGTCATGTGGAAAAATCCAGCCCGTAGCCACTCAGCCCTTAAAAGCAACTGTTGTATTATGTTAAGTAGGATGCTTTAATCGGGTTATTTTTCAGGCAGCTTCATCCACCTGGGAGCCTGACTTCGGGCAAACTGTCACAAAAATATTTCTTGAAGCTTCTATAGGTCTGGCCTGATGTTTTGCTTAGTGCAGCTTTTAACCTAACAACAGCTGTATTCTCTCTTGTTCCTTGCTTAGTCCATAATTAACGTTAGTCCTCACGATAGTTCAGAACGCAACTGCAAAGCAGAGCAGAAGTTTATTCCGCCTTCTGCGACTCAGGTAATTTCAAATATGAAGTCTTCCTTACCTTAATCTGCGCTCCCCTCTGGAGATGTTTCCTGGTGAAATGGCTGAGCTCCCTCACACCCCACCCGATTTCGCCAGGGTAGTGAGGTCTGCGAGGTGATAGGTATGAAGGACGGGGGGCTGAGCGCCACAGGTACTTAACATCGCTGGTACCCTCTATTGCTGGAGATGTCGCTCCTATGTAGTGAGTATGCTCAGGCTTCCTTGTTCTGTAATCACGTATAGCATCTGGGCCTTATAGATGGAAAAGACAGAGAAACTCATTATTTCAATTATTTTTGCTACTAACCTACTTCAGCACGTTTTATTTCCTTTTATCTTACTTATAATGCAACAATGTTATATAGCTGTTCCACTTTGCAAGAACATTGTACTTGTTACACCTTTTGTTGGAGTGTGTCTCCCGGAGTGGGGTTCACGTATGGCTTTTTTCACTGAAACATTCTTTTTTCCTGCTCTGAAAATCTGGCTATTGAAAAGGGCGCACGACATGAATCAAAATCATCCTCCTTCTGGTAAAAAGCAGCGTTTTGATATTTTTGATTGGGTGCCTACCTGTTAAAATAGTGCTTTCAGATTTATTTATATAAACGTGTTCAGGGAATGAATGCGTGTTAGCCAAAGATATGAACTTAAAGTGGCTTTGGTTTACTAAATTAAGTCAATACAGGTATTCTAATCCAGAATTAAAGTGGCTTTCATTCATTTTAATTGATTTCAATGTCAAGTTAAAATATCATTCAATGCAAAGTTACTTTAAACAACAAAGCCCAGTGATTTTAAGAGACTTCTTTCAGGTCATTCAGAGATGTCTCTACAAGGAATTTTAGTGCAGTTACAAAAGGTTCTGAATTTATGGAAGGAGATGCTGTTCCAGCTGATCAGGTGCACATCCAGAAGGCACAGTACAAGAACAGCGAAGCGAAGCCATAATCCTTGCTGGCCCACTGAGCCTTCAGGTGGGACATCTGGCTGGGAAGCGTCACAGCTCCCGTCCAGCCCGAGTACCTGAGTTTTCCTCGGTTGAAACTCGAGGCGTGGGAGGGTGGAGACTAAGGCACAGAGCTGACCTCAGAGTTTCACTCAAGCTGAGGTTCACCAGTAGCCTCCACACCACACTTTCACAGTCCGTGAAACAGAGGCAATGATGCTCTTTGCAAGGAGCACTGTGAACTAACTTCATAATCTGCTGTTACGGTCTGTATGGACTAAATATAAATAAGTAAATCAAGTATTTAGGAAACTGCTTTAGCAACACATAGCTAGAAAGTTAACCTAAGGGCTTGCGATTGCAAGCTGCGCCTCTCACCTGTGCAGGCAGGGCAAGAGTGTTATGCGAACTCATAAATCACCAAAGTCTTTGCAGCCTCAATTTACAGCCTGAGATTAGTATTGATGTTTTTACTGCCAAAACTGAGGGTTGTTAGAGCTTGACAGCATGTGAAGGCAGATTCTATGTTAATGGTTATTACAAAGCACTTGGATAATAGCTTCAAAAAAGATACCCCAAATTTGGTATGACTAAGTTGTTAAGATCATGATTGCCTGAGAGGGACAGTCTTGTTACCATTTCCATCATCACCTCTATAACTGGAACTTTATAAGGATTCAGCCATTGAATATCATTTAGCCAGACAAACCCCACACAGGTTTCCAGCTGAGAAGCAAATATCTGTCACTCATGATTGTGGAAAAAAAAACAAACCCAAACGTAAATCTCTAGAACTAGTGGAAGACAGGTCTTAGAGCATCAACCAGTGTTCCCTTTGCACCAGGCTCAGCCCTAAGGCTTTGTCACACAGAGAGTTTATAAAGCATAGTGTGGGGTTAGGCCTCTGGAAAAGCCACAAGCTATGTTTTCAGTTAAAAGGACAAACCATTAGAAGCGTGCTGACAAAGTCTCCTACTGGAGCAGCAGCTGATGATGCCAGACAAATTCATTGCTGGTATAGATTTAAATCAATTCCCTGCTGGTCTACTGATATTTATGCGATTGCTTTAGCTAGTAGAGCTGTATTGATCCCGGCTAAGGATGAAAAAAAAATAATCATCCTCCAAACTATCATAGTTACCAGAAAATAAAAACAAAGGTGCAAAACGGGAGGGTGAGTTTCCACATGGGGCAGCTGTTGAAAATGGATGAAGCAAAACAGGAACAGAAAGGAACTCTTTCTGTGAAATACTTGGGGAGTTATTCCCAAAAAGTTTCCATAATTATACGTTAATCCAGCTGAACTTTCAAGTGTAGATAATACTCGACTCCTATTCCTAGGCAAGGGATTCATTTCCAAGCCATATGTCTTCACAGGATCCATATTAACTGAAAATAGATCACTATGTGCAGAGACAGTTGAAACAAAGATCGCTCCAGTTCAGTTCAAAGTCAGGATAGCCTCTCAGTAAAGGCTGATGATTTTTGTTTTGACTGTATTGCATGGAAAGGGAAGGGAACCTTTTAAAACCAGGTTCAGTCCTATTCAGCATGGGGCCAAATTTTAAACGTGAGTAGTTCGTGCAATGCTTCCTTTAACATCGTATCCATATTTCCAGCATCCTGTAATCTAATCAGCAGCTGAGCTGTGAGGAGCAGGTACTAACTGAGCCTGCTTCTCCATGTTAATAGCTGGTGCACAGTGTGGTTCCAAGGCCTCTGCACGATGGGGTCCTGCTAATTTATAACATTTTTCATTGTTAATTAAAGGCGAAAGGGACATTTTCCCAGGATTGTTTCACTAGTCCAGTTTACAGCACAGCTGCATCAAAAACAGTCGCATCAGCACAAGTGCAGAGGCAGTGGACTGTGTCATAGGTGCAAAAATAAAAAGCAGGAACCACTTAAATCAACTTTGCTGCCAGAGAAAATATAGCTTGGAACTACGTCCTGATTTTTCCATCAGGTTTATTATTTTTCAACTCCATAGTCTGGACTCTCATGTAACTGAACATTCCTCTGTCCGGAGAAGAATCTTCACTAATTACGTGTGTTATTGTTCTGTCTGGGCTTCGGAAGAAACAATGTATTTGAATAATCGGTAGAAATAGAATTGTAATTTAATAGAAAGTCAAGCGGCCTCTCAATGCTTCCCACTGTGTGATTAATAATGTGTAAGGAATGCCTTCTTGTTTGCCATACAGAAAGCAAAGTTTAGACTTTCGTTCTTCCTTGCAGAATAAGGGAAAGGGTAAAGAAAGAATATCAATTATAAATGTTCCATTAATAAGGATGAAGATGGAACATATCTGTCACTGGGAAAATCCCTGGCTTGATTCCCGAGGGACTGCCTCTCAGCAGTTTTGGCTTAGCAAAGGCGTTTGAGCAGGCTATTCTTGGTCAGATAAAGAGAGGCGCTGCTGGCAGCGCACACTCTGTGGAGACTTGAAATCTCTACAGTATGCTCCCCAGCTTGGGCCAGATGCACCGGTTCTCTAGGCACCGTGAAAGACATATTTATTTGATCAAGGTTTTGGAGAGGGCTGTGGGTATATTCCCAGAACGAGCAACGGGGGAAGAGAGGATGGCAAGAATGACGGTTATTTAAATAACACTGAGACTGGTTTTCCTTTTGTTTCACTGTTACTGCTGAAATATTAATTATAAGCTAGGGCACTTAATTTTATTTATATTAATGTAAATAAATAATCATGTAAATCCTAGCAGCCTTATTCCCCAGCAAGCACATATGTGAGTAGGGTCTATTTAAAAGCACAGAGAACCAAATCATTGCTAAATACGGAACCATTGCTCGCATTTACAACACCCTTTAGGGAATTGGTGTCCTCCCACTCCCTCAGCAACAACAGAAATAGTTCATCTTACCGGCCAAACAATAACTTCCAGATGACAACAATTTGACCAGCTGAAGCTGGTGGTTAGGATTACTACTGGTGGTGGATACAGTTAAGCATATTTTGTGTGAGGTTTCAGGGAATCAAGGTCAAAATTGGCCTTGTCACCCTGTGATGAACATCTTTAACCTAACCTACGCCATACAAACATATAGCAAATACCATGAGTTGTGCTTGGTATTGCTCTGATTAACTCTTTTCAAATTAATTCCATCTGCGGACTTTCTTTTTCTGGAGTAAGAGCTCCTGGTTCCAGTTTAACTGGAACATCCCAATTGCTTTCCAGTATAAAATGGCCACAGCTGGCGTTATCTAGGAATAGCTATTTCATGAAGGCTTAATGAAAAGCATAAGCAGGCCCAAGATGCGTGTTTACAAAAGAACCTATTAATTTCCATGTGAGTTGCAGATACTCCATGATTTGCAGGAGTGAGCTGCTCGGAAAACAGAGCCGCAGGGCCAGTGATTCTGAATCAGTGATAAGAAGGTTTTCTGTTCTGTCTTAAAACTGATAAGTCAAGCCAGACCGAGTGCTAAATATCAATTTGTGAATGAGAAATGGAGAAATAATTAAAAGCTTAAGCTCTGTTACAGACTATAATTTCAAACATCATTCAAAATGCAAATATGTCTCTCTGGCTTATTTTACTTCCATTATTTTCTCCAAAAGATGGAGGCAGAATTTCAGCGTCATAAGCTGCTTTCCATCTTTCACCCATTGAATACATCTCCTCTTGAAAAGCACCGAATGGCAGTCAGTAAACAGAGGTAACCACTTGTCAGGGTCAGCACAGGCATCAACAGTAACTGCATCTCACGGCTGGTTCTTTGCCTTTTTTTCTGCCTATCTTTAGAGAAAAAGATATCTCGGATATCTTAACCTCCTGGGTATACCCGTGTAAATGGCAATCATGATATTCACCTGCCTGGTGTAGGAATCCACCCTCTGAGAACTACCCTGAGATCATCACCATCTAATATAAGCCACCAGCACTGGGTGGGATGCCACATGCCATTTCTTTGCAGCACTGCCAGCTTCAGCCCCTTTGCCTGTCTGCCCAGGGCGTTCAAACAACTGTGTCTCCACCGCACGGTAAAATGCTTCGTTTTTTTTCCTGGTTATTTTTAACACATATCTGTTCACTGGTCTCATTTTCCATGTGGCCTCGGAGGGTGGCTCGGGGAGGCACAGTTGTGTCAAAACAAACAGCGCAAGATGGGAACAAGTGGCCAAAGGACAGAAACACTGAAGCCGGTGTTGCCCCAAGGAGGACAGGCATGCACACAGGTGTAAATGCCTTTGGGTCCCTGGGGGGAACTGCACGCAGACTGGGGGCTACAGCAATCAGCAGAGGAAATCACAAATAGCCCATCGGTTGCAGCACTTGTGCAGAGTGTGGCAGTTCAGACTCTCGTATAGTCATCTTTCTTCTTTAGCACGTTCCTTCTCTGCATATGTGTTATGAAGACAATGATAATGGGGCCATTTTAGACACAAGACGTGTCATTTTCATACCCTAGTTAGATATCTTCCAAAGGTAACCCGTATCAGCCAAGCATACTTCAAGTAGCATTTAACTCTGTTTTCATTTGCTTAGTTTCTTCTCATAAATTTGATTAAGAGCCTGAGACTGGAAGAGAGCGGATGAAATAAAAGCAAGCTCTACCCTCCTGTCACCTGCTAACAGTCATTCAAGCAGTTAATCGGGATTCTCTCTGAGAATGACTGAAATGATACAGTGAAGAAGTCCTGCTTGGTCAGGTTTATCATTCAGTTTATCATCTTTGCTTCCTTGAGAGGATGGTTTCTGAGGCCATTTGAGAAGGTCAGACTCCTTTTGACCTTAGGCTTGCCAGTTGGGTCGGAAGACCTTCTAATCTTAAACCATCGGAAACAGAACAGTAATTGCGGGCCTGCCTAGAATATTAGGAACTTGAAACATAGATGCTTGGCTCTTTATCTGAAGAGTCCTAGAATGCATATGGAATAATATGCTAATTGTGAACCAATCTGCTAACCTGAAAATCTGCAATAACACACTTGCTCCGTTACAAGCAACAGAACTCTATAAATAACCAGGTGAAATTTACTTTTGCCTTTACAAGCTATCAGTGTCACTAATAGCAAGCTGTGCATTCTCGATTAGCGATTGTGTTGCTGCGATTAAGTTACTCCTGGTGCTTTAAAAATAACCTTGACTATTCCTCTTGTCTCAGAATTGCCTGGCAGAAATCATTCAGAGGAGCAACGCCTGTGTCACACAATACCTTTGCGATGTTATTGGATTAAGGACAGTCAGCAAGAAGAGTCCAAAGCACTTTCCAAGATTAGTTTCTCAGGAAAAGCGCTTTCCCCAGAAAACGTATGCTCCTAAGAGAGTGTAATCCACCATCTACTGAGAGTAATAACAATCTTACCATGATATTAGATAAAAAGCAGGGTAGAAAAGCTCTTTGGTAGAAAAACCTCTTAGAACAGCATACAGCACGGGCATGGGATTGAAATAGGTTTATCCAACTTGACATTTTTTCTGAAACTTGTTCTATTTTAATGGTATTAACAATGCTGCAGAAGAGTTGAGTAGGTAAACTGACAGGCTGGTTTTGTCACCGGGTGCTATTTATACAACTTAGACCATGCAATTTTACCACTATGTGCTCCTTCTGACAAGGAGTGGGGATGGTATCGTGTCGGCTCATAGCGAACGGGCAGCTCAGCATGACCTCCGGATATGATGCCACTGAGTATATTGGTGCTGCACCTATATCTTGAATATTGTGTGCTGTTCTTGTTCCCCATTCTTACCAATCTCATGAAATGATCTGTTAAAATGAGAAAAGGTACTGAAAGTGGTCAATGTGGATGTACTTATCTACCTGTGCCATTCTGTTAATTTTAACAGCTGAAAATTAGCAGTAATCTGGAATTAAAGGCAATGTATTTGACTCCACTTTTTCGGGAAGTCTAAATACATTTTATGTTCTCTCTCAGAAATGACCAAAGAGGCTCTAGTAGAGAACTGTTAAATAACAACCTTTCTGAAGAAGGTGAATAAGGAGAAGCTGCAACATTTCATAAACCAAAACCTAAAATTAAATTGCTAGGAATAGATTTAAAACATCAAAGGAAGTTCTTTTTCATGCAGCTCATAGCTAAATTGAGTCACCTTTTGCTGCAAAGAAGTTGCAAGGCAAAAATTGTGAATGAGGTTTAAAAGTAATTTGGCGAGGATATTAGGCGATACAAATTCTTAATCTGACCCAAAACTGCAGGGTTTTTTTTGTTCCTGTCACTCGTACTCCAATAGCAGAAACTACAGCTGTGTATAACTTGAAGGCACATACTCATATATGCAGTACTACTGGAATACATATACTGTATTGTAGCACATCTTACACCATCCAGATATTGTTTCTAGTACTTTGGCATTTAAGGAAGAAAGACTATCAAAGTGCAACTTCTACAGTTCTTGTTTAATTATAACGAGGTGCAAGTGCACTGAAATGTATGAGTCTCTAAACTTGTACTATTCAAATATCATTATTAGTGTGAATCTATATACAGGCTGTCACTATAATTGAAAAGCAGCCTCCAAGACAAATTCAGACTCATTTCATGAAGGTGCATATTTTTTTGGTCCATCAGTTTTGTTCTTCAGCCTGCTCCTTCATACTGGTGCATTTGAAATTCAAATGGAGCTGTAGTAGGAAAACATCTCTGTAACCGCTGTTAACTAGAAACGCTGAGAAATCCTTGCTGGCGCTCAGCAGGAGGTCTGCGTTCAGCCCCTCGGACCAGAACCACCTCCTCCCCTCGAACACCACCAGGGCTTTTTCTTTAATATGCAGGTGCGGGGCACACTTTTTAAGTAATGAATGAGAACTGCTGAGTGGGGCACAAAAGCTTTCAGATTGAAAAAGTATCCAGTTCATGTTACTGTCTCTGGATGTGCATGCATGCGTGTGCCTGCCACACAATAAATTATCCCTTGTGGCTGAAAAATACCCAGGTACTAACTTGATATAAAAACTGTAAACAATGAAAGTAGGGTGGTGGGGTTTTTTAATATTTAGGCATCAAAGTGTCCAAGGGAACAAAAAACTGGCAGCGTTTAACGTGTATTTTAGGCCACCACTTAATCTTTCTTCGTGCTGCTTCTACTTTAACCAACGATCTGTCGTGTTAGAGTGCACTGGGTGAAGGCCAGCAATGAACACAGGCAGTAATGTTGCCCTTCCCCTGTCCCTGTAGGACCTGCAGTCCTGCTCCAGGCTGAAGCAGCACCCCACCATGTGAGGGACTCCGAGAACCCTGGTGTCATCACCTACCCGAGAATATCACCCTTGCCTCCATCAGTGCCTTCCCCACCGAGCTTCTGCGGGGGCAGGAGGGCACGGCATGGGTTCTTCTTGCCTGGGAAGGGTCCAACCTGTGCTTCACCTGGGCTTTTCTGTCCACCACCGCGGTAGCTGTGGGCTCTTCCCCCCACACAGGTGCTAAGGACCAGTGCATTGTGACATATCGCACCCTCGGCTCTCTGAATGTTCCCAGTGTTGGCCTGGCCAGACCCCTCCTGCAGCCGTCCTTGGAGACCTGACTCTAAGTGTGGCCCACATCTGTTTCCATGGGTGCAATGAGTCTGCTGGAGACTGCCTGTTGACACGTAAAATGATCTCTCTGTAGGAAACTAGAGACCCTGACTTTTGGGGTTTCAGCTGCTATTTGCTGCTTCAGAGGGCCTTTATCCAAAAAGGTGGCTTCTGGGCACCACTAGTGGCTCTTCAGGGTCCTCTACTCCATGAAAGTGGTCTCAGTGAGGACATGCGGGTCTTTTTGTAGAGTTACTTTTTCTCTGGTTCACACATTAATTTTGTTGAGATTTTTTTTTTGGTGCTGGCGAAAGATACGAGATAAGAGAGCCTCAGACAAAAGTCTGGCTCGTGTGCGTGTCGGGGCTGCCTTGATTTCTGCCGATCCTCCAGCTGCTGGTTCCATCTGTTGTCTCCTGCTTTTTCTTCCACTTGTGAACACCTTAGGGCATGAGCCATCTCTATGTGTGCGAATCCAAAGGGACCGGTAAGGTGCAATACAAATCCTCAGTGCTTCAGGAGTACGTACAATATTAAAAATGCTCAGCGAGAGATTTCCAGTATATTTCCAACCGCATCTGAAATAAGACTTCTAATTAACGAATAATCAAGGAAAGCACAGTGTTCGTTAACACTCTAGTTAAACATACACGGCAGCTCTGATTTGTGTGCTGAGGCTTTTTTTTTCTTGTTGCTTTAATAGTTTTTCCCAGCTGCCCCTAAAGGGCAGTATCTGAGCGTGTGGTTGGTGATGCTTGTCTGTACACGCTTGCTGGTGGACACTGGCTCTGAATCACCAAGGGTTACTTGTTCAACAACATTTTGCTGCTGGCTCCTCCTCTTGACCCTCCAGCTGTTCCTCCCAGTGTGACTTGTCTCCGTCTCTCCTCCTCATCCCAGTCTGCTCTCTCCCATGTCTCCCTCCTCCTTCCTTCCCTTTCCCAACAGCCTCTTCCCCAAGCCTTTTGGCCAGCTCATTTTGTGGTCTGTCGTGCCAGAATGCTTCTGCCGGGCATCTCCAGGGCCTGGGCACAGACTCCTGCTGTCATCTGCAACAGTGTGCCATGCTAACTTGCAACTGGGAGGCAGCACGCACAGACTGGCTTCGTCCTCAAGTCCTCGTCTTCTTCGTGGAAAAGTGTAGCAGTTTAAAACACCAGTGTAGTTGAAGAGGTGTTACGCTGGCACAAGCGATGCTGCACTTGTTTAGGTGTGCTGATGTTGGTATTGATTTTCGTACAGGAAGGGGGATAACCGTCATTTTTCTTGTCTGTCTTTACGCTATGCAAACTTCTTCCACGATTGATGGTACGTGTCTCATCATGAAAGTAAAAGACCACCCTTCTAATTGGCATGGTTATATTTTGTACAGAAAAAGCTTAGTAAGTCACAGAAAGACAAAGGGTGGGAAAATATGGCTGCTGTGTCACTGGACTGCAGATTAAACCATATGACTTCAAAATTTGCAGCAGCAACGAGAACAGTTACGTCAGTAAAAAGACTTGCTAAAGCGCCTCTGGTTTTGGAGCAGCTGCATGGTGGACAGCAGGACTTCCTCAGGCCTTACAAACAAGCTGTCTTGCTGGAGGGGTCTGTTTCTGAGATGGAGGGAGATATGAGGCAACACTGGAGCTGAAGCACGTGTTCTGCTTTTTCGACCTGCTTAGACTCGGTAGTTTGTTTTCTTTTAAAATGGAGTTTCTAAATGAACAACTGTGGTAGCTGGATGCCGCAATCTGTGAACACAAGAATGTATGAACTTGCTGCCAAGGTTTTTGCTGAAAGGCTGGGTTAAAAAACCCTACCCTTATATTCTGCTTCTTGGGATTTATTGGTAGGAGATATTAATGATGTTATTTATTTGGTAGCAATGCCATTGTAGGTGGTGCGAAGAAGATAAGGCACGCTAAAGATTTTGTCCTTAATATGTGATTTTCATGCTTCCCAAGGTTTGATTCTGAGGATTGTGCTTTGTCACTACATAGTGTGGTTTTGTTTTGGGTTATTTTTTGCTATCAGGATGAGTATGTTTGTCAGTACTTCTGGCAGGTTTGAATTTGGTTTAAAAAAAAAACAAAACAACGCCCTGGAGATCTCAGGCAGGTTATTGCTTTATTGGAGAATTTATTGGCTTTGTCTACATTTGAATCACTGCTCTCAAGCTCAAGTTAGGGCAGCTACACTGCAAAATGCATCCAAGATAACAGCCAAATGAATGCTAGTACTACGCTAAATTCACTTTTCACATGCTACACATCTCTAACACCACTGTTTCCAGTTGCCAGTCTCTCTGCTGGAGGTTGCCATGCCCATAGCGCCGGACTGGATGCCATATATGCCCACCAAGGTGAACAGCATTTGCTTCAGTCCACAGTGTGGCACCTCAGCTGCAGCTGCAAAGATTTTGGGTTAAGATGCCGGGCTCTGGGCTGGAACAGCTGAGGCGTGGACACGTGCTCTTCTGCCATTGCTGCTGCAACGGGGGGGGGGGGTCAGGAAATCAAATGTGGGGATTAGTAACGTGATATACCACGGTAGGAAAATTCACCAGGGCTCATCTGTTGGATCCTGAACACTTCTGAGAGCATATTCAAAGTCTTTTGCTTTGGTGTGGGGTTTGGGGGTTTTGGTTTTGGTTTGGGGTTTTTTTTGTGTGTGGTTTTTTTTTCCTCTTTTTTTTTTTTTTTTTTTTTTTTTTTTTTTTTTTTAATTTCAGTGGACTGAGCTCATCTACGAATTATGCTCCAGTGAGCCATGGCAGAGCTGGCCTGTTCTCCCTGGGCTTGTGGAGCAAACTGCAGGAAGACGTTAAGAGGACTAACGGAACTCTGAGGTAGACGACCTGCAGCCACGTTAATTATTGATCATGTTAGCAGTTGATGAGTTGTGCTAAATTGATCTGTGGCAAGATAACGTGAATTAAAAGCCACTTAAATATTTAATTCCAGGCTCTTTCTATATGGCAGGAATTCGAATGAAAGTCTACACGAGTCACGACTGCAATCAATTTTTAGGTAAAGATGAGCTATCAGAATAAAAGGTACTATCTAAATGTAAATTATGATTTATTAGAGAAGAAATCTCTTGCACGTAAACATTTTAATGGAGGACCGGAAAGCTTTCCAGGTGAAATTCTCTAGCTATATAGATGGAGATTTTCTCGTTACTAGTTCAGTTCCTGCATATTTTACTTTAATGAAACCTTGCCGCATCCGAGGTAGTGCACGAGGCACTGTAGGGAGAGAGAGCGCCTGTGGGAAGTGAAGGAGGACTATTGGCTGAAACTCCATATGTTTGCTGCGGCACTGCAACGCTTTACAGCTGGAGCACAGCTTGAGTGAAATGAATCCGTAGATGACTGGTGAGAGGAAGTAAGGGGGCTGGTTCTGACATTGGAGATATATATATGTGAGTGTGTATATATATCAGGCAAAAGAATTTGCTGATGATTCTGCGTGAGGTCTTGTGATAGTAGAGGACTCAGGGAGCCGTTGCCCTGCATGTCAGCCGCACCGGTTAAAGTGCCTTTGACAGCGAGATAAGTCCCATTGAATAAAAAGGTTGGCATCTGAAGAAGAGCCACTCGGACCTCCTCAGCATGCTCTGATTGCACTGCAATGCCCCACAAACTTTTTGAAGGACTTTCTGGTGTCGTTAATACAGTTTTGAAGGTTGGCACGCCTTCTTGGTTGGCTTAGGTGCCGCAGTGCCAAATAAATCCTTCCCAGCCTCTCCACAGAGCAACATCCTTAATGTAAAGCAGGCCTGGTCCCGAAGTAGAAACATGTTTTATTTTGGCATTATAGCGCATACAGGCTAGTGTTATCTGTACCGAGAGGAGGAGGCTCCTGCCTACTGCAGTTTCTCCCTTCCCTTTCGTCTCATGTCATTCCTCCATGTACCAGAGAGCACTTTGGCAGTTGAGGGTATTTGTCTTGTTTTTTCTCACCCTTCACAAAGGCTGTCCTCTGCTTAACATGCACATTTTTTCCTACGGAGCCATTTTCCTCCGTAGGCTCCCCGAGCTGGCCAGCCGCCAAACAGTAGGGTGAGCTGCATGAAAAAGCCTTGATCATTGACAGGCTGTCTTACAATTTCTTTCTTGTATTCAAGATGCAGATGGATGTTATTAGAAAGGTTTTTTACTTCGAATGTGCGCGGCTTGTCCGCATGCCCGAGATTAGTGCTCAATACTCGTATAATGCTTTTCATCCTCAAAAGGGCTTTACAAGCGCCAGCCCTCAGAACGCCCCAGCGAGGTAGGTGCGCACGTTTTGTTATGCGCTTTATAACAAGGAGGGACACATGTCGCTGACTTGTTCAAAGATGTATCACACAGCAAGCATGAAAAAGGAAGGAAATCTTTACACTTTCCTAGTGTTCTTCTGTGATGTTTTCCTGTCTTAAAAAAAAAATAAGATTTCACCATGGCAGCATGTTTTTGCATATGAAAGAAGTGATTAGTGACATCAAAAATTAAAATGTGTCTCAGGTTAGAGTACTACTAGATAAATATGCAGCATTTCTAAAATTTATGAGGCCAAATTTCCTACTGCACTAAGCTTCAATTAATACAGCAGAACAGGAGCCTAAGGGGATCATCAAAGAGACCCAAGTTTGACAGAAGATTTGGAGCGCTTGCCTCAAACCATACTTCAAAACAGAGGGAAATGATTTTTGGAGGAGTGATGAAAAATGCCTGTCTTCTGAGTTGAAAGGACAGGGCAGGATTTTTTTTTTCTTTTTTTTTTTCTGCTTTAACTGCAAGATTATAATTAAAGCAGCTACAGTAACAGCAACAGCCCCAGTATGAACTCCCTTCCACTGAAAGCTCTTGTAATATTGTCTCATCTTAGTGAGGGGGCTGGAATAAGCTGTAGCTGTGAAAGGCATCTTTATAATTATGTATTCTCACTGAGCTTTTACTGGCATGACTACGTTGGCATGCTTTACCTTGCACAGACAAGCCAATAAAAGTTTCAAGTGTCGACCAGCATACATAATCTGGCTGGGGCCCAGATCACTCCGTGAGATGAGGTTTCTAAACTAGGTTGGCAAGCCCTTGAAGGGTGCCTAATAATCAGCATTAAGGGTCTTTGTAGCCTTAGCGAGCCTCAGGGCCCACATAGGTAGCTGGAGGAAATTTGCTTGGAAAACTGTAGTCACCTCAGCCCCGTAAGGAGTAGTTAATAAGGCTGAGAGATGGTGAGGCGCTTGTCCTGCAGAAACCAGCAAGGACTGACTGGTAGGACACTGTGAGCACGAGAATCTGCTTTATAGACGCACACCTTCTTCACGCTTTCTGGGTAAACAGGTTCAGAATAGCCTGTCCAGCTCAAGTCATGAGAAGGGTAAATCTAGATAGCTTAAAGCTACTGTTTATTTTAATTCTGCTCCATCTTCTATCTTCTCTATTTAAACTAAGCTTTGCTTTCTTTTTTTTTTTCTTCCCCCCACCCCCTAAGTAAATAATCACATAGTTATGTCCAGTGAAAAAAGAACTCTGCAGTTTCTCAGGAAAGATGTTGAGAATTACTGAACTTTCTGGTGCAGCTGAGAGGACTGTCTTCTCACGCTGCACACAGTAGAGTGAAGGAGTGGAAGGGAATAAACTAGATCACCAAAAGGGATCCTTACCTGTTTTCCGGAATAATTCTACGTTTGGATCTTATCTCCCTCTTGCTGCTCTGGGAAAGGTATCTAGCCCCAGAAATTACTCTGGAGAAAAAGGAAATGTGAGTTCCTGACAACTATACAGTGTTTCAGATGAATTCAGGAAAATGATGGCCAGATAAATTAATGACAATTATTTTCTGGGAAATTATGGCAGGAAAAAGTGATCACATTTTTATGGATTCCACAGCCTTTAATGTCAGCTACTCTATTTCACTTTATAATCATGTAAGTAAGTACATCTGGGCCAATTAAGCATTTTCAGTTACCTTCAAAAGAGTTCCAAACACCTCCTAGAAATTGAAGATATCATTTATCCTTAAATATTTGGGGCAGAGATGCTCTACCAAGGCCATGATGTACCTGCATGGTTTGGATGACAAGACATATGTCTGCTCCTTGTAAAACCACGAGGTATTTAATTTAATTTAATATCTCAAAGCTATGTAATGCTTTGCATACATTCAGTACTTTTATTCCTCTTTAAAATTTACAAAAACAAAGATTTGCAAGCACTGGAGAATGGATTCAGGCCACCTGTGGACCAGTTTTTTCAAATGCCATCGCATCTCCATCCACCTCCAAATCCCTTTCTTATTTCCCACAAGACTACCCCTGGAAACATCAGGTTTGAAGCTCCCACAAAGCGAAGTGCGACGTGACTCCCACGTGCACAGATCTAACCACAGCAGGAAAACACTTCCCCCGGGTTCAGTGTTGGTCTCCAAGTTCAAATCAACTGATTATTGCTGGTTTCAAAAATATATGTGATCTTTTTGCTTGAAAGGCCCCTCTTCGCGCTTTGGGGATGTGCTGATGTGTGTTTTTAATCAATTGTATTTACATCGCCCAGGAGTATCAACCCACCGTCTGCCTCAGAGATTTACATATACGGTGAGCGGGGCCCTTACTAAAAGTGTATTAGTCATCAGAGTGGGTGAAGAATTACGGGCACTTCAAATAAAACTTCAGGAAGTCTCTTTGAATAAAACAAAATACCCATGAAAACACTTAACCTCTGGAGCATTGGTATTATTTTTGGAACACAAGGGACCAAGACAAATTAATTGAAGTTGAAATTTTCTCTTGTACTTCAGCTCCTCTCCTCCACGGCGAGAGGAATCTAACTTCATACCTGAACACAATAGTAATGCGAAGGCTTGAGGCAAAATTGTCAGCTATTCACATCAATGGAATGAAGTTATACAGCTCACTTCCACCTGAGAGAAGAACCCTTTTAAAAGCTTGTGTGTTGCTAACAAGACACAGATGTCGCCATTGGGCGAACAGGGGCAGATTTGTTTTGTTGATCGTCACGCACTCCTTCCCAGGGGCACGGCTGAGCGTATGGTAGAGAGGACTCTCTTTCCGGGGGTTTAAAATGGTGCATCAGGGCTTTTTTTTTTTTTTTTTTTTAGCTTTAGACCAAAAGGGACGTATCCATCCTCTGCCACAACACCGAGAGCTCCCTGCAACCCCGACAGGGATCAGAGCCAAGGAGCGAGTCCTTAGCTGTTTTAAACTAGCAGGATTTTATTGATCTCATTGAAATAGATGGGTTTTATTCAGATGAGGACCTGGACCATACTGCGAAGATACACCAAGGCAGGAGAAATGATCCACCCCAGCTGGTCCCCGCTGAAGAATCTGCTTCCTCACGTGGATGCTAATTGCACAGGAACAAGAGCACGTGGATGCCAATCCCCACCCTCCAGTTTACTTGCAGGAGGATACTTCTGAAGTATTTCAAGACTTCCTTATCCCGAGGACTGAATGCACTGGGCTGTCTCCATCCCAGCCAGGTCGAGCTGAAGGAAAAGAAACAAAAATTAAATATGAATAACAGGAGTGTGTTTATTCTGGTAATGTACGGGGCTCTTCTCATGCCAGTCAGATGCCAGCATATGTCAGCAGTCTTTTTAAGTTGCTAATAGCACAAAAAGGGGAAAATTCCTCGCAAAGAACTTCCCCCTGACAAAATCTTTAAGAATTCACGTTTTTTTCAGAAATGTACATCTTCCAAAGAGTCACTTGATTTCCCACAAAATGCTAATCTCAGCTACCTCTTTCTGAACAATTGCTTCCCACATTTCAGTTTCTCTTCCTGACTTAGAAAACACAGTTACAAGATATCGGCTGCAGATCTTCATTGGCAACTTCCCCATCCTAGTTGCTCTGCTAAGTGCAGCAACAACAGGAGGCAATTTTTTAAAAATTTTCTTTTTTTTTTTTTCCCTTAAAGATTTGTTCTGGAAATGAAAAGTGAACCAGGCAGCAGGTTCCCATGTTTTTCCAGTGGTGGTACAACAAGGCAATGGTGGATGTTCTCAGCACAGATCAGTTGTTACACGAGTAGGAAGACACTGTTTATCACAGCTAGCGGCTGAATGTTGAAAGAGCATTATAAGTGTCTGCTTCATAAATTAAATGAATGGTGAAATTAACACAAAAAAAACTGAGGAACAGTGATAATATATTGCTCTCTGTCTTAACTATAGATCCAGGTAGCACAAGGAATATACTGTGTGAACTTCTACCCCACAGTTAGTGACTGCTTACCTGCGCGGTGCTGTTATTTTTGTCTGTTCCTTCAGGTCTCTATTTTTGTATTAGTCAAGGATTTCTTGCTCCAACTTAATTTAATGCTTGAATTTATCATTGTGCATTTGTACAGAAGCTGAAGGTCCCAGTGGAAATAGGGATCTCTCTGTATTAAGTTCTTAACAAAAATAAAGGTATGGAAAGTCTTAATTTTCACTGTTGACATTACTGGTGGTTGTAGAGTCTGCGTGAAACAAACTTGGTCATAATAATGTTTTGAACACAAACTATTTTTTCTCTATGATCTGTCTAATAAGAGTATTCTTGGACTACAGATGCAGTGGAGAGCTCTGCACCCATAAGGTTAGGCATATTGTCATTAACTTGTCTGGAGCGATCAGGATGATTCCACGATAAGCTTAGATCACCTTGGTAGCTTATATCAGTGCCAATGTATCTGGAATGTGCTTTCTTGGGATAACGCAAAATTAGATTTTAATGCTGTTTTATCCCAGGTACTGGATGATTTCTTCCTGGAGAAATAAATGGAACATAAGCTGATGGAGTGTGGTATCACTGATTTGTAAGTAACAAAAATATTAACTTTTCTAGCATTTACTGAACTTAAAGTTGATTCTATCTGTTTAAATTGGTACCTAGTACTTGTCACATTATGATATAGGTGTGAATATGCTTTGCCAGGATATGTATGCACAGCACAGAAACATTCACTGAAGTTCACACCCACACATCCCCATATGCTTTGAACAGATCTAAACGGTGACTGAAGGATGAAGAAGGCTGAACCGCATAAACATTATACACAATGACTATTAATTTCAAAGCAAGGGAATAATTTATAAAGGTTGTTAGGAAGCAATGTAAATGCAAATGCTTTACTAATAAGCACCGGTAGTATCATGTTGGAACATATTTGTGGTGCAGTATAGCGTGTTAAAGCGAGCGGGGAAGAGCGCGGACGATTCCTGTGGAAGACGGTGACAAGAGTAAAGAGGTGAAAGCTGATGGGAATGTGGCATTCGGGGACTCAGTCCAAGGAGTAGTTCCAGCGCGGGCTGACTTAGCAGCGCAGTAAGCAGTGCTTGGTGGCTGAGCGAGGACAGGCACTATCTGGAATAATTAATCAATAATTCATTACAGAAAAATGCTACCAGCTGTAAACTTAATTTGTAGAATAATGCCCTGCAGTAATGCCAAAAGTTATAAATATATTCATATTTTTTGAAACAGCTAGTACAGACTGAAGCCAAACACTTCAATCATCTATATTATCTCATTGAAGCTGACTTTTTAAAAAAAGGTTCCTGATGGTAGACAGTGAAGATCAGGCAATCAGTACAGAATCCTAATATTGAAAATAGCACATTTGGAGTGAAAGGTCTTAATAACAATGTTAACAAGAAATTTTTCTCTTATAAATATTTCATATCTTTGTGCAGGAACAAAATTCCTACCTCCTGTGTGTTTCATTTTCCTTGCAGAGCTTTACATGTTTTATTTATCATTCTGCATGATCTATTAGATAACTTTATCATCTTCTAGTGCTTTAAGAAAAGCAGTATCGTTGGATATTAACGCTCATCTGGCTATCTATCGTTAGTATGTATGAGTTAAATTCGTTCAAAGACTTGGCCAGCTTTGAATAAATAGTAATTCTGCCTAGATTGATTTCTAGACAATTTCCCCTTTTCATACTTCGGCACAATCATCTAATGTTTGGGTTGTAGAAACTTCAAAAGATTATTTTAAACAACTCAATTACAACTATTTTAGAAAGAGTAAGTTTGTCTTTTCTTTTAGGAAATATATTGGTTTAAAACCAAAACACCAAAATGTAACTTTGGGCTTTGATTTGTTCAGTAATGAAAACTGTGAATAAGTGAATAAGAACAAAACATTTTTTCCTTAGTTGGGATGCTATTTACTGAAATTTAATATTAGAAATATATGTGACAACGAATATATAGTTCGTGAAACTGTCTTATGATATACTTTCAACAGCTGAAATCGCTCCTATGTATATCCTGCCTGTATTAGATCGTGGATGACTATTTGGAAAAGAGTAGAGTGCATTTTTTAACCTATCTATCTATGATTCAGAAAGTGTCATCTATCTAAAAGGACCCCGTTTTCAGTCCGTCCGATACCGTGTAGCGGGTGCAATTCAAGAACCACCACAGGGCACCTCTCCGTGCTGGCAGTGTGTACCGGAGTGCACCTGCACTGACTTTCTGCTGTGTGCTTTGCACCGTCCCACCAAAACAACCTCTTTCACTACATGCCCTGATAATGACAAAAGATGCTATTTGACTGCTTCTGTGTCTGTAGTTAATTTTCAGTTAAAAAAAAAAAATAAACACCTCAAAATGCTTTTGGTGTTATTAGTAACAGCACTTCACAGTGCTTTCCTTATCTCTCAGAATACTTTACCTAAGAAGGTGAGTCGATACTTTTGTGCCTCTCTTCACAGAGAAGCAGATGATGTTGAAGAGAGGTCCTGAGCACCCCTTTCCTGGTGGAGGTACCAGGATAGCAGGCTCACTATCATCTCCCATCATCGCTTCCGCTCCCGAGAGAGAAGGGGTGCACCTGTACCGTGGCCCCAGGCACGAAAGAAGCTTGCGTAGATGTACCTGAGCTTACTTCGGAAGTACGGGCTTGACCTTCAAGAGTTCCTGCTGATTTGTTCCGTGTTCATACACTATGTAGCACAGGGGGCCACCATGCATTACCGCGCCTCCCGGGTGCTGCTGCCATACAGATTTCTGCCACCTTTCCTTCTGCCTGGGCACCTTTATCAGTGCAGCTGAAGGGAACGCCGTCTGGGCTGTGAATTCCTCTCCAACGACCGTGTAAATACTTGGACAGTATGTACACACAACGACCATGTAAATACTCGGACTCAGACAGCTGGTCCCTGAGCTGCCGATGCTAGTATCAAACTAAGTAGTTAAAGCCAGTTTGCATACATTTGCAGTTACAGCAGAAGTCGAATGATACATATTCCCAAATGTAGCTATGCAAATAGTGGCAAATTCTGAATAAATGGATGAAATGCATTATAGTAGTCACAAATTCTTCTCTTTCTCCTTTTAAGAAAAAAAACAAAAGACAAATTTTGCCACAGGCCAAACCCTCTTTTATAATATATTGAATTTTGCACTGCCCTGTAAGTACAAAAAGACCATAAACCGATGGTAAAGATTCAAAAATTACTTCAGCATGGGCTGTGTTAACTCACTGCTACCTTTCTGTCCCACCCTCTGGTTCAGGGGTGCGGGGTGGTAGTTACATACAGTGCCTGTACGCTGGTGATCGCTAGTTGGCAAATAGCCACATAACTAGAGGATGTTACGTAAAAAAACCAAACCAAACCAAAACAAAAAAAACCCCAAGCAAACAAAAAAAAACCACATGCCCTTCATCATGTTGTAAAAGACTATAAAATCTGGAGTTGCAAATGGTAATATTCCCAGCCATGTTTAAATCCCAAAAGGTGAGAGACAGCATTCTTGGAAATGTTGCCATCCCGAAAGACAGAGCATAGAGGCTCATCTTGTTCAAAGGAGATAGTGTCCCCTTGGTAGTGGCCTTACTTGTACCTGAAATCATTCATCTTTGACTCAAAATCCAATAAAATTGGCTTCCGCCCAGCCCAGTGGCAATGGCTACTGTTCTCAAGGTCAGCTCCGGAGCGGTTTGCCAGGCCCATACCTCCATTCTCCTCTACTGTCCGCTTCTACAGTTATGAAAGTAACTTTTTTATGGTTACTGAGGGGGTGCCAGGAGAGAGCTGGGAAGGAGAGACGGGCAGTTCTGAGGGCTGGAGCTCGGCCGCGTGAATCTGCTTCAGCTGCCACACCACCTCCAGAAGATAGATGAAGATGAGTGTTTATCCAAAGAAAGGGGATAAAAGGACATCCATGGGTTTATATACATACCGACTGCATATAAACTCCCCAAAGAGGCAATGTTTTGTTTCCCCAGCAGGGCAGGCCAGCCTCTCCTGGGCGAACCGGGCATTTGAGCGTGGGTGACTGATAACTGGTGTCACGAATTAAAAACCATGTGGCTAAGTCAAGTGCAAGCCTCTCAAAGTGAGTGTATCTTTTTTAAAAATAAGGGTTAGCAAGTAGCTCACAGAAATGCTGGATTTGTTTCCTTGGCATTTTAGTAACCGTTTGACCTGACCATTTCAATTTATTCCTTAAAAGAAACAGAGACATTCAGGAAGGCAGAAACTCTCTATTTCAAAGGCAAAACACTTTACTAAAACACTTTAATATAGTGCTTCGTTACAGCTATCCAAAAGGATATTATGCTGAGCTGTCATATTTTGAGTTGCAGCCTTTTCATATCGCTGAAATATCAATACTGTATGTACTGCATGCAATGTACACAGTTAACTCTTGGTTTCCTAGTCTAATATGGGGTAAGAAACCTATGTAATGTAATGTAATAACATGACCAGTGCAAACAACCTCCTCCCCCCCCCCCTCCCCCCCCAGCCAAATCCATTGTAAATCAGGCCGCATAATGTAGCCAGAGGAATAACCAAAAATCAAATGCAAAATGAATGGCAGGTCCTGGCATATATGTGTATTCTAAAACATACTGATTTACTGTTGAAGTTAGAAAACAGGAAAGACTAAGAGAGGGTGAAATTTGCAAAAGCGTTTGATGCTGTAAATTATTTTTTGTTCAATATTTGCATGAAAAATAGGGGTTCCCAGAGATAATTGGATGTGTTCTCTAATAATTATTGTCCTTACTCTGTATCTTGATGATTATTCGCTGTTTTTTTTTTCCTATTCAGATATAAGAGCTACTCTAATTTGAGCTAGAAAAAAACAGCATAAAGGACAGACTTGTATCCACCATGAGAACATAAACAATCAGAAGCATCTGCATTATAGAAATATGTTGCTTACAGACACTAAAAAGGTGTTAATGCAACACTTTCCTAAACATTATTAAGAAATTGTTGAATGTTTTTGTACATAATTCTCTAGCTTTCATTCATTCCCACTTCTAAGACCTCATGTGGCACGTGATAGGCCTTTGACATACATCTGTAACCATCGGGATTTGTTACACTAATCAGAGTACAGTTGGAGCCCCCCAAATCCCATCGGCTGAAGCTAAATATCACTGTGAATCACAGGTATTGTGTTACCAGATAACACAACAAAAAATTAATCAGAGCGAAACCCTTCACTTGGTGCTGGTACAGCTAATAGGTCTGAAATGAAAGGTAATTGCGTATTAAAATAGAGTGGGTAGCTCTGTTTTGATGTAGAGATATGAAGATGTCAGGCAAGCTAGTCTGTAGCAGGAGGGAATAGGTGCCCTGAAGTGATTGAGGAGCGGAGCCCAGGAGAGCATTCCTTGCATTCCTGCGGCATTTGCCCTATGCATATGCCCCACAAAAAAAAGGGAATCTTAGCACTCCTGGTTGGTGAGCCGAGCTTCAAAAAAGCTGGCGCTTTCCCATAGCTGCAGGCTTGATTAATTTGAAGAAATGATACTCTCTGGATGATGAATGTGAGGCATATTTAAAACTGCTATTTTTTTAGGGCAAAGGACATTACATTTTCAATCTGTTAGTTAAAAAAAATAAATAATTCCCAATAAGGACTACTAATAAGCACTGACAAGCAAGATGTAGATAGGATGTGGAGCCCTCCCTCGTCTTTTCCCATGGTCTGTCCAGAATTATCGGTATTAGCTGCAAAAATATTTTGCTGACACATATGAGCGGGATTAGCCCAAAGAGTTATCTTTGTTAATGAGCCACATGAAGAAATTCAATAGGTTTAGCAGATTACTGTCTGAAGACACAGCCTGTTTGAGAGCCACGTATGTCTAAAGGCGTAAGATTTTGTCTCCTGAGACTGGTAGTGTATGTCCTGTAAGAAATAAAAATGGTTATCCCTGTGAATTTTTGCGAATAAAAAATACAAATAAAAATTACACTGTGATTAAAATGTGCAAACCCCTGCCAGTGACTGGAAATCAAACAGATTTCTTAACGTTGACATTGTTTACATTGCGTGATCCATATCAGCAAAGGGTACACGTCGCTTGTACAAGCAAATACATTAATAGTATTACACTGCCGTTAATGGCATATTAATAATACTTCCATGCTTCGTATTTGTCAAGCTGCTGCTGAGACACGCTCGGTGTCGTGCTAAACAAAGAAAATCAGCCATGTTGCAAGACCTTTACTCTTTAAAAAGTTACGTTCGTGTGAGAAGAAGAAGCAGCAGCAGCCGCTGCTAGATAAACCCCAGGAAAAAAAAAAAAAAAGTTTTAAATTAAAAGATTTCACACCCTCCCCTTCCTCTTTTTTTTTTTTTTTTTTTTTTTTTTTTTTTTATCCCATGCAAGCAGCGACAGAGGGGACGATATGGATTACTCTGGAGAGGAGTGACAACAGGTGGCCTTCCCCCAGAGCAGGGAGTCACCAGATCCAGCAGATCATGTCTTTTTTTTCTTTTTTCTTTTTTTTTCATTGGTTATGGGTTTTTTCTTTCTTATTTTTTTTTTTGTTTGTTTGTTTAACGGTCCAGCTTGCTCCTCACCAAATACCCACGAGGCTGCCACGGTGCGCCTCCCTCGGGGACGACGGCGACAGCCGGTCAAGCTTCTGGGGTTCTTTTTTAGGGTGAGAAACGACAGGATTGGCTTTTTGGGGGAGGGATGCTGAGGAAAATGATGACAATGGGGGGGGTGGGGGTGGCTGAGGGCCGCGGACGGCGGGGTCCCCCCGCCGTCCGCGGCCCTCAGCCACCCCCCCCCCCCCCTTTCCACCGTCCCGCCCCGTCCCGCCCTCCCCCCCGCCGCTCCGCCTCCCCGGGCCAGCAACTTCCCCGTCTCCCAGGCGGGTGCGGAGCTCCCCATCAACCCGGATGGGAGGAGGAGGAGGAGGAGGAGGAGGCGACAACGACCGTGGTGGTGCCGGTGCCGCCGCCGCCGCCCGGGGGGATGCGGCGGAGCGGGAGGGCGGGAGGCGCAGAGCCGGTTAGTGAGGGAGCGCTCAGCCGTTGTCGCCGCCGTTGCCGCTACCGGCGGGGCTCGGCTGCCGCCACCCCCCCGCGCCCCACCGCCGCCACCACCACCGTCGCTTTCTGCTCCGGGCGGCGGCGCTGCTGAGCCCGCGGTGCCTCCGCGCCGCCTCCTCGCCCGCCGCTCCCGGCCGCGCAGCCCGCAGCGCCAGGCCGCGGCCGGCCCCCCCCTTCCCTCATCCCCTCCCCGGGCGGCGGCGGCGGCGGGAGGCAGACAGGCAGGAGGGGCGCGATGGCGTCCTACGTGGATAACAGCTTCCGCCAGGCGGTGATGAAGAACCCGGCGGAGAGGAGCCCCCAGGTAGGCGGACCCTTCCCCCCGCACCCCGAGACACCCTCACACACCGGGGGGGGCCCCTCACCCAGCCCCCGCCCTCCCCCCCGGCACCGCTCCCCGGGGGACCGGAGCGGCGCCGGCCCCCCCCCCCCCCCCCCCCCTTCGATGAATTCCCGGGGCGGCAAGGGAAGAAATGCATGAAGGCGAACAACTTTCCTCCTACTCCCTAATTTTTATTTATTTTTTAATTTGGTTTTTTTTTTTTTTTGGGGGGGGGTGTAAACGCTGAGTTTATTTTGAACGTTGCTTCCGGTAAAAAGAAGAATGCACTTTGAGTATAATTTTTTTGCGGGTGGGTTTTCTTTGTTTTGTTTTGGTTTTTTTTTTTTTTCTTTTTTTTTTTGTGTGTGTTTGTGTGGTTTTTTATTTTTTTTTATTTTATTTTTTTACTTTTTATTTTTTTTTAATTTTGAGTGTGTTTTGTTTTGTCGCTGCCCCGCAGCCGGCTGGGGCTCCGGGTTGGGATGCAATCCCCGCTCTCCGCAGGGCTGGCTGGAGCTGGCAGCGCTGTTTCATAATGTTGGGGCTGAGGTCAGTGGTATTCTTGGCTGAGTCCTTGCTCCTCTCCCAAGTCGGGTGAAATCCTTACACAATGGCACCAGGCAGGAATAAATTTTTTTTTTTTTTTTTTTTTTTTTTTTTTGCGCGATACCTGCGCCGGGCTCCCAGAGCCCTCTTTGTGGGAGGTGTGCGGGAGGTGAAGCTGTTTGGAACGTAATTGCGCTCGGAGAGGCTGAGAAAGGTTAAATTGGGGAATGGAGTGCGTATAGAAACGTTTTGACTTAACATGACCTGAAAAACAACTAAACTGAATGAGTTCCTTCTGCTCCCGAATGGTCGCTGCAGTGGCTGTTGCTGCCAACTGTCTAAAGACTAATAAGCTTTACACTGATCCCCGCATCAAGCCGCGCTTCAATAGCTAATGATACAAGGAGTTACTTTGCTTGGAGTTGTAATGCCATCTGTCCTCTTTTCTAAAGGCTTGCCCTGCTCTCTGAGCAGTCCCTGTGTTCTGGTTTGGGGGAAGAGATGGCATCGCTGATCATTTTGGCAGGCGGCTGATTGGCCGGTGACGCTTTCAAATTGGGGGCAAAGAGGAAACCTTGACTTTCGGTCGGCACCCATAAGTCATTCCTCCTACTATAGATACGTCATTGTGGTAATGTTATTTTTATCCTCGTGCTCATGGAATACGTGTGAGAAAAGAAAAACTCCCATGGAAAAATATACTGACTACATAGGCATCATATTTAGTGGGTCTCTTTTGCAAATCTTCCTTTTTTTTTTTCCCCTCTTTTTTTTTTTTTTACCTTACAAAAAAAAAAGGCTGCTTCTGGAATGTGTTTTTGTGGTGCTAAAGTTGTTTCTCTGTCCTTGTTTGACCTTTTCCAAATGTCTGTTTGCCTTTGGTGCTGGGCCCAGCCCTTCACTGTTTTGTGAAAGCTGAAGGAGGCCGAGTGCTCTCTCCTGGGGAGGACTCTCGCCGCAAACTCCTAACGAGGTCCCTTGCGATGGTAGAGGCATAAATTCCAGCCAAGGGGAGCCCGCCGGCGGTGTTCGGCCTTGGGAGATAGTTATCAAAGGATGGTACGGTGTTTGGGAGGAGTGACACCCGCAGATGCTCAGGAACCAGTTGGTCAGGTAGTGGGGCCACCAGGCTGGGCTTGGGGAGACAACGCTTCCCCTGCAACGGGATCTGTGCCATGTGCACTGTTAAACTTTCTCCTGTCCTTGCCACTCAGCCCTGCTCTCTAGAAGGGATAACAAAAAAAAAAAAAAAAAAAAAAAAAAGCAGAAAGTAAGAAATGACACAGTGAAGAAATTAGCTGCAACGCAGGGATAAAGCTAGTGTGAAGGGCATGGAGCAGAGAGCTAAATCGGGAACACCAGGGCTGCGTTAATGCTGTAAAACTTCCCGAATCAGCAGACTGGAAGCCTGCTGTGGCAGTCGCCATAGGAAAAGAAACCCACCCCTAAATCCATGAAGCTGACACTGGCCAAAATAATCCACAAATAAGACCAAAATTGTGGGAAACATAATGTGTTGTTAGCACTGGAAATACTTTAAAGTGGCGATCAGATGGACATGCCCTCCTGTTGCTGCCGGGGCGAGCAGGGCTTGCAGCAGAAAACTCAGTTGGGTTTTTTGTGAACGGCTCAGGTTGGACTGTGTGTGTTGAGGAGTTTTCTAATGTTGGTTCCTGTTCTGGAAATTTGTTTTTATTTTACACCAGTATTGGAATTTGAGAGAAATATGGTTATGCATATCGTCATTCAGTCATTGAGTAAAATAAAAAAAGTTTCTGTAGAAAGACACAAAGACCTTGTTTTTCCTTCATCCCTTAAGGTAACTTTTTATTGTCTCTTTTTCTTTACTTGCATTTTCTTTTCCTTGCCACGCCAACTTGCAAAAGTAGTTACTTAATTTTTGCTTTTGAGAAGTCATGAGGTATTGTTAAAGCTGAGAGAGGGCTGGAAAGAGAAAATATCTTTAACATATTCATGTCAGTACAGGAAATAACAGAAGTATGTTAGTAGCATATTTGCTGCTTACTTGCATCAGCAAAGTCATTTGGGCTCAGCTTCCCCCAAATCACGAGGAGGCCGATAAGCGTTTGACATGACTGGTCACCCTGGATGGTCGTGGTGCAAATTTGGCAAAATGACTTCGCTGCGGGCTCAGAGGAGAACGGTGACCGCAGGATAGCCAGCTTGTCTTTGTATGTACGGCTTCGAGAGCTGCCAGATCTGATACGCGTGGTCCGAGAAGGCAAACTTAACTTTGCATGAACTTCTGTAGTGCCAAAGTCTCTCAGTAATTTTGGACTGGACTGACTTTTTTTTTTTTTTTTCCTCTGTTGAGGTAAACTGTGTATTCCACAATTGCTTAGTCTGATTCTTAGCTTTGTATCTCTTTGGTGTACCCTCACTTACAGAGTTTTCCTGAATTTTTGTGAATTACAACTCAACACTCCATTGGCTAAAGAAGCTCAAAAATAAAAAAGGGACTACCTACATGGCCTGTACTTTAACATGCCTGTTGTGTAACAGAGCTCTCCTCTTTAATTGCTTTATTAAACTATTCATTTTCTCTTTGAAGATGTGAACTAGGAAGTTAATTTAACTACTTTGGGGAATCTAACTTCTAAATGTTCATAAATTACAAATGGTTTTATGCCCTTAAGCTGTGTGTAATAGCGATCTACTTTTTTTTTTTTTTTTCTCCAAACATCATCTTCTATGAAGTGTTATAGCTTTAAGTCTTTTCAAAACAAATTCTTATTGGCATCATGGGCCATCTTAGAAAGTGTGCAGTTTTATACTGGTGTAGCTTAATCTGAAAAAAATAGGGCCGCTTTTGTTTTCAAACAAGAGAAACCGAACCCTAATCTCTTTCTTTATCCTACCAACTCATTTGCATGGCATGGTATGCGAATGACTAGTTACCTCAGAAACTCCGCATGCTAGTTCACTGTTTTCATGCCATGTAGTGACGTCTGCAGGAAGACGTGCTTTTCACGTATGCCTCATGTATGTTAGGTGCCTAAGGTTTTCTTCTGGAAACTGTCGGTGTGGTACATCGAAGAAATACAGTGCAGTAGGAAGGAACAACAGGGAAGTAGTAACAGCATCAGACCGCATCGTTAGGGGAGAGGGGAGGACCGTACAGTTACCCTTCGCTTGATACTAGCGCGTCATTTAATGTCAGAAGACATCTAAACAGGATGCTACTGTTGAGCAGATATTCGCTTCTCAAGCACTCGAGAGGAACAATGGTTTAATTAGAGGATGTACCTATGCTTTTTCCAAATAAACTTGTTGTTTTTATACTTGCGACCACTGATAGTGTGATTGCGTGCAATCTTCAGATAAGCCAGAAATGAACATTTCCCTCTTGCTAGAGTGATCTCTTAGCAAATAAATACGAGGCAGTCTAGTTTTGTGGGATCATAGAAATAAGCGTTTTACGTGCGAGTTTAGCCTAAAGGATTATACTTAGTCTTTAAATTCAGGCTTATTGTTTGTGGGTATATCGAGTACACCAGGAGACTACCATTGTCATTTTCAAAAGAGCTTGTTTGGGATTTGTTTCATTTGGAAAACCAAAATATTTTGGAGCTTGAGTTTTGCTTTCAGGTTTCTTCACTGTCAGCGTGTTACCATCTTTCTGATGCTGGTATTTAAAGAGGAAGGTAACCCTGTTATCGTGCTGCTAACAGCAGTGTAGTACTGAGAACTGGTTCCGTTGCTAAATTCTCCCGCTGGTTCTCAGTAGCCCTAGATAAGGCGTAGGACTGTGACAGCTGATGCCCGATATTTGGCTGTATTACATCATTATAACGGGCTTTCCGTCAAGCGTCTCGGGGCTTTGTAATGTGGTTATTCAGGAGTAGCTTTACTTTGCAAGGTTTGATGTTCTATTGTTTTTTTGGGGGTGGGGCGGGGGTGGGGTGGGGTTGTCCAACAGACTGAGATTCCCAACTGCACTTCCCATGGTAGCATTCAGGCTTTCTGCTGTCTGCAGTAACTAATTCTGAAGTGGGGGCATGAGCCTCTTACGTTTTGTGTTAACATTGTGAGTGTGGTTAGTAACGCAGCTTAATGAAGAAAGGCTGTTGCAAGTTCTCGGTCCAGGCGCTTTCCTCTTGCTTGACAGTTGGCTTGAAGTAAAGTTGCCATCGTAAAATCAGCTGTCAGGGCAGTTGGTCTGAGCAAAAAATAGCCCTCCAGGTGCTGCAGGGCTTTGGAAGCTTGTTCAAAATAGTTAACATCTTCACAAGATGAAGATCCAGTGCCTGATGAACTGTACGTTAAGTGGTATTTTTTGGTGTCTCTTGGGCTGTAAGCGGGGGAGATGGATACGGATAAAACAGAAGTTATAATAGACAGGTATATGTGGACCTTGGGCCACAGAGGGGGTTTTTTGCCATGTTTCAGCACTTAACTGGGAGGTTAAAAACCCAAAGTAACTATTTGGGAAAAGTGAGACCTTTACCTGACAAAGAAAGTAATGTATTTGTTTAGTGCAGAAATAATATGTATTTTTGAAGTAAGTATATGTTTTTTTTGTTTGTTTTGCACTTAATGTTTTTTCTCGAGCTGGTATTACTGTGCAGCATAATTTCATGCCCAACCAACTTAATTGTATGGATACATCTTTTTGTGGCTGATAACTAAAACCAAAAACCCTTTCGTAGCTCCAGTTTTCTTGCGATGCCTCTAATCTCGGTCTGTTGAAACAGCCCTGGAATGTCTGATTCTGAACTTCCACCATAAATTTTCATGTGCTTCCTAAAACTAGGAGCACGTACTGCAACAGGCTGCTCAGTATTCTGTTTGTTTTGAAAGAAAATGTTTATTTCCCAGTCTTTCTGAAGGGGGTGCGTTTTCCCATAGCGGTTCATATCTTTGTTGCTAAGAGCTTTGGGAACAGAGAGAACATTGAATTGTTTTTTTTTTGTTTTTTTTTTTTTTTTTTTTTTTTCTTCAGTAGTTCTCCCCTGTCATAGGGCTGGTACTTTCTGCATTCGTGGATTTCTGTGTCCTGTAGTAATATGGATTTCACCAATCCTTGCGAAGACCTCGGTGTGATCAGGAAGCCTTCACCTACGGAGTAGAAATAGCTGATTTGAAGCCTTGTCCTAAACACTTGCCTGCTTTCACATTACATCAGAAGATTGCAGCTTGGTTAGTTGTACGTGTCTGAGCTAATTTGAAACTAGGTGACTTGGAAAGTGAGGGTTTAACTGTAGCACCGATAAGCTCTGTGTAATTTCCTACTTGATTAATGATCTGTTTGGTAGAGTTTGCTTTTGATTTCTGCCCTGCTGTGGCTGCCGAAGTGTTTGCACTGGGTTCAGGCTGAGTATGTTCCCGTGAGCTGCGAGCGTGTTTTGACAGCCTTGTTGCCATGCTCTCCTGCACGGAAAAGCTGGCAGCACCACAGCACTGCCTTGCCTTTCCTGGGCAACCTTGCTGAGGAAAGTTACTGAAGTGACCAGAGCTGAGCCCGGAGCCCAGGGATCTACTCCTCAGCCCAAGTTTTTTTCTGTCTCCTAATGTGATGTTCAGTTGTAAGAGCATATGGCTGTACCCTCAGTGATGCTGAAGGGACACCACATCAGAGCCAGGGGGTGGCCGGCGGTGCTGCCGGGGAGGCTGCGGTGAAGGAGGGCTATCGCAAGGCAAGGCTGATTGCTTATACCAGCTTTAGCAGAAGAGCAAGCTTAGCTATGGCAAAGTCATCTGCTGAACTTCTGAGACAAAACAAAAAAGGCTGATAGTTCTTTCTTGTCATGGGGGTAAGAGTATAAAATCAGCAAAAGTAAATGGCACACAAGCATTTTCCCAAAATCACGTTTTTCCTTAGGAGAAGGATACAGTGTTCTGTGGGTTATCAGGTTATTCATGGAAAAGGCTTTAAATCTTCTGTTTTTTCCAGGTACAAATGTGATCTCTGAAGATGCTTCATTTATTTTATGCTTGTTACGGTATAGGTTAGCTAAGGTTTTGTGAAAACAGTTATTGTTTCTTGAATTCCATTATTTTTAAAAATCTGTATGCTTAGAAGTCGTTAAAAGTCTGTATGCTTTTGCGAATTATTGAGTGGTAGCTACTAATTCATTCTGATGAATTACTGATCTGATGTTGATAGCTTTTTTTCCCTAAATCGGAACGCTGCTACTTAATCTGTTAGCATGTTTCAAGAATAACCATATGTATACTGAACAGTCATTGTAAGAACTTTGACTTCCTCATTGAGGGTTTTTTGTATCCTCATGAGAAAATATATTTTGGCTTGTGTTTTGGGAACTTTCCCACAGTAGGAGATCTAATTTTTGCGAGGTATTGTTTGGGAATTCAAAAGGAGTGCTGGCAGAAAGATAGCTCTACAAAGATGCTTTGTGAAGGGCAGCTGAGCCTGCACGCCTTGTTTGCTGCAGCCAGTCTTGCAGATTTAATTTGCTGGATATATTTTGCATGAGGGGATGTATTTGAATAAGTCTCGAAATGGAAGCGGTGCTCAGCTTCCCTTTTTTTTTTTTTTTTTTTTTTTTTGAAGTTGGTGAAGTTGACCACATTTCTTGAAAAGGGAGAGAGAGGAGCCCTACTGCAGTGCTGTTCTTACAGCTTTGTTTTGGAGTAAAAATTAGCCGTTTGCTCTCCCTGGGTATCTCTGTGTTCTGCCCGTATATCTGTAGATGTATTTCTTTGTGTAGCTCCGTCTTGTTTGACCTGAGTAATAGTGATTTGATATTTGATTTTGAGCAGTTTTAAAGAATCCCGGCCAACAATAATGAGCAGCATGTATATCATTATTTGATCAAAACACTGAAGGAACAAGATAAGGTTAAAATATTTAAATATTCTTAGGAAAAAAAATAAAAGAATGAGTTTACTTGTCAGCACTGATAAAAATTGAAGGAATTTTCTTGTATTAGTATTTCTATGGATAGCAAGATTTTCTCATTTTTCTCTTATTTGTACGTATTCTGATAAACACAAGCAACACAAGGGAAGTGCCTCTGGTATCAGCATAAATTACCTGGGAAAGGGTATTGAGTTTCATGGAAGACACATTGGTCAAGCGTGCCTGTTGCTGACTGTCTTTGTAAGGTTGTTTGTTTCCATTTGTTTGCTTTTTGTGTGTGTTAAAGTTAAAATAAACTTGGCTTAATAAATAAAAAACATTTATTTCATAGTTATTTCTGGTTTCCAAAGTGGGAGATGGATCCTGTTCCCTGTGAGACGATGCTTTAAAATTTCTCAGGGTAATTCCCCCCCCCCCCCCCCCCCCGTTTGTATTTGCAGTTCTGTATTTTTAAGGATGCTCATCTCCCGTCTTTATTTTACTTTTTCTGCAGCTGGGGGTAAAAATATTGGTACGGGCTTTTCCATTTCAAATTAGTCATCCAGGCTTCTTGTCCTGTTAAGCAAAAATTAAACCAAAATTTAGAGGGGTGAGATGGGATGTTACGCAAATGTGGTTTGTAGGCAGTTGATGGGAAAACAAGCCTGTACCACCAAGACAGCTGGAAGAAGCTTCTGCTTGAGATTTGACTTGCTGAAACCAAAGGCCAAATCTTTCATGGTACACTGTGTTTTTCTAGCAGCAAAGCATGTTTAAGGGCTTTGTATCCCATGCTGGTGTTCTCTGCTGCCTCGTTTCTGCCGATCCGAATGTTTGTGAGACTACAGTATAAACAGGATAAGCGATACAGTGTTGTTAGCCAGACAAAAGAAAAGTGACTTATTTTTGAGAGGTGGTGTGTGAGGGTTTTTTCTTTCTAAAAATCTAAGTGACTCAGTCTGATTTAGATTATGGCTCCAAATGTCAGTGTTGGTGCAGCTGAAGGTGTGGAGACTCGTGCTGCAGGATTGAGAATAAATGCTTATGGTTGTGTATAGGAACCTCTGAAACAGCTTAACCTCCCCGGAAGAGTATATGGTGCTATGGTGCTCCATTTGCAAACACTACTTGTCGTATAAAAAAAAAAAAATTAAACTGGTTGGAATATTATGAGATTGATTATTCTTGATGCATTTCCTAAAATGAGAACTTTTTTTTTTTTTTTACTTATGAGGCGTATGTGCAAGATGCTTCTTGAGAGAGAAGTCTTCAATTTTTTTTTTTTTTTGTTGTTCTGAGGATCAACCTCAAAGGAAACATTTGTAATAAGTCTCTAGCTCTAAGGTTTTTCCCCATTAAAATACAGCAATGGTAAGAAACCTGCGTAGTAACACTACCTTTGCATCCACTGAATTGTGTGGGTAAGAGATGCTAAGGCCTGATATATTTTTGTATTGCTAATACCAAGTCTTGTTTGTATTTATATTGCTTTGTTGCGTGGTAGCTGAAAAATGGATGCTGGTGGGCTGTCTTCCTGGGGGGAAACAAAGATGTAACTTAATTTTGCTGGTATGCAAGTGAAGTGACATGCAACCTTTTCCATTTGGTATCTGAAGTCTATTGGGACATACCTAAAATACATACTCTATAATGTTTTTGTTTTGTGTTTGAGATAAGTCTTTAATCTTGTCAGGAAACCATTCCCTTGCTGGAACAGAACATTTTCTCAAAATGTGTAATCTTGCTGAAATCGGTATCAGTAGCACGTTGCCATCGTGTGAGCAGCCAGCGCTCCCCTGAATGGTTGCGTGGATTTCAACTGGTTGTCAAAAGACATATCGGAATACACAGCAGTAAGTATTTAGATAAGTTTTGAACTTGCAAGAGTACAGATTTCTCTGTGCCCGTTGTCAGTGTTGCTGTGGGGGTGGCGCAGTGCGTCCTCCCACCCCAGACACCGAGCCCCGGCACTGCCTTTTACCCCTGTGCTGGAGCTCCCGCAGTTTTTGAAGGTGGCATGGCTATAGTCATTAAAAAGAAGCAGCGCTTTTGTTATAATGGCTACCTCAATAATTTGAAGTCGTGGTATTTTACTGTGTTTATGTCTGATGGTACTTAGTGCTGAAATGGCTTTGATCTTTAAGTTAGCAACTGCAAAGTTAAAATGCAGTTAAAACGTACCAGGTTATATGGTTGAGTAAAAGCAGTCCCCACAGCAGACAAGATGATACTGTTAAAGTATCGCTGGATTTTGTGATAGCTGGAAATTGTTGCTATTGAAAAATGGGAGGAAGGGAGCTGACTGGGCCCGTAGGGATGGTCCTGCTGGGGACCTCTGCCTGTGGAATTGTTCCTGGGCTCTGGAGGAACCACAGTCTCCAGGATTTAAAAAAAAAAAAAAAAAAAAAAGACTGGCAGGAAAAGGCAGGTGCCGGGTGCTGCTGAAGCAGAACGTGTGGCAAAGATGTTTTATGTGGTTGTGGTTGGGTTTTTTATCCTGGTTACTAAAGTCATAACAAGATGCTGAAAGCTGAAGTGATGTAGTCGATCTTGACGCACGTTGTGATTTCTGTTGAGGGTGGTTAACGTCTGGCAGCTTCTCCGGCGAGAGCAGTAAGTGGCCCATTGATTGAAATTACATTAGCACTGCTCCTTTGTAAAATATTAATTTAGCTCGTGGATGAAATACATGTTGAAAACATGGAGAAATACGGTTTGATTGTATAGGTTCCTTTTTGGCTGTAGTCTCAAAGGAACAAGTAGCAAAAGGATCTTAAGAAAAACAATAAATGGGGGTATAGGTCACAGAGGATGCTCTATCTGAGGATGAAACAAGAAATAAGGTTTTGCACTGGTTAATGATGAGTGCTGGTCAGGTGGTCTTTCTCTTTATAAGCTCTTCCTTAACAGTGCAGTAGCTATGTAGTTTGTTGAATATATTCCCTGCTAAGGAGGTAGTGAGCAGATGGTAAACACTCCCAATGAGGCAGTTTTCACTCTGAAATATGGAAAGGTAGTTGTGAGGGTCTCAGTCTAAGTTACGTTTTGTGTTCTCTGTCGATCTGTTGTACACATTATTTCTAGGTGGTACAGCGAATTTATTGGGGGTCTCTAATGTATTTGTTACACAAAAAATCAGACCCTTGTGTGAACCGCACGCAGTGGTCTGATCAGAAGACTAAAGTATTTCGCATGCACCGTAGGTAGGGAAACACAAGTGGCTCCGCCAGCCACATGCTGACCAGGAACAGGCACTCGCTGGAATGAGGGTAATTGAGTTTCCATCCTTGTCACGGCTTCTCTGTTACTGCTGAAAGCTGCTAATTAGCGCTGATGCCTTGTTTTAATTGGTGATGGTCTAGTTTGAAAATGCCAACTCCTTGATTGTAGGCCACTGAATGACTATCAGATGGCAACACAATTCCCACTCGGCTCTTAAGAATGATTTGAGGTCACAACGCCAAGGGGAAGGATGGTGGTGGTTGTTGTTGATGTTTGCCAAGGTGGAGGAGAGGAGTATATTCCATCTCTGCTGTATTTTAGGTAGCCATCTAGTTTAAATCAGTGCTACTAGCTCTTACTTTGCCAGACTGAGTATTGATGGATAGCTGGTCTCCACTGCTTCTAAATCCTCTTTAAGAAGCTTGTAAGACTCATTTATTTAATAGGACTTTTAGAGGAGTGTTGCTTTAGTAGTTGAAAAACTAGCTAGACTACTGGATATTGCTGGAAAATATGATTGTGTACGTGACATGGTGATGTATAAAGGCCTTGTTAGCTTTATAAAGCAGTTCTAAGGACCTGGAATAAAGAAATTTGAGATTTGGGGTAGAATACTTCTATTTGATCCACATGAGAAGATGGTATGTTTCTGAATGGCCAGGTGAATTATCCTTTTTTAATTTCTTCCTTCTCTTCTTTGTACCTAGCCCTGTACAGTGCTTTGACCTCTGTCTTATTAATTTCATGTCTTATAGTTTCTCACTTTCTAAACCTCTCTCGGCAGTTTTTTTTCCTTTAAATTTGGTGCCTTAAAGTCATCACGTCGGATACTTTTCTTACTAGGAGAGCACTTAGAAAGGAACAGCAGGGTGCTTTTGGATAATGCTTTCATTCATGTGTATTAATTTCTGAGCGGGAAGTAAACTCTATTTACAAACTGCAATACAGTGTACGTTATACAAGTTATGGTCCACTTTTAAAACAAAAAATACAAATAACCTCGGTACGTCCTCATCGGAATTGGCGTATGTCAAATTTCTAACTTTATGGGGTCAATAAACTAGCATTGCTGTTTAAGGTCTAATGTTCTTGTGTGAATGAATATTCTATATGAATTTAAAAGTAAAGAGAAAATTAATGGCATTTTCTTACAGTCCATCTTAGCCTGATAGTAAATGAACATTTGGCCATGACGAAAGTAACACGGTTTATAGTGACACAACCTACATAAATCCGGTTGGATTTGCTGTTGACATTGGCCTACATTCCGGTATATGAGTTACTTTACATTTCTTTTGAACAAAGGAGGTTTGTTCGAAACAGGTGCTCTAATGGTTACCCTGGCCTTTATAAATAGCTTTTAGGTGAAGTATTACTTCTGTTAGCTGTGGGTAACTTCACAAGGCATCTTGGTTTATTGCGTGAGGTTTCCATTTAAAAAAAAAAATATTGGCTATAGCTTCGTGATGTTTACTGCCTCATATATCGCTGTTTATTTTTAGAGTGTGCTTGTCACAATTTGTCAGGCAAATATTGGCCTGTCACCTCTGCTGTTAGCTGCTGAAATGCTCTTCCCAAGATGACTTTTTTTAAATAGACATAATGAATTAATACCTACCCTGGTTGTTCCAGCGTACTCTTAGTTTTGGTAGGAAATAACGCAGCTAGGACTTGCCAGCTTTACAAAAACCATAAAACGGTAGAAAAAAAATTAGACACACTCTTATGTTAAATATTGCAACCATACCATAATCTGTTAAACTGAATTAATGTGGTAGGATGGTTGTGAGAGTCTGTGGTAAGTAGCCTGAGTGCGTCAAGAGGCTTGAATGTTATTTATGAACGGTAGTGAAGAACACTTCTAAATCACTTGTAAAATGAGCCAGGATATAAGGAAGAAATAGGAGGGCCAGTATCTAGGCTGCTAAGGCATGGCTACCTACACACTGTGCGCTGCTTTAGGAAAACTATGTCAGAATTTCTTTTAAGGAAAAATGAAAGGTCTGCTTTATACAAGTGACATCTGATATCTTTCTTGATTTCTTTTCCTGTTTCTTCTATTTATAGATGTCTTGAGTTTGGGATTTATCTGAAAGCTAAGGTCAGGAAGTGCCTTCCTCCAAAAATGCTACTTGTTGTGGTTTTCTGGCATGTCCTCTTCCCTCTCCTTCCCCAAAGGACCCGTACAGAAAGTATTTTTCCACAATAAAACACAGATCCTCAGCTCTGCAGATGTCGTGTTCTGACTGTAGCATATACTGCTTCACTTCCAAAAATGAAACTTTTAAAATCATCTCTTGGTGTCCATGTCAGTTACACAACCATTTGATTTAAATGCAAAAGGCAGTAACCACTTTATTTTCAGTTATTGCTGCTTTGAATAGGGTCTACACGTGGGCTGGGATGTGGAGGCAGAGGAACAGAGGCTGTATCCTATTTGGATTATTATGGAGTATGGAATACTTATTTCCCATGTGGAATTTCAGATGACTTTACTGACTTTGTTTTAGACAGGAGTATGTATATACGTGGGGAGATGCTCATCCTTTCCTTAGGCTTCCACCAATCCTTTAAGGTCATGGAGGACCTTAAATGTGAAAGGCCTCTCCCACCTTGGAGGTGATGGGAATAACAAGCACGTGGTCGTG
This sequence comes from Vanellus vanellus, assembly GCF_965231255.1. Classification (NCBI taxonomy): domain Eukaryota; kingdom Metazoa; phylum Chordata; class Aves; order Charadriiformes; family Charadriidae; genus Vanellus; species Vanellus vanellus. Next base: position 39,073,548 of record NC_138909.1, read on the forward strand.
AGACACATCAAGTTTTTTGTGAGTTCTGGTGTATGGAAGAAGTTCTTCCCAACTTGCAAACAGAAGGTGATTACTTAAACCAGTCCTCTGAGAGAGTACAGTAATTCTGTGGGCAGCAAAGATGTGGGAGCGCAGTGACTGCTTTTGACTAAGTAACTGGTTTTGTTGTAGTCAGGGTTCAGTGCAAGGTCTTAAATTCAGGCTTGATTTCTCATGTGCAGCCCTGAGTAGTCATTAAAGTTTGCACTGTTGTTTATGCAGCAGAGTAACTGAACTTGTATGCTTGTGGTATGGCCACGCACAGCAAGCATATGTACCTTATGGTACTTTGGAGGAATAGCTATTGCTATAAGGAATTTAAAACAAAACTATATTTGAAGACAAGATTAGAATCTTCAAATAAAGGCCCTGCCTCCAAGTCTTCTTATGATGTTCCCCCTTTTTTTTATTTTTTTATTTAAACCTATGTGCTTATTGAAACTACTGGTCACCACTAACTCCTCCTTTCTGGAATACAGATTGGACAGTATGTTATATTGACTTATTTGAACTCTGTAATGACTGTTTTGTCGTTTGACTTTGTTTTATAGTGTTTTATACTTCCATACGCAGCAAACTAAACTGTATTTAAAATTAGGGATGTCAACAGCAGTTGGAATATTTTGTGTAACTTCAGGTTCCTGTATCTGGCTGTTGTATAACTTCTTATAACGGACCTGATTTGTGTTTGGTACTTTGCATTTACTTTTAAGAGACTTTGCAATCTGTTGTCTTGAACAGGTTTCAAGAAAACAAATTGTAAGTTTAATTGTCATTGTTTAACTGTCTCATCTTCAATGTGCAGTGCCAGTTGAAAGAGGCTTATGAAAACAGCTCTGTATGTCTGAAAGTTTTGTTTTTTTTTTTTTTTTAGCTGTTGGAATTCAAAGTGCTGACCAGACTGTTTTACATTTATTCCAAAAGGTAGTGTGGCATTTGTTAAGAAACAATCATGAGCAAAATCTTCTTCTATAGTCGCCCTGCTTCTAAACTTCTTGGTTCCCCGATGATTAGGATATCAATTTTTAATTCTGTATTTAACTAAGAGATGGGATAAAAAATAACAAGTGTCATTTTGATGTAAGTCCCAGTGCTCAGAAGGCTTATGAATTGGACTTGCTCCTTTTTTTTCTTGGCCAAAACCTTCCATAGGCTCTGCAGAGGGAAAGTAACTGGTGTGTTTTCACAACTTTACTTTTCTTTTGCTTTCAAATATCCAGCATAATACTTAGGCTGCTTTCTTACTTTTCTTGTATTCCTATATGCTAACGCTGTAAAATAACAGGGACCTATAGTTAAGACAAAAAAAAACCTCTTAAAATCTTCTAACTTCTGTGTCTTGTCTTCCAGCTGTAAAATGTAGAGGGGTGGTAAGCAGCATCTCAGGTGCTTTGCTCTCTGAAAGTTTGCCTTGAAACCACTGGCATCGAATTGTTTGTCAAAATGAGTAATTTTGTATTTAATCTAATGAGTAAAATGGTATCTCTAAAGTAAGGCAAGAGAACACACGTTGAGTGCTGAAGATGATCCTTTGTACATCTGCTTCTCTGTTTCTTAGTTTAGTGTCTGAATGCTCTCTAAAATGTCAGAATAGACATTTACCTTTTGAGATGGATGTATTTAGGTTTTGGTTTGTTTTTTTTTTTTTTTTTTTTTTCAGAAGAAAATGACAAAGTAGTGGCTGCAAGCAGTTGTAAAAGCAACATCTAATTGTTCTGTAGATGAGCTATGGCTGCATCGTGACAGAACGTCACGCACAGTGATCTGCAGGACACGCAAGGGTGTTCAGCAGCGGGTTGTTGATTTTGAGGCATTTGAGCAAATTCCAGCTCTAAGGACAGTATGGCCCCTGTGATACCTGCATTGCAGCTGCACTGGAAGCATAACCTGCTCAGGATACACTTGCAAAAAAGATGCTGCAATCATGAGTCATTTAGAAAATTTTAGTTAGGAGCCTGCTGTTCAGGAGTGTACATTTATGTACAGTAACTTTTCAAATAGCTTCCAACTTAATTTACTTACAAATTCTTTACTTTGAGAATACTAAAAGGAAATTATTCCTGGGGAATTAATTCAGTATTGTAGTTAATCTGCTCGGGAGATCTGTGAAGAACTTGGTAAAGGTTTTTCCTGTAATTAAAAAAAAGAAAAAAAAGGATGTGTGTGGAAATAAGTGATGTGTGAGACGACCTGCTAACCAGAAGATAGTCTTTTGATCCGAGATAGATAACGGAAAATGGAGTGAGAAGCTACCAGATAGGGGCAAGGTAAAAAAAGCCAGGTACAGGGAAAATGTTGGGACTACTTAGTACAGCGTCACCCACATAGTGGGTGATCTTTTGTGTGTGTCAACTTGCATATTGTGCTACCGTCACCTAATTCTGTGTCCTGGATGAGCAGGAGGCTTTTTTCCTTTCTCTACTTGATAATCTCCTAGTTATTATCAACTGTGACTTTTAATCTTTTTTTCTTGGCTACTCTTCTCATTCTACTGTTTATTCTCTCTGCTCTTCTCGTTCTCTTCACAGTTGCAGGCTTTTCTGTCTGTGGATCTTTACTTCTGATTGGTTTGTGCTGCCAGGATTCAGCTTTCTGAAATTCTAAAATTATTCACTTTGGTAATGAATAACGCAAGAATAAATGCTTTAGGGGTAAATGGGAATTCAGTCTGTCATAAGCACTAAAGTGTACTTGCTGCTTGTGGACAGATTCCTTCCCCAACCTAAAAAAAATGCTTCTTTTATAAATCCCATATACTGTGAAAATCTGAAGGATGAGCTAGCAATTGCACCAACATCTCTTAGTATGCTGAAATTTAAGTAAAATGCTAGGATTATTTTTTTTGGCTTGTTACTTATGAAATTTCTGTTTAATCAATAGTCTGTGGTTTACATTTGCTTTTTATTAAAAAATAAAGTTCCCAGTAATAACAACATGATACTGAAATGACACACATTAGAAATGGTTTCTGACTGTGTTTATATTAAAAAAATTCTATTCAAACATCTGTTTACACTTGGATAAAATCAAGACTGTGTCCTTGCTGTCCTGTGGGGGGTGTGCGGTTTCTTTGGTTTTGTTTTATTTTGCATTAAGAATAAATGAGTTATGGCAACTGAAACTGACTTAGCTACACTGAAATTGTATTGATTGATAGCATGAAATGTTTGAAACAACAGGAATATGCTCTAAGTGTTCAGCTGTGGAGCATTTTTTGTTATTCTGTTCTCATTCTGATGTCTTTAACTAGTGTGAGTTACAGTTCTATTAATATAGATGTAACATTTCATAATTACCCTCAGTTTCAACAAATAAAGTATGTTCTTTAAAAAAGGAAACAAAACTTCTCCACTTTGTGTAGGAGGACTGTAGAATACCATAAATGAGTGTAAGACTGAGGATGTACTTTCTAAATCGGTATTTCATATTTGGGGTTGTGTCTTGTAGTTTGTCAGTCTTTCCTGTGGTCTGTTAAGGACGTAATCGGGAAAATCAGCTGGCAAGTAAATTATTCAAATGTTATAGCAGCTTTAAAAATATAGATGGCATCCAGAATTAAGTACTAATTAATAACTTTTAGTGGAACCCTGAAGGTGTTTAGTTGGATTTCTATGTGGTTTTGAGAAATAAGCTTTATATCTTTATTATCTGTTAGCTGCTGTGTGTTTGGCACTTGAGAAGGTAGTGGTGGGAAAAACTGTGGATTTGGATACTAAGAAATGCTTTTATAGTCAATGTAAACTTAGAGCGAGAGTAAGAGGTATATTTTTACGTGTGTAAGCTAATATTTTAATGCCAGACTGTTTTGCTCTCTATTATCGGAGAGCAAGCAGAGGACTCGAGTGCTCTTTTTTTCCAGCCAGTTTGCCGCCTTATAAGTAAACCCTCTGGTGTGTGTCCAGCTCCTTTGAGCATCACTGGAAGTTACAGTGGTTCCAGTGATAGCAATGGAGAGAAAAAACCCTTTTGGTGCTTCTGCATTATGACTGTACTGCTCTTCTGTAATTGCTACCCTGTGGACATCTGAAAGGCGTTGCCTGTTTCACAAGGCAGATTTTAAGGCTCTTCTGTTGATGGGACTCTGGTGGTAGGCTGCTGTTTGGAGGGACCTTAGAGCCATTTAAATTATCTGAGTCATTAAAATCTAATTTTAAAGCACCACAGTCATTTTGTCTAACCCTGTCTTTCTGCCACCCATGTGCACTTACTTTTAATGCTCCCAGGTGAAAATGATTTTTGAGTATCTTCCAGTTCATTAAGGATGACAAAAGATCTTTCCAATGCCGTGCAGTTTGACTTGCTACGTGAATGTGTAAGGATCATGTAGTCTTCAGTAGCTGATGGGCTTACACCACATCCTTACGGGGCTTCTTGGGTCTCCACGGTTAGCCTGTAAAAATACTCAAAATTGTGAGCATGAGGTAAAAGCTTTCACCAGTCAAACTTAATAGTGACCAAAATGATCATTAGCGAAACTATCTTTGCAACCTGGAAGACGTAAGCAGAATTTTGTTAGGGAGGGTGTTGGAGTTTCAGATCACTTTGACCCTCTTTCCTGATGAGTGGGGAGAAGAGGAGAGTGTTTTATCGCTGTTGGGCTGGCTGAGCCAAGCTGTGCTGCAGGCTTGGGTGGTGCTCATGGACGTGGATGTTCTTTCTCTTGCCCGGATGAGATGCTCTGCTTCAACCTGAGCACCACCGTGCTGCTGTCTGTGTAAGGCTTCTATTGAAATCACCATCTGTAACTTTTTTTTTTTCCCTTCAGAAGGAAGAGAGCATCCTGTAACTCTGTAGAATGCATTTTGCATACAGTTAGTGTTTTTCCATCTGAATAAAACCTTTTCTCCCTTATGGAATGTCCTGCATTGTCCCAACCAAAGAAAGATAATTTGGTGTTGCTATCTTGTTCAGTTTATCTTAAGAGAAACTTAGCGTCTCTTATTTGGGGGGAAAAAAAGTGCTCATATGCAAAAGAATTGTAATGGCCAGCTTGAAAGTGTATGTTGGATCCTAACTTATGAACAGGTGCTAATATTTAAGAATAATATGGACAATAATTACTCTCTTGGACAACTTGGAAATATTAGCTGCGAGCATTTTAAAATGTTAATGACCTTCAGCCCGCTAGTCCAGGCAGTTTCTGAAGGCTGAGGAAGCCGTTAAATAATGAAGTGCAGTCTTATTCACCAGAAGTAGCCGAACAGCTAACAGAGTAGGTACTACTTTGTGCGACGTTTTAACATGTAGTAGACAAATATTAACCACTTTACCAGAAAGATATCTTCCTAAGAGCCTGGTGGTTTTTTAAAGGCTAAGCCCCAGATGACTAATATAGGAAAGGGAATGAAATACAAGAGAACAAGAGGTCAGAGTACGTGGTGCGTGTTTCCAGGTAGCTCCTTTTCCCCCCTCTGTTAACTGTCCCCTCCAGCCACTTGGCACTCGATTTGTGGTTCTTTAGAAAGACATGTTGTTTCATTTACTGTAGTGGCGGAAGAAAGGAGGAGGAAGGTTATATAAGGAGAAAGTGATGGGCTTGAGTTCATAGCGACGCAGCCTATTTTTTTGCTTAAACACAACTGAATTGAGTTTTAAGATAACCTCTTTAATTTTAGTTTACAGAAGCAAGTGTCTGAGTATCTTTTATTGTAAAAGAATGTGAAGGGCTTTTCTAGTACAACTGACTTTTTAACTTATTTCTGGTTTGTTTTTTTCCTACCCGCTATTTGTTGTTTTCATTCCAATCTAGGTAGAAACGTGCTTTAACTGGAATTGGGTTTTAGCAACTCCTTAATTTAAGTGACTTGTATTGGCAAAGCTGTTCATCCACTGGCTTAAGAGACTATAGTGTTATACATAAATTACATCAGTACTGTAGCTGTGGGAGCTTCTTGTGTCTGGACTGGGACTCTCCAGAGGAAGAGAAATGTTGGTGATGCTCTCCTGTGCAGTGGTAGCAGCCTAACTTATGGTGTGATCAGCGTTACGTCGCCAAAAATGCTTTTGATCGTGTCGTATCACCAAATAGTCGTTTTGTTCTGAGAAGTGACATAAACTGTACTGGCAAAGCAGCTTTTGCAGATGTCTCTGCTCATGTCAGCTAGGTTTGATTGCCTTCACAGGCTGTTCTTTTTATAGACCTGTCTGGAGAGAGAGAGAGAGGGAGTGTAGGAGGGATAATAACAGCTTTTCATGAAATTTAGTGAAGTGTTTGCAGTCTCCTCGATATCTTCCTGTACAAGTATTACTTCACCAATGAATTACATGACTGTTAAGCTAACTGATCTGCAGGTGTTCCTAAATTTTTGGATGTCTGTGATGTTGATAGGTGTGTCTCATCTCACTATGCTGCTATTCATAAAAGGTACCAAGAGAAACTGAAACAGTCCTCTGTCTTCCAATAAATTACAAAAATACGGTGCAACTCATTATGAACCCTTTTTGGAGAGCAAGAAGGGGGAGAGAAGAGCGCTAAGATGAGAAGTATTGTTCAATGAAGCCATTAGGCAGGCGGACTTAAAAGTAAGTTTGGACTACTGATTGTATTTCATATTTCAGGGAGATGAACAGGGCTGTGGGCTGGTTTGGTCTTTTGTAGTATTGTTTCTGATCTTACTAGTCTGGCGTGTCTTTCAAAAAGAAAGTGTTGCTATTGTAAAGGGGAGGGGGGAATCCATGGATTCATGATTGTATGGTTGGGGGGGGGAGTGGATGGGATATAAAATTTTCCTGTGGGGAGACCAGATACACTTTTAGTAAATTAATAAGATAAACAACCTTTCTGTACTTCTATGCTTGGCTATGAAGCAGTGCTTATAGGGGGGAAATCGGGAGCTAGTTAACCTTTTTTCTCTCTTTCATTGACAATATAGTATCTGTAAAAGCGTCAGGCCTGTTTTAAGGTTTTTTTGCTTAAAAAATTGGTTGTGACAATTTGTAATTGAAAGCAACACTGCTAATGTCAATTAAAAGAGCTTCAAATTTTGATGAAGCATCCTTATGTGGAAGACCTATGTTCTTTCTTTTTACTTAAAAACCAGCAAACCAAAAGAAAACTGAAGTTATCCACGCTGACATTGGTGGATACACTGCTAGCACTGCCTCAAAACAGAAGCAACATCCAAAACTAATCCATGACATAAAACTTGTAGCTTGCAAGCGTGAAGAAAGTAAATATCAGTTCAAGATCTCCATTAACTCCCAATTTCTTCTTTTACAGTAAAGCTTATAGTCTCTCTTATTTCCATAGAGAAACGTACTCTAAAACCTGACAAAGACTCAACTTTTTGTTGCCGTTAGAAATGAAAAATATTCGCTCCTTGGTATCTAAGACTACCAAGCATTTCTGTGACTTTAAGTGATCTTGAAGAGTAGGATCTGTTTTTGTGCTTGGGATGCTCTTGTTCTCTCAAAGTCTGTATTGTATGCACGGGGATGAAATAAAAATAATAGCATAATGTTCATAAATACATAAATACTTTAAAGAAGTTTTCTTTCTTAATTCTTGGTGCCCAGCTGAACTGGAGAGAGGTTATATTTTGGTAATCTGAAAACAGATCTATTCCCATCAGAGCTAAACAGTAATTTTAGAGACAATGCTGCTTGTGTAAACTATGGAGACAAAAAATAGACTTCCAGTAGTTGTAAGATTTGCTTGTTTTTCATAGCTGCATTGTTGTTCATAGGAAGGTTTGCAATTTGTTTAATTAAAGATTGCTATGTAAACAGTGGAAAAAGTTACCCTTTTTTTAACCTGATGATTATTTTTATGTCCTTTGAAAACTTGCATGCCAAATTTGACAGGAAAACTGACTGTTTTATATGTTTGCTTGGTTTCCGCACCTGAAGTTAAGAAGGAAATTCTTTAAGTAGTCATAATCTAGATTTACCAGATTTAAAAGTGAATCATTTTAGCGCTCTTGACAGCATGCATTTAACAGCACGTGTTGTGCGTAGCAAAGAGGGAGCAGCAAGTAGATGTAGTGGTCCATCAGCAGCTGCCAAAACTCTAGGCTGGATTTAAGCCATAGCTATTAATCAGTTCTGCTATGAACAGGAAAAAAATGCATCAAAAGCCTTTAGGGCGTTGGGAGGGGAAATTCCTTCACTCTCCTAAACAGAAAAATATACTTTATTTAGTCATACAGCAGCTTCTTAAGTTGTCTGAACCAGTGGAGCTGCCTTAAAACCATGTTTCTCATTTGTTGCAAATATGCAAATAAAAAATTGTTTTCTGAATATGCAACTGAGGCCATCAGGGTTAATTTATTATCTTTTAAATGAAGCTGCAAAAATTTAATCTCTTAAATTTTCTTTCTGTGTTTTCTCAGGACAGAGAAAGGGGGACATGAACCAAAATTGGTTCTGCTGCTTCTATCAGACCTTGCAAGTTCACTTTCCATGTATTCTGATCTGAAATACCTTTTCTGAATCCCAAGAAGATAACACTGTAGTATTTCTAGATTATGCAACACTGAAAATTACTGAGATATCTTTTACTTGTGTGCTGTTGCTAACAAAGTATAAGTTATGTTGGGTTGAAAGTAGAACTCTAGAAGTGCGTACGTTGGTGGAACCCAAAGAAAATGTTTTCTTTCAGATTTATATAAGCTACCCATACTGCTGAACTTGCTCAGATTTAAATGGATGTATCTGGCAAAGCCCCCACCGTGAGTCACAAACATTTTTCTCTCAGAAAACTTTGAATTTCCATTTCAGGAAGTGGAGTATAAATAATCTTCTGTAAGGAGAGCGAAAATTCTTTAGTTAATATAAAACTTCAGTAGTAGAAACTAGATTGCTCATATTTTCAAGGCCCAGAATTAATTAAGTGCGAGTCCGTAGTAGTTGTGCGGGTGTCAAAAGATTATTTCTTTTAATTGTTTAATGTTTTTCTAGATCACTAATGGTAAAATAGGTGCAAAGGTTGGAGATAGATTTAGTTATAGTAAGTCTCTGTTTTGCTACTTCAAAGTTTTTAACTAGGGATTTGGAATGGGGTTGGGGGCTATAAAAAATAAAAAGGACAGATATGCACCAGTACTTCTCATTTATACTTGAATCAGTAAAAGCTGGATTTTTCTTATGAAACTAGTCTGTGCAGACTGAAACTTAAAGCTACTGTAAGGAATGGCTACCTCTCAGTAGTCAAAATGTCACTTGTATTGCATTGTGATTTAAAGAAATCTCTGGATCTTCTGATACAAACCACAACTCCAGAAAAATACCTATTATGCTGTGGTGTTGTAGCTGTTGAATCACATGAAGTTGCATGTTTTCTCGAGTGCTACAATGGGTGGTGTTATTTCACATGAGACAGACACCTTAAAATTTTTCAAATAGATTTTGTAGATAGAATACTGATGCTTCTGGTTTTCTACTGAAACTTATTCTAAAATATGTCCTCAATATGAAAATAAACCTTATTACAGGTATTTGCGTATATCTGTTACTTTGGAAGAGGACAAGTCAGTTATTGCTATAGTATCTTAAAAGATGTCTAGGAAAAGGAAATTTCTGGTTCATGTTCGTGAAGATAACTAAGAACGTTTGACAAGTTAAAGTTGTATTTGTTTTTTCATTCTGCATTGTCACAGCTTCAGCATTTCTGCTCCTGCATATAACTTTCTCTTAGTGTAAGAGAAAAAATGACTTGGCAGCAGCTAAATAAGAAGATACCATTCCTCCTATGAGATGAGGTTTTGTTAGGCATCCACAGAGAACAACTTGCACATAGGTTCAGGCTCGGGGAGGGGAGTGCAGACAAGGAAAGAAGTTGGGAAATGGCATCTTGTCGCCAGTGGAAAAGGTAAAGCTGCTCCTGAAAGAAGAGGCCGCTATCAGTGAATGATGCTACTGCTTGCTTTTGAAATGAGTGGGAGTGGTACGAAACTAACTTATTTGACAGTAATGGCTTTCAAAGCCTTCTCAACCTTCTATAGATTCCTTGTTTTGCTGCAACAGTGACTGGACGGGAATCTTAACGAAGGAGAATCCTCAATTAGTACCGACGTCTGCAAGGAGAAATGTTGCCGGTATCCCTTGTAGTCCTGACCCTCCTCACGTTTTTCATGTTCTGTTCAGCAATTATGCTGTCAGGGATGCTAACTGATTGACAGCTATGCTTTGCATATTGGACAAGTGAATGACAGAAACAAAACGGTCTTTGTGGCTTTGAAAGAAGCCTGATTTGTGTTGGGTGGAATATATGCAATTTTATGCCATTACTTAAAATGCAGGATTTAATTGAAAGAAGTAATGCCAGCTCACTTATGTAGCAAATAGGAAGGAAGTAAACATTGTAAAATAAATATTCAGATATATTCTTGTTTTCTAGGCTTATTAACTTGCTGTAATGTCTTTATGGTACTGTCTAGTAATAGCAAAGTTACCAATCCTAGTGATCTCATTGAGAACTTTTTTTTTTTGTGTGTGATTCTTCCATTGTGTCAACTCACAAAGAAGAGTAGTTTATACTGTGGGAGAAAAATTAGCAAGAGCTTAATATTATACTGTCATTAGATATTGAGTTAACACATCTCAATGGAAGACAAAGTACTATTTGCCTGCCAGATTCAAAGACTTAGCACTGTCCTTGCTGATACTGACCTGATGATAAAGGCCTTTCTTATGGCAACTTCCCTATATTAGATGATTTTAGGAGGCTTAGCTGAAATTTCTACAGTATTGAAATATTTTGTTGTATGTCTTTCTTGCTTCCGTCATTCTCCCAGGTGCAGAACTTGCTAAAGTGAAGCGCCCGAGTAAGCGGAGCTCTTGAAATGCCTTTGTCTCTCTCCACCAGAAAGACCGTGCCATGTCCCACGAGTGCATTTTTGATGTGCACAATCTTGATACCTCTTATAAATATGCTCAGAAATATTTTAAACACATTGAAGTACATAGGACAGACTTCCTTGTAATTTCTTTGTATACAAGCTTCAGGTTGACTAAAAATCTGTAGTGAAAGGATACACGAGGATTTCTTGTAAGTACTTGTAATAAGGATTCTTGAACTCTATGGTGTGATTACACCAATCTATTAAACACAACGTTGTTAGGAAAAGGGTGTATATAAAGTTTTTATGGAGTAATTAAATGAAGCCTAAAAAGATAGCCCTCTTCAGTTCTGACCCTGTGAATTGATTTAGCTTGCAGCCTTGTTATTTTAGTTAAGAGACTTTTGTAATGCTGGAACTTGGTGATGTGAACTATATGCCTTGCTCGGATGCTTTCCAACAGTAAAATAGTAGTTCTAAGTACGTAAATTGTGTATTTATTGGTTGGCATCTACCATCTATCACCTTAACCTCTGAGCTCCTCTCTTCACAAAAGCTGTCTTTTAAGGAGTGTGTTTTCCCTCTGCTTCCATAGTCCTTTGTGGATACTGGGGGCCGTGACCTGCAAGGGTTTATGATAAGGTGCTTACAGCCTCTAGCTTGGTTTCATGGTCTTGCTTTGTACAAAGTGTAAAAATAAAGCTTTGACATGCACTGAAAGAGAACGTGAGATATTTTACCCCAAACAAAATATGTAAGTAATTCATGCTGTCCAAGGGAGCTTAGAGTTCATTAAAGGTCATTAGTCAAATGTCTAACTTCTTGGCTTTCCTTGTCATGAAAATATTTTCATGTTGCTGTGATGTGTCTAAAAATAGTGACCATATCCCCATATTTTTGTGCAGTTCCAAACAAAAATGCATCCTGTTGATCATATTAAAAATATCTAAGGGATAGCTACTTAAAAAAAAATAAAATTAAAAAGCTGTTTTGTTTCCTTGAAGTGTGGGGTCGCTGGTCAGGAAGAGAGATGGTTGCAGACAGGAACACTCAAACTTTTTGGAGACGGAGACCTGTGTTTCAAGAAAGATGAATGCTTTTATTCTGTTCTTTAAGTTTGTATGAGCCTCAGAGTACCATATAATCCAAATGGAAAATAATGTAATGGAAGCCGTTTTCTCATAGTATTTTCTACTGGAAAACAAATGGGAATAATGCATGCTTGTGCTTTCTGGAGGAGAAACCTGACAGTCCGGGAGTCTGACATGCTTAGACCAAGCACAGCTCATTACAGGAGCGTGGATATTCTAAAAGCTGTAACTTGCTTTAGGGTATGTTTATGCTCAATCTTATACTTAGAGCTTCATCTTTACTCAAATTGTGAGTTTTTTTTTCCCAAAAAAACAAAATTCCCAGTTTATTAAGGTAGATATCTTGATTTATTTTTTCCCCCCATTTTATAAAGGCCTGATTCCTTGTATGACTTCATTTTATAAGAATAAAAACAGTTAACTTGTATTTGGTAACAATGAGTCCTACAGAAAGTATAGAAGGGTGGACTGATTCTTTTCCCAATGCACATGTAATCCAAATAATGGCGTTGTCAAGAATTGGCTATCAAGTATGCGTCATGGTTGAGGAAGACCAATGAGTGGTGGCAGTGATCAAGAGATGTAAGTCTGAACCATAGTGTCAGAGTGGGCACAAGCTTGTGATGAGGTCTTAAGAGTTACACTGGTTTCTCAAAGTATTGGAAAACTGTTGGTATGTGTTGTAGAGTAGTGAGGAAAGTGAAATGAACAGTTCTAACAACACGTTTCAGTATATCAAACCGTATTTATTACAGCATGTGAATTTGACACCTCTGTTGGAACAACACACACACACAGAGATACGAATTTCTGTGGAGTAAAAAAAAACAACCACTGATTCTCATCTCACTTGAATAAGTTGCTATCAACAATCATCCTGCTGATCCGTAACCCTTTCTAAAGGCAGCCTTCAAGGGTTTGTCTAGCTCTTATTCACCTAGCTTCTTTTACAACTATTTTGCTTCTCACCTTCTCACCATGACCTTTTATTCAGTAACTTAACATTTGCTTTTACCTAGCTGGTAGTCCTTGCAAGGTGTCCCTAACCACCTCCTTTTGAGCTCGCAATTAAAGGAGGTAAATACAGGAAGGATTGACTTTTGGATGCTTAGCTGTTACGTTTGCATAACTTAGTGGGGGGAAGGAAAGAAGAGAAAAAGATGGTTGCGATGACTTGCAAGTGTTCTCTGGTCTGGGATTCAGAAAACTCTGGAGAGGAAAGTGGTAGAAAAAAGGTGTTTAAAGAATTAATGAAAGAGGGGAAGGAAGAAGAAATGGAATCAGAATATTCAGAAAAAGTGTTTCTAATAAGATACTGCACAGAGGAAGTTTCCTGTGGGAGGACATCAGAAACCACCCTGACCCACTTGCTGCTTGGTTGGACAAGGTGGCTGAGGATACGCTCTGGAGGAACCTGGTGGGCAGGTGCTCATGAAGGATGCGCCAGTTGATGCGGTGGTAATCTTTTTGGCTGGCTTTTAATTTCTCTGATTCAGTTTTACAGCACAGCTGGTGTGTGGGACCAGCTCCTGGGCGCGACTGTTGCAGTATTTATGAAGTGCAAATGAATAGGATTTGTCTTTGTTTGCAGCAAGGCAGGTTAGAGATAATAAATGGTAATTGTTTGGTAATGAGAAGAGGTGTCACTTCCCAAATGAGCTTAAGCTATGCTTTTCTTTTAAGCGATTGTAGTCTTTTGTTTGCTACAGCGAATGACAACTTTTATATAACAGAAAAAGATGGTGTACAGAAATTATCCTAACACTGAATAAATCTGTTCAAGTATGATCTCATACAGTTCCCTAAATGGGTTTTGTCCTTGCCTAAAGCAGCAGCTGGGAAGTTGGGAAGTGTGATACCACAGAATATTGGCCCCCCAGAAAGTGCAACGGTGCAGGTTTCTCCCTGCCTGCACCTCTTGAAGCTTTTGCCTATAGTAGGAGTTCTTATTTTTAAACGAACCAAACAAAAACATTTGGGATTTTTCAGATCATAGTGAAACTTGGGGAAAAATGGGATAATATGTTTCTTTTAGAAGTGCTAATTCTAGGTAGTGAGACTCCACACTCAATAGCTACGCAAAAGATAAACGTTTTGCTCTTAACGTCAGTATTTTTAAAGCCGGATTCACTGTACACACTACTTAATGCTGAAAAATTAGTTTAATACAGGAAATCCTGTTTGGGTGCCACTGGGAAGATGACAAAGGAACGCATTTCAGAAACAAACTTATTTGGCAGAACCGACAGCTGGTTTTGAGCCCTGTTGGCAGACATTGATAGCTCTGACTGTCTGGGTTTTTTTTTCTTGTTAATGTTGTGGCTGCTCTTTCCCTGTTACCTTTCCTGTTTTGGCTTTCTTCTTTTTTGCATACCATTTTTAATTGGTACTCCACAGCACGATTATGGAATTTTTACATTCCAGATCATAGACTCTTACGAAATTAGAGTAATGTCATAAAAGAATTTTGAGCTGGCATTTTCCTTTCTGTACTCGTGCCAGGGTGTGATTGTTGGGTACATTAATTGGGGCATATGAACTAAGCAATGGGGAAGGCTGAAGTTCTGTTGAAATGATGCTGGAGGATACTGCATGCCTGATATATAGGTCTAAAAAGGACTATGAAGAAAGCATTCGAGGGAACAACCCGAATGATTTGAACTCTGTTAGAGATGTGGATTTTGCTGCTTTTTCCCTAAGCCTTTACTTCTGAGGGTGATCCCTGATTAGCAAAAGCCTGTGGTCTAGTAGCACTGAGTACAGGGAGAGCACAAGTTAAACCAAAGAAATTAATGATCTGAATAACTAGGAAAATGTTAATTGTCACTATGTGCTTGAGGCAGGGGACTGTTGGGGTCTGAGCAGATTCTATTGCTTGAAATCATAGATCGGATACTGTTCTATACTAGTGGGTGTAGAAGTTGTAGGTATACTTCTGTATGTGGTGGTATGTGATCTGCTGCCTATGGGAGATCAGACTGGTGGTTCTGCATTTAGAACCGATACACTGCGAATTCCAGCTATTACTCTTTTTCTGGAACGGTTCGAGGTATTTGGCATGATTTAGTTGCAGTCCAGCTTTTTGCCGTTAAGATGTTTAATGAAGATGGGCAACTGTGTAAGTATAGATTATCTTTATGTTCTCTAGTTTAAAGACTCTCATAAACTAGTAAGGTTTCTAGATGTCCCTGGATCAGCTGGTGTCTGGATTTAGTGACTGACTCTAAATTATATTCCTTCTGCATTTCTTTCTTAGGATTGATAGACTCAGTGCTTATAAAAAATCAGAGCTTTTATTAGCAGCTTAGTATTTTAAATATCACTTTATTTATCTATACTAGCTTTTCTAAGTTTGTTATTGTGTGCCTAGTCTCGTCTGTAGGTGCAGAACTATGACTTTGCAGCTCCATCTCCCCTTCTCCCTTCTTTCAAAGGAGTCTGTTTATAATTCAACAAAGCAAATAGTTCGCCAATGTTGATAATGTTTGAGCTGTATAACCGCTGTAAAGCATGAGAACTAAAGAGCGGAGGAAATACTTAAAGTTGCTATTCTTCTAACTTTAATTGGTTTTACCCTTCTCACTTGCTTCTTATGAATGAGAGGACTCAATTGAAATCTTCATTTATAGTAAATATATTCAACAGGAAAAAATTAAGGGACGAAGTGGGGAAGTAATTTTTCATCTTGAAAGAAAATATTGAGGACTTTCCTTTCTAGT
This sequence comes from Vanellus vanellus, assembly GCF_965231255.1. Classification (NCBI taxonomy): domain Eukaryota; kingdom Metazoa; phylum Chordata; class Aves; order Charadriiformes; family Charadriidae; genus Vanellus; species Vanellus vanellus. The sequence goes on from NC_138909.1 coordinate 39,089,175, forward strand.
TGATTGTGGTGGGTTTATTGAATGTTGAACTGTGCTGGAAGCAGCCCTGCTTCCCCTGTTACCTCAAGGGCTGATCAAAAAGGATGCAGCTAAGGATATGTTGGTTCTGTGTTTTGTTTTGGTTGAACAAATGTTGCTAAATAATGTTTAAACTCAAGTTTATGAATAACTTGATACTAAGTGCTGTTCTTCTGTGTCTGTGTTCAGAAAGTGAATTGTTATGTGGGCAGCTTAATTTTTTTCTCAGTAGTGGAGGCCTGCCCAGATACACTTTTTTTTTTTTTTTTTTTTTTTCCCTGGTCTGTTCCTCTAATTTTTGTTTTTCTTAACACAGCTGAGTGTCTTCAGCGTGCACGAAGCCAGGAAACTCGAGTTTAATACAACTGTGATTAGTTCTAAATTCTTCTGGGTCACCTCAAATAAGCCCAGTGCTGGCGGGAGGAGAAGGGGAAGCAGGAGAAACAATAGTTTGTACCACCCAAATTGAGCAATAAGTTATCGCTGCATGCAGTTTCTGAGAAATCAAAATTGTGCTGGTCTCCAGAAGATGGAGCTTTAATTATACCCTCTGAAATGTTACTTACCCTTATTTGTCTTTTGAAAATTCTGGTCAAGCTTTTCTGTCCAGCATTATTCCAACTTTTGAACTAAAAGAACATGCTCTCCTTTCACAAACACAAGTGACCTTTTATATTAAGCCTCTTGCAGCATTGGTGTCAGTTCAGAGTTGCAGGAAAAGGAGAATAAAATGCCTGGCACCCAGACAGAATGAATCTTGACACTGGCAGTTGATGAGTAGTTTAAAAAAAAAAAAAAGTCATTTTCAGTTTAAAATTGTGCTCATTAGAAGAATGAAGTATTGTGAAGTGGAAAAAAACGCTTTTAGGCTTTAGGTTTGGTGTTGAAGTGTTGATAGCTCTGCTTCATGCAGTGAATTTAATTTTTTGCTTCTCTTCCAGCTGTTAATTCAGTAATCAGTGTAGTCTATGCAACTCTATTTTTGCTGACAGCAGTGGGTAGGCACAGCTTGTTTAAAATGGGGCATTTTGAAAACTTTAATGGCAAGAAGAGATCATTTACCTATTTGTAACTCGCGACTCTCAGGGCGTAGGTGAAGGCTGAAGGACTCTGTCTCAGAGGTACGAAAGAACTACGGTTCTCTGATTCAGCTCGGGGAAGAAAATGATTTATGGTTAATCTTGTCACCTTCTTCCTCCTAATTCAGGTGCTGAAAGGCAGGAAGGATAATAGGGAAGGATGTGTGCCAGAGCTGGGATGAGTATCAAAGATAGATCCGAGGGAACTCAACTTTCTGGTTTGAGAGTCCTGAAACCAATGACCGTGCCTGGGCTGGTACTGAAGAATGAGGAACTGGAGATACCACTCTCCTTAGTAATACTAAATTCCTAAGTGTCAAATTGACACTTGAATGTAATCCCAGGTGTCTGTCACTCATTCGTCTGCATGTCCTATTTCTTAAGCTGAAAACAAGTAGCTTAGCTTGGGACAGACGGTAGGCAGGGACTCGGGAAAAGTGCGTGGTATTACCCTTGGTGAGTTATACAAACTTCCTAGCTAATCTGTTAAATTATGATTGCTATTCCAAACAGTAAAGCATGCAACTATAAAACTTACCTGTGCGAAGCAGGGCACTGGTCTGCTTACCAATAGTAGGAAATTAATGAACTGATTTTTTTTTTTCAAGTTGTTTTTTTTTCCCCCCACAAACTGTGGTTCTAAAGTGGGCTGTGACATTCAGCTTGAAAGAAAAAAAACCTCGCTAGTATTTAAGTCGTGGTGGTTTTAATGTGTGTGACTTTTTTTTTTTTTTAACCTTTTAAACAACTTTTTCTAATACTACAAATAGCTGAATAAAACTTCTTAGTAACCATAGGAGTTGAACTCACTGTGCTTACTACTCTGACTTGGTAAAATGTGCACATGCTCTCTCTGTTCCTTTTTATTTTATGTCGAGAAAAACCATTATCTTAAAAGCCAAACATCCTAATTATCGAGGTAATTAATGGTTGAAGTAGCTGTAGCCCAATGATGCAGAGTCTTTGTGCCATCTCCTACAGGTGTTTTCTAATAAGGGGCAGATGGCTGATATGTTACTGACTCCTCAGGGACAGCAAGTTAGGAGGAGGCAGCTATAGCTTACTGCTTCTAGAAAATAAATTTAACTCCATGTAACTTCATTCCTTTAAAGGTTTCTCCTTGTTTCTGTCCTTGCTAGAAACTTTTGAAAGGTTTATGTAGCTTTTATTAAAAGCAAAATTATGAAAGAATACGGAATTTTGATCTCGCTGTGTAAGTTACAAGCCTCTAGGATTGTTTACGTGGATGAGCGTGTGTAAATCATAATAGTCTGTATATATAATTTGTAGTGTAAGTATTACCAAATCTAAGCGATCAAAAATCACATGATGGGCCTCGACTATGAAACTGGCTTATGAATGAAATGAGAAGAGAGTCCGTTTTGTTTTTCTAACGTAATACACTTGAGCCTTGTTTTGGGACTGCAATAGGAGCCCCCTGGGTGACTGAATCCATCTTTTGCAGTTACAGACTTATGCAGCACAGTGTTTCCTAAACTGTGTGTATTCCTTCCCGAATTTACATTGCAGTGGTGCTCATGTTGTTAGGCTAGCTTTTTCTTCCAATAGTCTGTACATTCTATTCAACTTTATTTCTAGAGACCTGCAATTGCCCATGTCCTCTTGTGTTGTCCTAACATAGGCAGCTTTTGGGCAGTGCTCTCTTGTGGAACAGACTCTGTTGTGCAGCTCTTCTGGTTTTGTATGAATTTGAAGGAAATGGCTAGGTGGGGTCTCGAGATGTTTGTAGAAAGGCATAAATAGTTCTTCTCCTATAGGGTTTACTTCTCTCATGGCTACGTTAATGAGCCCTCAAAATTGTCATGTTATCAAGTAATATACAACTATTTTTTATTAGTTCTATGTTTTTACATTGCGTATGACTAATTTTTTTCTTTTTAGTGTCATTAAAATCCATTTGTTTATGTATGCTTTGTTCGTCCCCTGACTGTACCCTCCTAATTTGGTACCTTTAGCAGATTTTTTTTTTGTCATAGGCATAAATTTGGGAAAAAGGTTTAATAATGGAAAGATTGGCTTTAAATTCAGCCCCACAAAGGTATTCCATTTTATATAATATTTTATCTAATACTTTATCTATAATACTTTGCTGGATTCCTTTTTAACTAAATCCCCATTTTTTGTGTTTCTCTATAAATAGTTATGTTCTCCAGCTTTAAAAGTTTTCTATGTGGCATTGTGTTCAATGTGTTGTTCATTAAAAACATATAATCTTTCTGGATCCTGTCTAACAAAGCAAAAAAAAATTATAATCAAATGTAACCAAAATGTTAACTAAAAATGTGGCTTTGGTTATATCCTTGCCTGCGTGTAATGACTTATATTTTTCGATCTGCAACCTTTAAATTTGTTCAAAAACCTTCTATGTTGGCAAGCCTCTGGTTTCTTACACGCCCTGTTTAAATGAAGGTACTACAGGTGCTCAGTGTGTATGTGCCCATCACTTGGCAGATACTCTGGAAATCCTGGCGTGGGTGAGCTGTTGAGTATTATGGGATGAAAATGATCCAACCCTCTGATTTAGTGCACTAACATTTTTACCTTTTGTTTGCATTTTGTGTATGGTAGTTTACACTTCCATATCCTTTTTTTTTTTTTTTTTTTCTCCCCATTAATGATTGTTGGTTTGCCTCTTACACACAGTGTTATGTTTTATTCTTGGCTATTTGTAAAGATACAGGTAATTTTTAAGAAGGTAATACCTAATTTCCCATTAGACAGAACAGCTGTGTGTCTTCTTTCTTTGCTCTCTACTGAGGTGCTTGAAGAAGCTTTGGATGTTTTAATTTGCTTTGCGAGCTTCAGCTCTGTTTGATTTATGATGATTCTGTCACTGCATGTCCTAGTGTCAAACTGTGGCTGCTGTTACAGGGCCAGTGACACCGTATTGAGACTACACGCAGGCTGCTGCTTATCAAGGAGAGAGAGATGAGTGCTCGGGATGAGGTAGTAAAGATGGTTAGTTTACAGAAATACCTTTCCAGATTTGTTGTCGTTGTTTTAGGACATTGCTATAAAGAGGAAAACGAGTTCTTAAACTGCATTGGTAATGTCTGAGCAGCGAAACATCTGCAAATGAACATAAACACGTGCAGTCTGAAAGTAAGGCAAGTTTGCCAAAAGAGGGGAGCGAAAGCAGTGTTTCTCATTTTGTTCTTGGGATCCAGCAAACTCATCTGAGGGATAACTAAATGATCAGACTGCATCTGTGGATGGCTTGGGTGATGGCAGATCAAGTTTTTGAACAAGCTGCATATGACTGTATCAGTTTTTTTTTTCCCAAAAAGTATTGTTTTGTAGAACATATTATATGCAAATAAACAAAACCAATAACAAAATGTAGTAAAACATAACGAATGTTGTAGGGTAAGCATTAGTAGTGCCTTATGAGGAGAAAAGCGTAGACTTGTTCTTACAAATATTCAATTTTGTGTAAAATGATTTGTGATTTACTTTCTCTAGTTCATCTGGTAATTGTCTAACATCTGGGTAGGTAAAGAGCACATCAATATGTGAGTTGCTTGTTAAAACTGTGGCTATTCTTGAAATTGAAAAAAATCAAACATTTCATGTTGAAAAAAAGGTAATTAACCTTATTTCAATTAACAAGGTGACTGTAATGCATCTGTAATTCTTAGGGTTCCAGGCTCAGCACAAAACCTTGAATTAGTTGAGTGGGCAGATGGTCCCTTCTATGGAGGATATTGTTTGCCTTTCTCCAACCACCTTTCCTCAAAGTACGCTTCCCCAAAAAACCAGCAAGTATTAAATCCTAACATTCTGCACTTGCAAATCCGTGTTCCAGAAGATGAATGGAAAGAGTAAAATGTGAAGATTTTTGAAAGTCTGTTCGGGTGACAGTGTTTCTTCTGCTCAAAAGTAAAGAAAATAAGTTATTTTCATGGACAAGGAATGAAAGAAGCAATTTTTGTTCTTGTTCTGAAATAACAAGTTTTCTTTTTCATCTTAATAGGCCAAAATTTTAGAATGTGCAGCTATTGTTAAATGATAACTGTGCAAAAAAAGTATAGAAATTGCAAATGCTTATTCAGTCACCACAAATATAGTGAAAGGTTGTAGGGCTAGCAACTATCTATCTGTTTGGTGCACTGTTTCGGCGTTCAAATTCTCAGATGCAGTTCAAGTAAATTTAGAAGTAAATGTTGGTGCTGTTTGAAAGAATATGAAGTGGTATGTGACTTTTTTTTTTTTTTTTTAAAAAAAGAGCAGAATCAATAAAAACATACAAATGTAAAGGGCTGGTTGTAAATAAACCAGCAAATTGTATAGCAAGTGCTTGGGGGTTGGGAGTCATGCAGAGGAGAGAAGGAAGGAAAGCTGTGGCTCCCTTAATTTGCTGGTACTGTGATACCTCTGGGAAATAAAAAGTAGGGGGAACAGTACGGGTCGTGATCTTTCCTGATCATATCTTTGCTGTGGCGGAAATGCTCAGATGAGTTGTACTGCTATAGCTGTTCTTCCAAGGAGTTTGTTTTGCTGGCAAGAAGGGGATATTTCCTTACGCAGTAAGGAAGGTGCTTCCTTTTACCCCCCCGTCTTTGTGTTCATGCTGCAGCTGACCTACTCAAATTCTTCTCTCTATTTTGAGGGGCTTTTTTTTTTTTTTTTTGTTGATATGACGATGCTTTCTGTTGTCAGTAGCTCATTCTTACAATGTGACCTCAATGCATACTGTATATAGTTTTGCCTCTTTTGTGCACATACTGGTTGGAGTAGGAAAAAAATAATAATCAAAACTGGAGGAGGAGGAGTTGCTTTGTACTGGGACACAAGAAATAGCTACATTTAAAATCTGTCCAGAAGTCACCTGCCAGCGTTAGATTTGGACAGCTGGAAATATTTCTTTCTAATGAGAATGTTGTGCATGGCCTTATTACAGGGAACAGTCATACAAAAAGTCTTCTAGATATTCAGCTCAGTCATGTTATATATGGTACCTACCATAGATAATAAATTGAGTGCTGCTGTAGCTCATTTGGTATTCAGTTTAAGTACACCTAGTATACTATTACTGTGCTTTGAGCATATGCTGAAAAAATAACGTCTTTTTCCTTTGGTCTAATACAACTTCTGTCAGCTTGATCTGAAACTAGAAAAATAGTTCTTTGTTATTGTATTGTGTATGATGCATCGTAAACTTTTTAGTGTGTTTTTTTTTACTGTGACATCTTTTTTAAAACCCCCCCATTATTAGACTTTAAAGAATGGAGGTTTGAAACTTTGTCCAGGTTATTTTTTTTTTTAAATAAGACAATTTTCAATAAAATTTGGCAGATAAGTATTACATTAACTTTGTAATGTCAAGACTCTTGACACATTGCTGTAAAAGTTAATGTGTTTAACTACATAGTTGTCTATCTGATGAGCTTGTAGAGCTCCTATTTGCTACTTTTTTATATATCTAGAAGCTGTTTCAAGTCACTGAAATCCTTTAATTGATAGGTACTTGAATGTTATTTTTTAAGAAGAATTGGAAAAATAGAGTCCTTTGAAAAAATTTTTGAGAACTTAAATAATACGTGTTGCATCATGTAGGTGTGTGCAGCATATCCTCTTAGCAGCTAATAAGTGACTTAGCCTGTTTTCAGATGGGATTTTTTTTATTACGGTTCCAGATGTTTGTAGGCTTGTGTGATTTGACACAAAAATGACTTTCAAATGGTTCTGGCCATAACTAAGAGAGAACTAGATCATCAGTAGTCTGGGGCCGTGTGGAGTGCTGCAGAGTTTATTTAATTTTGAATCTAGGCTTGTTCCTTAATTTGAACATTTGTCAGAGGGGTGAATGCGTTTGGAGGCATCACAATTTGCTGTAAACAGTCTCTAATACTTTTCTTTAATAGAAACACGCAAGTTAGTTATGTGAAGAATAGCATAAGGTACTTGGTGGATGCTGAGTTCCACTTTGTTACTCTTGATGGAAGTCACGTTCTTCTGCTAGACACAAAGAAAGAGTCACTAATTGATGTTGGAAGCCTGTGGCAGTACTGAGTGTAAAAATAGGGTTTTCCTGCTAGCAAGCACAAAAGAGAAAGTTTTCTCCAACATAACACATGTAAACTTTCGAGATTAAAAAGCAAAACAGCATTGTGTTCTCAGCTGTTGCTCCCTTATTTATTACAACTCCACTAAATTTTAAGCGTATTCTAGTTTCTGTTGGGTTGTGCTTTGAGAAATGCTTACAGTTTTCATTCTGACTGTAACTTGTTGCCTTCTTAAGTGCTTCTGATAATTCTTGTCCCTACCCCCACTTTTAGTTGGTGTCCCCCCCCTTTTTCTGAGGGCATGCCTACCTTTCAAGTCCATGTAGAGAACCCCAAAACTTAACTCTAAGTTTGCCACAGTGGTATGAAGCTCAGTACAGACAAACCACCAAAGATTGTATATAGCTTGTCAGGAATATCTATCTATCTTTATATACATACATAAAAATATATACTTCATATCTTAATTTTAGGCTGCGTTAGGACAGGTGCAGTCTTTTTAAGCTCAGGTGTCCCAGAATTTGGAGCCTGCTGGAATGTATTTGCCTGCCTGGCAGACTGTGGTGTGGATGCATCTTGAAAGATGGATGGTACTGCTCTCTTCTATGGGGTGCAGTTTCTCTGTGGGTGTCAGTGTTGGGGGCTCGAGGCGCAGCCCCACTGTAGTAGCCTGGCTGGTAGAAGCTGCTGGGAAGAGTGAGCTAGAGGACACCTCGGCATAGGGTCTGTGAGTCTTTGGAGAAGGAAAGAATTGCTCTTCTCCCAGAGTAGAACAGTCCTCTGCCACCAGAAGCTCCTGAGTGTCGCGTGGAGCAGCCACATCCCCACGGTGGGCTTAACTCATAACCATTGCAGTACTGATGCCTTAATATGCTTTAAGAAAAACTTTAATTATACTTTTATGAACTAAAGGTGCTGATGAATTATTTAAGTATTTCTAATGTAATTTAACTGATAATAGTGCTAATTTGGATTAGTGGATGGTGTAAGTTAATGTAATTGGTGTCATCAGTGGAAAAAAAAAAAAGATGTCAGAGAGGAAATCTTTGAGTGGATCAGTGAAGTTGTAGTATCTGATTAGGGCAGGTAGTGGCTTTCTCCTTTTTCTCCTCTTCGTTTGTGGATCCCTTACTGCGCATGGCACTGGGATCCATCACTGTCTCCTTCAGATGCAGTTTCACAAACCGGTGCTGAAGGTGCATGAATTTCCTCGTCCTCCTCTACTTGTGTCTCCCTTATTCTTTTGGTCACTCAGGAGTGAGCTCAAAGTACTGAGTACCTACAGATTGGTTTGGTGTCTGATATATGTTAAATGCTTTCTAAACTCATGCTCCTAATAAAATGTACTTCTCTCTTGGCTGGCTGGTAATACAGGCTTTTATCTTACATTTCTTCCTCCTTGAAAGTTTGAGGTATGATTAAAATACAAGTAAGTATGTACTGATAGACCTTCCAGCTACAAAAATCTTAATGAAGCTCAGTTTTACTTTTTCCCCACAGGTGTGTTAAAATATTGCTGGATGTACATAATTTGACAGCTTCATAATCTGATAAATGAATAAATATGTAAATAAAAAAACCAAGTGGTTTCTGTCATTACTGTTCAGGTTAGTCTTATGTCAAGAAGCTTGAGCGTATAGGAGGTGACTTGCATAAACTATTGTATTTCTCTTATTTCTCTCCTGCTTACCTCTTTGCGGTTTTTTTTTTGAGATAGCAGTCTTCTTGATTCAAGCAATGGGGGGAAAAAAAAATACACCTTGACCCTTACTTCTAATCTTCTCAAGTAACTGATGGACTTCTGAAACAATAGCAGTCACATCTGATACAACAACATCTTATTTATAGCTGGAAGCAGCTGCATCCTCTGTCTTTGCATGCAAGAAGCCCTATTGTTTTCAAGTCACCAGGTTAATGAATCTGTGGGAAAACCAAGGCCTACTATAAAAGCATTATTAAAGATAATTAACGCAAAAAGGAAGGGAGGATGTGGCTGGTACAACTTGCTCTTAAACTTGAGTTAGGTGTGGTATAAATGTAGAAGTTGCCAACGCTGACGATGTAAGCTATAGTACAGCCTTGAGTTTCCTTGTGGATTCTTATATCGCACTTAACGTTTGGCTACATTAAAAACATCTATTTCCACAGGCCTGCAATTTCTGACGACCGAGGGCTGAACGTTAAATAAGTTCAGTAGGTAGGGAAAAGTCTCTGCCCTGTTACACTGAATGCTTTCTGCTTGTAGGCTCCCCTCTGCCTGGGGTGTCCCGCTCAGGGCGCAGCGTGGTTTATCAGCAGATACTTCTGTGCCGCCCTCACCGGGTCACTGGGGCAGGGGATTGCTGAGGGCACAGCGGGGAGTGGGCAGCACGGTCTGGCAGTACAGTTTTCTTCGGCGAGGAAATGCTCCTCTGGGATCTGTGACCAGCTGGCCGGCCCCTGAAACTGGAGCATGGAATTTGGGAGATGTAATAGGTTGTTAATCCCTCTGTTGTCATCCTCGTTTTTCCCCTCCGTTGGATGCCCTAGATAGAAGGAAGGACTTCTGTCTTCATGGGAGTGTGCTCCCAGGCTTAGGAAAACGTCTTGAGCTTCGTTAAGGGTCCCTGGCAGTCCGTGGATGAGCAGCCAGGACCTCTTTCCCCATCCTGTTTCGGCCAGGTGTCAGTTTAAAGACCACAGCCTGTGGAGCGGGGAATACAGCTTGGTCCAGTGTGTGCTCCCCTCATGCGCTTAGGAGCTGTAAGGTGTTTCCCATCTAGTTCATGCTGTGTGAATAAAAAAAAAAAAAAAAAAAATAAAATGGCTAAATGGAAAATATTGGATGAGAGGAGCATCAAGAGTGAGCATTTTTTTTTTTTTTTCCAGTGCAAACTCAAGTGACAGCAGCGCTAGGTTGGCTTAAGGTCTTTCATGTGAAATACTCTTTTTATTAAGAACATACCTTTAAAATTTATGCAAGTGGCCGTTTCTGACTAAATAATCAAGTATGTGTTAAGATCAGTTGACATAGAGGAACTCCTCTGGGCATCTCCTGTAGCATACCTGTAACTTGCAGTGAATGTGGCTTTTGAAAGCTGTCTGGTCCTGGTGTAAGTGGTAAGATTTGCTGAATCCTTTGAGTATGCTGACTGAATGTTTGTTTTTTACCAATTTACAAAAAAAAAAAAAAAAAACTAAACCAAAACAAGACCCCCCCCAAACCAAAGACTCCAATAGCCCCTGAAACTTCTAGTTCGAATGGTCTTGTTCCAGGTTCTGAGTTACTGAATTTCACTGTATCATCCTCTGTTGAACTGAGATTTGGAAGCCTGCACTGTGATGCTTGCTTGTCATCACGTCTGGGTTCCTCAGAGCCTTCTTGACTTCGCTTGAGCTGATCAGCTTCTTATTTTAAGCTTAGTAAAGAGTTTGTGTTCTAGGTCTGACACTGGTTGTTTTTCTTTCCCTATAAAGTGGTTCTAATAGTTTTTGGGAGAGAATCCCATATCTGAGTTGTAGAATAGACTAAATAGATAATGATTTTACAGTTAGAGTTTTAGACTTTTTTCCTAATTTCAATTAAAATATGGCTTTAGTTTAGTTATTTGAAACATGCTGTTTCATCTCAAGGTAGCAGATTTTTTGGGGGGGGGGGGAGGATGTGGGAGTCAGGTAAGGCTTTAGGGGGGAGGCACCCACTCTTGGATTTTAAAGGTAATTAAAAACAAAGGGCTTATTTTACTGGTCAGCTTTTTACTTGGCTTACATTGTAATGTGTTTATAGTGATGTTGGCTCTTGATTCAACCCAACTAGAGAGTTTTATGTTTTAAAATGAAACATTTTTATTAAAAGTCAGCAAGGTAATATCTTTTTCCTCTGGAACATATTTTTATTTTTAGAAGAAGCCATTATTAGGGAGATGTTTTGCACTGTTTAGGTCTCTTGACCCTTCTTATCTTGTTGAAAATCTAGCTCCAGTAATCTCTTAGTATTAGACTGCTTTGTTGCACTGATTCTTTGGTAAATAGATTAATCTCTGGGTCTTGTGACTGTATTAATCTTGCTCTGCTGCTTGGGTTTGTTGAGGGATTTCTGATAATTAGGACGTCTTTGTGCTTGGTCTCAAAACGGTTACTGTGTTTTCCCGGGATTCTAATGGTGAAGTTGGAAACAGTGGAGACAACCAGATGTATTAGCAGTAACAGGTTATTTGGTTACTTTTGCTTTCCATGTTGTGTAAAAAGCCTATAAATATTTAAGTAGTTTTTGTAAGATACTGACCTGAAACAGAACCTTCTACAAACATAGTAACTGTGGGATTCAGTGTTGATACGCTCATGAAGGAGATGTTAAAGAGAAAAAAAAAACATGCAACTTTAAAAAGTGCAGGCATTTTATTGCATCTTCTGATGCTTCACTATGTGTACTTGTAAACTGTGAACTACAGAGGCTAAATCAAGTATTTTAATAATGTCAAAAATTATTTCTACAGTAACACAGTTCTTTAATAGCGTTCAGGACTTTGGACAATCACATGGTATCATTTCTTGCTGAAAAATTTGTACTTATCAAAAGGACTTGTTTGATTTCCCTCCTCATGCCTTTCATTAATAACGACATTCTGAATAAAAATGTTGATGCCAGAGCCAGGTACTAAGAGGCAGTGGAATATTTCTTGTGAAGAAATAAAAGCTATTGAGTATATGTTTATTGCAAGTCTGTTTCAGCGTATTTCTTCCAATCCCTTAATTTTCAAAATTTTACTGTTGCTTCCAACTATTTTAGGATGCTTTTTAGTATCAAGTGAATAGTGAATACAGGAAGCCTTTGTTTTACACGATGCTGCTTGTTCAGAATTTTTTTGTTCTTCGGGTAAATTGTCAACCCATAAACCTTTTTCCATATGTGACGTACGTTGTTCTTACTAAAGCATGCACTCACCAACAAAACACACTCCAGGAGTGTGGACATGTGTGAGCCATCTCAGTGTTGTGAATGCATTCCAGGCCTCTGAGACTTTCCTCTGCTGGCTTGAGGTCAGAAATAAAACTTATTCTTGGTAATAGTCGTATTAAGCACTCAAACAGCAGGCTGTTCAAGTGAATGAAATGCCATTAACCAGAAGGGCAACAAGAGCATTTTTTTTTTGTTGTTTTAATTTGCTTAAGAGAATGAGATTACAGCCAGAAAATTGTCTTGTCAGACAGCCAGATATTGACTTCTTGGTCTTCCATTGCCAAATGCTCAAGCTTCTCCAGCTCCCCCCTGCCCGAGCCCTTTGCCAGCTCGCCGTGAGAGCCAAGAGTGAAAGCTTAGGCTAGTTCTTTCCTTGTTTGTTGGGCAAAATGTTACCCATCAGAGATCTAAGCATTATTTCTTACAAGATCTGAGAATTTGGGTAAGCTGCGTTTACTTAAAAACTAACAAAGCTCATTTTTTCTTGAAGTTGTCTTTTATTTGGAGGTGATATAAAAGTATATTTATGACTTGAAAGCAAGTAGGGTGCTCTGATTTGCTAACGTACAACTCACTTTTAGTAACTGTACTGAGTGAAACTTGGTATTAAATATTAACTTGAATTTAGAAAGCCTGGAAAAGCTGAACTTTGTTTCAGGTCACTTGTGTTGGTCTGAACTACTTGACAGGTTTTTTAATTTTTAAAGAGAAGTTATTCTGGGAGCATAAAGAATGTATGTAAATATTTGTGTTTTCAAGTGTTTGACGTTCCCAACTTGTGCCTTCTGTGTGCTTCCCAGCCCTTTAGCTTGTTGCTACCAGTTTCTTTGTATTTCTTGATTTCTTTCCTCCCTGTTGTAAATCTTCCATGCTGTCAAATAGGTTCAAAACTAGCTAGTGGGCTCATAATTACCACAAATTGAGACATGTACAGGTTGTGTACAAAAGCCTTCTTTCTTCAACCAAAAGAATAAATGCCCTTGATTCACTTCTTTGATTTGTACCTTTGAAAAACTAGCCCTTTGTGTCAACCTTAACTTTTACTGTTTCTGTTCTCTGAATTATCTTTCAGCTGTTTTTTTAGATCAGGTTTGCAAGTATAATCAGTTCCTAGAAATGTAAAGCTGTTAACTTAGTATTGAGGGTTTCTTTTCTGCCAGGATATAAAATCAAGGTTAAAACCAAGTTTTTGTTTCTGCTAAACCTTTATAATTCCACTCAAATTACTTCTGTAAACTGATTTTTTTTTTTTTTAAGACTTCCTAGGTTTAATTGAATGAAAAAGAGAATTATAAGTAACTTCTGAAAAGTCTCTGTGAAATGAGACCTGCTGCAACTCAATTAGTTTATTACCAGGACTTGTGCTTTCTTCTTCAGGTATGTCTCTGGATTGGTGTTGAACACAGTATTTGTTCCCCTTCCCCCTCCCTTGGGAATTCAAAATCACTCAGCAAAACCAAGACCTGTTGGCCTTACGTAAAGTCCCGTAGTTACCAAGTGAGACCATACTGATGCCACAAGGTACTCAACTATTGCCAAAGCTTAATAGGGAGAAATACCGAAGGATCTTTTATGCAACCTTATTGCTCAAAAAGTCCTTTATTCCGCTGCTTAAAATATAAAAGTGATGTAATTAATTCCCAAAGCACTTGATATTTTTGAAGTAACTCCAGAAAACTGTACTACATAGTACAGTATAAAGTTGACCAGTAGACTTTCTTACAGTAGTGCGAGCGTAGTGCTGTCCTGTGATCTCACTGCTGGGATCATTCCCCCAGATGCCAAAGCAGCACCCTGCCCAACACCCCCACCATCCCCAGGATATAGTTATAGATATGTTGTTGATCTTGAACTAACTGGACTTATCACCTGGTTCACTGAAGGGCAGATAGTCTTTGCACGTGCTTCAGTGGCCAGCTGTGCTCTCTAAGCACACTGTGTGTGACTGTAACCTTAACCTAGTAAACAGCTAACCTCTAATAGCCAACCTCTTGCTTCTTACTCAGCTTGTACCTCTCTAAGTTCACAGGGTGAGTTAATAATTTCAGAGAGTATGCGTTCTTGCATTCAGTCTTGAGTTCAGACTTTTTTCACTCGTTGGAGAGAAAATCAAGATACCCTTGGAAGGAAACTGCTCAGTAATTTAAGGTTATTTGGGTAGAAATCCGTGACTTCTTGATATAGTAAAATGAAAATATGCTGTTTCAATGCTTTAAAAAGAACAACAACCAAAACCACAAAACAAGGCATCTGTTTGTTCTCAACTTTTAAATTAATTCATAAGTCTTCCAAAAAAAAAAAAAAGGGGGGGGGTGGGGGGGAGCACAGTCAATGGCAGAAACATGCAGAACTGACCTCTGGGTGAGATGACTGTACAGAGCCAGCTACATCACGACTGTAACATTGGAGAATCTCCTCTGGCAAAACTTGCTGTGCAAACTGAGGAGCAACTGTCTCTGTCAGCGTGGGCTTTCATCTATACCGTACTCACCCTGGCAGAAGAGAGCACATAACACATGGTCTGCGTCACTACATAGCTTGCGATCCTAAAGCAATCTCTGGGAGGGTGCAAAAAGGCCTTCCCAGTTCTGCGGGGCAGAATTTCAATTCATCAGGGGGAGCCAAGGACACTGGTGAGTGCAGGTTTCCCCAAACTGCATGCTTTTTCAAGGCAGGTTTTGGGCCACTGTTAAGGTACTAAATGAAAGTGGGCAATTAGGATTTGGCCCAAATGGAGTGAAGGTATTATGTGAACTGCAGGTAGCTTAAACTTGCCGCTTGTGGCAGCGATCCACAGCCAAGTCTTGCTTTATTTCTAGTCGGTTCATGAGTACCAAGGAAAAGCAGTGCGGTCTTGGTGTTTCGCCCTCAAAGAAGGGAAGCCATGGGATCCCCTATTTGAGAACAGCTATACAGTTTATACAAAATTTTCAAGAAAATTATTGCATTGCTGATTATTTTCATAGACGCATCCAGCTGATGTACTTGTTCTAGAGCTCCTGGCTGCTTCCTGTACCTTCACAAGTGCCAAACAGCTTTAGCTAAAAGTACAGCTGGAACCTACGTAGAACTTTTACCAGATTTTGCAGGATTTGGCTGGCCATAAAATCGTGTGAGGCCTTGGAGCCACTGCTCCATTCATTCAGTCTTTTTCTGGTATCCAAGACTGCCAAGAGAGGTGACAATTTCTTTCCTCCCCTGGTAGTTTTTTAGGGCTGTTTGCCCTGTAGTAGCTGCTTTGAGATCTCTCATTCATTTTTATGCTGGCCATCGACCATGTGTCTGCATGTTATGGGTAAATGCTAGTATTAGTGAAAATATAAAAGGGAATGTAGCAGAAATGTAATGAACTAAAGTTCTTTGAATTAAGGATGAAGAAGCAGCAAATGGTAGACATATTTGCCAGTCTACAGCAATTGCGAGGTTCATGAAGGAGCAAAAACCCTCAGATCTTTATGAAAAAAAAGTGGAACTGGTGAAATGGGTTAATAACACGGGGAGGGCCAGAAGGCAGAGCAGCCAACGTGATAAGTTAGGAACTTCATTTGGCAGAAGTGCGTGGGTCCTGTATGTAGAAACAACGGCTTTATAACCTGAAACCACTGTAGTTTTATCACCTATTGCAGATGAAAATGTTACAGTCTGACTACTGTTTCTTGAACTAGACAGTTTGCCTGAGGCTACTAACCATTTGCAGATTAAATTGATAAAATCCGGCAGATGAGCCATCCTTTGATATATTGGACACTAAAAATAATAATGATGATCTGTGTTAAACGTAACCGAGGATGTTGTTTTAAAAGGAGAAAGTCCCAATCCTTACAGGCTTCCCTGTCTGTTGTTATCTGGGTTACACGTGCTGTGGTGATCTTTCAAAGAGAGGTCAGGTCCCGCTGGATGCTTTAGCTGAGACACATCACTTGGTGGAGGCAGCAAGCACGCTCAGAGGAAGGCTTGTGATGGTGCCAGGACCGTGCGAGTCACTCCTGAGCTATGTTTCTAGGCCTGGGGGCAGTGAGCAGGATGCAGACACCTTGGGTTTTCACAGAACCAGTTTCGATCCAGCTCTATTGCTCCTGAACCAATTCCCTGTGGGATCTACCTTCTGCACCTCACACTCCAGGGTGTCTGTGGCTTATTGCGCCAGCGGAGCAGCGCTGTCTAAATGTACGGAGGCTGTTGTGGGTATTGCCAGGCTCCTGACTTAATGAGCCCTTCCCATGGGGCTGGGGAGCAGAGATCAGAAACAGTAATTAGCATTACTGGTACCAGCAGAAGGCCAGTGGGAGGCCAAAGCTAATAACGAAGCTGCCTGGATCTCGGTTCCTCGTGCCGCACACCACAGGTGTGGTGTCCTCGTGCCTTGCCCTCCCAGCCCTCTGCAGCCCGAGAGCCGATTTACCTCAGTCACCGTGCCCGGCCTTTGTTAGGAGTCTTCTGCTTTTTAGTCACACTGTCGCTAATCATCCCTCTTCCTCTGTGCCCAAAAGCTCAGGAGTGCTGCTGAGCACAGGGCAGACGCAAGTCCCACATGGTGCTCCTGGAATAAGCCTCCTGGCTGCCGCCTGGCTCCTGCAGGAAGGAGACGGCAGTGCTTCTGCGTGGGTCTCCCCATTTCTTGTCAGCCAGCATCATCCGAGGCCACTGTATCTTCAGGAAATGTTGAAATAACGTTTGTCAGGCCTACGTTCTTGTGCCAGACTTGGGAAAAGGAGTGGAAAGGTGTTTGCGTCCATCTTGTGTTTTAGGACATTCAGGGCTGTGCAAGCAGGTAATTAATGTCGGTCGTATTTCTCAGTATGCATAGGAATGCTCGGATACTGACGTGGTGCTCAAACTTGTTGAGAGTTGGGTTTCTAATAGCATTGCAAGGCAATCGGCGGGGCAGGGGTGGGATCTCTCCCACCTCACACCTATTGTCCATGGGAGTGCTTTGGGGAGGGGTGCCACCTTTCACTGCCCTGCTTTGGCTGAGCTCTGCTTGGGCTGGCTCTTAGCGTTCAGAGTGAGTCATCAGACTCAGCAGTAAATTCAGGAGATAAGCAGTAATCTCTAACAAAGAATTTGCATACTTTTAATGTCCAGTTTTGGAGTTCAAGCACATGATTTTAAGCTGCTGTGAAGGTATGCATTCGGTGTTTAAGAACAAGTGTCGCTTGCTTATCAGCTGATAAGCAGTATCTTGCTTTGCAAAACAACCAGTAAGCTGTTCCATAACAAGACTTGGTTTAAAAGTTTGTAATTAATGATGCTTAAGATCTGGGCCAGAAGACTCTGTTATACAACCAAGGGGTATGCGTTCTATTGTGCACGAGGAATTCAGTGTTATATGTCTAACCCTTTTCTAACTTACACTAAGCAAAGCGTGTGACATATGGTACCACTCTGGAAAGACTATGGAGGTTGAAAAACCTGTTTCCCTTTAATATGGGTCCGATTAAGATTCTGAGAGATTGCCTGCTGCTGTCCTGTGGACGGGGTTTTCATGTGTCGGTGTGTTTGGTTTCTCCATCCCACAGCACTTGCTCTTGGTCCTTTGGCAGCTGCTTCACCCGCTGACTTGTAAATGTCTGTCTTTGTTGGGGCCGGTGCGGGGGAGAAACTAGTATAACAAATAGAGGGTCATTCTGGAACTTCAGTGAATAAATAAAAAAATCACTTGTGACGTGACAGCCAGATGTCTCATTAGCAGTTATTAGAAATTAAACTCCGGTTGGCAATTTGTAGAGCAGCTGTAAGCAGTCACCGCTATTGGGCTGCCCTGTGTTCTTAACCATGAAGGCCCTGGTCACAAAGAAATAGCGGGTGCTATCTCTGTGTCTTTACAGTTGTTGGTAAAGTTATTGAACAAAAAATACAGAGGCAGCCGAGTCAGGGAACAGAGTAAGCAGTGTATCAGATCTATTCACAACTTCCAACCTTTTCAAGATCGTGTGTGTGATAGAGTGTGTGAAAATCGTGTCTGTGTGACTATCTCTGTAACCCCTGGTACGCATGCAGTGTTTTAAGGCATAGAGTTGGAGATTTGACGAACAATATAGGTGGTAGTTGTTGGTGTTGAGCTGTGTGATGCATAGAAGTGGATTTAGATCTGATGGATCTCTTCAGCGGGTGTGATGAGATGAATGGGATTTCAAAATGCTGAGAAAGAGCCATCTAGAGCTGCTAATGGAGGATGTTAAAGAGAAGGGTGTTTTATGTTTCCAGATTCCCTCAGAGTATGTTTTAACAGTACAGTCAAACCAGTCTGAATGGCTTGTTCCCTCCAGAATGGATTTTTTTAGGGGCTGGCAGAGCATTCCAGTGAAGTTTCGCCGTCTGACTTCTCTCATATTCTTTAAGCTTCAGCACTGTTCCTGATATTTTTCCCTCGTGGGTGCAGTGCTGAGTAAGACTGAATCAAGGGAGTCGAGTCCTTCCCCGTAAAGGGCAGTGATCCGTTACATCGGCTGAAGCTGCTCCGTGTCACTTCATCTTAATAGGCAGAGGCAGAGCAGATGGGCTGAACCCCGCTCATCCGCCTGCTTTGCCGCCAAGCCAGGGTGGTCCCACGTGCCCTTCGTGCCGGGGCGGCCTCACGTGGGCTGGCTGCGGGGATGCATGTGACCTCTGCTCGTAGGACTTGGACCATTAAAGGGTCAGAGCATTAGCCCGAGTCAAAGAGGGAGGTGGCTTTGGCTCACAGAGGTGTCAGATGCTCTCCCAGTGCCTGAGAGAATGTGCAGCCCATTTGGCAACGGAAAGCTGTCAGTTTGGTTTTTCCATCTTGTTTTATGGTGGTACTTGGAGCTGCATTTAGGTTGCAGGGTGGTGACCTGAGAGGGGCCGTGCTTCGCCACAGCCCTACAGATGCTTGATGTCTATAGGTGTTTCCCCATTTGACTTGAAAATTTCTTAAGTGGTCAATGTTCTGCTTCTAAGAGTGCAAAAATCTGCTCAAGACAGATCAGAGCAGTGTGGAGTCTCCAGTAAGCTCATCTGAGATATGGTAATTGTTTCATCTCCAGGTGATATTTAAAAACTAAACAAAGAACCTGAGGTCCCTTTCAGAATCCTACTATTGCTTATAGGAAGGAAAAAAAAAACAAACCAAAACAAACCTCACCCAGAAGATAAAAATTTGGCGTTATTAAATGCAGCCTCTGTTTCAGGAAATACCTGAGCTAACAAATAAATCTAGGTTAGACAATACTTTGTGGAAAGTACTTTAGCATTTTTTTGTAATGTTCCCCTCATTTGCACAGCAGAGTAATCTGTGCTCTGGGAGGATGTGACCACTAGCAGCTTTTTTGGGTGAGGATTGATTTGACATGCAAATACGTACTTCAGTACGATCATTTGCCTGATAGTCTGGGAATAATTTTCATGTGACCTATGACTGATGCTTCAAGTAAGATTAATTTCTGTTGGAAGAAATGGTCTGAAATATGCTGCTGTAAATTCAGCTGGTCCAAAAAAAATAAATGAACGTGATTCTTTGCTATCTCATTTTAAAACATGAAATCAAATTATAAAGCTTTTGTTTAAAGTATAAGCTGAACTAAGAGGAGTTGTATGTTTGAATATGGGAAGAATTGTATCTGTCTAAATGAATCTTAATGCTTTGTTTAAATGCATGACTATAAAAGATATATATTGAGGTATAAACCTTTGAAATTAGCTGTGGTATAATCTTTTCTCCCCCTTCCTCATGCTTTTATTGTATCTGCTTTTTTTGATTCATAAATATAAAGAAACTGAGCAACACATTTTTCTCTTAAACAAAACCATCCAAACCAAAAAAGGAAAGGTGCAGTTTTAATTCAGCTAATACCTGCTGTTGCCTCCATGGTTGGAAAGACGAACTTTATTTTTGTTTTGTTTGTTTTGTGGTGGGGTGGTGGTTTTTTTTTTTTGCTTTGGTTGGTTGTAAGCCAGCAATATGAAATGCTTGTAGGCCAGCCAGAGAAAATAACTTGCTGTGTTTTCTGTTGATTATAGTACTACTGAGATATTTCTGTTGTGCGTTCTGGCAGAGTGCAGTTTCCAACGCGTGCTGGTTCTTTTGTTTCTGGATGTGAGTTGTCATGGTAATAAGCCAGCGAGCTGCAGCGTGGAGCTCCTCACCAGCTCAACCCTGGGTCGGTGGTGGCTGTTTGCAGCAAGTAATCTCTGGGAAGGGTGATCGGGGTCTCCTCCAGTATTGGGGGCTTCTAGAAAATCCCAGTTTATAAAGCGGAGGAGGCCCTGATGCTCTGGGAGATTCTGGAAATGAGCGTGTTGCAGGCTGGGTTGGGATTGAATTGTTCTTAGGAACTGATTTTTCTCAGCCACAGTGGGAGCTTTGTGTTTCTGAGTTGGTTTGGGGTTGGCTTTTTTTTTGCTCAGCAAGGGAGAAAATGTGACGAGCAGGGGGTGGAGCATGGTGGTGTTCAGCACTTGGGACAGTGCTGAGACCCTCCTGGTGGCTCGTGTCCGGGCTTCTCTGTCCCAATGAAGCAAGGAAACCGATTCCAAAGTCTTGTTTTAGCAAGGTAAAATGCTGGTATTCCTGAGAAGTTAGATGAAACGTAAGCCTTACAGCGTCAGGTGCAGACATATGATCACCGGTGATTGTGCAGAGGTGGCTTACCGGGTTACCCCTTCATCAGCCAGACGGCGTTGCTGCCTTAGCCTGTTACTAAATTCACAAAGCTTGTTTGCAAGAAAAAGCTTAAAATGTTCACACAAGCAGTTATTGCGGATCAGTTGACAAATGACAGCTCTTTGTGATTTGGAATACCTGCCCCATTTAGCAAATCTGGTACACTATGAAGATGAGTATACTACAAAGCGTACGTCGTTGGGATTTCATTAATGACTACAACCTTTTTAATGATGCATTTGAAGAAGGAATACTGTGTAGCTGTTGTTACCACTTGGCTATGATGTTGAAGTACTGTGACCTAGGCTTTGTAGAAATAAAGGTTTTTCAGAAAATAGATTGCTCTTGCCCACTACAAGGAAAATTGCGTCAAAAGTATCTGAGACTTGTTGTGTCTTAGTCTTGCTCTGGCAGCTCTTGGGGAACCCTCTAAGCACAGCTAACTGCTAACCCTATTTTTAGTAGGCAACCCTACCTGATATAATGTGGTCTCCTTTTCCTGGCCACCCTGGTTGCTCTTCCTGATGTCCTTCTCTAGGCTGAGGTCATTTAAAATGCTTCTGTCATTACAACTAGGTGCTAACTAGGAGATACTTTTTGGCTGTTTACTCCAGGATGCTTGTGTATCACTTCATTTTCCCTGTTTGGTTCTTTGTTCCTGATTATTTTTTTTTTTTAAACAATTTTGTTATTTAAAAGCTGCTTATCATTATAACCCTCTGTATTTGGCTAAACTTATATAAACCTCATCTCTGCTACAAGTAGTTGTTTAAAAGTAAGTCGCACTGTATTTAGTAGCTGATATATTTGTTAGTGCAAGATCGATTTTTCATTTGGTAGGATATTGCGTCTTATTCCATATAGCTAATGGAAAACATGGGACAAATAACAGACTGTCTCAAAACAATTTGAGACTCTCCTTAGCATTACCAAAAAAAAAAAAAAAAAAGGAAAGGAAAACCCCTTAGAAACTGGCATAACTCTGCAACAAAAGATGTGAATGTTTGTGCAATGAATGTGAAAATGGATAGAAGAGATTTAATGCAAGCTTCCAACTGTTGGCTATAAATATTGAAAAGGTGCGAAAAGGCAATTATATATATATTCTTAATGGTGAAAAACTTAAGTGCCTTTCATAGTTATGGACTCTGCAGTCAGTAGGAGAGATCCTTTGTAGTGAAACCATTTTGTTTGCATTTGGACATGCGACCAATGTTTGGATTTTTGACTACAGAACGTGGGCTTTTGTGTTAAGCGTTTAATTGTCTGACTTCTGAGAGTCTGGAAAGAAGAAAAGAAATGCATAGCACTACTCTGTAATTTCCTATGCTCATTAGTTTGTTCACTGATTTCTGCGAGATGGCAGGCTTTAATTTCCCATCTACCCTTTCTGCATTTATCCCTATCTTAGAGGATGATTATAATCATGAACGTCTTAATTTCTTTACTTTATTCTGCTAAAAGCTTTATGACCAGCAGGATATGTTGAATCAATTGTACTAATCTTGAGTGGGTGTTAAAAGTCTGTTAGTGTGGGTGGGTCGTTCAACCTTCCAACTCATTTTTATACATTTGAGCAGGTTCTGCTGGCAAGATTGAAAACCCAAACCTGTTTGTATTATTATATGTAAATCTGGGAGGCATTACATGGAAGTAGAGGTTTTTCACCCACTTCCCATTAGAAAAAAATAATCTAAAATGCAAAAATAAACATGTAGTGAAATTGTTTTTTGAGGGAAGCACTTTTAAAGAGAAAATAATTGACAAAATAAACAAAATGTATTTGAAAGACAAGAAGACTAATTTAAGTATCCCACTGAAACATCTTGTTTTTCCAAAACTATATTTTACTGGGATCCCATGGTGTTTCTCTAGCCTCTGACTTTTAGAGGCAGTAATGCAGCTGAAGCTTTGGATAAGCATATTTTAGTTCTCTATTGGGACAACTCCCAGTTAAGACGAACCAGGAAAATGCGATTTCTTTTTTTTCTTTGAGGTTTTGGAGTTGTTCCTGATTAGCTTCATGTGTGGGTACTTCAGTTCCAGATTAAAATTTGCTTGTTCCTCCTGTTTCTAATCCAGTTTAAAAATTCCACCTGTAACCCAGAACAAATGTTCCCACCCTCCCCACAGTGATGCGTAAGAAAAAAAAAAATAATGTGTTTTTTTGTGTGTCAACAAGTCTTAACAAGATCAATACAATTTCCATATTTCTTTTCCACTGCTGAGTTGAAGCAGAGGAAGAGAAGAGTTGGGTTGGCTTGATGGCCCGTAAACTGCCCTTCTGCTGAAGGCTGATTCCCAAGATTAGTCATGCCCAGTTGCTGTGGAGTCATGTTTTGTCATAAATTTCCTGAGGCAAACTCATACAGGTTGAAGATTGTAAAATTTTGAAGAACTTTAGTGGCTACTAACACATTTGGATGAAGTTCAGATAACTTCTTTGGCTCTCACAGACCTTTAAGTTCAAAAGGTGTTTTTAAATCAGAGTCACCTCTTTGGAGTGTGAGTAAGAAGGTGTTTGAAACCGAGGAGTTTCTAAAAACAAATTGTCTTGAAGAGCTGTGATCTTGAGGTAAGCCAAGCTATTGCCTGGAACAGGCAGTTTATGGAAAGGTAGACTAGGCTGGGGGGTGGCAAACTGGGGACAGCACAGCTACTCCACTACAATCAGTTGTCTTCTTACCCGTGTACCTGGCATCGCTCCACACCTGTCTCTAATACTACTTGTTCTTGCTTCCCACCCCTCCACTTTTTACATTTTTCCTGTGCCAAGCAAAAGAAAAGGAAGAAATGATAATGGCAATGTGGTGTGATGGATGGTGCTTATCAGAGCAACTCTGCTGAGCTGAGTCCCCTTGAGTCTGTGTCAGGAACGTTGAGTTTCCAGGCTTGCAGCTTGTGTGGGAGCTGATGGTGCTGCTCCTTGGGAAGGGGAGGGCTGTGTTGGGCTGGATGGTGGCCAGATAGGTCTGACTTGCTCTTGGCAGGAAAAAGGGAGTCCCACAGGAGTAGGGAAGGGCCAATAGGATCTGAAACTGCTATATGTGGGTGATGAACAGGATAGGAACTTCAACCCTGCTGTGACATCATTGGAAAGGGTAGTGTCATCTGATTCTGTAGGTTTTCTGTTTGAAGAATCAGACTTCAGTATTAAAAATGTCAAGTTTGGCTAAAAGAAATGCTAATTGATCGTTATGCAAACTGATAGACCAAGCTTTGCACCCTAGACTATGGCTAGAAATTGAATGTATTAAGAATTATCAGTCATCTTCTGTGTTCAGGAATGAATTTTTATTAGTCTTTGATAGCTTACTATTTTTTTTTATACTTTAAAATAGGCTGATAGTTAGAAATAGTTGTTTCAGATAAACTTACACAAGTAAATTACATAATTTCTAGTCATCCTTAAAATATAACCCATGGGGTTTCATTCACAAAAGTATCAATTTTGGCTATTTGACATATGTCATTTCACTAAATATTTCATTTATATCTGTGTAGCTGCCAGTTCAGCATTGAGTCAATAAATTGTTTCCTATAACTTTGGCTTCAGGCTTTTTTTTAAGCCATGGATTTCTATGTGCACTAGTAAGAATGGCTTGCAGAAAAATGCTGTGGTAGCTTACAGTGCAGCTTAAAAGAAGAATTTATCTTAAATTGTAGTGCAATAGGTTGGACTCTGTCAGGCTTCCCTGTGTGGCTCCCTCCCCTTCTCCCTCCCAGCCGTCTATGAAGGTGGTGACATAAGAAAAAGAATGTAAAAAATTTGTAGTACATGACAAATACTTCATTTTAATCTCTTCAACAAATTAGTCTTGGTCTGGCTCGCTGATAAGTGCATACATACCTGGGCATGCTCCTGCACAGCAGCTCTGAGTATGTTTTGGGTTTTTTTCCCACTGCTGGGAAGCTGGAGGTGAAGATGAATACTTCATGTGTGCGTGGTGAAGATTTTGGTATCGGTAATACTGGAATTTTTTTTTTTTTTTTGTCACGGTGTAAGTTGGTTTTTGTGGTTTTGCTGCTGTCTTCTGGCAGCTTAATAGTTGCAAGATGTGAGGTCACCCTTAGGTTAAGGTCTTGTCTTTGGAGATAGGTTTGGCTGCGATAAGTGATGTAGCTGTCCCCCCTCCTGCCTGCCCTGCCGTTCCTTCAGAGGTTGCTGACTCCGAAGGCAGTAACTTGTGTCATCTCCTGGGCTGCTGTTGGTGAGAGCCTGGCACGTTCGTGTGAACCAGATGGGAACAAACCTACTCAGGAGCAGACACTTCTGTTCTGTGGACATGGAAATTTCTGTTTAAGCCAGATGGGACTGATGTTGCTGTAGTTGGGTCTGTTTCTTTTGGCGATGTTGGCACTGCTTTGGCCTCAGTGGGCCAGTTCAGGCAGGCAGGTACTAAATCAGTGCTAGAGGGGAAAAAAGAAAACATAAGTGCTTGGTATAGCTGAGTGACTGAGTCAAATGACTTCAGGGTGCTGGATCCGAGAAGAAAAGGGAAAAAGACAGGATCCTCCAGCTACAAGGAAAGAGACGCAGCACTTCAGCAGCCTGGGTTTGGATTGTGGCTTCATTGCTCACTAGGAAGAAAAACTCGTCATCGCTGCTCTTGTTAGCATAGCATGATTTGGGGGGAAAAAAACATTAAAATGCTTGAAGAGAAAAGGGAGGTTCCACTTCATGCTAAAATAACTGTTTAGTCAGCCATGTAGAAACGACAGATGCCTCCCTTCCTGCCACCGGTTTCATGGTCTATTTGAACCCACCGAAGACTTTGAGGTCCCACCTTCTCCCCGCCGTGACCCCGACACTGGACCCCGTGGGTCTCATGCAGCCAAGAAGAGAGGCGGGTGCTTGTCCTGGGGCCAGGGAGGTGGCGGGAGCGCAGCGGGGAGGGGACCGAGTGGGACATCCCGTTTTCACAACAGTGAAACCCGGGCTTGGGGTGAGGTCTGGAGCTGCTGGGTGTGATGGGGAGTGGGTGCGCCCACCCACCGCCCCCCTCCCCTCTCCCCTCCCCTCCCCTCTCCTCTCCTCCCAGCCGGGTGTACCGGGGTTTGCTGAATGTGAGCTAAAGATGGGTTATTTTAACAAAGATCAGCCTTTCGAAAACTGTTGTACACTCAGCAGGCAGATCTTTTTCAGCCTCAGGTGAACATCAGGTGCTTTGAAGAGGTCTGTCCTTTTGGAATTAGCTTGTATTTTATTTCTACCCTTTGAGTTAAAATAAACCAAACTATTATAAGATGAAAGCTTCTCTCTGCTTGTTTGCCACTTCACAGAAATGAGTGAATTTCTCACTAAGACAACAATGAATTTCTCAGCTCAGCATTTTGCTTTTTAACTGTGGCAAGGACGAATAGCTGAGTTGGGCCTGTAGTTTCACACCTTAATGCAAACTGGGACTGAAACCTAGGATTTTTAGAGAGGTTTAACTATATTCTGGTCCAAGGTAGTGAATTTTCATGTGTCTGTCACTTTACCAACGTAAAAAAATTCTTCATTAAGGTGGTATGAATTTGGGGCCAACATTCTGGTTTGTGTAACCGGCATTGCCGAATACATTTGAGGCACAAATGAAATGGATAGAAATGTCTGGACGTAAACATCTATATGCAGATTTTAATTGGAATGGAGAGCAGAGAGGTAAGGTTGCAGACCAATGTGTTTCTACAGATCTAATTGAAGTTGAGTGGTGTTAAAACTTGAGTCTCCCCGTTTTGTTTTGAAGTACAGTCAGAACTTTAAACTGAACCAGCTGACACCACAGAAACAAATGAAGAAATAACGCTGAATGAAACAAATTTCGGGCTGCTCCACACGCAGCAACACAAGCATACGACTTTGGCTGCAGTACAAATTTCAGTGTAGATTAGATTTCAGTCTTTTAGCTTTCATTTAAATAAAAACATGCCTTAAAAACTACGCTAATTTGTGCTTTGCATTTAATTTTTGGTTTTAGACTTTCCATTGAGATGTTTTTTCAAGCTGTTGCCACACTCTTTGTGTAGAACTTGATTCTTGTAGCAAGATCAGCTGCGTCTTCGTATAGCTTTTGCTATTATTTTTTTCTTTTCAATTCTGCTTGCTGGATAGGACTAGAAAGCAGAAAGTTGGTGGTTCCTCTGTGCTTTTGTATAAGTAGTCTGTCCTGTAGCAGAATAGTTAACCAGTTGTAGTAGTGATGATTAACTTTGCTTCTCTTGACTTTTATAAACTGTTACAGAAAATGAAGGGAGAAAGTGTGTAAAGAATGACTTTTGCTGAAGTTTTGATGGCTCAGTCTGCCACCTTGTGGTAATTTGAGTATATGTATTGTAAAAACCACAACCAGAAAAGCATCTGACTGCTGCTGTCACCTGCATGCTTTTATATATCCCGGGGATTAGTTAGAGGCAGCTTTCAAGGACGCTGCGAGCTGGCAGAAATGTTTGTGTAAGTCACAGTGGGGTTGTATTAAGCTGCTGCTTTAAAGTTTTGCTCAACTAGCTGACATAAATTGCATAGGCAGGCTATGTCCTTCTTGAAAAACAAAGTTCTTTTCCTGAGAATTTTAAAATTTTAGCTTTTTGGGAAGTGCCTAGAATATCAAAATGAAAAACTTCAATAGCTTACATGCCTGAGTTTATGTACGTGTGTTATTTTTGTGAAACGGCTTTTATTAAACCATCGTTTCAAGCATTTGGAATCTGTTTAGGATTTTACAACACTTGGCACAAATCTTCCTGAAGGACTCTTGCATTCCCTTAATTCACTTTAATTAAGAAGTTGAAACAGCTACTTGTGTTCGATAATGAGTATGTTTGCTAAATACGCAAACCATAGTTTTTCCTGAGATAAATGGAAAAGTGAGGTGACCTAATGACAATAACTTGATATTCTGATTTTAATTTTCCAAATTGCTTTCCTACTCTTTAATGCTGCAGACTGACTGGAAGTGTGCAGTGCTGACAATATATGAAAATATATTCAGCTCTATTTGATGCTACTGGAGTTTTCTGTACCTTGCACTATTATGAAGAATTTAATAGGAAAGAATGATGCTGGTTATTTGTTACTTAAATCTCAATGCCAAGCTTTTGGTGCTAGAGGGAGCTGTTTCCTGCTAGACACCCTCTGGAAAGGTGCAGCTTAAAGAACCGGCTGCAGCACGCTTTTGGAAACAGTTGTCTGATTTAGTGCCAGTGCACATCAGCTGCAATGTTTTAAAGACCATTTGCTTTGATAGGACCCCACTGCCTGGAGTACCGGTCTGTTTTCTTGCCGCTTCTTTTGCAAAACAAAAGAAACACCTTAATTCTCTCTGTGATGAGAAGTCTTCAACTTTATCTTCCCTGTGATGCTGCAGCTAGCAGCCATGATGGAAGCACAAGTGAAGATTTGTTTAGAGTTCGTTTTTTTTTTTTTTTTTTTTTTTTTTTTTTTCTTCCCACTGCCCTTTTTTAGAGCTCCAGGTGCAGATTTGAGAGGCAAGGAGCTCTGCCATCCACAGTTACTGATGTGGGTACCTATGGGATCTTGTATTTGTAAATATTTGACAACTATGCTTATATTTTGAAGAGGGGTTATTTATTTTTTTAAAAAAGTGCTCCCTAAACTTCCCTTGTCTGTTGCTTGTGAAACTGGTCAGAATGATTCCCTTCAGAGATTAAACACATCCCCCCTGCTTTGAGTCACTTTGGCTGCATTTCTCTGTGAGCACAACCTGTGTTCTTTACTGCTTTGTGCATCTGCAAGGTTGGTCACTTGGTTTGGGTCACCTGACAGTTTTGGAAACCAAATGTCCATGGATCTCTTTTACAACATGCTGCCACTTCTAGGTCTGTGGATCCCTGTAAGCCAGCACCCTTAGTGGTTCTTTATTCATCTGTGAATCCTTCACTGCGCATAAAATCTGTGCCACTCGAGAGAAGCCTCGGTGCAAGCTGGTGGCAGAGAGTTATTCTCCTCCTGTTCCATGTCTGCTTGTTGTTAGACAGACTTGCTGAAAATGAATTTACGGTAGCACCTTCTGGCCAGGCTCTCTTCCATGTAATCCACTGCTGTGGGCATCTAATCCTCAGTGGTCCACCCCCAGCTTCCCACGGCGGCTAGTGGCTCGTGCCGCACGTCCGGATGAGTGGCAGCGGTGCCACTGGGACTACTGTCAGGCTTGCATCTTACCCTGCCGCTGGCACAGGGCTGCCGGGAGCCTCTGCTCACCCCCAGCCTGTCTGGCAAGTGAGCAGGTCACTGACTGCGGCAGACATGTCCTTTCACTCGCATGTATTAGTATATTAAAAAAAAAAAAAAAGAGGTAAAGAGGCAAGCGACTACTGTATTTTCTCTTCAAAGTCTTCTATGTGCAAGGTCCCTCCATCCCAAACCACGCATAATTACTTGTGTCCTTGCTGTGTCCTCTGCTCCTCACAGGAGGACCAAAGCCTCTAGAGGGCAAGGGAACAGAAGGAGCAGAATAGAAGTGAAATTGCAGCCTTTTGGCTTGTGCGTTTATTCCGCTTTTTCAAACTGAATGTTTGCTCTTTTCAGTGTGAGAAAAAGACATTATTTTTAATACTGAATGAAAGACATCTATTTAGTCTTAACCATTAAGTGTAACTCCTGGTGTCTTTTCTGATCTGTACCGTGGTTTAAACAAGTACAGTAACCTTTCTACACTCTAAGTATTTAACTATATTTTATTTCTATTTTTCTTACTTAAAGTTCTCTGTATGACTTCTGTCCTAATGTCTTTGCCCAAATGTCACATCTAGCATTCTTTTATTGTGTTGAAAATTGAAGTATTGCTGTACTTCATGGTCAATTTTAATAAAACAAATATTTCCTAGTGACCAAATCTTTCATAAATGTGTAGCTTTGATATAGTCCATTATTTGACAGCATCTTCTTACAGTAAGTTATGAGAGGGGTATCGGTGTTAGGTTATTCTCAATTTTGTCAGCCTCAGCTAGTGGTTGTGAGCCACTGCTCTGCTTTTCAGTGAATTATGGATAATATATTGTCTCTTAACGAGCACGTTTAAAAAACATGGATGATGAAACAGCGTCAAATCCATGAGCCAAAGTTAAATCACCCTAGCAGGTGTGGGCTGCACTGAAGTTCTCTTACATGTTGTCATGATTTAATTATAACACTAACAAAGCCTCTAGACTGACATCAGTGTTTCCATAGTTGCATCTTAGGAAGTTTTAGCCTTGGATGTTGTTTTCATATCTTTATTAATGTTGTTTTATGAGCTGGATATTGGAGGTCCACAATGGTTGAATGTAACACTTTGCCATGTAACTGGGATTGTTTTTATGACTTTTTTTTTAATTATCTAGTGCCAATAATTTTTTGTTCATGCCAACTTGTTTCTTGTTTAAGCTTGTGCTTTACCTTCCATTTGAAAAGGATACAATTTTATAAATATTTATGTACAACAGGGTATTTTGTTAGACTGTTTTGTGGTTTTTTTCTTTTCCCCTGAACATGAAAAGACCAATTTCCATGAGCTTACTTTACGAAATAAATGAAGGGGTTTGGGTACGTTGGCAGTGGTAAGCAGCACAGTGGTAGTTGCAAAGTATCTCACTGGAATTCTTGACCAGGCTTGTTTCCGGGACGTGAGTAATGACGGCAAGAACAGAAAAGTTTCTGTTTGAATTTTCCGACGTGGACATATTGTCATTCTCCCCCATGTCAGGTTCCGAAGTATAATCAACGGTGTTCCTGCAACTTGCCTCTAACCTTTTGTAAATGTGTTGTTTCAAGTAGTGCCACTGCCCCTATTAGGAGAGCTCTGGATGCAAAACCAGTATTTTAACAGCTTGTACCAAATTGAGAATCCTAACAGTGTTTTCCTTATGTTTTTAGGATTTGGAGATTGTGTATTCCTATTTACATGGAATGGAAGCCTTATCTAATCTGAGAGAGCATCAGCTAAGGTACGATACTTTACGATACTTCATCATTAAAAACACTAACAAAGCAAAGGAACAGTGGGTTTGGTAACTACACGCTACACTTGTGTACCCTACCTCAAACTGAAAAGCTGGCTGTAACCGCATCTGTGTTTTCCCTTTATTGTCCTAACACTTTCTCCTTGTATGTGAGCATACGTGTATCGCTATTTGTTCCATCTGATTTCTATTATGAATGTGTTTGTTTTCTTTTCAAACTTTTGGATAGAAGTGAATACTTTACTTATGGATTACAAGTTCCAGTCCTGAACAAAAGTCCATATTTAGTTGAAATCATTTATGTAATATAATAATCATAAGAGCAGAGTCTGTTACTCAGCTTCTGTTTCAGTTTGTGCTTGCTTTTGTGTGGAAGTTTGAGACAAAGTACGCATCCCATGCAAACAATACTTAGCAAAAAAATTACTAATAAATGTCACCCACATTTTTTAATTAAAATGCTTCATGAAGCAAATAAATTTGAGTAAAAACTTCCAGATGAACTTTCTATTTTTTCGTAAAGACTTGTATTTGGTTTTTAAGTAATTGTTTCGCTTGTCTTCACATAAACATCTTGCAGCAGAGGTTTCTAAGGGTGTTTGGGCGTTGGTGTGGGGCTGGCAGGTATGGAAGAAGGCCAGCACATCTTCTGGTATGCTCTACAGGGAGAGAGGGTGAATTACTGTTATTTTGCATCCTGAGGTTTGCCAACATTTGCCACATCTGAAGATGCTGAAGCAACTACTTTGTCTTGATTAATGCTGCTGTAGTTTCTAATTTCTGGCCTCTTGCTTTGTGGCACTGTCAGAGTCCACATTCCCAAGCCAACATTCTGTAATTTGGAGAAAATAAAAGGCGGGGTTTTCTTTCTCCCGGAGTGCTCAAGACACATTTTGCAATGTGAATGTTCACTTCAAAGGTGTCTGTAATTACTTCTGCTTTGGAAGGAGGCCACGGTCACATTCAGTTAAAGTATTTTGTGTTATGCTATTATATGCAAGACTTTTAGCACATCAAGTTTTGCATAGCTGGAGTGGAACTGCTGTTAACTTATTTACAAAGATCAAAGTGTGCACATATGGTTGCGTGGTATGTTGATGTGTGCTTCTTGGCTTCCTGTGCAGAATGAGGTTCTCGCTGAGGAATGTGTGGAACTCGCTCTCCCAGCACAGTGAATTCCTAGAAGAGAGCTTCTGTTTACAGTACCATACATGGAAAAGGCTGGGCTGCCAGCAGATGTGGGGCAGAAAGCTTTTATGGTATCCTTTAGGATACAACATTTCTTGTGGCGGTGGGATGCCACAAAAACCTCTGAGATGCATTAAAAACTAGTGTATTAAATATAGTCTCTAGTAGTGAATAACTTACCTTATGGGTTGCTGATGATCTCATCTTGAATTTATTACATTTGTTTAGGAAGCAGACAAAGATCACATTTAAGCAAATTTTAGACACCGGTATTGACCAGAACTAATTCAATTTTTCAAATATTTGAGGAAGCAATCTCGTTTGTACTACTTGGTTACTGTAATTTCTAACTGTTCCAATTTAACGCAGGAATTTAAACGCTTGGCTACCTTCTGTAAGAGGCATTTTCTTCCCTATTACTGTCCTAATAACGGGACCAAAACGCTGTAAAACTCGGACAGTGCCAGGGGTGAACTTGCGTGACTTTATCAAGAATGTACTTCCTTGGTCCCCAATTCAGAGGGGAACAAAACTTGCTTGTTAAAGTGATTCTCCTTCCTATAACTCCGGCTCTTAGATGGCCCGTTGCCCAGCACCGTTTCAGACCAGTAGGGCACAGACTCCTTCAGCAGTATTTTCATTTTTAAATCTGACTGCTAGCAATGACTTTTCTTCTGGTATCTTCTCACCGGTAACCTCGCATTCGCTCCCCTCTCAAAACAGAGGATCAGAGAGAGAAGATGAGGACCTAGGAGGTAGAAGCAGACAGCAGCTTTTTGGTGTTTGTAAAGGATTTTGGCGAGACCAAATTTTATGGCGGGGAGCAGTTTCTGAAAAAGAGAAGGTTTTGTGAGTCAAAATGTTTTTTGCTGTGTCAGGAAGCAAGAAGAGTTTTCATTAGTTGAAATTGATATACGATACATAATAATTATATACAGTGCAGACATTGCCTATAAGGAAAGTTCTCAAAGATGGTCCAAAGAGTACATGTAAAATACTTGGGTGGGGGAAAGGCTGTGGTAGTAAAACTTGCGTATTTTTTTTAATTATTTTTTTTTAAGTAAACAGAATGAAGATCTCAGTTTTCTATTAACAATTTATGAACAATCAGCCTGCCACTTCTGGACAGAGAAAGCGTTATTTCTTAGTGGGCTGAATTAATAAGTAAAATCCTGAAAGAGACGAGTGCTAAGATAACTTTTGTAGCAGCCTGTTGGCTATTGAAATGAATGACCTAGGAAATGATGGGAAATAAGAAGCCTTTTAAATGTCACATCAAACCCAGACCAACTCTTCCAGGCCTCAGATCAACTTTTTTTGAGACTTTTTGCCTGAGCAGAAATTCTTGAGCACTTTTGTCTGCTTAGGTTATCACTGCAGGCAGCTGGTCATTGGCGCGCTGAGGTTCTGATGATTGATCTTGCGAGGAATGAGAATTTCTTTCCCAAATTTAAATATAGTTCCTCATTTGAATGTTCACATGAGCCTCTTAGGCAAATCTCTGTCTGTCAAATAGTCTTGGTGTTTTCAGCCTGATTTGGAGCCGTAGAAAGTCCAAGGGAGGCGGTGGGATTTGTTTCCTTACCACCCCCCAGTAATTTACAGGGTCCGTTTCCTTAAGACAACAGACAGAAATGACATGTTGATTTTTTTACACCAAGTTAACATTGCATTTCCTAATCTGTGGTAAGTTCTATTATAGTTGCTCTCTGTTATGCCACATTTGTCAGGCAGACAGTGAATGCAAAAGTGCTTTAATCCTTCCCTCTAGACAGATGATTTTCCTGCAGGAAATTCTCTCCACTTTGAGCCCTCTGGGATTTCAGCATTAACATCTCATGGTAATTTTTAAGTTGCTGAATTTTAACAAAATAAGAAGCATCGATTTACCGTGCAACATAATTTCTTGTTTTATCTATTGGGCCTGACTTGAAAAAGGGAGCAGTTTTTATATCATGGTATCTCTGATTAGTGTTACATATGATACGTTTCCATCCATTTCTAAAATTCTGAATTGTTTCCTTGTAAAGCAACTTACTTTTATCAGATCACTTCATAAAATGAGATCAGTATCATTTTACCCATTTTATAGATTTTTTTTTTTTTTTTTTTTTTAATGGGAGCAATTACATCTAGTGTCCTAAATCAAATCTGATCTTGGATGAACTAATAACGTTAATGCTTAGATTTAACAATTTGTTCTCTTAAATTAAAAATCAGTTTAGCTTTAAATTGATGGTTAGTTTCTGCAAGTGCTGGAGGCAAACGTGGAAATGCTGACTAACTTTTGAAAGTGAAATCTTTGTGACACTGATAGGAATCATAATTAAAAATTACTTCTTTCCTTCTCTTTCAGACTGATGTGTGAAACCGTTAGATATGAAAGGCATGAAGCAAATGAAGTTCTGTACTAGTAAGTATTTCTGCTTCCTTTCGTATGGTGTTCAAAGAGCTAATTCATTTTCAAGTGTGTTAAGGACAGTGTTTAATGCCAACTCCCTTGCCCAGCGCACAGTCTGTAAACATAAATAAGCCACTTCGTTTTCATCATCAGTGGAGGCATTTGCTGGTGCCAGGGAGGGAGCTAACAGTGACTCTTGCTTGGTGATGTGAGTTGTATTAATTTTTGTAACCAGTGAGATTATATAGAATTAGGGGACGTGGGATATCTTCTCATTAGAATAAATTGTCATTTAAACTGACTTCAATTTTGTCAAAGTAGTAGCGGCCAGCTCTTCGTGCCAGAGGTGCCAAATCGACACATCTAACATGGCTTATAATTAGCAGGGATGTGATCTAATGTCAGCTCGGATTTACAGTAGAGATCTGAGGATTGCAATTGCCTCATCAGTTATGTACGGGAAATGCACAAGGTCAAAATCTATAGGTGGATAGATAATTTTAATTAGACCAGTATAGTCTTTATTCATTTTACAGACTAATTTGCTGGTAACCATTGTGCGGGTGATTTGTCCTTTTCTAGGCAGTTGGTTTGTGCCTATTCTGTGTACTAGAGTTTTTGTTTAGACCCAATATCTTGGCCTACCCTAACTGTTGGTTTAAATCTGAATTATAGGCTGCTAGTTATGCATATACTCAGGCACGCAAAAGTTACCAGGAAATATGTGCCTGAGAAAATGCAATGCACAAACAGAAAATTGTGGAATCTGGGTTAACTTGAAGTGCTTTTTGCCATTCTTTTGCACTGATTTCCTTTGTCACTCCTTTCATGTGACTTCATCTTCACTTTGGTTGTTTGCCTGTCATTCCTATTTACTTGCTTCTTGACATTTTTTTCCCCCCATGATTTATTCAGTAGATTTAATGGGCAGTTTCTGGATATAGATGCTGATGCAAATCATGCTTACTCTACCATTTCACATCTCTGATTTAATGATTTAATTTAACTTTCAAGCTAAACCTGAAAGTTAACACTGAATATTTTTTTTTTTTAAATAAAAAAAAATCAGTATTTTGAAGCCAGAAATATATGTTCTGTTACTCTGAATTGTAGCTTTACATTTTATCTTAATGAACAATTTGAGATCTACTTGGTAAGAAAATCCCATGGAACCTCCAGTCTAATTTCAATATTCTAGTTTTAGGATAATAAACTTGGAGGAATCCTTTTTTGGTTCACAGATTCAGCATATGTATTGAAGATGTATTCTAAAAACCAGAATTCATATTTTACAATATACATGTTTGGAAAAATTCTTTGAGTATTACAGGAGAGAAGCAATGTGATAGCCAGCGTAGAATCAATCTACTCAGTTATGAGCTATAAGAAATGAGCTTGGAGCATACAACCTGGTCACTTTTTATTGAACGTGCTAGAATTGATCACTTGAAGCTTTTACTTTGTTCACGAAGGCTAAGGTTTGAAAAAAGCATTACATTTGAACTCTAAGGTGCAACTTTTTTTTTTTTTTTCCCCCTGGTGATGGTATGACTTGCACTGAAATCTGAAATTGGGTGCTAATCTTCGGTGTTCATTAGAAAAATCTATTAAAATAGCTGCAACTGTTGGAGCTGTTAATTGACCTCTGCGTGTGACCTCCCTGAGGCACAACTTAATGTCTCAATGCGGATAAGCTAAATCTTTATCCCTAAATACTAACATGAAAACTAATACAGTTGCTCTGTTTAACTGATCAATTTTTTTTTCATTGTGACAATTTGGTTCATATCTGCATTGTCAGCTGTACTTGTAGAAAGGTAAATTTCTACTGCGTATAGGCAGTGCTGAAAATAATTATCTGCATCCAATAAAAGCAGTAATTTTTTATCTTCCATTTAAAAAAAATGTTAATTTTCATAGTATCTCTATAGATTTTTGTTTTATGACCAAAGGGATAAAATGGAACACGTTGTATAAAACTGGCTCATCTCATCTACGTTTACTTTACTATCAGCGGGTGTACACAGTAGTGACAAATTCTCAAACCCTACGGCCATATCGCTGTTTAAATGGAAACTGGGTTATTAAAAGTGGCAGTTCAGCTCGAGTTATTCTTCATTTGCCAGTCATCCTACTCTTTTCATTTGATGGGAGGTTAGTGATAAAAGGGCTTAAAACCTTCAAGGCAAAATTTCAGAATTGAGGTTTACTTGACACACATACCTGACTTATTATTTTTTTTTACCTGCTAACTTTTTCAAATCTACTTAAAGATCCCATTTTAAAAGTATTTAGTTTGGTCACTTGATATTTTGTCATTAGTTCAAAGAAAAAAAAAAAACAGTACTTTTTTCACATCTGCATAATAGTCATTCATGATGTTTAGAACAGAAAGTTTCTAATTAATGTTTTCTTTGGAAACTTCTTTTGAAAGTTTTAGCAGATTTGTAGAGGGTCTGTATACCTCTTGACAGCTGAACAAAATTTTTCAGATTAAAATTTAAATGTTTGCTGTGATGGCAGAGGAATCTTTGGCAATACATGTTTTGCTTACAAACAAATGAATGTCTCTAATAAAAGAACTACCTCTTTTTTTTTTTTATTTTTTCCTCCTTCAGTAGTCATACAGGGGCTGCATGTGGTTTTAAGCTGTGCTCTTTGATATTTCTGCCTGTATGCATCGGTGGCGTTTGGCTTATTCTTTCTGTAAGGAAGTCTTGTATGTCTTTGAGGTTCCCTTATTTTCTTCCGTAAAGATATTGTAACGGCAGAAGATACTTTAAGTTTTGATGATCTGCTGCCCAAAGTCACTCAGTAATAAACCTCATGTGTTTCGGAATTGCCGTGCTGGAACACAAAGTATTTTTGTGGTCACGTTATCTTTGGTTTCTGTGCAATTGGACCTGGAACTAACTCTAGCTGCTGCTTATAATGTTTTTTTAAAATACAAAGAAAAACCCAACCCAGGTTATTGTAAAGGGTGTTTTAGTTTCTTAGAGAACCAAAGCCTGATAGAATATATATGCGCTCCGACCTCCCCCGCGTCCCTTCTGAGAAGATTGCACGACATACACTTTGGATTTAAGCTCTTATCAGTAACAAATTTCTCTGTAGCAATTTAGTAGTATGCTAGTGGTTTTGATTGTGTTGCTTCTTAGAAAAGGACAGGTGTTTAAAGAAGAGTAGTTATCTCTTGGGCATCTTGAACTAAATTTTAGAGTGTTAATGTCTATGGTTGGAAAAAGCTCTTGTCTAATGTCAACGTGTTTGTGTGCTTTTACGTCATTCTGTCGCGCAGCCTTCTGTGCTGTAATGAAAGCCAGTCTTTTCAGAGGACTATTGTGAAACAAAAGTAGCAGGCATACCCATAAACTGGAGATTGGAGAGAAAAAAATGTTACATGTAAATCCAGAGTTATTACTACAGAGAATGTCCACAGCTGAAATGACAAATAGCAATCTGTAAGTTTCTAAATTACTGACTGTGATAAGCAGGGTGTGTAATCAATAGCTGTATTTGTACAATTATGTTTTGTCTTGCCTTTTTTCTCATTCCCCACTTGTCATACAATCTGGGATGAAAACCATCCGCTTGTGTTGAGACTGTAGTGCTTATATACTAGAGATGAGATGCAGAGAAGGCTACAAAAATGATAAAGATATGTAATTTCAGCTGGGTGTGTTTTTTTTGATATTTCCATGTTTAGAACCAAATTCTCAGGTCTGGTAGCTGTAATATCACCATCCACTCTTAGCCAAGTCTTCTGAGTTAAATCAGTGTGGCAAATCACAAGACCCAAAATACTGGTTTTGTGCTAGCCGTGCTTGGCCCGGCCGTCAAAGCCTGAAACGAAGAAAAACTCGAAAGGAAGTAAAGGAGCACATTTTTTTGGTTGCTACTGAAATACTTATGGTTTTCTTAGGTGAAAATGTTAGCGTCTTCATGAGGTAGAGCAGAATGTCAGAGAAATGCTGGTGGACGTTGGCTTTGTGTAGCTTTGGGACAGATTCTGTCAGAGGATTGCTTGAAGGCACCGGGGAGATGGACCTGGGCAGCAACTGGGGGGGGAACTTGGAGAGCTTCTTCAGGAGGACACTCGTCCCAAGGAGGAGACGTGCTGTCATCTGTCCCAGGTATTGTGCATTACATAAAGTCAGGTAGGGATTTTGGATGTAGCTGGGAGTGTCTGGGCGTGTCTCAGCTAGATGGCTATGCTGTAGTTTTATTTGCAGCTGTAGGCCTGTCGAGTTAATATACAGTAGTTCTGGGCAAGGGCAGGTGAGAAATATCTCCATGAGTAGTTTTTAAGTGTGGGAATCTGAGAGCCAAACTTTAAGTCCTACAAGAAAAGTGACATTTAGCAAATTCATGGTTCTTCCACGGTAGCGTATTGCCCTGAAGACCCTCAGGAGGATAGAAGCAGTGTGTAGAAGAAAACAATGAAAAGTGATGCCAAAGCTGCCGTACGTTTCTGCATAGCCTGACTTAACTGTGCAATGAAGTGTGACAAAAATGAGCTAAAAGCTTCTTTGGTGCATGATTTTTAAACGGAACAGCTCTGCAGAGACCACCTCGCTGAAATTTGTCTTCTGATGCATACATTTGTGTTACGAAGCAGTGCTTTTATGTTCTGTACGTGTTCAAGAAGTTTTATGATGGTGGTATCGTAAAAACAGTTCATTCTGTATAGATACAATATATGGGATCTGTAGCTCTATATGTTTATATCTTATAGATATAAAACGTAAAACCTAAAACACTACAGAAGGGATTTGCTAGAGAAGTGTGAGGATCAAGCTGATACTTCCACTACTGATGTTTTGAGTTATCAGTAAAATTATTCTCTTGTATTCTTTAATACTTAACTTTTAACCGAAATTTCTGCCTTTTGGACAAGATGAACCTGTTTGTAGAGGCTTGGGTCACACTTCTGCATTTACTGTTCTTTTTTAATGGATATTCTTGACTTCAGAGAGCCCACCTGTAAAAGATTTCTTCCTTGGTCTTACAGAAATATGAGACACTTTGAAAATTATTTAAAATGCTCTGAGTATACAGTAAACTCAGAATATGTCTGTTTGAAGCATCTCTCTGGGTCAGTATCTGAATTTTCAGGTAAGCCTCTGCAGACAATATATATTCATTCTGCTTGTACATCCATAGGTTTCTGTGGAAGTCATGCAGCAGGATATTTAATAATGCAAAGAACTGCTGCAGCAGGGCTTGTCTCTTTTTTCTCTTTTTCTCTCTTTTTTTTTTTTTTTTTTTCTTCCATTCTCCTTAAAGTATTCCTAAAGGTGTATTGCACCTTCTGATAGTCAGGCAGTTGCCAAAGTAGCGTTGGGATACTGCCAGGTCTGCACTGCAGTAAATCAGGAACCTGAATTCATATGTTGTGCTGTGGATACATTTTCTGTGGGGAATTTCTTAGGCAATGTGTATCATTAAAACAAATACATTCAACGACTTGGCAGTCGGCTCTGTATAAGCAGACACTGAATCAAGGCTTCCTAACAGTGTCAGTGATCAATGGTACAGTCTGTTGGCTTTGCATAGCCAGTTCCAAATTTCTGTATTATTGTTTGACCCGATTGTGAGACTTCTTTTGAATGAAGTCTAAACTAAGGTATTTTTGAGAGGATTTGCACCTTCTTTACTGCAAATGTTTCACTAAAACCTATCATCATGTTGTTGTTGCAATTTTGAGAAGAAAAGCTTTGATTTTGGAGAAATATTAGAAAGGTATAAGATTTAATAGCAGAATTGTCTGTCTTGATTGATCTCAGAGTATTTTGAGTGCAAGATAATTTTATTTTACTACTTCTGTCATTGTTTTCCTGATGATTTTAGGAGACTAATTTTTTTGGTTTGAATTTATCTTCTGATATCAAGGGCTAATTCACTGTACAAATTTAATACTAAGACTTCAGTGACAATAGGTCAATTAGCTTGCATATGTATATTTGCATAATGTATTTATTGATTGCCTGTTTAATCAGCTGTCTTAGACTGACACGCATTACTGACACTCTGCAATAATCTCTGAAGACTGAATTTCATGTTTTATTGTACGGATTTTATTTCAGAAGTGGAAAAGAAAACAAATAAATACTATAAAGGAAAACATACTTCTGATTATTTGTTTTCATGAATACTGAGGAATTGTTTCCTGTGGTTCATTCTTCTTTATTTCCCACTCTTGCTATGAGGAGACAGACAAAAGTTTTCATCTTGTGTCCATTAATAAAAAGATAATCATGGACACCAGTTGAAATATGCACTTTAAGATGCCTCTTTAGTGAAAATCAGAAGTTCAAAATTCTGAGTTATCATTTTTATTACTGGATGTATTTTTAACTTTTTCTTATATTAGAGTGAAGATAGGAGTAAGAATAAATGTAACTTTAATGTGTTCGTTAAAAAATTGAAAATTGTGTGTGCCTGATGCATTAAGTACCAAATCTGTTTTACTTCTGTGTTAGGGATATACCTCTTAATGTCATCGAGAGCATCTAAAATGCTCTGGCAGATGTCAGGTAACTGCTTAACTAGCTTATTAAGGAGGGTTATAGACAGTGCTGACAATGTGAGTAAACGGTTTTCTGATTATTCTGAGTGTAACAACAATACAGTGCTAGTGGGCAGGATCTTCAGGCAATGAGATGTCTACCTGAGGGAATCATTCAACTTAAAGACATGTGTGACATCCCAAGGCACTTCAGGGCTAATGTCTAATTGCGGCAATGGTTATTCAATTAAACAATAAAGTACCTATAGCTTTCAGCATACAGAGGGTAACCAAAATGAGCAAAGAGAAACAGACAGATTAATCTGCTGAAACAATATCCTATGGAGCATAAGCTTGCAGAGCAATGTTCTTTCTAATTTCTTCTTGTGTAGTGCTTAAATGCTTGAAATAGGTCCCAGTTCTGACATGTCAAATTTTCATTCTCTTCCTCTTAAGTGGAGATTTGGGAGCATGAACAATGTCTGTTCTGAATTACTCTGTGTTTACTTTCTGAAATTTATTCCGCTTTCAACAACATTGAGTATGATTTTGTGAAAATGTTATCTGCTAGGTATATCTTGGGTTGCAATATAAGTTTTTTTTATCAAAACAGTTACAAATGTTATAGCTTGTAGGAATTGTACTATATCCAGTTTAAATGTAAGTCTTGAATGAATCCTTTA
The DNA here is from genome assembly GCF_965231255.1 of Vanellus vanellus. Classification (NCBI taxonomy): domain Eukaryota; kingdom Metazoa; phylum Chordata; class Aves; order Charadriiformes; family Charadriidae; genus Vanellus; species Vanellus vanellus. The sequence goes on from NC_138909.1 coordinate 39,130,582, forward strand.
GTGGTTGGAATTTTAATGATTTATGGAGAGAAGAATTCTAACTAGCTCTTTCACAACCAAGAAATTATTCTTGACGATTGCATGACCTTATTATGAAGTAGCTTGGAAGACACCTCTGAATTGGAAAGTGGTTCTGGATGCTGATGTTTGGCTTGTTAGGGGTCCTTTCAGCATCCGGTGTTGCTGGACTGTTCTGTCCGGTGTTGGAGGGAGAATGACACCTCTGTTGTTTGGGTCTCAGGATAGACGCATCTCCTGTAAAAGGAATATTAAGCAGTAATTATATGGAAGCCATTCCCATGCTTGTTTCCACTGGGACCTGCATACTGCTTAGCTTTTTTCAAGTGCTGTCTTAAAGGAGTTGGCTGAGAAACCAATGAGCAGAAGGTGGTCAGAGCAGCAAAGGCTTCTGTTTTTAGCATGTGCTTTCAAGTCTGGGTGCTGAATTTTGCACTGAAGTGATGTCTTATTTGACAGAATTAAAGCATGTTTGACAGCAGTCATCACAAAGACCTGCAAATTCTTACCATTACCATTCTTACATACTTCATCGTTCATTATCTCAGTTGAACCAAATGCACGCAAGTAAGCATGTGATGAATACAATTCATTATTCCAGAGGTTTTAGCAGTGATACATCTCATCTTGATGGAGAATAAGAGTTAAATGGATGGCTCTTGTTAAAATTAGCTATTTCTAAAGAAGTTTTAAAGGTAAGCGATGCATCAGGACTTGTTAGGATAGAGAAAGACACTAGAGGTGGTGTAGATATTTGAGATTTATTGGGTCTTTCAGCAGGTTGACTTAAATATTTATTGTAGCTGAATATTTTGGAAGGTTTTTCATCATCTTACACGATCAGGAAATCTGAAAGCTAAAATTGGGAGACCATGCTACTATAGACAGATGCCTTATAGAATCAGTATGTGTGGGACATATGTATTGAAACAAGTTACCTTTTGTGCATAATTTCTTTGATATGCTGTTAGTATTGATTCAGATTTCTAGATACAGACCTGGTGTAAAAGTGCTGCAGATTGCTTTAAATCAAAATAAAATAATTATAATTAGAAAATAAAACTTCAGTTTTAAGCTGCGTATATGTATCTAGTTGGGGATCTGGGAGTAAGAAGCTGCCCCTTCCAGTGGAATAAATAGCTTATGGCATGAAGAGTTTGATACAAGTGCTGGAGACTTTGAGAGAGCCCGCAAACTTCTTGGATCTTGGCAGTCTGGAGATTTAGAAACGCTTCCTGATTTCTGAACTTTGAGTACTTCTCAGGTCTCAAAGAACAGTCATATGCTGGAAAATGTGAAGACTTAAGTCTGAAAATACTGAAAATAACTACCCTTATCAGCGGTGACAGCCTGGTGATGTCATCATAGGCAATCACATAATTATGTAACTGAAGTTGCCAAACAGAACAGTTAGAGGGACAGCTATGAAGGTACTTCACAAAGTTCTGTCTTCATTTTTTTTGTCGTTCTCAAAGTGGAGAAATGTGTCTGGCTGCAGGTTGAAGTTGTGTAAAAGGACTACGTCAAGGAAGCTGAGAAGGGAGAGGCAATGGGAAGGCACTGCAATCCAGTCTCTGCGTTTCCGTTTCTAGCTCCCGAATTCCCGTAACTCGAGCTCTCTTGCATTCTGGGAAATGAAATATAGATTCCCTAGGAAATCCCCTGCTCCCAAAAGTGCTATAATACAAGAGTCAAGATTTAAAGTAGCTTTATTTAAATTTTGTATAACTAACAATGCAGGTTATGAATAAAGTCTGCATATTGGTGACTATTTTGGTATTGGCTTTCAGTTTTGTACAATTTTGAGGTTGCTGCTAGAACCTGAGTATTCTGAAAGCTTTCCGTGGGTAGCTCTATCATAGTCATTATAAAATAAGAATGTTAAGTCTTGGTACCCGAGTCCTTTTGTTGTTGTCTTCACAGAATACAAATCCTATCTTCTGCTAACCATCTCTCGCTTTTCTTCTTCTTACTCTTAAGATTTAGGCTCTTTCCTCTGCACTGTAGTCAAATGCTTTGAGAGTGCACATAGACATACGGGCATTAGTCTAATCCTCGTGCGCTAACACACGTCACAGTTGTGGGGCAGCAATGTCTTGAATCTGGCCACAGTCCTGTTGTTCTGTAAAGGATGGATGGAAGTTTGTGTCACCAAGGTTTTGCTGGGGCTTTTGTTGGCTTTGATGTAGCTAGGACAGAATGACTACATGTATTGATTTTGTTCTTCTGACTGACCCTTAATGTGTGACTTCTGGGCTGACTTAGTTCTGATTCTCTGCAGGATAAATTGCCTGTGTCATCTTACTTTCTTGGTAATAAATCTTGTTTTCTCTGACTTGGGAAAGTGGATAGCTGTGCTGCATTCAGTAGGAAATATAACTTTAACAGTCCTGAGTTTCATCCAGATGAATATCCAGAACAGTGTATGAGCTGGAAAAAAAAAACAAACAAATACCCCCCCCCCCCCCCCCCCCCAAAAAAAAAACCCAAACCCCAAAAAAACCCCAACAAACAAACAAACAAACAAACAAAACCCAAAAAATCCAAAACCCAAAGAAACCCCCACCAGTCTTACATTTTTGAGGCAATGTACTCCATTGCTTAAGACCAGCAGATAAAGTAATTTCTTGCCTGCAGAGCAGATCTGTGAATGCCTGCTTGGGAACGTACAACATGTGCCAATAACTCCTGATTTCCAGTATTTCCAGTCTTCCTGTGCATTGAGCCTCTTGAGAGGGAGGGAGGGAGGGAAGGTGGGGAGAGGAACTCACAGCTAGGTAGAAGCACTGCCCGCCTGGGTTGGGCGGGCTGGGCTTTCAGCCCGATGTGGGTCCTTCACTGCACTTCCAGTCTCCTAGTGTCTGACAGCTGCTGCTCCAGTGGTGGTGACGATGTTGGGCAGCAATGGCACACTTATAAAACTCATCGTTGGAAAGTTCTTACCTAAGCAAATGGCTTTCCTTTCTACATCAGCTTGACAGACATGTGCTACTGGACCGTCCCCTCAACTGTTACTAGGCCAAAAAAACCAATGTCCCTCTAAGGATGCCTTTGACAGAAAGTCATCAGCATCTATCCTGCATCAGCTAATTCTGGATGAAGTGCTTACATGGAGTTAACACCCTCCTGCAAAACCAGTCAGGGATGTGTCCTGTCCACAAAAGAACCCTTTTAAGCATAACTTGCTGTCATCTCTTTGACAGAAGAAATATCTTTAGGAGGACAGATACAGTTTCTAGTTACTTCTGTGGGCTGCCAGTGGTAGGCAATATTTTAACAGTGAAAGAAAACTTCATCATTAGATTTATTCTATAGAATTCAATTTTGATGTTTAAAAACAAAGCGTAAAATGTGATTGCAAAGAAGCCTTTCAAATGTGAACATTCTACACTGGGTAAAAGGGAATTTGCGTTAGTCCTCAGGTGGCTTGAAGAAGTGCTTTTGTAGTTCGGTATAGGCTACTTCTGGTGTTCCTTCTGTTGTTCATTATAGGCACAAAAGCCCTGAAGAATGCTAATGCATTGTTGATGAACAAACATCAAGTGTAGTACAGAAAACGTGGAAACTTGATTGAAAGCAATCAGATGTTTGAATAAGATTGTGGAAAGCCCAGGATCCTTAAAATGAAAGAATTGCACGTGGGTTTGTTTTTTTGTAACAGCACTCTCTAGCAAAAGCTGGCTGCCAAATGGCTTTGTTGAGGCTTAATTCCAAACAACTGAAAGTGTAGCAAGTGTTGAGAAGCGCGGGAGTTAAATATATTTTCATATGAAAGGAATAGATCAGTCTTTCATTTGTCTGTGTTCTTTTTGGAGGGAGGCATGTGTGTTCTGGAGGAAGGAATGTATTTGCTGGGTTTTTCTCAGATGTTTTGTTCGAGACTATATTAAGACACTAGTTAGTTGTAAAAAGGAAGACAATGGAAATCCATCAGGGTTCTTTGCTCTTGAAGACTGTCTTGGAAATATTTGTGATGTTTTGTCTGGCAATGAAAGTTTAAAAGAATACACAGTGTATTTTTGGGAAGATACCTTGACTACAGACATGTTCTGTAGTAACAGAACTGCCACTATTGTGACACAGCAATATTGAAGTGTTTTTTTTTTTTATTTAGATAATTAAGGAGTTGAGTTCAGTAGATGTGCATGATACAGGTAGCTTAAAGCTTAGAAATTCTTAAACATGACTGTAAAAATAAAAACAGTTATCAAAGTAAATGTAAACCAAAAGAATATAAAACCAATCGGATAGTATTCCTAAAGTTTGATTTATTTTTTTAATCAGCACTTTCAGCTGCCAAATTAACAGATGTTTCTTTTGATTATATATGAGGTGGATAAAGTATGATGTTCGTGACAGATAAGTGAGAAGGAGCAACAACTGTTGAAGAGCTAACTTGCAAAAGAAGCAGATAAACCTGTGAACTGGCAAAAAAAAAAAAAAAAAAAGGATAAAACTGAGTTGGATAATTAACTGAGTGAAAAGTCATGCTGTGTGTGATCTAATTAAAAAAAACTAAACCACTGCAGTTAAATGTATAATCATTATAGCTGTTTGTTAAATGATTGAAAGGGAGATTCAAAAGTAGCATTAAGAATTTGAACATTGAACATATTGATTGGTGCTTGTGAAAGCCAGTGGCTGCCTTCCTCTGTGGAGATAAAAGCTCTCCAGTGAGAAAAAATAACTAAAGCCCCTTACAAATAGGTGATTTGACAGAGGATTTAAAATAGTTCATGAACTTTTAAAAGAGGGAAATAAAAGCTTGTATGTTAGTAGATTTGCAAAGTATTTTCTATTGGTTTAAATAATTTTTTTTATTTTTGCTTCAGTTATTTTATCCTTGGAAATGGCTTTCTGTAAAAGTATAAACAGATCTTCTAAATTACTTTTGCTTTAGTTATAAAGCCTGTGACCCGTGACCCCAGATGAGGTTCTTCTCTATCAGACTACACTTTTATATTTAGTCAAACTGCAATTTTTAGGAGGAACAAAAAAACCCCAACCACCAAACCCCACAAAACTTCTTATGTGATAATGTAATGCACTGTAATGCACATGGAAAAATTATCATTGACTTCCTAATAGAGTTACTTCCCAGCAATTTGGGAAATCACTCAGCCTGTAGCCATTGCTGAAAATGTTTATTTTGGAAATTTTCAACTGTGCTAATTAGTGCAGATTATTTGTATTTAGAATGGCATCTATTAAAAAACAGAAACAATAAAAAAACCCAGCAGCTTTGCAGTTGAGTCGCAATGCTGGTTGTGTGCCTGTCAAGACAAGGGGGAAGTGTTTAAAGTCGTGTGACTTAACTCAGGTGCGTGTTTATGCTTTTGAGAATATTTTCATGTGAAGTGGCGGCTTTCTTGAGTTTATCTGCTTTAACCTGGTTCTCTGTACTTAAGTACAATGTTGATTTTTCTGGACTAAGAAGTTTGAAGGCAATAGAGGTCCATCCGAGAAGCAAGTGTGTGAAACACTTCAGAAAAGGCAGTTTGGTGCACTTCAACTGTGTAAATCAAAGTGGTTTGTTGTTGTAGCTATGACACAATGCTGTCACTTCATTTTCTATTGTCTATCAGGATAAAGAAATATTTCCTGCAGACTTCGTTTTTAAGAAGTCTTCAGTGGTGGGTGTGGACGACCAGTGTGGCTTCATTGGTCAAGCTATGGCTGGTAAAAAAGAAATAAAGGCTGCCCTGTCTTAGTCAGTTATTTTGTTCTTGGTAATAGATTGTCTCTTCAATTTCCTCTGTTAATTCTTTGTGTTTCTGATGTTTGTCTTTTGTCTCATGGTTATATTATACAGTGCCAAATGGAAATGGAGCACGTTTTTGGATGGGATGGTGTGCTGTTTTGCTCTCAGCTGTTTTAGGCCAGCTGCCTCCCTCTCATTCCTTTTAGAAAGTGTAATACAGTGAGTGCTGAGGAAATGGCACTCTTCTTTTGAGGACCCCGCTGTGTAGGTACTTCTTAAATTGCAGTTCTTCAAATGAACAACACGCTGCTAACATGTACGTAGCCTACTTAGATTTAAGATTAGGTTTTAATACTATGCTGTCATCATCATTAAAAGATGTGGGCTGTTCTTGCTTGAAGTTGGAACTAATTGTTGCTAAAGACTTGAGACATGTAATTTAAAAAAATGAAGGTGCTACAGATTAATTAAGTGATCTGCATCTGTTAGTGTCACTAGGGATGTGGTTTTCAGATAGGAATGCTCGTGCAGTTCATAGCGGCGTACTGGAATCCAATTAGTGAGTTTCTTTAGAAGAAGCAGGAGTGGTAAAAACTGAAGTAAAGTCCAGAGATTCTCAGTGTTGACTGTAGAAATGGCACAAGGCTTCTATTGCAGCTAATTTCTAGTAACCTATTTTATTTTCCTGTCTAAACATTATTTGAACTTATCCAATAAGAGTCTATGCCTATGAAAAGGATTTTGTATTTCTCAAGGAGCAAGATCTGAAGCTACAGTAGAACGAACTGGGCCTGGATGACAAAGTCCTCATCCGGTTCCTCTATAGGATGAAGAAGAGGGGAAAAGAAACTCTCTGTCCCTTTTATTACTGGAAATTTATTCTTGTGGCAGGAAGAGGCATGAAAGGGGCAGAGTGTAGTAGCAGCAGATGAAGTTGACGAACAGATCTGATGTAGGTTTACCATCTGCAGGTGTATCCAATGCTCTCTTACCTTGGGGGAAGGCAGACTGATGCCGAAAGGCACATTTTGGTCTTGAAGAAAGGGTGAGGGAGGAGATGGCTAGAATTAGGAAAGGAAGTCTTATTTATAGAGGGGAAGATGCTGCAGTTCATTTCAGCAGGAGGAAAGTAATGGATTCAACAGAATACAATACAATACATTTACTGTGGCTTGACTTCATTTTAATCACTTTCAATTATATTTCATTGGATTTATGCTGTCACCAAAGGGATAGATACATGCTCTTAAAAAAGGGAACTAAATGAAATGAGATATTCTAATGATGTATATATTTGCAGGTGGAAATTAGAAGAGTTTGACGGAATTGTTTTGTACACAAATAAACTGTGGATTTCTTCCATAATTTTGAGCATTTTTGCCTCTTTGTTGTTCTTCATGCTGCAAATTTGGTAGTGCTATGAGTAACTTAAATCAAATGTCTTAAACTGTGTCTTTTGTTTTTTTTTTTTTTTTTTAATTCCAGCCCTGACGATATTGGAACCTGTTGGTATATCCTGCTGTCCGGTTCAGTCTTCATTAAAGAATCTATGTTTCTTCCAAGGAGCAGGTATGTCAGCTATGAATGTACAGCATTCTGTATTTTAAACATAAATCATGAGATGCAGAGAATTTTTAGAATTAAAAGGCAATTGTCTTATGCTAAATGAAACACAGAAGTACACACATAAGCACACTTTTCCTGCCTTTACTAGCTATGGTAAATGTTTTCTGCCCATAGCTAAAATTCAAAACCCATCATTTTGGACAGTGTACAAATATCCACAGTGTCATGCAAGTGCGGTCAATTTAAAAATAAAACCACCAAAAATCTGACAAATGAGTGAAGTACCAAGTAGTCTTTTCCTGTGAGTAATCAAACTTTAAATCGTAGGATGCACTAGAGCTTATGAGGTTGTCCTGAGGCTTTACTTACCTTTCACAAGTCTTCAGTGCACGTTTTAGCATATGCTTAGATCACGTTACTGCCAGTTTTGCTACTTCTGTTTAAGGCTGTGCTTCATGTAAATGGATTTGCAATGAAGAGCGGTATTTTACATGGAAAAAGGTAAGTTTGAGTGTGAGACACTCAAAATTTATAATGCTACAGTAAAAAATTTAATTATTTTGAGCAATGGAAAACCATGTAAATGACTGCAGGGATTTTAAACTAGGGTGGCTGAGCTCGATCATTTTAGTGGAAGCAGAGCGGAATCACTTTAAAACACCGGTTATATGCATATTCATTCAGACTACTATAAAAGGCTCCTTTGAAGTAAATACCATGTAATAAAATTTGTGAAAGGCGGCATGAAAGAGTGACCTGTCTCTGTATGGTATGATGAGAACAAAAGCACTCGAAACTTCCTTGCAGTTTTAAACAGTGGGAAACTACTTCAGAGCTAGTGTTGGTTGGTATATGAACAATTAGGTGTTCAAATCTGCTTTCCAGTGGGAGAGCAATGCTGGTCTTGGGACTTCCATTTGATGATGGTGGCGTGTTCTTGGTGTAAGCAAGCGTCTTGCATCTGTAAGAGGACAGGTGTCCTGGTTCCGGCAAGGATGGAGTTAATTTCCAAGGAGCCGGCAGGGGAGGCACGTATTCCATACCACGTGACCCATGCCCGCTATAAAAGGAGCTAGCCGGGGCGGGGGAGTCAGTCGCCACTCGGGGGCGGGTCGCGGCGGTGCGGGTCCGGTCGGTGCGCTTCGCGGCGGTACTGTAATCGCGTTCTTGTATTCCTTTACCGGTGTTATTGTTTTTCTTTCTTTCTTTTCTTTCTTTTTCCCTTTGTCTGTTCTGCTAAATTATAATGTTTCAACCCACGAGTTTTGCCCTTTTCTGCTGATTTTTCCCACGGCTGTGGGAGTCGTGCGAGCGGCTGCGTGGTTCTCTGTTGCTGGCTGAGGCCAAACCACGACAGTCCTTTTTGGCGCCCAACGTGGGGCTCGAAGGGTTGTAATAACAACAGATCTGACCAGAGCTTGTTAAAACGGATTTCTTATATGTATTTCTCCTATTAGTTAAATAGTAGCCGGTTACAATGTTGCTTCGTTTGTTTACATGGCTGTGTTATGTAAATTCTTATATGCTGTATGTACTCCCTGTGATGCTGTTTGTTATCTCAGGGAGAGGGATCAGGACTATAATTTTGCTGTCCTGTGCAATATCAGCTTATGATATGGTAACATCACTATTCAAGTGGCTTTGTTGGGGTTTCTATGTAGTATTGCTGTCCTGTCCATACCTTGGTTCCCGTCTCTCAGAAGTTATCAATAATCACACCCAATCTATGGGAGAAACAGGGGGAGATACTTTCCCCAGCTCTTTTACCTCCTTTTTCTCCTTTGGGCCAGGTGTAACACCTCTTGAGAATTTTGAATATCCTTGGGATGCTCAAACCAGCGTGTTCCTATTGCTATGTCTCCTGAATGTTTTTCAAGTCTTTTTTAGGGTAAAAAAGCTGTTTAAGACTACCACTCAGAAATCTGTCCCAAGGCCAGATAGTCAGGGGTGGCATGGGATGTGGGAGAACATGGGCAGATATCTAGAGAACTTCTCACCTCCAATGGTTTGGGACTTCACCCTTGAACAACTACAGGACCCTGATAAAGTAATAGAATATTTCAAAGGAAAATGCTGTGGCTATTCCAGAGAGGCACAACTTATGGCACTGTGTTGGGCCCTGGCCAGTATCTACCAAACACTGCTCAGTACTATGCAGGACCCTCAGGGGAAAGCCAGACCAGCAGACAAGGAGGCTACTCCAACCCCGGTGGCAGACAAGGAGCCTACTCCAACTCCAGTGGCAGGCACTATGCCTACTCCAACTCCGGTGGCAGACAATGAGGCTACTCTAACTCCAGTGGCAGGCACTGTGGCTACTCAAACCCTGGTGACAGGCAATGCAGCCACTCAAACCCCAGTGGCAGGCACTGCAGCTGAACCGGACAACCAACCTGTGCCAGTATCAGTTGCTCCTATACAGAAGAAGAAATTGAACAGTTATCCACCTTGCCTGGTCTCTCAGAGGACCCCTCTGTGGTAGGGTTGTTGAGGGTCAAAGAACAACAGGTGCCGATTGCTACCACAACGGTGCATCGACGGCAATATCGTACTAACCGAGACTCTGTGATTCCCATCCATAAGTTGATTCGTCAACTAGAGACTCAAGGAGTGATTAGCAAGACTCGCTCACCCTTTAATAGTCCCATATGGCCAGTGCGAAAATCTAATGGAGAGTGGAGGCTAACAGTGGATTATCGTGGCCTGAATGAAGTCACACCACCGCTGAGCGCTGCTGTGCCAGACATGCTAGAGCTTCAATACGAACTGGAGTCGAAGGCAGCCAAGTGGTATGCAACGATTGATATCGCCAATGCATTCTTCTCAATCCCTTTGGCGGCAGAGTGCAGGCCACAGTTTGCTTTCACTTGGAAGGGCATCCAGTACACCTGGAATCGACTGCCCCAGGGGTGGAAACACAGCCCCACCATTTGTCATGGACTAATCCAGACCACACTGGAACAGGGTGAAGCTCCAGAACATTTGCAGTACATTGATGACATCATTGTATGGGGCGACACAGCAGAAGAAGTTTTTGAGAAAGGGAATAAAATAGTTCAAATCCTTCTGAAAGCTGGCTTTGCCATAAAACGGAGTAAGGTTAAGGGACCTGCACAGGAGATCCAATTTTTAGGAATAAAGTGGCAAGATGGACGCCGTCAGATCCCAATGGATGTGATCAACAAAATAGCAGCTATGTCCCCACCGACTAGTAAAAAGGAAACACAAGCTTTCTTAGGTGTTGTGGGTTTTTGGAGGATGCATATTCCAAATTACAGTCTGATTGTGAGCCCTCTATATCAAGTGACGCGGAAAAAGAATGATTTTAAGTGGGGTCCTGAGCAACGACAAGCTTTCGAACAAATTAAGCAGGAAATAGTTCATGCAGTAGCGCTGGGGCCAGTCAGGGCAGGACAAGACGTTAAAAATGTGCTCTACACTGCAGCCGGGGAGAATGGCCCTACCTGGAGCCTCTGGCAAAAAGCACCAGGGGAGACTCGAGGTCGACCCCTGGGGTTCTGGAGTCGGGGATACAGAGGATCCGAAGCCCGCTATACCCCAACAGAAAAGGAGATATTGGCAGCATACGAGGGGGTTCGAGCTGCTTCGGAGGTGGTTGGCACTGAAGCACAGCTCCTCTTAGCACCTCGACTGCCAGTGCTGGGCTGGATGTTCAAAGAAAGGGTCCCTGCCACACATCATGCAACTGATGCTACGTGGAGTAAGTGGATTGCACTGATCACCCAGCGAACTCGAATGGGAAACCCCAGTCGTCCAGGCATACTGGAAGTGATCATGGACTGGCCAGAAGGCAAAGATTTCGGAATATCACCAGAGGAAGAGGTGACGCGTGCAGAAGAGGCCCCACCGTATAATGAACTGCCAGAAAATGAGAAGAAACATGCCCTGTTCACTGATGGGTCCTGCCGAATTGTGGGAAAGTATCGAAAGTGGAAGGCTGCTGTGTGGAATCCGACACGACGAGTTGCAGAAGCCACCGAAGGACAAGGTGAGTCGAGTCAGTTTGCAGAGGTAAAAGCCATCCAGCTGGCTTTGGACATTGCTGAGCGAGAGAAATGGCCGGTACTTTACCTCTATACTGATTCATGGATGGTGGCAAATGCTCTGTGGGGGTGGTTACAGCAGTGGAAGCAGAACAACTGGCAGCGCAGAGGTAAGCCCATCTGGGCTGCTGAACTGTGGCAAGATATAGCTGCCCGGATTGAGAATCTGGTTGTGAAAGTACGTCATGTAGATGCCCACATCCCCAAGAATCGGGCCACTGAGGAACATCAAAACAACCAGCAGGTAGATCAGGCTGCTAAAATTGAAGTGGCTGAGGTGGATCTGGACTGGCAACGTAAGGGTGAACTATTCATAGCTCGGTGGGCCCACGATGCCTCAGGCCATCAAGGAAGAGATGCAACATATAGATGGGCTCGTGACCGAGGGGTGGACTTGACCATGGACACTATTGCACAGGTTATCCACGAATGTGAAACGTGTGCTGCCATTAAGCAAGCCAAGCGGTTAAAGCCTCTTTGGTACGGAGGACGATGGCTAAAATATAAATATGGGGAGGCCTGGCAGATTGATTATATCACACTCCCACAAACTCGCCAAGGCAAGCGCCACGTGCTCACAATGGTGGAAGCAACCACTGGATGGCTGGAAACATACCCTGTGCCCCATGCCACCGCCCGTAACACTATCCTGGGCCTTGAAAAGCAAATCCTATGGCGACATGGCACCCCAGAAAGAATTGAGTCGGACAACGGGACTCACTTCCGAAACAGCCTCATAGACACCTGGGCCAAAGAGCATGGCATTGAGTGGGTATATCACATTCCTTATCACGCACCAGCCTCGGGTAAGATAGAACGATATAATGGACTGCTAAAGACTACCCTGAGAGCCATGGGGGGTGGGACCTTCAAACATTGGGATACTCATTTAGCAAAAGCCACCTGGTTAGTTAACACTAGGGGATCTGCCAATCGAGCTGGCCCTGCCCAATCAAAACTTCCACGTACAGTAGAAGGGGATAAAGTCCATGTAGTGCATATGAAGAATATGTTAGGAAAGACAGTCTGGGTTAGCCCTGCCTCAGGCAAAGGCAAACCCATCCGTGGGATTGCTTTTGCACAAGGACCCGGGTGCACTTGGTGGGTGATGCGAGAGGATGGGGAGGTCCGATGTGTACCTTATGGGGATTTGATTTTGGGTGAGAATAGCCAGTGAATAATTTTATGATGTAATAAAAACTGATCTCAGTATCTGGCGCCTAGCAATTTTCCTTGAGATCGACATCTTCAACCTGTGGACCGTGGGCATGGACTGTATTGCATTCCCCAGTCACGAGCTTCAAATACAGCACCCACCAGTTCAGCACTACACATCATCTTATGTGCCCTGAGAGACTGTTCTCACTGCTGGAGCCTATCGTCATGGACTACGTGAGCTTAATGGACATTTTTAAGGGATGGCTCATAGACTATGGGAACTGAAAGATCTGGGCATGACATAGATGGTATGGAATAAGGGGTGGATAATGTCCTGGTTCCGGCAAGGATGGAGTTAATTTCCAAGGAGCCGGCAGGGGAGGCACGTATTCCATACCACGTGACCCATGCCCGCTATAAAAGGAGCTAGCCGGGGCGGGGGAGTCAGTCGCCACTCGGGGGCGGGTCGCGGCGGTGCGGGTCCGGTCGGTGCGCTTCGCGGCGGTACTGTAATCGCGTTCTTGTATTCCTTTACCGGTGTTATTGTTTTTCTTTCTTTCTTTTCTTTCTTTTTCCCTTTGTCTGTTCTGCTAAATTATAATGTTTCAACCCACGAGTTTTGCCCTTTTCTGCTGATTTTTCCCACGGCTGTGGGAGTCGTGCGAGCGGCTGCGTGGTTCTCTGTTGCTGGCTGAGGCCAAACCACGACAACAGGCACTGCTGATAAAATGGTATATTTGATGTGCCACCAAACAGTATATGCTAAAGGTGCAAAACTGGTTACTGTAAAAAGTAACACAACAACAGATTACAGGATCCCTGCTGCTGGCAGATGGAAGAAAATTGTCCCATATGTCATTGATGAACAAGCAATGCCAGAAAAAAAAGCTGTCAGAAAGTGCTACCTTTAGATGCTGGGAGAAGGGATATACAATATCTGTGATATCTGAATTAATGTAGGGTGGTTGTATATGGTCTGTGGCAAGAAGGGACATGGTTTAGAAGTGGTGGTGTTTTTATCAGGGTAGGCTAATGGTTGGACTTGATGATCGTAAAGGTCCCTTCCAACCTCACTGATTCTATGATTCTATGATTCTAAGAAACTTCTGTTCCTTTCAATTACAGCAATCATAGAGCTCTCTAGGTTGTAAGGGACCTTTACGATCATGGAGTCCAACCATCAGCCTAACACTGCTAATACCACCACTAAACCATGTCCCTCAGCACCATGTCTACTTGTCATTTAAATACCTCCAGGGATGGCACTCCACCACTTCCCTGGGCAGCCTGTTCCAATGTTTGACAAGCCTTTTGGTGAAGAAATTTTTCCTAATATCTTAGATTGGGTATTATTTTTCCGAATATCTTAGACTGGACTTTAGGAAAAATTTCCTCAAGCCTGTAGCGCTGCACAGGGTTGTCTTGACCCAAATGCAGGACTGGCGCTTGGCCTTGTTGAACCTCACACACCATTGGCCTCAGTCCATCGATCCAGCCTGTCCAGATCCCTCTATAGAACCAAATCCTTCTGTAGAGCCAATGCTTGTGCTTGAGGCATTTTTTGACACTTGATGAGAGGTGAGATATAATAAGATAAACAATGAACTTGAGTTTCTTCCTGAAAGAATGAACAAAAAAAGGTCCTGTGAATCTAAGCAGAGTGTTTAAGGGCTGTTCACTTGGAGAAAGTCAGAAATGACATCTGGGACAGTGTCTGAGACCTTGGTGAATTGCAAGTGTGGAATTTGGCATTAGAAAAAGTTTCATAGTTGTGGACGGAGTCAAGCAGCTGCCAAAGCTGGTGTCTTGGGAAGCAAATGCAAGAGAGACGATTTGCTAATTAACAAAGATAACATAAGTCCATGAAAGCAAAATTAAGAAACTTTAATTTAATGATATAAGATAGAAAGTATTTCTGGAGAGCAAAACCAGAGTCATTCAAATGAGAGGTTTTGTGCTCAGAAACTGTAGTTATTAAAGGGTAGGTGAGAGCCTTATTTAAATTTAGGACAAGGCTAATCAGGCTTTTCACTTTGTAAATGAGTAAGCTGCAGTGTCTGGGCCTTGGGCTCATCCATGAATAGGAAACTTGGGAAAAGTGAGAGGTCGCCTAGCTTAAATTTCTGATTTGGAATACTGGTGGGTAATAAGCAATTTATTTATTAAAGCAAAAGCTTGAGAAGAAAACGAAGTTGTTCAGCTTTACTTACGCTGCCAGTGAATTGCTCACAAGGAAATAGTAAACTGCTCAGATGTACAGACTGAGTAGAAGAAACTGATTAGCAGCAATACTAAAGTAAATTTTTTACAGTGCTCTAGAGAAAAGGAAGCGAGACCTCCTGAAAAGACTGCTGTCCAGAAAGAACTGATAAGGTGGTATTTTGAAATCTGGAGAGTAGTGTCCAAAGTGGGCAAAAGGCAGTTACTGCATAACTGTTTGCTTAAACTGAATATTTACACATAGAAGGAGTAATGATTTCAAAAGTCTTTTTGATCATTGCATAATTTGGGAGTCTTGATGTCTTATTGCCATTAAGATGAATTTGCTACACTTTAGCAAATGGAGCATACCCTGATGCATCATTGATGTCAGGTAGTAGGAAGAGACCTAAACATTGCCAGGTCAAGGTCATCGAATTTTGATCTTTTTTGGCCAGTACATTGTCATTTGAGTAAACTTATAAATTTGTAAATTCATATTTAGACTATTTTAGTGTTTTTTTTTTTCCCAGTTTAATCCATTTTTTCTCTGCCTATCTAAAAGGCCACTAGGAAGTAATCTTACAACATGTGAAGCTTGTGAGTAAGCGAGCAGGATGGAGTTGAGAAGTCTGTGTAGGAGCAGAAAGCAAGAAGCGTGATCCTCTCTCCAAATCTGAGTGACTCAGAAAATTCTCGTTTCCCTACCTTTCCCTAGAGCTTAGGGTAGTCTGTCCCTCCTGTCCCCCAAATATCTAGCCATCCTCATTTTTTTTCCTACCTTAAAATTATTCTCTTTTTTTTTTTTTTTTTTTTTTTGACAGCCTGCCCCATGCACCTGCAGTCAGTCCTTTTGCACAGGTTCTCTGGGCTACATCCAGACTGGGGGCTTCCCCTTGCCCATCCTCCCGGCTTTGTTGAGCTCGGCTTCATTGCATGATGGCTGGACAGTAGCTGGCCAAATTTAAAATAAAATATATGTGTGTCCCCCGCCCCAAATTTCAAGAGCGTTTGCTATTCTTTGTTGGATTTAAACTCTTGTTTAAGTGTATGTCTGTACAAGCCAGGGTAAAAGTAGTATATCGGGTAATTCAGATAGTCCTAGTGAATAAATCTGTTTGCAGTCTTGGAGGGTGTTTTCTCAGTTCTGTGCTGAATTCTGTCCTAACTCTTAACTTTGTGGCTCTTGGCATGTGAGCCCATAAGGAACAGGATGGAGTGCCATCGTTGGATTTATAGCTGAAACTGGAAAGTCCCTTAGTGCATTTGGCTCCATATGCTCAGCATAGTATTTGCATTTGGGGCCTGTGTTAGCTAATTCAGTTCCAGTAGTTTCAGATACAGCATCCTCAGGCTGGTTGGTGGATAACATTGGAAATGCTCTTTTGTTGTGTATTTTATGTCAGGTAAACTTTTTTTTCCTTCCAAATAATTGTTTCCACATGTTTGAGTGCCAGTGTTAGATACCATTTACAATTCTTTGGGGAAAGGGAGTGATGAGTAGGTTTGGCAGACAGATAATATATCATTGGGGAAGAAGAATGTCTTAAGAAATAATAAAAAACCCCAACCCCAATGTATCTAAAAACATACAAAATGACCACCCCACTGCTTTTCCACTCAAACCATAAATAAATAATAGCATATGAGTTAAAAAATAAGCAGCTTTATGATGTATTATATATGGTCAAATAGCTGTTAGTCGAAATGAGTGGCACAGCTGCCAATTTTGCCGAAGTTATATAACGTACTGGGTGATTTGTAAAACTACTTGTAACTAGCTACTTGACAAGTCTTTAATTCAAAATAAAAAAAAAATGTTCAAGATGGAATATTGGAATGCGTGAAGTCCTAAATCGAGTAACTTGCTTTGCAAACTTTAACATCTAAACTACGTCTGTTTTGTGAAAATAGCGTAAGTATCATTTTATTTCCCTGTTGTTTAGCTTGTATTCATTCAAATGCCAATCCATCAGCCAGCCAATAGTGTTCATAAGATAAGGCTGTTTTTTATTCAGTTAACTTGTTATTTTGGGAAAATTGACAATTAAAAGTTTTAAAGAATTTTGACCTGAACAATTAAAGCTGCCATATTTTCAGTGACACAAAATGAAGCTTAATCTCGTTCTCTTATTTAATTTCTGTAAATTGCAAGAGTGAAATTTATTCTGACAGCTTAATGTGAGGAAGGTTGTTTGTTTTTTTTTCCCACATTTTACAGTTTTCATACTTACTCCTTTTCTTTAACATATCAGGCACATACTATGGTCAAACTAAACATTCCTTAATTCCCCCCATCACCATGACCACCAAACTAGCACAAATTAATACTTGGTCTCCTCACCATTTCCCCTGAGCATCTGCACCCTGAAGCAGTTCACATGGTAGAATGAGGTTTATGTATGAAGTCCAGAAAATAAATGAGCAGAAAATACAGTTCCCTGAAGGTTGTCCTGGCTCTCCTGTGTTTTCGCATGGTCACTGACAGCAGTAACATGACAGTCCCTCAAAATATCTTTTGGAATGTCCTCCAGCATCCCTAGGTCTGCTCCGTGCTCTCATCGCATTTGCTCAGCTGCTCGGACTTCCCGTGTGGTTTTTGTTCCAGGACTTTGCTTCTAGTGTAAATTTTACTGTGGTCTTTCATCTTATTTGCCTTGGAGCTACACTACAAAAATGTCTCCTGGATCTCCCCCAGCTAACCTCATGCTTGCCTGTGGCCTCCACAACCAGAGTATGGAACTAACTCTTAGCAGCAACAAAACAGAGAATTGCTGGGTAGTTTTTCTCAGACCATTAGGCTCTGGTGCTTGTTTTTCTCTGCTTTTCTCCTAGAATTCTTCCGAGACCGTCTGGGTGGTGTGTGCTGTGCTGCTCAGGCATGCTGCGATGCCAACTTGGCACGTGAAGATCTGGCTTTGCTTTTGTCTTTAACTACTGACTCACCTACACTCTTTCCTTGCTGTAGCCTCTTCTTTTCCTTCCTTACTGCCACACCCAGCCAGTTCCCCCCTCACCACTTCATATGGCGATGGAGAGATGCTCTCCCTTTGCCGAGTTCACAAATTTTACATACAAGAGCAATTATTTAAGCTTTTTCCTCCAGTTAAAAGATTAAGTTTTGAAGTTGAGAGAACATTCCTTTTTTTCTCTCTTCAAAATTAAAAGGTGTGTGTATCTATTTAAATATTGATTTATTTAGTCCTCTGGTCTTTCCCATACTGAAACAACTTTAAAAATTGAACGGTATATCAAATTCTACTGGAGAGCCATTGAAGAAATTATGGACTTGTTTTGAATGTGTTTGAAGCAATAACAAAACCCAACTTATGCAAAAAAGATTTGTCCTTGTCTATGTGTGTTCTGATTAGCTTAAGAAAGTAACCTCTCAAAAGAAAATTTGTTTGGGGTTTTGGCTGGCATTTTTTATTTTGACAAATAATGCATGTGAGTACAATAGTGCTGGAGCAGAGCTCTTGGCTATGTACATGCATTTATACAGCTTTATATATCCTGAAAAATACTCCCTAATTTTCGTTATGCCTGGGACGTGCTGTTTGGTGTGCTCTACATATATCTAACTGATGATACGTTTATATTTTAAGTAGAGAACTGTCTTTGAGCAATCTTTGGGGTGAATGAAATTATATTGATAGCTTTAATCAAAACAATAAAATCTACCTCTCTCTATGACTCTAATGTATTTGCAACTTAAGGTTTATTAATAATTGCTATCGCTGACTGAAACCTATGACATAACAGAACGAAACTGTAACTGAACGAGAGTGACCAATACACGCAAATATTTAAACCAAGATAAATTTTGAATTTGACTCAAAAGGGATTTTTGTTTTGCCCTGAGCAGTAAAGTGTGAGTTTTAGAACAATGGATTTGAGAGTAGCTCAGGGTTGTACTTTTGGGAGCTGCTGGTTTAGTCATTTAAGCTGCAGAGGGAGCTGATCAAGAGCTGTGCTGAGCTTACTGAGCTTTGCCCTGTTCGAGTTTTGCTTATGGCTGAGGGTTTACAGCATCATGATGGAAACATGAAGACCATACATTGGATCTTTGTAAAGAAAAATAGCTCCTCAGGTTATGGTTTCAAGTCTATTTAAGAAATTACTTGAAAATGTATGCTTTGGATTTAGTTTGCCCTGTTTAATATTAACCTTTATTTTTTTTGCTGGTAGTTGCTTCTGCTGGATTTTCCCATGACATGTTTGTTGCTTCATTATTTCTGTATCCTGCTAGTGCTGTTGTGAAGCCATGCTCACCACTATCTCTAAAGGCTGGTGGGAAGGTGTAGAGCATGGTACTGCTGTGGGCTGAGCCCCAGTGCCGTCTTGTCTGCTGTCTGCTTTGAAAGCCTTGCTTCAGCATTTCAGTCCGTCAGCTGCAACTGAAGCATGAAGGACAGTGGTCGTAATGGTTTAATCTAGGAAAGACTGAGATCATAAGATGAAGAAGGAAGTTGGAAGAAGCAGTGGAGGTGTCAGCCCGTTTATGACTGCGCGTATGTCTACTGTGAATTACTCACAATGGATTTTAAATAGACATTGAGAAAGCAATGCTAATTGCTTGGTGCCATCTGCATCTACCTTAAAAGACTGTGTATGTCCTTTGGGGTGGAGATGTTTACTGTTACCAGCAAGCACAAAATCAGACTCTCAGTGCATGTGACTGTCATTACTTTTTAAGACTCGACCTCCTCGAGAAAATAAAAGCTTGCTTACAAGAGGGAACATTTTAGTGGCAGTGCCCGATCTGGCACTTGAATCTGTTCATCTCCTGTTGGTTTCATGGCCAGTGTTATCAGTGAAGCCCAGAGCTTTGGTGGCATTGCCTTCTTCCTCACAAGGTGCCGGAAGAGCTGGTGCTGCCATGGGTCTGTCCCTGAACTCAGCTCCCTGAGGGCCAGCTAGCAGGGAGGGCGTGCGGGGGGGGGTTCAAGCTCCCTGAATTCAGCGTCCTCGCGTAGACACAGTCACAGTCGGCTCCAGGTGTAGCTGAATTAGCTGAGCCATAAATTAACGGGGCCTTGTCTTGTCATAGCACCTGCTGTTACAGCAAAGCTTGTGATGCAGAGCACGTGCTACTTGAACCAGTAATGTCATCTGAAACTGTCCTTGCTGTTTGCTGAAATTGGTGTACAGTTTTTTAAATATGAATACTTAAAATGTTTTTTACAGCTAAATGAGTTTGGCTTTATGTACATTTTGCTTCATTCCCCGTCTCCTGTTCTGCTAAATAATTTAAGAGTTCATTGAGGTTTGAAATTGGTCATCTTCCAAGTGTGCTGCCAGTATCTGAGGTGTTGGGAAATAGAAGAGGACACAGTTCCTAAATGATGAGACTGGGTGGTGTCTGGCGTTGTTCCTGTCAAAACAATTATTTCAACGCTCCTGGAATCTTGTTCTTGCACAGCTGATAAAATGCTAAGGGACTTAATCTATTATGCTGGCATCTTTTGAAAATAAAAATAGAAATCCAGCGTAGTGGGGCTAGTGCTACCAGGCTTTCTTCCAAGTTTGTAATGAGGAGATGAGAAGGTAACAAAGAAGCAGAAAGTGTCAAATGACCTGAATAACTTTTAAGTGAGCCTGAATATTTCTGATTCCTCTTAAGGCGGGGAGGTTTTCAGGGGTGGAAATGCACTATCCTAGGAGAGAAGCCAAGAAGCCCTCACAAGCTGACAAATGCAAGCCTTGTACTAGTTTCTAGTTTTAAATCTTAAAGCTACGGATTTCTGTCTTGTTCCATACAAAACACCTGACAATGGACTTGAGAGAGTCTGGATCACCTGCTGATGCTCAGGTTCATTGGTGGAATGTTCAGAACAATCTCATGCACTTTCTATAGAGAGACACCATTAATTGATGGTGTAGACCTTGTAGTTTCAAAAGTCCTTGTTCTGGTCCAGTTTTTCTTTGTTTCACACACGGTAATTGTAAGCTAAGTCAAGATGACATTTCCTGCCGCTGTTCCTGTAACAACAACAGTAACTATAAAAAAAAAAATCCAAACACTTGCTATATAGAATAAGTATAATCAAAGTTTTTCAGTATGATATGAGTATGGGATATAGCTAACGCTAAGGAAAACACAAAATCTGGGGCAACATGGGGAGTTGAACTCTTCTGTGTAAGCATGAATGTTTCTTTAGGAAAAAATTAAAATTAAGCAAGCAGAGAGGTTTAACAGACTAGATTTGTGGGGAATAATCTTTTAGCAGAAAGAAAGCAGAGGAAAGGAGAGAATCCTTGAAGGTAGCTCATAGAGGAAATATAATCTTTGACATCTGTAAATGATACCAACTCTAACATCCCATTTTTTTTAATGTTTGAAAGTGGGGTTAAAAGTATGGCTATTTAGTGTTTGAAAAATGTGCTGAAATCGTGGCCTTTTTGTTTTTGCTGGGAATGTTTTAGAATGCTTTCTAAGATGGATGGGAACAACATGCATTCCACTGAAAACTTGGTTTTCCTGAAGATGTTGACTTATTCTCATTGTTGAAAAAATTTGGTCCTTCTTAGTTGATACCTGGTTTCTAAAATGTGCTGCAACAAAAACTGGCCTTGAAACAGTATGTTTTTTATTGCTCGCTCTTCTCTTTATCTTCTTTTGTGTCTCATTGGTTAGAGAGACCTTTCTAATCCCGGCATTAGGGTTTCTAATGGAGCATGTCACAATTTGAAGTAATTGAGAACAAATCTAATCAGTCTTGGAAACACGTTTCATCTTTGCTTTTGCTTTTGTTGTTCTTCCATACATTATAATTATGTGATATTCATTTAATTTCAACAGTTCTCACTTATACTGGTATCTTCTTTGTAAAATTTCAGGCTTGATTTTAATATTAAAAAGCTGTTATCTGAAATGATAGTAAATTACTTGCATACAAATGGGGATGTGGAAAAAATTGAGAGCACTTTCTGAAGTTAGGGAGGGGAAAGTTCTCTATGTAATAAAGTACGTGGTTATTTTAAAGTTAAATGTGAGACCTGTTGTACCTGGATATTCACTACCGCTACCATAGCTAGTTAAAGATATCTGCCAGAAGAAAACGTTTGCTTTATCACAATTGATGTTGCAGCTGGTGAGATGACCTGTTCTGCAATCTGTTCCTGGTTTAAGGTTCCTTCTGATTCAATCTTCTAGTATTTAAGGGTTTGAGTTTTAGTGCAAACCTGCACAACATCAAAGAAACCTCAGTTACTTGAGGAAACGGCATTGTGAGATTCTTGCTGAGGGCAAAAGGAGGGCCGGGTTTGCTTTACATGCTCTCAGGGTCTCTGGGCAAGTTTTATGAATGAAATGAACGGAGAAGTTATCTGGTCATTGCTTACCCCAAAATAACAACAAAATGAAGTCTCTGCAAAAACAGCATAAAGAATACCAAAGAGGGAGAAGTTTACCTATGTGGAGAGAGGGAACAGAGCGCACTGCAGAGCAAGAAGGCGACGATGCTGGTCTAGGTATGATATGCTGGGGAAAAGACCATTTTCAGCAGGGCGGTGAAGTTTTCACAGCCTAGGGAACACCATTAACTAGACAGAGAGGTCCGTTTTAAATTGTGAAATTGGAGATGATTTATTACTGCTGAACAATGATGTTTAAAAGAAGAATATACAGATTGAAAGCTCACAATCACCAAAATTGGTGTACTTTACAGAAAAGTCAAGAGTTACCTTAGAGTCCATCCTGCGCTTAAAGTGCAAGACATACCAGACTGTTTTGGTATATGTATATATCTTACAAAATGTCCACGAAAACTCTTGAGGGAAGTCCAATACAAATGTGTTACAGGAGGCTGTCCCTGCGTTTGGGTTTGGGGTATATGTGGGGAAGAGCCTTTTCTTTGCCCCATGTGGAACTCAGGTGATCTAATCTTCTATAGCCTTATCTTTGGTGAAGGACAATGTTGCTAAGCTGAAGTAGTAACTGTTACTTACTTATGTATTTGCAGGACTGTAGAAAGGTGGAAGGAATCAAAAGTGTTGTTTTGGTTATTAGCCTGATTCTGCTACTATAATTCTTCTACAAATAGTGTTTTTAACAAAATGTTATTCCATACTGTAGAAGACTTTAAAAAGTCTGAGAGTTGTCTTTCAGGTGACGCTAAAATTTTGGAATGTTTCTGAAAAAAAAATCCAGGGTCACTAGACATATTATAACATCCTAAGTGACGGATAATGTATTTTCAAATTATAATCTAAATAGCTGAAGCAAAGTTGTCACTATTACTTCACTGTTTTAGTTTGTTTATTCATTTACATTTATAGGGCACTTAGTACAAAGATATCTTGAATACATCAGCACTGTACTAATAAGATTTATGGAAACTAGTTATTGAGGTCATGTGTTTAGCCCTCCATGTGAATGAATAAGTGGGGGTGGAAAATGACAATATGTATGGTCATATTTTACTACTAAAATCCTAGATGGCATGTCATGTTATTACATTTTTTTTTTTTAGTTTTTTAAAAAGAAGACGACTTCTAATACCTTAATTATGAAAGTCTATAGGGGGACTTAAAAAAGCTTACTATATATTTTTCAAGATTAAAAAAAAAAAATCAGTCTTCCTTTAGGATCTAACATCTAAAGGCTTTTGTATGAGGTTGGAAAAATACTCCTCTGTTTTAATGAGTTTCATGAATGTTAATAAGCCAAACTGTGTTCAGCCAAGGTCTTGCCTCTTAAGTAATGTTTTCCTACTGCTTCTCATTCTTTGAGACCATTATGTAGATCTTATGTGACGTCACAGTAAGCTCCATGGCAACACAGACGTCATTAAGGTGAAGCATAAGCAAAGCTGTCTTTATTCAAATCATTTATTAAAATATTTTTTTTTAAATAAAAAAGTAGGTTAGGAAAAAAAGCTTTCATCTTTGAATGTTTTCCAAGATAAAATAATACGAGAACTTCTGAATTAAAAAATAAATAAGGAGATTTTATTTTCCAAATAAAGATCTTTTCTGTCAGCTGTTCTGATGAGGTACCTATCTTCTAGCTTTCTGTACTAGAGACGCTGCAAAGTTAAACTGCTGCAGCAGGCTAAATTTTGTTGTTGCTACTACTTCTGTGTTCCACTTTTGTTTATATATATGTGTATGTAGTTTATAAATACAGATCTTGAATTTCACAGGAAAATTTAATAAAAACATTTCTCTTGTTTAGTATATATGAAAGGGTCATAAAGAACCCTAAATATTATTCTAGTCTAAAAAGTATTCAGGATCACCTGCTGCTAAAGAGGTCCTGAGCATCTACCCTTATTTGCAGTAAATTCGCAAAACAATTTGTTATACCTTACAGCACTTTTTCAGATTGGGTTTTTAACCATTTTTCATCTTGACTTTAGTTTTAAGGTAACACTATAAAAAGCTAAAGTGAAAAGCAACAAATCCGAAACTTTACTCAAATTTTTTCTTTTTTTTCACTGCCATACTTAGTCCAGCAACTAGGTAAAATTTTAAAATTAACCACGCTTTTCAAAACAGTCGTCTGTACTAAAAGGAAAACTGTGAAGATCATAAGGCATATGTTTCAAGGGTTGGCTGATGTTTCAAGGGTTGGCTGAAGGGACTTTCTCTGGAAGCAAACCTCCAGAATCTAGTTAATTTCAAATTATTCACTGTGGGTTTTCAGGAACTTCTTTTGAAGTGCTTTCAGTAGTCAGCTATAACTTACCTGATTAATGCAACCTCTGATCTGGGTTGTATTTGCATAAGAAATAAAGAATTCCCTATGAATATTACGTACGTCAAGTACGATGGCCTCATCTGTAAGGATGCTAACTGGACGTGTTCAAAATACTGAGTAAGTTCACTGAAGCTTTCGGCTGGAGTTCAAATTAACTTTCAGATGTTTTTAGCAGAAATTATTCAAAGCGTTAGTGTACTATGCATGTGCTTATCCCGTAATGTCCTTCACGCGGGCTGGCTGGTTGTCAGGTGTTCTCTGCCCGGTTTGCCGGCTTCTTCCCGCCCCTACACCCTCCTGCCGCAGCACCCGGGGTATTGCCCTGCACACCCCGATTCCTCCTCCCTCCCCCCTCCCCAGGCAGTGGGTAGTTTGGGTCCCAGGTCAAGTGAGGAGCTGCAGTCATGTTTGAGGCTCCTTTTCCTCTTGTAAACATCCCCCCCCCCCCCCCCCCCCTTCCCCCAAAGTATTATTGAGTGGCATGTACTTAGCTGTGATGTTGCAAGTGAGTCCCTTCCCTGACACATGAGCTGTTGTAGCAGAGACTGTAAACATCTAAGCTATCATATGGCACTGGATAAGTCTAATCATCCTTATCCATGGTATGTAGTGAGCTCACATCTCCAGGATTTGCAAACAGTGACAGGTCTGCAAATGCCTCTTCAACTCCTATTCCAGTTGTGCCAGCATCTCAGTTCTCCTTTCAACCGAAAAGCGTTCCTGTAAAGCAGCTATTTCTCTTGCTGGAAAAAAGTGCTATAAATATAATAACACTGTGAGAATTAAAGAGGTGAAAAGAAAAGGGGGGGGGGAGGTGAATCTACTGATTATTTTGATATGTGGGTGACTGCCACGTTGTAATTAAAAATAATATTTAATGCAAGTCAAAAGCAGTTTGGGCTTCACTTGCGTGTTTGCTTACCTCTTCTAAAAGACAGAAGACGGGCGCTAATTCCAATGAGAACCAGAGAAGTCAGCTTATATTATACAGAAGATCAAATTATCTGATATCCTCCTGTCTCTTCGTTGCAAGAGCCCTTGCTTTCATAGTTTCCCGTGTGCAGCTTTAAGCGTGGGGAAAACCCACTTGCAGCCTTCCTCCCCCCCGCCTCCTCCCCAGCGGAGGGCTGTTTGGTTAGAGCTGCTCTGCATGCATGAAGGCCTCTGTCTTCTTTTTTTTTTTTTTTCTTTTCTGAGAGGTCAAAAAATGGCCACGCCAAATTTAGTTTTC
Source organism: Vanellus vanellus (assembly GCF_965231255.1). Classification (NCBI taxonomy): domain Eukaryota; kingdom Metazoa; phylum Chordata; class Aves; order Charadriiformes; family Charadriidae; genus Vanellus; species Vanellus vanellus. Next base: position 39,156,222 of record NC_138909.1, read on the forward strand.
ATCAGAACACTTAGAGCGTTCCCCTAGGGATGGCTCGTGCGTGTGTACACACTTCTAAATTGGAACTTTCTTCTTTTTTTCATCCCTGGCGAGGGGGGAGGCGGGCGGAGGAACGGCCGGGGTTTCACAGCGGGTTCAGGTGAAACCCAGCTGCACCTGGCTTGGGTAGAACAAGCCATTAAGAGGGACTGATGGTTTTAATTCTAATCTGGATGTACCAAAATGAAATGTGTTTTTTAATAAAAAAAAAAAAAGATACAGGAGGAGGAACTTGACTGAATCCCTTATTACCTCCTTAAGCAGCAGACTTCTAGAAGAGAGTCCCCATTATTTTTTTTCCCTCTAGACATCTCCTAAATACTGCTCTATAATATTTCATTCAGGAATTCAGTGCGACTGGTTTGCTTTAGAACTAAATCTAACGTGTTTTGGTGTCATTGCAAGTTCAATGTTGATTATTACATCAAGATTTGACTTTGGGTTTTGCCAGAGACCAGACATTGTGCCCATGTTTGCTTCTGTCTCACCAGAGAATAACTGAGGGGGCGATGGCCAGCAGGTGCTGGTCAGGGCTGGAGGTCACGGCGCCTGTATGAGGGAGCAGCACCGCGCGGCATGTGCAGCAAATGATCCGTCCCGAGGAACTGTGGCTCCTCTGTGCTCTGGGATTGAGAAGTGGAGGGTAGGGGGAAGATGGGAAACGCAGCAGAGAGCACGTGACCGCACGCAGTGATGGCAGTAATAGCTTTTGCAGGGTGGGCGCTGCCCAAAAGCGAATGAAGACTCTTTGGCTTACCTAACTTCAGATTCTAAATACGCTTAATGCGATACCTCTGTATTGCATTTTGGTACTCTTCTCTGGTCCACCTAAATGTAGATGTCAACTGAAGCAATGTAATTTTCACAAAAAATTGTATTGGGTTTCTGTAACTTAAGATTTGGTTTTATCATTAATATGTTAAAAGCTTGAGCAACTGAACTCAAGTGTGCGTGGCCTCGTGCTTACAGATTTGTTCAGGGACTGTCTCAAGGAGTAAAGGACTGCTTTGAGGAAAGGAGGAAGAGGGAAAATGTTTACTTTGATTTCCATGTATATTTAGATGTCCTGCGTTGGCAAATATTGCACAGCAGCGTTCTTAAGCCCATCATACATCCCATTTGAAAATTTCCGAACAAAGAATGGTTTTGAATATCTGGTTTCCAGAGTTTTGGCATAAATCATTGCAATACTCCTGCAGTGCATTTCTACTTTTAATATATTGTAGAAATTTTTTTTTTCAAAGCAAAATTTATATGGAATTTATTTCCTTGCATAAACATAATGTAGAAAATTCGAGGAACTCGAAAAACAAGAAAATGTGTTACTCTTTGATTTTCAATTTTTTATTTTACTTTTTTTTATTTTTAATTTTTCCCTGCATTAGAACATGTCTAAATAGAATATATGTTTTGACTTAGAGGAAATGCCAGTTAAACAGACTTTATTCTAAACCAGCAGTTTTGTTCCAAATACTGCATTTACAAGTACGTAAAACTGTAACAGTATTTTGCACTTAAAAATGCTCTGAAGAATGTGCACCGTATAGATGACCATACTTTGTGGAGCTTTCTTTGTGAAATTTAGATGTAGTTTTACTAAGACTTGTAATTCATATGTGAATTAAATATTACTTTAAGCTAATGCAAGGTGGTGAACATCAAAAGAAATAAAGGTTGAAATTGCATTATAGGGGAAAACCTAAATTTTTGTATATCTTTTTTGAAAAATAGTTGTCACTAGTGCAATTGGGCTTTCTGTGAGCGATTTGCCATGTTTAAGAGGAAGGAAGAAAAGGGCTTCTCACTGAAAAACCTTTTCTTGGTGTTCATTGTCAGTGGAGTTTTCTTCAGATTCCGCATCACTTTTGATGAATGAGTTTACATTCCAGTCCTGAAGAAATGACTTTCCATTTGGGAGCTGGGCTGATGTGAAAAGAGGAATGTGGAGGCCCCGGGTGAGGGGACGGGGCTGAATGCTGACAGGGAATCGTTCCCTCTCGAGTAGCTGCCGCCTTTCCTGCGGGCTTTGAAAAGAGCATCTGTGTGTGCCCGTACGAGTGTGTCTGGGGACCTGGGGAAATGGATGGAGCGCGTCTGGAGAAAACGGCTCTGTCCTCCAGTGTCATGATGGTAATAGAAAGGGTAGAACCAGTCTCCCTCAATACCTGGAAGTTTTTGGCTGTCTCTACGCGTAAGTGCTTATAAAAAATTAATGTGTTGCTTGTATCTTTTAGGTGTTTCGGTTCATTGAGGTACTCTGTTGTTTTGGATTATTAGTAAATCTAATAAATTTGAAGGGGAAGAAATACAGACAGCGGTCTTAAATTATTCTCATGTTGCTGTTTGTTAGCCACTGCATTAATTGCAGTTTTATAATTGTAAAGGTTTTTTTAATGAAAACTGAAAGTATAAACTTGGGAAATACGGAAGCCTTTAGCTTCCACTTAAAACTTGTCTTCTATTAACCAATGTTGTACGCTGTAACACATCTGTTCTTTAGCTAACTGTGTATGTTTTGAGTGTAACGAGTTATGAGATATGTATGTAGTAAGGTACACTTTCAGAGAAGGGAACTGTTGTCTACAGTCGGTGTAAACTCAATTTTAGAATGCATTGGAATGGGAATGAAGTTGTAAATTACTTACATGGATTCAAATACCTACTTTTAATACATATAGTGAACAAAAGTAGGTTGGTTGTTTGTTTGGTTGGTTTTTTTTTATTGTTAGTACTAATGAACTTATTTGGAAATAATGCATTTGAATAGTCAAGCGGGAAATTAGACTTTTTGTCAATTGCTTCGGGGAATAGCATAGTTAGAAAGCAGTTGCTTGGGGAGAATATTTAACCTTGTAAGAGTTAAGGGTTTTTTGTCATCCGCTTTCATAATTGCTACTGTAAAGTGGATTCCTGCAAATAAAATTGTTTTGTATATCTTTAAGGTTTTTTAAAAGTAGATTTATATTCACATCACGCATTCAGTAGCTTTATGGGGAATAAAAGTATCTGTGATAGAAAAGGACTCCAAAAGTGAAATTGCCTCTAGGACAGGTACTGAGGAGAGCATCTGTGAAGTTTAATACTCAGGGAACCTTAAGTCAGAGCTTATGTGATAGCTGGAAAAAAAGTGTTGGAGAAACTGCTGCAAAACATGGTTCTTTGGGGAATTTAGGTGAGGCAGCAATATCCTAACTAGGCGGCCTTCTGGCTATCTAAATTGCTGTTATAACCTCTATATCCTATATTGACAGCCACCATTGCAAAGATAACTTTAAACTGCCTGAGCTTCCTTTGCTGAGGTTCTCTTACACACGTCACCGATTTAGAGAAAATAGTTGCAAAGCTGGGATTCTCTCAGGTGCATCGCTGACTTAATAGTTGCTATTTTTAGGAGTTGAAATTAATAAGGCTTAGGTAGGAGAGAAGATTTTATCTTTTTGTAATAAGCCGGTTTGATTGAAATTACTAAGGAATAATATGATACAACCAAATGTGACGTGTACATTATGTAAAATTCTCTACTGCGTTTTAAACACAAAAATGTGGTTTAACCTTCAGCTCCCCAGTGAAGTCATATATCCACAAGCTTATTTCACGCTACAGTAAGGGAAGGAATACAGTTGTCAAATCCCTGGTGCATTGAAATTGGCTAATAAAGGCTTTTCACATTTTACTTTAACTAGCCAGTGCTCATGTAGGCTGCATAGCGTGTGATAAATCTGGGTAGACAAACTCGCTCTCTGCGGTTAAGGCTGGTCTAGCATCAAAATTTGAAGAGGTCAGTGCCTAGCAGAAGTTACTAAAATAGAGCTGATCTTATGAAGATAATCTGTCAACCCTTCCACTGAAACTTTGTTTGCTGCCGCTGTTTCTTTGTGATTCCTAGGATTCCTCAAGCCAGCTTGCGTGACAGCTTGTGGTCCCTTGCGTGACGCTCTTCTCCTGGTATTTTACAAAGGGCTTTACAGCTTGGGCTTTTTTGATCAGCTCAGTAAATAGACTGTATTATGTGTTGGGTATTTGCTTCTTTTTACTGCTTACTAATATTTTAGGTAACTTAACTTCAATTAAATCAAGCTTGTTTGGTGGCTTCCTCTGCCTGTTACTGCAGCCAGGGATTTCAGGTGAAGAGTGTCTTGTTGGTCTTTGCTTTTTTGTGAAGCTCTGAGAAGTTAATTCCGATAAGACTTACTGACTTTGGTATCAGTGTTCTGAATTGAAATGGTGGAATTGCAGTGCCGTAAGATCCCAGTTGTTTCTCTGCGTCTCATGTCAACAGGTATTTGTGTGACTGTGTGTAGGTATCAAAGCGTGGTTCTGCAACAGATAGTACGCAATACTGTGATGGATGTTCAGCACAGTCAGAGTCGGACATTTCAGAAGTGTCCAGACGTAGTGGACAGTGACAAGACAGTGTCCCAATTTTCACTGATCACGTGAATTCCTCACTGATGATGAATTTTCAGCAGCAGATTGGAAGTCAGGAGGTTTAGCTGGCGTGGCATATCTGAGGAGAGAACTGCGACACTTGAGAGGTCATTTAACTTTCTTCTGCCTTGAGTAACTTGTCATCTTGCTTACAATATTTCACAAAGAATACAAAGTTTGTTTACAGCCTGAATGCCTTGTGATCTTTGCTCAAAGATGATATATACGTGTGTTGCACTGTCTTCTCTGATACCTTTTGTGCTGTCATATGAATCTGCGCAGTGCAGCAATGAAGTGGTTATCTGCTGTGAAGAACCAGTGTGTTACCGGGAACAGAAATCAAGAATTTTCTTTATAGTAATTAAATGCGTGCCTTCTGTCTTAATATATTGACTACCTGTTCCTTGTGCTGAAGGGTAAAATCCAAACAAGTTATTCAAGAATAGAAAAGCACGTCCAAACCACAGCTCTTTCTTTTTGCTGTGTTTGCTAAAGCTTGAAAGTTTTGGATGTCAGCAGTGATTAGCAACAGGCAGAAGTTTAAAGTTGATACTTAGAGACAGCAATAGAGGAACTAGAAATGGTGGAGTGGAAGAGTGTGTATGCATTTTCTGTTGAAATTAGTGTTTGCAGTGAGGCTAGAAAATGGGCTGGCAAAAAAATAGAGCAATAGCGTGTTCTAGACCAAAACCAATGGTTACAAAGAGGGGGATGAGAATCTGCAAGAGGAAAGGGACTTTCTCATTGTTTTCAGTTAGAATGTCAAATAAGTTGACTTCCTAATCACCATGTTTGCATTGTTGTTTTTCAATCAATGGGTTGATTTACTTTCTCCTTTCTCTCCCTCTCCTTTCCTTTTTTTTTTTTTTTTTAAAAAAGGAAAAACTATGCGTATGGATCAGGTTAATGACCAAGAAAATAAGTTTGTCACTTTTGCAACAGTCTAATGAATCAAGATAATGGCTTCATTTTCTGGTATCTTTAAGAGTAGTTGAAATTGTATAAAATTCAAGATGGTATTGTAGAGTAGAGCACTCTGTGTTTTGTTGCTGGACTATGGGAGGAAGCATGTGTTTGCCTCTAGGAAAATACACATTTTGTCAAGAGACTTCTTTATTGAATGTTTCTTTTCAAGAGGCTTAGTATTCTGGAAAATTTTTTCTATTGTAGAAGCCCATGTACCATTAAATGCGATTATTATTTTGATGAATAAGCACAGCTGGCATTTCTTTTCAATATCTGACTGCCTTCTTTTTGAGCTATAAACGTGCTGTTGTCAAGAGATTAGCCTTTGGGGTAGCAAGTTAAACTGTTCATTTCTACTAATCGCCAGACAGGACAGGAGAATAGATATAAAGTGGCTAACTGTACAGGTCCGAATGGTATACGAACTTCTTCAGTTTGCTTGTCACGAAGTAAAGCTTAAAAAAGTTACTGTTTACAAGCACCGTAGCTTAAGCGTGTCATCGTGACTGTGCATTACAGGGTTGGTTAAAGTTCAGATTTTACAGTTTTATCGAGGCTGGTTTGTTTTTCATAAACTTATTTAATAGCTGTTGCCCTGTGAGCTTCAGCTAGGAAGGTTTCCCATGCCTGTTGCACAGCTGAAGAAAGGGAAAGGCTAAATGGTTACATTGGCTCTTGGCAAATGTTAGGGCAGGTTTGTTATAGCAGGCTACAAGAGGGGTCCTGAAGTTCCAGCCACTTTGTCATCTGTCCTGCCTTCCTCTCTGCGATGGGAAAGCTCTGGCGTTGACCTGGCAGGCGTAAATATGCCCTGCCCAGGTGGGGAAGCACACACCCCTGAAACAAACTTTAGGTGGTTGTTTCTTCTTCCACTCTGACGATGTAGGCTTAAGGATCTAACCCTAAAGGTCTTGTATTTCGCTGAGTTATGTACTGGTTCTCTGCACTCTGTCTACCTTTACCGCTGCATTTTGAGGCTTCTTTGCAGTTAAGCCTGCAGAAACAGACAGTCATTTAATATGGGCAGAGCACTTCAGGAACTGAAACTAAACCAGCCTTCTATTTTATCCCAGAGGAAGCAAAACAGCATCATTCTTAATTATTGCACTAAGGTGGGAACATGTCATGGAAGGCAGAACAACCTTTTGTCCTCATGGGTTCAATTTGGGAATACTCTCACGTTCAGCATCCTTATTTTGTTAATTTATTTTAAGTAAAAAAGAGCTAATTGAAGTAGATTAGCCTTTCCATTCTTTCGTTGGTACGCTCGTTAGCTTTCTTTATAGAAATGCAGATAGCGTAGGTAACTTAATCCTGTAATGTCAGAAGATCCTAGATAAAACTCTGATGTAGTTCAGAATCAACCATGCATCTTCGGTAGGCAGCACTTGATTGACACTTGTTTTAGTGTTAAGAGAATTATTTAGTAAATACTGTTAGTAAACTATGTAAATACAAAATACACGGTTTTGGTGTCCTTGTTCATCAGTTACTTGTTGAAGGACATAGGCGTGAAACTTGTATTGTGCAGAGGTATGTATGTTTTTTTCTACGCTTTACAATTTCTGGAGAAGATGTAAATATGCTTACGGACTGGTTTATAGCTCTGATTTTTGTTCTGATCGAAGTATTTTTGTTCTTCAGCTTTGGCAAGCGTTCTGCAGGAAGCTTCAGGCGTGGCTGTGAATGCATTGTTTTAGAGCCATCCGAAATGATTGTGGTAAGAATATTTTCATTGAGCTGCTTTCAAATTTTATAGACCAGCTTTGGTAACGCTTCAACTTCCAATAAAACTTGAACAGTTTTCCGTTTTGCACATGATCTTTTTATAAATCTGTCATATGTAAATTTTGTGCCATTCTTTGCACACATACTTGTATTGTTTGAATGATAGAGGCATCTTTTATATTGTTGTTACATTTACTTTTGCAGATTTCTTGTAGTTTTCTTGTGCTAGCAGAATTGTGGAACAGTTTGTGGTTGTTTTTTTTTAAGCTGCTTTATTATTATAGCTAAGTACAGATGCTTTAAAATATTAATCTCAGGCTAGCTTAAGTAATTACTGTTTGATTGAATTTGATTCTCAGCTGTCTGAGGTTTTAAGCAGCAATTTGAACATTTTAAAATTCTGCCGACTTTTCTGGGTGAAGGTTATTTTGTTAGCAGTGTCTGCTGTAGTCCAGTGACAGAACAGAATCGTCTCTGAGGGTTCACAGGCTCAGAAGTTTTTAGTTGCCACCTCAGGGTGCATCATCCTGAAGATATGCACCGTCAACAGGCTAAGTGTGGGTTTTTTTTTCTGTCACTGAGATAGCGATCACTTCGTAATACAGGCATGACAATTATCTAAGCCATATATAGATGATAGTTCAAATATAGGCTGTGACACTAAACATTTTTTTTCCTGAAAAGTGATAGTTTCTGTAAAATTTGCAGAAGCTCAGGAAGTTGTGGTATAGCGTTAGGCTTGTAGAAGAGATTAGGTTACTTGTTTAAAGTTGATTGGTAAAAAAAGTAGCTTTTTAACTTTATGCAAATGCAGGCGTGCTTTTGTGGGTTTTAAGCTCTTTGTGATTTCACTGTAAACAGATAAAGATGATTGTGTAATGGTAGCTTTTGCTGTCGGGTGTTTGATGATATATCTCCCTCTTCCAATTCTAATTAAGAAAATCATCTTAAGAAGCTAATACAGTGTAGTAGGAGCCACAGAAGGCCTACGTGAGAAATGCCAATTGCTTTTTCGCTATCCCTAACTAAAGCTGTCTGTAACTTTACTTTGTGAAGGAGCAGCTCCCCAACAGCAGCCCATTACGTCTCCCTGTTTGCCCCTGTATTGCCCCCCTGATTTGTCTGGCTGGCTTGTGTAACTCCTATCTGACCACGGGTTGGGGAAAGAGTTTATTGCCCCAGATTTGTTCTCTAGAGCTATACAGTTCAGTTGGTGGTAGCTGTGTGGATCTATCACACTCTCTTGTGCGTTCCTTGTTAAGTTTCAAGGAAGAGCGATATAGAGATAGGCACAGGGAAAGGAGATGACTAAACAAGAGTCTGGAAGAAATCTTCTAGGCTGATGGATAATGTTGGGTGTGGGGGGGGTACTCCTACATGCATCATCTTAGTCCAAGAAAACCAACCTCTAGAGTTTTGGGAAAGCTGAAATCGAACAGTTCAATCCAGCCTTTCAAAGGAATAATTGTACCCGAAATAGAAAGAATCCCATCCCCAGAGATTGTTGAGCACAGTAACTCTCAGTCTCCAGGCTGGACGGGGTCGTTGTGCGGGGAGGAGACGCAGGAGAGGTGTAGGGTGCGAGTGTGACTGTGTCAGATGTCCAATAGATACTCAGTGGTGAGGGGGTAAGCGAACCACGGACTGTACTCATCCCCTTGTGTTAGTACACTGAAAGTTATGTTAAGTGACACTTCTGACTAGTACCTGACACTTCTGACACAGATATGCCGTAAATTCTTTGGAATATTTTGTCTAATATTTCTTTTCCCTGTTGAAAAATATGGAGGAACCTTGCAAGGTGCATCATAAGCTCTCCTCTACATATTCAGAAATACTGTTTATCCCTGGGGGTGGAATTGAATAGAAGGAGTAGTTACCTGAATCCCTATGTATAGCCAATGCTGAAAGGTTGGGTTTTTTTCTCATTTGTCTGCTAGTCTCGAGTAAGGTTTCTAGTAGGGTCAACACAGAAGAGATGATGATTTTCAGCCAAGTTACTGTAAAAAGATTGTTCTCTTTCAGGAAAACCAGAATTCCTAGTTCAAACATTTTCATTGCAGCATACAGTTGTGTAGTAATTCAGGACTTTTACTTTGGAGGCTCTGAAACTGAGAAGACTAATTTTATATTAGGATATATCTAATAGGTATTTTTTTATTCTCCCTGTTGTCGTTTTGAATTGATTTTGATTCTATGTAAATCCTGTCTATTAGAAGTCCTTCTTTTATGCCCTCAAAATACTGGAGGTAAGTATTAAAGAGCGAAGCCTTTGCCATAGGTTGGTTAGGGAAGACCCCAAGTGACAAATGGAGGTCAGTAGGAAAACTACCAAAGTGCGCTCTCATACCAGTTTTCTTTTTGTAACGTATTGAGTGGTGAAATGTTTGTATTTGTGCAAGAGTAAGAAGGGGGAGAGGAAGGGAGAAGTTTTCTTCTGTCATTTTTGAAAAGTAGTCATATTCAGTGCTGTTCATATGCTTTTCATACCAAGGCTGATTTTCTTTTTTTTTTTTTTTTTTTAAGTAGTGGCTTCAGTGGCTTCACCCTTAGTGCTGAAAATGCAGGAAATTCAAAGCTAACTGCTGTTTTCTGAAAATAGGATTTGTTGTGTTTCTAACAAGAAGAAGCCTCTTTATTTCTTGGGGGAAGTTACACTCTTTTGCATCTATTGTAGGTTGATTACATGGATGAAAATGAGGAGTATTTTCAGCGTCAAGCTTCTCATAGGCAATCTCGAAGAAGATTTAGGAAAATCAACCAAAAAGGGGAGCGGCAAACAATTATTGATACTGTTGACCCTTATCCTGTGGGGAAGCCACCTCTACCTAGAGGCTACCATACGGTAAGCTGTCTGTATTTATGGTTCACGAAAACACAAACAAGATAATTACTGGAATTAAAAAAACCAAAACGGTTAAACTTGCTGGTATCTTTAAAGAAGTGTGCTTCTGTAGGGAGGTTTCCCCTGAAAATACTGTGGGTTTGGCTCCATCAGTACATGAACACGTGTGCAGTTTGCATCTTGGTTCAAAGTTAAAAGCATGTTTCTTATGACTGTGAATGTCATGCATTATTTGTTAGTGTTCCAGTCATTTAAAATTGTGAAACAAACTATGTTCTCATTTCCTTTTGATATTAAGTTACGGTACATAGTTTAGTGTACAGTCAGTTAGTGAAGCACTCATTCTTCTATATGATAACAGTTGTTGCCTGAAAAGGACTGTGCTGCTTTGCAGTAGACCAAATTCTTGGATTAAATCTGTCATTTCATTTTGGTATCCAGAATTAAATGTCAAATTAACCTTTACCGGTGTCTGCCTGAGGAGGCCTTTATACTTGGATTTTAGTGAGCTACATAGTCTGCCCATCATCAGGGAGATCATTTGGTCATTTTACTTGATTTCTTTTTTTGGGGGTAATCTTATGTGTTAAAAGCTTCCGGGTTTTCTCTTGAGATGAAAATGAACTAATAATTAGAACTTATTCTACAAAATATTTTATATGGCTTTTAAACTGAGAAAAGCTTTGTTGGATTATTGTTTGGTTGGTATTGATTTTAACTGTAAGCAAAATACTGGAAAAGCTGTTTGTCTCTGGCTCTCGTTTATTTGTTTAAACCCCCAAATCTGCTAGAAACATAAAGGCATGGGCATAAATACCTCTGTGCGTATTTAATCTCATTGAGTTCATTCAGCTGAATTTTGCACAACGTAAGCTGCGTGCATAAAAATTTGCAGGATTAGAACTTCAGTGTTTTTAAAATACTGTCTTTGATCCAATGCAGTTGTAGATTTTTTCCATTTTTCTTTCTTTATCCTTATTCCTCGACTTGTTTGTCGGTTCCCTGTATATTCAGTGTGTGTTTGTTAGTGTGTAGATGTTTGATTACATCTGTTAATTATAAAAGCTTTTCCTCATGAGTTGAATAATTACATTTTATGCCAACAATTTGTTTTTGTTTATACAACAGCTTTTAATGGTTTAATTTTCGATGCAATTTTAATTGCCTCTAAATTTAATATGGATTGAGCCAGTTCACTTGGTTTGAAGATGAAACATTTTACTTGTCTGTTTTTGAAAAAGTAAACAGTGGTATTGTGCTTGGTCGGAATTACAGAAAGAATTACTTTTGTTCGTATTATTTAAATGCGTACATTGTGCTTAGCAAACAGTTCTAGTGTGATTTTTATCTAACTCTAGAAGGACAATGTTTAGATTACACACAGTGCTATTTGCATTCGTAGGTCCTTGCCTGTTGTATAAATTTCACTTTAGGTATGCCTGATGAGTTGTTGTGAGCTTAACTGGTACGAAGAGCAAAAGCCCATTGTGTGCCTTTCTGTTGTGAGAGTTCATAATGATTTTGTGCATGTGTTGGGAAATTCATTGCAAGTGAGATTTCATATTGAGTTGGAAGAGATTGCCAAATAACCTGTAAAATTTGCAATAATTACACTTTTTAAAGCAACATTTGACTGTAATGTGATGCATATGACTGACTTTCTTTTTCTTTTCAAAGCAAATAGAGTCAGATAAGCTCAAATGAGTTTTACCATTTAGTCAAGACTCTTCATGCTGGCCCGTTCCCTCCTATTTTTACAGTATTTGGTGATCTTGTGTACATTGTTCTCTTGTTCACTTCTACTGCCAGTATTATTTCTATTGCTTCAACCATACATGTTAAAGGCTGCATTGTCTTTTCTCCCTTCCTATTTTATGTCCCTCCACCTCATTTTTTTTTTGGTCTTAATTTCTTGAAAAATTGACTGTAGAAAGCCGGGTTTTTTTGAAACACATAGGAACTCAAAGCATATTATAGTATGTATCTTGTGGGCGTGCTGCCCATCCATTCTTTGGTCAGCACCTGTCAGGGTCTCATCTTTGGATCTACTTCTTAATTTTGGATAAATAAATAAATAAACATTAAAAAACTGCAGATGTTCAGATATTGCAGTAAATAATGTGTTAAAGTCAAATTGCAAAAGGATTAATATGACGCACTTGTTTTCAAGTTTGCTCTTCCCTGTAGTTGTGTTCTGGTTGTATTAGGTACCTGAGATTCAAAGTAATAAGGCTGCTTTGATAGCATCCTCAAAATCTTCACAAAATGTGTATTTTTTCATATATTTTGTTTTACCCTAAATCCGGAGTTACTACGTAGAATAATTTTTTGTTGTTGCTGATAAATTAGTAATGCTTTGTTTGCAGTAGTCTCTGAATGCTTTTCTTCAGAAAGTTCACACAGTACTTTTTGAAGAAAGTTTTCTATATCTTTGTGAAAACGTAGAGCAGAATGTAGAGCTTAAATGAAGATGCATGGCTGTACTTCTCAAGAATTAAAAATTAAATGCAGTGCTCTCAGTTGTGGCATGGCTTTCTGCAATAGAGTCAACTCGTAGGGGACGGTGGACCCTTATTAACATAATTTTAACATTATCTTCATAGTGGTGGAATGTACTATGGCATGTCTGATAATGTTCATCTTTTCCTTTCCTCCTATATGGCATTCATTTCATTTTGGCTCACAGGAATGCACTAAACCTCAGGTATTGTAACTTACTGTGTCTGGTCCACTAACAATTTACTTGTGGGTTTGCAGCGTGATATCATAATACTAATGCGATGTTCTGACTAAAATTGCCTCCTAGCCTTTGCTTTGGTACTTGAGCAATCTCACTATGATATAAAAATACTAATGTCAGTGTGGAATTTTGTGACAGCACGATGTCTCTCGCCCGGCTTGATTGACCTTTCTTCCTTGCTTTGACGTCCTGTGATCTAGAGGAAATAGAGAACAAATAAGCAAGGGGTATACATAAAATACGTAGTGTCTGACAGACACCTTAATCCAGTGTCTCTTCCATGACATGGAGGACTTACTCTTTGATTCTGATTTAGAAAATAGCCCCCCTGTTGCTGTTTAGTACCTGTATGTCAGTAGGACAGGGAAATGGGGTCTGATGAGATGAGCACCAAAAAGTTTTTGTTAGCTGAAAAGGTGCAATGGTGCTTCCTGCTTGTCTTCTGTTCTGATGACCTGTAGTCATTCAGTATACAGAAGCTGGGTTTTGTAGACTCCTATCAAAGTATGTGTAAATGGCCATTATTTCAAAGCTAGGCTTGCTAAGCTAGGGAGAATAGTGTGCCCGAGTGAGTCAAGTGTCTTGGAATGCTATGAAACCAACCAAAACATAGTTTTGCCTGACGTTGGCTCTCTGATGCAGTCAAAGTAATCTGAATATCTGAGTGGCGTCTTGTAAACTTCACTTGGTTTTGTAATTGCATTTGTCAATGCCAAAGTGAGTAAAGACTGGGCATCCACCAAATATATTTGATAGAATGTGTCTAGTCAAGCTGATAAATGTCCCCACTAGTATGCTTGAGAAATCTCTTGTGATAGAGCTGAAAAATTAAAACTCTTATTTTAACTTCAAAATTCTTCCTTTCCTCAAATATTACTTTGGCAGTTCCTCTGATATCTTTATCAGGAAATTGTTTATTTTAAAAGTTTCTTGTGTCACATTGTTCAATTCATTTCTTTCTCTAAAAGACTTAGAGGGTTCAAATTTCAGTACGATTCCAATATCGTAGGCAGTGACTTCTATGCTGAAATGCCCTCTTTCTTCAATATGTATGGTACGTTTCTTCTAGGAACCCGGTTTTTTTATCTTCAGATCAGTGCTTACCAGTTTTTCAGTGGAATGATCCTGAGTAACCTATGGTTACTAAAATATTACATCCAAGAGTGATGATGTGCTTCTTAAATTACAATGGGAATTTGAAATACTTTGTAGTATTTTGATAACTTACCCTAATGCTTGAAGGACCATTTGAAGCAAAATCTGATGTTGAATATTATACTTAGGCATGTTACTTTTGGAACAAGTGTTGCTGATGTCTGGGATGAGGAAAATAGAAACTACATAATGTATGGAAATAAAATGAATGTGTTTTATCAGACCGATAAAATGGCATCCTTTTTGCCACTGTTTGTAGTTCAGTAAAATGGATCTGTTCTTTGTCAGGGAAGAAAAAAAAAATCCTGATAAGTTTAGGTTGAGCTGTTCTTAAATGAATCTGGAAAACCTTGTTCAGATTTTTTTGATAGAAAATTTTTGCTTGCGCTTCTAATGTGTTAAAAACTGTCTTTAACTAGATTAGTGTTAACACCTCCTTACTTAATAACAGAAATTGGATTTTAACTTCTGAATGTGGATTTTCTTTCTGTGTGTATCTATACTTAAGGCTACTCAGTGTTTTCAGTGAAAAAACCCTTGGTTTGAGCGACTTGACCGAAAGAGTGTGGACCCTCTCTCCTGAGGACTTATATGGCTTTTCTGCTGCTCTAGTCTGATTTTATTTTTTATTTTTAAACTTTAAATTAGAATAGTCACCTATGGAGTGAATTTAAAAAAAAGAGTAGACTTTCTTGTAATATCTTACTGCCAATAAACTTTGTGGCTAATTCAGTGCATCCGTGAGGAATTGCGTCATGCCCTGTTTGAGTGTTGCTGAGCTGTTATTGTGTAAATAGCGCATGACACATTTAGTGTGAATTAACAGAAGTTTGTAAAGGAAAAATAACTTTGTCCAAAAATAAGATGCTGTTCTTTAGTGGCATAGGGGTTACGAGTAGTAATTTATAACCCCCTGATTTGTGATAGTCTGTCTGTCCTGTGCCTTAGACTTGATGTGTAAACTGAGATTTTGGCTTTTACTACTCTGTACTACGGCCTTTGCTTTGCTAAAGGCAAAATATCAAAGCTTACTGGGGGATCCTTCGAGAGATGCAGGTAGGCCTGTAAATAAAAAAAACTGATGCACCTGTGAATAGCCCTGAACAGAAAGTATAGTGTGTGTTGTTTTTTTTTTTTTTCCACTCTGTGAGAATCTGTTTAAATAACTAATTTAAATTAGTTAACACACTTCTGAAAATTGCCGCTAGTGCATCCTCAGCCCGCCTTTTTAAAGCCAGCTGCTGAAATCCCTGCAAAAGGTCTCCCTGCAGGTAGTAGCCTTTCTTATCCCATTCAGCTTGAGATTCACGTGAGGTGACGATCCGTTTATCCGGTGTCAGAAGGAAAAGAGCAGTGGGCACTGAGCCATCAATAACCCCGGCCTCTTCCCCAAGTTACAAGCGCACAACAATTTTATCCTCGCCCACTGTGCTATGGAGCCAGTCCTCACGCCGATGCGTTAAGGGCAGAGAAGTGTTGTCCTTCAGGATTTTATTTGAAGCAGGTGACTGAAAATTTGAGAAGAGGGCTGGAAATGAAACCATATCTAATGTCGCTGAATCAAGTCTCATCTGCAGCCACAGCTCCCTGAAAAAATGAGGGTGTTTTTTCTAGCTTTTTTATATTATTTTTTAAAAAGTATTAGAACCTGCTCACTTAGTAGCAAATTGTAAAATACCTTGCTTCCTGCCCCTATCTTGTCTTATACCCACTAGTTAGTGCAAAGCATTGGCAAAGTAGCCTTTTTTTCCCTGATGCTATTTGCATTCACATTGTCTGCTGAGAGTCTAAAATTCCTGGATTGAAAATTTATGTTCAGACTGTTCTGTCTTATGAAACAGAATTGCCTTTTCCTTTATCTGCAAAATTAGATTTTAAAAATCAACAAAGCTCATGTATGCCTTATTTCTACTTTTAGGAAGTATTTAAAAAAAATGTGAATTTTAATTTTTTTCTGCCTGAACTCGATGCAAAAGCCTAGTTTTCCTTTATTTGCTGTGTGTGACAACTGAAGTGATCTGGAAGTTTACAAGATGACAAGCATTGTTTTTTTTGTGGTTAATATAGTAGATGAGAATTTAGAATCAGCTTTTTTGTTTTAGGACTTTATTACAGAAGTCCAGTATAATTTGGGACGAGACTTAATGCACAATATAATTGCTTCTCTGCTTGCTTATGTTGTAAAATACAAATCGCTGGATATCTCCGTGGACCACTACAAATGACCATGAAATACCTCATATGTGCTTGCTTTGCAACAATGTGGACTTCATAGTATTGTGATATACCTTGCTAGAATGTATTCTTGTTACTGCATTGTATTCTACATAGTAAATTGATGCCAATATGGTAGTGTACTTAGTCATCTTTATTACATACAGAATTTCAGTCATTTGCATTTGAATAAGTAGGAACAGTTGTCAGATCCCCAATCTACAAGAAATCAGTTTAAAGGAATACTGTCAGATCTTTCAAGCCTGTAAGTAGCTTCAGCTGTTAGTGTTCCTGATTTTTAGGATTATCGAGCACTTTTGTTCTAATACAAGTTCACTTAATAAAACAAAAAGCAAACCATAGAATCAGATGCGAGTATTCACATTAAAAAGCTTGCTTCTAGGAAGAATGAACCACACCTGAGCTAATTTGCCAAGTCTAGGAAAATTATTTGATAGGGCAGCAAACGAGGAGGAGTGGGCACGCTGAAAGCTTGGCTTTATACAAAGGTATAAAGGAAATGGAGAGGTCGTGGGGAAAAAACAATTTTTTAAACATCCTTGACCTTGGAAGTGTTAAGCACGTCTATTTACAAAAGAAAAAAGGCCCAGAAAACCTTCTGGGGATCCTAGTCAGGTACACTTGGTCATCAAATATGTTTGGGGAAGGAGGATGTTTGAGGGGTTTGGCTTTAGAGACTCATAAGGGTTATGGCAGCTGAACCTATTCAAATAGATTCAATTGTTGAACTTGGCGCTAACTTGGTGTTCCCCCGGATAGAGGAAAATTGTGAAGAGCAAGGAGAGAGGAAGCTGAGAAGGTCCTGTTATGTGCCATACGCAAAATGAAAGGAAAAAGGTCATCTCGCTTAAATAAAAATTGAACTGGACTCATTCTGTTCCTGGTTATGAAACTAATTCATTTAAATAATGTAAGCACAGAAATGGTATTCAAAACATAGTAGTACACACACCTAAATTTACAATGTATTGCCGAGGGGAAGCGGCATGGTATATGAGGGTGTTTTAATCACGTTTGCATGTGAGATTAAACACGTTTGTGTGTTTGCACAAACAAATTTGTCTCTAGTGATAAGACATTCCGTTAAAAATAATCTATTTAATATTTCTAGTGTTTAAATATAAAAATAAAATAAACTGTATTGATCATTCCATTAATAAAAGAAAGGTGCGAGTTCTTATCAGTGTCAACTGCAAGTGTCCCTTTACCAGGAAGGATATTTGTTTAGTTGCTTCTGTTCATTTACAAAATCCAAAATGCAATTTCAAAAGCAGCTGGTTTTATTATTCCATAATGGTGATAATCTACTCATGATCTGGAATGAGATTTATGCGTACATCATACTTAAGAAGTAATGCAAAATACAAAATAGATATACATAGTCTGTATATGTAATATTTGAACGCCTGCAGTAATGCTAATTCCTCATGTGTGTGTTGGTGTTACATATGCAGGTGTATTTTGAAGTGAGACGTTACAAACATTGTGTGGTAATTTTATCTGAAATATGAAATTCCCGAGATGATTTGGGCAGTTCCCATTAACCATTTTTTGTATAGAAGCTGGATGTTTCTTCATGGGAACATCCACTGGTAATGTTAGAATGACAATACACAATTCCCATCCCTGTGTTCTGTGTTTGTCACAAAACACCACCTTTATAGTCATATTGCTTCTTTCTTTCATCGGTGTTGTATTACTGTTTAAAGTTATGGAGGATATTATGTATTATTGTTAAGATATGAGAAACGTGATCGTTTTATTTTGTGTAGCACCTGAAGCAAAACAAAATTGTTAGTTCATCATCCTTTTAGTAATGTCTACTGGCAGGCTAATGCAAAATTAATGACATGCAGTGTGTTATTTACTCAACTTGCAGCTTCTGTCAGAGGATGTCTATTTTTATATATTACATCATCCCTGCTGCAGAACTCGTATATCCATTGGGATTTACTGATCTTCCGTTCCCTTTGGAAGGGCTCACATTGATGTCATAACTGGATTTGTAATTGTGATTAGATTTGGAAATTCAAAGAGAAACCCTGAAGCTATGCAGTATTTTCTGCAACTGAAGTGTCAGTAATATTCCTGACTTTCTTTTTTTCAGCTATATTACTGACATTAGGTCCTGTTTACAGGTTGTAGAGTTGCCAATACCTTATGACCACACATGTGTGAAACTTTGGTTAACAATAGCATAGATTTTCCAGAGTAGTGTGAGTTTTTTGCGGTTCCTGACTTGCGATGTGCTCTTTTATATTATATAAAAGATTGTTTTTCTGAGATGTAGGGTATAAAACTAAATGTGAGGTCTGTCATCAAAGCAGACAGTTGTTCGTGCAGCAGAAAAATGAATTTTTCATAACTCTTTCTAAACCAATCATTGCATAATTAAACTAAACACAAATACTGAATTTCCACCACTTAAACTTCATTAGAGCTGAGGAAGATTAAAAAACCCAAACACATACATGTGTTCTTAAATATTTTTTAAATAGGATATCCTTATTAACATCAGGTTGTTCGTATAGAAACAATGTTTGCATATAAAGTACATATAGGGAAATGGATCTGCATATGCATTATATTTGTAGAATACCAGTGGAATCTGCATATGCATTATATTTGTAGAATACCAGTATAGATCCTTTCAACACTGTCGTCTCTATACACATGAGCATCATGAGTGATAGTCCTAAAGTGGACATTTGCCCACGAAAGCGTAGAAAGAAGCTGTCAGTTCATTTTTTTTTCCCAAGCATCTGAGCCACTGTTATGTGAGCTGTGCTTGACATAGTGACTTAAAGATAAAAGGATTAGTATTTGGTGTCAGTTTTTCCACAAAAGGTTCTGTTTCTGAGTACTTTTAACAATGCTTATGTATTTGGTTTGAGTAATTTGAAATTATCATTTTGCTGGTTTAGATTGGATATTATGAAAAATTTCTTCACTGCAAGGGTTGTCAGGGAGTGGAACAGGCTGCCCAGGGAGGTGGTTAAGTCAGCATCCCTGGAGGTATTTAAATGATGTGTAGATGTGGTGCTTAGGGACATGGTTTAGTGGTGGACTTGGCAGTGTTAGGTTTACGGTTGGACTTGATGATCTTAAAGGTCTTTTCCAACCTAAATGATTCTATAATTCTAAGTCGGGAAGGTGAGTTATTCTTTCACTTTCTATTTTGAATTTGCAAATACTTGTATCGTGGACAAGTGGCATATGTTAGTTCCTTACTGGTCTTGCAGTTATCAATTGTGAAAGGAAGGAGAAAAAAAAAAAGCAGCAAGGCTATTTCTCCATATTTTGAAATATTGAAGTTGTAGTCAAGTCTAAAGGCTCTGCCAAAGTCTGGAACCTATTCCAATACATTTAAACGTGACCCTTCCATGACGAGTTTTGGTGCATGAGTATCAAACGCGTTTGAGATGAGGAAGAAGGAAATTAAAGGCAGTGCGAGAATTTAGCAATGAAACAAGAACTGTACCCTGCAGCTCCTGGCTTCTAGTCTGGCGTAATGATCTTAAACGGTAGTTTGCAAAAGGAAATTAGAATGGTGATAGTAAATTAGAAGTAAACTGTGTATATTTAGTTTAACATAGCTTGTATTTTCACGTGTTTGAGGCTTTGTGCTACTTGTAACTTTTGCTATGCAGAAATAACGCTGCAATTCCTATTTGTGAATTATTTCATGATTTAAAAAAAACAGGTGAAAAAAATACTTAAAACTAAACATTTCAGGGTCCAAGATTGAAAACATGCTTAAAAAATAATGGAGTGGACCAAGGTCTCAGGATAACCTCTTTGAGGTTGTGTCTGTTACGGTGGTTTAGTGGTGGTGGGTTTCTTGGGGTGAGAGGGAGGGGCTTTGGATTCTTTAAAAGCTGTGCTTGTTTAAAGTGAAGGGAATACAGTTGTTACAATGGTAATTGCCCGTTCAACATAATTCTGTTTCTAAGGTTTTAGTTGAGAGTCAGTAGCCCAAGTTGCAGATGCCAGGCCTCTCTCAAAGTGCTGTCACAGCTGCTAATGAAGATGCAGCAACGTCCATCCTACTTTCCAGGTAGTCTTAATCTTAAAATTTAAGCAAAGATTTGTCTTGGCCGAAGGGTCTTATTAGGAAAAAAAGTGGAATAATTTGCTTTATTTAAACACTAATAAGTCTGAGATAATCTCCTAATGTGTAACCGCTTTTTACTTTATTGGGTAGATGTGTATATTACAGTGCCAGTCCTGCTAAGTGTAAATGCCATAGTCCATGCTTGCATCTTCCAGTAGGTGACAGTTCAGGTCAGGGGAGCTAACCAGTCCTTAGTAAAGCAAGGTAATTACTTTGAATTTACCACAAGGCTTGTGTGTAAATTCTTTCCCTCTCCTTCACCACCCTGTTAACATGCTTATATAGCCATACTCAGGTCACTGTGAAATGAAGTTGTTCTTAAATGTTGAGGTTGAGCACCCTTGAGCACTTCTTTAATTCCTGGTATTTACGCATCTCTGATGGAAAGATTTTTTTTTTTTTTTTTGTATAATGAAAAAAATAATGTTGTTTCCCGTAAGGTCTAGTCAAAATGTTAGTATTCTGTTGTATGAGTAATGGGTATGGGGGGCTGGGCTTTAGTTTTGAGTGGTTAGCCTTAATTATCTTTGAATTTTCAGATAGTAAAGTTTTGATAGGTACCTGGAACAGCTGGCAGGTGTTATATGTATTGTTGCTGGGGCTGGCATAAAAACTACACAGATTGTGCTCTCACTCTGTTTTACGTTATTTGTGTATGCAGGTGCTAAAATGTAAAATATTTTACCTTTTCTTCCTCTCGCTTCATTAAGTTATATTCTGTATATTATTCTTGAATGTTGTAGTTTGGTGAGTAAAGGCCTGCAGCTAACTTGTTTTAAAGTCTGCAAATGATCGTAGAATCATAGAATGGTTTAGATTGGAAAGGACCTTAGAGATCATCTAGTTCCAACCTGCCTACCATGGGCAGGAACACCTCCCACTAGGCCGAGTTGCTCAAAGCCCCATCCAGCCTGGCCTTGAACACTTAGAGGGATCCATGGCGCACAAAAGATCACGTTAAAAATAAGCATGCTAACGAGTCTTCTGATAGTAATCTTTAAATGTGAAACGGTGTAGAAAGAAATTATTAGGGATACTCAGTCTGGTAGGTGCGCTTCTGCCTAATTTTGTTCAGCTCTTCTATAAGCAGGTAACTGATCTTGTAATTGCAAGGGAAAAATGTAGTGTCAAATCTGCAAAATGGGACATCCGTCAGTTGACAGTAGTTGGCTCCCTGTTTTATTTGGTAGGGGAAGAGGAGAGGGAAAGGGCACTTCTTAGAATTTTATAATAAGGTCTCTTTATTTGAAGGATGTAATGTTGTGTTTTGACTTTCTTTCCTATCTAAAAGCAATTTGACTCATTTTGCTTGATAATTATTTTTAAAAGTAAGGGCCAACTGTAGTTATATGGGCTTTGTTACTGATAAAAGCGAAAGGTCTGGATAAACGATTTCTGTGCAGTTGCTAGACCCTGGGCACAAAGCTCTCGAGATGCGTTAGTGCATGGTGCATTGCACAGGGGAGGACGTGCAGGGGCATGAGGAGAGAGTTCCCCCAAAAGAAAATGATCTTATGCTGGTAAACTGTTTTTAGTGTTAATTTTAATTGAGAACCCCTGGAGTAGGCTTTTTAGAGAGTCTCCCTGGTTAAGACTGTGGCTGGAGACAAAACCAAAAATTATTTCCTTCCAACAGACAATTGAAGAATGAAAATCCTCTGTAACAGCAACTGGTCCTTTCAAAGTTAAGCTTCCTCAAAATACCAGCGATAAGTACTTAGTTACCCCAGGAGATGTCCAAATTCAAGAAAATGGACAGAAGGGACTCAACATCACATATAGTAGTAAAAATGACACGCAAATTTCACCATTATTTGGGGAATCTGGAAACCTAACGGCAGACTGGAGGTTTTCTGTCAGTCCTGTCTATGTCTGCACCTGGAACATAGTGATGAGAGTTTCAGATCCTCCCTTAACGCTTCTGAGTTAAGTTCAAGAAAAACTGTTCGAAAGTATATTGTATTTGCTTAAAACAAAAATACTCCCCCTCCACTACTGCCAGCATCTCCTAATGAAAAAACAAACAACAAAACCCAACAGAAAACCAGCTAGCATTTAGAGAAGATTGGAAAAATCTGGGGTTTGTTTGTTTTTAATCCATTAATATTTTATACTGAAACACTAAATAATTGTTCTACTGCCTTGGGTGGTCTCCGATACATCCAGTTCCATGCCAGAACAATCATCCTTCGGATTCAAACATGTCAGTGTATTTCAGGTAACAGGATTCAACGGGGCTGGTAAAGAACATAATGGTCTGGAATTTGGGCAGTTGATTGACCTCAGAAAAATTCCGGAAAACAGAAGAATTCTTACCTTTTAACAGTGCAGCAGTAGGATACACATGAAAGAGGTATGCAGTTATCCAACTTCCATAAAGTTTTCCTGCATTATTATACAGTGAAGAACATGAAATTTTGGGACTGCCTCACATAAGTAAAGAACTTGTGTCCCTGGATTCCTGCTGTGAAATTGGTATGGACGCAATGATATGTAGTTTTTGGTGGGTATTTTGTTTTGTTTTTCCTCCAAGGTAGTCAGGTGATTTGTATCTCGGTAGTGAGCCTCATTCCCAGCAGGTATGGGTGTCAGGGTATTCTTTAGATCTGGTAAAGAGGCTTTGCTACTCCTATAGGCCAGATATCATTGTTCTTGACCTGAAGAGAGTGGTTTTTGGGGGGTGGTTTCTTTTTTTTCTTTCATGCTTTTTTCACAGTTTAAAAGCAGAAAGTACATTCTCATGTTCTCTGATTTAATTAACACGTTATCTTAAACTATTGTCCTTACACCAAAGTGAGAAAATGTTATCAACATTGGGAAAAACTTTATCTATCCTGACAGACGGCATTTTTTCCACTCCTGAAGTACTGAAACAGTTAAGGAAATTGAACTAATCTGTGACCATTCTGCCAATTGAAGTCATTAATATCTGAAATTTTAATGTCTTAATTTGTAACATTTCATACTGATAATATATCCTTTAAAGACATGTTACATGCATTAAACTTTAGGTTTCTGTAAGTAGTAACCCTTTGCTTTAACTGATTTATCCATGTGTTTTACATAAACTTCACATATAGTGACTTCACAAACATACATACCAAATATGATTTCGATCTTGCAAGTAAAATTTAATAAATAAGACCTTTTAAGTGTTGCAGGAACACAAAAGATATGTTGATTTTTTTTTTTTTAGGCATTGTTAGATTTAAAGCATAAATAAATATGGAGTCCAGAGAAAAGCTGGTTTGCTCCGCTACTGTGGTGAGCCTTTGCTCAAGTTGGTTTTGTAAGCTAAAGTAGGTACTCTGGAAACGGGACATATTGTCACATTTGGGAATGCGTATCCATCAGTTACAGGTTTTCTGCATGTCTGTGCTAACAGAATTGTTGTATGTGAGAGAATTCAATGGCAGGTATTTTAAATGGATGCTATAACTTGCTCCCGTTTTAAGATGGACGGCATGCAAGCAGAAAGTTTGCTGTACTGAAAACGGAGCTGTGCACTGAAGGTGACAAATGAGTCTGCCGTCGAAGGGAAGATCGGCGGTCTACGGCACCTGCAGCCAGCTGAGGCAGCGGCCTGACTGCGCTGGGCTTGTCGTTAAAGATCTGGATTATAGGTTGATCCCCAGCAGCAGCTCAACAGAAGGGCATTTGTTCAAATGGTCTGTAACATTAGTAAATGAGTTGGCAAAAGAGCACACATCGCCCCATGGTAACTGGTGCTTTGGTGTTGCCAGTGAAGCGGCGAACATAGTTATAACGATGTTAATGCCACAGCTTTACGAATTAAAATAAAAATTAATTTGACAAATACTATTACTTTATCAGTGTGTTTTGGCCGAAGTGGTATTTTAGTCATAGGAACTCACCTTGGAGAACATGTTTGGTAATTTTCCCTTGGTCAACAGAATTTTATTTAAAGTTCTCAAAGTTCTTGAGAAAATGCAAATAGGACAGGTGTGCCTAGACAACCCCATGTCTGCATTATGCTGATAAACAGGAACTCGCTTGCATGAAATTGGGTCATATGGCCAGAGATTTAAATTACTGGCAGTAAATTTGCCTAAATACATTAGAATAAGGCTTTCATATTGTGTGGGACATTTAAATGTATTGTAGCATTTGGAGTGAATTATTGTTCCGGGGTTTTAGTGGTTTCAGTTGGTGTTTTTAAATCTGATGGGAGCATCAGATTGTTATTTAGCAATCTCTCCCATAAGGCTAGTGGGAGGGAGAGAGCATCAGCTTTATAAAATTCGGAAGCACACTCCTGGGAACTGAACAGTTTTGTGTCCAATAGCCCTGAGCTTAAAATGAAATTTTAAACCTCCATTTCTTTTCAAGTGAAGGAGGCGGGGGGAAGCGAAGATACCTCTGCCTTATTTTCCTTAAAATGATGTACTCCGTTTTTGCACTCTTCAGTGTAGCTGTCTGTATTCCACCTACACAACTGTGTAATATCTGTGTAGTAGTCCCTTCACTGTGTATGTTTTTGGGGCACACATAATGATTGTGGGGTTTTGCCATATTCCTTGGTCTTTTTTTACGTTCCTTTGATTTCCTCCCCCCAGTTTCTAGCTACTGGAGTCATGAAGTGGCAGGAAATTTGGTGGCCTTACAGTGTTCTGTTGTCTCTCGCCTAAGATTTTGAACATGAAGGAAATGTGTTTAAAGGGAAGGGGAAAATGTGCTGATAACGTCTGGTTTTGAGGTACTTCAGGAAAAGAATAGTTTCTGTCTACGTCATTTGTACAAAAATTTTAAGTACTCCTGGAAATAGTTGCACGTTAAGGTGACTGCTTGAAATTGAAGATTTGAGGTAATCTGTTGTTGCAGCATTTGTCATTAACCTAAAAAGGTTTAATACTCCCAGCATTGTTGACACTGCTTAGGAGAATAATATCCGTGTGAGATTACGTTCCAGAATGTAAAATAGCTGAGAGGCACTGCAGGCAGATGCTGCTGAGGTCTGTATAAGTTTCTACCTTAAATTCAGAACTACTGTTTATGAATCCTGTGGGTAGTCCAAGGATGTCCTAACATTTGTAGTTACTTTTGAAAGGAGTTTTTTAAACATTCTTTCCTGTGGCTCGTACAGGGATGCCGGCTTTCTCATAAATACAACAGTTTGAAAGCATCTGGGGATAGCCCGTCATGTCCAATTATTGCACATCAGGTTTATTAACATCTCACTGTAATTGCCTAAAAGCATGAGCAAAACTGTTTTGCTCTTTTCAAATTTTAACACTAAGCAGGGAGCTCTTACATGGCTTTTGAAGTACGCATGAACACAAAGTTGCAGTTAGGTTTAATATAAGCTATTCATGCTTGATTATGATAGCAACTTGCCAAGGTATATCATTCTGGTGTTTTACACTGATTTAAATTCTATTTATTCTTCATTGAAACATATAATGATTCACTGAACATCTGCTTTAATTATTTTTTAATAAAATATAATTTATACATAATTATTTTCTGAACTGTTAATGGAAAGTACATGTGGTTACACTGCATCACTGTACCTGGAAAGTGGTGGAAGTGGTGGCAGCTGAGGAGGAAGGAACAGGAAAATGGAATCAACCATTTATTTCTTGGAATTGTTTTGACTCACAAACTGCCTGTGAGTGTAATTAGGCCTTCACCTAAATACATAAATATCACTTTCCACCTTTTGAATGTAAAGAGACTTTTTTCTGTTTTTGGAAACCACCAAGTTTTCATCAGTCTGATGCACGTGAACATCAATTAGACTTCGCTAGGTTGCCTTAAGTTTTGCCTTCATATATGAAGTACTGACTTAATTTTCTAAGAGGTGAGTAGAGGTGCGTAGTAGTGACCCGAATAAGTAGTAAGGAAGTGTTCAATGGCATCGTCACCTGGAAGTTTTGACTTTCACTACTGTTTTAATGGTTTTGTTCATGTTTTCAAGTTACTCTTCAAGGCTTATGCCACAGAAACCTGGGCTAGATTTTAGCTGGAAATACCAACTGATGCAGACTATGATGCGTGTTGATAGTTCTGGATGTAACGGAGTTGAGAAAGTGGTGTGCTCCCTTGCTATGCTGGGAAGACATTTCTGTCTTGGCAGAACTTCATTTTTTCCTGACACGAGCGTAAAACCCCACACTCCGGTTCTGTTCATGGTGTTAACCACGAGGCCACCAAATCAGACTCAAGAGGGTTGTAATTGCTTTGTCAACAAGTAATATTTTTAAATTTTGTACTAGAGAGGGTTTGTCTAAGCTTCCTAGAATGAATAACTTCCGCTATTTCTGGTCAGCACTTCATCAGAAAATTGATTGCGCTCAGCATTAGGCTGTTTTACAGGCTTAAGCATAATTTAGCATTTTTAAATCATCTGCTAGTTGCACTGGCACATTACGAAGACTTCTAAAAATTCTAAACTAATTTTTGTAATTCGGTCATTTAAAGAATAACTTATCTCTTAGTGTATACTAGAACACCAAATGTGCAGGTGTCATTAAACTCTCCTAAATTGAATATATTTACGTGTACAATGTGCTGTTTGTGAAATGGTGTCCTTAGCATAACTGTGGAAGTAATGCAGCAGATATTTCAGGATATTTTCTTGCTTTACTAGAATTCGTTTCCACTAATTTTTGTAGCCTCACTTACTAGCAGTCATTGTCAGTACCAACAGAAATCACTGTGTAACAAACTAAACTAATTATCAGTGGACATGTTATTTTGGTGGAAGGCAGCTGCCGACTGTATGACATAGTATTCTGTAGCATTCATTTTTTCATGTGTGTTTTTGCATGTGTAACAACTGTTAAGTCTTTTTGCTATTGTTCTCGTTAAAGAAAAAAAGACTTTGAAGTTACTTGAAGCACAGATGGTCTCTCATTTTAAAGAATGTCCTGTAAATGTGTTGTAGAGAACTGTACTAAAGTTGAAGCCTAATGGAAGAGTGGCATGTTCCTGTTTGCCCTGGCTTGGTCTCCCCCGGGTCCAGTGGAGTGAATTTGTGGCACTTAAGATGTACATCGTATGGCGGGGACTGACAATTAGTTTATGGCTTGAGCGCGTTCCCCGTTGTGTTTTAGCTCCTCTGCAGTATGATGTTGCCAGTGTAACCTGGGAAGCGGTGTAGTGTAAATGGGAGCGACTGGGGAAATTTCTGAGTTTCAGATATAATTACAGTCAGAGAGGAGAATTATAAAAGCTATCTGTATATCAATCTCTTCCAGATTTTGCATCCCCTTTTGTTTTTAGTGGCGTTTGTGTATGCGGTGTGCAAGGAGAAGCAGGAGCTGTATTCAGAAAGACTTTAAATGACGTGTTAAAGGGTTCTGGACGTTTACCTGCCCCAGCCCCTGGATATCTGTGGCCCGCGTAGTGGTGAAGCCGCTGAAAATCTGAGCGAGCTCCTCGAGTGCGCTGTGTATAAATAGTTGATAACAATGTTTACAGCTCTGCAGCAGCACTCTTTTGGGTGGGGGAAAACGGGAGGTGATGTCAAACCCTCTGCTTTATCCTCATCTTCATGAAAAGTCAGGCTCAGTTCAGGATTTGGCGAGGTAAACGTGGGTCCTTATTCCCGCCTGGACTTCAGGGATATTCTCAGGAGCCAGCAGCGAAGGGATCCCTCCCCTCTGGGGCTGCCCTCATCTTCAGAGGCTGATAGCGGCTACAGGCAAGAGCTTGCTGTTTTATCTGCATTGTCCATCGCTACCTTAATGAGTGAAATGGTTAAGTATCGGAGGGGGCGAGCCTCAAGGAATGTGTCTTCCATTTGACTTGAATGTTTCGGTGGATAAAGGGGAGAGGGAGGGAGAGGAGAGAGCGAGAGAAATCCACTTACATCACTGGAACTGCATTGAGTGTGTGCCTGTGTGCAGGTTAAGAGACAGACTACAGTGTCTTTGCTTTCTGCAGGAAGCAGCAATGCCGTTTGTATCCTAAGAGGAATTTTTTATTTAGAAAAGGAAGCATTCTTTCTACCCAGGAAATGGCTTTCCTTGTGCGTTGCTATGCCAACTGCCTGCAGCCATGGTCTTCCAAAGTAAGCACAATAACGTAATTATATTGGCGTATTGCATTCAGACTCATGATTCTCTGGGTTTGTGTGTGTGTGTGTGTGTGTGTGTTTAACTGTGCTGTATTTTTGTCGCTGACTCTTTGGGCGGTAGACGGGCTCGTCGTGATCGCGAGGAACAGGCATCGTAAAACTAAATGTCCGTCAATGTCATGCTGTTAAGATTAATTGTGCAAACTTGGTTAGCTGAGTGGAACAGAGATCGCTGGTCACTACTCTGTCAGCATCATTAGCAGCCAGGGGAGGAGGTCCCTATCCGCGGGCTCTGCCCTGATTTTGGGGGAGTGGAGGGTAGTGCAGGAGCGGGGGGGAGGCTGCGTGTGCGAATGTGTGCGATTGCAAATGAAACGGGAGTGTTAACAATGCTTGGCTGAATCCTGGAGGCTGGTTCCCGCACCCTGACTAATATAACACTGTATTAAGCCTTTTTGAGGGAGTCTCTGTGCAGTCAGCCATTTTAGCTTTTTTCCTCCTTTTTTCTTTGCTTCCCATTCCTCAGGCTCCGGGAATGGGTTTGTTCCCTTGGATGAACACTGGCTATGTAGGGTTTCATCAGGCTCTCTACGTCCTGACATGCTTAGACTTTCAGTGTTACAAAAATGGAGCCTAACGCTGTCGTTTGGATCGCGGCGCTGCACTACAAGTGCGAGGGGGGGGTTGAGCTTACCAGGAGTGACACTTTTAGCTCCAGCTTGGTTTCCCCCCCCTCCTCCTCTTTTTAATGTAATGCCATAGAGGGTGACTTGCCATCCATAAGAAATTGGTACATGATGTGTAAATTCAGCTCAGCTTATGTTTCTTCATTATGAAACCCCTTGCAATCCCAGCTAACCATGGAGTTATGGGCCAGCAGGAGAAGCACTCAGTAAGTATTGCAAATTCCGTTTGTTCTATCAATAACCTGTCACGGGCAAACTGCATGGAGGTTGAAACTGCTTGCCGTCCTGCTCACGGGCTTTCCTGCTTGTGAATTTAGTAATGGGTTTGGAGGGAAAGCTGTACCTGAGGTGGCATTAGAGTCGGTGGCTGTATTTAAGGTTGCTTTTACCTTAGAAAAGGCAACTCTGTAGGTTCTTTTTGAATGTTAAAAATTTACTGGGAAAATGCTGAGATACGTTGGGGCAAGAAGCTGTGAGCATTCAGTTAAAATCATTATGCATTTGTTAAAACTTTAAAGAAATACTCAAGCTGTATAACAAGTGATATAATTGTAGGTGGCGATAAGAACGGATTTATTCTGTCTAGTGTGTGGTACTAGTGTGCCGTTGCCTCGTAGCATGGCGTTTAAACATCTGTGATATGCTTATGTTGGAAATGCAGAAACTGTTAGTAAAACATGGAATGAACAAAAGGCGTAAGTCCTGATGCTTTCTAATTGATCCCGTGAGTCAGCTACACCTTTGTCATGCTTAAATCCCATAGGCTGCCTGTGTTTATTGTTTGGGAAAAATGCATTCGTAAGCAGAAGAGCAAACATTATTTAACAAGGCCTCAGGTGTCAGGAATCAGAAATTCAGGTTTTTACGGGATGAAAAGATTCTAGAAGTACAGATTCTTGTTGCTCAGTTAAGACGTTTAAATCTTCATGCTGGATTTTGTATGGTTCAATATAATTCTCAATCTGACAACTCGTGTCTTGGAAAAGATAGATAAATATGTTCTGTGCATAGTGTGTGTGTTAGAATGTGCATGGGAATGTGTACAGTATGTTCCGCATATACAGCTAAGGATTGTAAATATTGGGAAGATGTGATAGCAGGAACTTTTTAAAGGAGGAACATTTTCTTCGGGAATTCAGTTTTGATTGTGCAGAAATATGGAAACTAATCTAGAAACATTTCAGAATGTGTCTAGTGGATTTTTCTTATGCATGTAGCAGACAGATCAGTTTCTTGTTGTAGACTGTTTTGTTCCTTTCCCCCCTTCTTAATTACGTTCTAAGTATAGAGGAGTTCATGTTACCAAATCATGTGGCTTTCATGAAATATTTAGAACTTAATCTAAAAACGAAAAGCCTTCTTTCCTTCTGAAACTCAAGTACTGAAGAAGCTGAAATAGAATAGGATACCTTGAATTGCAAATACAAATAAAATGAGAAAGCTCTTTCTACTCTCCAAAGAATGTTGGTGAAAAGTTCTAGATTAATTCTTGTAAAACAGCAAGTCTAACTGATATAAAATAGTTGCTTATAGATAAAGGAAAAAATTAGCCTGGCATTTTAGAGAGTTACAAACTCTGTCATATTTTAGTTGTATTGCTTTGAGTTAATTAAATCACAGAGATTAATTTCACTCTCTGGACCAAAAGGTAGGAATAGTAAACAAGAAAAGGTTAAGGTACTGCTTTACGAGAAAATTAGTTTACCTTAGGAAACGTCCACGTATCTATAAGAGAAAGAAATCATACTTTGACATAGGGCTGTCACACAATTGCAGATTTTGCATGAACAAAAAACATAGTTTAGAGTTTATATACA
Organism: Vanellus vanellus; assembly: GCF_965231255.1. Classification (NCBI taxonomy): domain Eukaryota; kingdom Metazoa; phylum Chordata; class Aves; order Charadriiformes; family Charadriidae; genus Vanellus; species Vanellus vanellus. The sequence continues at coordinate 39,187,016 of NC_138909.1, forward strand.
AGTTTAAAATGAAAATGTTAGGACACAACGTAGCTCAGCAAAACCCACCACTTTGGCAATGAAACTTTCCATCCTTGTTCTCCAGGCAGAGGATATTTTGCTTGGAAAATTGGACTGAAAGATGTGAATTCTTGGTGGAGAGGGAACGCAAGCTTGGAGTTTCAACGTATACAGACTTTGTCTTGCTTTGCCTAAAAGGAAAACTTACTGAATTAGTTGTTTTTCGTAATGAGTAAGTTTCATGTTAATACATTCCCAGAATCCTAAATCTTTTAGTGAGATCTGACTTGATCTTATTTCAAGGAGAGAACCTTAATTACTTCTGTGACATCCCTGCCTGGAGTCTCACAGCTTGATTTGCTGGGACAATCTGGAATTGAATGCAAAAATCTCCTGTGCAAGGTTTCACAAAATTCTGTGAATTAATTTTAGTTAATGTTGTTAAATTTTAATTTCATGCTAGTTTAGGGAATGAGGGATATGGGTTAAATCTACTGTTCTGTAAAAATGATATGCAAACTGACCATTACGTTCGTCGTGGCGAGAACGGAGAAAGGAAAAAGTAAAAAATTGTGTTGCGTTTCCTAGATTACTTAATATAAGAAATAAAATCACTCGCATCAATCAAATGTGCCGGTCCTCCATGCCTCACATTTCCTAAATTGGAAGAGTTTGAAGCAGTGCCATGGATGCCCATCTGAAGGTGGTATTGCTCTGTGGGTGATGTTCCTTGATACACAACTATTGTCACCTGCTGAACAGGGACTGAAAGTATGCTCTGGGTGAAAGATGGTGGATAAATGAAAACTGGATTGTTGAAAAAGTAGTTCTGCTTAGTTATTGTATTTAAAGTACTTAACCAGATTTCATGTAGTTCAGTAGGTTTGTTCTATTTGGCTGTATCCTTGCTGATTTAGGGGTCCTCTCAACTAGTTTTGTAGTGCTGCCGTTATAATTTTCGTGATCTTAAATGTTAGGAGGGTGAGTGATGTTTCCAAAATGGTCACTTTGTGGTTGTTGAAACAACCATCTCTTGAAAAGTTTCACACATTGCATCATATACCTGCTGTATTATGTGGAAAAATCACAGGAAGGTCTATCATATGAAGGTTCCCATGGTAGACTTGGGTCTTCTAAAATGTTATCTTTCTATCTCATTTTTTCCTTGTCCCTTGTATGTGTTTGTAGGAACTTCACTCAAGGTTATTTAAAAAAAAATGAAAAAATTGACAGCTATAATGGCTTTTAAAAACGTCACCTGAAATGCATAGTTCTTTCATGACTGTGTAATGATTAACAACTCAAAAATTGCAGGGGACATTGGAGTGACTTACACGCAACCTGTAAGAAAGAATAAGCTACATTTTTACTTTGGGTATTATTGAAATAAAATCTGCTAATAAATGATATGTTTCTCTGCCAGCCCAGTGACTTTTCTTTAGTCATCATATAGCTACTGTAGTCTTTTGATATGCTTGACCTGTCTTGAATTACTGAAAAATATTGAATGCAATAAGTCAAATCTTTGGCTTGTTGTTACCGTGTTTTAGTTCATAAAGATTTGTGGCCCTGTCCTTGGCACCCCCGCGCTCCCAGGAATGAAAAGGAAATGAGTGGTATTTTGAGGAAGAGTCTTGATTAATTGGTAATTGTTCAAATATGGCTATTTTACTTTGGTAGTAAGGGTGTTGGTTGACACAATTTTCTAGAAGAGATCATCAGTATTGTGTTATAACTCAAACAATACATGTAACCTGGGATAGTTATTTGTCCTTTGAGTGAGCATCACACAGCACTAATAAGACATGGGGAGGAGAGGTGTGATGATGTGATCAGTGGCTACCCTTGGTAAGCTGAATAATTTGAGGTGGCATCATACCTGGATATTTTTTTCCATATATATATATATGTATGGAAAAATAGATATATGACAAAGAACTCCGACTAGGTAGTAACCTATTGGCTACTGTAGCTGCTGATGGTTGCAGTTTTGGTCATCTTAATGAATTGCATTGCACTGGGACCTGATACAGATTTTTTCTATTGTTGTATGGGACCTTTATTTTTATTGCTTACTGAAACCACATTTCTGGTTTGGCCCCTTCTGATTATTCTTTCCCTTTTAATTTGTATATTTTGAAAAAAAAAAAAAAATCCTCTTTGTAGACTAGTAAAGGAGTTGTGGATTTTTCATGTGATTAGGAATAGTATTTCACCTCTTCATAGATGCGTTATGATACAGTCTTTAATTACATGACCATATATCTTCTACAAGATTCATCTCAAGATGGATAGCTCTCGTTTAATGAGCAACTGTTTGATATTTTGGGCTAGCTTCATTGCTCAAATGGCCAGGTTGTGTTTATGACGTGCTATTCAAGTCCTACTCAGAAGATGAAAGCTTTTTTTTTTTTTTCTGTGGCTTTTTAAGATGTTTAACTACAGTGTTCATGTGATTCATTAAACTAGTGCAGGGGTGGACTTTATCTTCATCTTTCAGGTAGCTCTGTTGAAGCAAATCCTTGGCAAAAAGCAAGGGCAGAGTTTTCAGAACTTAACATGCTTATTCCTCAGCATAGCTAGGCTTAAGTAAGTGTTCAAAGTATGGATTTTTTTATTTGAATTTTCTGTGTATTGGCCCAGTTTAGGCATCTGCAATCTAATGATCATCTGAAAGGTTGATTTTAAGTGACTTGCCTGGCATCCTACCAGAGATCTGTGGTGGAGTCTGGCTAAATTCCTGTTCTCCAGGACAACATTTAACTGCAGATATTCTCAAAAGCTTATAAATGGTGAAATTTGGGTCATTTCATAGGAATGACAGTGAATACATTAGTGACCTGTAGAGATGGCAATGAAAGCATCCTTGGCGTATAGGAGATGTCCTGCCGTCTTTCTGTTACTGTTTCAAGGCCTGGGGATTGTACAGCGTATTTAAGAGAGAGCGAAGAAAACCACACCAGAAAAGCCACCATCTATATGCATATCGTGCATGTGTGCGCGACGCTGCTTTCTCTACCTTTTTAAGAAGTAGCTGAAATTATTTCGGTTCAACATGGATAGTTGGTGTAGAAGATCTCGCATTAGGGCATTTGTTTAGAAAGTTCGTGCAGCAGGAAACTAACGTAATCAGTATTACTGGTTCTGGTTTATGTTCCAAAGTGGTCAAATCTAGTGGTGGTGTTGGAGCGCTTGCAAAGTGGTAGATATGATGGTGCACACTGAAATGTGTCGTTTATAGTCGCAATACAGATGTGAACCTGAAAAGGAAAGTTGGCTTCTTCCAAAATGCTATTTGGAGACTACCAGGCTAACACTATTTATCATTACTGAGATGCAGGCGCTCCTACCTGGTCTTCAGGCATGCTTAAAATCCAGCTGAAGCTCATCTGCAAAATACTTCTGTACTTGATCGCTTTGCAGGTTGTCTGCAAATCAATGAAATACCATAAAATAACTGCACATGATTTAACAATACGAGTGTTAGGAACCATGATTTCTAATTTCTAAACGAGAATTAGATGAACATTTAAAATGTGTTCAGACCATCAGCTCTGTGGGACAATGAATGATGTTGATGCTGGAAACTCTTCAGTATAATTTTTTTAAGCTTATTCAAAGTTTGTTTTTCTTCAACTGTCTTAGATATTTTTTTATTCCTTGGTGTATTCTAGGCTTTAGATTGCAACAAATTAGTCTTTAACAGCATCCTTGATGTTTGGAAGGCTGAACTAATTTTACTAATCCTTTCATGAATACACAGAGGTGTGATTTATTTTTTTTCCTGACAAGATTTTCAGGATCTCAGGTTTATTTTATTGAAGTCTGATTTTGATTGTTGATATCTTAGTTGTAACAGCAGATATATTACGAGACTATTAATTCTTTTCACTTGAATTGATGCATTCTTGTTAGTGTTCTCTAAATTTAAAAATTCGTAGAAGCAATGCTACTAGAAAGAAAAAACCCTTGATGGAGTGTTTGGAGAGTTCATGAAGGTGTGAGGGTAATACTGAGGCAGTGTTTCCAGTGTTCTTTATTGCCAATAGATGAGAGGTGGTACTGACTTTGAAGACGCTACGTGATAAGGATAGTTAATGTTAAGGATTTGAGCAAAATTAAGTACTAGTGTCTCAAGATTTACCCTTGACCAAAGAACCTTGTACCTGCGACCCTTCATTTTCAATATTGTATTTAACAGAGTCTGGTAGCTGTAGTCCAAGAGAAGCGTGGGATGACCCCTGCAGGTTTGCAGACTTTTTAGGATTTTAACCTCTGCGCGCTTAACCCATTAATCTGTTACTGAAATGTAACTGGCACTCATCCGGTATGCCAGTACTGGATAGTTGGTGGTTCTTCCAGTTTTGTCAGGTTGCCAGTAGTCTTTTTTGCTGTTCATTTTGAGATGATGATGATTCAGCTGAGAACTACAGGAAGAATAAGCTGTACTGAAGGGGTCTCTGCTCAGTGGGTTGCTTGTGAAAGCTGATCCTGTGCCCAGGAGCTGGAATTTATAGGAGTGTTTGTCATTCCTTCCTAAACCCGTGTTTGTATGGGGATACTAGAAGGGCAGATGAAGGACAACAGATTGCAGTGCGTTTATGTGGGTGATGTTTGAAGGTAAATAGCTTTATGTTAACATAGCACTTGACCCAAATAGTGCTGCTACTTTGTCCGTAATACCTCTGAGATACAGGGGTGAAAATAAGCTATTGCCTAATGTTTTTGTTTTGGTTTGGGTTTTGTTTGTTTGCTTTCTTGGAAAAGATGAAGGATCACAGCCAATTGCATTTGATGAAATAACTGGAAGATAGGATGAAATTTTGTTTAGGTGGTGTTTGTAATTTACACTTGCGATGCTGGACTTGGTTTTTAGACTAGTGCAGTACGGTAATATGGAAGAATGTGGGCCCAGCCTTTGGCCAAAAAGCTTCATCTGTCTTTTTGGGTTGCTCTCAAGGCAAATGTGAAGCTTGCTACTGTGAACCAACCTCATGGTATTTAGCTAACCTGGCATTCTCTACTTGTCCTAAACCTTTAGCTGGTCAAAAAGCTAAAAGTAAGGGCATCAGTCTTTTTGTGATCCGTGGTCTCCATTGCAAACATTGGAGCACATAATCCCAGCATGTTGAGTTCCCTCTTCATGAAAAGTGAAAGAGGACTTTCCAAAATGGGGAGTAGCCTGCTAAATCTCACAGCTTGGACTGGCTAGTTTTCCAGCGTTTCCCGAGTCCTGTGTTACAGGCAGTCAAGTTGATGTCTCCTGTAATGTGCCATTCCTACCAAAGCCTGTCTGGACCACCTTAAAAAGGCATCAGATAATTTGATCTGCTACAAACTTCATAGTTCCTGTGCCGTGTAGTGGGTGGGAGTGAGAATGCCCCTCCTTAGTTCAGAGACTTTCTGATTTTTCCTTAAATGTCTTCTGAGTTCCAGTTTAGTGACTACTGTAAACAACAACAGAAAGCTCTGAACCATTTGCCAAAATGTGAAGATTTTGCCTTGAATATGAAGATGGTTGTGACTCTCTACACTCAAATATATGCATACCTCCATGGCATTCACAGCTTGAAATGGAGGTGACACTTCTCCTTTGGACTGGGAATATGAAAACTGGTTTAACACCAACCTTCTCTTTCAGCCCCAGCTTCTTGACTGGAATCAAGAGCCAATAGCTTTTCAAAACAGAGGAAAAAAGCAGGCTTGTGAGTTAGGATGCAAACAAGTGCAAAGTATTGCATTATAGCTGCATTTAGTATCTGTTAATAAGCTAACAATTGCTATGGCAATGGTAAGATGTAGCTGTATGCAGCACTTGTAACTTTCTACCTGTAGATGACTTATTCCAACTGTCCCAGGGTTGGTTGGTGACCAAGTGAAAGCATTGCTGATATTTGGTAGCAGTAATGCATCCTCTTGGTAACTGCAGTTACCTGATCTTCAGAGGTATATGGACAGCCAGGGAGGAACCACATCGCAAACCTGGACGATGACCCAGTGGTCAAATTCCTCAACCTGTGATTTCTTTCATTCAATCTATAAATATTGGCTCATTTTATCTGACTGCAGCCTGTCAGCTTGCTAGCTCACAAGCACAGGCGCTGTGCACTGGTCATTTGGACACACTGACTGGGTAGGATTTATTACTTTATAGCTTGACTCCAAACTGTGACTTTGCAAGTAAGAAAAATTAATTAAAGCTTCCCCCCCTCCCCTCTGCACTCCCCTTCCCCGAAGAATAATTTCATAAAAACGTCGTCGTGCTATTTCGTAGGTCTGCTCCCTTTGTGTATTTAGTGATGTTGGCTTGCTTTATAGTTAAAAATAGGCTTTTACTGTTCTGTGCTGCTGTTATTCCTGCAGAGCCAGGAGAATGGGAGCTGGGTTGTGCTCTCAGGACTCCATCCATAGCATTGTTTCCTAAATGCCGATCTGCTGCTGCGCGCCTGCCAACCTACCGAATGCTGGAGGAGTTACATGAGTGTCAGGAAGGTCTAACGTGGGATGATTTGAAAGGGCACGGTAAGGCCTGAAAAAGAGAATATGGCTGCAGAACTGGACCATAAATTTAATGTTGGTAGTCGGATTGATGGCTTGAAAATGGGGTGACGTTGTACCTGAAAACTGGATGTATTCGGTTGTAGTTGAAAAAAAAAAAATCAGTCTAGATTTTGGGAAATCTGAACTGAATTATGGGAATTATTTCTTGGTTAGCTATATCCTAGGTTTGCTGAACCGTCAGCCTTGTTCTCGTTTTAACCCATTACATTGTTTTGTGCTCTTGACTTGTTTTTTTTTTTCCTCATGCGTAAGCAGCTAAAGGTTCTTCAAACCTTGCATTGTACACTGTCTGCCTCTGCTGCTTCACTGATCAAGGTACAGCTTGACCTCTAAATCTTAATGTCCTGATAATGAGCTAGGAGCAAAAAAATCTTCCAAATACTTGGCAGGCAGTAGCTCTCTACTCTTCTAGATTGCTCAGGAAAGAGCCAGATGTCAGACTTGGATGTGTGTCCCTGGTGTGATTGCCTTTTCAGTTTTGACCCACATCACCAGTGGATTTTTAGCGAGGTTTTTGGCTTTTGAATAAGAAGTTGACCACAGAGGAATTTTGTTTAAAATATCCATAAATAATGCAGAAGGATCTTTTTTTTTTTTTTTTTTTTTTTTCCTTTTCTTTTCTGTTGTCCTTGCTTTTAAGGAACCACGAGTAAAAGGAGAATGCATGAAATTATGGATTTTGGAGCCTTTATAAAATGTCCTACTTAAATAATTAACTCTGTGTGTGGAAACGGTGGTCCACGGAATTTTTTAAGGCAACACAGAAAACTCATAATAATTCTTTCAAAAGTGAAGCTGTTCACAGCTATAGGAGCAGAATAAAAAGCAAACTAAAATGAAAACAGTGTGAGTTTCTGTTAATAACTGTAGAAGTCTGTATGCTAGGTGTGCCTCTCCGGGCTTGTTGGTGTATGACTTCTGCAAACATTTTCTGTGGTCTGACTCCAGGAGTTTCTGTCCTGTTTAATCTTGCTCGTTTTCAAAACAGTAGGTTCTTTTAGTTGATAATGTTGGGGTTTATTTTGCGTGGGGCTTTTTTTTTTTTTTTTTTTTTTAGTTTTGTGAGATGAGAGATTTCTTGCGTTTCAGAGCAAAGGATTTCAGAAATTTCCATTTAGCAGAGAGTTTCCAAGATCCCCAAATACAGCTGCTATGCCTAAATAAATGGATACTAAACCATAGTTTTACAAACAGTGGCATGCATGTCAGCAATGGTGTACAGAAAATCTATTTATCTACCTCTTTCCTGTTGAAGGAAGAGGTTGTTTAGACAGTTAAATGTCACTCCCACACCTGCCACTTCCATTAGTATTGTACATTACTATTCTTCTGTAATGATGGTACCCAGGGAAAGCTAAATTTAGGAATATGATTTTTTTATTTTTCTTTAAATGGAGGTTCAATGTTCCAGCTGGGTTTTTATTCAGTTAAGCATGCAGAGATAACATGTTTAATGTAGTAAGTGACTCAAATGTCTACCACTTCTATGAAAGAAAGTAACCTTCGTAATCTCTTGCACCATGGGCTGTTAGAGCAAAGACCGTTCTAGCGCTGTCATGAATCTGCGGGTAAGATTTGACTCTCAAATTTTCTGGTTATTGCAATGTGACCCAATGCGGTAGGAGATGTACATGCACCATCCTGGGTCTCTATAGCTTATCTTCTGGTAGGTGGCAGGAAAAAAAGATGAATGTCACCAATTTTATTTGTAGAACGGGCTTCAGTTGTTTGTCCCAGTATTTCCAGCTGATTTCTGTGCTGCTTATTTTTCTGCAGCTTGCCGATCTCTGATTTAAAATATTTTATTAAATATACACCATTGAAATATTTTGTGGTGTCAGTAGCATATAGAAGTTGCTACGTGGATTGTGTTTTTTCATACGCTGTTGACCTAAGGCAGGCACATAAGGGATGATTTAAACTCTGTGTGCATACCTGCGCAGACACAAATAGATAAATTTCTGGAAGTCACATCTGAATATCAGCATTTTAAGCAGAATAACGTGGAGCTTCAGTTGACAATGTCTCCTTGCTCTCAAACAGCCTTGGTTTTACCAGGCTCCATATGAGGCCTTCTTGTTCTGCTTATCTTGTGAATATGTTGTTATGGACATTTGTAAAAATCAGGTGATTTTTTTTTTTTTTTTTTTTTTGTAAAAAGTCGGGGGCTAATTGAACTTAGCGTTTGATATTATGGTTTTGAATAACTGCCACTTAGACTACGAAGAAAGTAGGTTGTTTAAAAATTCAATGAAGATACTATTAATATAAAAGATGCTTCCGTGTTGATCTGTGTAAATAATTTTAAATGGCTTTGCACAGTTGTTGCTGTACTGCTGTACTCCAGAATTTAGGGAACACCTTTGCACTTCCTAAACACTCCTTGATGAAAAGAAGAAAAATGATCGTTTACTTTTTCCCTTCCTATGATCACAGTGAGCACACACATGTAGATCTTTTGCCCAAACCAGTAAATATTCGTAGTTGTTCAGGGAAGTTGGAATCTTGTTCTGTGTGACAGAATAGAAACTCTGGAGGTATTCGGAATGCATGATACCACATACAGTTCTAAAAGCTTGTGTCAGTGTGAAAAATTTTCATTAATTTTCTTTAGCTTTACGAGGGAAAATGTAAAGAAATTTAGCCAGCAAAGCTGGGAGTGTTACAGCAACATTCGCTGCCGTTATATTGCCATGACATGAGCACAGTCGCACTTTCAAAACCCATATAATAAGTAGTAAAGCTGTTTGAGTAGGCATATTAGTATAACATTAAAAATCACAGATAAGGTAAAATCGTACTATTTTGAGATTTTGCAACATTAGTAATGTATAAAGGGAAATGCTTGTCATTTAAAAATATTTTAAGTTGTCTTTTTGCTGTGCTATTTTCACAATATTCAGAAAAAACAGTGAGACATTACCTATATTACTCTACAATGCAAATATGAAACCTTTTTACTCTCGGTGCATTGCTCAGAAGTATTAAACTTTAAGATGTTTTTAGGTAACCTTTCTTTTAAAATTTATCTTATTTTAAAAATAACATCATCCCCATTTTATAAGCAAAATTATTTGCCTCTTCTTTTGACCAGCATTTTTTAAAATTTCGTATCACTGTTTTGAAATGCACGTGTAATAGACATTTTTGCTTTATATTAAAGAACGCTACAATCAGAATATTCTTAAAAATAAGGTTGACGTCCACTTGTGTGTTTAGATAAGCATCTTGTAATATTGCAGTTCCTCAGTTTGTTTGAGGTGAAGCAAAAGTGCACATCTTTCATTGTCAGGCAAGGAAAGTAGGGGAAACTTCCAGTGTAGAGCAAGCACATAGAAAACAAGTAGTCGTGGTGCTTGATTTCTTATTTGGAGCCAGTCATTAGCAGAAGAATTATGCATGCTTCTCTCCCATCACTTAAGTTACTGAAAAGCAAAGTCATTGCATTGGGGGGGAAAAAGAAAGCAACCCACTTTTCTCATGATCTATTCTTTGATACTATAAAGCAAAGATAATCCTTTAGTTAAAACTCCAATGTGGCATTGAAATGGCTGCAGCCATCAAACTTTTAAAAAAAATTGTTTAATTGCTTGTGCATTGTCTTGTCTCTATCTAAATTTTCATCAAATTTCTTTCACTTAATTTGGTATTTTATAGAGGTAAGACTCACTGTACAAATGGAAGTCTCCAGTTTTTGCATCTGTGCACAGCATCTCCCTACGTATCTATATCTTTTAAACATATTTTCCTTGGAAGTGTAGGGAATACTTGTCTTCACTAAGAAGCTGCCAGTAAGAAAATCTAAAATGTTATGATGTTAATCATGTTGATTTTTGTCGTCTTTTCCTTCTTTGGTTAGTCCGCTTCTGAATGATAACTATATATAAAAAAAAAAAAAAAAAAAAAAAAAACCAAAACAAAAAAAAAAAAACAGGCTGGCTTCAGATTTTTCTGCTTGGAGGAGTGACACGGATCTGGAAGGGATTTTCTGGGTCACTGCCATTAGACACTTGCACAGCACGTTCGTAACTTTGTCTAGCTTCGGTTTGAAAGCCTTCTCTACCACAGCTCCTGTTGAGCGTGGTTTTGAGAATCTCCGTGGTTCATTAGATAGCAGTCGTCTTTCACCTTCCTGCTCATTAGGCTTTGCACCTGCGTTGCCTTTTACTGGAAGTATTTTTTTTTTTTTTTCCTCCTTCCTATTTCTAGATAGTGATCATACCCTCTCTCAGCATGGGCTGAATAAGCCATGCTCCTCTTGCGCTTTCTCGAATACTGGTTTTTCTTCTTCTGATAATCCTGATTGTTCTTCTCTGAATCTATGTATGTGTATGGCTTTAAGTCCATCTTTATTGCAAACGTACAGCTGGCAGTGGGTGCTACATTTCAAAAGAAGGTTTCTGCTGGGGCCATGGAGGACAGCCCAGAACTTCTTTATTTCTGGATGATGCATGCTGTGATCTCACTGGGTTCTCCTTCTGCTGCATCACCTTAACAGTTCAGTCACCTTCTGATTAGCTGATACCCTGAAACTCATTTCACAGTCGTTTCTGACAGATAAGTTCCTAGGTTCTTGGTTTTTGTCTCCAAGTGCATGATCTTGCATCTTCTCATACTACATTTTATTTCTTTTACTCCAGGTAGGAATCATCCTACTCTCACACAAGAGTGTCCTGTTCATCCCTTGTACCAAGAGTGTCTCTTTGCACTGTTACCGGCAGGTTTTACCAGCATGTTTGTTTTTTCCCCCACTTGGAAAAAGGGGAATTCTAAGATCTTCCCTATGTCTAGCATTTTTCATATAAAATAAAAAATACTTGGGTAACCCTTAGTGTATTTTTTTCTTTATTCTAGAATCAATTCACCTTGATTTCTTAAGTTATTTCAACGCAGTAAAATTCAGTGCTGGAGTTCAGTAGTACACGGTGGTCGTTCAGATTAGACAGCTGCAGTTCAAAACGAGATGTCCCCTCATGAGCCTTTTGAAAAGCTTAAGCAAGCTTAGTTAGGTTGGCTAGAGTGCTGTAATCATGAAATGAAGTATTCCGTGATTTGTATAAAACAAAAAAAGCAACCCGTGCTGTAAGAACACCCTGCTGATGGAGGCTTCAACACTTGCAGCGTGTACGTATGTCATAGGTCTTTGCTTTAACCATTTAAAATGTGCCCGGGATAGAAGTTTGCACCTTTGGGCTAGACTCTTTACTCGTCTGTAGTGGTTTTCAATCCCGAGTGGTGCTTTAAAGCCGAAAATAAAATCTGGCTGTGTGTGCCATCAGTTTTACCCCTGCTGGTGTGATTGCTCCTCAGTATCCCCCATGTCCACTGGTTAGACTGCTGTGTAAGAAACCTAAAACGACTCTCTATACGAGGTGTACATGAGCGTCCCCTCGCTTCCTTAAAATGTTCTGTAGGATTTAAAACATCTTGCTTGAAAATGTTTGAATTAACATTTCCTGTAAATGTATATGCCTGCATAGAGTCTTCTTGAGCTTTTTTTTTTTGCTTTTACATCCTTAGGCATAAATCTTTTGTCTGATTTCCTGTAGGAGCAAAGTTTGTGACCAGGTTCTCTGTTCCTTCCTCTCCCGCAGTTACTTGGAACAGGCCAAAGAGTTCAAAATTTAACCTTACAGGTCGGCCAAGGTCCTGAAAGTAGGCCATTTAGTTTCCAGCCCAGCAGTAGTTCTCAGCGTATTAAAGACCCAAACAGCCACAAAATATCTGACTGTGGGAAAAAACATCAACTGGAACATGCATCGTGTTGGGATGAAGATCAGTTGTTCCCAAGAGAGAGATCTCTGCAAAGTCAGTTATTAATATTTTGTCCTCCGTGTCCACTGCTACTAAATAATGAGGAGCTTTTACTGAAGTTCAGTGGTTGAGCTCAGGCTTCTGTGCTCCTACCCTAGAGATATTTCGGAAGTCAATTGAAATGCCTCGGAACGGTCTTTCCTTCAGCCTAAGCTGCAATCATCGTTGAGTGGCTATCCCAGCTTGTCAGTTTGCATTATGTAGATTTCCACAACATGAATTCCCTTCCCTATTTTATTCAATGTTTTTGGGAAGCTCTTAGTATGTGCGCGGGCATGGGCCGTGCCAGCTATCGGGGATCTAAATGGGAGCGCTCACTGGGGCAGTGGCCGCTACCGAGAGTGATGTGGTGTGGCCTTGTGAACGTGCAGTCGTGATATACTGGAATAGAGATTCTGCTTTTCACACTTTGAACTGCTGTTCAAGGATGGGATCCGATCTGAATCGTAGACGTTTTTAAAATAAACCAAGCTGATCAATATAAAATACCAGAATCCTGTTGGCGGAAAAAAAGAGGAGGAAGACCTGAAAAGCCGTCGTACTCAGTTTTGCAAGGGTTCGCTTCCACTGCGCTGTTTGGGAAGAAATTTAGCAGATAATCGTGGAAAGATTTTTTTGTTCGAAGCGGAAAATACAGACGGAGACACAGATCTCCTTTTCTGGAAAGGAGGTGGGAAAAAATGTCTGAGGAGAAAAGGCGTTCTCTGTAAAATCAGCCTCTCCCATGCAGACAGCACCACTTTGTTAGCAACGCCGGGTGAGGTAAACCGACTGAAACGTTGCGAGAGACCGTGTTTCTCCACAGGGTCAAGGTTGCCAGAGAGTTGTTGGTACTTAAGTGTATATCCACAGGCAAAACAGTTGTAGAACAGTCTCTTTATTTTGATCCCTGAAGCAGAACTGCTCTAACTTTAAAACCACCACTATCAAAAGTACTAAAGTGTCCTTTCTTGCCCAATGAAGAAGTTATACTTTTACCAGGTATTTTCTGCCTGAGATGGACTTCTAAATAAGGTTCTCAATAAAAATATTCTGATCTTGCAGATTTGTTCGAAATAAAAATTTGTTGCTGTTCATTTTAAATACGCTATAATGGTTTGAGTTCAGAATTTCAAAACCTTGGGAAAAGCTTTGGAAAATTTAGTATGCTTTAGTTCAGTATGATTTAGTTCAGGTTAGTATGATTTAGTTCAGGTTAATATAATTTGGTTCAAATCCATTCTGCATTTTTTTTCTTCTGTATTCTTGGTTTACAGTCGCTGTAAATACCTGTATAATACAATTTTTCCTTTTTTTTTAAATTTTTATTTTGACATCATTTGTGCTGTTGCCAATAAATTGACATTTGTGTTTGCAGAAGGAATATTGTTTATGCCAGATTTCCTGAAGAAAGCACTTTTGAATATTAAGTGCTGCATTGCATCTGTGACACAAATACTGTCAAAAGAAAAAGCAAATACTAACAGATCTGATCCTACAACAGATAAGTTACGTTAAATAAGAATGGGGGGTGTCAATGATGCATTTCATATTTTTTCTTTGAAAAGAGTTGTCCCTGAGAGCTTTTCTCCATTCCCCAGATGCCCATTTACATTTCACCACCTCTGTCCCTCTACAGAAGTCAATAATCCTTCAAGCAAAGGATAATTATGTTCAGTGCATTAAACGCTCATAGGATTAGCTGCTGAGAGCTCTGAGATGTATAGTAAGTGGCAGTCTCTATGTGTTTTGCAAGGGAAACAAAACGAATTTCCTGTGCGCTCGCTCTGTCTCACTCTCTCGAGACCAGCAGATCGTGTTGTATTAGCTTAAACCTCTGAATAGTTTCATGGGGGGCTAGAAAATATGAAAAGCTTGCCAGAAAAGATCTCCTTATAATGCTTTTTTTTTTTTTTTTTTTTTAATTAGAGGTGGTGTGGGCTTTGTATATAAATAACTGCTTGACAGCAATAGTAACCAAATTCAGTATTTTCAGAACGTGGGTTGTGTCTTGTGTTGTACTCACAAGATGAAGAACACTTTTAAGAGTAGGTCTTCACAAAGTTTGAGCCACAGTTTCACATAAAGATGCCTATTTGAGGAAAATTTGGAGATTCAAAATACATGAGGTACTACTGTATAAAGTGAATGATATACAAGAAGACATTATTCAAATCAAAGTTTTTATTTAACTCCTGCTGAAGTTTCCAGAGAAAATACATAGAAACTTCTTAATGTTTTCTGTCCCACCCTTAAGTACAAGGAAATCCTGCTTCCATGGGGATTGCATTCTAATTCAAACTTTATATAGTTTAAACTTTTACTTTAAATTTAAACTCTGCACTGGACATGTCAGCCTGCATCATGTCTGTAGACAGAATCGATAGAAATTACTTTATTATTCTGTAATTACTTACATTGACTGCTGTGTTTTAAATCACTGAACCATAAAAATGTTTTCCTCGATGTCTCTGTTGGTTAGTGAAAGAATTATGTTGAAATAGCATGTTGATGAATACCCACCATTATTAGAAGTATTTCTTCCTCCAGTCATTAAATATCATAAATCCGGGTATATCATTAAAACACACACAACAGACTTATAAGCATCTAATATAAAAATGAACATTTATGTAAAATAGTGAAATAAAATGTTACTGAATTGATAGGATGCTGAAAAATTGGATTGGTGATCTGGACTCTTGTAGTGCAATAAACATTTCAGAATTTCTATGTTGTTGGGAAAAGGAAAGGTAAAGACTAAGGGATAGTATTTATTTTATTTGGCTGCTGTCACTCTTCTTTTACAAAAAGATAGAGAATACCAAAATAACTTTGTTGTAATTTACTTGTTTTGATTTGTTGGATTAAATTCATCATCTATAAAAGAAATAAACAACTTTTTTTTTTCCTTTGGTATCATGGTCGCTTATATCATTAGTGAAGAGAGTACTACAGAATAATCACCGAGATGCATGTGGTCAAAGGCAGAAGAATCAATGCTTGCTTGTGTTTCTTTACTTTCAGAAAGTGGAAATAGTTTATAAAGGTGATATTTTGTGTTGTCTTATGTCAACCGTACTTGCTTGGCCTATCTCAGTGGCAGCTAATTACCTATCGGATCATTCATCAGGAATTGCATAACAGAATGTTACACCTTTGCTCTCTTAAATTCCGTCTTTCTGCAGATGTGCTTCAGTCACTTTGCAGACTTTATAAATCTTTCATAAAGTGCTGAATGGCGTTCAGTAGAAGACCTTGTTTATAAAAAGCTTACTGATATGTTTGCTCTGAAATGAATGGTATATTGGAGCTCTCCAACCAGCATTCCTCTTTTTAGAATTATATTTGTGTGCATATCTTTCCCATTGGTGCATTTGTACACTTGTTGTTTTCATGTATAACTGCATTTATTAAAAGTAACCCCCTGAAAAAAAAACAACAAACCCACAACCAAACAAACAAAAAAAAAAAGAAACCACAACAAAAAACCCATAGAGGAATACTATTTAAATGAAGAAAGGATTTTTATATCATTTCACTCATGTTTTGCTGTTTTCATACCTTTTTATGATATAACTGAAGATTTAAATTTCTTGTCTAGTAAATACTCTGAAAACATACTAAAGCTAAAAAAATACTACTACTACTATGTTAGCAGGATGAGCCCAATAATTTCTTGAATAGAAGTTGCGTGGAATACAGCGGAGCTCAAGCATTTGGCCAAGAGACTGAGGAAGAGGAGAAACCCGGCACAGTCCCAGATGTAGTAGCACGTATATTCATTGCCTTTTGTTATACCGAAAGGCACGCTGTAGGGTAGGAGAAAATCATGACGTTCTTAAAATAGGAGGAACATATTCAGAGCAAAGTAATTGTTAGCTTTGCATGCATAAAGCGGTGACTCACTTTGGGGGTGGAAGTAATAAAATGCTGCTTTTAAGATAGGAAGATGTGATAGGGTTTAAGGTATTGTACAGTTTAAAATGGAGATACCTCTTTGTCCTTAAGATAGTTTCACATAATTGTTCGAGTTTTCGTTTGTTTTATGGCTTTCAAGAAGTAAAAGCACGGAGTTCCCAGAGGTACTGTTTTTCCTCTGGTTTCTTTATGTGTGTGTAAACTGTTGAAGTGTGTGTATGTACACTTACGCATACACACTTAAGAGCTGTATGCGTATTTATAAAATACTGTTTTGACCTCTGTCAAATTAAGATTAGGGCTTTGGTGTTAACTATTTTATTGGTTCTTGTTTTGTTTTAAAAACTTTTTTCCCCCGTTATGTCATACTTCATCAGTTCTATGCATATTCAGCCTTAACGTTTTCTCACTTAGGAAGTTTGTCCTGAAAATAAGTTATGAGGACAGTTATTTGACCCTTTTAATGACTACTAATTGTTTAATGTAGTGTAATGAAACTATGTTTACTTAAGACTCACACTTTTCTTTTTCTAAATTACACCGCCTTGTTTTCGCTCTGTCTGCTAGTTCATTTTGATGCTTTGACTCCAAGTGTTCAGTAACAAAGTTAAGAAATAATGTAGTTGCTGGCTTCAGCAAAACTGTGCTTCAGTGTTGTCACAGAAAAATAAGTGCCTGTTATGGCAAATACACAAGTTGATTTTGTTCCTTATTACTTTGAACGACTCGTTAAAACTAGCCATAGAATCAGAGAATGTTTTAGGTTGGAAGGGACCTTAAAGATCATCTAGTTGCATGGGCAGGGACAATCATTTAATGAAAATTCGAGACAAGATAAGAAAGTCTCTTTGGTTCTGATGCCATTTGTGGTGTCTTTAGTTTGTTATAGCTGATGTTACCGAGGCAAAGGGTATGTCCTTAGACGTTTTCATACTGCTGCACGATCTGGAGGATAAGGCATGTGTTATATATCTAGCCTGTACACACTTTAAACTATTGTATGAAAACCTTTATTGTTACCGTGATACTAAAGTCAATACGAAACTGTTGAATGGAACGATAACTGAATACAAGCACTGAGTGCTTGCACATTTCATAATAAATTGATATTTGGTAGCACAGCAAATATACCTGTTGGAGTAAAGTTAATGGTCTTATGTTTCCCAAAAGCAGAACTGATGTTCCTAGCTCTTTATAATAGCACAGTTTCATTATGTTGTTTTCTAATCATGTTCCACTGCAAGTAAGGCGTTAGATGTAAATAGCCTGGTTTGGGGCACACAACTTTGCTGGTTGCTGGCACTACTGAGCGCGCTGAACGTTGCATTTCAGTGCTGTGCTTACCAAAAACAATTTACCGAACATTGTGCTCGGGGAGAGACAAGTGGAACCTCTTACGTAGAAGACAAGCGCATGCGGTTCATCATTGTCATCGGTGCTTCTACTTTTTTCCCCATTGCGTACAACTCTGTACGTTAAATATTTTAAATAGCGGTATGTGACTAAGATAGAAATGCATGTATTTCTTACACACAGTTTTCATTGAGCTCGCAATGTAAATGTCTCAGCTTAACTAATTTTTGTATCTATTTTTTTCCTCATACAACTTCTCACCTTAACTTACTTGGGGACAGGGCGGTCGGACTGGATGCCGCTTTCGGGCATGTAGCACAGAGATGTAGCATTCTGCAAAGATGTGAGCATGTGCTTTCTGCTTGTGAATAGTCTTATTTGATTAGGATCAAAGTGACTAGTTAGGTTGCCCTAAGTAAAATGCCTGCTTCTGATCTGCTGCTGTCACCACTTGGCAAGTCCAGCTCATGCAGCGTGGCTTTGACTTGAGGAGTTATTCTGAAACCAGTAATCACCAAACATTCAGCTGATTGTCTACAGCCAAGAAAATTCAGAAGGCTTGCTTTTATTTGCAAGCCTTTTATTTGTTCGGTTATTGTGGAATCCCCTGCCTCTTCCTATTGCCTGTGTAGTAACAAAACATAAATCCTTGCTGTTCATTTAAAACACTAAGCGCAGTCATTATATTAAATATAGCTTGATTTTATTTTTTAACATACTAACTGGATTTGCTTTGATGTAAGGTTCTTAAGAATTGTTATTGCATTGGTGAAAAATAAGTGCAATTGTTAATGACATGGAGGTTTTCGCAGGGCACTGAGAAATTGAACGTGTTTGGCTGGGTGCAAGACTGTGTTGACATACACCTCCCTATGGAGTTAATATTTATTTGTGATTGAAATGGTTATTCCTTTGCAAAATGTAAAGCTCGCAAAATATAGCTTTGAACTATCGTTAAGTGTGCAATTCTTAGATGCTTTGCGCATGTATCTTAAAATAATATATAGGATTTCTACTTGCAAATAAACCTGGACTGCTTTATTTCTAAGAGATTGTACTTTTAGGAATATTCATTGATACATTGCAAAAAGCTATGGTGGTTCATGTACTATACGTTCCACCTATGGACTGTATACTTACTGGTATAATGATTTGAATCGTGATCAAAAATGGATATAATGGCCTGGATATCGGTAAATACTGTTCAGTTTTGTGCTAATTCAAACTTAGAGATTGAAAAGGGAAGTAGCCGAGACAACAGACACTGTAACTAATGCCCTCCTTCGTACTGTATTTTCTCCTCCTGGTATATCATCAGCAGTGGAGAGCATAATTAGATTTTTCTGGAGGCAGCATCCATGGCTGTATGTATTAGAGTATTGCTTCTGTTAATTGCCCTTTCTTTGCTGATTGGTATATGAAGATCAGCTCTAGCTCTGGGCTTACTGAAGCTTTTTAGGATTATTAATGTCTGGTTCTCTTTTTAACCCCTCTTTCAGGTAAAATATTGAGAAAGAAGTGCTTAGAATGTAGCCATTTTTGCTATCACTAGATCAAAACGTAACTGCATAAGGAAGAAATGCTTTTCAGGTGTATTAGAATAGGAAATGCCAGTCAGTGTAAATAAGAGTAAGGTTTCCAGTTGTCTGTGCCTTCACCACAAATCCTAAAGCCAAGGTTCTTTCAGGGCATGTTCCGTAAACAGACTTAAACCAGGCAAACAGCAGTAAAATTCATTCAGTACCTTTAACCGTGTAGAGCTAATCATTTTCTCAATCACGCTCTCTTGTGACTTGCAGATTACTCGTTTCATAACCTCTTATACTGATTGACCTATTATATCTTAATGCTGAATGAGCTCTTAGTTTCATTTCCATCCAGGGAGAGTGGTAATAGTGTCAAGGTAGTATTCCTAACTGACACACTCTATATGGCGTTCTCAGTACAAATGCACCTCCATAGAGGGTATCTACCTTGAAACAACAACAAAAGCATGGTGGTTTTGTTTTTTTTTTTTTAATAATTGAGGCATTTATTGCATACCAAAATTGATACATTAACATGCTTTTATTAACTAGCGGTGGGATGCAAGCCTCTTGGGGAGAGGGGTAATTTGTTCCTGAAATAGCATTTAAATACTTCTTCAGAGAGCAAGTATTTTCCTTTATCAGTGTTCACTTTCTGCAATCTGGCAATGATTACAGTCCTTACAGATTTTCATGGGAGCTGTGTGCATAAAACGATAGTAAAAATATACATTGCAAGTCTTGGTGGGTGATTGTTAAAAGATCAAATATACTGTCTCAATTCATTCTTCAGCAACTTTGCATGGGAGCAAACTCATTTCAGGGTTGTGGCTCTTTGCAATTGTGTCCATCTTCCCACATTTCCTATGTGACTTAAAGCATAACGGATAGTTCGGTGCCTTGGATTTTACTTGTCTGTAATATACTTTCTCAACTTCAAAAGCAAAAGTGTTAGCCAAATCCAGAGCAGTACTTGGTTGTTGGTGGGGTTTTTTGTTTTGTTTTGTTTTGTTTTTATTTTGTGTTTTTTTGTTTTTTTTTTGTTTTTTTGGGTTTTTTTGTTTTTTTTTTTTTAAATATGTGACTTTACTCGCTGTTAGTCCCATTCTGCAGGAAACCATTGATATAGAAACTAGCACAGCATTCATCTGCGCTTTAATTTGATCCAAACCCCATGGCAAGATACTGAAGAGTTTGTGCATGAGGATTATTGCTTCACTGGTGTCAATATATGTTTTTTTTTTAAATCTCTCATATTTGTAGCAATTTGGTAGTATTTTGCTGACCTCTGCATGAGTTAAAAACCTGCAACACTCAAAACTTTTATGCTGCGTTCTCAAGCCCCAATGGTTTCCTTAATACACTTGGCACTGGCAGAGAGTAAAGTGTGACATAAATGACTTTAATTCATTTTGCTGTGTATTTACCTCAAATTGTAATGATGCTTTTTCTGCTCCACCTATAGCTTCCTGCAGATTTCACAAAGCTGCACCTTACTGACAGTCTCCACCCACAGGTGACCCACGTTTCATCCAGTCACTCAGGATGTAGCATCACTAGTGACTCGGGAAGCAGCAGCCTTTCTGATATCTACCAGGTAAGACTGGAATGGATGCTGACGGGAGGTGCAATTGCCAACAGTTTTGACGTTTCTAGCTGAATGCCCCTGGTATTACATGTTGTCAGGTTTTGTCTGAAGAAGCACTCAGTAGATTTGAAAAAACTAATTTTGGTTTGAATTGTAATAATTTCAGGGTTTTATCTGCCACGTACTAGATCTGATGTTTGAAAACGCAGCAAGTAAGGTGCAGCACAGCAACTTGAGGTGTGTTGCCATAGTTTGTCAGGATCCTGGTCGGCAATGTAGAGGTGTAGTGTTTGGCATTGGAGGATTGCGCTTCATTAACTTTGTTCACAATTTGTGATTCTGGAGAGGAAATCTTCCTGAACTTCAGCTTGGAGAGCCAGTGTTGCCTCTCCAGCAGATGTCCATGGTGGGACCTCGGAGGTAAAGGGGGTTCTGTTCCTGACTCCAGCACTTCACCTTGTCTTTCTGTCTGTCTGATTTGCCACATGTGTAACAACTGCTGTGATGTTTACAGATCAGAATTTCAAAACCATAAATTTAGGACCTCGTGGGGGATTTTTCTTCTTGATCCTGTATTTACAGTTCTTAGATGTGTTGGCTTCAAAATCTAGAACGTATTCAGTGGCAGGGAGAAAGAAATAGTCAGTGAGCGCTATATGCTGGCCTGACTTGAGGGGCATATTCCAATTTCCCAACCCTGTAGAGACCTGGTGCCAGCCTCCCGGTGGGGCTTTCTCTCTTAGCTGCCCTGGAAAAGATAGGGATGTTGAACTGGTGACACTCTGAAGAGTGTTATACTTCTGAGGGGGCTTCTTGTCATAAAGCTCTGTGCTCTTTGTTTGGAGCAGCTTGAGTTTGGAGACACTTACTGTGAAACTGATCCAGAGGGTCCCTAGAGCACTTGGAAGTATGTGTGCTTCCTCTCAATATAAATTGGAAAAAAAATATGAAATAAAATAAAATGAGGAAGCCTACGTCCTTCACTTGATGTTTACAGTTCTTGCAATGCCAGAGGAGGATTTGTCCTCCTGATAGGAAAGTATAGCAATTTGTTATTCTGAAAGAAAGGCATCAAATGTAAATAAAATGTTGTTCTATCAAAACGATCATATAAAAATTAGCAAGACCGCTTCTACATGAAGTACTGTTTACTAGAAGAGAAATAGTGTTTGTTTGGGATGCTCCTAAAAATGCAAACGTAGCCATTTAAACAATGGGAAAAGCATCATCCATACAAATACAAACAAGTTCAGTTGCACATGTAATTGTAGCATGTAGTCTGCTTGAGGTGAATAAACTTGTAGGCTTTTCTCTGGGAGAAGATAGGCTATAAAAGGTCCCAGTTGAATTCAGACAGTAATTGCAATAATGCAAAGGTTTATTCTTGTGATAAATGTCAAAGTAACTGAACACTTTATGCATAGCATATGCCAGTCAAGTATGTTTGTCAGAATTTCTTCTGAAGAGAGGATTACTTAGAGGCAGGATTTAGGTTTACACTGTGAGGGTGAAGAAGATGTAAAATCAGCTTTGTTCTTCAGGTCGTCTCCGGATTTTCATACCTTTCATTCCAAAGATTTTCACTTTAACATAAAAATAACAAGTACCCCAAGAGACACAGTTGTAGGTGGCGTGTAGCTGTAGTCATACAGTTATTCTCTAGATAAGTTGGAAATAAATTTTTGCAATGATTTTCAGCAAAACTTTTATAACGGTGGAAAGGATCACTGAATTTCTGGGAAATTAAAAAAAAAAAAAAAACAAACAAAAACAAAGCAACTAAACAACTGTATAGAAACTTCAGAGATATTCTTATTTATGTAGTCACCAACCTGGTGAATGACTCGCATGATAAGTTTTGTTCACAATAATGGAATCAGCAGAATGGTTGGTGTTCAGAGAGAGTTAATGGTTTTCTGAAGTACTTACATGAAGAACATTTGCTTTGAAAATATTTTAAATTTAGTTCAAGAAAATAATCCATTCTTGGTGATCTTAAAAAAATCTGGTTTCTTCAATTAATCTACAATTAATACCTCATTTAAAGATGTCTTGGCACAGATGTATTGAGAACTGTGCAATTGTACAATGTCAAAGTAATTGTTAAAATAACCTTTGTCCATATCAACATCAAGAAATGTGAGCTTATATCGTATTGTGGAATGTAATCCCATGTTTTTGTGTTAATACACATACTTGAAAAAAAGACTTATTAAGAAAATGAATTGATTATTTCAGGTGTGGAAACTGATAAGGTTCTTAAATTCTTGAATTTAACTTAACGTTACCAAGTATTGTTTGACTTGATTCTGATATTGTTGTAAATCATTAATTTCTGACATCAATTTCAGTCATAAAGGAATGTAACGTAGCAATGTTATGTTAGGTTGAAGTACTGCCAAAAAAACCCCATAACAAATAAAAAGGCTGTAATTTGAATTCTCTAGGATTAAGTCAAGAATTAAATAAGCAGAAATACTTTCTGAAACCAAGAAACTGGATCGGTCATTTTCTCTGTTGTTTGCCTTTTAATTCTCCCCCAAGTGTTTACTCAAAAACAGTAAACCGTAAGTGAGTCATCTACACATTACTTGTTTTACTTCGAATTTAATAGGTCTTAGGCAAAGCTCAGTACTGTTGTTCATCTGATTCTTATGTTCTGTATATAATGGCATTTTTCTATTCAGTAGGGTGAACTTCTGTTCATTATGGCAAAGTAGAAAGCAATGATTTAGATTGCCATCTTACCTTGCAATTGATAAATAAAAGAAATGCTTTCTTTTTTAAAATTATACTATTAACTAGATCTTTACTGTTGAAATCTGAGGTAATGATGTGTCGTGTTTTGCATCCTAGTAAGTTTTAGTTCTGTAGCCTTAAGAGCAGCTGTTTGCAGTGAAAATACGTTCGTGGCCTTTTAAGATTTTTTTTTTTTAATAAATTATGAAGCTGAATCTTCAGATGCTTTCAGCATTGTGCTGAGAATATTTCCTTTTAAATATTAATGCTGTAACTAAATTTGTTTGTCAAATGTTGCGCATGAAAGAACTTCTTTTAGGATAAGAAGTACTTACCAAAATAAAATAAATAATCCTTTGTGTTTACCCCACCGAAGTCTCAAAAATATTGCAGGTGCCAATCAGTAATGTCCTTAAATGTTGTTACTTTTATTTTAGGAAATAAGTTCAGAAAGTGACTAAGGCTGTAATATGACTGGAGAGGAAGGGGATGTTGAATGTTAATAGGTTGTGTGCCGGCTTGTATTTGCCAAGAACTATAGTTGTGTTGATTTGGCGAAGCAAATCACTCCCTGCTGCTTCTCATGTACGGCTGCTCACTCCTGTTTCTCATGCTTAGTTAATGCTTCCTGTATGGAAGCATATACCTGTTCCTATACGCTCCTAAATGCTTCCTATACCTGTCACGTATCTTACCAGATGATGATCCCGGTTTGAGAGCAAGGGGATTTCAAGCCCGTGAACGCCTGTTATTCCCCCTGCCTGTTTTGGGAAGGCGTTGTTGTTGTGTTGGCTCAGCTCTTTCCTTTGCCAGCCTTCCTTTGCCTTATCCTGTCCTCGGCCTGGTGGCTTCCTGCTGGCCCTACGTGCCCTCTGGTCTCTGCCCAGATACGCCCGGTGGTACAGGAAACCGGGAACATCCTTTCTGAGACCCTCCCAGGATGTGTGTTATTGCTTGGAAATTTTCAAGACGTCAACTTTGTTTTCTCACAAGTCTGACACGGTAACTGGTAGAAGAAAGGTCCACCTTCCAGAAAGTCTTCCTGAGGGAGCCCAAACCTTTATCTCTCAAACCAGAGAGTCCACGCAGCCTGCCCCTAAGTAACTGTATGCAAAACAAAGAGGTTTTACCCTAAGATTAAGTCAGTCTTTCTGACTGTATCAGCCTCTGCAGTGCAGGGCTCTGGGTATCGTAGCATCATAGAATACCAGATTGGAAGGGACCCCAAGGATCATCTGGTCCAACCTTTCTTGGCAAAATGGCCCAGCACCCTGTCCAGCTGAATCTTAAAAGTGTCCAATGACGGGGAATCTACCGCTTCCCTGGGGAGATTATTCCAATGGCTGATGGCTCTCATTGTGAAAATTTTCCTCTTGTGTCTAATCGGAATCTTCCCAGGAGTAACTTGCACCCTTGTAATGCAAGGATGTCTGAAATGGCTCAGGTAAGCTAGGTCCTACTGAACTCCCCCTGCAACTTCGGCTAAGTCCTGTGCAGTATTTTAGCACTCCTGGTGAGTTTGTATCCTCTAATCTACTCTGCAGTTTATAGCCTAGGAGTAACTTCCAGAGTCCTTGTTCCATAGGCCTGTGGTCTCAGGAGGCGTTGCTCCGTTTTGAGAACGTGACAATGAGTTGGCGATAGGGGAGGATGCTGCTTCTGGTGTACGTTGTCTGGATTATTACATTTTTCCATCTCTAGGGGAGGAATAGTGATCAGATTGACTCCTGTGACAGATGTGGGCTGCTGTGCTGTAAATTTTGTAGTAGGCAACGAAAGAATAAATACAGAGAGCAGTAAAAATTTTAGACTAAAAGAGTTTTAAGGTATTCCGCGGCCATTTGCACTCACATTAGTAGAGCATGAAAAAATAATTTTACTACTTCAGATTTGTTTACGTATGATTTGTGTGCATGTAATAGTTCTAATAGATTTTTATATATATGATACTTCTTTAACAAAAAAATACATAGTATAATTACATGGATTGAATTTCATAGCAGTTTATTTATATTGTAAACTTTTGCCCAGTGAGTTGAAAACTGACATAAAACAAAACCCCAGCCATGTTTTCTCTCTGTGGAAAAGCTGGATCTTATGTGCTTGCATAATGACAGGAGAAAATCTTTCAAGCTAATGGAACCTTTTGCAAGTGATTTCATGGGAGGTGTAGTGCCAGTGTTCTTGGTGTTTTGTATTGGCTTACACATTATGAAGTAAAAAACGAATGTTTTCACTAATAAACACTCTTAATTTCATTTCTTAGTTTATTTTTTAGTCCTTAAACTACAATGATTGAAAAATAAGGTGGGGTTGGTTTTTTTCAGCTGAGCTTGACTGCTATGTTAGATTCATGGACTTAAAGGACTGTACCAGAAAATGAACATATTTCTGGTTTGCACAAGAAGTGTCTTCTGTATTTCTTATATTTTTTTCCAGTGTTTTTCTCTTGCGTGTTTGGAGATTTTGGATTGACGATTTAGGTGGCGTCATTAGTCACAAAGGGGATTTATTATTCAAAATGATGCATATTTTCTTAATGTTTCCTAAAGAAAGTGGTTGGAATAAAAATAATAAAAAAATATCTTGGCTAAAATATTCTATTTAAAATACTAAGAAATCAATAATTAACATGATTAATTTTAAGGATTTTCTAGTTTTTTAAGGATTTCCTAGTTTTTCTCTCTTTATATTGTTAAGAGCAGCTGGAAGCTTTTTCCCCAAACCAGTGTTGAAAAGAAAACTGTGAAGGCCACCTAAAACAGAGCCAGTCATCTTGTAAGTTCTCCAAGCCTTCCCACTTTCTTTCCCACAGTAAGGCTGGTATGTGTGTGCAGGCATGTGTGAGGAAGCAGTTATAATATGGGGGAGAGAGCTACTTGATTGTAAAGGTATAGATCTGTTGGATAAGCCTCTTCTGATCCTTTTCTCAACAGATACCCAAAAATTGGTTGGAGAAGGAAATGAGGCATTAAAGGAGGTCATCTTCTTTAGCTGTTCATGTAGTTCATCACCTCTCTCATTATATCTGTGTTCATGATGCCTCCAAAAAATGGAAAACCAGTAGAGTTGGGCCTAACCAGTTTCCTCTCATATATTTAAAGGGACCGATAGGATCTACTGTTTTCCCAATCTGCCCAGTTTCACCTAAAGCAAATGAATGATAGTTCTTTTTCCCCTCTACCCCCAATCAGTCAAGGAGCCAAGGGCTAACTGAGAAAACTTAGACAAGGCTCCTTTACTTTCCATCTTTGCTAGGTATTTCATGGTATTTGTTTAATTAGCTCAAATTGAGAAGTGGCTTTGGTCTTGGAGATCCTTAGCAGTTGGAACAACCATTTTTGTATTACTACAATATTAGCCTTAATAGACACCGCTTTAAATTGGGCAGGTCTCTTTAGGTACCAAATGTGAAATAGCTCTTCACCTCGGTCTTGAAAATGTCCGTCTTCAGTCTCCTGAGTTCTTGTTGGTGATGTGACAAATAAAATATTAGGCTGTCATCATGTGTTTCCTTTGAAGCTTCAGCAAATTTTTCATGCCATCTTTCCAGCTTTGAAGAAAATTTTCATTGCAACTGGTATTCAGACGTTGGAGAGACATTGTTTTGTACTTTAAGCTGCAACCAGCATTCTTCTTACCAGCTAATTTCTCTTATTAACCGAGAAACAAAGGACAATATGCATCTATGAATGCGCTGATTTCCGAGGTGTACTTCATCCTTGATTAAATGCCCTTAAAAAGCACTAAGTCTCATGACTGACTGTAGTACAAATTCTGTCGGGTATTCATCTTGTGTTCTGGATTTTCTGCTGCTGAGGTTTATAAGGAAGCCTCTGTCCTCAGAAGAGCTAATTGAGGTTTTCCCTTTAGTCTTACGCAAATGCACGACTATTGCTTCATAACTAAGGGTTCCTGCGTGGCCATGCTTGATTTTTCTAACACGTGACGGGGTACAGAAGTACCTGAAGTAAGTGGGTTATGAAGTTTAGTGTCTCAGCAAGAGAACCTGGAGTACTTCATGTTACACTTGATGTTACTAAGCCTAAAGAAGCTATTTGCAATGTTTTGTAGATAAATTGGTGCGTGCTTTCAACATTAAGACAGATCGAATTATTCTTAATAATGTACCAAAACTCATGCAAAACTTTTTGCATGTATAAACTGAGGAGGAGTCCGTCCCTGTGGGATGAATTGTTTGATTCTTTACTACTGTGAATGCATATTGCCTATGCGGAAAGGCTATGTTTGTGTTCCTTTAACTTTTGCATAATCGTATCTTTTGCAGAAAATTGCTTGGGTAAAAAAGTATTTTTTTTTTTCTCAAAAGATAAGGTTTATTTTTAAAGGTTGAAGTTAAATTAATACATTTTCTTGTTACTCTGGATTGTTGCATTCAATTCTGAGCTTCTTTGCAGTGGTTTATATTTTTGGATAACTAGTAAGTTAGAAATAGTTGCTTTGCAATTCAGATTTCTACTAATGACTTCAGCTGTCAAAAACATTTAATTAGCTCTGTGAAAAGTGATCATCTTCAGGAAATACTTGTAACCTTCAGCTGTAATTTTTAAAGTATTTTCTGAATACGTAATTGCATTTGATTTGTGTGAGTTTTGTTGGTTTTTTTTTAAATAGCATCAATTTTATTGATGCTTTGACTTATGTTTGGTTTTGGTGTATTGTTTTCAGACAGTCAAATAAATTGTCTTTTAATAATCAGTTTTGTACAATATGTTTAATTTTCTCCTGTATGTTAGCATCATGTGAGTAAATTTAGTTCTGCATTCATCTTACCAACACGCTTTTGAGAAAGCTTGTTCCAGGCAGGTAGGCGAGGCGCTTGTTAGTAATGGGAAGGTTTGCAAAATTGGCTGTGAATTACTCAGTCCCACTGTCACTGGAATTATCACTGTTGGCGACTTCTTATTCTGACAGATCGGTGTCATAAGCTGTGTGTCTACTGACTCATCGTCGCTAATTTTTCCGCCAGTCGCTTTTGATGAAGGCTATTTTGTAAGAGTAGTTAGAGCAACTGTTTCAAATCTATCATACAGAACATGCATGTTAAGCGCAGTAAGACTGCTAATGAAAATACTGCTGGTGGTGCTATCGTTTTTGTGATTTGTTTGTGTGCCTGTATAACACCCTCCTTTATCCTGCTTAAGAAATGCTCAGCATTTTTTCTTAAAAAAAAAAAAAAAAAAAGGGGGGGGGGGGCAAATAATTTGAATATTGTGTAGTTGCTGTTATGCTTCTTATTTTAACAAGACCCTGTTACAAATGTTGTGTTGTGCTGTAAGACAGAAACATTGAAGAATGACACTGACTGCCCCCATCCGTCTCCAGCCATATGCTACCGTTCGTAAGGTGGCCGTGTGTAATGGCATTAAAGTAACAGATGTCAGCCGCAGCCAGCGAGGCAGGGCTAGGGAAGATGATTCTATGAAAATACCAATGTAATTTGTCTTACCTTCTCTGCGTTTGGAGGGTGACCTAGTTTTTGTTTGGTGTTTTTTGTTTTGTTTTGTTTTTTTATCAGTGTGACAGACGGATCAATAAAACAGGCTTTAGTGGCTGTGTTTGCCCCATGTAGTATTTTTAAAGTAGACATGAATGCATTGTGTGTTTCCAGAGTTTCAGAAACAAACCATCCCTAGAAGGTGTGTGAAACTTGATTTCTCAATCCATGGCTTAAAACTTGCTCGTTAGAAGCTTGCATTTCCTTAAAAATTCTCGTAGTTGAGCTTTGGCAGCTGCTGTGGTATTAAATCAGGTTCTGAGAAAAAGCAGCTTTATCAGCCATGACAGACAAAGGTTTGTGGGATTTATTAAGTGTTTGGTCTTCAAACTGGATCATTAAAATGTATTTACCGTTGGTGCTATACTAATGACCTCAGGCTATATATGGACTATATTTTCCTTCATTTTAATACCATTTAAAGGAAGTTAAGTTTGGCAGATATTCTGTGTAGTCCATCTGTGGTGTTCAAGCAGTGACTTTGCATTTTTTCTGTATCTGTAAATTCTTGTCCAGTTTATCAGCAAATGAAAGCCATATTTAACTATGTTCAACTGCAATCATAAAAGAAAAATACAGCCCTAGGTTACTGGGAGATAGCAAAATTCTTGTAGCGTTTTGATGCCGTACTTAGTTCCCAAAACTGTCTACTTAAAATTACATTGCATTCCTAAGTGTCTGAAAATGTGAAGTTGGGGCAGGAATGAAAAATTGTTTTAAATGAACTGTTGATTTAAATTATATTCAGCTAATATTTCAATAACTTATTCCTTGAAATATAACTGCCTTCAATTCCCCCAAGACCTACTGATTAAATAATGCCTGTTGAATCCTGTTTATGTGTGGCTGATTGAAACAAGTGTTAAAAGCCCTGTTTAAACAATGGTTTGGGGTTGATTGTTGGTTCTTTTAAAAAGACATGTAAAGAAGAAAGCAATGTAAAAAACATTGAGTGAATCTGAGTGATCTGTAAAGTGATAGAATTCATTTCTGTACATTTAACTAGAAAACTGTAGCAATGAAGATCACATTTGA
This sequence comes from Vanellus vanellus, assembly GCF_965231255.1. Lineage (NCBI taxonomy): Eukaryota > Metazoa > Chordata > Aves > Charadriiformes > Charadriidae > Vanellus > Vanellus vanellus. The sequence goes on from NC_138909.1 coordinate 39,217,050, forward strand.
ATGTTTTCATTTTTTCTTAATTGTTTATACCTGAATTTAGGCTACAGAAAGTGAGGCTGGTGATATGGATCTCAGTGGGTTGCCAGAGACAGCAGTGGATTCTGAGGATGACGATGACGAAGAAGACATTGAAAGGGCATCGGATCCTTTGATGAGTAGGGATATTGTTAGAGACTGCTTGGAGAAAGACCCAATAGACAGGACAGATGATGACATTGGTAAGTGTTGCAATGTAGTAAAATGCTGTCAAACTTGTTCTTCTTAGCTCAAAAAAAGTTACTTTTTGAGCTTGAGGTTTTATTTTAATCACTGGCTTTTGTAGTTGGTAAGTTTAGTGTTTATTCTCTAAGGTGTTTTATAAATGCCATAAATTCAGCCAGTGAATGAGTACAACCAAAGGACAAGAGGAAAACACATAATATGGGTGAGAACTATTAGTTGCTGGCCCTTTCGATCTCAAGCTTCAACTCCTAATTGATATCAGAACTGGTTTATAAAGTAAACATCAATATGTACTGCAAAACAGAGAGAACCTAGGCAAAGTCAACATTAACGTCAACACTGGATGCTTATCACATTAGATTTGTTAATTGTAAGTTGTGATGTTGTGTCTGTTTTTAACCAGATATACATTTGTGTTAAACATTGGAGCCATTAAGACCTTTACGTAAATGTGCATCTAATCAAACTAATTTGCTATGATTAGAGAAGGCTCAGAGGGATCTCATCAATGCGTACAAATACCTGAAGCGAGGGTGTAAGGAAGACAGAGCCAGGCTCTTCTCAGTGGTGCCCAGTTTGAGGAGCAGAGGCAGGGGGCACAAACTCAAAACAGAGGCTCTGTCTGACCACCAGGAAACACTTTCTTTTACTGTGACCGAGCACTGCACAGGTTGCCAAGAGAGGTGATAGTCTCTCTCCTTGGAGGTATTCAGAGGCCATCTGGACATGGTCCTGAGCAATTGGCTGTGGGTGGCCCTGCTTGAGTAGGCGGGTTTGACCAGATGACCTCCAGAGCTCCCTTCCAATCTCAACCATTCTGTGATCCTGAGTAAAAATTCAGGAAAAAGATGGGGTCTTAATGACTACTTTCAGTAGGTTTTTTTTCAGATCAAATTGAATGCAAAAATGTCTCGCATTTAGGACATATAATCCCTCAGCAGGGCTACTGAGAAAAATTGAGTTCTGTAGTTATGAACAATGTAAAAACCAAAAATATGGGAGAAATTCACTGTTGAGTACATATGCAACTCCAGTGCACGCAGAAGACAGAGCAGCAGTAGTCACCTTGAAGACAGTAATCCTGTTTGGTACATCCAAGGGGAACTTTGTGAATCCGCCAGACGATAATCAAGTACAATTTACTGTTAAGTCTAGCCTAGGAAGGGGTGTCTTTACCAGCGAACTTGCTCAGTTTTGTGAAATTTCCCTTCTCGATGTCTTGCTGCGTTTTATATAGGCCTGTCATAGTCTTCAGGGAGTTATTGCCCTGGCTGGAGTATTACAACTATCGTTGGTTGTATTCAGAGTTCTTGGTTACATTACAATTCTTCCATTATGCTGACTTTTACTTTGCAGGGCTTCTATTGATGATATGACCAGCCAGTCTGTGTCTACAAAATACCCAGTAATTACAACAGGCCACTGTACATGATTTATTAGTATACAGAAACGATTGTGCAGCATTTTAGCTTAAGTAGCCTCGGGCATCTTGCTGAAGAACTGTCTTTACTGTGCTTTGTTGTTTTGACATGCACTACTCAGTGGGCTTTTTCTCCTTCAGAACAACTACTGGAATTCATGCATCAGTTGCCTGCTTTTGCCAACATGACAATGTCAGTGAGGAGAGAGCTCTGTGCTGTAATGGTGTTTGCAGTTGTGGAGAGAGCAGGAACTATTGTACTAAACGATGGGGAAGAGGTCAGTAGAAGTTACTTTGGACTCTCCTATTATACCAGGCATCCCGGATTCCACAGGGTTAATGCCCTCTTTTGTGGTTTTGTTTGTTTGTTTGTTTGTTTTTTAAAAGAAAGAAAAGAAAAAGTAACATTAAGCAGGTAAATTAAGCCTCTTTTTGTTCTGGATTACTTTGAAACACTTACTTTTGAAACTGGCACAACATTTCTTATGCAATAAAAGCATAAGAAAAGACTCTTCATAATGTACAAAATACTTCCTGCCTATTGGAGGTGATTTTGGGAGATTATTTCAGTGTTTAAAAATATGAACATTCTTTTTTTAATACTCATTTTACAGTCTTACATAAACTCTTAACATAACTCTTAACATAACTCTTAAGATAAACTTAAGAACCCAGTTTTCTTGAGCTGGAAATAGCCACACATTTAAGGTAAACTAGCTTATAAATGTTTTTAATAGGCGCTAAAAGATAACTTTTACTTGGAAAAATTGGGAGGGTTGTATCTGTATAGTATGATATTACCGTGTTAAGTGATTCAGTCTTCATGTATCCTGCACTATTTGATTTGTAGCTGGATTCCTGGTCAGTCATTTTGAATGGGTCTGTGGAGGTGACGTACCCTGATGGAAGAACAGAGATACTCTGCATGGGGAACAGTTTCGGTGTTTCCCCTACCATGGAAAAAGAATATATGAAAGGAGTGATGAGAACCAAAGTGGACGACTGCCAGGTAGAGTGTCGGACTGCAATACTTGCAAAAATCACATACACATAGGTGTAATGCAGCTTGATAGCCAGACACGGCTATATTTTAAACTGAATACGTGTACAGTCTCCAGCGTGTAACCCTGCGCAGTAGTTGGGAAATACAGCTCCTGCGTACCCACGGTCTGGGAAATTGAATTCTCATCATGTGGATAGGGATCATTTTGGATGAAGAGGTTTACCTGCATGCTTTCTCCAGAACTTGAGGCCCAGCAGTCTATTGCGTACATCCATTGCTTCAAACTTTCCCTTAGCAGGATCTCAAGGTCCATTAGCCATTACAGGCTCTTTTACTTCTACAGGTAATAGCCATTCTTCCTTAGTCGACTCAGCTACTGAATCTTAAAGTCATACAAGCTCCCTCTCCCACCATTTGAGTGGAAAATCTTCTAGTTTCAGCTAATCTGGCCTTTCAAGGAAAATGCCTTGATGTTTACTATAGCACAGTCAGATGAAAGGAGTGCTTCTCATGGCATAAAATTACTAGCCTGATCTGGATACGTGGTTACTATTTGCTTATTCCCATCCAGAAAATAATAGCCGAGTCCTGGGTGAATTAATCATTTTGCTCGGTCCTGATGGCTAATTAGATCCAGTAGGTGCCGTGTGAAATCGGGTGTAAATGTGGGTTAATGGAGTCACCCGGTTTAGTTTGCCCATCTAACTTCCAAAAAGTGCTTAAATGTTACCTTGTTAACATAATGTCTTGCAACAAATCCAAACTGTGGGATTTCTGTTTCAGCTAACTACTAGCTGCTGGAAATAAAAAGGGTATCTAAACGAATTCTAAAGAATGCAGGAGAAAATGTTATCTCTGTGAATCTCACGCCTTTGTCCCAAGTATGTACATGGTGACTTAAGTTTTCAAGCAGAAGAAACACTGTTATTTCCTTTCAGTTAAATACCCAAGTTCATATGCAAAGACAGCTTAATCTTGCCCCAAAAAAGAGACAAAGGTATAAAACTTTTAACAAGTTATAGAAGGCAATTCATAGTGTGTTGTGGGTGGTCTTGATTATATTTGCATAGTGTAGGTGCTAGGAATATTCATAAGATATTTATTCTTGCACTTATTCTTGGCTGGGCAGGTGATTGTAGAAAATATTTTTCCTGCTGTATGCTTTAATCCAGAAGTAATTTGTTTCTGTGTGCCTGTGCTCAGGTAGTTGAATAAATGTTAGTTTTCTTAACGATTGCCTTTATTAATAAATAGCTATGAAAAATGAAAAATATTTACAATGGCAATAGGCACAAAAAATAAAAGGTAGGCTTTCCATTCAATCTCTTAACCCTTCTAAATACCTCATAAAGGCTTGCAGGGGAGAAAAAAATACCATCTGGGATACTGAGCTTCATCTCCAACAGAGGGGAGGTCAAAGCAGCTAAACAAAAATGTCCGATAATGCTAAATCATTTTGCTCTGATGAATCTTGGTCTCCTCTAACTGCAAGATTGTAGTGGAAGTACTGTGCTTGTGTATTCATCTGCTTACTGCAGCTGAACTGCTGGAAAGATAAATTTGGCTCACTGCCGGCTGAGAAACTACTTTATCTTTGCTATTAATAGAGTACTTGCATCTTAAGTCTAAATGCTTTTCTGAAGATTTTACCTTTTAATATCGGTGCGCGATGATTCTTTCCAGTTTGTTTGTATAGCCCAGCAAGATTATTGCCGCATCCTCAATCAAGTGGAAAAGAACATGCAGAAGGTGGAAGAGGAAGGGGAGATTGTGATGGTGAAGGAGCACAGGGAGCTTGATCGCACTGGAACAAGAAAAGGTCACATTGTCATCAAGGTAAAAGCAAAAGAGGGAGTGTCTTGCAAAAGTCTGTGTTCCATAAATTTCTTAACTTGGCAAGTTAGGTTCAGGATTAGTTGAGATATATATTAGAAAAATATTTGTTTGAAAATAGACAGTATTTCTCATTCTTCTTTTTACAATTATGCACATTAATGACTAGGTGATCTCTATAGAACTCAATTACTGAATTTTTTTGCATTTCTTATCACAATGGTTACGCTGTTATGTTGCTTAGCTCATCAGTCAATAGATGCCAATATCCTTTCTAGTGTAATGCATCTTCAGTGTGTTACGAGAAAACAAATTTGCATTTATTGGAAGCCTATTTTAATAACTAAGGTTTGGTTGTTTTTTTTGTTTTGTTTTTATAGGGAACAGCTGAAAGGTTAACAATGCATTTGGTGGAAGAACATTCTGTGGTAGACCCAACGTTTATAGAAGACTTCCTGTTGACGTATCGGACCTTTCTTTCCAGCCCAATGGAAGTGGGCAAGAAGTTGTTGGAGTGGTTCAATGACCCCAGCCTCAGGGATAAGGTTAAAATCCCCTGAATTACATACCTGTTAGCATTTGCACTGAAACGTAGGCTATTAAGAATAAAATAAGTTTTAGAGGGAGTGACTAAACTGAATAAGACACAGATAGCTGGTGACATATTTTAATGGCAGAATATATGGATAAAACTAAGAAAATGCTGTTTCCTTATTTATTTGCCTTATTGTATTTTATTTAAGTACTAATCATAGACTTATAGAATACTTTGGGTTGGAAGGGACCTTTAAAGGTCATCTAGTCCAAACCCACTGGCAATGAGCAGGGACATCTTCAACTAGATCAGGTTCCTCAGAGCCCCGTCCAACCTGATCTTGAATGTTTTCAGGGATGGGGCATCTACCACCTCTCTGGGCAACCTGTGCCAGTGTTTCACCACCCTCATTATAAAACATTTCTTCCTTATATCTAGTCTAAATCTGCCCTCTTTTAGTTTAGAACCATTACCCCTTGTCCTATCACAACAGCCCCAGCTAAAAAGTTTGTCCCCATCTTTCCTGTAGGCCCCCTTTAAGTACTGAAAGGCTGCAATAAGCTCTCCCCGGAGCCTTCTCTTCTACAGGCTGAACAACCCCCAGCTCTCTATTTTTATTTAATAAAATTCAATAGCATTCTATTGTTTCTTGAAATTTGAGCATATAACCAAGTTCTGTGTTTTCCATTCATATTACTAGTTAGCGCAACTTGGCAAACATTTTGTGATAACTTATTTTTGTATAAAGACACTAGAAAATGTAGCCATTGTTAAGAATCTGTTGAACCTTACACAGCATTAAAAAAATCCAACCCAAACACAAAAAAGCAATCAAACATCCTCTTCCCTAAACAGAACTGCCACGATGGAAGAATAAGGCCCTGTATATCCAGTTTGGCACACTGATCGCACTGTCTGTTGAGGCTATACTGTGCTTCAAACTGTAATGCTTTATTTTCACTTGTATACGACTTTCTTATAAGTGGAGATTTCAAGATGTTTTTTTGCAAATTTGAAACCAAGGGAATTTTATCAATAAGGTTAAAGAGAAATTTGGGGTTCGACTTTTATTTCAATCTGGGTATTTCTTCTAGAAATGGTAGTATATCTGTGCCTTGGGGGAAGGATCTTACATGTGGCAGAGGCTAGGCTTTGCAGCTAATATCGTTTAGCATAGGCTTGTTACAGCTTCAAAGCTATAATATTGGAGTTCGTCTTTAACCTTATTTTTCTTGTCCTCCAATGGATAATCCCCTCAGCTGCTGTAAAAGCATGAGCCAGCACAGTTGCTGCTATCAGGTCTGAAAACAGAGCAACTCTGCCATCTCGGTAACCAACCCTTTCTGACACCGAGTAGCGCTGACAAAAAGGCAAGAGTCAGAGAACAGCTCGGGACAAGTGGAGATAAGCAAGCGGGGAACAAGGAGTCTGGAAGATTTTGGCTGTTTTGTATTAGGGGCTGATAGGCAGTGAGAAGAGGGAGAAGGGGCGGGTAAAACTTCCTGAGGATCATCAGAATTCGGTAGGAATCAGACCGGGACATTTGAGATACAGCTTTACTGTGGATTTTGCCCAGAAGCAGGGTACTTGACTTTAATCCTCTTTTAATGCTGCGTCCGGTTGTGACACAAGTAATAACATTCCTCTGGAAGTCACTGTTCAACTCTTTCCAACGCAGTGTCTTTTGTGTACCGTGCTAAGTCCCGACTTTGTCAGGAGCATTGATATCGAAGCTGTCCCTGCAGTGATTTAAAATATATTACATGGTATGGCTTGCAACTTCCCAGCCAACTTTAAACGTCTGCAATTAGCCTAAATGTAACCAGATATTGCCTGGATCTTCCAATGTCGCCCACGTTAATGAAAAACACCAGAGATGTCTAACAGAAAGGAAGCTCATCTTCAAAAGTAGAAAAATCTCAACCATGTCAGAAATGCCACCCCTAGCCTACACCCCTGTGGCTGGGAGCTGCAACCCGTCCTGCTGTGCGGTTGCCTCCTGTTAGAAATCTGAACTCTCGAGGAGTTCTGAAGTACTTGATTTGATGGGTCATGAATTTCGGCAATTCTTCTGAATTCACTTGCTTTTCTGAGATAAAAGGGAAACTACTTGGAAACTCTATAAACACAATAAACTGTACAGCTCCCATGATGGTGGCAGAATTTGGTTTTTGGATGCCTCTGTAAAATCTTTAGCTCGAGGCTGCAGGGGTTTAGATGTTGTGCAGATGCAGAGAATGGACAGTGGTTAGCTTTAGCTGATTAAAATTTGTATGAGATTTTCTTCTTAAGCTCCAGTTTTTGAAATGTTTAGGGGCTTTCCCTTACTAACCTCTTTTCCCATCGTAACAGAAGAAATGCAGCTGTATTTTTAAGATAACTTTGAGTGGCACATCCATTTTGTATTCAGGAGTTTTTAAAAATAGCATGAATCAATATTAATTCAAGACAAAAAAAATCTTGTATTTTGTCAGGACAAGTTCCAGGTCAAATCGCATACCAAGATAAAATTTTATAGTGGAAGCATATATTTTTAAAAATTGTGGTTCTTCTTTTGTGACTTTACCTTCAGTAATATTAATTGATCGTGTTCATTTATTTGGGGTTTTTTCCTAACAAACTGTAATAGACTAGCTAAAATTGCTCTGAACTTGATAATCATAGTTGCTTGGAGAGAGTAGGAGTGCAGAAGGAAGGAATAGTAACCTGAAAGATTGACTCTAAGGAAAAGAATTGCATGTATTTGCCGTTAAGTCCTCTTTCCTGCTTCTCACAATAGCTCATTTTTCCTGCCTCTCTAAACATACAGTAGCTCTTTTACACAGGTAAATGCCTAATGAAGTTAATGAGAGCTTATCTAAAGATTTGTGAGATTCAAGAGCCAACATAAAGCCATACCGGAAGCTCTGTGATCATGTGCTCGAAGAATTAAGCAGATTTGGAAATGGACATGAATAGGAAATTGTTGTTATGTTATAAGGCAGAAATAGATGTAACTCGTTGCCTTGTACCTGTGTGCTCTATTCCCTACTCAGTCAAACTTGGTGTAGCCAGTGTTAATTTTCTAACTCATAGTCTTCTTTACAAAATACAACATACATTCGCTTGTACAAGTAAAAGCAATTTTAATATTTAACTAGTTCTATCCTACTGGTAAACGATTGCATATTAGTAAAGTTAGATTTGGGTGTGTATATATCATATTAAGTATTCCAATGGAAATTTACAGGGGCTTTAAGGAGCAGTATTTTTAAAGGACTTGACACTAGCGCTGTTATGGACATTCCTGGAAAATATTTGTATTATTGATTAATTTTCAGGTTACACGGGTAGTATTGTTGTGGGTGAACAATCACTTCAATGATTTTGAAGGAGATCCTGCTATGACTCGATTTCTGGAAGAATTTGAGAACAATTTGGAGAGGGAGGTAAGAGTGAGGGTTTTTTCTGACAATTTGGGATGGCAGGGAGTAGCTAGGCTTTCTTATATATAACTCATTGTGCTTTGCTTTTGTAGAAAATGGGTGGACATTTGAGGCTGTTAAATATTGCTTGTGCTGCTAAAGCTAAACGAAGATTGATAACCTTAACAAAGCCATCTCGAGAAGCCCCTTTGCCTTTTATCTTGCTGGGAGGATCAGAAAAAGGATTTGGAATCTTTGTTGACAGTGTTGATTATGGTAGCAAAGCTACAGAAGCAGGCTTGAAACGTGGAGACCAGGTATGTAATTTTAAATTATTTTTTTTTTACTTTTTTTGTTTCCTTTCTCTTAGCTAAATAAAAAAAAACACTATCTGTATTTTTAGATACTGGAAGTGAACGGTCAAAACTTTGAAAACATTCAGCTGTCAAAAGCCATGGAAATCCTTAGAAATAACACTCATCTGTCTATCACTGTGAAAACCAATTTATTTGGTAAGTTTGTGTGCACTTTTTATTCTAATTTCTGTTCTAATTTAGATGGGGTCTTTATTTTTTTATGGTTTTAAATAGTTTGTATTGGGGAGCATAGAAAATGGAGGCTTGCAGGTCCTAAAATACCTTAGTTTACAATTGCAAAGAAAAATTTATGAACAGGGTCTTATAGCAAGTGACTTCACTCTCACAAGTGCACATTTCTGGATTAAGAGGAAATATTGCGACAGTTCAGCTCAAACTTGTCAAATGTGTTTGTACGTGTAACTTTTAGTGCTTTCTCAAGAAAGAAGCCTCTTTTGGAATTTCAGTTCATCCCTGATCTTAATCTGTCTGCTGAATTTGCTCATAGTTTTTCAGTCCATGCCTACAATGAGTGCGACAAGTTTAATAAAAACTTTTCTTGCCAGCTAGGTGGAAAACAATCTTTCTAACCCTCCAAATCTGTTCTCTTCATTTCTCTCTCTAATAAGTACTGAAGCAGTCATGAAGGAGTCTTTAAGCAGCTCAGGAGCTCAGTTAGCATCATAAGTAATTAACAGTTTGTGGGGTTTGTTTGATCTTTATCACTGGCTACTTGGATTATTTATATAATTTAGTGATATGTTCCCCCTAAGTATCTCTTTCAGAATCAGGTTCTTCATTGCAAATAAGTAGGGCAGAATATTACCACAGGATGTCCCTGCACTAACTGATGATTAAATATGCTTAGGTTATCTCCAGAAGTCATTTGTCAAATCTATTTCCTGGGAATTTTTTTTTTTTTTTTTGCTTTACAGTAAAGATTCTGATATTCCAATTATTTCTAATAATTAAGGCATTCCTTAGTATATCTGTATATGCCTGCTTGGCAGTATGTGCTTGTTTCTCTAGGTATAAGTTCTTTGTAACCATCCTTCACGCACTAGGTTTTTTGAATCTCATGTGTTGCTTTAGGATGTTTAAGATTAAACCCGTTTTCTTCAGAAGTTGTGTTTTTCAAAGTCTTTAATCTTGTTGCTCCACTCCAAATACTGAAATCACATCATAGCAAAGTCTCAGAACAGTTACTTTGTGTGTATTGCATGCAGTATTCCTTATCAACAAATCCCAAAAGGGGAGTTTCCTGTTTTTTAAAGAGCATCTTCTTATCTGAATCTAATTTGTCTCTCCAGCCCCCAGCTCCCATTCGACAGTACGGTTATTGCCTCGGATTACTCTCCTCCGCTTTTCTTTGTGTGTCTTATTTGAAGCTTTTGAAGTGTCTTGGTGATTTGTTGTGTACCTCTGGAGATAAGGATGAATATTAAGGACAAATTTAATACATAATAGTAAAACCTAGCCCCTAACGCTCATCCTTAGCTGGTTGTCCTTGTTCCCACTTTTTCTACGATGCCTTGGTTTTAATTATCAGTTTTCCTTTATTATTACAAATCAACTCATCAGATTATTTTTCCATTTGTATATGGAGACTTCCTCTCACACTCAGAATATTTGACTTCACCTCCACGTAGTTTTGTTTGATCTGTTTAAATACATGAACGTTTCTGTGAAGCTAAAAGTTGCAGCAGCAGAACTAATTCACAACTTCATCAGGTGTTTCTGCCTCAGCAATGACTCTTTGCTGGGGAGCTGAGGGAGTCTTAGAGGTTTATCTGTGTATCTGGCCGATGGACGCAACAGCCCCGTCAAACATCCAAGGTGTCTCAGTATTATGTTTTTCTTGTGACTTTGTTGCAGTTTCCCCTCCGATTTCTTGATCCTGTTGACTAATAATTTCTTGTCCACCTGAGAGCTTTCTGTTGCTGGCTACCTTTTTAAAACCTTCCTCTAAGTTGTTAGCTTTCCCATCTCATTTTTGTCTAGTGGGCTCTTTTTATGCGTGCTACTATTTTGCAGAAGCCTGTGACTTTAGGTTGAAAGGTCAAAGTCCGTCTGTTGACACCATCCGTGCAACCATGTGGTCAATCTAGTGTATTTTTATTCTGAGCTAGGCCAATGTACTGATTTTCTGATCCATGCTACAGAAAATTAATGATATTTTTAATTTTTTTTTTAAAGTCATACATCTAAATTCATTTAATACTTGAATTGACAGAATATCCTAATCAGTTTTTTGTAATGATTAATATTAAACTGGTCTGGTCTGCACTGAGCTTTCTTTTACGTTTTTATTCTTTTTCTTTCTTGCCTTTTCCTGTTTTGTGCAGTTTTTAAAGAACTGTTAACACGGTTGTCAGAGGAGAAAAGAAATGGTGCTCCCCACCTGCCTAAAATTGGTGATATTAAAAAGGCGAGTCGTTATTCCATCCCAGACCTTGCCGTTGATGTGGAGCAGGTAATAGGACTAGAAAAAGTAAATAAGAAAAGTAAAGCGAACACCGTTGGGGGAAGAAATAAATTAAAGAAGATACTTGACAAGACTCGAATCAGTATTCTGCCTCAGAAACCATACAAGTGAGTTTGTTTTATTTCCTCTTAAATATTTGCTTTGTGTTAAATTTTAATAATTTCTCATGATACTTAAAATTTGTCATGATACTTTTTAAAATTGATTAATGCAAAACATGCTTATATCTGAAAAAATGTAATAGAAAATACTAGTCTGAATATTTGAATGATCATAAACTACTAAAAATGCAGCAATGGCACAAATACTTTTTCATGTCATTTACTGTTTTCTTTTAAGAGGATGGTTTGCTGGAAGCATCCGGGGCAATTAATTTCAGAATAACTCTGCAAGCAGGTTTGCTTGCAGATGGTTGATAGGAGCAATGATTTCAATTTATCCACATTCCAGTGGTCTATAAGAATTTCTGCATACAGCTGAGGTTAAAATTTTAACTTGTGTTCTTTGATAGGATTGAGTATTTTTTTAATGAAAGCTAAATATGGTATCTCATATCTTTATTCTATGAACACATTTTAGAAAGAGTTCTGATAACGATTGTTGGAACCAATAGAAGAATGAGTTTTATATGATTTTATGGGAATCTGGTTCTTGGCCAAGACAGATGGCATCAATGGGGGGAAAAATGAATTGTAGAGGATAGTTGATGTGCAGTCAGTGTTTTCTCTTGCATTTTTTTCTGTGTCCCCTGGTGAAATCTAGTCTATGTAAATTCATGAAAAAGGATACTTGTGCTGAAAATCTAGGATTTTTTCCTGCTATCACTTTTCAAAAAAAAGTTTGTTTAACTAATATTAGGTATTCCCTACTAAATGAATACTGTTCTGAAACATTATAAGTAGAATGTTAGTAATGTAAAGGCTATATTAATATAATTTATTAGATCCAAATAATGGATATTTCTTAAACTGACACAGATACATTTCAGTAGAGGAGAATCTGTAAATCTTCTTTTTATGTTGTTTGTTTTTAGAATATTTCCTTTTATTTCACCAGTCTTGTATGTTTGTTCCTCTGATGAGCCATGCCTACTGTTAGGTGTGGGTTTTTGCATTGTTCACCATTGTTCACAGCTTTTGCATAAAATGTTCTTGTTGGTTTTCTTTTTTTCTCTGATTCCTTTCACTTTTGCACTTTTTCTGTGCAGGGACCTCTTTGGGTAAGACTCAGAAAAACAGTACACTTGACCTATTTTCTTTTCCTTTTGCTAGCTTTACTTCATGTGTTATATATAGCAATTTGTCTGCAGAGCCTGTTGACATTCAGTTGTTTGTGTCTGCATGGTTTCTGCATAGTGATGTGTAGCTGTAGACGTTCCTGTTTGTGCTTTTTTCCCCCTATTGCTTAGAAACTTCTATCTCATTCTTCCTAATAATTAATGGTGTTATGTACATTAAGGGATTTTACCTAGTCTCACGTGTTTTTACCAAAAATCAGGAGTAAATCGGCTTTTTCATCCCTCTTTCCTTCATTAAAGTAGGTATTTACAGACTTCATGAGTCAGCTAGATTTTGAGGTGAAACTGTCCACCTTTTTTTTGAATGTAAATAGGTCTCCAGTGCCTCCAGAATGTATCCAGATAAAACCAATCTTTAAACTAGAATGAGATCACTCTTAGAGGGAGAGCTTTGTGAGACCTTAAATCAGTATTAAAGGTGAATGAGTTTGAGCGGGAGATAATGCCTTCCTTCAGTCTTGCTTTTTAGTCCAGTCATGTCAAGTAACTTCCCAAACTGAGCACACAGCACCATTTCCTCTGCACCTACTGGGAGATCTCCTTCTCTCTGCCAGCTGTGAGGCATCTCTTGAAGTGCGCTTCTGGCTACAGCCCCCGCTCGAGTGCTTTGCTTTCTTTACCCTTCTAATGCAGAGTGGGTTTGTGGTCTGTCGGTTTTGTTGCTCTAAATAAGGATTAAGCACAATCCCACCTCCACCTCTAGCAAAGCTGTGCCTGGTCCGTAGTGCAGCAGATGAAGAATCAGCCCCTCTCTCTCCTCTCTATTTGCAGCTGCGGTGGGATGCACAGTATACTGTATTTTGAAGGAAGAAGCATTCAGACAGCTCTGCCGTTCCATTATCCCTTCTATTCTGTTTGTCATTCAGCAGGAAAGTTATTTCTTTGTTAATACTATCTTCCTGCATGGCAAATGCGTACAGAAAGCAATAGAAATTACTTTCCTTTAAAACCACAATCTCCTTTCACCGGCATAATAAGATGTTTTACCTAACAGCAGGGGCAGTTGACCTTCATGGGAGCTGGAGTTTTCTAGCATTGCTTTCTGCACCAGAAATTTCTGGGGTTCGTTTCTTGTTTGCATAAGTTAGAACTCACTCAGAGCCTGATTTAAGTTTTAAAAATAGAGTAAACTGAGTGTAAGGTACATATTTCCAGTTCAGTGTATGAATACTTAGAATCGAGAAGAATTTTAGAAACATTTTCTTTTTTTAAAACCTAACATTTTTCAGTTGATCCACTTTATTGAAGCTGCTCTGGTCATGACGCACGGGATAGGTGTGAGATTATGTAACACTGACAAACCCCCAAAAGGAATACATAATGCAAGTGAAGCTATTAATATAAGGGGGAGCGTCACATTGTCTTCATTTGATTTGAATTTAGAGAAAAGGCTGGTGTTGGTACATTTTATGAAATATACTATATAGTTGTTTAGAACCACCAGAAAGCATTTTGAGGTTCGGGGACCTCGGAGTTTTTTGTTGACTTGGTTTTTTTGGGTGTGTGGGGAGTGTTTCCGACTTGAAAGACAAGACATCGATTGCTGGGAATGTTTCTAGTTGTAGTGAAAGACTTAGTGAAAGACCTTGTGGCTTAGCATAAAAGTGCTGGGTGCCAAGTTGGTCATCACTGCTTGTCACAGTATTTTGTGCTTTATGTGCAAGTACAGAAATACAGATGTTCAGATTCAGCTTAATTTCTGACTGAGAGAGCATCCAATAACTTTTTTTGCAGTGGAGTTGAGTGTTTCTGTCACTCTTGTGACTTGAGGTTCACACTTCATAAAATATCTTGGTAATACCCAGTCCTCTTGTTATTTTGAAAACAAAACGATGAGAAAACCCAAACACATCATACAGAGATACCCTTCCAACCTTTTTTAATTTTCATTGCCTTCCAAAAAGCAGTTGCTGTGTGCATGTCATTAAAATTGTCTTCAATGCCGGGAGATCCTGTCCTGGCTTCCCAGAGTACTGTTCAATTCATAGCACTTAAAGAAGTGGTACAAGAGTGTGCTGGGTAAAGTAATTCATTGGTAAGCACAAAAGGATGCTTGTGCTGTAACAGCTCAACAGGGATAATTATCAGGCCCTTAATTACTTCTGTTTAGGTTTTCTGAGGATGGATAGAACACTAGACAAAAGCTTAAGTGCCCAAAATTAGGGTACAAATGATCGTTTGTGTTGCATCATTTAATTTAGTAGCTTGACTTTTTAGAGTTGCAGTAGTGTGCAATGAAAATGCAATGACATTCTGGTTTATGCTTTATTTACATGTGTAGATACAGATTTAGACGCGTTAACCTTTTTAAAAGGCTTTGCCTATAGTGGCTAAATTTTTAATTGATTTCATTTTCTATAACGGCTGCTGTTCAACATTTTACACCCTCAGAGTATTTTATTAAGGATTTGCAGCTATATATAGAAAAGTTCAATGGCTAGCTCCAGCTTTGTCCTGCTTCACTTGCTGGTTATGAACTCAAAAGCAAATAAGCAAATTAGTGCCTGCTGTAATATGATGATCGCCCTGTCTCTGATCCATCTGACCTCTTTAGATGCACTGCCTTGCACAATTTAAAAGACAAAATCCTTCACCTTTATCACAGAATACTTTATTTACAGCTGTGAGGCACTTTGCAGGGGATACTGATAGCACCCAAGTGCCGATGCTTACCTCGGCCCTCCGAGTTAGCTGCCATCTCTCCAGTCTCATTCAGTGAAGAGAAACTCAGAGGAGGTGATACAGGGTAGGAAAATGGATGATCTCAACAATCTTGTCTTACCTATCTGTTGAAAGATCTTAGTGGGCTGTGTTGGCTACGATACGTCCCAAAGTGCAGTTGCAAAATCGTATCGGTGGTGGGGTGAAAGATCTGTGAAATTCAGGTTTTATGAAACAGCACCGAGGGGGTGGCAGTATCAGTCAAAGTTCAGGTGATAGGGTGATGCAGGAATGATGAGGTACGTATCAGTTTTTGGTTAAAGATCTTGGCCACTGTGGGAAATCGTCAAAAAATAACGAGCCTGGCAGCTCCTCAGAGCTCAGTGGTGAACACGAGGATCATCTGGCAGTGTGAGCAGCAGATGTACTTTGAGTGGATGTTTGGGTGCCGTTGACAAAGCTAGACGGCAAGTATTGTTGTCTGGAGAATTTTAACTTCTGAATAGTGATTACTGTACTAACAATTGAAAGTGTGAAAACTTAGCAATATCGACGTCCCTGCATCCCTCTAGTATAGCCCAGGCTCTGAATGTTTGTAAATCCTGATCTTATTTATTTATGGACGCAGTGACATTGGAATTGGCCAGTCTCAGGATGACAGCATTGTGGGACTGAGGCAAACGAAGCACATTCCTCCTGCTTTACCTGTCAGTGGAACCCTGTCATCCAGTAATCCTGATCTACTGCAGTCTCATCACCGCATCTTAGACTTCAATACTACTCCAGGTAAGGATCTTTCTTTGTTGTTCTTGACCTTATTATTTCCTTTCATTGATCTCTTTTATTTTTTTATATATTTTTTTTTTTCCTCTGGACTTCCAGAGTCTGTAAATGCATGTGAGTGTGCTGTCACCCACAGAGTAGCTACATGTTAGTGCATTAGGATTTATTACATTTGCTCCAATATACTTTACCCAAATGTATTTAGATGTCTATTTTTCAAGTATGTTTTATACAGAGTGCCTCTTACTGATTGAATACTGCTGGCCAGTGCGAACTTATTTTGCTCGGTATCTTATAATTTGCCCTGATAGATCCAACTTTACAAGACCTGCAGTATTTTCAAACAACACAGTAGATCGTTAGCTTACCGAAAAGCGAAAGGGCATTGGGCTGGGACACAGGACATGCGTTTCAGCCTTTTTCTGAACAGACTTCTATAATCTTGTACTACATCTGTAAGGGACAGAATTTCAAAGTTCCCTGTTAGTCATCCTGCCCTACAGTTGCATGATGAATTCTTTGTATATAAAGTGATTTAAAATCCCATTCTGAAATACTTAAAAAAAAAAAAAAAAAAAAAAAAAATGAACACATTTAGCAGAGAGGAACAAATCATTGGGGCGAGTGAGGGAGAAAAGGGGAGAATATGAGAAACCTGAGAGTCACATCTTATGAGAAGGGTTTAACCGTAGCTCCTGGCGGGGCTGGGATTTGGTCTTTTATCTGGCTGCAGGAAGGTTCTTAGTGGGAAACCTTCTCCGAGTTAAGTATCCAAATCTTTGCTGTTAAAACGTAGCTGCTGAAGGAAGATATGGTGATGGTAGCTGTGCAGACACCTGGTTATTTTAGGCTAATCTTTAGAGTATTTCTCAAAAGTAGAACCAAAAATGCAGTGCCCTCCTAAGCCTGGGGGATTTCAAACCTTACCTAAAAGGGCAGTGCTTAAACATTAGCCTACGTACTCTCTGAGTTGGTGCAATATTCGCACTGGAAACTGTGATACTGAGCATTGCTTCACCCAGGTTTCTCGGGGCTAGAGAAGACTACAAGAAGGTGGTGTGTGATTTTTTTTTTTTGTCCCAGTGTCTGAAATTGCTCCTGAGAGAGTGGGAAGATCGGTATTTTTTTGTATTTTATCTAACAACTAGTGTCCAACGTTTTGAAGATACTCTTTATCAATAAGAGCCTAATTTGTCATCAGCACTTCATCTATAAATGGGTGAAGATTCCATTCTCCAACTTGCCATTTAACTAGACCAGACAGTTCTAGGTAATTAATGTGCCCCTAATGCTGAGTGCAGGGGCTGGTTACCTTCCAGAGCTGCGGGCATCGCTGTCTTGCACAGCTCAAACAAACTCCATTAATTGAGAAGGAGAGCCATTACAGGTCTGAACATCCTTCGGTCACAGGTGGAGTTCAGAAAAGTTTAATAAGTGAATAATGTTCTACTGTTTGCCTTTTGCTTTGAGGAAACAAGATAAATAATGATCTAATGCCATTGCTTCAGTGTTATAGAAGCTTTTCCGTTATCTTTATAGCAAATTTATTAAGTATTTAGTGCTTTTTCATTTAAAAAAAAAAAAAAAGGCAGCTCTTTTTTTTTTTTTTTTTTTTTCTTCTTTGCTTAAAATTTGCCCCAATGTCCAAACGCTGAATATTTTTAAAGTAATTTGCAGGTGTAATTTTCCCTGTGTGGGAAGGAGGAGAAAGAGGGGCTGAAATAAAACACATATATGTTAAGGGCTTTGGGGATGGTTGCATTGTACATAGAAGAGTTGAATTATACCTCTATATACTTCAAAAAAAAATTAAAGCCCACAGTTTTAATTTCTTTTATTACTTTGGACTAAATTAAAAATGGAGATGGAGGCAGCTTGCAAGAAATTGAATGCACTGGAGAAGAAAGAAAGAAGTGGAAAAGTGGTAGAACAGCCATCCTTTGAGGCTTTGGGGAATATCCCTCAGGATAGAAAATAAAACAACTTGCTGTTTTGGAAGGGTAGTCTTTGAGGAGAAAATGAGAACATACTTTCTTTTTTTTAAGCTTGAAATCTGCAAGGATTCATTTTAGTTTCTCTTCTGATTTGCACAGGCTTTTTCAAATGTACTTGTTAAGGTTTATTTTTAAATGTTCAAATAGTCAATAGCACTTTGATTTCTCTTCTCTTGTGCTGTCTTTGCTATTCGATTAGAAGTCAAAATAATACAGTAATGATGAGCTGCCACTCACCGGTACTTTTTTTTCCCCACTCGAGCTTTCTAAGGGACTAGATTCCTATCACATAGCATTGCTTTCTTCAGCCTGCCACTCCAGGTTCCTTTTTTTGAAAAGGAGTGAAGGGGGGGTGATTACGATTCTCTTCAAGTGCTGTTTTATTTAAAAATGATTGTCCTGAATTACTTGCTGCCATTGCTATAGCTGTAATCATTTCGATTGCTGGCAGACTCCTCTGCATTCTGTGTAGTGCTTTTCCTACCGGCTCGGGTAGGTACGCAGCCTGAGAAACTGGATGGTAAAATACGGTGCAAAGATGACACTTTTCTATTTGCTGTTCTCTGCGTTTCTCCATATTGACTGCAGTGATCCAGCAGAGCGGGTTATTTTCTCCTTGCACAAAACACTTGCTCCTCGGGAGCGTTAAGCGAGTTTTCGCCATGGTATTGTTTACAGTAGTTTCCCGTCTTCACAGCATTTCTTTGAGTGGCAGGTACTTCTGTAACGGCAAGAGGGCAACAAGGTCTAGAGGGCGTTCTGGTTTTTAATAACGTCTCTGAAAGGTTGGGTCTTTGGCATCTGCCTTCCTCAAGATGTCAAAAGATGTAGAAATTATTTCAGGCACTGGTCTGTATCCCTCTTGAACTAATTACTGAAGGCAGGCAGGTCAATATAGAGTTGGTGATACAAGGCAAAATTGCCTCCCTACTTACAAGGTATTTGCACATTTGACTCAGGTACTTAGAAATGGCTAAAAACTGCCTGTACCGATGCCCGTTTTGCGTAACCGATGATGTAATCATTCGGTTCTAATGTGTTTCAGTATTAGTGTTTCTCAAAAATACTACTGCGAGCTTAAAACTTATGGGCTTAATTGCATGAAATTTGTAAACTAATATATTTAAGCCTAAACAGCCTTTGTGGTAGAAAGATTTAGCTTAATGCTTTCCAAATGATTAGTTTGGAGACATGCAGCAGCAGTGGGAAGATGTTAATTTTTGGTCTTTTGTTACAAGATTTCTGTTGCTGAATAGAACTTTCTGTAGTAATTTGAATGCATGTTATGCACATTCAGGTCTTGTCAAAAAAGATTGTGGTTGTATCAAAGTGAATGTTTTCATCTGGCAGCTGTTTTTTAGTATTTTTTTTTAATAATGATCATTTTTTGGCTGTAGATTCCGAAGGCTTTCTATTATTATTTGTTTTCTTGTTTGTATGATCTTTATGATCTAAAAAACAAAAATAAAGAAATTGTTAAAAAGATACTCACTAAAGAAAGAATAATGACCAGATGTCGTGCCACACAAAACTAGAAAAGGTTATTTGTAACAGAGGGAAGAAATTAAATTAATTGAAAGTACTTTATCTTGTCAGTTAAAAATACCTTATGTTAAAAAATCCAGTGGTGGATAGCTGTACAATTTTAGCTCCTTTCCCCCCTTTTTTTAATAATATAATAACAGTAAAACTTTAGTTGATTAATGGCCAAGATTTCAATCCATTAATAAGATCATGGAAATATCAAATCCAGCATTTGGAGTTAGGCTGGTAATTTTCCAAACTTCCTAAAAACAGCCGCCTTGTAGGTGTTCGCTGTAAGTTTTCTGTCATCAGTCACTCGAAACAATAATATATTTAGAACTCAAATATTTGTGAAGTATTTCTCTATCTCTGGCTGCTTTAGTTCTTAATTACTAAAACATTGGCACAGAGAAATAAAGAGCAAATTTTCAGTTTGTTACTTACATTGAAATCATAATAATAAATGTATCAAGGATAGAGTATTTTTGATAATTAAGTACTTGGATGCATTAATACTACTGCAGTTTATTTGTGTATATAAGCATTCTGGCCATTATACATGCGTCTTCCTAGCTACTTATATGTATATGTCTTCCCTTTGTGTGTGGCGCTATGGTTGAGTGTCAGACTTAGGTAAATTAGTCTATTTTCTTAAAAGCATCCATAGGAAGATTGACGCTCTGATCACCTAATTTGCTTAAACTTCTTCCATGTGAGTGTATAGGGTAGTGTTGTTGAGGGTCCTTGATTTTTCTCAGACTTAAAGGGAATTTACCAGGACTCAACACCTGTGAAAATCAGACTGCTCATTAGTTTGTCCAAACTTTGGAAATGTTAACGTATTTTTGTGGCTTGCCCCATCGGTAGCCTAACTAACTTATTTTCCCGATTGTTGATAAAACTAGCCTTTTGTT
Source organism: Vanellus vanellus (assembly GCF_965231255.1). Classification (NCBI taxonomy): domain Eukaryota; kingdom Metazoa; phylum Chordata; class Aves; order Charadriiformes; family Charadriidae; genus Vanellus; species Vanellus vanellus. The sequence goes on from NC_138909.1 coordinate 39,237,481, forward strand.
TTTTAAAAGGCAGCTTTTTTATAAGGAGAGGTGAAACAATGATACTGAAGTAAAAACTGACAGCACTAGTAATTAGACTCGATGTAACTGATATTGTTGCTTGTTCTTATACCATTATTTTTTTTCTGCTTTACTAAATTGCATGCTTTGGATGTAATTCTTTCCAGACTTACCAGATCAAGTTCTGAGGGTTTTCAAGGCAGATCAGCAAAGTCGCTACATCATGATCAGCAAGGACACAACAGCAAAAGAAGTGGTCATCCAGGCTATCAGGGAATTCGCTCTCACTGCAACCCCTGATGCATATTCACTGTGTGAAGTCTCTGTCACACCCGAGGGTGTCATCAAGCAAAGGAGGCTTCCTGATCAGTTATCCAAGCTTGCTGACAGGATACAGCTGAGCGGCAGGTGAGATTGGAGACTGTGAGCTACAGCTGACGGTGCCAGTTATTAAGTCAAAATCCTGTTAATAGGAGCGTTGTTTAATTATTAATGTTCTGTTTTGTTACAAGAAATCGCTCCTTATGCAACTTCTAATTGATATCTAAGTCTGGTGAATTTCAATTTACTCTACGATTCAACTGGATCATTACCGTAACTTTCACTAGTGTTTGAGTATATTGTATCAAGTGTCTTTTTGAATTTCGTTTTTACAGGTATTACTTGAAGAACAACATGGAAACAGAAACTCTTTGTTCAGATGAAGATGCTCAAGAGTTACTAAGGGAAAGTCAGATTTCCCTACTACAGCTCAGTACTGTTGAGGTGGCTACCCAACTCTCCATGAGAAACTTTGAGCTATTCCGTAATATTGAACCCACGGAATACATAGATGACTTGTTTAAACTCAAATCAAAAACAGGTTGCACTAATCTAAAAAAGTTTGAAGAGGTGATAAATCAAGAAACGTTCTGGGTGGCTTCTGAGATTCTAAGAGAAACCAACCAGTTGAAAAGGATGAAGATCATTAAGCATTTCATTAAGATAGCACTACACTGCAGAGAATGCAAGAACTTCAACTCGATGTTTGCCATCATTAGGTATTACCCCATAATATTACTTCTAAGTAAAAAGCAAAGTCTTGCTTATGTCAGTCTAAAAAAAAGTATTTAACAGAGTAAACCAATTCATACTGTTAACATCAACACTTGGCAATCCAGTAAGGAGGGCGTTTTCCAGTAATCTGAACTTGACATTGAAACGTTTGCTGAAATGTTATTTGGAATGCTACTGTTATGTACTTATTGCTCAAGACAGTGAGGTAAGGCTCGTTGGTGAACGTGACTGGAGAAACTATTGCACTTATTTGAAAACAAAGACCAAAAGAAACGGCAGTTATTTGAAGAAAAATTATAACATCGTCATAAATGAATGGGTTAATTTCCCAAAGGGAGTTCATCATTTTATGCGTAGTTCCCAGTATCTTGAATTCATTGAATCGTGATACGTTGCCTTTGGTTTGCTCTGTATCAGCAGTTTCCTGGATGGAACTCTGATAATAGTCAATAGCAGACTATGATGCCATATAACAACCTGTAAGTAAAGATCTTTTAATTATAACAAAAAAAGCATGTAAAATCTCAGACAAAAAACCTTTCTTAGTTTTGGAATGAAAAGGAGAGGAAACTCTAATGTGTGCGTTTAAACATGTTTTTTAAAACATGCACATTTCCTTTAGAGTCTCCCAAGTTAGGCAGAAAGAACCTAACAAAAAAAAAAAACAACCTCTAAATATTGTCTCTTATGAAAAAGCTTGAGTAAGTTGCATTAAAATGACAATTTTATTACTGTCTCTAGCAAAAGTCCTTGTCACATTCAATCTGTTGATTGAATGTGACACTTTTTCTGAAGATCACTGGTTTTGAATGCCATTCAATCAAACGTAGCAAGTTCCTAAGTCAAGGTTCCATGCTGATAATCAGTCAGCACCTGTGAGGCATGAAAATACCAAGATTTAGCTCAGCTATTTCAGCTGACCTCGAGGAGAAATAAAAGCAGCCTGCCTGCTCGCAAAAACTGGAATGGAGTAAAGATTCTAAATGCCAGACTTTCACATAGGTAGAAATGAATGGCAAGACAGGCAGTGCCATTAAGGGGCAAAAAAAACCCCGTTGTGTGTACCAGCTACAGCTTCAGAATAACCTATAACATATACGGTCTGTTATATCAATTTGATCTAGGCACAGCAAAGTCAGGTGGATTATCGCCGCAAGGAGGAGGTCACTGTGCTGTCCCCACCTAAACATTATGTAGGTGGAAGATGGGTTTTTTCCCCAGTCTGGGAATGTAGAAAGAAGTGGTGATCCTAAGGTACTCCTAGATTGTGATATTTGTTATCAAATTCAGACACTGTTCCAAAGCGGTAAGAATAAGTACATACACTCTATAGGGTTTAATTACTCATCCAAGTGTAACTTTCTGTCTGTTTATAGTTACATCATGCAGATTTCTCCAGTTTTTATGGCTTTTATAAAAATGATCTTAGTTGTTCTGTAATACACGCTGGCAAAAGACAGTTTTCACTGTTGCTTTGTTGACATTGTTGTGTACGCTATTGTGGCTATATGGCATTTCTCCCATACAAAACTTAACGTGGTCTTTTCTAGGATTTCTTGGTTTATTTCTATTCTTCTTGAACTTTTTTGTACTTTTTTTGTTTGTTTCCAGTGGCCTGAATTTGGCACCAGTTGCAAGGCTCCGAACTACTTGGGAAAAGCTTCCAAGCAAGTACGAAAAACTCTTTCAAGATCTACAGGATTTGTTTGATCCGTCTAGGAATATGGCAAAATACCGTAATGTCCTTAACAGCCAAAACCTACAGCCCCCTATTATCCCCCTGTTTCCTGTTATCAAAAAAGACCTTACGTTCCTTCATGAAGGTAAAAGCAGAAGTACCTCATCTTTTACCAGCTAAGGAAAACTAACTTTGCTACCTAATAACTGATGTTGTTAATTGTTGGTTGTAGGAAATGATTCAAAAGTGGAGGGCTTGGTCAATTTTGAGAAGCTGAGAATGATTGCAAAGGAGATACGCCATGTTGGTCGCATGGCGTCTGTGAACATGGATCCTGCTTTAATGTTTAGAACGAGGTAAGTGTGTTGTATTAGGCAGAACTTTTCCCAGCTGAGGGAAGGGTAGGGGTCGGCAAGCGGTGCTTCTCAAGTGCCCCTTGTTGTTTTGGAGCAGTACGAGGGGTTTGTTTGTTTGTTAACAATTTACCACAATTATGTGGTGTTCTAAAACTGGAGAAATCATCACATTTTGTGCTTATGAAAATATATTAAAATGTTTTATACTATTCCTTAGCTGCCAGTTACCTCAAAAAAGAGATTCCATCAGTGGGAGGGAGGGGTAGATACTGTCCTGAACGCATATGTATCTGTCTGCGGGAAACATTGATGTGTGCCAGCATTATCGTCTTGATTTAGTAGAAGGGGGAATGTATCTCAAACAGTGTCAGCTAGTGGTGTTAGAAAACGTGGAGTGAATGCTCTTTGGCTTCATGTTAGACCAGCTTAATGCATATTCTCTTTCTTAATTTGAGCTAGAAGAGTTTGTAATATCTGACTGTATGCCCGAGTCAATGCTCTTTTTAATGTTTGTGGGCTTCCAGAACTGCTTGTCCTGAGGTCTGGTCTTTTTCTTTCTGAGCTTGTGATCTTTCTCTGTCTCTTCTTAAACCCGTGCTTTACTCTTCCTGGCTCTCACTTGCAGGAAGAAGAAATGGAGGAGTCTGGGGTAAGTGGTTGGAGACAACGCACACAAACATTCATTCTTCCCTTACCATTTGCATTGTTTCCTACTTGCTATCTTTAATTTTCTGGTGCTTTGACTTTTTTTTTCTTTTATTAACCCTTTTTTACTGACAATACATTTCAATCCAGGAGTGCTTTAGCTTTTGAGGTTAAAACGCAAAAATTGTAAATTATTTATAAGTGGTTGTACATAGGAGTGGGGTTGTCTTCTCCCCCACTTCCAATTCAAATTCCCAAAGGAAGTGACTTTCAGTAAAAGAGAAATTATAAAATGGCAAGGTTGCAACAGCTGAAAATTGCTGTTAACTTTCTTATGCCTAATAAGCAATTATCACAATCAAATACAAAAGTTAAAACTTAGAGTATCTGCTAAACTAACTTATTTCTATATTACAAGTCAGCCATCATTTTTACTCTTAACAAGTCAGGAACAATGCATAGCTTTCATATAGACATACATCCATTGAAATGTGCATGACGTTTACTTCATCATGAACTAGCTGATCATTTTATTTAACAAAAAGCTGTCTTCAACCTAGCAAGTTACAGGGAAATTCTATTCTGTAAAACTGAGCTATGCATTTTGTATATGGTCCGATTTAAAAAGTATTTAGAGACCTTTCAAAACACCTTCTGTATATGTATTTAAATTTGAACCTCAACTACAGTCTTCTGTCAGCATTGCCTTACTGCATGAGCTTTTTCTAATGCTCCAGTCTTCTCAGTAGCTGGCTTACGTGAGAGAGCTAGCTTGAATGCTTTTCTAGATGTGTGAAGTGATATTGCCTAGTTGGAGAAGAATAGGTTAAAATATTTGCGTCATTAAAATAGTGCCTGTAACCAAGTAAAAGATTTCCTGACCCTCATCTTTCTATCTGTTGTAGCTGTTTGACTTACTGGAATGAGGCATGTAAGCTTTGACCATAGACTGACATTCATGCAATCTTTTGCACATTTCATGTTTATCACGTGATACCCTGTTGGACTAAGTCATACTTTTCCTCTCTTTCCTCCTCCTGCCCCCCCTTCACTCCAGGTCTCTCAGCCAGGGCAGCACGAATGCAGCCGTGCTGGATGTCGCGCAGACGGGGGGTCATAAAAAGCGGGTCCGTCGCAGCTCCTTCCTTAATGCTAAAAAACTGTATGAAGATGCTCAGATGGCACGGAAAGTAAAGCAGTATCTCTCAAACTTGGATCTGGAAATGGACGAAGAGAGCCTCCAGACACTGTCTCTGCAGTGTGAGCCAGCCACCAACACATGTGAGCATTGTCATTTGTTACGCATTTCAAGGAAACTGTTAAATATTACCTCTGTTTCTTCTCCAAGGAAGTAATTGGGAACAGTAACTAGACAAGTAACTAGGTGAAAAATTATGTGTCCAGTCATTTCCAAATGCTGAACATCTATGAATCTTAAGGAAATCATCTTGCAGATTAACACTATGGAGACATAGCATCTGTATAGGAGATAAAGCTTTCAGATGATGTCGTGCTGAAGTGCACAAAGGTTCTTTAGATTTGTCCGTACAAAGGGTATGGAGGAACCCAAAGTTTCTCTGCAGTTCTGATGTAGTCAGGCTGTTGGCGTGAATAGGGTTGGTCATCCGGAATATCTTGGCCTTGGAGAGGGAAAAGGAGATTTCCTTATGTCCGGGTGTTTCAGAGATACCTGGAGGTCTGTACCTGGCTGCAGCAGAGGGGGACCTTGCGCTGGATATCTGTTTCATTTTGATTTGAGGGAATGCTGTATCTTACGTCCTTCCCTTCCTTCAGGGTAGCAAAAAACGGTAATTATATATCCATTCTAAACCAGCTGTAGACCTTATGATAGCGCAGTATAACTTCTGGCCATGTTTTTGATAACTATAACAATAGTCATTTATGAGAGTTTTTATTTTGAGAAAAAGAGTAAATGTTCTCTAATAGTGTGCATATTTTAAATGAAGTTAAATCTCCCCTTCTTTTTCTCTTCACCTTTTCTCTCTAAAGGTATACAAGTATTTGAGCACCTTTTAAGTATTAATTGGAGGGCTTTGCACTGCTCAGATGAAAACTCCCACGATATTTTTAGCTGGTAGTCATTCTGTGTTTTCTCCCATTTCTTCCGAAGTGCCGAAGAATACAGGAGACAAGCGATCTGGAAAATCGGAAACGTCACCGGTGGCTCCCCGGGCAGGTACCCAGCAGAAAGCACAGCAGCAACAGCAACATAAAGTAAACCAAGCACTGCAGGTCCCTGCCGTATCTCTTTATCCTTCTCGCAAGAAAGTGCCAGTCAAAGACCTCCCACCGTTCGGTAAGTGGAACAATGAAGGGTACGGTTTAATACTCTCAAGTCTGTTTGCTTATGTCAGGGAGACATTTTTAATCAAATAAGATTCAGACACTTATTTCCGGTAGTTTTGTAAGCAGGTTATGCCAGTTCATGCAGTGTGTATGCATGATTTGTCTTCTCTAGAAATGGAAAGAAAGAAATCTTGGAAAGCTTCCTGTCAGTTTAATCAGTATAAGTATTTACCTGTTACTAGCGGCTGGGAAGAATGAACGTTTCTGACTATCTGCCCTGGGATTTTGGCTTAACTTTTCCAAAGAGTTTAGCGACTTGGAGTTTTTGAGTGACCCATCTGAGATGCCTCAGAAATGTTGGTGTTTTTTCGAAAGTTGAACATTTAATGTGAGATGCAGGCCTATTCAAACTGGTAGTCCCATTAGAAATGTAGGCCTGAAGTTTCACGCTGAGAATTGTTCCTTTGGCTTCTGCTCCCCAGTGCTTTTTTATTGTTGTTGTTCCGTCGTTGCTGCCTGCATGTCGCTCAGAAAGATATCGGACTATAGGAATTTCTTCTAATCTGATTTCCAAATCTGTGTCCCAGCATAGGTACATAACATATGCATTACTAAAGAACCTCTTACATATCACTTGAAGTACAGTAACACTCCTAATAAGTATATTTAGCATAACTGGCCCTTCCTATTGCATGGTAGTAATTTCACAAGAGCTTAATTCTTATTTCACTTTTGATTAGTTTTACTTGTGTACTGCTTAGGCTGCTAACGAAACATTAGAAGCAGCAAAATGAGCAAGAAACAATTCAATATTCATCTAGTTCTTGTTGATTTTTACCATTAAATTTTAATCTTAAAAGGACTTCGAAGCACTATAGACTGCATTTTTGCTCATGGTGAGGAAGTTTCTGAAAACTGACTAGGTTATGTTGATGAAGCAGCTGTAAATTATTGATAGCAGCATTGTGATCCGACAGATCAAAGATAAGTTCTGCAGAATGCTTGAAAATAACCTCTACCACAGATGTCGGCAAAACTGTCAGAGAAGCTCTGTCTTCACTTTTAAGACTGTCCCAGGGTGGATTTTTGAGGGGAGAGGAAGAGAAAGATGGATAAATGCCGCCTGAGAAAAGCAATTCTTGGTGCCCTAGATCTTTACATCATACATCATCTTCAGGATGTTTTTACTCTTTAGTTTCCCAAAATAAGCCGGTGCAGAGCTAGTTCTCAAAAATGAAAGGGAGAAAGGCAGCTGCAGAATGGCCTTGTTTTGTAAGCCTAATCTTATTCATCTTTTCAGCTTTCTTTGGCCTTCTAGGCTACTCTGAATAGAAAAGAAACAGGGCAACAGTTTCAATTCTTACTACATAAACCTTCACTAACCAGTGAGATTTGTGTGTGTTTGTATTCAACATAATCTAAGTTCAAGTTTCTCAGTAACCATTACTATGCATATCCTTGATTTATACATTGTATAGGGAGTATTCTGCAACACCAGATCTTCCATTGTTTTTTCTTTGACAAAGCATTTATTTTCAGTGGCCAGAATGAAAGACTGGCTTCAGTAATATGCAGAAATAAAGCGCTGCATTTTAAATGGGAGTAGGTTTAAATGTTTTGCTTCATTTAAGATGGTGTCAGAAACTCGCTGATGTACAGGAACAAAATTCATTTTTTTTCCTGTGTGGTGTCTGCTCTATAAGTGTATTGTGAAACAGAAAGTTGTATTTATACTGGACTTTACATCTGCCTATATTAATTCATATTTAAAGGCATTAACTCCCCGCAAGCTTTAAAGAAAATTCTTTCATTATCTGAAGAAGGAAGTTTGGATCGTCACAAGAAACAATCTGAAGACACAGTCTCAAGTGCATCTTCACAGCTGTCTTCTCCTCCCACTTCACCACAGAGCTCTCCGAGGAAAGGTATTAGATGTGCAATATTTCTCATCCCATTTCATGAAGCTCATAGACTTTGGAAAGTTCTAAGAGAGAATTTGGACACTCAGGATAAATTACTGCTGCTCCTATTTTTGTCACATATGGCCAGCAAGAGGGCAGGAAGTGTAGTGCACAGTGGGGTACATGAAAGTGTACTCGGGAACTTGATTTTGGGGATACCTGAAAGCCCTCTGGTTAGCAAAAGCCAGAAAGGATAGCCTGATTTGATGCAGTAGCTCAGTCTGACTGCGGCTGCTTCTGCAAAAATATTCCCATCGTCAGTGTTTCCTGCCAGTGGAAGGATGTGCAGATTGACACTTAAAATCTTTGTCCAGCATTGAGCACATTAGCCTGTTAGAGGAATTATTTGCTGTGTCATGCATCTGGATGGGGTGTGACCTATGTATGACAGCCAGGCTTAAGGTATTTGGGATTCATATCACTAAAACACAACACTTTACTAGCAGCCTGATTAATTATTCAAACAATGTATATGGATATTTGAAGAATGGTATTACACATTAGAGCTTTCTTGACTGAGTTCTTTTTAAGTGACGTCATAGTTGTTTTTTTGAATTTAGGACTTGAAAGGGATTTAAAAAAAAAAAAAACAACACATTTTTTCATTGTATTTATTCTAGTTGTGAAATGACAAAACAGAGAATTGGGGGCATTTTGCTGTAGTTCAGACAAACAAACAAAAAGGTCCCTTTGGAAGTACGATAGCCTAGTTGTACCACAGATAGCTTCTAAATTATTCTCTTTTCAGAATATCATAAAAGTTCAGTTTAACAGTTACATAATATAACATTATTGTAAAATATATATATAGGGTTGAGTCCCTATAATAGAAGTTCAGAATGCGAAAGAGAGGAGTGTGTTGGAGACTTCTCCGTAGCAATAATTTTCCCTAAACTGCACAGAGATGAGAAGGACTTGAAACGTATGTATCACTTGTTCTATTTTCTTATCGAATGGACAGCTAAGCCCTTTTAACATGGGAGGTGGAAGTGCCGGTCAGTTGAGGCCTTATGGCTCCAGGCTAATGAACTTAACCAGTTCCTCCTCTCCTCTTGGAAGCAAGAACAGTAACAAGAATAACAATTCACCAGGGACCGCTGGGATAGGTGGGGCTTATGGAAATAAACAGGGAGAAAAAAATTCCAATTAGATAAGCAGAGATCTGAAAAGGGGAGAGATGAATATGGCAAGGAATTACAAATGCCTATCCAAAACCTGTGATATTTACTAAGGTCAGATGGAGGAGGATGTTATGTAGAGAAGAAGCGTCGAGTCCTTGTAAGCTATTGTCATGATTTCTCCCAAATACTACATTAGCAAAGAGTGAATTTATATAAATATGGTCAGGCCTGTGCATTTCTTGAAAAAGGAATTGGTATTCTGTACTTGCCTCATAGTGGGAAAAGAACTTTATTTTTGCGAAAAGCAAATCATAAACATGATTATAATTTTTTTTAAAATATCTTTGTTTTGGTGGTGACATGAAGCTAATGGTATGTTCTTTAGACAAAAATGGCAGCAAGTGAATTGGTATAGGTCAGTTGAAATCTTCTTGACACTTATGTGTAGACTGAAAACAAAAATGAGAACTGCAGTTACTTGTGGATGTATGTTGTTTAATGATCTTTAACTTAGCGGGCAAGAGCATTCATCACAGCTTTGTTTAATACTAAAGCAAAAGATGAATTTACCTCTGTGACGTGGTTTGCAGATTTTTCTCTCAGTCTGGCAATGTCAATGCTACCTCCAAATGACGGTATAATTCTACTAATAAATGCTATTTGGCACGTAATTAGTTAGCCAAATACCACAAAGAAAGCCTGAAAATCTGGCCCTCTCTCAGCCAAGATACATAATAAGCAGTCAGCCCAAACATCTGTGCTTCATGTTGTATCCGCTGTTCATCTCTGAAGTGTAGCTTTGCAGAACAGAAAAACTGTGCGAGAGTGGCTCTTGGATTACTTCAAGCAGTAATCTTATCCGGGGCATCTCTCTCATTCCAGTCTTGGAGACAGCGTTTTTGTACAGGCAGTTTTGGGGATACAAGTATCGTGATGTATTTGAAAATAATTTGGGATAGGAGGGCAGAGAAGAAGGAAGGTGAGCAGTTGGTTTCTAAATGAGAAGTGCATGTTCCCGCAATCTTAAACCTCTTGCTAAGAGACAATACACAATGTTATGCAGTTCTGCTACATATCTTTCTGTCTTTTGCAGTGCTGCTTCTGTGAATAAAGTGTAACTAGTTTTGATTTACTATGGTAGCAGTAGTAAGTATTGCCAGCTGCCTGGCAGTAACTGAGCAGGCTTCTCAGAGTCTGATTAACGTCGTGCCGTTCCCTTTGCAGGCTATACTTTGGCTCCTAGCGGCACGGTGGATAACTTTTCAGATTCTGGTCACAGCGAAATTTCTTCCAGATCTAGTATTGTCAGCAATTCCTCTTTTGACTCTATGCCAGTCTCCCTGCATGATGAGAGGAGACAGAGGCATTCTGTCAGCATTGTGGAGACAAATCTTGGTGTGGGAAGGATTGATAGAAGAATCATGATTGAACCAGATCAATACAGCTTAGGGTAAGCATTTTATTTGTGCTTACTTACGTTATAGTTTCTTGTAGTGTGTATGTGGCATGTATATGTATATTTGTTCGTGTAACTTTCCCTGTATCTCTCTCAAATATTTTTTCTCCCCGCTCTTAAAACCCACTATTTCAATGCTGATAATGCTCCGTTTCCTGACAAGAAAAGGGTTTGCGCTCCTGAGCGTGTCATGAGGTGTACAGCAGTAAGACTTTACCTCAATAGACTTTATCATCTGAGTATTTAGTAGTGCTATAGATTATCCTCTTTATGGCAGACTAGTATCCTAGCCTGTTTTCTAGATGGAGAATTAACTGAATTAGATGAGAAATTATTCATACAGTTATTCAGTGATCAAGCTGAGAGCAGAAATAGCTAGTAATTTTCCAGTCTGTTTCATAGAAAAGTATGTATTTATCTAACCCAAAAATATTTTACCCCAAACATCTCTCCTAGTCAACAATAATTGGAAGCTAAAATTCACATTGGGCTGCTGGTTTTCTAGGTAATTTTCTGGGTAATTAACTTCTGTAATGGTGGGGAAGCTAGTGCTGTGAGGGGTTCTCTAAATCTCTAGCAGTGAGCCTCGGTCTGAAAATAATTGGAGCGCTGGCTCCTATTTAGTCTCGACTTACTTTTCCGAGCTGTTACTTGGATGCTTCAGTCCTCCGAATGGTTTCAGGGCTTTTAATCCTGCGGGGTCTGTGGATGGCAGGTCTGTTCCAAAACTGGTGTACTTCAGCTTTGGGAATCCCAGGCTATGCAAACTCTTTAATCAGATGTCTTAAATATTTGGAAGAGCAGGGTTCCAGTCTGCAAAGCAAGCTGCCCTGGAAGGACAAATCCCAGGAGCCCAGATAGCTGCTAAGCAAAAGTGACGTTTTGTCGTTTTCCACTGCTGCTGTGTAAGTGATAGTGTCAGGCTTACTTAATCGCTGAAAGGCTATGGAGAGCATACTCAAGTAGCTTGTGTTTCCAAAATTAAGGTTCAAATGCATTTCCGTTTGCAAGAAATATTGAAAAAATTGCTTTCAGAATTTCCTAAGCATAAAAAAAGTTTGAAAAGCTGAAACCTGAACCTGAATTTTGGCCACCTCTTGCTAAAAATCTGTGTCTAACTTCTGATCCTTTGCTTCACGTGGCTGGAAAAGAAACCCCATCTTATCAGTCTGTTCCCCTTTATATATTTCAATGCGATTTGCCAGTCTTAAAGGTCGGCTGCAAAGTTAACCTTTTACCTTTGAAATGACTCTACTGAAGTGTTAAGTTTCATCAGGATATCTATCCAGTAGGTTTTTTGTTTGTTTTATTGAGGATAAGCTTGAAAGGAAAGCGTTCTATTCTCAACATTGAATTAGTCATTAATGCAAATAATGCTTAATACAACTTGCTTCAAAACCTTCAATTGTAGAATCGTAGAATGGTTTGGGCTGGAAGGGACCTTTTAAAGGTCATCTACTCCAACCCCTCAATACGTTTGCTTTTCTTTTGGTTGTTGAGTTCTTCATGTGTCTTGTAAATGATCTCCAATTCCAACACTGGATTTATTTTATTTTTTTTTTCCCCCTCTTCAACATGCATCTAGCTCATATGCACCGCTGTCAGAGACCAGAGGCCTGTACGCTGGCGCAACTGTGCTTTCTTCTCCTAGTACAGAAGAACTGTCACAGGATCAGGGGGACAGAGCTTCGCTCGATGCAGCTGACAGTGGCCGTGGTAGCTGGACTTCTTGTTCAAGTGGTTCTCATGACAACATACAAACAATACAGCACCAGAGAAGCTGGGAGACTCTGCCTTTTGGACACGCTCATTTCGATAGTTCGGGCGATGGGGCAGGACTGTGGGCCTCGGGCAGCCATATGGACCAGCTGATGTTCCCCGATCACGGCACAAAGTATGGCAGGCAAAGTCAAGGTAGGGAGGGCCTTGATCAAGCACAGTCCAGAGCAAGCTGGGCATCCTCAACAGGATACTGGGGAGAGGACTCGGAAGGTGATACAGGTACCATAAAGCGGAGGGGTGGGAAGGATGTTTCGATTGAAGCTGAAACCAGTAGCATAACATCCGTACCAGCAGAGGAGTCGAAGCCAGCTCCCATGCCCACTCATATAGCAGTATCACCAAGTAGTACGAAGGGGCTTGTTGGTAAGTTAAGTTTTGTTTACCGTGAAGTATTTTAATTAATTTGTCTATAGTTCTTTGTATTATTCTAAAACTGCATTTCTTCTGTCTGGTTTGATTTTTTTTTTTTTTTTTTTTTTAAAGCAAACCCAAGCATTTTGTAGTCTCTCAAATTTTCCCCTTAAACTGTGCATTTATTGCTAGGGAAAATATCACTTATTGTTGATTCTTAGTTCTGGCAGCTCCTTCATGTTTCAAGGGAACCTGCCACACATCAAAAAAACTAGCTCAACTGGTGGACAGTGTTTTGAGAGGTTGATGTATTTAGATGTCTGTTCTGAAATGTGAATTTCTCATCACAATAAGGCTCCACATTCTATATTTAGATATCTTAATAAGTGGCCTGATTTTTTTAAAGCCTTTTACTTTATACATCTGTATGACTAGTCTGATGATTGTGAATATTCCTTACTTCTGAAAGTGGGGTTACTTTGTGCTTAAATGCCAACTGAGGTGTTTCTTTGGACTGCTGAAACTGAAGAGGTTCCTAAGAAATCAGAGCCGAAATAATTTATAGTCATCCAACAAAAGAAAGGTCTGATAATATGTAGATTGATATGAAGGTATCTTTGGCAGCGCGTAACATTTTTTCTCATACTGTTCCTTCTACACATCCCAGTCCTTGCAGCATCCAAGACCTCTGCATTTCTGCCTATTTCTTTCCTTTCATTTCCCTTCACTTTGCCTTTCTTCAGGTTAATATGAAGAACTATCTAACAGCCGTTTTGTACTGATACGGCTGAAAAAGTCTGCCAGATTGAGGTCATGCGGAGACCACTGTGATAAACTGCTTTTCCCTTTTCTGCCCAAGTATATTGCTTAGCAGTGCCTCATTGCCTCGAAGCTTGGGTGCAGATCTGCATCCCTGAACTATGAAGAGGAGGAAACTGTTCAGTTCAGGACTGCAGGTTCCGATTCATGCCACTCCCTAATTTTACTCTTTGAAGCCCTTGGTTTCCACCAAAATGCACAAAAAGCATGTCCAAACTTGCCTCTCAAGGAAGTGCTTTCCACTGTTTTTAGAGACTTGAGAGAACGTGAGAGATCTGAAAATTCAAGCTACACACTTCCATGCGCTTCAGGACTATTAACTAATTATCCTGCAAATGTAACTCTGCATATCACTCTAACAGAAGCCGCTATTTTTACACGAGTCTTTGTGACTGAATAGACATTGATCTCTTGCAGTGTTTCAATAGAATTTTTCTTCAGAATTTCTGCTGCATCAGAGTTAGTTTTCCGAAATCTTTGAATAAAATTCCTCAGAAGCTTTTTTCATGCTCCATTAAAGCAATTGGTCCAAGAAAAATACTTAGATTCTAATGGAAACTATTTGGTTTTGTTATAAGACCAAGACTTTATTTTTAGTCTATAAAAACATCCAAGTAGCACCAGTCTGTTTTAAGCTTGTACTGCCCTTTCATTCAATTCCCTGCTGCATAATGCAGGGTGATGTTGTCATTGCCACTTGTGCAAGAATATACAGTGTATGACAAGCTGTGGAGGGTAAATTGTCTGTGTCAGTGGTTTATCCTGCTGTGTTTGCCTTTGTACTGTAAGTTAAGTGGTCATGTGTTTAAGGGCTAGACCCACCATAAGTGTTCAGTATCAAAGCCCCAGCTGACTTCTTTAAATACGTAACTCCAAAATAGAGTCATGCCTATCTGCTGTGTGTCCCTGCAGACCCTTAAAATTCTTAATTGCTGTTTCTGTGCAAGAGAGAACTTCTAAGTATGCCCAGAGTTAAGCCTTGTTCAGGTAAACAGTTATGCCTTGATGAGATCCATCTCCTATATAAAATCATATTCTGTCATTGTTCTTATGGGTGTATTTTCAAATTTTAATTTTGCGGAGAATACAACCGTAAGAGCAGCGGGCAGTAGTGCATACAGAAAGTATGAAGCTGAAGCCCGCTTCTCTTCCTTACCTTTTGGAATTTTAGCTTATGTCTCATTAAGTGGTAAGATTTGTAGGAAGAAATAATTTACCAGGTGCTCCTCCCTCCCACAAGATGTTAAAAACAAGAGATGAGCTCCTAGGTACAAAGGCCAACTTCAGGATCAAGATAGTCGTGAGTTTGGGGAGATGCCAATATTCCTGATGTTTGCTACTTCTGTGGACTCTTGAGTCTTCCACATTACCTTGACCGGTGTACATTTTATTCTATATAATTGGTGGAACAGCTTCAGTGGCTAAGTTTGAACAAATTCCCCATGTAATTTGGTGAATTTTATTAGACTAATGCTTCACTACTGGAAAAATAGCTATATCCTGTGTATGTTGTATATTCTGCACTTTCTTGCATGGTTTATTTTTCAGTGTTTATTTAACTTTCACTGTTTGTTTTTCTTTGAGCAGTTTTCCTCTTACTATCTTTTCTAAGAATCTGTTGTTTTTCCTGCAGCACGAAAAGAGGGTCGATACCGGGAACCACCTCCAACTCCCCCTGGTTATGTAGGAATACCTATTGCTGAGTTTGCAGAAGGTGGCTCCCATCCAACCAGAAAGCCTCCAGATTACAACATAGCACTTCAGAGGTCTAGAATGGTGGCACGGACATGCGAGACTCATGGGACATCAACTCCGCAGCAGCAGTCGCATGGCCATTCAACTAGCAGGCCTGTGAACAAACCTCAGTGGCATAAACCAAATGAGTCAGATCCACGTCTTGCTCACTATCCGTCTCAAGGGTTTTCCACAGAGGAAGATGGTAAATATCGAATTGTTAAATTTTGAGTGTGCTGCATGCAAAAATGGTCAACGCTTTCACAGACACAAAGCAAACTACGCAAATGTGTCCTGCCATAGAAATTCTTGCCATAATTTGAGCTCTCTTCCATCTTTCAAAACTTGCTCTTTGTTAACTTTTTGGACGGGGAGGAATTCAGTTCATCTTAAATATAATTTAAAATTTGGAATCTGGGTCCACCTGAATCTTGGACAACCAAGCTGTTGGCTTAGGCAACTTCTCTGGAGGTGCCTATGTTCACCAGGTGTAGTCTTGCCTGCCCTGGAAGTTTCCAGCGTACCTAATGTTTGGCACTAACCACATATTTAATGGTCAAAAAACGTATGCTGGTCTATAGAATACCTGCCCGCCCACCCACCCACCCAATGGAGGTCAGGTTTATTTGGATAGTCACATTCTACCTGAAACTCTTACACTGTGGGCACTGGGTCTTCCATACCAACTGCTTCCCATAACGAGCCCACTATTCTTTTGCTACCTCGCTTGCCCAAGCGTGTCTGCATCTTCATGGTTTAGCTCAACTGTAATGATAGAAAGACTATGTAGACATAGTCATTCTGTTTTCTATGGAGTGCAAGCGTAGCTGGATTGCATCTCTAGGGCTAGGTGCTCAAAATTTAGGCAGGGCAGTGCCCAAATCACACATCTGAATGCTTTGTTTTGCTTAATGATAGAAAGGCTAACATTCCCGGTCCCACCCTAACTGCTTAGCTACTAAGGTTTTATATGCAGGATGAACTCTGAAGCAGAACATGATGGAAAACAGTGAATTCTACCTTAATCGAGTTGCCTCGAGCTTTGAGAATTACCATGACAGAGAATTTTAATTGTTTCTACCGATGATGACTAAAGCTGCACTCAATTTTTGTGCAGTCTTGATTTAAATAAATCATAGATGTATTCAGGGAAAAATGTAAGATGGCTCTATGAAGCTATTGGATGTCTTGGAGTAGTTGTTGTCTTCCTCAAGCTGAGGAATCGCACCTAGCTCAGTTATAGCAATTGTCTTATTTTCTTCGACAACAAAATTGCAAAGGAGTACTTCTCACAAGACATGAAATGTACAGATATCCAGATTCTTTTAAAATATACACCTAATACTACAAAATGGAAAACACGTGAGCACAGTACAGGTTGTATCATTCAGTAGCAGTCTTGTTCTATATGAACTAAATTCTATTTTCCCCTATCCTGTTGTGTTTGCAGAAGATGAACAAGTCTCTGCTGTCTAAGACTTGGGCTTTTCTGGATCCAGAGTGAGCCACCTTAAAGGAGAGCACAAGAAGACGTCCCTAGAATAGGAGCCTTGGAACTATAGTTAAAGGATGGTGGACCTATTTGCCTCCTTCCCTGCCTTAAAGCAGCATGGGGCTTCTTCCTCCGCCCCTCCCCCTTCTGTCCCCTCTCCCCTTGCATGTGAAATACTGTGAAGAAATCGCCCTGGCACTTTTCAAACTGTGTTGCTTGAAATGCACAGTGCAGCAATCTCCAAGCTACCACTGTCGCTGTCTGCCACATCACACAGTATCATTCCAAATTCCAAGATCATCACATCAGGATGATTAACTCTGGCTGCACTTCCCAATGCCTGGAAGGGTTTTGTTGGTTTTGTTTGTTGTTTTTTTTTTTTAAATCTTCCTTTTAGATTTTAATCACAGTCCTAGCACTTAGTCTCATTGGGATAATGAGACAAGCTAGTTGTCAAATTACATTTGGCCTTTAACCTGCAAAGAGAAAAACGCATTGAAATCCTTCAAGGAGGCAGTGCTCGTTTGCTTGTTTACAAATGCCTTTGTTACAATTTTGTATGTTTGCGTTTCGGAGATCAAATACTGCATCTGCGTAGTAATTACAGTATTATTTCGTACCTGTAAGTAGGGTTGCCAGCCTGAGCTCCTGGAAAGAATATTGCTGTCGGGTGGCTGAGCAGGGCAGAAGGGAAGGCAGAGGTTTACGGGCGGGATGCAGCCTTTCCTTGGCCATCTCTCGCTTCACTCTTAGTGTGCCCCACCCTGGAATCTTCAAATGTTTGTAAACGTTGGCCTTAATGGCATCCTCAGCCGTTAATGGCATCCTCAGCCGGGTCTAGTGTATATGCGGAAACACGTGCTTGCAACTGGCCGGTGATGGAAGAGGACACTGTGTGTCTCATACCTGTGCCTTGCGGAATACAGGATGGCATACTCAAACCGAAAGTGTCCCATTCTAATGAGGCAGACGGCAACCCCACCTTTAAGTTATATATTATTTTTATTTTTATTTTTTACTATATAGTAGTTATATTAAAAGAAAAATTAACTGGATAACATTGCAGTGAAGGCACGTTGGGATGTCACAGCTCGTGTCAGCTGTTAACACTGATCTAATAACCTCCATCTATTGACTTTGGCATTAGGGGATAAACGAGCCTTTAAGTAATGAAAATAACTCGTTTAGATTTGCCAGCCTTTGCAATGCAGAACTAGTCACAACTGTTAATGGCTTCGTGGAACACTGCATGTGTAGAGAAGGCCAATGTGTAGCAACCACCTGCTCACAGCTGCTATTAACCCTATAATGACTGAAATGACCCTCCCCTCTATTTTTGTGTTGTTTTTGCACAGACTCCGGAGAAGTGAAGGCTGCCAATCCGAGTAGTACTCAAATGTGAGGAACTGCTGGTCTTGGATTTTTTTTTTTTTTTCCATTGAACTCAGCTGATCATATTGATCAGTAGATAAACGTAAATAGCTTCAACTTTTAAAGATCAAATTGCAGTGTTTTTTCACTGTATCAAACAAATGTCAGTGCTTTATTTAATTCTCTCTCCTGTAATCATAGCTTTTGTCTATTTGCTTATATATCACATTGTCAATTATGCATTTGTAATTTTACATGTAATATGCATTCTTTGCCAGTTTTATTCTCAAGGCTATGGACCTCATGTGCATATAGAAATACAAAATCCTAGCTCTATCACAAGTTGCACAAATGTTATATAAGCATTAAGTAATTGTAGACCATAGGACTGCTAATCTCAGTTCGCTCTGTGATGTCAAGTGCAGAATGTACAATTAACTGGTGATTTCCTCATACTTTTGATACTACTTGTACCTGTATGTCTTTTAGAAAGACATTGGTGGAGTCTGTATCCCTTTTGTATTTTTAATACAATAATTGTACATATTGGTTATATTTTTGTTGAAAATGGTAGAAATGTACTATGTTTATGCTTCTACATCCAGTTTGTATGAAGCTGGAAAATAAATAAATATAACATTAATGAAGTCCATATTGATTCTTATGCATTTTACATGTTCCACATACTTGAACAAATTTATGAAAAAATTTTACTTCTCTGTGTATTAATATTAAAGGGACATTGCCAAGTGATGTGGGCAAACCATTGGTGTGGAGTTTTTCTTAATATACACTTGTGTTGCTGATCCCATTTTTCAAAAGTTTGATGTGTGTACTGCTGAATGAGAATGACTGATATGTTGTGTGCCCCCAGCAGAAACGTCTGAGATGCCAAAACAGGAGTTCCTATAGGAACGGTCTTAGGTATATAGAGCATGTAAACTGTTTTAAAGGAAAGATTGTGGTGATTTGATATTCTGTATGGTGTAAAAGTGAGGAATCCGTGTTGTGACATTTGGGTAAGGAGAACTATGGAAAGTGATCCATTTGAGTTTTTACCAAGGAAGGTACTTCAAGTAATAAAGATCACCCAATAGCATCCCCAGTAATAATAGTTGACGTTGATTCAATGTCAAATCTGTGGATTATTTTTTTTTCCCCAGACGTTAGATTCATTATTTTCAGTAGTATGCAGGAGACTGGGTTAAAATGTCACTGCTAAAGCCATTATCAGCTATATCCCATTTAGCTTTAAAATGCTTGACAGGCATTGTTTCCAAATCTAAAATTAGATCGTTGCAAAGAGAAGCAACAAAAAACTCTGTATAGATTTAATTCTTCCTAACGTAACTCTAGAAACGTTCCATATTTAAAGTGCAATCATAAGCAAGTTAAAAATTATTGACAATATAGGAGTAATGTAAACATTCTCTCTTCATCACTGGCATCTCTAGCACTGTAAGGAAAGGAATTACGGAGACGTAGATTTGTATGGGGGTGTGTGTGGAACTAATCTGCTAAGCTGTGGCGAATACTTGTTGGGCAAATACCAGCAAGCTCGAGAACTATCATTGATTCTGAGGTTAGTAGAAATGAAAGTGCATCGTTACGTATCTTACCTGCAAATTTGTCCTTTGGTAATGCTAAAGGTACGTCGTTGGGGAAGTAATTCCTCTTATCGACTTGTGAGGTATGTGAACCATTTGCACGCTTGTCAACTTTTTTTCTGTCTGCTTGGTATAGTGTTGAATTAGTGTTTATGCCTCCCTGCTCTAATTAGTATTTTTAGAACACATTAGTAGAAGACACCCTCAACACTCATTGTCCAATATGCATGGCTTAATTCATTGTGGACTGGGAGATAAAGAACGCTTCACACAGCAACCCATAAAGTAGAGGTAAAGGCCGTGCTATGGTCTGACTTTTTAGGAAACGGATTTGCTAATTGTTCTAGTATGTGTAATATGAATTTTGTACTTATTGTGTGGATGCAGCAAGATGTGGACAAACAAACTATCAGTTGCTGGGATTTGGTGTCGCAGTAACCAAAATCACACTGATATCTAAGGAAAATTTTTGTCTGAAAAAATGTCGTTCGATTATCTGTACTCTTTTTTTGAGTATTTTTTTTTAACTGAAACTTATTGAGGCAGAGGCTACTTCTTTATGCAGTATATTACACGTTGGAGTCAGCCACAGAAGTCATAAAAGCCTGAGGTATTGAAGGTACTGCTTTAATGGATTAAGCTTGGTCATCTGGAGAAGCATGCATGACTTACAAATCTGAGACTAAAATATTTGGCCCGCCTAAAGCGGGGAACAGTATTGCTACTGTACGACAAACGATTTGCTTCCAAACTAGTAGGAAATGTACTCAAGTTCCAGACTTCCTGTCTCATATGGATTGTACAATAGTTGAGAAAAAAAAATAACTCTGGGGAATGCCAGTAATGATTTAATTGCAAGTATTCATACTTATGCATTACTTGGTATGTGACAAAAAAAGAAAAAAAGACTTTTGTGGATGAAGGTTATATAGCAGCAACAGCCTGTCTAACATTCATTAAGTAACGCAGATCTGTTGAGGTAAATATGAACACTGTTAAAATTACTCTGAAAATTGGCCGAGTCAGGAGAAAGCAACCATCTGAGATGACTAGTATAATTTGGTCATCTATCCCTAGGTCATCCTTTAAGTTAGCATTAGAGTCTCACATCTAAAAATGGCATGCTTTGAGAGGAGGCTGGGAGTGAAAGTAAGGTTATTACTCACCTACGATAGAATAAATTACTTTGTTTTCCACACCACTGAAAATGTGATAAATGAAAATCTGTAGTTTTTACTAGAATCAAAAATCTTTAAAGCTCTGTCTTGCTTATATGAAGTGACTATTTAGGAACGAGTAGGTCTGCCCTAGGTACCAAAATATTACCTATTCTTCAGATTCATAAATTGACGTAACTGTATCACAGGAACAAGCCAGGAAGCTATAAGCCTTGAAGGCATTCAACTGCTAGCAACCAAGAACTGCATAATCTAAACTATTCTCATTTGGTTTGCCTGGAATGAAACTTATTCAGTGACACTCAACACATGCGGCTGTGTTCTTCCTGCAGAGAAATGAGTCTTCATTCTCTACGTCAAGACTCAGTCTGTGTTAATTAGAAGTGCTGGCTTCTCCTGAAGTGTAGACTTGTCTACCTCAGCCTTTTATTTGGTGATGTTCTCATGGCTTGGTATGCTTAATCTTCTCTTTCAGTGTGGAGAATTTATTTTCGTACTTCTTTATTTCTGTGTGAATCCTTAAATGGGTAGTTTTGTCTTTGGTAGTCTAACCTCTGAAAGCAGGACCACTTTCTTTGCAGCACTGTTGCCTTTGCTGGCAATGAAACTATACGTATATACGTATATATATAAAAACATTGTATACTAATGCAGTATCCACAGTTTGGTTTTTGTTTTTTGGTTTTGTTTTTTTTTTTTTAAGCTAGGTTCTCTGCACGAAAAGAAGCCGATCCAGCATTATTTCAAGGCATTTGAGGGGTGCAGTTTGTAAATCTTTTTTTCACTGAAACTTCCACCAGAGTAGTGGGTGTTTAAAATGCCCTCACAGTCGTTGCTGAAGCATTTTGACATGCAGTTGTTATCTTCTGATACAGTTTCAGAAAAAAATTGCCACTTGCCCCAGGGTCAGTAGCTGTGGCAGAGATAAATTGCCTGGGTGGTGCGCTCAATCTTTCTTGAGGCTTTTGTCATCACTAGAGAAATACGATTTTTTAGAAAAAACTAGTTTCTATTGAGTTTTGTGTAACAAATAAGATCATCTGAACTGTGGCTTTTTCTAACAGAAGGTAGTCTGTGTGCCCCAGGATGGCTTTGCTTCCTTGGTGTCTGCGGTCAGAGTCTAAGAAAAACGTAGGGAATTGCGCTAATAAAAAGCAGCCTTCCAGACGGAGGCACTGCTTTTCAACATCAGTGTCGAACTGGAAGGGTTGTTCCAATTTGACAGTGCAGGGAACCCCCGTATATAGCCTTCTTGATACCTGTTTTGCTCTTAAGAAGAGAGAGCCTTTGTTGCTGCATTTCTTAATTGGAAGGCTGAGCTACGGCCCCAGTAGTCGAACTGTAATGAGCCTTCACGTGCTGCTTTGTATGTGTACGTGATTCTTGTATTAAACATTCTTTAAGCTGTGTAGCTCTCTTCCTTTCTCTTTTCTTGTATGTATGTATGTATTACAGCGGCCATATGTTCTTCCTGTCTGTCTCGTCACAATAAGACAGACTTCAGTAGGACAGGTGGAAACTTGTGTAGCCACTCTGTGTCTTGTATAGTTCCATTTTTTTTTTAATGTAGATGTCCAAAACTGCTGCTTGAAATGAAGCGCGATCTGCATCTTGATTGGAATTTTATCCTATTTCTGTCACTGTGGTTATCATTGTCATCACATCCTCCTCATACAATATTCTGATCTATCTGTTGTCAATGCCTTCCAACATTGTGTTCACAGACAACTGTATTTGTGCTATGATGATTATTATTAACTATGAAATTTAGTCCCAACCTGATCGTCAAGAATTCCAGCAGTAGTCCCTCTCCGAACTGATATTTCCTCTTCTTGTAGCACAGTTTCAGCACAGCTTATTCCCACCTCCCATGCAGGGAGGGAGTTTCTGTTACTTGATATCATCGCTACCTTGCATTTTTTTTTCTCTTTTCTGTGTTTAGTCCAGGATCTATAAACAATTTTCTTTTTTGAGACTTGTTCTCAAGATTTTATTAGGTCAGGCTGGTGGATTGTGTTTTCCCCTGCTTCTCTCGTATGTTGGTTATTCCTCAGTCACCTGGTAGAGCTCCTCACATGATAGCTTTATCAAGTCTTGTTACTCAATCTGATAACCAGTACCAGTTCTTTCGGGACTCTGGGCTGGATACCATCACTGGTTTTGTTAGCTTCTGTATTTAATGACATTTTCCATATTGAAGATGAATATTTCACTTTGTTAGGTAGTTAGAAATGGATTATTCCTGAGCTCTGTTCTTTCCTGGCCATATCATGGCCTCGATGACTCATTTTGGTCTTAAGGTATTTATTCAGTTGAATAAACTTTTACTTTTTGTGTCAATTAAAGTCTAATTCAGCTTAAATTCTGTCAATTTTTATTTTCATCTCCATCGTCCAAAATACTAGTTTGTCACTCTTTGTTTACTTTGCTGATTTTGGTTTGGGTTAGAGGATGGGGATTAGGTTTTTCTGGTTACTCTAAAAATTCGTTTTGGTTTGGTTTCTTGTTCTCCTGGAGCCTTGCCCGACATGTTTATTCCCCTTGCTGACGACACACGTTCTGGACAGCTTTTGCATCTTGGGAAACCTATGAAATAGGTATATCTTTCATTCTATATAATGTTAGCTGAGACCTTGGCTGAAGAATTTTACTCAGGTTTCAGTACTGTGTTTGAGAAAGTCTTGCGCCTTCTTGACAGAGTTAGAGGAGAACAAGAAAACTTAAAGGTCTGTGAAACGCAACTTCCAAGGAAAGCTGGAGTCCTATTTCCTGTGATTCCCTGAGCTAAAGAACTTGGCTGTCCCTGGGCTCTGTGTAATGCCTTTGAGTCTGTGTGGTGTGAGTGGAGATATTAGCACAGTGCAACTGTTTACGCTGAAAAGTCCTGAAAACTGATGGAGGGCCCTTTGTGATTAAGGTTGAACATAAAAGTTTCTAAAGGATTCTAAATTTTGTTTTCTGTTCAAATGATAATGTTGGCAAAATCACTGAGCTTCCTAAATTTCGCATGCTGTCTCGGTCCACGTGACGTTCATTTGGCGAGTCAGTTGTTATATTTGTGAAAAGCTCATAGCAAAGACTTTACTGGCATTCATGTTCCTAAGGCTTATGTATTTATTGCTCTTGAATATGATTCAACAAATCATTCATGGTTTAAGTGCTTTGTTGACTAAGAAAGGGTGTACTTGGCTGCTTCTCCTCTTCCCAGCACATACCTGCTTTTCCTCCTTCTCATGTCTCCATTGTTCTTTAGATGCACAGTTCGCCCTGCCTATTAACCTCTTCCTGTTGCTTATATTAGCTGCTTTCTCACACAGCTTCTCTTTGCTCCTTTGTAGAACATAGTACCACCCATTTCCTTCCTCCCAAAGTGTGTTTTGTATGCAGTCTTCAGAAACAATGGAAGGAGGCAGCACTCCAGTCCTCAAAAAGTTTGAAAGGAGTGTGGCCAGGCAGGGCAAATTCAGACTGCAGTGCTTTGTCTGCATATTCATAGCCCTTTTCTCAATTGTTTCCTGAAAGCTGGTTTGTTCAGCTTTCTGTGTAGTACCCTATATATATCCGTAGCATAACGCTTACTTTGTTGTACTTGCAAATAGTTATGATCTGACGAATGCAGAACTTTTTTTTTTTTTATTATTATTTGCTGAAGTCTTTGTCAGATACAAACTGAGTGTGGCTTAGGACCAGCGGAGAGAGTTGCGGAGCAGGGGAAGTAAGGGAGGGGTGGTGGATCTGGCAGGACTTTTCAAATTCCCCCAATAACCTTACAATGTACAGGGCTGTGTAATTCAAGGCGTCTAGTCTATCTGACTAATTGCATTTCTGCTGCTTTGAATCCCATTTGACCAATGTACATTCTCTCCAGAAAAACACAGTTCTATCCAAATTTATGTTGAAAAACTCCTGTTGTTAATGACCTGTGCAGGGCTGAAGTACCTCCACTTTGTGTATTACAACATTTGGTTGGTTGGGGCGTCTCCATTCTGGCACTTGCTCTTCAAATGGCTGGCTTGCCAGAGTGATGAGCACAGGGGCTTTTTTGGTGTAGCTTTACGTTTGGATCTTTCCCATTCTCTTTACGGAAACTGGCATTTCACAGGTTTGTTTAATGTTTTTGACGTCTTCCTGTATCTTCTGTAAGTCATTGAAGATTGTTTCCAGTTCTTGGTTGCTTATGCTGCAGAGCTACTGGGCTTAGGGAGCCAACCGAATACCTCCGATTTCTTTTCTTGTGACATATTAGTGGGATGTAATGCAGCAATTTCGGTCAGTGTGGAGCAGTTTACAATTCTGATAGTTTCTGAATAGCTGAAGCAAAGTAATGTCTTCAGGCAGCCAGTATCACCCTTTTTCTTTAGGGGGTTGGACTAAGGCTTGCAGAGGTCAGCAAGTGTCCTGTAGGTACTATTGCAGCTGGTTTTTAATTTAACTTTCGCAGGTATTTCTGGCAGGCATTTGAAGGTTGTGGCTATAGCTTTCTTCACGTTGTCTTTGCATTAGGGACATAAAAATGTCATCACTTGTGAGCAAGGCTCCCTTAAAGGCCTATTTGTGCATCTGGTGGATACACTGAGCACAAATATAATTTTCAAAGTCGCCGTCCACTTGCAGAGAGTGTAGTTACTCATTTATTCAGTCAAGTGATATTGTCTATAATTATCACTAACTGGGGATGTGTTTGTTTAAATTGCTTGGATCTGATGCAGATATTGTTTTGGGGTCTTTCCAACTACAGGTCTGGGGTTTAAGTGTCTAATTTCAGTAATTTTGCCTTTGTTTTCCAGGATTTGTTTTTTCTTTGAGTGCAATGGGTTCTTCCTGAGGTAGGTGTTGCATGCTCTGCATCTTTTTAAATCTTTGCAGACCTCTAAGCTGCTGGGATGTCATACAACGTTGTTCGCTCTTAGTACTTTTTTGGTTTGTGGTTTGGTTTTGGTTGGTTTTGTTGTGGGTGGGGTTTTGTTTTTTGTTTTTTGGGTTTTTTTATTTATTTATTTTATTTTTTTATTTTTTACTTGTCTTACTATTGAATTAATTATTTGTTTCAGGTTTAGGGTCATTGAGGTTTTTGAATTTGCGTGGCTTTAACTGAAATCAGGAGTACATGGTAGTTTTGTAGTACCTGCAGCATCAGCCTTTATTCCCTTAGTTGTAAATTTGTCCTTGGTTGTAGAGTTGTCCCGATGATTGTGTCCTCATGATTTTAATAGCTTCGGCTGAAACTTCACTTTCTTCTTCTGTATATTGTTAAAGAAACCACTGTAGGCTGCATGTGTTTGCTGCCTGCTGATGTGCTGATACTCTCTTCCTCTTTGCATCTGGTGCTAGTCCAAGTGTCACAAACAATTTCTTTTTCTTGTTTTGAAGCGCACTAATGCTTTATGCACAAGATACACTTGACACTTAAGATGGGCTTTTCTTGGGCAAACTTTCATTTGCAGTAGTTAGCGTCTTTGGCCAACAAGCTGGACAGTTTCTCTTGAGGATGCATCTCAGCATGCAGACAGATGGCTATGGAAGAAAATGTAGATTTTTCCTGTGTGTTGAGAAGTCCTGGCTTGCACTGTTATAATTCTTAATTCACTACTCAATTCACAGAAGAACCCTGAAGAACTTAAGTTTTCTCATGGCAGCCTGTACTGTAATGTCGCCTTTGTTGATTATTTTCTTAAAGCAATCTTCCTTACTGCATAATGATATTGGTTGTCCTGACAGGATGTTCCTAAAGGAATTATTTTTATGATTGGGAAACTGAGTAGCACAGATTTGCAACTGTTTCTGCTGCAGAAAGCTACTAGGTTTTCCTCAGCCCTTCCAGTCTTTGCCAAATGGAGAAGTGTGTAACTATCTAGGTGTGGCGTTGGCATTCTGAAAAAATTTATATAGTGGAGTAAAGAAACATGCTTTTTTGTAATCTGTGGAAAACCAATAACGCTATGGGTTTTTTTAACAAGATTTCTGTAAACAAAAGTTATACTTCTTTCAATTAGGTGATCTACCTTTAATTCCTCCCTCCCGCTCGCCGATATTGCAGCTGTATTATCCAATGTTTCAGTTCTAACACCGTTTCTCTAAGATATAGACCTGAATTATATTTCATTCTAGTGAGCCATCCCAGTGGCTACATGATTTGCTAAGTACTTTTTACCCAGCAGAAAGTCCCAGTGTAGCTCCCTCTGGAGCGATCTGCGCTCCGTAGCCGAGAAGGTCCTGCCCTCAGTCCCTGCGGACATGTATGAAGGTTCCCTATTGGAGGGGGTCACTACAAAAGAGCATCGTGGTGGAAGCATGAGCTTCTGCAGATTTCTGAGGCTCTGAAACCGTGCATAATTAAAAAGGGGAAAATGCAAATTGCTGGTTGTGCTGAAAGCGGTCACGGCCCCCGCTTCGTGCCGAATGAGCTGCCTGACAGTAGTTCAAGTTCCTGTGGCACGGTGGGCTGAAGGCTCTCTTGTGGGCTGTCCCGCTTCCAGTGCCTCGTGGATCCCTGCCCGCGCTGTGTCCTTGTGGAGACAAGGGCGTAAAGCTGATTTAGCTTAGTGATCAGTGGTGCTCTTTTGATTATTCACCTACCACTGTCAAATAAATTGCTGTTGCTGCTGTTTGGGAGTTTGGGGGTTGTAGGTTAATGTTTTATACATTATTTTACTGCTTTCCTTCTCCCTTCAGCTGTATATCATGCGATCTTTGTAAATTTAGCCTATACCAATATTTATTTAACATAGAAGCTTTCACTGCATTGTAACAGCACGATCTGCCCTTCCTTGCAGTCCCTCCCCACTGCCTTACCTTCGCTGACTACATCAAATATGGATGCTTAATTTAGATTGGAGGCCCCTTGAGAAAGGCAGTAGGCATTTATAAAATAATATAAGTGAATAACTCTTATTTCCCCAACAATTTTTTTTTTCTTTCTTGAAGTATGCTCTGCATTGTCAAGGTTAAAAAAAAAAAAAAAAAAAAAGTCCCTTTCTCTGCAGATTTCTTAAATTATAGATGCACGCTTAAATAGTTTAAAAAACACTTCTTGCTCAGTGAAGGTCACCTTCTTTCACCTGAAATATTATTTTATAAATGAAATGTGCTGGGATTTTAGAAACATGGTATTGGCCAGATGTACCCAATCAATACCTTTCAAAAATCTGCTAAAAATATGTACTTAATAGAATACTGCATGTTGATGACATAGCATTTATTCTTATTACAATAAATTGGCTTTTTCAAAGATGAGAGTTCAGTTAAATTTATTGACCTCTTACTTCATCCATACTTAAGGAAGAAAAATAGTGATGCAACGACTAGACTGCCATTGTTATAAAGGTTTGGAGAATGTGAACAATTATAACGCTTATTTTAATCTTCACCTTTTACCTGTCACAAACCGTGACCTTGGCGCTTCCAGCTTTTCGTTACAAAATGGCATGTTTCATTCCAAGGAGAAAAATGTACAAGGAAGGTAATTAGTCCAAACCACAGAACGGACATCACGCTGATCTGACCTTATCTCAGTAATCTTTTAGGTATACTCACATTCTGGCCAAACCACAAGCATGCAGAGCATGGGTAATACACACAAAAAAATCTTGAATGTACTTAGTTTTGCAAGAGAGAGTGGCGGCAGTTCTTTCACTGGTCATTAGTGTTAGAAGCATCAATCAAATGAGATTAGATCTCTTTTGTTTACTGATCTCATTTCTTACCTTAAATGAGTGATAAAAGTAATCCAAACTAATACGAAGAACAAAGTACAATTCAGAGAAACAAGGTATAAAAATAATATGAGAAAATTACTGTTTAAAATATGTCATGGGAATTAATACCTGAAGATAACAATTCTGAAATTTTGTGCTTTAAAATCAAATTACCTGTATTCATAAAGATAAATTATGTTTATAAGTGGACAGCTGATTCTTGCCTGCTGAGCATTACTTCGAGCTCTTTTCGGGTCTCCTTTCATCTAAGAATGCGGTAAGTAATAAACCATCTATGCCTACAACATATTTACAGATGAGTAAAGTGCCGGGGCAAATCGGGCTGAAGGCAAGCTCAGTATGTTTGGCGTGTTTGTTGCCTCCTTTGGCTGTAATCTACATGGAGACAGAAGATCAGGTTTTTACCTGTACACAAAAAGTGTGCCACCTTTTTAAGACATCTAGAAAACAGCTGGAGAAAAATATGGATGAGATAACAAGGCATAGAGTAATTGCGTTTGAACAAGTCGCAAGGAGGAGTGGGAAAATCAAAGCTGTATTCCTAAAGTTCCTAATACCAGTTTGTGCCTGAGTATTGCAATGTGCATATAGCACAGGAGCATGCTATATTATATTACAAATAGGCAGTCTAGTTGTGTACAGGGTGGAAATAAGTAAGGGAAAGGCAGGATGAGGAGGAAGACAGCTCAAGGACCGCGAGCAATGAGAGCGTGACTGCTCTGAGGACATCCCGGTGTGCCTGCAGCTGCACTGCAGCGACACTTCCCACCTGTGTTTTTACAACAACAACAATAAAAATGTCAGCTCTCCATTTCTTCTCTAAAAACCTTGCAGCTTAAGGGCTTGCTTATGCAAGAGAGGTCCCAGATTTCAAAGCTAACCCGCGAAATGCTGTCCTTGGTGAACTATGGAGGAAGAAAGGCTGAGGGCTGAGCCTCTGCCTGCGCTGGAGATCTCGTGTGCCGACTGTGCGCTCCCGCGCTGCTGCTGGTCAGGCCTGAAGCGCTGCTTTTGCTTTCTCTTCTCCCAAATGTGTGGCATGTCTCTGCCTAAAAAAAACCCTGAGGTGATTTCTTAGGCCGCCCCCCACCCCTGATGCTGCTGCGAAATCCTTCGATTTTAAAGTAATAGGTTCGTAAGGGAAATTGAATCTCCTCCTGAGGTATGAACAAGACTAGAAGAGCAGCTGGATTTTGGAAAACAGTATGCTATCCACACGTGGTAACCACTTGTATATTGAAGAGGTACCGTTTATTGTAGAGTAAGTTTGAGAGATGCTGGAATTGCAGGGGATTTTTGGTGGGTTTTTTTTTTCTTTGTTCTTGTTGTTTTTTTTTTTAAAAGTATTTGGTGATCATGAGCCAGCCCTGAGTTCTTGGCAATGGTTAACATGGCCAAGGAAGAATGGAAGAGTTGAGAATGTGATGCTCTAAACTGTGTAATCCTACTTAAGCGGTTATAAATCAAGAATCCGACTTCAACATCTTTATTATTCCATTTTGAGTAGTCTGCTTTCAAGCCCAAGTTCTGGGAGCGCATTTATCCTGTTTACATTTGGAGATTGTTATTCTGAAGAAGCAGCCTGTGACCCGAGATGAGCGAGTGAAATTGCTCTCTGAAATGTTTACAGGAACCTGGGTGCATGGGTCCAAAGCTTTTTGCATCAAAAATGTACTCTTATCACAGGAAAATATAGTAATTAGCTAATAAGTAATCGCTAAAAGTGAGGTTTCTCTTCTGGAATGAAACACTGGTCTTTCCAAACTTCTTATTATTGACTTTCTGTTATAAATTCATGAATGTGTAACTGCAGGCCGTATGCCATTTGAATTTTTTGGTCATGGTAGGGACCTATGTCAGGTGCTGTTACTGCACCTGCATCAAAAGATACAACCTAAAAATGAGACAGCAAGTGAAAAGCAGAGTAGGAAACGAAAATGCTTGATTTCTTTTATTCTTGTTTCCTGCATGGATTTTCTGACATTTGAAGGCCAACGACCTTTCTCCTACAATTTTCTATGCATCAGAAGAACACTAGTTACGCATCCCGGGGATGTTGTCACATTTCAAAGAGATGGGAGCTGTGTGTGAGTACAATATAGTGTAGAGTATTTTGGTTATTCTGGATTGTAGAGTAGTGTCTTAAACACATCATTAGGACTATCAAAATGTATGGATTTTCTTCAGTAATCACTAAATGCTTGGGGGAGGGGTTGCCTTCTGCAAAACATGCTATTAAGAAGCACGTTTCAAGCTGCTTTATTATAATATCAGAAGCAAAAATCTGGGCACTGGAGCTTTTTTTTTTTGGAAAAAACATGCACCAAATGCTGTGAGCCCTGTTTAGAAAAACAAAATCATGCAAGCTGACAGCAGGTGGCTGTTTTCAACTTGATCTGTCAGCAACAAGTGTGTCACTGAACATTTCTTGGCGGTCAGCAGGCCATCTTGGATGAGGGCTGGTATGCAGACATTTGGCAAACAGGCCCATGTTCCCACTACCTTTGCTCCCAAGCTGGTGTTCCACTTGACTACTCGTTCATTGCCTTCAGAAGAAAAAAAAATTGATTTGCAAATACTTTCCAGCAGTGGGAGACCCATAGGAACAGTGACCTGGTAAGTGTTGCCAATAGCAAGACCAAAAATACTTTGCTCTGGGAGGTACCAGCAGCTATGGCTAAACAGACAACTTCAAAATCTGTCAAAATACTGGAGTAGCTCTAAAGATCTCAAAATCAAGTGTAAAAGCTGCTCAGCAGAATGGCTTTTGGAAAGCCTAGAGAAGAAACAAATTCAGTTCATGAGGGATTTAAACAAGAACTTCCCTTGTCAAATAATTTAAACTGTTTGCATTTACGCTCATTGCTGAACATAGATCTGCCTCTAAGCTACTTGACATTTGGAATGGTTTCCTGTAGCTGTGCTTGCCAATTCCTTCTGCATGATGTTTAGCTTTGCTTGTGTACATGTTCTTGACTGCTAAAAGTACGTATTACTTGAAACTCATAACTTGTCTAAGTTTTCACAGAATAACAGAATGGTTGAGGTTGGAAGGGACCTCTGGAGGTCATCTAGTCAAACCTGCCTGCTCAAGCAGGGCTACCTACAGCCAGTTGCCAGGACTATGTCACCTTACAGTAAAAAAGCATTTGGAGGTTCCTGCGTTTCAGTTTGTGCCCATTGCCTCTGGTCCTGTCACTGGGCACCACCGCTGAAAAGAGTCTGGCTCTGTCATTTTTATACTCTCCCTCCAGGTATTTGTACATATGAGTAAGATCCTACCTTGAGTCTTCTCTTCTGTAGGCTGAACGGTCCCAGCTCTCGCAGCCCTTCCTCACTGGAAAGATGCTCCAGTCTCTTAATCATCTTAGCGGCCCTTCGCTGGACTCTCTCCATGTCTCTCTTGTACTGGGGAGCCCAGAACTGGACACGGCACCCCAGGTGTGACCTTATCAGTGCTGAGCAGAGGGGAAGAAGCTCCCTCAACTTGCTGACAACACTCCTTCTAATGCAGCCTAGGAATCCATTCTTCTTCTTTATTGCAAGTACACATTGCTGGCTCATACTCAACCCGGTGTCCACCAGGATCCCCAAGTTTTTTCTGCAATGCAGCTTCCCACCTAGGTGGCCCCTAGCATATATTGGTGTGTGGGGTTGTTCCTCTCCAGGTGTAGAACTTTGCACTTCCCCTTCATGAAGTTCCTGGCAGCCCGTTTCTCCAGCCTGTCAAGGTCCCTCTGGATGGCAGCTCAACCTGCTGGCGTATCAACCACTCCTCCCAGTTCTGTGTCATCAGCAAATGTGCCGAGGGTACACTCTGCCCCATCATCCAGACCATTAATAAAGATGTTGAACAGGACTGGGACAGGGAACTGCTGGAGCGAGTCCAGCGAAGGGCAACTAAGATGATTAAGGGCTTGGAGCATCTGCCTTATGAGGAAAGGCTGAGAGAGCTGGGACTCTTTAGCCTGGAGAAGAGAAGGCTGAGGGGAGACCTTATCATGGCGTACAAGTATCTAAAGGGTGGGTTGAAGGAGGAAGGAGCCAGGCTCTTTTCAATGGTTCCCAGTGACGGGATGAGGGGCAATGGGCACAAGTTAGAACACAGGAAGTTCCGTTCAAATACACGGAAACACTTCTTTACGGTGAGGGTGACAGAGCACTGGCACAGGCTGCCCAGGGAGGTGGTGGAGTCCCCTTCCCTGGAGATTTTCAAGACCTGCCTGGATGCAGTCCTGAGTAATGTGCTCTGGGCAATCCTGCTTTGGCAGGGGAGTTGGACTAGATGATCTCTAGAGGTCCCTTCCAACTCTGAAACTCCGTGATTCCGTGACTGGACACACTATTGACCCCTGGGGTACACAGCTAATTACTGCTGTTCAACAAGACTTTCATTGATTTCTACCCTCTGGGCCAGGATGTTCTGCTAGTTTTCAGTCCACCTCAGTGCTTGTCCAGTGTCCTATTTCCGGCAGGAATGGGGTTAATTTCCCCATGCTTCAACAGCTTCACTATGAGGATCTTATGTGACAGTGTCAAAAGCCTCACTGAAGTCTAGGTAAACAACATCCACTGGTCTCCCCTCATCTATCAGAGTAGTCACTTCATTGTAGAATTTTATCAAGTTTTTCAAGCATGACTTCCCCTTGGTGAAGCCATGCTGATTACTCCTGTTCACTTTCTTGTCTCATAAGCCTGGAAATGCTTTCCAGGATTAGCTGCTCTACCATGTTCCCACGGACTGAGGTGAGGCTCATTGGCCTGTAGTTCCCTGGGTCCTCCTTCTTGAAGACGGGAGTGTCATTTGCTTTCCTTCAGTCTCCCGGCGCTTCTCCCAGTTGCCATAATCAATCAAAGATTAACAAAAGTGGCCTCATGAGAACATCTCTCTGCTCCTCAGCACTTGTGGGTGCATCCAATCAGGGTACATGGACAGTTTGTCTAAGAATTCCCTGACCCGATCCTCTTCTACCAAGAGTTCTTGCTCCATATTCTCCCTTTGGTCTCTGGGACCTGGGGTTTCTGAAGGTTGGTCTTGCTAGTAAAGACTGAGGTGAAGAAGGCATTTGGTACCTCAGCCTTTTCCATGGCCTACACCACCGCTTCATTCAGCAGTGGGCTCATATTTTCCCATATGTGCATGTGTAATCCAATTCCTAAAAATGTTTGTAGGCAATATTTTCAGAGAACGCACCTTTGAAATAATTTTCTATATTAACATAAGGGCCTTGCTACAAGCGTTGTGTACAAGCGAAACTCTCTTCTATTACGGTATTAACATAAGGGCCTTATTACAAGTGAAACCACCTCTTCTGTTTCACAATCTGTTACGTTATAATCATGCTCTACATGCTGTTATTGCTGTTGGGGATAGATCCAGCTGGTACTTATTATCTCAACAGATTCACTGTATAATAGGAAACTTCATGTACTTGTATCAGTTGACTATAACCTACTTTAAGAATAGAAAACTTCAGTCTATTTTAGCGGGATATCTATCCACTAAAATAAAAAATAATAAAAAAAAAAACATTCTGAGACAATGAGGGGATTTTTGTATGTTTTTAATCTGGGGGTTTCTCCTCATTTGTATTCCTAGAATTTATTCAGGAATTTTAGTATCATACATTTTTTTTTTGAATTGTGAATTGATAATTGTTCAGACGTATATCCAAAGGATATATTTGTGGAACAACGTCAGACAAATTTCAAGTGTCTTCAGTCCACATTGTATATCTCTGAGCACAGCTTGTGATGTATGCATGGAAGCTGAGAATGTGTGCAGCTGCAAAACTGTCACATGTAGGTTTAAAAAAAATGCTCTACTTCTGTTTCAAAGTAATGATGTGTATTAGCAGATTCATTCACAAGCCTGAGAAAGCTTCCGCCTTCAAACAATATCCTTCCTATAGTCATCATCTTAATGCTGGATAGTGTAATAATACATTTTCAACCCTCAAATATGAGGTTATTAAATAATTGAGGAGAAATTGTTCTATTTTAAGAAGAAAGGACTCCTCAGATGACAAGTTTCACACACCCAAAATAGGGCTTAAAGCAGTGCAGGGTTATCAGACATTTTAGGTGGAAAACGTTTTTCTTTTTCATTAGCAAAATTATCTTTCTCTGCTTGTTCCTCTCTGTGTCACTTCCCACCTCCTCAATGTGCAGCTTCATGGTGTTGCTTAAGCCACTCCAAGCATCAGCTGCCTTTGAAATGGGCAGCCCCGTCTTTGGCAAGCTGTTCCCACTTTGTGTTAGCACAGACATTTGATATGCCAGATACAGAAACCGATACGGCTGGAAACAACTCCAGGGGGAAAAAAATGCGGCTGGATCGGTTTCCCATAGTGAGTGGTGGTGACACAGAAGAAGAAAAAGTAGCGTGTGGCCAGGAAGGGGAGCGGCGCAGAGCAGGCTGATCCCATTTGGCAACCACAGCCTTCACTCACTCACCCGGTGCGATTCCTTCTCATCCCAGCTTCTGTTACCTTTGTATGGTGCTGGCTGGTTCCTTGGCTGTATGGAAATGTGAAGGACCTCGCTGGCCCTGCCACCTCATGCAGTTTTCTGCCCTGTCCCCAGGCAGTTAGCACGGCCAGGTTTGCAGGGGAACGTCGGGTTTCTGTCTGTATCACAGAGGCTGCTCGCTTCCAAGTCTTGTAAACTGCTGCCTCAGTCGACGCCAGGCTCACGCTGCAGCTAAGCCATTCATTACAATAGCTTTTTCTATAAATAATGTGACACTGCAAGTGGATCTTCAAAGGAGAGGGAGAGGATAATTTGGTGCTGGAGGCCTCAGAAGATTAAACCTGATGTTTACTTTC
The DNA here is from genome assembly GCF_965231255.1 of Vanellus vanellus. Taxonomy (NCBI): domain Eukaryota; kingdom Metazoa; phylum Chordata; class Aves; order Charadriiformes; family Charadriidae; genus Vanellus; species Vanellus vanellus. Next base: position 39,272,937 of record NC_138909.1, read on the forward strand.
TCCGTTTAGACATTAAATGCAAATTCAGGTGATGTATGCTAACGTTAGCCTAGCTACTTTCCTTATACTTCAGCTGTGCTCTTTCCTTATATGTCACTTAAACTCTCTGCATGTGCATATGATAACATATTTGTACTTTGTGTATGTATTTAGCAAGAAAGCCTCAGTGAATTTGTGTTTCCATCTATGGTGTTTGTTCCAGGCATAAACTGAAGCTACATTGTTGATACAAAGGTAAGTGGCTCAGCTTCCTTTCAGCAGCGAGGAATTCCTGATACCGTTTACGTAAAAATCCAAAGGGGATGAGCAAAGGGCTCATAAAAGTGACTCTCTACTCATTAAAATAAGATTCAGTCCCAACACAAATTGTTTGATGAAAATAACGCTAAATGTAATTTAAAACCCCCTCCCCCTAAAAAAAACAACCAAAACCCAACAACCACAAACTCCAGTGATTCCTTGTTCTATCCATAAAAAAAAATTATGTCTGTTTCTAAATAAGTTTATGTGATTGTGTATTAAAATGATCAGATTCATTTTTAGCAGAGGAAATATATTGTAAAATACTCCTGTTCCCCCTCCTTGATTTAGTGTGCTGATTGGAGAGTTTATAGATTTCTTGGAACTCTGAACGCTTCACAGCGTAATTCCGTTCACCGTTTCAGGTAGCTGGTTTCATAAGGGTTAACTTCTATAGTTCTCAGAAGTTAAGAGTTAAATGCTGTTTTTTAAGGAGGTAGAAGAATGCAGACAATCAGAACAACCCATATCATGTCAAACCCCCAAGTTTTTGTTAGTAAAGCGTTATGAGGAAATGCAAGGAAATAAGATGTCGTCTGAGGAAATGGGGGTCTGTGAAGAACGTGCAGGCTCTCTGGAGTGAAAACCCTCAAATGTGAAAGAGGACGTTGGCATTCCAACTCTTTTCACTGCTCTGTATCAGATTTTCTAAACTTCTTGCTATTGCAAGAAGTTAACTCAGGTGAAACTACATGTATTGTCAAACCGGGCACATTAACCTAATGTGTCATACTATTTATCTTTACAGAATAGTTTACAGAGAGGGCCCACCAAGGGTCTGCAATGCTCAGTCCCAGGCAGCAGCCATGCCACTTGCTTTTTGCCCTTCATTTAGAAGAGCTGCATGTGGGCAGAGTTAGCAGGTAATGTTCTCTAGGTACCTGGCAATGGGGTCTTCACAGTGCCTGTTTGAAAGTGAATGTTTCTTGAGGTAATGGCAAAGGCAAGTTTATACCTCCCGAGATCATGTTTGTGTGGGTGTGTTATGGAAGGTATTAAAGACACCTCTGCAAGCAGATTGAATACAAATGCAATACTTCTCATTGAGCATCTATTGCCGCGCAGAATACTGCAGTGGCAACAGCCAGCTACGTACCTTCAAGTCCAAGGTGGAGGATCTGTGTTTTCTTTTGTCAGACCTTAGGAGATTCAGCTGCAGGACATTGTTGCAGTTACGCTAGAGAGAGGCAGGTGATGACTAGATTTAGTATTTTACAGAAGTGCTATGGTGGGAATAGGCTGCTTTTCTAACACATAGCACAGTGGTTGCCTGGACTAGGAAAGGTGAAGAAAAATGTAACGCTTTTGAGCTGGGTTTGTGTACAGTTGACATTTTATTCTCCTTCACTAGGGCCTTTGAGTTTTCGAAGCGTGAAGTAGCAATTGCTTTTTTGTGTCTGTGTGTGTGTACGCATGTATATACGTACATATGCACGCATGAGTTCCAAGTTTGACCTGAACTAACATGTCTTCTCTAACGTTACAAGTAACTTCAATCAGCCCTAAATGTTTGGGGGGGGTTATCTTCATATAAATATATCTACTTTGAGGCAGAATGAAGCTTTGTTTCACTGCAACACAAAGGAACCATGCAAGCTCACTTTTAAAACCGGTTAATACAGTGTTAACAATTTTTCTTGGAATACAAAGCTTAGTGATGTCTGTAGTATAAACACAGAGCTAGAATTGAAGTCTGAAAATAATTTTATTTGGAAACAGTTCTGGCCCATTGTTTCCTATTGTTTTTGCCTATCCCAAGGGGGGGGAGGGCGGCTTTTTGCTTTCAGAATTTGAAGCGTAATGACACGTTATAGGAATGTGACGATGATTTCGAAAGCTGGTTTATTTTTGTTTCCGTTTCTCTAAGGCTTCAGCTTTCCCCTAGCTGCTCTTGCTGTGAAACAGCTGCTTTTTGTCTTGAGCCGGCTGGCGGGGAGCAGTCTCCCCGCAGCGGGGACTTGCGGGAACTGCAGAGCAGCTGCCCACAGAAGCAATCAGGTACACGCAAAATACTCACCTGCAGAGAACGCTACGACGAAACTATATATTAAGGATGCATATTCAAGGACTGCACTGTTGTATCGATCGCTACTTATGCAACCGAATCTTCACCTCTTTCTCTAAGCCTTCAAATGCACAGCTAATATATATCAGTCCCATGTTTAAAAACTTACACTTGTAAACCGCTTTAGATAACGCGGAACATACGGTACGGCAACTAGTACCATCTCAAGCCCCTTTTGCACTTAGTTCAAAACAAATCTCATATAGTTTTGGATTATTTGTGATCTATATTATCTAATGGGGCAATAACGTTACAGGTTCACTTCCTATACAGAGGTGGTTTCTGTATATTATGCAGTTTTACTACAAAATAATGATATAGCTAAACTCCAGATAGTTAGCCAGGGAAATGGGGTTATTCAATATTAACATTATTGTTTACTGAGTAATTGCCTGGGTCTGCTCTCCATTCAGACAGCTGATTCAAGCCCCAGTTTTCTATGATGTAAGCTTAGACGACTAACTTTTAGATACCTGCACTCAGGATCCCTGTCTGGAAGAGCTGTCGCTCTTGGAGCTCTGTTCAGTTGTGTACACATCAGTATTTATTGAAGGTGCCATAGGGTATCCCATCTGGTCTTCAAAAAGGGCATGGATCTATGAGATGTGTCTGGCACTGCAGTGAGCATGTGTAGGCTATCCTTGGACACAAGGTAGGGGCAACTAAACTGAGTTCTAAAAATGTTTCCATCCAAAATAACTACCTCAAATACCAGCTGTTCTGTGACATGAACTTCTTTCTTTCTTTTTGTAGTCTTTCCTGGAATTCTTCCTACCAGCCAAGACACTTTCCTGACTTTTTTTTTTTTTATGTCTGTTCTGATATTCTAAATTAACTTTTGATTTTAGAATACTGAAACACTGAGTGCTACATTAGATGAGCTTTGTTGTTATGATACTGCAACACTACAAGTTCCATTGTTTCCACAGGCTTTACTGCTTAAATGTGTCCAAGGTGACCCAGAAACCTCTGATAACTGAGCTAACTAATTGATCTGAACAGCACGGGCCTTGATGTGTTGGAAGGAATGATTGACTGCAGGGATCTAGTGTTTCTGTAGACAGAGATCGAGTTGATCACATATGCAGCCTATTAATATAGGGATATTTTTTCCTGAGTTATGCAAGCATAACTTTCCTTTGGAAAATGTATTTACAGTGATAAATGGCATAAGTATCCTTATGCTGTCATGAATCAGCATTGACTGGCAGTGATTTAACTTAGATTTCTCTTTTGAAAAGGATCTCTTGCATGAAACTGCCAAATGTTTGTTATTTAGTATTTATTGCTTGGCCGCATCCAAAAGATGCAATTCAGAACCTACTCCTTTGTAGCTTGTATTGTTATAAAAATGTATACATACAAAGACCCTGCTTGACTGAAAGGGTATCTAATATTAAGTTCTGGATTTAAACACAAGTTAGTGGGCAGAAGCATAAATGCATCTGAGTGGGAGGGAGCCCTGTGTTCAAGGGCTAAGCTGATGTTACTGTGTTAGTGCATACCAGGGTGTGCTTTTTCAGTCAATCTGCTGCCTATCCCCACCTAATGTACTCCAGGTTTGCATCCTGGAGCAGTCTCAAAGTTAATGAATTGGATTCCTCTTGGATGAAACACTGGCAACAAGGCTCCAGGAGGCACCTAATGTTCACCAGCCACAGTGGGGCATTCTGTTCATGGGGAAGAGAAGATGACAAGCTAGTCCAAACGGATAAACGCTAGCCGTGTCTGGTGTGGATGTCAGGAGCTCAGCATCAAGTAGTTTTCATCATAAATCTGCTCCTATTTGTCCACAGTACCTCCTTGTAGCCTACATCAGGCTGCCACATGCTGTCATGCTCCATTGGTAAGGTGTGACTCCACAAATTGTTGCCATGGCTGATAGAGAATTACAGCAGCGCTTGGTAAGATGCGAACTCACGTGAAACTAGTTTTGGGTAAGTGGCCTGAAGCTTGAAGCTGGAGGGGAAAGCAGGGAGGTATAGTGAGTGGGAGAGGGGACCCTTTTCAAATACTCTTTTCTAATTCAGCTGTGCCTCCTTGTCCCAAACGAAAGCAGCATTTTTGGTTCAAAAAGTAATGTATACAAGTTGGACAGAACCTTTCCCTCAGGAGCTTGTGTCAGCTATAAGAACTTTACAAATACCTAAAATAATGCCTACGAGGAAAAAAAAAAAAAACAAAAAAACAAAACTCTTCCTCCTGAGCTAGAGCAATATATTTTCAGGAAACAAGTGTCTGTAGTTAATCAGTAGCCTCTGCTGTTTCCACAAGCAAATTAGACATTGATTTTTTTGGGGGGGAAAGATCTTATATATACGTTCAACATTAAATTAGTGACATTCCAATTCTAACTGTATTTTTACTGGATTCAAGCAAATTGATTTGCACATGAATGATATTCTGTGACACAATTACAATGTATTAATAGTATCTTCTGTATTACTAGCAAAAATGTCATTAGTGTATTAGGAAATTGTAGTTATGACTGAAGGCACACATCTACTACGGGTTTAGTTATATTAAAAGTGAATATCTGAAAGACGTGTTACACTTATTAAAGTTTAATCATGTATCAAAAGTAACAGTAATATTACAAGAGACTTCATGGTCTTGCAGTGCAAATTTTCTGCTCACAATTATTAAAAGAAGATAACTATTATTTTTTGTTTCTTCTTGGCTAATAGTTGTTTATGACATAAAATAACTATGTTAAGGACACATGCCACCACAGTACAGTAAAGTTTTCTGCAGTTGTTTCAGTATAGCATGTAATTCTTATTTCCACAGATGCCTAAAATGAAGGACCACCATGCTGCAATTCTAGAAAAATAAGAATGAAAGCCTACAAGAATGGCTGCTGTCAGATTCTACTATAATGGTGACAATGGGATCAAATGTTAGATATCTCTATTTACTGTGAAATTTAGCTCTTGGATCTTAAAGAGATGACAGGGAACAGGGAGTACTCGGTTGGTATGTGGTTGGGCAAGTCATCAATTATTCAATGTACCTAAATGCTGCTGCTATTCTGTGGTCCCTGGACCCAGAGTCATTCTGAACCTTTCAGTGCTTGCAAAATCTGTACGGACCAGTCATATGTATTTGGGTTCTCCCACATAACAGGAAAATACAGTAATGGTAGGGACTGTTCCCTGTATGTGGCATGAATGAGGCTGGTGGTGTAGAGCAGTCTAAACTTTACAGGCATGTCCATGAGGAAATCTTTTAAGTATCCAGTAGCATCAGCTCAAGCATCTTTAATCTGTGAATCCCGTTCCACCATTAAGTACTATAATCCACCTCCTCTTCATTATGTATCCTTACAGTTGAAGTAAAGTATGTCTCACCACTACCAGCTGTTGACAGCTAAATTAACCAGCTTGTAACACTGTTCTTTCTGCCTTCACTGAGGAGAAAAAGGCTAATTTGGTGGGTGTTTTATACTGTCTCACTTAAATTCTCACTGAATTACACAAGGAAGGATCTTCTCTCTCTTGACTACAGAAAGACTTTAGATCAGCTAAGTGTTTAGTTTAGGTAATAGGAACTATTTTCTATGCTGATAATGCTGCATTCAAGTTAATTATTTCATGTCTGCTAATTAATTTCATATTTTCATATAGACACATTTTTTTTCTCTTTATTTCCAATAGCTCCTTCCTCTACATGGAAAGACCGGCGAAACCCTTTCTTACCAGAGAAAGCTGATCTCCACCGACTGAGCACTGCGTGATACTGGAACACGAAGAGAACAAACCAAGAAAGTCCAAGGATGGGAAAATGGTGCAGCTAAAACTTCTGCTGTTGTTGAGATTCGCTAGAATCTGGTGGGGGACAATGGGAGGAAGAGTCATAAGTAGTTGTAGCTACCAAAAAAGAAGATTGTTAGCTTTATTTTATCGACAGCTGGTTTAAGCCATTTAGTCTTTCCAACTGTTGACAATCAAATTTAGTCAGAAGCAGCTGTGAATTACAAAGGCTCCAAAGTCCTGTTTGTTATGCAAAAAGGAAAAAATAAGAAATGTTTTTAAGAGAGACTGACCTTTACCTCCCACAAGGTAGAGAAATTATTTTTCCCAATTACAGGAAATTATTTGTAAGGGGAACATGAGCCTTAGAGAAAATAGATGGTTGCAAGGAATTAACAAAAGGCCACTGGAACAAGGTTCAGAGCTAGATTTCAGATCTCTGAATCTGACAAAAAACCCCAACAAACAAGGTGACCTGTGATTATTAACATGATAGCTAGATAATTACATGAAATGATTAGGGAAATATAAGATAAATTGTGTATTTACAAGTATGAGTAAAGGAACTGTGCTTTTACTATCAAACAATGCTGAATGTAGAGTGTTCCAGCTTGTGCTTCTGGTGGGAGGCAGCCATGTATCTGTACAGACCGCCTGCCCCTGCCAAGGACAGCATGGTGAATGGGTATAGAAAGGTTATTTGGGGACTGGAAAATCTAATTGAAAGGCCAGAAATATACTAGGTTCAAGCTAACTATCATATTGCAAAAATTCTTTCACACAGGCCAAAAAGACAGTTTAAATCAAACAATATACCTCATGTTTGGTGTTACAGGAGAAAAAAAATGTTGCCAGCAATAAGGTTGGCAGAAAAGGGAAAAAAAGACCACAAACAACTTGCTGTGATGTTGTGCTTATTTCCTGGAGATAAACTCACCAGAGAATGTTACAACACAATAAGTGATCATGATGAATAAATATTTTTTTTTCTTGCTGTATATTATCTATTTTTCAGATGCAACAATCTTTGACAACGGGACAGAGTTTGCTGAGACCGAATGTAGCAAATTGGTGGAAAAGTGGAGGTTTAGACATGAAGTTGCTACAGCCAATTATCTCCAGTATAACAGGGCATTGGGAAGTGGTATCAGAAGAATTAAGGTCATGCTAGAAAAGACAAGAGAATCACTCTGATCCACATTTAACATTGTTAAATTGCAGAGTAATGTTAATGAAGCATAAGTGGTTATGTGCTAATAATTTGGTTGCTACTTAGAAGGATGTCTGTTGGGATTTCCAGGCGTATGAAGACCCAGATAAGAAAAAAAATCCCCCCAAACCCCTACCCTGTAAACCTAACAAAGCTTGGCATGATTTAGTGCGCAGGGAATTTTCCTGAAAATAATGATGTGAATGAAACTACACAGCGCAATGAAGCACTGTGCAATTGCCAGAACAGTTGTAGAGAGACAACCTCCCATAATTACAGAAGTTTGCACATTCCCAGGTTAGAAATATGCAGTGATTTTACTGACCCTCCCAGAAAGAGGTAAGAATAAAAGGTTATGAGTCTTCTATTTACCTGAGAAAGGAGCAGTTACTGTAGAGGCTATGTCTGCACCCCCATCCTCTCTGCAGCCAGACTGGATCTGGAAAGAATCTGAGTAAACTGGTGTCTACCTGACTATGCAAAGATGCCCGCTTGATTTCTGGAAGCATCGTACCCACATGATGGTGGCTTTTCCTGTGCTACTTAGCCATCACGACAAAGCTAGTTAGTCTGGGAGCACGCTGTGAGGGTATTACTGCATTGCTTCTGGTGCTGGGGCTGGTTCAGGGATGCATGCGCTGCTCTGTTTTGTGCAGTGTAGATGTGCCTTGTGTGTAACTGCTGGGAAAGAAAGGCCAGGGCTGTCACAAGAAATAACCTTCAAAGTCATATGACTGGCATCCCGAATAGCTACACGCTTTGGAGAAATAAGCAATGCTTATTGAACTTGAGATGGGAGGGAGAGAAATGGGTCAGACTTGGGCATTTGGCCTGAAAGGGCATCACCTTTGTCCAGGAAGTGTTGGCAGAGACAGATTTGAGCCGGTTCAGTTACTGAACCAGAGAATGCTGCAGCCAAGGTTTTGGGGAGCTGTCCCTGCTGTGACAGCCGAGCCTGCTGTACATTTGTATTTTGAGATGATACGTAAAAAGCACTCGTCTCTCTTGGATAATTCAAAAACTCCTGTGTAAGGACTGCTGAATGAAGGGTCACATTCAGGAAGCATTAGTTTAACATCAACAGCAACGCTATAGCTATGATGTAGTTTTGGACCAGTGAGATTTGTCAGTCAGCACTGCTACCTTTTAGATTTGTAGATGTGTTTAGCCTCAGTTTTTTAGCTTTCTTCTAACGCCATCTTCGGAATAGCTGCATATATCCATCCATTTGTGTTTTCATCTGCATATGGGCACGCAATTATCTTAACTCTATTACTATATTTTACTCTGGCTTTCTGGGCCATACGTTTAAAGAAATGTGAAATGGTACTGAAATGTGAGATAGCATCATAAAGAAGAAACCCCCAAAGTATTATCTGCAATGAATTTGTGTGTAGTATGAAATAACTTTCTCTACAGTTGGAAGAAATGACTTTACTGTACCTACAGTTTTGGGGCAAAACCACAGCTGTAATTTGAAGGTATTTTTAGCTGAGTGTCACACTTTCTAGAAACGTATTAGAGAAAGGTCAATGAAGCCACCATGCAATTTCAAAGAGCGGTTCTTTTTCCAATGCATTTCTGAGGAGACACTGAAATAAATATTTGCAACCCAGCACTGTATCACCCATCAAAACGTTCAGTTGTGTAAGGCCTCTGTAACAGCATGTGTTATTGCAAGGCTGTTTATAGAGCAAACAATAGCTAGTGTCAATGTACAGTACTGTGCACTAAATCAATGAGAGGTGCTTCTGACTTCAGGTTTGCACAGGTTCACAAAAGAATTTGTTCACTTCAGTCTCAGCAGTCGGCTGTGAGATGTGTTAGCCTCCCAGTGAAAGCATTCTTATTTCTTTGTTCTAGGACCTGTAGGTGCCTTGCTGACAGAGGATGCTATTGATTAAAATAACTGCTTTTTTTTTTCTTTTTTTTCAATTTATTTCCTTTCTTCTTTTTAAGCATTGCAGGGGTACATTACTGAGCTGGTGTCCCCACTGAAAACCTCCAAATAACTCCAGTGTGCTTTATGAGGAAATACAATTGGTTCAACATCTCATGCCCCATTCCTTTATCCAATATTTTGTTGTAATGAGAGAGGATGCTATTACTAATGAAAATCATTGTTTGGAACTGAAAACTGGTAGCACTTTTAGCAGGATAAAGTTAAACTCAGGTTACTTTGGGCAACACCAAATTTGGTACTGATCTTCCAAAAAGTCCCCACTTCCTATTAAAAACACTTCAAAATGTGGGAAAAAAAACATTGCAAGATAGAAGATAAAGATAAGAAGTAATTTGGGTAGCAAAACTCCAAGCTTTTTGCCTTGGACATGCATGAAGACAATATTCCTAATCCCAACTCAAAGCCATTTTAAAAAACATTCTTGTGAGCCTCTCCCTCTTGCCTGTGTGCTCATACACAAAGATGGCCACAAAAGATGGTTAAAGGGGTTAAATAATAATTTCATCTTGCTGGACCACTTAAAACTCATCTCTTTGCTACCTGCTGAGTTCCTGCCCATTCCTTCTGCCCCCTTTCCCAACAAATCTGTGGTCTTGCACCATGCCAGCCGTACCCACTGCAGACAGATGGGATGCAAACACCTAAAATTCCCTCCATCCCTCCCTGCAGATGGGTGCAAGACGGGTGTTGCTCTGATGCCATCCCCAAATGCTGTCTTGCTGCAGGTGTTTAGAGAGATTGATGCATGAGGGCACTAACACTGAAGGAACCAAGTAAAGGAATCAGAGGAATTTTGAATTCGAGCAATTTACCCAGGAGAGGAGTTGCTACCAAACCACCTTACAGCGGGACGTGCTCACTGGGTTGAGGTGAAAAAGGGAGCCTGATGCCACCATGTCACCCACATTTCTATTTGTGGAAAAAGAATTAAAGTGTGTGTTTGTGTTTTGTTTTTTGTTTTTTTTTTTTTTTTTTTTTAACTGTTATTTTCCTTCCCAGGCAATGAACTGTAAGAATAAATTATCCCAGGGAAACATCGGTTCCTGAGGTGGACACAGCGGCAGCTCCAGGAGCCACCAAAGCACTTGGCGAAGACCTGAGGGAAACACGGCGCTGCCCAGATGCCTGCTGTGGCCTTCCCCGCTCCACGGGCTGCACACCGGGGCCGGTACCGACCTCTCCGACTGGCGGAGGTGCTTCAGGCAGGGTCACTGGGCTGTGTCTCTCCCTCAGAAAGCCGCAGGGCCGGCAGCCGCCCTCGCTTTCCCCCCGGCCTGCGCCTGGTGTTCCCTCAGCCAGGGGTAACAGCCTGTCTCTCCACTGAAGGGGCAGGGTACTTGTGTTTGGATGGATTTACCCCCCCCGCCCCTTTTTTTTTTTTTTTTTTTTTTTTGGAGGGTTTTGCTGGTGTGTGCTGTAGATTACGCCGTGCCGTTGCTAGGTGGCAATGTGTCTTCAGGAAAGGCGGGCGGCGGTGCGGGGAAGGGGCCTTCGCGGCGGCCCGGCAGTGCCTCAGCAGCCGCCGCCCGCAGGGACCTCCGAGCTAACAGCCCCCCTGGATCAAACCATATATATGTATATATATTTTAACTGCTGGAAACGTTTTTTATTATATAATTGATTGATTGGAGGGGAGAGGGAGGGGAGTGGTGAGGGGGTGGGAACAGAGCCCAAACGTCTGCTCTGCCTTAAGTTAATTTAAGGCTCGGGCCGTAATATGGGTGTAGGTGCCCCCGCAGAGCCGCCCCGCTGCTGCCCCAGCAGGAGCTGCTCCGTGCGGGAGGGGTTGCACATCAGGGTGGTTGGGAGCTGAGAGGAAGAGGCTTGCTGACAAGCTTCAATATCAAACCATATGCAGCTTAAAGCGACTATTGGCAGGGGTAGGCTACTACTTCAGAGGCTGATGACCATTCTTGGATTTTGTGTGGGTTATATATATATATATATTTAAAATCGAAATAGGAATGTGCTGCAAGATACAAACCAAAGATGTCTCGAAATCAGCCTGCAACCTTTGCATGCTCAAGAGTACATTACCTTCAGAATGCCTTTCCTTCTGGCTCTCCTCCTCTATATAAGAAGACGTTGTGCTACTTGGTTGAATGTAAATTACCCTGTGTTAATTGATGTGCTGGAGGTAGCTTTTACTCAAGAGCAAGACACAGTCCTGGGTTCACAAAGCTTTGCTCTGTATAAACAAATGGTGTTTGTTATAGATGGTATAATGTGTTCCAACTTTATTTGTTCTGAGCAAGATGTGCCAAGGATACATCCATATTTTTTTTTTTTTGTAGTGGTAATTGGGGGTGGAAGTGAAAACTCTTTTCATCCATCTGATCCTGGTTGTTATTTACTCAGAAATGGCAATTATTTTAAAGAGAATTAATTATGAGCCAGTCATAAGAACTCTAGTTCAGTGCAGCTGGCTGGCAATGACTGATTGAAAAGTGGGAATTATTACAGATTTGGAAAGAGAGCTGAAATGACCCAGATGGTTAGCCCGATTAAACTGATCCAAAAGTCACCAGGAGTAGTGCTAATCCTCTACTTCTGTTGGGTAGAGCAGTGCATAAAGACCTGTGATAGCAGGGGACAGGTGCTAGTGAATCAGGTTGAGGCAACTGAGAGCTGTACCATAAAGGCATCCTGCTGTAAGCCAGCTGGATAGACTTTTGAAGCACAGAGTCCCTGGTGGTGAAAAGCTGAGAGGTTAAAACACAGACAGTGAATGAAATAGACCCCCTCTGCCAGTCACTGGCTGAGTGGTTTTTGGCCCATACACGGTAAAGGGATAAAACAAAGTAAGAAAATAATCTGAGAAGGAGAATGAGGGCAAAAGAGCCCCATTCAGTGTTGGAGCTCTCTGGAAAATAATCAGGACAGAGTTTAAGCAGTGTTTTGTTTTCTATCGTATCTGCAAGCATTATATTCCAACAAAAAACAAGATCGTCTGGCAGTAGTCTTATATGTGACTAGTTTTGGAGCACTTAATGTACTCTGGCAGTGGTAGCTGTACAAATGTATTAGTGGAAGCTGCTTCTCTATGATAAAAAGAAACACGTGACAGAAATGTTTAAAAGAAGTGAGGAAAAAAGCAAACAAGTGCGCTGGTGTGAAAATGTGTTCATGACTGCTAAATCTGGTAATGTTGAGGGTTGAGAATAATAGGTGAAAAAGAATGCAGGAAGGACCCTTAAAATTTATAAAAATATGAGAGAAGGATCATAGGTGCTATATGCTTTCTTCAGGTAAAGAATGACATTAAGGAAACTTTTAAAGTTTGGCAAGCTGTTTCCAAAAAATGAGGGCTCTCATGGGTAAGAGCTGTAGTAGTATCAGAGAATGCACCTGCCAGGTGGCTATGAGGTTGCAGTGAAGAACTGGTGTAGCACGTATAATCCATGAGTTCATACCTAATGATTTGGTGGCAAAGGATGTCAAAATACTTGAGTGCCTGCTGGAGGGATATGTAGGTTCAGCCTGTGATCAACCAAACTTTGGTATGCTTTGGGATCCTGGGAGCTACCCTTAATCCATAAAGACAAGGCTAGGAAGTACTTGCAATAGAAAATAAAGGCTATGAACAGCAGGAGTGTCTCAAGGTGTGGCCATTGGATAGAGTGAGGTTGTCATTCTAGACAGTCCCATACTCTAAAGTTACAGTTTCTACAGGTTCCAGAAGGAAACAAGATAGAGAATCTGAATTAGCTGGTGTAACTGAAGGACAGGCAACAGACAGAGCAATTTTAATTTATGGAATTAATTATCTTAGTATCATCTGATAACAATGATGCCCATATGATGGGGAGGTCACAAGAAAATGAAAGGTTCCCCAAAGACAACTTAAACATTGCTATTAAGCTTACATATATACGTATGTTTCCGGCATTCTGAACTACATATAAGCTCATGGTTAATTGTTATATTTGCATGGGAAAGTAAGACACAGAGAACTGTCCCCTTAGGAACAAGCTGCTGATTATTGTGTGACTTCTTAGGTTGAACAACATTGTGCTAGAAGTCTGACACCAAATGAACCTGATCTCTCCTTGCCTTGGATTTCTAAATTCTACAGTGTGCACACGACAGTTGCGTATGCAACTGATAAAAGTATCATACCAGTCAGTCTTCTTTCATGAAGACTAAATTCCAACATAATGATGGCTTTTTATAAAAGCTTCTTGAGGCTGTCCAATTATTTGCAATATACTTATTATATTTTAAACAATGAAATTGGGCAGTCTTTTTTCAAATAAACTACTCTCATCCTTGTCCTCTATACTCATTGCTGTAGAGCTTAGAAAATCATCAATTGCACTGTGCTGTTAATTCCATTTATTTCTCTATATATTTTACATTATAAATATTAAAAAAGGGCAATTACCTGAAAAATCAAAGTTAACTGATCTTTGTTGACAGGCTGTAATGACTTAAATTAAAATCTTGTCTGTGTGACCCCCTTGAAATGAAAGCAGTTATAAAAGAATATTCATGTTTGCCTAGCCACTCTACAAATATTTTAGAAAATAAGGTCCTTGCTCTAAGAAATACCAGTTAAACAGATACTGAGCCAGCAAAGACACCAAATCAAACGGAAGAGATAGGGAAGGCCGTTAAGAGAAAGGATTAAGTTATTCATCTCTGAATGGCGTTTCCGTTACTGTGAAACTACTTGGAATGAAATGAGCAGATAGCTTTGAAAAAATAAATAGCTGCAATGTGGTGGTATCATTTGCTTAGGTTATTATGAGATGACTTTGATTTGGAGGAAGGGTGAAGAAGAGTTGGAAAGGAATTTTAATCAGAGTTAGTAGCAAAACAGAAAGGACAGAATGGGATTCATGCAGAGGAGCGTACCCTGGGCAACGGGCACTTTACACAGCGAGGCAGACTGTGAGTTAATTTCCTTGGATGTTGCTTTCTTCCTCTTTCCAGCCAGGCTGTGGATATATCGGTCAATGGTTGCACAGTGCCACACACAGCCTTCCAAAACCTCCCTCTCTACTGGTTAGTGAGATTGGCAGCACACTGCTCTCTTCTGAACTGAGCGTGGGGGGAAAAGGAAAGAATGAATAGAAATGCAAAGGAGGGCAGTCTGAAGCAGGCCACAGCACAACACTCCTGCTTTGGATCAGATTGCATCATCACTGGTGACCTAAGCATGGAGCCTGGATTTGCACAGGCTGGTTCGAAGATTGTAATGAGTGTTAGGGGTAGTGGGAGAACCAAACACTAGTGAAGGGAACCTGACTGGAGTTGTACTGGCTGCAATGCGCTGGTCGGTGCTATGTTCTTTTCCCTGAGCCATTGTAAAAGAAACTAGTTTGACTTCAATTACCACAATGAGTTTTTCATTAAAATGAAACAAGTAATGGTTTTGGAAAGGCCTGGAAGCTTCCCAGCCTGAAAAAGGTGCACCCTGGTGTCTTCTGCTGTTCTGAAGAAGAATGATACCCTGTTGGGACAAAGCGAGGGATTACTTGGGAATGCCAGATTGCTTTTCAGAAACCCCGGTGTTCTTAGTATTGGGAAATATGATCGTATTGCTGTTTTCACTGTTTAGGAAAACTGGGAGGGCTTGGTTTTGGTTTACTTGCGTTTTAAAGTGGTAGGGATCCAGTTACACAGAGGATGGAAAGATGTGTGATTTCCTTAGTTCTTTTTTCAATTTCCTGCCTTTTGAATCACTCTTGTACCTTTACCCTATTCAAGTGTCAAACAGGTTGAGATAGAAATATATCAATTTCTCATTGGGAAGCAGGCATCCTGGTACCAAACAGGCACAGTAGTTTCAGGATGACATGGAGTGAACTTTGAGACAGAAGTGCAATTTCTGCTCCCCGCCCCCCCGACATTAACAGTGTCAGAGGAAACTTAGAAAATTGCTCAGTCTGGTTTATTGCTCCTCTGTAGTATTTCCAGTTTGGTTTATTGCTCCTCTGTACTATTTCAGAAGTCTCCAATGCTGTGAAATTCTGGTATGTTCAGAGACACTGCTGTCTTAAGCCAAAGATATTTAATTTTTTTAAAAAGAATTAATGGTGTAAATTGAGTCTGGCTGTCAAGTAAAGCAGTCAGCAGATCTTGCTGGCTCTGTGAGCTGGGTGGGAGAGCCAGGCCACAACAGATATGACAGAGGCAGAGGAGAAGGGTGGTAGATAGCTGGTTGTTTGCTGCATGAATTAGACACGACAGAGAGAGACAGTGAATTTCACAGAGAATATTTGGTACTGTCAGCCTGGGAAAAAAAAAAAAAAAAAGGAAAAGGATCTAGATCATAGTCCAAATATGCACACTTGCCACCACAGAGCATCCACATGACCCCATTCTGCAATTTAGGAAGAGCTTGTGGTAAGCACTGTTTGCTTCCTTAGGACTTGGACCCAGAGTGGCTCACTATTATGCTCTCCATTATACTATAGGTTGTTGAAGTTTGATTTTAACTTCTTTTACTTTCTTTTATTTAGCTGCTGCCTTTCCTTTATATTTTTCTTTATCAGCTGAACAGTCTGTTCTGCTAAGTTCAAAATATTTTCATAGCATCTTGTGATTTTGTATATCCATAGTAAACAGAAACAATATTGAAAGAAGCACACAATAAAATGGTAAGACAAATGCAGTAATGTACATCCTTATTCGTAAATTCTGTGTGCTACCATGAAGCACTGATGTCAAACAGTATAATATTTTTTTTCTATAAATATAGCCATACAGTTGTTCAAGTTGTCCAAAACTAGCCAAGCAGGAATACAAACTGACTTTCATTCCTGTGGCTGTGCTATACCGATAGTGTGGGGACTGAGGCAAAAAAGAAGGGTTAAGTGTGGTAGAACTAATAGGGAGGAATAAGCAGCTGCAGCACTGTTTGGGCAGACGATGAAGTTGTGTGAAGCTACTCCCTAGATAAGGAGGTGCTGCTCACAGGGAAGAGAGATTCCCTTTTCGGTGGGAACATGATCTTTTAGAGTACGCGATGGTGTAAACAAGTGAAGTAGAAAATTACTGGCCTTGGTAGAAAAGTATATAAAGAGCACGCTTGCTTAATAAAGCTGATTTCGATTTCGATCCTGCATATTGGAGTCTGTGTCTTTCAATCGCCACAAGTGGTGACCCCAGCATGATGCTAAGGAAGAAGACGACTGGAAATAGTCATGGGGACGGAGCCCAGAGAAGTTGAAGACAGCGGGCAGAGCTGTTGATGGATCTGGATCATATTTAAGAAGACACCTGTAGTAGGTGAGACACTGGGGACATGGGAGGGAAGTCTGGCCGTCCCGACAGCGATACGATAGCCCCTTGGAGTTTGTTTTCAATCTACAAGTCAGTATAATTTCTTGCATATTCCGATTCTAGGTACTCTTTTTGGGCAGCAAATGTCCTGCTCTGTAATACTATCTTCACTAATGCTCATCTAAAATTGTAATCCAAACATTGCAGCAGGACAGACTCTTATACCGCAGATATACAAAATTGCGTTCTAGTACTGTGTTCAGCATTTGCTTAGGGTATCAGTAAGGTACTTCAACTGGGTAACCATTGAATATATATGATGGAGCAGATCATCCTCAGTGCCATCACACGGCACATGCAAGAGAACAGGGTGATCAGGCCCAGTCAGCATGGCTTTGTGAAAGGCAGGTCATGCCTGTCAAACCTGATCTCCTTCTATGACAAGGTGACCCACTTGGTGGACGAGGGAAAAGCTGTGGATGTTATCTACCTGGATTTTTGCAAGGCTTTTGACACCTTTTCCCATAGCATTCTCCTGGAGAAACTGGCTGCTCATGGCCTGGACAGGTATACTCTTCGTTGGGTAAAAAACTGGCTGGATGGCCGTGTCCAGAGAGTGGTGGTAAATGGAGTTAAATCCAGTTGGTGTCCAGTGACGAGTGGTGTCCCCCAGGGATCGGTGCTGGGGCCCGTTCTCTTTAATATCTTTATCAATGATCTGGATGAGGGGATCGAGTGCACCCTCAGTAAGTTTGCAGACGACACTAAACTGGGGGGGCGTGTTGATCTGCTTGAGGGTAGATTGGCTCTGCAGAGGGATCTGGACAGGCTGGACAGATGGGCTGAGGCCAATGGTATGAGGTTCAACAAGGCCAAGTGTCAGGTCCTGCACTTGGGTCACAACAACCCCATGCAGCGCTACAGACTGGGGGCGGAGTGGCTCGAAAGCTGCCTGGCAGAAAAGGACCTGGGGGTGTTGGTGGACAGCCGGCTGAGCATGAGCCAGCAGTGTGCCCAGGCAGCCAAGAAGGCCAACACCATCCTGGCCTGCATCAGGAATAGTGTGGTGAGCCGGACTAGGGAAGTAATCATCCCCCTGTACTCGGCACTGGTGAGGCCTCACCTCGAGTACTGTGTTCAGTTTTGGGCCCCTCACTACAAGAAGGACATTGAGGTGTTGGAGCGTGTCCAGAGAAGGGCTACAAAGCTGGTGAAGGGTCTGGAGGACAAACCTTATGAGGAACGACTGAGGGATCTGGGGTTGTTTAGCCTGGAGAAGAGGAGGCTGAGGGGAGACCTTATCACCCTCTACAACTACCTGAAAGGAGGTTTTAGAGAGATGGGAGCTGACCTCTTCTCCCTGGCGACAAGTGATAGGACAAGAGGAAACGGGTTCAAGTTATGTCAGGGCAGGTTTAGATTGGATATTAGGAAGCATTTTTTCACTGAAAGGGTTATTAAACATTGGAATAAGCTGCCCAGAGAGGTGGTGGATTCACCATCCCTGGAGGTGTTTAAGAAAAGGGTAGATGAGGTGCTTAGGGACATGGTTTAGGAGTGGTGGTGTTTTTATCAGGGTAGGTTAATGGTTGGACTTGATGATCTTAAAGGTCCCTTCCAACCTCACTGATTCTATGATTCTATGACAGAAATACTCCATTAATATTCATAATCTTGTGAAGGAACACAGCACCTCTTTATTTGTTTATCACTAGGCCAACTTTGTGGGCCAACTTCAAAACAGGCATCTCAATATAGTGTGAGGACAGTGAAATATGTCTTTCTAGTTTATACAGCCTAGTTTACCTTCAGATGGGACAGGTAATGGTTGTATATGTTCTTCTGATGGACTTGGTTTAGGAAACCTAGTTAATGTAAGTTAAGTTATTTCAAAGGCAATGCCCATCTTGCCATCTGCGGAAGCACCAAACTTCTGTCATTACGGTGCTAAAAGGCAGCTTGTCAAGAATATAAGTATTTGCACTGCAGGCAAAATTGTGACTAGAAGCAGAGAATGTCAAGCCCATGCTCAGTAGCTTCAAGGCCTTGCTGTCTTCTTTCTTTAAATAGTGCTTCTGTTCCAGATCTTTGTTGCTCTCCAGTGGTTCTTCCAAAATGTGCACATACTTGACCAAGATGGATACCAGTGTTTAGTCTCCAAGCATCAAGGCACTGTGACTTTCATTTCTGTTATAGTTAAGAGAATGAATCACTCTAAATTTCCCATTTAATATATTACCTTTAGTTCCATCTGTCTGTCTGCAAGTCCAGTTTAACTAGCTGCTACTAAAGATACATTAACATTAAAACTGAAAATCTCTCCTTTTCCTTCCTATTGGTATGGTTGCCTGCTTTGAAAGTTCTTCATCTATACATTGGACTGAGACATCTATGTGATGTCTGAAGCACAGGTTATTTTTAGGTTATCAGCACAGATGAACTGGAGCACAGGTTATTTTTTTCATCCTTACCTCCTGTTGCGGGCAATGACATTGAAAGGAACAGACGAGCTCAGTCTGTTAATACATGGCTCCGTGGCTGATGTCACCACCACAATTTTGGGTTTTTCAACAATGTAATGGCCTATGCGGCACCAGGCCTGCTGACAGCAGACGGGGGTTGGCTCACTCAAAGGGGGAGAAGGGTTTTCACCCAAAAGTTAGCAGGGCTCATTAACAAGGCTTTAAACTAGATTCAGTGGGGGAAGGGGGTATTATTGGGTTTGCCCATGACCAACCAAGGGATGATGTACCAAGAATATAGGAACAGGGTGCTGGTGAGGGCCTGCAACCATTCACTCCAAAATATGCTGCCTACGCTGCAGCCATGCTCAAAGACTTACATAGAAAAGCCAGGAGATCCTGGACCAACAGGAGCCAATGGGGAGGCACCGTTAATACACAGTGAAGGAATGCCAACTGGACAGCAGTGCAAACTAATTACAGCTGTTGCAGCCAAGTCTGCCTCAAGGAAGACACGGCTGAAGTGCCTCTATGCAAAAGCACGGAGCACGGGGAACAAACAGAGATGTGTGCACGCCTCCAAGGCTACGATCTCACTGGCATCATGGAAACTTGGTGGGATGACTCCTATGACTGGAGTGTTGCCATGGAAGGCAACATGTTGCTCTTCAGGAGAGACAGACAAGGGAAACAAGGAGGTGGTGTTGCCTTATATGTGAAGGAGCAGCTGGAATGCATGGACCTCAGCCTAGGAATGGATAAAGACCCAACTGAGAGCCTATGGGTCAAGATTAAAGGGAAATCGGGAGCAGGGGACGTTATACTGTGGGTCTGCTACAGGCCACCCGACCAAGCAGACCAAGTGGATGAAGCCCTCTATAGACAGATAGGGGCAGCATCACATTCACAGACCCTGGTTCTTATGGGTGACTTCAACCACCCTGACATCTGTTGGAAGGCTGTGTTAACAGCCAGGCATAGGCAATCCAGGAGGTTCTTGGGTTGCATTGACGACAACTTTCTTCTCCAAGTAGTTGAGGAGCCAATGAGGAGAGGAGCTATGCTGGATCTTGTTCTTACCAACAAGGAGGGGCTGGTAGACAGTGTCAAACTCAAGGGTAGCCTGGGCTGTAGTGACCATGAAATGGTTGAGTTTGAGATCCTCGAGGCAGCAATGAAGGTGCACAGCAGGCTAACCACCCTTGACTCTGGGAGAGCTGACTTTGGCCTCTTGAAGAATCTGCTTGATGCGGTGCCATGGGATGAAGCGCTGGGGGGAAGGAGGGTCCAAGAAAGTTGGTTAATATTCAAGGACAACCTCCAAGCTCAGGAGCAATGCATCCCTACAAAGAGGAAGGGAGGCAGAGAAGCCAGGAGGCCTGCATGGATGAACAAGGAGCTCCTGGACATGACCAAAAAGAAAAAGGAGGCCTATAGGGAGTGGAAACAGGGGCGGGTAGCCTGGGAGGTATACAGAGGAATAGTTCGAGCAGCCAGGGATCGGGTTAGACAAACTAAAGCCCAGATAGAACTAAATCTGGCCAGGGACATTAAGACAAACAAAAAATCCTTCTTTAAGTATGTCAGTGAGAAAAGAAAGACTAGGGAAACTGTGGGCCCTCTCTGGAAGGAAACGCAAGAACTGGTTACCTGGGACAGAGACAGAGCTGAGGTACTCAATGACTTTTTTGCCTCAGTCTTCACTGGTGAGGACTGCAGCCACACTACCCTTGACGCAGAATGCAAAGACGAAGATTGGGAAAATGGAGAACCGTGCACTGTAGGTGAAGATCAAGTACGAGACCACCTGAGGAATCTGAAGGTGCACAAGTCCATGTGACTTGATGAAATAACATCTGCAGGTCCTGAGGGAGCTAGCAGATGAGGTTGCTAAGCCACTAGCCATCATATCTGAGAAGTTGTGGTGGTCTGGCAAGGTTCATGCTGAGTGGAAAAGGGGAAACATAACCCTTATTTTCAACAAGGGAAACAAGGAAGACCCAGAGAACTACAGGCCAGTCAGTCTCACCTCTGTGCCTGGCAAGATCATGGAGTAGATCCTCCTGGAAACTCTGCTGAGGCACATAGAAAACAAGGAGATGATTGGTGACAGCCAGCATGGCTTCACCAAGGGCAAGTCATGCCTGGCAAATCTGGTGGCCTTCTACGAAGGGGTTACAGCGGCAGTGGACAAGGGAAGACCAACTGATGTCATCTACTTGGATTTGTGCAAAGCATCTGATACTGTCCCACACGATATCCTGGTCTCTAAATTGAAGAGACAGGGGTTCGACAAATGGACCACTTGGTGGATACAGAACTGGCTGGACAGTCACACTCAAAGAGTTGCGGTCAACGGCTCGATGTCCAAGTGGAGAGCAGTGACAAGTGGCATTCTTCAGGAGTCGGTACTGGGGCCTGTACTGTTCAACATCTTTGTTGGCGACATGGTCAGTGGGGTCATGTGCACCCTCAGCAAGTTTGCCGATGATACCAAGCTCTTTGGTGAGGTAGACGCGCTGGAGGGGAGGGATGCCATCCAGAGGGACCTGGACAGGCTGGAGAGGTGGGCCCAAGCCAACCTCATGCAGTTCAAGTGCAAGGTCCTACATCTGGGTCAGGGCAATCCCAAGCACAAATCCAGGCTCGGCGGGGAATGGCTGGAGAGCAGCCTTGAGGAGAAGGACCTGGAGGTGCTGATTGACGAGAAGTTCAACATGAGCCAGCAATGTGTGATCGCAGCCCAGAAGGCCAACCGTATCCTGGGCTGCATCAGAAGAAGTGTGGCCAGCAGGTCAAAGGAGGTGATTCTGCCCCTCTACTCCACTCTTGTGAGACCCCCACCTGGAGTACTGCATCCAGCTCTGGAGTCCCCAACATAAGAAGGGCATGGACCTGCTGGACCGTGTCCAGAGGAGAGCCACAAGGATGATCCGAGGGCTGGAGCACCTCTCCTATGAGGAGAGGCTGAAAGAGTTGGGGCTGTTCAGCCTGGAGAAGAGAAGGCTCTGGGGAGATCTTATTGCAGCCTTCCAGTACCTAAAGGGGGCCTACAGGAGAGCTGGGGAAGGACTTTTTACTAGGGCATGTAGTGATAGGACGAGGGGGAATGGCTTTAAACTGGAAGAGGGCAGGTTCAGATTGAACATTAGGAAGAAGTTTTTCACTTTGAGGGTGGTAAGGCACTGGAACAGGTTGCCCAGAGAGGTTGTTTGAGGCCCCATCCCCGGAGGTGTTCAAGGCCAGGCTGGACGTGGCCTTGGGCAACCTCGTCTAGTGGTAGGTGTCCCTGTCTATGGCAGGGGGGTTGGAACTCGATGATCTTCAAGGTACTTTCCAACCTAAACCATTTTATGATTCTATGATTCTATGTTTGCTCCCATTTCAAGCAAATTCAGGACTCCAATGTTTTCAGTTTCCAATATATATTACATATGTATATATGCTGTAAAGCCTTTTCAGCTCCTGTGTTCCTGCTGATCTGTAATTGGGTTGCTCTGATTTTTTTAATGTGTTGTGACACCATAACAGAATGTTAGATTACGGTAGTGTAATGTCATACATAATAATGTGAAAACATGTAAAACCTGGAGCTTGACTTAGCCAATATACTCACATCTTTAAACCCAAACTTGATTTCTTTTCAGAAGGCTGCTTCAATGATTAAAACATTTTGAATACTTCCATAAGAAAATGCAAATATCTTTTTTAAAAGTAGACTTTTCAAAAGGTTCACACTTTTATGAATCGGACATTCTGCACTCTGGAGCAGTTGAATAGATTCTGGCTATAAAATAATTTAATAAGTTGGACTGGCAAGTGCTGAATCAGACAGCATTTTAAAAGTCTTAAGTAAGTCAGTATACTGTTTCCTGTGTCAGATCTTGTGTTTGTTTTCTTCTTCTGTCTTTTCTCTATTCCAGGTTAAAATCTCCAGAACCACTAAAGCTCAGACGTATAGAATAGTTTGAGTGAGATCTCAAGTCGGGGACTAGAGCAGAGTCTGAATGAACCCTGCGTTTTGATAAGTTTCTTGCTTTTCTCATAGGGTGTGCTCTGCTAATTAATCAATCCTTGAATTGTGGCAAAAGCATAGGCATAAAAATACGTGTGTATGTGAAAAAGACAACAATGACAATTTTATAGTTCGGGGTTTGTTTGAAAGCTGTCATTTGCAGGTTTAGATACCAGAAAGAGCCCCTATTGCCTACCATCTATTCAAAATAGGTATTCTTAATCTTTGCAAGTTCTCTCAGGCTGGATTTACATTGTATGGAAACCTCTTGCGCACCCTGAAAAAATAATCACTATATCTTCTTTCCAGTGTAAGGTTTACCCATTTACAGCCATTCTGTGACAGCTGTTATAGGTTCCCGGAGATTCATTCTGGGATTTTTTTTTATTTTTATTTTTGCTTCGCTATCACTAACCATTTATACTGCCTGCCTTTGACTTTTTTTCCAAGCAGTGAAAAACATTGTAGCTTCATATGGTCAGAAAATCTAGCAGATCACTGTAAATAGTATCCAAAGTGACACTCCCTCAAGTACATGTGTGTATCTACATGTATGTATAATACACATATTTAAGTGCATGCCCAAATTTTAAAGCTAGGCAATCCTAGCCCTAATGATACATATTTATGATGAGTAAACCTGACAAAAAAAAAAAAAAAATGGAAAGAAGGTACTGGGGAAAAAACCCAACACAACAACAAAAGTCCCCACGACAAAAACTGACCTTATTTAACATTGTAGGCTCACGCGATACTTCTTCTCTTAGCCAATGTGGAGCATCAGCCCTCTGGAAAGAGACAAGAGGTTGAGGAGCTGCAGGGTATAGCAAAACATTCCAAGTGGCAGGAGAGAGTAAAGCAGGGCACAGCTGGATGCTAGGTGAAAGCAGGCCTCTCAACGATGGAGGTCATTCAGACTTTTGCATGTTCCTTGCGTAGGAATGGCATCACTTTCTACATAAATCTGGGGGAAGAGCTCCTGTAACGGTTAAACAGAGAATAAAGCTAGCAGTTTGGGATTGAGACAGCTGATTTTTTTTTATTTATTTTTTTTTTTGGTACAGTGACTGAAATAAGAAGTAGGGCAAGTACTGTCTCACAACAGCTTAACACCAAAGCTTTTCCCCTTCGTGAAAAACAGCAAAAAACCCAGAATGATTCATTTTCTCTTAGAAAATGATTCTGACTGTTCAGATTAAATGTAACCAACTTTGAAAGGAGAAGCTGATTTTTTTTTTCTTTTGCAATCTTAAAACAGATTTTTTTTAATTATATTAAGTTTCTTGGCTATAAAGTTATAGTAAACTTGAATTGAATTCACAAGGGCAAATGGTTGAAACATCTCAGTTTTGTTACAGAAATGTAGGATTATCAAGTTTCAGTTGCTGCTTTTCAAGGCAATAACAACATATCAGATGTCAGTTGAAGAAGTTGGAAGAAATTATAGCATCTGAAAAAGACCATTTTAAAACTACCTGTTTGACCTGCCTGCTGCTGTCATGGCAAATCCTCTGTTGCTTCTGTGAACTCCACTTGGAGGGCTGTGTGCACTCATGTGAAATACCCATTAAAATCAAGGGGGAGTCTGCAGAGGCTCAGGAGTTTGCAAGTGTAGAATTTACTGCTGCATTATTGACTAAACTACCCCTCTAAGGCAGGTATGGCTAAAAAATAGATCGGTCTCTGAAAGCACCAGATGCAAAAGCTCTCAATTCACGTGTTCACCTTATTAAGTACGGAATGCAATCCAGAATGAGAGACAGCATTAAAAAAAGTCATGATGGAAAGTTAAAATGTTGTGTCATGCTTCTAAAAAGAGCTAACTCACACTAACGAGAAATTCAGATTTACTCCTAATTTCTGATGCAGCCTTTTTCTGCATTAAACAAGAAGGGTCGCCAAGTCTTTAGTTGACATTGGGATGAAAATGATTGATGCTCCTTGACACGAGCAGAATGATTGAAAGGATGAATTTTAATGCTTTAAAAATAACACCAAAGTGTTTGTTCTTCTGACAGGCGAGCTGATATTTTCGTTCAGTGGCAAAAAGAGGGCGAGCAAATGGTTAACGTTAAGGGAATGGGAAAGCTATGTATCTAAGTAGAGGTCTGTACAAAATGGCTGCCTGCAGCCTTAACTGTTAATTAGCTCCAATACTGGTTCAGCAATCACAGCCATGTTTCGTGTGACCTCACTGGTGTGGCATCTGGGCAATTATCTTTGGGATAATGAGCCCCTTCATCCATAGCAGAACAACAACATCTCACTTGGCTTGCAAAAGATCAGAGCCAATCTGCTGCTCATCAGGGTGCCTGCCATCCCCTTTGTATCACACCTTATTTCAAACCTAACCTTTCACATCCTACATTAATTGTTTTTAGATTAAAAATTAATGAATCAATTTTAACAGCACTGGGGAGGGGTACTACGCACAAAGTATCATCCAAGTGGTAATCTGGATCTTAGATATTTCCTGTCTGAGTTTTGAAAAGAAAGAGAAACAACATTCCAGATCACTGGTTACAAATGATTGTAATCTTTTTCATCTATGAAGAACTGTAATTAACAGAAAGTGTGGTCCTTCTTCCTCAGCAGTACAGTTTTAATGAAAATAGTTCTTGCTAATGATTCACATAACGTACAAAAATTATAAAAACAGCTATCAAAATACTGTACCTTTTTTCTTTTTGAATTCCACACTATGGCGTAGAGCAAAGTTTTTCAAACATTTGATCCTTCACAGAGGTTTTTCTCTTATTTCAGTTCATTCTTAAAGGGTAATGTGAAGACTTGCTTGATTCCACTGAAATAATTGAACACGTCGTGTCTAAATTTCTGTAAGACTAGTCTTTCATGTTTATTGATGAGCTATGAAGCTTTTCCCCTGGCTTTGAAGAGTACTTATGAAGACATGTCGCAATTTCATAAGGTGTGGCAATCAGTGCAGGAACATGACGTGAATTGCTAATGTTTTGAATTGCTTTGTTTCAACAACGTATAAATAGGAAATACTTCCAGAAGCTTGAATTCTTCCTCCATTCCCTGGATTTTGCAGAATTTATGTGGTTTCACCTTTTCTCCCCTACAGTTAGGCTGCTCCTGCAGACTTTGATTAGACTGAAAGACAGAGAACTATGGTTTAATTTTCCTCATGGTCAGAGGTAAGGGTTCTTCTTTCAGCTAAGCGTAGCTATTGAGTTTCCTTGAAAGGGCAGCTAGCAAGGTACCTGTTGCCTAATATAAAGCAGCAACATCAAAACTTGTTCTGTTGCCCTCCATTTTTTTAATATATGCTAGCACCAATAAATTATCATGTTGTGAGACCTACAGAACATATCTTTGATGGCTTTTCCTTGTTTTTATTCACATGGCTATCTCAAATTTGCTTTTTTGTTCATTCAACTATAACTCTCTACTTATGCTTTTCCATATCTGTGAACTGTTAGTTTCACAACTCTTGTTTTTCTTTGCATTGTATCAAACTAATAAAATAGAAGTAATTATTTACATTGTAACCTGCAGACTTTTCATTATTACACTGAGAAGGTAAGAAACTAAAAGATTAACATGTATGGGATATTTGCTTAAGAAAGTCAGGAGAAGATTTTTATGTTTTTATATGTAAAATATATATAAAATTCTAAGTTGCCCTGATCATCCTTCTGCATGGCTTAAAAGTGAACACAGTAAGTTGAAAAACTTGTTACGGAGTTTAAATTACACAGGTAATTTAAAGGCAAAGTATTTACTCTCAAAAGTTACCTCTGTTGGAGTCATTCCACAACTCAGCTTTCTAACTGGTTTGCATGGTGTGTTTTGAGGGATGACAGCAATGTTTTGGGCAAGCTGTATGTCACTGTCATGGTTTGGGCTACGCTGGGCACTAAAATGACAGATGCTCTCTAACTTCTCTCTGAAGTGAGAGAAGAATAAAAAAAAGAAACTTAGGAGTTTAAAAAAAAACAAACTACTTTAATTAAATATTAATAATAAAATAATAGAAAGAAAAGATAATAACTTTAATAAGAAAATAATGAAATAGATGCAATCTATACAAAACTATATCGAGCTTCCAGGATGACGATCACATCACCAGCAGGCACTGGGAAAGTCCCAGACTGGACTCAGTGACAGATGGGAATGGGATTCCAGATCTGGATCGAAGAATGCATGGATTGGGATCAAAGGCAGACAAACAGACGGAGTCCTCCTCAGACGTCGGCCATTGAAGAAAGAGGGCTGACCCTTTGATCCCTCAGCTTTTATACTGAGCATGAGGCAGATGGGATGGAATACCCCACTGGTCAGTTTTGGGTCACCTGTCCTGTCTGCTCCTCCCTGCAGGCGGGACCCCTCTACGCTCTTCCGCTTCCCACCCTCTAATGGGGCAAATAACAAAGTTGGTTGCCCTTGGCTGTTACAGCAATAAGTATAAGCAGGAGCCTCTCTGCATACCATGCCTTGGTATTAATTATAAACAAGGCCTTATCGCTCTGGAAGCGGACTGCTGTCTGAAAAATATGCCATTAATTTCAGAAAGTACGGTTAGTTAGAAGAGGCTTAGCTGAAAAGTAAAATTATTGAAAAGAAAATTGGTTCTGTTTTGCCTTAAACCAGGACAGTCACCCTGGAGTCCCCATGCCTCACCAGCTAGCGCTGATGCCATCCGATTGCTCTTTCTCATCAGAACCTGTCTCCTTTTATTTTGGATACCTAGTGAATGCAGCTTCTGTTGCTGTGCTTAAATAGCCATTTCCCTACATTAATTATCATCTGTGCAGTTCCTCTATTGATCCATCCCTGTGTTCTATTTGTCCTTTCAAGTGCTGCCACAGCTTTGATGGGGGAAAAATAAAAAAGGTCTATTGTTACCTACAAACACGCTTCCTTTTCAGTGGCTAGATAATTTAGTATGTAGGCTCTTTTGCCATTAAAATCCCCCTTATGAATCTTATGAGACATCACAAATGTGCAGAGCGCAAATACGAGGGAGCACAGTTCAATCAGCAAAGGTTAATGAAGACAGCCTATTAGTATCCTGCTGGGTTTGTTGCTGAATGCATTGTAGTAATGCCTGGAGGCTTTGCTCCCAAGGGAGCCCCAGTACAGTACAAGGCACGCACCATATGCAGACAGAGAAATAGAGAATGCTTGCAAGTTCCTAGAGACGAGGTTGACAAAAGAACTGTAATTGAGATGAGTGACAAAAATAAAATTTAAACAGCGTGCAAGGACCATTCACAAGGGTCCCTATCTCCTACTTTGCTGAGGTGGCTGTGAAAATGGGTAAGTTATTAAGCACATGGCTTGAAAAGGGCAGCAGCGAAATTCTATATTTCAGTGAAAATGTGGCCCAAAAGAATGTCTCAGTCTCTTTTTAACAACAGTGGAGTACTTTGCACTGTGATTGTCCCAGTCAAACCAGTATTTTTCTATCTTTACAGAGGGAGACGCAAGATAGATGAAATTTCTTCTTGTAAAAGTGAATGGGAGTGACTGGCTAAGGCTTGTGCTCAAGGTAAGGAGTGGCAGAAGATGTATGTCTGAGTTGTAAGATGAATTCCCATCTCCTGCCTCACACTTCTGCATCAAAAATATTATCTTGCATTTGCAAGATGGTTTGCATACTTGCAAACTTGCATTCTATGTTATTCTAAATCCAAGTGCGGTGTCTCATATGAAACAAAAATCTTCAGCACAGCTGTTTACCAGTTTTATACTTTTTCTGAACTTTCAAGGCGTTATCCATATGTAATCAAACCCTTTCTTGTGTAAATTCAAGCTAGCTCTTGTGCATTCAGGGTTTGAGTCAAATTTTTCAAGGCAATGACTTGCTGGGCATCACCCTGCCCCTCCCAACTTTGCTTTCAGTTTTGCTTGGAAAATATTTTGTTGCATCACTCCTGGTGTTCTTTGCTTCTTTTATAACCAGTATATTACTGTGTGGTTTTTTTTTTTTTTCCACATAGAAATAGTAGAAATGCACTTAGCAGTTTCTTTTTTCTTCCCTTTATTTGCTAGTTCATGGCCTGTAAAAACATCATTTGCTCTTTTTTTTTTTTTTTTTAAATCTAGTTAAATTACATTACATGCATAGGTATAAATTTTCAAAGACATCCATCAGCCTAGAGCTTCCTATTTGTCTTTCACTTTGAACGATCTTGTGCTCCTGTGGTATTGCAGAAGAAGAAATGATGGCTAGTGCTAACAGGGAGACTCACAGAATGCTGATGCCAGAAATGTGTTCCCAGCTCTGCTGCTTGCTTGTTCTGAGACCTCTGTCGTGCACTGTCGGACTTCACTGAAGTTTTCCAACCTGGGCTATAAAAATTACTCTCTCTAGTTGCCTATGGATAACATGCCAGTGCTCATTTTTCAGAGTTGCTGAATACACACAGTTTCCTCACGCTTTAAGTAATTGCAGGCCTGCATTGCCTCCAGAAAATCAGGCTGTTTCCTCTAACGCCAAGCTATGGATATAGACTCCTCGTGTTGTGCATACATTTGACTTTGTAGGTCATCCACCGTAGTTAGTTAAACTGTCTCGCTCTGATGCATTTTTTGGCTGCGTTTTTTTTTTTCCCCCCAGACCTCACGATTTTGCCTCAGGTCACTTGGGTTATTATTAATGGTACATCTTACATTGATAGGAGGAATAAAAAGATATTTTAGACGAGTGAGGCTGAAGTACTCCCCTCCTCCTTCTGTGATTATCAGAGGAAACTGCTGCTCTTTGCTGCCAGGATGACGTCAAGAATTTGGGGGTAGGTCAAGTCATCTGAAGGTCATTAAGGCCCAGGGTCTAGCTGCTTTATGTACCAGTCTGGGAAGGGACGCCAGAGACCACAGCACAGAAGCCGAAGTTGCTCAAAGTATTCCGGTCATTGCAGATGAACGCATTTGAGGACAAAAACCTGCTTTTGATTCCTGGGGTTGTTTGTGATCTGGAAGAGGAAGGCTGTTTTGGTACTGAAGTTATTTCTCAGGGGTGAGCTAGAGAATAAGCTGGTTGCTGATAGCAAATGACATCCGTATTGTCTGTTGGAGGCTTGCTAGATTCTCCGTCCTGGTTTTGAATGCCAGGGGAACGTCTGGCCTGTCTCTTTTTGGGGCTGGCTGGCAACCAGTGCTATTTTAAACAAGTCCTTTGCTTCTGTGAGTGCTGACATATGCAGGGTAAAGTATTAGCGTTTTATAACATTGTGAAGTGTTGCCAACTCAGGAACTCCAACCTCACAAGTCAAACACACAAATTATGAAGTGCAACTATTAAGTTTGTTAAATTTGCATTGTTATTGAAACTCGAAGAGTTCTAGTTTCCAGGCCTCTCTGTGTTATGACAAGAAGGGCTAGAAACATGCTGCTGGAAAGCCCAAAGGAAAATCAGAGGTTCTTCACTAGCTGATCCCCTTCAGCTGGAGTGAGAGCAATAAAAATGCCAAATATAGCATGGCCTGGTGACCCTGAAGATACCGTATCTTGCTGCAGGAGAGAGGAAATATTTTTTTATTATGGTGCCAGTGTTCTGGAGTCTGAAGATACGCTGCTTATGTTACAGCTGCTTCCTGCCAAGCTCTGTAAAATGGACAGTTTGTGCCACATGGCTTAAATGTGGGGCATTACTAAATGCTGTTGCTGAATAGTTGACAGGAAAACCGCCTCCTGCCTCTTGAGACATTCCTTGAAGCAAGAGTAGAATCAAGAGGAACAGTTTGAGAAATGCTTTTAAGCTAGCAAAAAGTCCTGTAATTTGCAACATCATGCCATAGCATGGCAACAATGACTTTAAATGCTTGTGGCTATGCATGCTTTATCATGAGATTAGTGTTACTGTCTTGTTATGTATTCTAGTTATATCAGGATGTGCTTGAAAAGCATGTTAAAAACAATATAAGCCCTTCATGTAAATATTTCTCTTTCCTGTGAATGACTTTAAGCATAGAAAGTTATGATATTTGAGAGGTAACAAATGCATTTATAAAGAAACTACTCAAGTCGATGGTTTGTGAAGGATGTTAACATAGGTTAATGCTATCTGGAAACCAATGATTAGATGAAGATGGAGAAAATAAAAATTGGTGTGGCGTAACATTATTAGATGTATTTGTCTGCGTGTAGAAGTCTTAAGCTGTATCCTGAGTTTACTGAAAAGTTCCCTTTATTTAAATTTCAAGTAAGTAAACATTTACTGAGTATTGTAAATTTCAGTAAACCATTTTCTGCTTAAGAAGTCAAATGCAACTTCATGAGCTTAGCAGGCTTGAAAGTTGCTCTCTTTTGAGGCAGGTTGCAGCTATGTGGAACAAGAAGTGTAATGTTGGTTGTAGTTTTTCAGATTAGTTCCTTCTGTATCCTCTTCTTCGATCTTTGGTGTCGAAGGTTGAATAGCTTTTCACTCCTACCTTTCCCTGCAGTGGAGATCTTCAGTTCTTTAGTGTTTATGACATATCAACATGTAGAAATTTAAGAACTCATCTTTCCCTACCTTGCCTACTGACTAACTCCCGTCCAGCTGATGCACTTCAAACCACAGGGGTTTTTCTGTCTATGTGGAGTGCTGATCCTTGCTGGACATTGTGCTGGTTAGGTCTGATAGCATTTACAGGATAGTCAAGCTCTGGCAAAAGACCACCAGGTGCTACGTATAACTACGTATAATTTCTGTTTGTTTACAGAGACCAGACAGACTCGGGCTTGTGGCTGTGTGTCCTGGTTCCGGTAAGGATGGGGTTAATTTCCCCAAGGAGCGGCAGGGAGGCAGGTATTCCATGCCACGTGACCCATGCCCGGCTATAAGAGGCGCTAGCCGGGGAAGGGGGGGCAGTCGCCACCCGGGGGCGGGCTGCGGCGCCGCGGGTCCGGTCGGCGCGCTGCGCGGCGGTACTGTACTCGCGTCCTTATACTCCTTTTATTGGTGTTATTGTTTTTCTTTCTTCTTCCCTTTGGCTATTCTGTTAAATTGCACTATTTCAACCCACGAGTTTTGTCCTTTTTCTGCCGATTTTTCCCACGGCTGTGGGAGTCGCGCGAGCGGCTGCGGGGTTCTTTGTTGCTGGCTGAGCCCAAACCACGACAGTCCTTTGTGGCGCCCAACGTGGGGCTCGAAGGGTTGCAAAAACGACAGATCTGACCAGAGCTTGTTAAAACGGATTTCTTATATGCGTTTCTCCTATTAGTTAGATAGTTGCCGGTTACAATGTTGCTTCGTTTGTTTACATGGCTGTGTTATGTAAATTCTTATATGCTGTATGTACTCCCTGTGATGCTGTTGGTTATCTCGGGGAGAGGGATCAGGACTATCATTTTGCTGTCCTGTGCAATATCAGCTTATGATATGGTAACATCACTATTCAGGTGGCTTTGTTGGGGTCTCTATGCAGTATTGCTGTCCTGTCCATACCTTGGTTACCGTCTCTCAGAAGGTATCAATAATCACACCAAATCTATGGGAGAAACAGGGGTAGATACTTTCCCCAGCTCTTTTGCCTCCCTTTTCTCCTTTGGGCCAGATATGACACCTCTTGAGAATTTTGAATATCCTTGGGATGCTCAAACCAGCATGTTCCTATTGCTGTGCCTCCTGAATGTTTTTCAAGTCTTGTTTAGGGTGAACTATTCATAGCTCGGTGGGCCCACGATGCCTCAGGCCATCAAGGAAGAGATGCGACATATAGATGGGCTCGTGACCGAGGGGTGGACTTGACCATGGACACTATTGCATAGGTTATCCATGAATGTGAAACGTGCTGCCATTAAGCAAGCCAAGTGGTTAAAGCCTCTTTGGTATGGGGGACAATGGCTAAAATATAAATATGGGGAGGCCTGGCAGATTGATTATATCACACTCCCACAAACCCACCAAGGCAAGTGCCATGTGCTCACAATGGTGGAAGCAACCACTGGATGTTTCTTGCATGACCTCATGCTCTTTAGTCAAGAATCTCAATATTTTAAAAAACAACTATAACATATCCACATGGTTTCTATAAATTTAACAGGCTGTGATACAAAATAATGCATGTGTGCAAGAGTATGAGTTATGATGCCTATGGGAACAATAACTTAGCATTTCCTGACTTTTGAGCATTAAAGTGGGTTTTAAATTCCTAGTCATACTATCATTGATATAGTTTAGTGCAGCAAATACCTTTCCTGGCCCCTGCTCATTTTTCTTCCAGATCCCACCACCAGCTTCACTTATTTTTGGGGGGGGAGGGAATAAACAAAAGTCTTAGTATGTGTGCAGGATCAGCTGATTCTTGCTCTATCTGAGTTAACAAATCCAGGTCATACGTTAGATAAAATAGTCTTCAGTATTCTGCTTAGTTTGCGCAGCAGGAATAAAGGAGAAGGTGAGAGAGCTATTCAGCAGTGGGTGCTTGTTAAACAGTGGGGAATGCAGAAACTTCTAAATAAAACAAATCATGCTTGCAGGCAGAAAACGTGAAAAAATGAGTTTAACTAGAGCACTACTGCTTCTGTTTAGCACAGATGGGATTTCACAGTGCTGTAGTAGCAATTTAAAGGTTAATGCCGACCTGAAAATGTGGTTTTTTTTTTTTTTTTTCAAATTTATCATGGTTTCCTCACTGTGAATATATTAGTGGCAATTCTGAACAGTAATCGTCAGCAGTGAGGAAGCTGTGTTATTCTCAAAGGCTTTATCTGAAATATATTTAAAATTAAGACATCTGATGAGAAGATGGTGGGCCTAGACTAGAATACTGCTTCTGGAAGACTCTGGAGTTTTGATCTTGATACTGATGAAGATGTTTCCTTGTTTATTTTCTTGAGTTAAAATGGAAAAAAAAAAAAGATGTTTTTGAAACCATGGTCATGGGGAGCAATATCTTCTGCCTTTGTGAACCCCTTAACAGTCTCTAAACCATTAGTGTAGGGCTATAAAAGGGAGGCTTAAAGCATGAGCTGTTATTGCCTGACCCATTTCCTTTCTGAAATACTGGCAGATGCAGCTGTAGAGTTCCCCATTGAAATTCTCATGCTGGCACTGCATCAAGAGAGTGTAAAAATATTCAACGTTCTTAATAATTCTAAGGGTATTCAAATTTCTGGTTAGCTTGGGTTTTGTTTTTGTTTTTCATTTTGTACATCATGCTACTCATTTCAAGTTAGAGAGATTACATTTTGGTTTGTCCTGTAAATATTTATATTTGGCCGTCTTAATCACAGGTGGTCATAGTGTTTAGAGGCAGAAATTCTAGCCTGAAGTCAGGTATTATGTCCCTAGGTCAAAATATTTTTTTAATATGGATAGAGAATTGTAGCTACAGACAGATAATGCAATGCAGAGTACTCTGTATTTTGTATGTTGAATAATAGGTTCGGTAATTCTCGTAACCATTTATTTTGTTAAGTCCATTTAATTTCATTGCATCTTCCTAGTTTTGCTGCTCCTTGCACTTGTGCTTACTGGACTGGTGCAGAATTGATGAAATGCCTATCATTCAGGTGGCTGATAATCACATTTGTTAGGATCCGTGATCATACAGTGCAGACACAATTACACGAGAGATAATGCCTTCATTCTATGCACTTTCATTTTATTTTGGAGTTACTGCTGCTACTCCCCTAGTTAACATTAAGCTCGGTTTATCACTTTAATTCTATTAGTTTTCTGCGACTAAAACAGCATATCTTACCTAGGTTCACGGCACTTCTCGTTGTGCATGGATTCAATGTTTTTGATAATTTAAGTTCAACTCTTAGCTTTACTTAAACTTTAGAAATTCAGGAACCCCTGTAACTGGACCTGTTTTCTTTGTTGTATTACACTTCAGTTTTGTATTGTATTCTGCAGTTTCACTATGAAAAACTGAATGCAGAGGTATATGAGCCTTATTTCTTAAGAAATGAGGCTTACATGCTGTGCAGTTGTCGAGTTTAGCACGAATATTTTTTTGAACTCATTGCCTGGCTTCAGCAATATTGTCAGAGGATAGAGATCTCAAAGGCATGAGAGGTCTCCAAGCTTGTGTAAACTGGCGGCTGGATAGAAGAGGGAGATCCAAATCAGCATCAATTAGACGATGTGAACGATGCCAGCCAGCTGAGAGGTGCAGCAGCGAGCTGGTCCGGCTGTGCTCTGAACTGGCCCCGGCACTGGGGGCCTGTGGAAGGGGCGGGAAACGGGGAGCGAAGTGGATGTGGTGAAGAAGGATGAAGAGGAGGAGGAGAAGGGGTTAGAGGGTGGTACTGCATGCAGAGCCCTACAGAACTGACTGTTCTCTGTTCAACATACAGTTCTGCTGCCCGTTGAACAGCCTGTCACAGAGATTATACGGTGTAGGTAAAATACAAAAGATTGCTATACGTATGTACATAATTGCTTTGCTTATATTAGCTCAATAACTGCAGTCATTTTCAAATAAACCTGTGGTGACAGCAAAGGTAGTTTAATCGGCCACCACCGTGAGGGTTTCTGTTGGTAGAAATAGGCGAGGGGGAGCCTGAGGACGGGTCGGTCGTACTGGTGGATTACTTGGGCCCACGCCTTCCTCTGCAAAGGCCCCCATATGGCTGCAGGATGGTTTCCTATATTAGTGGGACTATTGCTTTAGCAAAATCAAATTTGTAATCAGAGTTGTGTCACCAGATGTCATCACCGAAGGGTTTGAGCAAGTGTGTCACTTGCCATTCCTTTTATCCAAATTTCGTTATGTACTCCACTTATCTTTGTAAGTTTTCTTTTCCTTTTCCCTAGGAAAATTAATGATTTGTCAAAGCCCAGGTTGTTGTGATATTGCTAATGTTATGTATTGTAACTGTTTACAATAAGAAAATAGCAGAAATAATGCCGATTGTTGTGGATTCCAAATATGCTTTACAGTAAAAATTGTCAGCTAGTATAATTTTAAGTTAATGGAGCTGTAAAACTGTGTAGCTGCTAGGATAATCTATGATTATTGCTGACAAAGTTTATTATCCTCTGTTTTTGATGGTACAATATGCTAT
Source organism: Vanellus vanellus (assembly GCF_965231255.1). Classification (NCBI taxonomy): domain Eukaryota; kingdom Metazoa; phylum Chordata; class Aves; order Charadriiformes; family Charadriidae; genus Vanellus; species Vanellus vanellus. The sequence goes on from NC_138909.1 coordinate 39,308,906, forward strand.
TACATTTTCCCTTCATGCATATGCCTCTGCCTGTATGGTATGCCAGCTAATGCATTGTAGAATATTCTACAACCTGAGGAACTTGGGGATGAAGCTTGGTAGTAGTAGTTTTGAATTACACTGCATGGAATTTTCTACATAATTCTTAAGCGTGCTAAAATATTGTCACATGCTGAATTTGAAGTCTATTTGATTTTGTATAGGGACCAAAGGACTAGAGAGCTTATGTAGTAGTGGGTAGCTTTGTGCTCCAGCAGAAACATTAGGGATACGGTATATTGTAATGCGTAAACTGTTATAAGGGCTAAACAGGGACTATTCCTTTTATTGGGATGGGCCTGATTAATTCCTGGGATAGCTGTAGTTATGAAGGGGTTGATACACTGGGCGGTATCAGCCTGACTTGGTTGGCAGCTGCCTTATGTCCTCTTCTACTTTGACAAGAATTGTGATGTGCAGTCTTGCAGCATAGGCAGGTTGCCCAATATCCAGATTGCTTTGTATGGGATTTTCACCTTGCTAGTCTGGGGAAATAGTTATGGAAATAGTATCTGTCCTTAAGTTTCTGAAATTAGTAATATCCTGGGGCAAAAATGAAAAGAAATCCCAGGCTGTTGCTAGCATACTTTTTGCAGTTTGGGAGCACTCACCAGTACGTTTTCATCTTTTTGTAGGGTGCAGATGGTGCTATGCAGCCATATGGTCTGTCTCCGACAATGGATTTTTAAAGCTGTTTGCTTGCCAGCAGAAACGGGAGATGGAAATGTATGCAGAGTTGTCGTCGTAAGAAATAGTGTTTCCTGCACTCTGTGGTTCATGTGGAAGCAGAAGAGAACGTATGCCAGCATGCGTGCGGCCACAATAAGTAGGAATATTCAAATTGCGTATTTCATTGCTGAAGAAGTTGAGTCAATCAAGGTAGTTGATTTGCTTACTTGTGTCTTACTTTGGGTCTGTGAGAAGAGCGAAGATCGGTGGGTAAGAATTTCGTAACAAATAGGATATGGTCGCCACTGCAAGGAGAACATAAAAGATATGAAGAGAGACATTTATGTAGACATTTGCTGAACTTTTTACACTGGAGCAGTGATTTGACTCAGCAGCCTGAGGAGATTTTGGTTTAAACTTAGCATTAAAATCAAATTGATCAAGGTTCTGACTACGGTCACATTTATGAAACACACACCATTCTGAACTGAGGAATTGTTACTTTATGCTTTGCTCTGTGACTTTAAATTTATGTCTTTCCTGGGATTTATGCACTTAAATGACATTAAAAATTGGAAAACATCCTTTATTTTTTTTCTGTAGTCAAAGGCGATTTCAATATTTTCTCTGCAGATTTCCTTGCCCTAGATCTAAATGCTGTTACTATGTAAGCAAATATGCTTCTCTACAGATAGCAAGCTTAAAGAGGGAGTCACTAGGAAACAGATAGTACTTCCCTGAGGCACATAACACCTGCTAATAGTTTGATTATACAGAATAAAGCTGAGCTTGATTATAGTCTTCGAGAAATGTAATCTAGTTGCTCAGAAATGTTTACTACTTGCACGATTTTTAGCTTAATCGACTTCTAAACCTGTTTTTAAAAGCCTATAACAGGTCTAATGCTTTTTGGTAGTCATGGAAATTTAAAGAAAAAAACAAAAGACATTTAGAAGCTGTTTTCAGCTGTACTTTAATGTCTTTTTTCATAAAGACTTTAAATTATTCTATTTAATATTATTCTATCTTAAGTTAGGCTCATTTAAAGGGTGTTATTGCAATACACAGGGTAATGTAGTCTCATAAAAAGTGATGTCTGGACTCAGCCAAAATCTTCCTCTCACCACCTCAAATGGTTACTAGAGACATTTATGTAAAAGTTGTGGTGGGCTGTATGTGTGTATTTTGAGCTGGGTGAGTGACTACAGCAGGAAACGATTTGAGAGTTAAAGCTGCATTTAAATAAACTTATTATTGAAAGAAGTGAGAAGTAATAAAACAGAATTTACACTGTGAAAATATGCAGATATGAGAAACCGATAATGTCATATTATTGTCCATTTAGCTATAACAAGGTTTTGCCTGTATTTCTGATATTACTTATCATTTTAGAGTCAGTGTCTGAGAACAGCTGCAGCACAAGTATTCAATTAAAATTAATTTTGAGATATAGAATACTTAAACTTAATTCCTTTAAAAAAGAGTTACCCGGCTTTTCATATGATGTGCTTTTTAGTTTATAAAGTAATCTCTGAATTCTCCATGTTTAGAAAAATTTTGTGTTTTAATGCAGGTGAATGCCAGCAGTGAGGTGAGTGTTCTAAGAGAACATGGATTTCACAGAACCGTGGGTTCTGGACTAATTGACAAAGAACTGAAGATTATACTTGTTCTAAATTTAGTAGTCAGAGTCATGGTTAGTGCTCTTTGACAGTTGTGGAGATAGTAAGTAGCTCAAATCTAATTTCTTGCAGGCAATTTTTATTTACTGAAAATGGCATTTGCAAAGTAATAGAAATGCAAATTTGGAGGGGATTTGGTCAGTAGCTCTTTCAAGGGAATAAAAAGGAATAGATTTGGAGAAATCTGAATCTTTCATGTTAGCATTTTTCAAAGTAAGGGTTCTTCCTTTTTCATCACTATGCAGCTATTCAGAAAAAAAGTAGAAAATTATAATAAAAATACAGAGTTATGGAAAAAATCTTTTCTCTTAATCCTTCCCCTTTAAATAAATTATCAGAATGTAGCAATCTTCTGAAGGTGAAGAAAATGAAAAAATTTGTTATTCAAGTCACATAGCTAAGAAAAAAGTAAATACACTAAATCCTTTACCCATCTGGTTCCACTGCAATTACTATTATTCCATGTTCAGCTTAAATCCTCTGTTAATATTCATCGTATATTCTCACCCTCATGACCAGTTTCAGTCATCACATTAGTAGGTGGTAACATTCCGTGAAAAGAGCGAGAGGAAGATGAAAGATGACTATAACTTGGGGTGATTAAAATCATGGATGTCTCAGAGCATGTTCTTTCTTTTTCCTGTTCTTGGTTTGTTGGAACACAACTCTCTCTCCTTGGTGCTGGTGATAATATTACTTACTGGTGAAGTGAGCATGTTTTTAAAATGTAAAAGAATGTGCTTGAGAAATTCAAAGCACTAGGGAAAGATCTAGACTGTAATCCAATGAAGTATGTCACACAGGTTTATTTGTGCACTCTGATTTTACCTCTCCTGAATAGCTCTGTAATAACTGTCTTTTGTGAAGATCCTCAGTAAGTCAGAATGAAAGGGGAAGGAGATAGGACAACTTAGGTGACTTTCTGACCAAGAATTTTACTACTAAGTATGGTATGTTCAGTCAGATCTAGAAAACAATAGGCATATTCCTAAATGAATCATCTAGTCCCAAGCTATAAATAAAATCATAAATCAAATGTATATGTTTAGTAGTTACTATTCCCATCAGAATATGACCAGAACCCCTTACTAAGACCAAAACTTGTTTACAGCGGTTGGTATTCGGAATTATATTTTTTTGCTAGCAGAAACTGCCTATTCATGAAGTGAAATTAGTTTATGAAAATATTAGTTACAGCATTTAAATGCAACCTGATAAAACAATGAACTGATGTTAACAGAATGATGAGTAAATATTTTGCTAAATTGATCTAATAGTCTTGACTTATTTTAACCTTCTGAATGAAGGAGTTTAAAACAACACTGATTTTATCCAGTTATTTTCCAAAATAGCTAGAATGGTGGAGAGCTGATTTCCGTGGGCTCTTACTAAAAGACTCACTCTTAAGCATCATACAGGTGAATATCAAATCCTTAGTCACTGCATGAAATGATTTTCAAGCTAAGTCACTCAATACTTCAAAATAATGGAATTTACTTGTGTGTCTTCCCCAAAGATGTATCAAGGGTGGCCTGAAGTAAGCAGTGCTGTGAATCTGCCATGTTTGTACCGACCCATGTCAAGCATGGTATTGATATTTACTGAAATTAAATTTTAGGTTAGCAGCCTTAAAACATTTCAGATTTGCTCTTTTACCTAAGCATACTGCTTTTACTTTTTTTTTTTTGTCTCTTATGTAGCTTGATGTGTGGGATCCAGAGGGCTGAAGACTGAGGAAAAGATACATTGATCTTGCAGTTTACAGTTTATCAGAAGAAGTGGTACAGCAATAGCAGAGAGCGTAACTGGAAGGCAAAGTGTTTAGACCATAGGAAATAGTCTAAAGAAGAAGGGGAAGATGGAGAAAAAGAAATAACAGTTGACCTCTGTGGGTCATGTTATATGTAAGAATGGTGGAAGCTACTTTTCAAAAGGAAAAAAAAACAACCAACCAAACAATCCAGCCCTAGCAAAAAAACCCAAACTTCCCTGGAGTTTGTTGTAAACACTGGAGCTCAGAAGTAATCTCAAAGTATTTGGTTCAGGCATCAGTTTTTAGAGTTATTCACTGAAAAATCCCTGAACCATTGTGAAGTAAAAATCTTTCTTGTTTACCTTCAAAGCATTCTGAATTCTGCTGAAATGAACATTTGCGATTTGGTTATTAAGAAATGTTAACTTCACAAGATAAAAGGTGGAAGATTAAGAAGTTATAATAGGAGATAAACACAGATCAACAACAAAATATTTAGTTCAACGCTTTCAAAGTTTTGAGATGTTTTATAACTAGATTTAGCTCTGAATTTGGAAATGAAGTTAATTTGTCTATGTCCTATTGGGACAGCATATCTTCACTGAAGTGGATGAGGCCAGACCTCCTCGCCGAACTTGGAAAGTTTTCCTGAATGCCTATGGGACTGGACATCTACCCCACAGGGAAATGAATTTGAACATTTGAAAATGGCCACTATCATTTTAGGTATGTGAATTATGTTTTAAGTTTCCTAAATTTAAACATACTGATAATCAGAGTTTTTTTAACTAGATTCTTTTCCTGGTGAAGTCATCTTTCATAAGCGCTTGGTAAAAATATATCACACAAGCCAAAAAAAAAAAAAAAAAGAAAGTTGAATGCTCTCTTTACCCTAAATATGTATGTCTGCTTTGCAGTTTCTTAATGCTTATATTAAATACACATGGGAACTAGTGGAAAAGGCTCTGTTCCAGTCTTTAGTTGTAGTGACTTGAAATGCTACTGCAGGTTCAAAGAAAGATCAGTCCTGTATTTGTGAGGTGATTGTCCTATGCTGTCTAATTAAATAAAATTTGGAGTTCTGTATGTCCAACAGACACATTTGGAATTCTGATCAAAGCTCCTTCATGTCTAAATTAGAGAAGTTGCACCTGTCGTCATACGTACAATTGTCTTGTAATGATGCAAGAAAAATGGAAATATTTCAAAGTGCATTTGGAAATTTATTTAGCAGAAATAGATGGAGATGAAAGTAAAGTGAAGTAGTGGTGTCTCTCCCTGATACATGCTGTAGAAGAGGGTTTACTGAATACTTACAATAACTGCATGAAGATAAAAAACACAATATAAAAGATTGAATATAATGATCAGTTCTCAAAAACATTGCTTTTTGTGGAAATGTCACGTGAAAGTTGCAAGTTCTGCATACAAAGGGAGAAAAAAATAAAGAAACAATGATTTGACAGGTACCGGTTTAGACAGGAGCAGAGCATCCTGGGGCTTTGGGAATCCGTGGAATTTGCTGACATAGGAGAGGAGAATCTGTAGAATCCCAAAGGGGTGTTGGGGGAGAGGCTGACCTCTGAATAAAGGCTGGTAATAAAGAAGAAAGGAGAACTGGGACAGCAAAGGAGGACAGATATTGACAAAACTATGTGGAATGGCACTTCAGCTGAATATAAAGTAATCTTTTCATCTATGCAAAAAGCAACTAATATTTTTAAGATCAGTGGACCATTAAAGTCAGAGCCTAGTTTGATTCAACTTCGGGTTTTGCATTAAGATCACCGGGATGCAGGGAGGTAAAGGTAAGGAAGGCAAGTTTTACATCATGACTGAGTAGTAGTGTTATTTGATTGTTGTATTCAGTGACATGAGAATGGAAAATATACTGTTAAGACAGTTTCTGTGTCTTTTGTTTTGTTTACCTGTTTCTCAGCTTTATGTTTCTCTTCCTTTTTTTTTTTTTTTGTGTCTGTCTTCATGTATTTGAAAGCAGGTCTTTCTCATCCCACAGAATCATGAATGAACATAGATAATGTCATCATTACGTTTGGTGTTAACTCAATTGAGGAACAGAAAGGGAGGCATAACCTTTACCTGGATGTTTTTTCAATTCCAGGACAGTATTTGCAGGTGTAAATATCAAGTAAAGACATAACTCTCTGTGATACATGCTCTACTGGCTTATATCTAGCATATGTTTGTAGTAGAGCATTTGTGCAGAAAAAAAAAGATACAGCGAGAATCAGATTAGTCTCCTCAGGTCTGATAAAGTAATTAGGTTAGGTGGATGTTCAGTAATGCTTTTCAAATGTTTACCCTCTTTCAGGACTATTTGCAAAAGTGGAAGTAAAAGTTGTTATTTATGTAAGAGTACAGTGGGTCAAGGATCAGTGAAGAGCTATAGAAAGTGAACTTGAAGAACTGAAGAAATAGTATGTCAGCAAAGGGAACATTCACCAAAAAACCTCTTTCTGTCTGCGAATGAGGTATGTTATCATTTAAACTTGACTTCAGGCAACTGTCATTTCGGAGCAAGGCCTGGCACTATAGGGAGCACAAGACCAGATGCATCACAGATGAAAGTAACAGCCTACACAAGAAATAATATACCGGCGACAGGAAAACATGTGTTGCCCCCAAGACAATATTATTCGGTGTTAGAAAGAAGGCCATACCTCTTGAATGTCCCCAAAGTGTAGAAAAGTTGTAACATGTAGCTGAAATCAGCAGTTTAAGCTCAGTGTCACTCATTACACTATGGAAATGAATGAACAAAAAGTCAGAACTATGGCATGTATTTGACTGGCTTCAAACTTTTCTGTGAATCATAGCAGGATTTGTTTTATTGGTGTGGCTGCTTACTTGGTGATCAAAGAAGCAGAGTACATCTCTACAGGAATAATTTGGTACAAATCTAATGTGGCTTATGCATGCATTCATCATTGGTTACTCTACTACCAGTGGAATAACATGCATGTACCATTAGGAATCAGAAGAGGCAGTCCCAGTAACTACTTGCTCTTTGGGACATATTAGAAATTGGCTAACTTTTCAAGTTATCCAGAACGTTGATGAGCAACTAAATGGGTATATTTTATTTACTGGGAGACGAAAGAATGCTGAGCTGCAAATACACTTAGGCTCCAGAGAATTTTAACAGGGCTGTAAAAAAGAACTTTTAAAATTTGCAGTCAGAAAGAAGACACAGGCTCCTCAAAAATATTAAATTGTTTAAGAATTAGGGGTCTCCTCGGTGTTTTCATAATTTGAGCTAACAGAAACATAGTCTACTGTTCAGTAATCACAGGTGAAAGCTAGGCCTTGGGGGAGTCAGTACGAATTCTGCCATCAGCATCAAGGGAGCCAGGATTTGCATATTAATTTCTGGATGTGTGTGCATTATATTAATGAATAGCTAGAGTGAAACACTATGCCTGTATCCGTAAATCTGCATTTCATGCTTCTACATACAAAATAGGTATAAAATTTTGTATACTGTACACTGGGGCCTATAGCATATGAAAAAATTGGGTCCTAAATATGTCTACTGACAAATGTACATATTCCCTGAGAAAATCCTTTAGATTTAGAAATTTACTGCTGGCTATATACAGTACATGTGCATATCAATTGCAGTGACACAATAAAGAATCTTATAGATTTTTTTGAGGAGTAGTGTAATAGCAAGTCTAAAAGGTGCTTGAAGAATATGAACTACCCATGAAAACTGTAGGGAGGAAAAAGTAAACTTTGTCTCCATGTATTAGAAGAATGGTGTTAAGAGCATTAAACGTGATGGAGGTTTAAACTAGCTGCATTAAGGTATACAAGGTATATAATACAGCACCACTTTTAAGAACAACGAATAGCTCAACACTGAAAATTTCTCAAGTTTTCCTGCAAGGGCATGAATTCAGAGAGAACATGGATCACTAATTTTTTTTTTTGGTAAGCAGCAGAGGTGGATGACCATTCATGTTTTTAAATTATATCCTTTTTCTGTGTGTTCTCTTTTTGTTCACTTTCCATGTACCTTTATGTGGTTCAGTGTTATTGGCTTGGCAGTTTGCAAAAAGTGAGTTTCAAAGTCATGTGCGTGATGATCAAAGGTAAATGGATTTTAAACTTATGCACATAAAGCAATCTCACCAGTAGTGTTTGCGCATTCATCTACTCTGGAAAAAGGTCTGATGTTCATTTGTTCAGTTGTGCTCCTGTGTTGGGTTGAGTGATTGCAAAGATCTTGTCATTTGGTACAAAATCATTAGAAGGCTCCAGTAACCAGATAAGCTGGAGAACATTTTGGTGTAACCTTAATGTAGATTTTATTTTCGTTGACCTTTAAAAGTACTTGTGTCACTTTTTCTTAGCTGTCTTCTTCCAGCTTCCCCCTATGACCCATCCCAAGCTCACTTGGTACTATCTAAAAGAATACATCTTCTCCCAAGGGGATAAAAATTAAAAAACATTCAGAGCTTCTCAGCGTAGTCTGTTTTATACAAGTTGTTTTCAAAGATTAAAATTGTACTGCAGTTCTACAAAGCTTTTGAAACCTATGCATTGTGATGTTGATTTGCAGTATTCGTATACCTTTCATGTGAGTCTGATGAACAGAATTGAATTCCAATATCCGTTTAAAGGTCTTGATCAGTTTGGATTGAGTTGTTTTATTGGATCAGGACCAGAGGGAGATTCTTATTTTTGGATAATCTTGTCTATTCCATTTTGAATGGAACTTCATTTCATCTTATGTTGTGCTCTGTGGAGCTTTGTTCAGGCTGTTTTTTAAAAGACTGAGTGATGGGTCTTCTGATGGGAACCTACAAGATCTTTTACAAGAGGCTTCTACTGCTACTGATTTATGAGGGAATTGGATATGAGTTAATGTGTGTCTTTAATCAGAAGTTTTGGGATACAGTCTAAGTTCTAATGGCTGGATCATTTTATTTCTCAATGAGAGCCAAAACAATGCTGTTATTTAGATACTGAACCATTAAAAAAATGGAAACTGACTGGGTATAGAAGGTGTTTCTTCCATTAATTGAGTCCCAATTCCCTCTGTGACAATGAAACCCAAAGTTAAACTTCTAACTAATCTGATCTAAATATTAAAATATGGTCTCTTCCACATGCCAGACGGCAATGAGCAGCCTGCAGTCACACAAGTTATGTTTCCCTTATTTAATTGCCCCCAGAATTAAATAAAGGGCTTTTTTTTTTTCTAGTTTTCTCTTATGCAGTGAAAACTGTAAAAAATATATCAGTTCCACTGGGCCAATATACAAAGAGATTTCATTTTCAGTCTTTAATACCCCATTTATATTCTCTTTCTAGATTGCTCTGTTACTTCTTCCATTTTATCTGTATAGAAATGAACTGCTGTAGCACAAATTCATGTTGCAGAGAAAAGTCTTTACTATTGAAGGTGGGTTTTTTCATTCCTGTTTGCAAGAGTTTTGTTTTATTTCCCTAATGGAAAAGTTGGTTGTTGAATTATGGAGTTAAACTAGAGCATGTAATTTCAAACTTTGTCCTTTATAGTCTATTAAACAAGCTTCTGTTTCTTCACATTTTTCATTTTCACATACGGATCCATTATATTGTGCCTAACTGAAAATACAGTCAAAATATTCCATGTTTCTTTGACTTGCAAGTTACCTTTGTTCATATATATTTTTTTTTTTTAAAGCCTCTGTCAAACTAGGTGTCAAATTTGTGGAAGAATTGTAGCCTAAAGGGTCCTAGTAACATGTAACTATGTTCAGCTTGAGTGTGGTTGACAGCACAACTGTGCAGTGCCTGTGTCAGTTCAGAAGATAGTGATTCCCAGGAGAAATCCCTTTGTCCTTTCACGGGGTGAGCCTGCTGATCAAAGGTTTACACACACCTAAAATGTAATTGAAATTTACACATACTTTGGCAGAAAAGACTGTGTGTGCACCCCACTTGCTATTCATTTTGCTATCATGCTTTATTTTGTTTTCTGTTGATATAAGTACTTCAAGCCAAGTTATGGAAATGGTGAAAGTCTCAGACTCCTTCAGTATGTTTTCCCCTAATTAAAGCTATTTTAGAACATGTAGCAGCTTTAATACCAATTTTTGGTGTACCAACAAGAACCCTGTCTTATATTGTAGACAGAAAGATGTATAGTAGGTAGACTCCAGGCTACAGGGTCAGGAGAAACGTTATGAAGCCCTCCTTGGCCAAAGGCATGCTAAATATGTATTAACATTTTTGCATCACTGTGTAATTAAAGGCAGTAAAATATTGTTTTCTTTATTGTTTATAGTTTCTTTGTGTATGTCTTCAGAAAGCTGTAACACATGTGGTGATACTTACCCTCTGTCTGATGGTGGAAGAGGTAGAAGTTTGGGGCAGGGAGAACCTTATTTAAATAGAATTTGGGTTCCTACAGTGACTTGCAAACCAGCTTGTAAGATTCATGCAATGCCAAAATTATGCATTCAGATCCATAGCCTGGGTCCTCATAATGTTTCTTTGGGATTGATAAAACTCCTTTTTTATATAGTATGTCTACAGTATAGCCAAACATCACTATTAAGCATTTCTATTCAGTCTGATGAACAGAACTAATTTAACTTTAATTAAGTCCAAAGTGACTTAACTAAAAACACTACCGGCAGATGAAAAGCGTGTAAGCAAACTGCTATCTTTTCTTCCTTCTTTCAGACAGTTTTTGTTCTCCTTCAGTAGTTTTTTCTGTGATGTATTGAAAAGAAACATATCTGATACCCAAATAACAGAGTATTTCACTAGACTTACATTTCTTGCATAGAAGGAAGTGAGAACCACAAGAAAAGTAGGATGCAGCACATTGTTTAAAGGGACATGCAAGCATACCCTTATTGGGTATTGTATATTTTTTTCCCTTTACTTATTGGGTATTGTATATTTTTTTCCCTTTTCTTATTGGGTATTGTATATTTTTTTCCCTTTTCTTATTGGGTATTGTATATTTTTTTCCCTTTTCTTATTGGGTATTGTATATTTTTTTCCCTTTTCTTATTGGGTATTGTATATTTTTTTCCCTTTTCTTATTGGGTATTGTATATTTTTTTCCCTTTTCTTATTGGGTATTGTATATTTTTTTCCTCTTTTCTTATTGGGTATTGTATATTTTTTCCTCTTTTCTTATTGGGTATTGTATGTTTTTTCCCCGAGTATGTTTCTTCTGCCCTCGTATGTATAATTCAATTTATCATAAGCTCCAATTTACTCTTTAGTAGCTCTTTTAAAAAGTCAATTCAAGTTATTCATGTGTACAGGTGAAATTTAATTGTATTCTGGTTTAGGAGTACCAATATTTACCAACACTATTTACATAGGATTTTTTTTTTTTCTTTACTGGTGAATTACATGTAGGGTAGGACATAAAAAAATTCCATACATAGTTAAAAAAAAAAGCTAAGCTAAGAAGGACTTTTTATTACAAGACTTCTCAAGCATATGTTACCTATCTCCAAATACATACTATTGCTTTTTGCAACACCCCCTACCCAGCTTTTAATGAAGTTCAACCCTTTGGTAAAGCTTATGCTTTCTTCAGAAAGTCAGAATTTTTCCAGGACAAATGATTGACTCAGGACTGAATTAAATATATGAGATCAGATATTTGGGGCTTACTGTATATCACTGCGTGAATTTCCTTTTCATTTTTCTCTTCTTCACAATGCTGTTTTTTAAGACAAGAGTTACATTTATGGATAAAAAAGTAGTTAGCAGTGCTTTGTTATGATTCCCCTGGATGTGAGGCATTGTATTATAAACATCATCCTATCTAAGAGTAATAATTATAATTTCAAGAGTGTTTGATTAAAAAAATGTTAAACTGCTGTGAAGGAGGTACGTTAGTATTTAGTCACTGAAAACATGAAGTTCTCAGAAGTTCCTGTCCTTGCATGTCTTTTTGTAGTCTTAGTTACAAATGCAAGGGCTAGGATGGTGTCTCATCTAATGAAGCAAGGTCTTAATCATCAAACCACATACATCGTGTTTGTTAAGGCACGCAATTCTGTACAGATACAAGAAAATAAATGCAAAAGAATGATATTTTATAAATCTTTGGTAGCTTGAAAAAACCAACAAACCACAACCGAAAAACCAGCTTTCACTGTACGTTCTAATTTGCTGGTTTCTACACTGGAAACCAGACTCCGTCACAAGTTAGCGTTGTTCTATGAATATTTTATTGATTGGTTGATTCAGTCTTCCTCATTAGAGAAGAGGATGAACTGAGAGACACCCTTTAATGCAAGAAGAAGGTAACGACCCTCAGTGGCCTTCACCATCAACAGCATGTTTCCTTCAAAATTAAGGAAGTTAAAACCAGATCAGGTAAATTGCTTACTTCAGACTAAAAGAGGCCAAATAAACTGCAGAACTGATAGAAATGTAAGAATTTTTTACCCACAATTTAGTAATTATTTAATAAGCTGATATAAAATCATGTGTTTGCAGTAAGCCATATAATAAGCATCATGTATACCTGCTTGGTATTTGCTCAGTGATGTCTTTCTTCAAATCCCATAATATATTTGTTCAACCTGGAGAAGAGTAGGCAAAATATATGATCTAATTTCTGTCTTCAGGTGCTCATGGGAGGGTTACAGTGAAGAGAAAAACAGACTCTGCTTTGATGTGAGCAGTGAGAGGTTGAGAACCAAAGGACAAAAGTTTCAGCACAGGAAGTTTTTATTAGATGTAAGGAAATGAAGGTGGTCAAACACTGAAAGATGTTGTCCTGAGAGGTGGTGGAATCTCTGTCCTTGGAGATATTCTGAATTCAGCTGGACAAGGTCCTGAGCGATCTAATCTGACCTTGGAGTTGGCCCTACTTTGATAGTGTGTGTGTGTTTGTAGGTTGGATTATATGACCTCTGAGGTTCCCTTCCAGCTTAAATTATTCTATAATTATATGATACAGCTGAAGTGGGAAATTCATTGCAAAGTGGTAATGCCAGAAGATTTTAAATTTAGATTGCAGTAATGAATATCCATACAGAGTCACCTGAATGCCAGATGTCCTACAGGGTTCCAGGGGGATAGTTTGCAGAGCAACAGTCATCGCATTTTGAATAAGCATTGCAGAAAGAATGGATATTTACTTTGGAATCTTTCCAGTGGGAGCAAAAAAAGTAAATCCTGATTCCAGAAATTGGGAGACTAGTATAAAGCTTGATTTCTATGTAACCATTTGCATGTAACCTGAGTGAGCTTGGCCAAACCAAAATAACATTTTCAAGCTGATGATACACATTTACAAGGTCTGCAAGTAAATAAATCCATTCTAAAGGGATCTGAAGTCTGAGTGCTCTTATGATAAGCAATCCAATTTTATAAACACCAGTTATCTCTGTTGTGAATGATCCATGCAAGAAGAAAAATCTTGGATGTAAAAGTGAGTCTGAAACTCCTTAAAAAACTTTAATTTTTCTCAGAACACAAACCGAGGATACGCCTCTGCTAGCTCAATGGAGTCTGCAGGGGATTAAAAGAAATCCTTGAATGGTTGTATGATATATATTACCGGACAGAAGAATAGCAATACCTTTTTCTGTCTACTGTACATCTTTCCCTCATTCTGTTTCCTCCTTTCAACCACAAAATACTTCCTCTTCCTTACCCGCCCCATGAGGCTTTTTCTATCAGCCAGATAGGAATTTCAGCTCTTGTTATGGACTTGTCACCTTTTTTTGATGACAGCAACCATAGCTTTCACTAGAAATGGGACTTATTTGTCCCTTTTGGTGTCCCTTTTCATCTCACTCAATGTTATGTCTCTGTGACAGTTTTATATATCCAAAACATTTTAGCAAGCTTTTATTTGGGTGTTCAGCAAGTTTTCTTCAAGGATTTTGCAAGTTACTGCCAGATTCTATTTTGTAGAAGTATTTGAGAATTTTACATTTTTCATGGGAGCAACAAGCTTAACAGCTAAGAAACTGAAATGTTATCCTATATTAGCTTTCCAAACATAATAACTGATTGTGTGTTTGGTTATTTATCAAATCAAGAAGGCAGAAAAAGTTTGTATTGCGTGTATGTTCAGCAGAGTGATGGAAATAGTGAAGCTAAGCAAAAGCCAGATCCTTTAGCTGATCAATGCTTATTTGCAGCCTGATGGTGAAAGCAGGGGGAATGGCATAATAAGCAATTTTGGAATAAGAGTGATCATAGCATTCAGTTTAGCCAAAGGACAGAAGGGCAAGGAGATTAGTCCTCCAAACTTAGAGGAATCTATGAAGAAAGCTCCATTCTCAGACAGTCCCAATGTCTTGGAGTTGTTCTTAGTTACAGCCTTAATATATTTGGTACAGATAAGAATTAAACTTTGCCTTTTTTTGTTTTTTTGTTTTGTTTTTTTTTTTTTTTTGTTGTTCAAAAAAAAGGATCCAATTAAATATGAATGACAAAAGTCCCACTGACCTCTGGGATGATCTCTGGGCTGGGATTTTACATACATTATCTTCTACAAAGATGTGCTGGGAAAAGCATGAATGAAAAAGCACTCTAAAAATTTGGGTGAGTTTGTTATTGATGTGAATGAATGTGCTATTAGAATGACGTAAGCTAGCAGGCAATATATTAAAAAAAAATGAAATCCATTCATGTTCATTTATTTGCTTACTTACAACTTAGATATGAAATGCAATCTGAGAACAAATTAATATTTCCTTTTTGCCTAATAAAACTGAATTGAAATAAGTGATACTCCAGCTGAGTTCTACATGGCATGTTGATTTTTCTAATTCCAGAAGAAATTAGTGAACCAATTTAGTTTGAAAAAACTGCTGTCTAAACCATGAAGCTGTCTTAGTCTCTTGTTCAACACAACACTAAAATAAGTCATTCTTTAAAACAGCCCATTAGAGAGCTGAAGTGTAAATAACTATTTATTCCAGTTCTCCGGAGGAAAATGCATCTAGTTTTGGCATTGATTCAGCCCCGAAAATTATTTGATTGTACTTATAAAAGACATTCTGTCAAAAAAAAAAAAAAAAAAAAAAAAAAGAAAAGGAAAGAAGGAAGGAAGGAATTAATCTGACAGGGATTTATCAGCATTAGTATAGTAGTGAAAAACAAGTTAAAGGAGTTAACAAACTATAACTTGTCCTGAGGGAAATGAGGATTTGACATGAACGTCTTTTGCTACTGTTAACATCCTAAAGAACAGTCTGCAAGAACCATGCAGGGAGAAGCATGTCAACAAATACGCAAACATCACCAAGCTACCCATCATCTAACTGTGCTACACAGAAATTGTGCTCGTGATAACATCTTCTAACTGCTTTAGATGGGGGGAGGAAAAGACGGTTTTATCAGTATTTAGGATTTTGATTTCTTCTGTGAGAATGGATGTTGCCCAGAATTTCAGGTATTAAAAATATATTTTCTGGAAAAAGCAGTGAACAGAGAACTAGTGACTCCTACTGAACCATCATGGAGTGCTTGGTTAGTGAAAACACAGGAGGACTGATGACCAGCTAAGTTCAGCACATGAATGTTTAAACCCTTTGATCAGTGCAGGTATATGTGAAAGCAGCAAATACTTTTCCCTGAAGCCACAGCAGCAGTAAACACTACTCCACAACCCTTAACAGAGATTTCCATAGGGTTGGTCTCTGATAACCTATGCCAAGGCCTCTAGGAGGCTGATGATCGTGACAGGCCATGGTCGCGGTTTCCCATACAACTGACATAATCATGGTTGTAAAGGGGAGCTGTCCTGGGCTTGGCCGCTGTGTGGTCCTGTCCTATGCAGTCCCTCCTCAGCCAGCTGAAGGACTTCACCTCATCCACCCAAGCCTGACACCTTTTCTCTTCTCTTTTTGCACAGGAAACGATGAAATGATGACTGGAGCCTAAAGGTGCCTTTAGGAATTGGAAGTTTACCTCCCTCTCTGGAAGTAATCATTGCTGATACATAGTTATTGCAAAGTGAAGATCTACCTTTTTGCTCTTCTGCTGAAATACCAGGTCAGCTTTTCAGGACCAGCAGACTCGCGAGGAACTGGTTCAAGGTTTGTCTATCTCAAATCCATCTCTTAGTTTGCTTGCTCTTCCTCCTCCCTTTCCATATGTGAGAAGTCATTGTACCTGGCTGGATAGTATTTACACACATTTTCCAATAGATTATACTTTATTCAATAACAGTTGTTTTGTATTTGTTTGGTTTTCCAGCTGATCCGACAGTTTGAATACAGTATTCTGTAAAACTTGCTGGAAGGCTGGGTTCTACCTCTCACTGAGCATTTATAGCCTCCCTCTCTGTAAAAAGACCCTCACAAAAATGAAAAAAATACTGACAGTGGGTAAGAGTGGCAGAATGGAGACTAAATAACTGGATTCCTTTCTCAGTGCTGCTCCAGAAGTGTTATTGACCTTAGGATGTGACTGGTCAGAATGCAAAAAGTCATATTACTGTGGAGGAAATAGATAATAATCACATCTTTAGAAGTGTGTGTGTATCTCTATCAGCTCAATTTTGTACTGTGATCTACTGGAGGACTTAATTTGTTTTCTTGGACAAATGAGTAAACATGTCAGCTGTGCCAGGAGAAGGAATTACTTTGGTGAACGTGCCTTTCTGTCAGAGATTATTCTGTGCTGCTTGTTAAACAGTTAGAATGAGTACTTGTGTACCTGTTTCAAATAAAATTAGCTGGCTTCCTGTGCACTTTTTAAATAGTAGATCTTTGATAACTTGGCTCAGATTGTGATGGTGGCCTTAGAGGTGGTGACGGTCACAGGGACAAATTTGATTCAAAATGCCAAGGGCTGGCAGTATCATCTGATTGCAAATACACTAAAACTACAGCAGCAGGACATAACTTTTAATGTTGGCAGCTAATGACTGATGCAGAAGGGAGATCAGCACATGGTAAAAAAGATGTAGAAAGAACTGGAAGCAGAGAGAGCCACCACAATTTGGGGAAAAACCTACTTCCTAACCACAAAAGAAGAGAACAAATGCTTGATACCTTGGGCCAGAGAGGCAGGTAGGGTTTCCAGTGCAGCATCCTTTGCCCTTTTAATACAAGAAACCTAAACAGTGTGCTACTTGGTTAACAATGATCATTCAACATAGTTCCCAGGAAAGATGAATCTCCAGCGTTCCTTTGGAGTTGGTTGGAGGGTGATTTCTATAATAAGGAACAGGGATGCTGAAGCTGGTAAGACAGATTTTGGTGTTGTGGAGTTCTGTGGCCTAACTTTTTGTTTGTAATGTACATTGTATCTACAGTTGTTGTGTTTTAGGCCAAAATCGGCTACTGGGGACCAGGGGCACCCCAGATGGGACCGACAGATGTTCCCCTCTACCCCTCTTCAAAGAGAGAGGCAGAGGAGTAAAAAGAGACTTATGAGTTTAGAAGAATGAAACTACTTTAATGAAATATTAATAATAAAATAAAAAGAAATAATGAAATATATACAAAACCGTATCAAGCTCCTGAGATGACAGTCATGACACCGGCTGGCACTGGGGCAGTCCCAGGCTGGACTCAGTGACAGATGGGAACTGGATTCTGGATCTACGTTCAGGATTGGGATCACAGGCAGACAAACAGAGTCCTCCTCAGACGTCGGCCATTGAAGAAAGAGGGCCGTCCTTTTGATCCCTCAGCTTTTATACTGAGCACGAGGCAGATGGGATGGAATGCCCTGTTGGTCAGTTTTGGGTCACCTGTCCTGTCCATTCCTCCCCGCAGGTGGGACCCCACTATGCTTTTCCGCTTCTGACTCTCCAACGGGGCAAATAACAAAGTGGGTTGCCCTTGGCTGTTATAGAAATAAGCATAAGCAGGAGCCTCTCTGCATCCCATGCCTGGGCATCAGCTATAGACAATTGGTCTTATCACTCCGAGAGAGTGAACACTGTCTGCACAATATGCAGTTACTTTCAGTAGTTAGAGAGGCCCAGCTAAGAAGCGAAGTTACTGAACAAAATTGGTGCTGTTACCTCAGACCAGGACAACAAATCAAACTCTTATCCGAATTGCATTTAAGCTGTTAAAATCTCAAACCTGGAGTCACGCTGACTACATATTTAACATGTTGATGCTCCAGGTCGAGGGCACATCAATATTAAAACTGAAGAATTTGGCAATGTACTTAAACATCAACTTTTTGAAGTTTGTTCCACTTGTGCTTCTGGGTTACATCAGGTTGGTTTTTTCTGTGAATTTTGTTTCCCTGCTGTAGTGCTTTACCCTTGCACAGTGCCTATTTCTGAACCAGATCTGTGCCATTTTAGTTTCCCACATGGTAAAGCACTGATACTCAAAACATTAAAAGTACTAAATAATCCCCTTCTTTAATGACTGTGTGCATGAAAACTTGTCCTTTTCCTCTCAAACATATCAACCTGCCTATGAAAAAGGGAGCAAGGATAACACTTTATGATGTTGTCCTGTTTTTGGCTGGAATAGGGTTAGTTTTTTCCTAGTAGCTGGTATAGTGCTGTGTTTTGGATTCAGTATGAGAATAATGTTGATAACACTGATATTTTAGTTGTTGCTAAGTAGAGCTTATACTAAGTCAAGGACTTTTCAGCTTCCCAGCAAGGAGGCATATGTCATCATGCTGAGTATATAAACGAGGGGGGAGCTGGCCAGGGGATGGCGATGGCTGCTTAGGGGCGCGCTGGGCATCCATCGGTCAGCGGGTGGTGAGCAATTGCATTGTGCATCACTTATTTTGTATATTTTATTATTTTTATTACTATTCTCTCTTCCTTTGCTGTCCTATTAAGCTGTCTTTATCTCAACCTATCAGTTTGTTTTGTTTTTTTTTTCCATTCTTCTCCCCATCCCACTGTGGTGGAGAAGAGAGGAATGGCTGTGTGGTTCTTAGTTGCTGGCAAGGGTTAAACCATGACAGATTAACAAAGGACATCGAAAAAAATTCCCTTCTTCACTCCAGCTTCTCACCTCAGTCACTGCTGACTGCAGAATCATTGACCTTCTGTGCTCAGTCAGCAGTCCCCTAACACTGGAATTAGCAAAAAAAGCAAGGAGACAGAGGAAACACTATTTTTCTACTTCAGCAATTCATTACAAGTTGTGGATTGTATTTGTTGGAAATTCTTAAATTGCTAGCAGTAACTACCCTGGTTTTGCTGCCTAGTTTTAATTTCTGTGAAGGAAGATGACCCAAAGTACAACCACAACTATGTACACACCTTTTTTACTTAATACTTCCCTTTAACAGAGTTGCCTTCGCTGACCTGCTGTATACTTTTGGTCTAATCACTGTACCCATACCCTGTGTGAATTTTAGCTTGCTGTCTGAAATTTACAGATAATTTTTCTTTTGTTAAATCTTTTCCAGAATCCCCAAGGAAAATATTGTGTTTGAGCCAAGTACTATTTTTTTTTTTTAAGTAAAAATGATGCACCTCAGTTGTTGTTGGTTTCTCACTCCTGTTCTTGCTAGATTTTCAACATAGGTTATGTCAACCCAGTAAATTGTAGTGGGTCTTTTGCTTCCTTGTTTGTTGGTTCGATTAAAAAGATGGGGAAGGAGTTATATGGGAAGGCATTTGCAATCTAAATTGTTGACGTGTTTTCTTAATATAAGACCTGTAGAAGATGATGTACCTGGTGGCTTTATACTCACAGGTGAAATACAGAAATTCCGAAGCCATAAAGCAGCTGATAGGAACTTTGTTTTCAATCTGCTTGTTTTGGATGTGACTGCTGTACTTGATGTTTTTGAGGTTCAGTGTTGCTCAGTTTTTAAAATGAAAAATGAGATTCTCTAATCTTAAATCCTGTAACTAATGGTATGATTCTGATGAATAGTGATCCATGTTACTATAGTGAAATATTTACAACATTTGGAAATCTCAGATTATAGGGTATTTACCAGATGGATTTTATAAAAAAAACAAAAACAAAAAACCCCAAACAAACAAAAAAACCAAACCGAAGATGGGGACTAGGAAATCTTAATTTGTTGGAATGCTGCCAGTGATACCCTGGAGATCAGCCACAATTCAGGCGAGTGTAGTGTCTGCCATCCGGGGGATCAGTGGTTGCTAGATGGAATGGTCATTGCCAAACCACTGGGCTTCTCCAAAACAGGGCTGCATAAAAAAAATAAAAATAAATACAAGTATTTGCAGCTACACAGAGATCAGCAGAGAATTTATAATGATAAAAAAGGTAATGATGGTCAGGCATGATTTGCAATATAACTGTAAATTACCCTTGTAATGATGGGAAACAATTCTTAAAGTGTGCAAGCAGATCATCCGGGGTGGAGAGTTTTCACAATAAGATTTCTGGGTATTGTTTGGTGTCTTGTTCCTTTGCCTGCCTTCAGTCACAGAGGTGTCTATTTTATGGAAGATACTAACTCAAAGTCAGATAATCATACTCCTAATTAAATAAAAGAAGAGGGAACAGTTAGAACAGTTAAAGGAGCGGTTACTGAGGTATATCCTTAATACACTGTGAGCAGTTGATAGTGTTATTAGTCATTCCCTTTTTCATTTTCATGAAATATTGAGCAGAACCAGTCACTTAGCAAATAAACACTTAAGAACTTGAGACTTTTATTCCCCCCAATCTATCCTGATATATTGTCTCCACAACTTTTTCAGTAAAAGTGGTGCAGAAGCCTTATAAAGACCCAACCTTCTAGTGACTTTGAAATGGACTTAAATAGAACAGAGATTAAAAAGAAAAAAAAAACCACATGAGAAACAAAGATGCAAATCCTTGTAGAATTTTTTCATTTATGTTTGAGCAGAGGAGTGGTCATGGACTGTAGTGATTTAATTTATTGAAGTGGTGCTTTTGTTCTGGTTTGGATTTATTCATATTCAGATATGAGCAGAGGCTGATTTTCTCACTTTAATTCTCTCACTCAAAATATAAAGAGGAGTAACTGCAGTATGTACTCAGTTAAATTATATTGATGTAAATCTCATGTGAAAAGAAGATTGGCCTTGTGGTTGGGAAGATCTCATACTGAGAAAGTTAGTGGTAAAATTTATCCCTGAATTTGCATAAGCTGTGACATTATCATATATATATAGTGCTTTTATCGTTGAAAAAGTACAAGATAATGGAAAAATTATATAGCAGATGAAGAACAGCGTTCTATCATTTTTCTGTATCATGCCATGCATATGTATAAAATTGACCACACTGCCCAAACTGTATGAATAGGACAGTGAATTAAGGACAATGAAAGAACAAAAAAAAGCTTCTATTAAGACACTTTTGTTCTTCTGTTGTTAGGTCTCCATCAGGTCTGACAAAACCTAAACTAGCTAAACTACTAAGGTAGTAACTATATTTGGGTAATGGCACAGACAGCAGAGGCTGTTGAAAAGTGCCAGTGACTCACGTGTTTTCTGTCATTGACTGTAGGTAAGAACCTGCCTCATAATGAAGTGAGTTAGCAGCAGAAAAATTTGTCAGATTTATTCTAAGCATTCAACATGCCCGTGCACGGCACTGATCCTTCCTGTTGAACAGTAGGTCAAACCAAAGTTCCAGATGAAACAATCCATACTTTAGATGGGGAAAATACATGAGCAAGACATGTGCAGAGCCTTTCTACGCTTTGACCTTTCAGCTGCGCACAGGGTTTGAATGCCAGTTACCACAAGAAATACATCAGTCCTGGTTTCCTTTGTACTTTCTACTTGTACAGATCATAGAATCAAAAGCGTTTGCCTACCTAAGCCATTCTGGTAGAGTTTTCTTTTTCACATCAGTATCACATATTTTAATTAATTGGTTGCAGCATAAATTTTGTCATCAGCCTTCTTCACTCCTGTTATGGAGCACTTATTAAAACTTAGGCTCCTTGGCATTTTTGCCTTTCAGCATGTGAAATTCATTACACTGACATTTAATCACTTCAGGATTGCCACCCCGATTTTTCTAGTGCTAGTAGACTGACATCAGAGCAAAGGTACGCTCTGCAATTTGGCTTACAAATGAAGTACTGGAAAGTCTGGTGAATCAGAGTCCTTAAGCACATAGTTAATTTGAGCTGATGCCCTCTTGACTTCAGGAGGAGTACACCTTTTTCTTAAATGTTTCATCAAGTCAATAGAGAACATCAAATGCTGGCCTTTTATGCATCGCTTTCTGATTAGAGCTTTGGAAGACAGACGACTGCTATGTGATTACCGAGTAACCTTCATGTCATTTTAAAAGGACCTCCACTACTCCCACTTATTCTTAGAACTGGAAATCTTTCAAGATCACATAAACTATTACAGACAGAACACGAACATGCTGGAGGAACCAAAGGGACAAAGCCAGGATCTGATCTGTGCGAGGTGTGAGAAAATAATCTTTTGCTGACAGGGACCTTGATGGGACACTGAGAGAGGGAGAGAGAGAGAAAAACAGGACAGATTTAAGGGCCTACAAAGAGCAGCTGGAAAAGAAAGGCAGAGATTTAGAAAATGAGATTTCCAAATATAGTATTTCAGCTTTCCAGCCTAGTTGAGAAGTTGCTGTATGGATAATTTTTGAAGAACAATACTGTAGTTTACAAACGTATTTGTTGCTCACAACAACAAGAACAAGAAACTGGATGCCTAGAAGTTCCCTAGAACAAGAATAAAAAGTGGTCTGGTGCACTTCAGAAATTTGTCTGGGTCTACTTGACAAGTATGAATAGCTGGTGGAAATGCCTGAACCAGATTAATATTTCAGAGTGTACTTAGGACTTTACTGTAAGGGAAATTCATGTTCTCTGGGATGTCTTTTCCCACTTCATTGTCAGTTATTCTGAAGTCAAATAGAGCACCCAATATAATTATCTCTCAGAAAATAAATTGCTATTGAATTTCTAGCACTTAGATGTCCTGCTCCCCAGCTATCATGTTCTTACCTGCAAGGGAAAAACACTCAATAATTGTTAAGTGGTTTTTATGCTTTTGACACACAGAAATGTTAGGACAATTTTGCCATATGCTTTGTTTTTGTTTATCTGGAATTTAATTGTTTGAGTTTTTTATGGAATACCAAGATCACTGATGATGTCCACTAAGATCTTGGAGTAAAGTATCTTGCTTCTTTTCACAATGCTGTGTTAAACCCCTACTCGTGTTAACCTTGTGTTAAAAGTGACTTTTTCCGTAAGAAATTCTAAGAACGCAGAAAAAATTTCAGTATTTGCAGGATTTTTCTCACTGAGCTACTAACATTTTTTATTTAATTTCTAGTGGGGACTTAGACTACTTATGTTCCTTTTCCTGCAAAGGCTTGACATCTACCGAATTCCTTTTTCATTCATCTTATTTGAAAGAGAGATGAAGAAAGTACTTCCATCTAACACAATGTAAACATGCTTGCTAGGCTTTTACTGAAAGAAGTGTTTTTATTCTAAGGAGACAATTTGAAATTGTAACTGAGAGATTCTGGAGGTCTTATGACTCACCATCTTTCATGGCTCTGTCCCCTAGCATATGGGTGGAGATATGGACTATTTTTAAATCAGAGGTAAGCAGGAGGGCATGCATCACCTTCAATAAATAAGTTACCTGTTCAGTTCCTGTTAGAAAAAAATGCTTTCTTTTTCTGTTAATCCCATCACGAGTTATTAATTTTCTCTTTTTAGTGATTACTACTGACTAACGAGCAGCATTCTGACAAAGATCCACAATAATGTTTAGTTAAACATCTGGCAAATATAGATAGTACTAGTTAAAACTCTTTGCCCAATAAACGAGCATTTCAGCCTTCAGTTCAGAAGTGCTTGAACCTTTTATTTGACATGCACTTTCTTTAGTATATTAGACTTTAACCCCTGTGTTTAGATCAGACTGTGCCCTGCACAGCTGAGTATAAAGTGTATGTCAGTGCAGGAACTGTGACAAAACTAAACAATTTTATACTATGAAAATGCATAGCATAGACATGATGTTAGCGTTCCTTTGCAGCAAAGCATCCTCTCCGATCAGGAACTCCATCGGAAGGGAGGTCTAAATTATTATCTGGGTGGTTAGGAGAAGTTACTTGGAAAGCAAAAGAAGGAAGCCTTTTCTGACAGAAAAGGAAAACAATCATGTATTCTTACTGTCCCAAAGTTTCCTCCATGTAAAGTGTGAAGTTAAAGGACTCCAATGAGTTAAAGCAAAATGCTAAGTGATCACCTGGAAAACAGCCATTGTTATATTTTACGTGGAATGAACTGACTGACTTTGCTTTTTTTTTTTAAGAGAAAAGAGAAGTAAAGTATGATGGAATACTTGAGTTATAAATGACAGGGTGGGTATGTGCTCTAGGTGAGGTTAAGCCAGTTAAAACTGGTGAATGTAACCACAGTTCTTTATTGCAAAAAAATAGAATAAAAGGAGGTTCTTTATTTGAAGATGGAGTCTCAAAGTCTTAGCAATGGTCTTCTCAAGGCAACTTAGTCCTTCAAACATTTGAGTTGAAGGGGTTTTTTGACTACAGTTGTCAGTATGAGACAGAGGGGTGGAAAATAAGCAAGTGGGGAGAACCGCTCCTAGAGTTATTGCAGAGTAAGTGACAGGCAGAACCTTTAGAAAAAGTCTGGAGGTTAAGTGATGTGATGAGAAATTTCCAATTGATTGTTACGTATTCTTCACTGGATTCAAAGAAATACTCTTGAGCCAGCTGAAGCAAAATACCAAGCAAAGAAAATGGTGTGTTGTGCAAGGGAGTCTACTTTAACAGTGTGTTCCCAAAGTGGTGAAGCATGGGGTGTGAAGGAGACAGGGAGGGTGTCACCTCACCTTCTCTTTATTGTAGAGAGGCAGCCCATTGGGTCTAGGGAAGGGGGTCCTCACTGCAGCCTACCCACTGGTCTGAAGGCTGAAATAGCACAGCCTTTCCCCAGCTTTGTTATTACAAGGGCACCATGGCATTACCTGGATGCAGAGAGGCGGCAGCAGCACAGTGGGATTCTGCACTTTGCTCTGTGGGGAAGGAAGGTAACACTGCCAAATAGCTCGTGCCCTGTCCTGGCATCCCTTGGCTTTGCCATGCACTGAGGTCAGTGATTGTGGAGGGGCTGGGAAGCAGAAGGTGGAGGACGTACACTACTGTTGGTCTGAGGATCTGAATAGGAAAGGGGTTAGAGAGGGTTATGAGGTGGCAGGAGAGCATGAAGGATGTTGACTGTGAAATCTTCCTACAAGAGGGCAAAATCACTTTTGACAGGACGGCCTTTATTTGAATTTCTCTGCCTCTGCACACTGAACTAGTGTGTAAACAGACTGTACTATAGAGGGTATTTCCAGAGCTTCTTCCCATAACTAAGTTAAAGGTGCAAGGGAAGGAGGAAATCACGGTAGAAGGCTTCATATTTGTCACTGTTTGCATAGATGCCAAACTGCAATGCAAGTTCAAGTTTCCCCACCCCTCATGCTAGAGAAACTCCTAAACATCTCAATTTAGTTCTCTAAAAATGTATCTAGACTGCTGTCTTTTTTCTGACAATAATGACCACATTTTGTGCTGTTAGAGAACAGTGAACTTCAGCATTGGTAACTATGGAATTATTTTTTTAATACTTTTAATAATTTTGTCACCATCCTTGGTGGTGTCTTTATTTTGCTTCATTTTTTATTTTAGTAGATAATGGGCAATGAAATTTGTATAGAATAAGGAAAAGTTTATGTAACATCAATGCCATATTTCATCAGTCATCTCTATCTCAGGCTGTGAGTAGTCTAACGTGGCTTGCACTGATACTACTGAAATGGGAGCTTAGAAGCTGATGGTGACATATAGAACTTTTCACAAATAAGAATGAGTTATTAATCTGCTGAAATGCTCAAATTATTTGTTTCAGGGTGCTTTCACGTGTATAATAATAAACCAACACGTTTCAACAATCACTTAACTCCAAAGAGGAGTCTAATAGCAAAACATCAGGGTGTTCACGCTTAGGACCTAAAAAAGGAAAATCAGAAAGCGGATTTTTCAAAGATGGTCTGAAACAAGTGATTCCCTCTTCTCCCTTCAGACTTGTCTAGGCTATAGTCTATAGACGGGAATTTCAAAGTGTAAGGTGAGCACAGGTGACCTTCAGTCTTAGGGAGAGAGAGCTCTGGAGCCCTTGGCTTAAGATCAACATGATAACTTTGCTGTTGTGGATCAGAGGTACTGTCACTCTCATGAGCATTTCCGCTGTGAGGGGAATAACGGAACTACTTGAATGACTTTACATGTGCTACATGAAGAGCAACATTTGGTGATTACTGATATAATTCAAGGGGTGAACAACTGGGACAATGCCTATGTATGATTTCACAAACATTTTTGTGTAACTCATTTTTCTCTATTTAGATTTGTATTTCTGCTTGCCTAAAAGCAGAAAGTTAAGTCAAAGTTATCTATGATGTTTCAGACTGCGGCAGTAAAATGGCAGTGTCACAAGGGCAGATAGCATTTGGAAGCAGCAAGCAGCTAAGGTAAAGTCAGACTGCCTGCAGGGAGCAGTCCCTGTGCCAGAAGGTAGGCTTTGGGAATATCCTCAGAAAAGCCAGGCTGTTGAAACAATGGAAGGCTGTGACCAGGAATTACTCTTACAGCAAGTCAATCCCATTGGAAGTTGTGGAGGGTATTTTATGTGATTCTTCTAAGAAATACTCAGCTCATTCTGTGTTATGAATGTTATGAGAACCAGGTAAAGAGAGGTAAGATATATTTAAAACATACTTGTGTTTGGCCTTTGACTTTTGAGGTGTGAGTTACTTTAACTGGCTGCTGCTTTAGACCCCAGGACACAATCCTTTGCCTTGTCCAGAGCCAAATGAGCATGCAAGTAGGATCGAGAGTATCTGGGAGCAACAACCTGGACACCAATTGAACCTGTGCAAATTGCAGAATTCCATGTATCTCAATACCAGGAGGTATAAAGGCCTGAGGGTAAAGGCACAGCACAGCAGCTGAATATTTGAGCAGATCCAAGCTGGTTCCACCCACTCTGACCCCAGGTCTAGATGATTATTCCTCATAACTAACCAAATCCTGATCACCGTGGATCTTCCAGTAATGTCAGTGGATCTTCAGAGTGGTGGGTGTTGTATGTAGCAATAGTTAGTTAGTTTTTATTCTCATTTGGTGAGAGATATGTTCATGGTGCTAGTGAATTCCAGATGATACAAAAGCAAGGGCAGAGAAGCACTTACTGGGATTTGGGTGCTGCTAGGAAAAAAACAGGAGCTGTATCTGTATGGAATAGGAGCAAAACATGCCCCAAATGCCGCTCTAAAAATTGTTTTCTCAATTGACATTTAAGAACAAGTAAGATGTTTGCTTACGTGTCAGGCAAACAAATGAAATAAGAACCGTTTCCTTAGGTACTATACTTTAAATAGTGAGAAATGTGAGGGAAGGGCATCAGAAACAATAATAAACTGCATAAACTCCACAAATGGCAACTTAAAATGGCAAAAGATCCACTTTATGTCATTTGATATCTTTTTTCCTCATTTGCCTTTCCTAAAGGCAATAATAGGAATTAGGGCAGCTTTTAACCCATTCTTTGACAGAGAATTTTCAGTTATTCCAAATAGCAAAAGTGGTAGTCACTTTCTCATCAAATTCCAGATAGTTTTGTCCTCTGCTAGTTCCCCTCTTTTGCAGTAATTTGATGTGGAATATGCATGCGTATATATATGAATTGCTTCAGCTTGTATCCAGATTTGAAATCAGATGTGATCTGGACGCTCATTGCTTTTAAGCATCTGTCTCATGTCAGTGAGTTGGATGTCAGTCTCTCACACACTCCACTATTACATGGAAGGGCAACGTTTAGTGTTTAATCCAATCTCAAACAGCTGCGTTCAAGCATGCAGACAGCCAGTTCAGTGCGATTTGAAGATGTCTGCTAACATGCTATTGTATGCCACTTGTACTGAAATGTTTTTGTAGTACAAGGGCGAAGGCACAAATGTAATGAGTCTCAAAAAGACAAAGCGAATGCTCACCAGTTCCCCATCCCCTGCGCTAACGTGGTATTAGTTAAATGAAACTCCAGTCTGAGTATAGTCTATGCTGCATGCTATGGTGGTGAACATGAAAGAACAACCCAAAAACTCAAACAGTGAATGCTGCAGACCCAACATAAGGAAAAAAATTCCTTTCTGACTGTCTGGTGATGATTACCAGTCCTCTCGGATATGTGATTTGGATAAGTCCCGTGTGTGTATGTAACTTCTTAGATACATGTAGTGATCTAGGAAATAGCGCAAGAGGAGTAAGAATACTTATAACACGGAACTCTTTTATCTAGTTGTACAATTTTATGTATAAACTTAGTAGTCTTCATCTTGAAATAGTAGAATTTTCTGGCTGCTTTCATTATTTGGTCTGGAAGCTTTTTCCTGAACTTGTAAAGATGTATTTATACCTGATTTATTACTATTTGATCTTGTGCTGATAATATTGCTCCATTTAGTTCTGTCTAATCATTCTAATCACCTTTCTTAGCAGTTATTCCAGTTAAAGTTAATCTTCACTGAAACTGGTTGACCAGAACTGTACACAATATTCCTAATTAGGTCTTTCGGTTCCTCTCACAACAAATGTCTTTCCTTATGCATTTGCTAATTCATTAGCCTTTTCGTAACTTCAGCAGTCACTGTTCATAGCCATCTTCCAATAGACTACTTCTAGTAGACCACATCTACCAATATACCTACTTTTTTTTTTTTGCACTTTTAGACCTATATGATCACCCATAATTAATGACCCAGGAGTTCTTAACAGATGTCCCCAAGGCCACGAATCTGCTCTTTCTACTACTAAATTATATCTCAGTCTATCAGTCAAATCAATGCAGTAATTTAAAGCTTTTATAAGATGATCTGGTCTTTGTGATAATGACAATACTGCACAACTTTACATTGTCTGCTAAGTTCATCTATATTTTTCCCTAAGATCTCTAAATGACTTATTAAACAGGACTGATGAGACACCTAGTAAACTCTCTTCATTCCATGGCTACCTAGTCAGTATAAGCTGTTGTTGATCCCTCTAGCCACATCCTTAGCTGCTTTAGAAATGTTGTATTAGCACCTGTCTTCTTCACCTTTAGCAAACCTTTTCTGCAGGAATTTTGCATCAAATGCCTTATTTAAATCTCTGATAAATAATATTCCTCTGTCTAATAAAGCAGATAACTGAGAAGAGAGATTGGTTTGAGATGATCTACTGTTGATAAAGCCACATTATAATTTATACTGCTTTCCATTTATCTCTCTGCCCTTAATTCTTCCTTCAAACACTATTCTAGGTCTCTTTTTTTTTTTTTTTTCATTAAGTCAGTTTAATAAGTCTAGTGGTTCCAAAATTGGTCTTTGTTCTCATTCTTTTGAATATAGTTTCTACATTTACTGTTCTTAAGTCATAAGATACTGCCTCCAAAAATCCTAGCAGGTGGACTTGCAATTTCATTGGAAAGTTTCATATTTCTATATTCCAACATGGAGATTATCCAGCCCAACTTATTTTTGCTTTATGAGGTATTATGAATGCTAACATTTATTTCTCTCTCAGGTATCATAATTTCTGATGCTCTACTTTCATTTTTACTCCTTACTCCCCTAACGTCCTCATCATGAACTTTGTAGAAAATGGAGGCAAAATATGCATTTAATATGTGGATCAGACCTAAAGTAATGTTAATCTGTATTAAATAAAATCTCTATTAAATCATAATTTCTGTATTTACAGCACTGTAACTTTTTTGTTCCCTGTTCTTCATTTCCATTGTTTTAAAGAATTTTTGCTGATTGTTTCAATGGTAAATGTAAAGTCTAGTTCAAGAAATCTCAGCCGTTTTCCTTCTTTCTACATCCTCTGATTTCTGAGGAAGAGTACTCTGTCTTTGTTCTTGGCAGACTTGCATGTGTACTAAAGCAGCTAATTGATAAGCCTGTAAGCTTTTTCTGTTGGCTTTTTTTTTCTTCCTTGCAATGTGAACTCTAAATAGTGTTTGCCCTTTGATTTAAAGTAATTCCTTACTTTCTGTGTTTTAAAAGCTCTGCATTCCTGAATTCAGTCTGTATTTCTTTAGCTCCTTTCTAAAATCCCAAATATTAATCATAGTCAGACCTGTTGTCTATCTTGCAGTTTGATAAAGACTGATTCAGCTCATGATCACTCAATCCAAGATTATTTTTTATGAAAAGCTCTTCTGTAAAACCTTGTTTCTTGCTAAACCTATGTCCAAAGCAGCATTAATTTTCATTGGCTCACTGGGTATTTATTAAAGAAATCTGTCTTACAGCAAGTTCAAGACTGCCTAAGCCTTCAGCTCTTAGTGATGGCATTTATATTGCATCCAAGTTTGGGAGGTTAGTCTCCCACAGTCCCACAATCACAGTATTTCTCATAATCTTGCAGAGATTTTCCTTCATGTTCTATCCCAAGATTAGTGGTTCTGGAACGGTACTCCAAAGCGCTCTCTTCTAGGGCTTTTCAACTTTTATCCTAAGGAAACTGTTTTTTTCACTACAGGATTAGTTTTCAACCTATGGTCCACAGGCCCTGCGAATTCCAGTGTCTCCTCCTTTAGGGTGAGTAGAAGGTAATTAAGAAAGGCAAGTTTAGTGTCAATAGGCCTAAATGCCTCTATTCTCTCTAGGCAGCTTTGTGCCTCCCTATTAATTATCATACTTTTTGATAACGTGCCCAGTCACCTCCAGTCTTATTTCTGTCCTTGAGTAATTGAAAAGTTTAGCTCTTTTACGCAAATCACAAGTACTTTTTTTGCCTGTTTCCATTCCTGCAATATCCAGTTACAATTTATGCTTGATGTTAGGCTAGATATAACTAGTTGAACATGTTTTACTCAAAAAGTAGTTCAGTGGAGAATGGACCCTTTCTTGGTTTTGAAACTAAATTAGGAAATGTTTGGGTTTTTTGTAAGCTTTCAGCATTTTGTCCAATCCTCCCAAATACAGGTGGGAACCAACATATTATAATATTAAAACTTGAGTGTTTTCTAATGTTTGTTTTTTCCTCAGAAGCATAAGATATTCTATTTAAAATGAAGGTAATTCTAATGTAAATATTTTTGTGTTGGGCAATACATTTCTGAAGTAGCTCCTGACCAAACTCTCCTTCAGAAGTTGTGCTTTGCTTCATTACCTGAACGCTATCTAGTAAACTGACATTAAATGCTTCTGACATGAATGTAAGTCCTTTCTGAGGAAAAGAAACAAAAAAAAAATATGCAAAAGGCGGCAAAGTGTCAAAGTCTTCTCTGTGACAGCTGTGTTTTTAAAGTTTAGGAAACAATAGCAGAGCTAGTTAAGGTTAGAAAATTATAATAATTACAGGAAAAAAAAAAAGAAGCAACAATCCTTCAAGCAGCCAGAAGTAATTAGTGAAGACGTTTTCAAATCCTGTTATTGAAGAGGCTGGATTTAGAATAAATATCACTTCCTTTCCCCACAAGAAGAGAAAAAATTTCACCTGCCATACTTTATTAGGATAATCAGGAGTATATTGCTGCTGAGCCATCAGGCAGGACTGCAGTAACTCTCAGTACACTGGTCAGCAATCACTGCCAGCATCCAAGGATGAAAACCTGAGTAGAGAGAACTGCCTGTTTCACTGGATATTTTCTTTCCATGTGATTTGCTACCCTAGGTGCTATAAAGCACCTTGTTCTCAGAATTTCCCATGGTGTTTCAAAGGGACCTTGTGGCTCTCCCCAAGGACAAACAAATAATTTCACCCCCAAGTAAACCAATGAATGGAACTCAGTGGAAAAGACAGTTTTCTACTGTCTGATGCAATCTACAAGTAGATAACCAGACATAAAAAAATCAACAGGATTCTCAGGAAACAGAAGATTTTTAAAAGTCAATGTTCATCATAATATTTTAATATTATGATGTCAATATTTTCAAATACTCCGATTGAGCAACTGACTTCACTAGTGTTATTTTAAAGCTGATATTAAATACACTACTAGTCTAAAACCACTGGTTAACTATTTATGATCTAGTTCTTGCTTTCTGTTGTAGGATCCAGGTGTTCACTTTCAGATCTTCTTGACTGATGATAGTTTTCTATATTTGTTCTTTTTCTGTCTAGAACCATAATTGACTTAAATGTATTTTGCAAAAGATTTGCTCAAGAAATGAAAGATTAATGGCCAAGAGCTCAAGTGAGTTATTCCACCTCTTTTCCTTACAGATTTTAATCTTGATATAATGTATAACTTGAACATTAGTCTTAGGTGCCTGATCAGCAGAAATACTAATGCACAGGACTAATACTTTGTTTTTATGAGTTCTTTCTAGTCTAGAGAGCCAAAGTTTGAAAAAGATATCTGTATTTACTCTTTTGTAAAACTTAAAATAGCAGCCCTCATTTATAGGTGAGAAAATGATGTGCAAAAATTTATAAATTGCCAAATGATGCATTTGAGTCTTACCTAAAAATAGAATGTCCTATCCTGCTTTTATGAACGAGAGACAGTATTTCCTTATTTGTCTTGACTAGCAATTTTGGGATGCTATTTTTGTAAAATGTAGTGTAATAGCTGTAAAAAGCATATGTTGTTTGCACGAGGAATTTGTGAATTGCTATCAGAGTGGGAATATATGGAAACAGGACCATATTTAAAAGCTTTCTTTAAAAATAAAAGTGAATATCTGACTTCAAAGCAATATTTAGAATATCTGGGTGAAATTTTCAAAAGTGCAATATGATTGTTCACATTGAAAATAACATTAGCTATTAGCTATTGCAGTATTACTTATTAGTGTTAGGTATTAGCTACAAGATGTTCTTCAATATGAGACATTTATTCTGAAATTGCTTACCTGTTTTAGGGGATCTCGTCTGTTGTGATTTGACAGTTGAATTGCTGAGCTGGTTCACAGTAGAAATAATTTATTAGAAAATACTTGCAGATTTTGAGGTGAGAGAAGGTTTCATGTCTTGACTTTATGATAGATGAAATAATTTAACATGCCTGTCTGGCTTGCAGAAAACTTTGTTTTCTGAGTTCATTGCCATTGTGCATTTGATTTAATCAAGAGGAGCAGGAGACCTCATGCTAATACTGCTTGCTGTAGGTGTTTACTGTTTAGCTTTTTTTTTCTTTGTTTTTAGTTTGGGGTGTTTGTTTTTTTTCTTTGTTTTGTTTTTGTTTTTTACATCCAAGATTAGGTGCTGATGTGCATGGCTCATTGCTGGAACAACTGTATCTAGATGAGAAACACAGTTCAGTAACTTGCCTTCTAAAGAAAACATATTTTAAGAACTGGCATTCAGAGAAGGTTCAGTTCAAGTCTCAAAAGTGGTCAGAAATAGAACCATCACTCCAGATCCTAATAACTCCCTTTGCACAGTATCAGGAGGGGTACTGCATATATGTGGGATTTTATAGGCCTGTCCTGGTTTGAGCGACACAGGACTAATTCATCTTCTAATACTTGGGAAAACTGCACTTTTAGAAGACTCCAGTGTCTGAATTTGTGAAAATATTTACTTTACAGCCAGCTATGGTGTGTGGGTCTCAAGGTCTCAGTGGTTTTGAGCTAGTCAGGTGCAGGGATGAGGAGGAGTGAGACCCAAGCTGGACAACAAGATTATTTCATACCATCAACATCACATTCACTATAAATTAGAAAGTTTGCTGCGAAGTTCTCTCTCTCCCTTGGTGGCAGCCATCCTGAGAACTTCGTGCCCTGGTGCCGGTGCCCTGAGGCCTTCCCTTCCTCCTGAAGCCATAGCACTCGCAGTGTCCCACATTTGCTCTCCACTGCTGGGAGTGCACAGCTTCCTGCTGATAGAATTGGCTGAGTATAATCTTTGCATGTTCTGTATTGGTGTCAGGATCAATATCAGTTCTTTAGTGCTGTTAATGTTAATTATCTAATCTTAATATATTAAATCTGTTTATATTTCAGCTCCCAGGTTTCCTTGTTTTTCCTGATTTCCCTTTCCCAGGTGGGGAGGGGTCATCTGGTGATAGAATGATTGTCTAAACGACAACAAATTGTTATGGGTCTCTCAAACCATAACAAGGCCCTTAAATGAGACTGAAATATGTTAGTGAGAGAGTTTGTGTTTCTCTTGAAATTATTTTTGGAAGGGGGAGGGAATACGGCTTTTCCAGAATTTTGTATATATTTTAGTTTTTCTTTTAGCCACTGCTATCTCTCCCTAGATATCCCGTGATGTCATCTTTATGCCCATGCACGTTGAAAGAGATTAAATATCTCCAGCATGCTTATAAGCAAAATGTGTCCTTTGGAGTCAGTTATAATTAAGGCTGAGGTAAATAGTGTGAAGTGTTTTGAATTGGTAAATGAATTTGTTTCCAACAAGCTTTCTCCTTCTTTTCACCTCTCCCTGCTCTCCAGGTAGTCTGACAATCACAGAATGCAAACCCCAAGGTTTCATGTGCTGTGGGAATGAGCTGCGTTTTACTTTCAGTTGCACAAGTTGTTCGATATGCCTGTAAATTCATCCAGTCAGGAGAGCATGCAAACGTCCTGCAACATAGCTGACCAACTGCAGCCAAACACAGCTTGGATTTTTACTATTTCAGTTAAACAACAAGATCGCTATTTTAATAGATATGAATCAAATCTGAGTACTAAATTCAAACAAATTGTAGCCTGCTTGGCTAATATTCAAGGATCACCTCCTCCAATCTCAAGGGCGATGCATCCCAACAAAGAAGTAGTTGGGCAAAAATGTCAGGAGGCCTGCATGGAAGAAGGAGGTCCTGGACAATCTCAAACAGAAGAAAGCCTGCAGAGGGTGGAAGCAAGGATGGATAACCTAGAAGGAATACAGAGAAATTGTCCGAGCAGCCAGGGATCAGGTTAGGAAAGCTAAAGCCCAGATAGTGTTAAATCTGGCCAGGGAAGTTAAGGGCAACAAGAAAGGCTTCTATAGGTATGTCAATGACAAAGGGAAGACGAGGGAAAATGTGGGCCCTCTCCAAGAGGAAATAGGAGACCTGGTCATCATGTCCTAGGCATGGACAAGGCATACTCAATGACTTTTTTGCCTTGGGCTTCACCGGCAAGGGCCCTAGCCACATTACCCCAGTTACAGAAGGCAAAGGTAGGGACTGGGAGAATGAGGAACTGGCCACTCTAGGAGAAGACCAGGTTTGAGACCATCTAAGGAACTTGAAGGTGCACAAGTCCATGGATGTGGGAATGGTACATAAGACATTAAAAACACTGGTGTCTGCTTATCTTGTGTGCAAACCTTGTGGGTGGAGGTCCACGAGGTTGGCAGGAGAAGCAGCTGAAAAAGACAGTCTTGTGGAGGCAGAACTGTCCTGTTTTGGCTAAAGATTGCAGGAATAAGCAATATTCCATGCTGAAACCATTTATCTGAAGGTTGTGGTGTTCAGAGTGAGACCTTTTGCTTGGTCATCCATGAAATTAATATTAAAGTTGGCACCCCTGAATATGATAATGACCTTAAAGAAGGACTTGCTCAACATATATGACTATAGTACTCGACTCTCCACCCAAATCATGTTAGACGTCACCCCAGGGAGGGGAACAGATAAGGTTAAGATACAAAGGGCATTGAGGAAAGTATCTCTCAGGGAAAGAAGAAACTAGAGACCTAGAAGAGACAGTGGATGGGCTGCGCTCCTCTTCCACCACCAGGACAGAGAAGCCTTCTTGGTAAGCATTGCACCTTCACCTCTTGATGAAGAATACCTGGCATAGCATTTATTTTGCTGTCACTATCATCATATATTAGCACTGTTACAGCTAGTCCATTTATCAATGGCAATTCTGAATCCGTTATATCTGTTGCTTCAATAAATCATCTATTTTTGACTTTGTGAAACTGTCTCAGTGAAAGTCTTTTGAGGGGCTGAGACAGGCAAATGTCAAAACTATACTCATAACGCAACAGCGGATCCTGAGGAAACTGGCAGATAAAGTTGCCAAGCCATTATCCATCATATTTGAGAAGGCATGGCAGTCTGGTGAGGTTCCTGCTGATTGGAAATGGGGAAACATAACCACCATTTTTAAAAAGAGAAAAAAGGAAGACCCGGGTAACTACAGGCCAGTCAGTCTCACCTCTGTGCCTGACAAGATCGTGGGGCAGATCCTCCTGGAAACTCTGCTCAGGCACATGGAAAATAAACAGGTGATTGGTGACAGGCGATATGCCTTCACTAAGGACAAGTCATGCCTGACAAATCTGGTGGCCTTCTACGATGGCATTACAACATTGGTGGATAAAGGAAGAGCAACTGACATCATCTACCTGGACTTGTGCGAAGCATTCGACGCTGTCCCACATGACATCCTTGTCTCTAAATTGGAGAGAGGTGTATTTGACGGGTGGACTGCTCGGTGGATAAGGAATTGGCTGGATGGTCGTACTCAAAGAGTTGCTGTCAATGACTTGATATCCAAGTGGAGACCAGTGACGAGTGGCATTCTTCAGTGGTCAGTACTGGGACCGGTGCTGTTTAACATCTTTGTCAGCGATGTGGACAGTGGGATTGAGTGCACCCTCAGCAAGTTTGCCAATGACACCAAGCTGTATGGTGTGGTCAGTGTACTGGAGGGAAGTGATGCCATCCGGAGGGACCTGGACAGACTTGAGAGGTGGGCCTGTGTGAACCTCATGCAGTTCAACAAGACCAAGTGCAAGGTCCTGCACGTACATCGGGGCAATCCCAAGCGCAAAGCTGAACGGAGAATGGATTGAGAGCAGCCCTGAGGAGAAGGGCTTGGGAGTGTTGGTGGATGAAAAGCTCAACATGAGCTGTCAATGTGTGCTCACAGCCCAGAAAGCCAACTGTGTCCTGGGCTGCATCAAAAGAAGTGTGGCCAGCAGGTCAAGGGATGTGATTCTGCCACTCTGCTACACTTTTGTGAGACCCCACCTGGAGTACTGCATCCAGCTCTGGGGCCCCCAACGTAAGAAGGACATGGACCTGTTGGAGTGGGTCCAGAGGAAGGCCATGAAGATGATCAGAGGGCTGGAGCACCTCTCCTGTGAAGACAGGTGGAGAGAGTTAAGGTTGTTCGGCCTGCAGAAGAGAAGGTCCAGGGATACCTTATATAGCAGCCTTCTGGTACTTAAAGGAGGCCTACAAGAAAGATGGAGAGGGATTCTTTATCAGGGAGTGTAGTGGTAGAATGAGGGGTAATGGTTTTAAACTGGAAGAGGGTAGATTTTGATTAGCTATTAGGATGGGATTTTTACTGTGAGGCTGGTGAGACACTGGAACAGGTTGCCCAGAGAAGTTGTGGATGCCCCATCTCTGTAAGTGTTCAAGGCCAGGTTGGAAGGGGCTTTGAGCAACCTGGTCTAGTGGGAGGTGTCCCTGCCCATGACAGGATGGGTTGGAACTTGATGATCTTTAAGGTCCCTTCCAACGCTAACCATCCTACGGTCCTATGAATTATTCAGCGAGCTCTTTGCAAAGTACAGAAATGTTCAAAGCTTTCCTGCTCTCGACTGCTAGAAGATAGCCTGACTTTCTGGCTTCATATGATACTGCTGCACAATTATTGTGATGTAGATGATGGCAGATCTCAGACATAAGTAGCTCTGAAGTTATTGTATGCCCATATTGCAACAGGTATATTTTGGAGGCTTCAAACCAACTCCAAAGAAGGATTTGTGAAACCTTTGAAGTGGTATTTTTGTAATTCACTGTTGGATCCTACTGGAGCATGTGACAGCCTCAAAATAACTTTTGCAGTGCCGAAAGCTGCTTGGTTTTTGGTTCAGCTGGAGCTTCTCCAGAATATCTACTACCGCTATGGCAACTGGGAACTACACTTGGAAAATATTCAGCGAACTGCAGATTGCTGTTGTTTTTTCTGCCAAAAAAAATCAAGATCCGTTGAAGCCCTAACAGCTCTACCTTGTCATGGAGAAAACACTCTGAAGAAAAAACAAATGACCATTAATCTTGATAGTACATTACTGTCTAATGACTAGTTACGTTTTATAAATCAGTTTTTACCACCTAGATATTGCTGTTGTGGTTTCCCTAAACAACCACCGGGAGTTCATTTCTCTTTGCAAATCAGTCTTGAAGCTTCATATCTGTCTTTTACTTTTAGTCCAAAGTTGCCATTGAATTTTATAGGAATCTAAGGGAATTTGTCTGAATAAGAAAAACAGTATGAGGATCATTTTGAAAATAATGTTGGACCTGAAATAACTAGGGAAACGGTTGATAGCAAATGGCTGATTGACTATGATAAAAAGGACCTTGCAATGAGTAAAAGTTGTCTTTCAGTGTCACTGTTAGCTTTCACGCATTCATATGGTGTCTGAGAGCAAATAATTTCATTAACATTTGGAGTTACTATTATGAAATACTGTTCTTTTCTATAAAAGGTTATTGGGAAAATTTCCTTTGGCATAGTAGCTTCATGGCATATAGGTTAGCTTGACCGATTTTTCTGCAGCTATAGAAATTGAAGGAATTTCATGATCCATATTGATAACAAAATGAATTCATGTTATCTTCCTGCTTCTCTGAAGTGCACGGAGTCACAGAGAAAGTGTTACTGTGAAATACTGGCAAGTCTTCGGAGTGAGTGCCAGGGATATAAGCAAAAACTCTCATGCCAAGTAACTGTATTTGGTTGTCAGATATGCAAGGATGAGATAAGCGGACACTACTGTCGTTCCTGCTGGATTAGGAAAAGCTGTTGTAGGAAAAGGTCATGTGAGCCCTATAGATTTAGGGTCTAGATCTAGCAAAGCTCAACCATTGTCTTATTTGAAAGATAATTTTCCAACCTACTTCTTTGCTTCTGCTTTCTTTTCTTTTCACTTATTCTTGGCTCTTCCGCTCTGCCCTTCCCTCATGCCAGCTTTGGTGCCTGTCAGACATTTATGGGAGCCAACTGAGTTCCATAAGCTGGCAAAAACCACCTCTTGCCTGCCCCCTCCCCCCCCCCCCCCCCCCCCCCCCCGCCTTTTTATTTGGAGTTAGTTTTCTGCTAGATTAATTCTTTGAATTCCCTTACATGGAAGGACCAGCAAATGTCAGGACTAGTCCAAGGCTGATACAAGTGCATAACAGCTGGGGTGATGTACTTGGAGGAAGCAGTGGGATCAGTGCCAGCTGGAGACAGTGAGCTGCTGGATATTAGTATCGTCCAGTTCTGTGGGTTTTTTTGAGAAACGAGAGCGAGAAACAGCCTCCTTAAGTGCTTCCAGTAGCCCAAGAACAGCTAAACATCTCTAATAGCTGGCAACAGCCCCGTTCCTCCAAAGTCAGGGAATATGTATAAATACTTTAAAACAGGATTTTTGGCTAGTTCTCACTCTTCAGCTCTAGAGGCACTGAACTGTTGCCAACTCAGGGTATCATTAAATGAATTTGAGAAATGCTCTTATAAAATAGAATAACTTTTCCAGTGACTATCTAAGTATCTGATACTACAGCTGAGGCAGTTTCAGTTGAGTTCAGTCCTTAAAATAATGTATAATATGGTGGTGTGCAATTAGGTCTGTTAACCTTGATGTAGAAGGTAAGCCCCATGAGGAAAAGTCGATGATAATGCCTAGTATTAAGATATATTGGTAAACAGATAATCCTGCAATTGAAATTCCTCTTCACCATACCAATACTGTCTATGTCAGAGAATATAATGACCTCATACTTCTGACCCAAACAATCAATTTTAGGGAGGCTTACAAGTTCTTCCCAAGAGGGGAATAAACTGATGATGGAATCATGTTTCTTTCACATAATCCTGATAACCTCAAAGAGAGAAAACTCTGTTCCCCTGAAAACAGTGTGAACCAAGCAGTGAAAAATAATTTCTTTTTTCACAGTTCAGAGCATCTTTCCAGCTGGTACTTTATCCAAAATTTTTCCTAGCTGTTTGGTATCTAAATGTTAGGGCTTTCTTGTTGCTTTTTTTCTTTGTAGCTATCTGGTCTGTCTTCTGTGTCTCATGTTTTAAGAGGTCCCAGAGAGCACTCCTTTGTTTTCTGGACTGCTCATCCAGAAAGTTCTTGTCAGCTGAATCGTTTTCTGCAGACAGAAAGTGAAACCAGCAAGAGCCTTTCAGCAGTAGTAGGTGCAGTCACAGTTCACTTGTGGGAAGGGTAAGGAGGTGAGCAAAGCCTTGGTCTCAATCTTGCCTGGTAGCTTAGGCACATATGAATTGGAAGTATCTGGTAAGAGAAGCAGAGTCCTCAGCAGCATGTCGGAAGACACTAAGTAAATGTGACTACAGTTCTGACAGCAGTGAGGTGTCTGTCATTTCAAGTTCGCAGTGGAGAAATGGCAGTTTCTCGGGTATTTTTAATGCTGTGAAAAACACAGATTTCATGAAGAGGATATTTTTTATCAGAGTATCATGCAGATTGGGTATTCCTAGCCAGCGATAAAGTTGGATAGTGTTCAAGAATACTACCACAAAGTGGCTGCAGTTCAGTCACAGCCATCATTCCTGCCTTGTGCATAGCTGCCTTCTCATGGAGGCTGTTTTCCTCCCTGTTCAATCTGCTTTGTATTTATTTCTCCTTCTCTCTAGGACAGAATTTGAGCTGAGTTACACCCATGTCTTCTGTTTTTCATGGGCTCTAAAAAGGAACAAACTGTGTGACTAATAAATAAGCTTAATGTCACATGCAGAATGGATGCAGCTCCTGTGTAATAACAGCACTGAGCTCTCTTATACTTGTCCCAGTATAATAATTATGTCCTGGAAAAAAACAAGTTGGTCTCTGAAAATTGCTTGCAAGTTCTTGCGGGTTCCTAAAGTCCTGCAGGTGGGATGAAAATGTTGATGAGAACTCTGTTGACTGTCTTGGGGCTTTATAAGCAAGGAAGAGAGGTTGGGGATGAATGGAGTAGCTGAGACATTTCAGAATGCCCTTCCTAGAAATTCTACTCTTGATTGGTTTCCAATATCCCCTGAGTAGCCTCTGTCACAGTCTTAGGGAAAATCCTGCATACGTTGGTTGGAGCATGCCTAATGAGAATGGTGTATCAATGCAGTCCTTTGTTTTTTCAGTTTGTGGGAGCTTTGAAGATCACTCTCATTCTAGACAGACTCTTTAGAGAACTTAACTACTCAGCTCTTTGAAAAATCTCTGCTGGACACATGCAAGTGACAGGCTTTTTCAAGTCTTTCAAAATGTTAATGGTGAATGGTGACTCCTTTGCAAATTTGGAGCTCCACCTTGAAGTTTAAGAAGCACTAGAATTGATTAGTGCGACAGCCAAACTAATACATTTTTAGGTGAACTTCCCTCCCTGTCCCCCAAGCTCTCTCAGGTGTTTACGAAGTTCTTTGGTTAGCTACATCTGAACAGAATTGCTGAATATTAAAAACAAAACTCCCCCAAATTCATCAGTTTGTGCAGACACCCAGCATGGAAAATTTCAGCCAAAATGATAATGCCAATGAAATTTATGAAAATAAATGAAGGGAATTTCACTGTCCTAATGCTTCCTGTGCCACCTGTGAAGAGCTTCATGTTGCAGGAACCAGTACAGATTGGAACTGATGCATACAGATGGTGGAAGGAACTGCTTTCAGTCTGATCGTTTCTTCTGTCACAACTCTAGATGATCTCTAGGACTAGATGATCTCTAGGACTAGATGATCTCTAGAGGTCCCTTCCAACTCTGAAAATTCTGTGATTCCGTGAACTCTCAGCAAGCTTTGTTGTCCTTATACTGCCAAATAATTTTCTTTTGATATAAACAAACAAAAAACTCAAGGGCTAAACCCCAAGTACTCTAGAGACTGAATATTGTTCTTTCCAAATGTGTGCAACTTCCAGATAGTTTCAAGAATACAGCATTTATTACAGGAACCTTTTATAACAGATGGCAGAGAACTGAGGGAAGATTTTCATCCAGGTATTCCTTCTCGTTGAAATAATTCAGTCTTCCCTCCCTTACCTTTGGCTGTTGTTAAATAAACTTGATGATAAGA
This sequence comes from Vanellus vanellus, assembly GCF_965231255.1. Taxonomy (NCBI): domain Eukaryota; kingdom Metazoa; phylum Chordata; class Aves; order Charadriiformes; family Charadriidae; genus Vanellus; species Vanellus vanellus. Next base: position 39,350,982 of record NC_138909.1, read on the forward strand.
CCACACTCTCTAACCCAGGAGATCCTAATCTCTGTCTGTTTGCTCAAGCACCACAAGAAGTGGCAGTGACAGCTGTGGGGATTTTGGCAGTTAGCAGTTCTGCACCAGGCCAAGAGTATGAGACTACCAGAGTCCGCTCCCTTTCCTCCTTCCGTAGGTCTGAAAGCAGCTTTTGAAACCTTTATTCTCCCTGATTGCCACATCATCCCCAAACTGAAAAACTCAGTCTCATGTCCTTCATACCACAAAACCTGTCATCTCGACTTCCATCCCGTTAACCCTTCTGTCTCTCCTGCTTGCCTTGATGGTGGGGAAAGCCATCCTCACAGGTGGCTCCAGGTGTGCAGAGGCGTCACCCCCACAGATGGGGTTTATCACCTCATAGGGACATTAGGCGCTGTTGCCAGGATTCACTTGGAAGTACTTTAGATTGATGGCATGCATATGTAAGCAACACTCTGAATGGCAATTATTTTACACTGGTGTAAAACAAATTTAACTTAGCCTGTGTAAAATTGCGTAGGCAAAGATAGGAAATACTTGTTGCATGCAGAATGAATGGTAATGATAGTAATAAATATTGATCACATCTAGAGTTGCTTCATAGCTGTGGGTTTAAATTGTTTTCTCAATGCAACATTTCAACACTCAAAGAGCCAGCAAGCATTTAAGTGGAGCAATAGTGGAAAAAAAAAAAATATCCTGAGACCTAGTTGAAAAATATTGTGTGACTAAAAACAAAGATGAGAGCTGTGTATATACTGGTTTTGTATATACAGCTGCACATTGTAGATGTAGTTTTATTGTTGATGCTTTTTTAAATCAAGTTTTTACTTTTCTGTACTAAAATATACATATTTATATTTACCACAGATTTTTGTTGCCTTTGAAAGGGAGATCCCTGTATTGCAGGAAGTCAAAGCCTTTGGGCTTAGTGACAATGTTCTCAGTAGTACAGGGACCCGTATATTTAACTAGCAGTTAACTCCTATCCATTTTCCATAGAGTGTTGATTTACTTCATTTCCTGCTTAACAAACTTGAGATTAATCTATTTTTCCAAAAACTCAATACAAGATATCTGCATTTTGAGCAGGTGAACTAGAGGATACGAGGATAAGAAAGGGAATATCTGAATTGCCTCTAGGTGGCAGTGATTCATTATTTCTTAACATCCACTAAATTGGCTGTTTCAGCGTCCCTGCAAAGAGAGGCTTTCTTAGTTACAGTCTGAGCTTTGTTCAGTTTTCAAACCATTTTGGATACCTCTTGAAATCCTGAACACTGTACTGTGATAGCATATGCGTGGTTGCAGATCAGTTAGTCCAGGGAATATGGACAAATGTACTATGTGGCACATGTGCTGTGAATCAGCAGGTCTCTGATGCGTGCATTCGAGTGACCAGAGGACGTACAGCCAGCCCAGCTTGTGCCCAGTGACTGTTGCATGCACATACACAAACACAGAGCCGAAGGGCTGTGTAGCATACGCATGGTAAGTTTAAACACTTTGGATGTACAGTGTGGTGGACTGCACATTTGTGTGAACTGTGGTCACTGGTAACATTGGTGGGTCACCCTTAGATCTTCCTTTCCCTGGAATCCAATGGCTCCGAGCTGTGTTTTCTTTACATTTCTGTATCTTTCGCATTCTGATGTGGCTGCACACTAGTGCAAATTGCTTTCGAGGTGTTTGTACAGCTGTTTGGGCTTGGTGCAATGACGGTATGTGTGATATTCTGTTCAGCTCAATGACTGCTTCTATCACTTGAGCATGAGCAAAGGACCACACTACATGCTGCTAATAAAGAGATTACAGGCCCTCTAGTAAGTCCTTGCTGGCTGACAGTATTAATTGTAATGTTGAAGAGATGGAGATTGACTCTGCAATTGTAATTCAGGCTCTGATTTAACAATGTGTTTAAATCCATTACTTTTAGCATGTGCTTGTGTTAACTGCATTTTAGCAGCGTAGTCGCTAACTTTCTTACATCTCAATTGCAGAATGTTTTCACTTCTATGAACATCCTTAATTCCAACCTAGGAAAGCGCTTTTTGTGCATACAGAAAGGAAAGCATGTCCTGAAATGCTTTGCAAATTGGGGTATATATCACCAGCTCTGGTACTGTGGGTTAAGAGAAAGAAGAACAATTTTGAGTTGCGTGGGTTCCTCAACGTTCACCAGAAAAAGGTTTTAAAGCAGTGTTCTCCTTATGAGAAAAGCACATGTCCTTCTGAATATCATCGGTTTCCTGTTCTGGATAACAATGCAAATGAGTTCTTTTTTTAAACACGTGACACTTTTAAACTCTATGTTCTGCAAGTCTAAGACTAACAAATACTCCTAATAGCTCATCAGTAAAAGGACAGCATAAGAATCATGGTGGGTCTCAATAGCCTGAGAGTTGAATGTGTCAGTAGAAATGTTTTGTGGATTATGCCAAACAAAGTAAAATGTGGAATGAGTAAACAATTTTAAACTGACTGAGAAACAAATGATATATTTGGTAGAGGTTTCTGATACAATATATTTTGGCATTAAAATTTAAAATTACTCTGAATACATCTCTTTCAGAAAACACTGTTGTGATGAAAGACTTAGCAGCTTGATGGATGTGAATGAATAAGTCTCTCATAAACTGAGACACTGCAACTGGGATTGCTGCATTAATAGGAATGAGATTATCATAGTGTTAAATCATACAGCTATACATTTAAAAGTACGTACTGGGAATAAATGCATATTGTATAATATGTCTTTGTCTTCTGCTCTCAGCCCAGCTCCATCACGCTACATCACAAATATGAGCATTGGTAGATTCGGACAGCCTCACACGAGAAGCAGTTTTCAGAGGCAAGCTTAACAAATGGTTACATAATTGCTATTACTTTAATGAAATACCATGTTTCTTGCTCCTGATACTAATGGAAAAAAATAGGAGCTGGCACAGAATTTTGTTACTAAAGATGATGTACAAAATAATATTAATGAAAGGTTTTTGATAGAAGCCAGTGTTTCAGTGAAACTTCACTTTGAAAGGAATTTTATCCATCTTTAAGGTAATTACCTGTTTCGGACATAATCTATTTCATATTCTCATTCTGATTTCATAAGGTTATCTCTGGCTAGACAGAATTTATCCTAAGACTGAGCAAACACTATTAAAGATGTATCCTAAATGCTGCCTTCCCTAAATGTAAAATTTGTAAACTAAGATCTCTGAAATTACCAACAGAACAAGTGTATCTGTTTCCTTTATCCTTTTCTCGCATACTTATGCAGGAGAATGAGAAAATATGCAGATACTCACCATCACTTTGATACATGTACAAAGACAATAGTTTCAGAAAAGCTCGGGTCATAAACTGGGTTCCATTATAAACCTACTTTGATTTGAAGATGTTCCATATTTTGCTATGAAGGGCATCATACTGAGATAGATATGAATGTATAACCGAATTCCAAAGTTCTTCAAGGAATTTCTGTAAAATCTGCTTGTTTTGTTTAGTCTTAGATTATTTTGCCCCATTCTGAGTCGTAGGTCACATTTCTGCCTCAAGTATGAGGTATAACGCTGGTTTGCTGTGTGGGAGGTTTTCAGGGGAGGATAACAGTGGCTTTGTGAATCTCCCAGGGAAGCTCTGTGCGCACTGTTGGTTGGTGTTCCTGTGAGAGACAGAGTCCTGCGAGTCCCCCAACACGGAGCTCAGTTACAGGCTGAAGCCAAAGTTTCCTTACAGGAACACAAGAGTCTAATGTCACCTAAAACTGCTCATTAGCTTACTCTGATGGGTGTTTTCTTAACGTAACTTTATCCTGGAGTTGTCTGTCTGTGCCCAACCTTTTCAACAGCATGTGTGCTCATGAGCTTGGACCTTCTTAACATTGTCCCTCAATAAGTGGTAACACTTACTATAGCAAGCGTTACTGAATTATATTCTTTAAGGATAGGTAAGCTGATTTAAAAGAAGAAAAAAATCCCCTGAACATTTAAGCTGAGGCTTGTGAGAAGGATTGAAATGAGAACCATCTCAGAAATCCCTTTCCACTCAATGGGATTGTCAACCAAAGTTGCTGAAATGCTTGTCAGTGCTGCTTTAGTTTAAGTATCCTTAGTTATTTTGATTTTTCCTTGTATGCACTTACATGCACATCAACAGGTAGGCAGTAGTGAAAAATTAAGATATTGGAGTGCTGGTTAAAAAGTTTTTGATTATGTATATTGTCTTCAAAATATGCTGCTTCAAGGATATGTGTTAATTCTGATGACATTTGAGTTTTTCAGAGATTTCAGAGTTCTTTGGTTACTTTTGACCAGACAAAGAGAATGGGAGGGAAAGAAATACTAAATAAAACCAAAACAGCCCCCAAATCTGAATTCTTCTATTTGGACTATGGACCCTGGCACATTTTGCAATAATATATGAAAGGCTTTGGTTTTGTCCCAATAAAGCACAAAAATACATTTCAAATCTTAAGCTGACATGTAATGCAATTGTCTACTTAAAACTAGCTTTAGATTTTTTTACTTAAATTTGAGTCTGCATTTTGGTGTTATTCCTTTCATTGTAATTGGGTGCTTAATGCTTGCGTTCAGAGGTACTTTTTTTTTTTCTTCTTTATTCTCTGAGTTCAGCAAAACCGATGACTGGTGGTCAGTATTTTCCTACCTTGATAAACATTCAATGATGAACCATTCAAATGGAAGGTCTACTGGAAGTCTGTGTTCCTGACCCTTCATCGCCTTCATTACTTGTCACTCCTTACTGTTTGTCAAGGCCTGGGTGCATGAGCAAAATCAACTGCTTTGTGTTACTTCTCTTTTTTCTTTGGTACTTCTCAGACTGCCAAATGTGACTGTTGGTTTTATAAAAAATAAAATAAGAGATAGTTCTGAATTAGATAAATTTTGCGTTTTAAGGATGAGCAGTGTGGCATTAGCTTTGTATTTTTCCAGACAAAACACGTTCTTATTTTCTTTCTAGCTAGAAAGAGCCTGTGTTCAACTTTTCTTGAAGGAGTGTTCATTCTCTCAAATTAATCCAAGTGGAGTGGATCTTATGAGATCAGATGAAGCCGTAAGACTTTGACACCTGTTTAAAACAGGATCTCAGGTATGGCCTCAAGTCCTAATGTGTAGTCTAAAATCAATGCTGTTATAAGAGCAGCCTTTCCATCTTTTTTCTGTTTATTATATACTGAATACATTACTGGTGAAATAGTGTAGTTGTATATATAATCCTCCACTTTGTCACCTTAATATGGAAAGAGATATTTCTTAATATGTGATGAGCAAATAATGGTAGCATTCCCAAGTTCATTCACCTGTATTGTATCTGTGTTAGGAGAGCTTACTGGTGGCCAGTCACTACAGCACACCCAGACAGCCAACAGGTTTGCATCTGGTTATCGCCTTGCAGGATGTAACCTGCTTTGTGTTGCAGCTCAGACACAAATGGGTCCCTTCTGGATTTGTGAAAGAGAACAGCTTACCACGTAAAACAAATCTATCTTCCTACTAGTAGCTAACAAAGGAGCAGCTCTGCAAAGATTGTCTCAAGTGAATGTTGCATTTTGATTTCACTATTTGCTCCGTAATGTTCCTTCAAAAGTGTCTGTGTGTGTTGACTTCCCAGCTACCACCCTGAGCATCTAGCTGTGCTACAGCTGGTTGTTTGTAAGGAAATTCTCCAATGAACAAATTACCAGAAACATTATTATTATGGAAAGGAAAATACAACCCTTACATTCTCCTTCAACATTTATATTCTGCTCTGAGTCTTGAAACTGCCATTCTAAAGTCGGGGTGAGTGTCTAGGTAAGAGTCTGGAGTGAGAGTCAGGTTAATGAGCAATACTTTCTGTCCATAGTTACAAAGAACCCAGCTGACAATGTGGACATGCAGAAAAAACACAAAAAAAGCTCTGGAATCCATCCATTGTAAATTGATATTAAAAAAAATATTTCACAGCAGTGATTTTTCTTTTTTTTTTTTTTGTTACCAGTTGATCCGTGATAAATGGACATATAGGATTTTGGACTGTAACTTCATGGTGGTGGGTTTATAAGTTTGTCAAGATTTATTTAAAGCATGTTGCGTTTCGCTTTTAGTTGAACCACATTTTAAATTGTGTGTATTAATGCCTTTCAGGTACGTCTACTATCACAGAGGCTGAGAAGCAGGATAAATTAGCCCTTACTGAGCACAGTGCTGACAAGCTAGACTGATCATTTAAAAATTAGTTTAGGCATTTCTGTATTGCAGGGAAATTGCCAGAGCTTACTGAGAAGGAATCAAAGCCTGTCTTTCCCCCTTCCTCCTCCTCCTCTTCATTGGCAACAGCTGCTTCAGTAGCTCTGACTCAGTCTTATGACTGTGCGGTTCCCCTCCTGCCTCCCCTCTGCCTGCAGCTGACTTGGGCTGTCTCCCTCCTGCATACACCCTTGTTCCCATTTTGCACTCTGTAGCTTTTCTTTCTTTTTTTTCTTTTCTTTTGTACCTTGCTTGATGAGGGAGATAAATGGAAACTCATGTTACCTGCATAAGCACAGGGCAGATATTTCTCACTCGTGCTGGCATTTCCAAAGTAGCTCGAAGTGTTGCACATCCAGCTCTCGCTGGCCTTTGTACCCACAGTACCATACATACAGCCTCCTTTGAAAACGCCACCGGGAATTTATATGCTCTCCTGGTATGCTGTGGTCAACAAATCCCCGAAAGAAGGACTGTTTCTCGCTGCCAAAGGGTGCAGCCCACATCGGACGTCTCCAGTGGTAAAGGTGTTCCCATTCAAACACCTTCCTGCCTGCTGCACTTCGATGGTCCCTTAATCGTGCCGCTGCGATTCTGTGTGCAGTCACGCTCCAGAGCAGTCTGATTTAAACAACAACAAACAACCCACACCATTAAGTTGTCTTACTGCGTAATGGCAGGTGCATGACTCGGGCCTGGGGAGAGCAGGTGTTTTCTTAAAATTGCTTTGGTGTTGGAGAAATTACAACGTAGGACTATATCCTAAGATGTTTCTGAGCATGGAAAGACTGCCTGTGATTGCTGTTTAGAAAAGTGCTAGGAATAAGTTAAAATCTCCCTCTACCCCGATATGTAAAGGTAATATATTATTTCTGGAGAAAACTGAGGACTTTTTATTTGAATTATGCCAGAGCATCCTGGCCCGACAGGTGTTTTTATTAATATATTTCTGGTGTTGGGGAATAAAAATCAGATTAGCTAAAGATTTTTCTGTTTGCTAGATCTGGTTAGAAAGATGATAACACAGACTCTATGCAAGAAACATTGTGATGATGACATAATATATGTCTGAAATGATACAGTGTTTTCACAAATCACAAGATGAAGGGATAGCTTATCTTCGGATTTTAGCACTTGCTGCTGCGGTATGAATTATATTGTATAATCTTTACTTCCATTCTGAAAATTGTCTGCAGTCACATATATTCAATTTAGGGGAAAAGCACATAAAGTAAATTAGGTTAAAAGAACTCCTAACTCTGCATTTTGTAATGCTGATTTAATAGAAAGCAGCCCAAAAAGAATACAGTAATGATAGGGCATAAATGTTAGCATTATGTATAAATAAACGTCAGGCATAAGTTTTCTTGTAAATTTGCCTTAAGAACTGAGTTAGGATGGATGTCTCTTGTGACCATCAATACAGAATATCTGACAAAGGCCTGGCAAGCACAAAGTTTATCAGAAAGCAGGTGATAGGAAATCACGTAACCTTCAAGACAGATCCCTTGAGTAATCTTCACCTCCCCCAACCCACCCCCCCAGCTTGGTGCAGGTGTGATTGATTGTAATGCTGAACATCTTAGGTCCCCCTGGAGGCAGAGTGCTGGGAACTGTGGAAAGGCTACATATGGGAAGTTTCTGAGGAGCAGGGGGAAAGCTCAGTAAAGAAACTTGGGGAAAAGAAAGAGCAGATGGTGCATGAGGTAAATCACAGGATCTATGATTAACCTGACTACCAGATTCAGAAATTGAAGATTTCTCTGTTCAAGTAAAGGTTTTGGTTTTTATCCTGATAAGATAAATGAAGAAGTTAGAGGCTACAGTTCCTTGATACAAGCCGGAGAAACCTCGTACGTGTTAATTTTCCCTCTCTTTCCTTCATCTTCAGGGTTTCAGTGTGGTGACATTTTTTGAGATGATTATGAGGTGTAAACCCATGAAGAACTCATTTAACCATTAAATGTGAGAGATTGGTACACTATGATTTTCTGACTGAATGATGATAATAAGCGTACAGGAGACAGTTTTGACAATAGTCTTGTAAACAGAAAAGTATTACATTATTGTTCATTATCTGACGAATTGAAGGAACTTGATAACGGTAGCTCCCATTTTCTCTTTGAATTAATGTTTAGCTAGACTTAACCAAATATATGTTCTGGCTACAGTTATTGTATTAAGCAAAGAATAAATTATGCTTTTAAATTACAGTAAACCAAGATTAATAGAAAGATCAATAATTTAATTTTCAGGTGTATTAATGTGTCTGTGAAATATATGTTCTGGTATCTCCTGCAATCTGATTTGTATTTTTAGGCAATTTTAGAGAAGAGAAGATCACATATTGATACCCATTGCTCTATCCAATAGTGAATTAACATGTGGAGATCTGGCTTTGTGAATGATGGCTGCTTTTGAGGTTGTGAAAGCGAAGCTCTTATCATTTCATATTTACAGAATACATCCTCTTACATTTGCAGTCGAAACCGTTAGCGAAAATTGTTGTGTTTATGTTCTTTATATATAGCGGTGATACCTTCTGCTGCAGATTTCATCTTGGGAGCAGGAGAAGAGAGCTGTCCTACTGGGGAGAGAGGAGCCGGGGACCAAGGGTCAGCACCGTGAGTGCAGTCAGCATTGTTCATGTCACTGGTTTTGGCAATTAGACACAAGGGTCCTGATAGCAGCTCTGGGGCTCCAGCCTCTCCCCTGTCCTGCTGACTCTGCACAGCATTTCTGGCTGTAGATGGCATTAATAAACCAAAAAAGAAAAAGGTTATAATGGTATGTTTGTCCCAGTTCACAATTGCCATGTTTCCGTAGACATGCCGCTTGATTCTCACACGAAAGGAAAAGTTGCAGGGTGGGTGGTGATGGAGTGGCTGACCTGATGGCTGGCTGGTGGAAAGCTTGAGAACACCTATAAAAATGTCTGCTCCTGAGTGCTGCTCACAGCTGTGAAATTTTTAGGAGATATTCCAAATTAGCTGAGTGTGAAATATGATTCTGAGGTGATTTGAATTTTGTGGACCGCAGCAAAAAATGGCCAATAAAATGGTAATAATAGTAAGAAAGAAAGTTACAAAATGGTTGTTAAAAGCATAACTCAACCCAAAAAATACTTCTTACAAAACCATAATTGTCTTGTATATGGTTTTCAACTGTAATATCTCAGAATAACTAATTCTGAATATTTTTAATATACTGAAAGAAATAAATTATTTCATGGTAACCTTGATTCCCCCCCCCCCCAAATCTATGGCTGTTATTACGCTAATGGAATAAAAATGGAAATTTTGTGGTATGCTACACACTGTTCCAATTTCATTGCCAACCTTTACTACAAGGAGCCCAACAGGCATTGAAAGAGGGTTTGGTAGCTACCTGGATTTATCTGTGCATTGAACCAGGCATGTATGTGTTCAATTCTGTTACTTTGCATGTGAATTACCTGTTACATTTTTTTTTTTTATTTATATTTACTATACTTTGTTGCATAGTGAGGAAATGGCATGCAAAGATTCTTCTTTCCTTCATTTCTAGCACAACAGATTTTGCAGGGAATATACATAGGCAAGAAATTCCTATAAAATCTTACAGATCTTGCTCATGGAGATTTAGCTGGTAAATTTTAAAGGTCCCTTATATACAGAGTGCAATTACCTGGAATGTCAGAGCTTATCTGCCTTGAGCTCCTGTGGGATGTTTAAATTTCATGGAGTTGGCGTGTTTTTTCCTTTGCTCAGGCTAAACATCCAGGCAGCTTTCTCTACGTCCTCCCACCACGGCCTGAATCTCTTGAAGTTGTGAACACCGTTTGATTAGCAAACTGTATTATAAAAAAATTATATGCTTTTAGAGTAATTTTGTTATGTGCATTCAGCAGAAGGAATGGCGCCTGAATTGATAGCATTACTGATACTTTTATTGCATTTTAGAGCTCGGCAAGCCCATGCATACGTCTACCAGTTGGGCCTACAGACTACGTTGTTTACTGAACAGTTACACGAAGGAAAAAGCCACACTTAGTTCTAAATATTTGGCTGCATTTTCTACAAATAACAAGCTTTTAATAACAAGTAAAAAGAGGCTAATTCTTTCTAGTTTCCCTTTGCTAACGTAACCGGTTTTGCAATGGGTAGATCTTTCACACAGCAACAGGAAAGCAGAAAAATTTTCTTTGTTTTCTTTCTGATTACAAAATCAAAAAAAAAATGGCAGGAGCAGATGTAACACCTTAAGGTATTTTTTAGAACTAAGCTATGGTTGGTTTTGGTTTTGTTTGGTGTTTTGTTTTGTTTTTTTTTTTTTTTGTGGTGGCGGGCACAGGACTTCAGAATCTTTATATTTGAAGTTGGCAGCATCCTGTTTAAATTGCTTTGCGAGAGCTGGGAGTGTGCTGGCTGATGAATACATACTCTGTAGTGTGTGATACCATGCATATAAAATGGTTTATTGAGCAAAATAAACAATTCTCTGCAGTCTCTGACAGACAATTCTACATTTCTCTGCAGTCTCATAACTGACAGCTATGACCAGTCAAGTAAAGTCTGCTTGTGCATTTGCAATGGCTTCTCTCTATTTCATATAATTTAACCCTAAATACCTCTTTAGTAGTGCACACCTGTCACTTCTTTTGTAAGTTGGGATTTTTTGATACTCTTAATTGTACGGTATTTTTTTGCCTCCTCAGACCAGAATAACAATTTCTTTCATAATACAGACATACAGTGTATTTTAATAATATTTAACTGGAAAGCTTAGGCCTTCATAGGCCTTCTGCTTATCTTTCTAATATCGCATAGGAAGCTGTTGTTACTTTCTAAGTAGAATACATGTAACTTTTCCGCCCATTATTTTCAGTTGGTGTAGGGAGGGCTCAGGAATTGTGTGCTGTTTAGTTGTTGCTTTTAAAGGAACAAAATTTATGTAATTTATTTTCATCATCCAATTTTTTATTTTCTAAACAGAAAACTGGCACTTAGAGCAACACAGGGGCCATAACTTTTTAAAAAGTTTTATTCTCGTTTGAGAATTTATTTTGCACCTGCTAAGTACATAGTTTTATTTGATCCTTGTCACTGACTTTGTGTCTTTTATTTACTTGTGCCAAAGTGCGTAGGAGGAAAGAGTAGAGATAGCAGAGCCATTATAACTTCATCCAATATGTCAAGCTGACTTCTAAAATTTAAAATGGTTTTGTTTTTCTGGTACATGGGTTTTAACTGGATAAAATTTCTGCACTCTTGCAGAGTCTTCCAGCATCCTTCATTAGAACTAAGTATACTGAAAATAAAATAAGTAGAATCTGTACCTCAATGATAGTTATGCAGTTCTGTGCTCATTATTTTTGAAATCTGAACAGTCAATATTCAGCTAGAGATGAGAGGTTGGTTAAAATCAAGCTAGTCTGGTCTGTTGACAGCTGTTTGGGAATTTTGTGTTAATGAAGCTCAGAAGTTAGAGAGGTGCACGAGGCTGAGTGTGTTTGAGCTGTTGCACTATTTCTGCTGGGGCTGACCACCTTCAGCATTCCTGAAAGCAGAAAACTCTTCAAAAAGCTTATCTTATGACTGGCAGATTTCAAAACACTTTGCAAAAGGGAAAAATGAGCTTATTCCCAATCTACAGCAAGATAATTCATAATCAGGCAAGTCCCCTGCCTTGTAAATGACCTCTTTGCAGAAGCCCATGGAAAAGGTCATTGAGTTAAAGAGAAACCCAGAGTTTGTGCTGAAGAGGAAGAGTGTGCAGAAGTGCAGACAAAGTAATGTATTTTCCCGTGTTATCTTTGGGGTGGCTTTGTAATGATATCCTGGGCTAGTGTCAACAGGGAAGTGCCAGCAGGGTTATTGTTCTATTTTCTTTTTTTTTTAATGGTGTTAGGAAGAAAAGGCTTCATACTACAAAAAATAGTAACTGAGAGAGACAGCTTATTTTTTGGCAAGTTTACAGTGCACTATGTTTTTCCACCAGTAAGATATTAAAGTTTTATCATTTCCATTTGACAACCTCCTCAGCACCTTCGTACATTAAAATCCAACTCCACTTCCCTAATAAAACTGTTAATTTATAACTATTGTGAACTTCTGTAGCATGGATCAATATTGATTTTCTGAAGCTATTTCTCACTAGACGCGTTAAAATAAACAGTCTTGATTTTTAGAAAAAGACTTTATATTTAAATTGAGCAAGAAGGTGCTTGAGTCTTATTGTTGTATTTTGAGAATTTGAAGACTCTTATGAAGATTTAAACGGACTCAGGCTTGCCTATGGCACTGCGTAATAGTTTTTATGGTTTTCAGTCAAAGAATTCAGCATAAGGAGCAAAACCATTTCATTTATTCCGGTCACTAAGAGAACAATTAACTGTTAGAGCAGGTCACGATTCTTGGCTCCCAAGGGCAGATTGTTTAGGCCCATTTGGGTCACCTTGGCAAACAGGCCACATGCGTAGAATCAGACTGTCCCAAGACACTGCAGAATCTGACACACGGGCTGCAATTCATTGTCTACGTGGAATTCTCTAGGGCTATTTGAGGTGCCCTCAAGGTATCCAAGACATCTGTGCACAACTGGCAAATATGACGCCAGACCAATGGGAGACCCATGCTGTTCTCGCATGCCAACGGAAGGCCAAGCTAAAAGCCCTAAAGCATCTGAAACGGCACTAGTTATCTATGTATGGGCAAGTGTATCAACCCCACCAGACAGTTGGAGAAGGTGCGGCTCACTGTTCTTATTGAAGCCCTGAATGGATAGTTAGGGTGTTTTTGAAAATTTTGTTTCTATGCTTCCTTCCCTATTCTTCCCATTCCAAGCTTTCTAGTCATTATTGATCTGATTATTTATTTTTTTTTTCTGATGGGACGTTTTGGCTTGGCAGATGTAAAGAAACATATTTGGTTTGGTCTGAAACATTTATTTTCCTATTTTTCACATTTTAAAAAATTCCCCAAATTCTGGAAGATAGTTTTGCTTGTTTATCTATCCATTAAACATGAACCCACTCCATCACTGTAACTGGGGAGAGTCCCTTGTGTTGTGTGCTTTGAACGTAGTCAGTTAAATAAACAGCCTCTGTGATGCAGCTGATGGATGTAGTCGTGATCAACTGCTCAGAAGTGAAAGGTGAAAACACTGATCAGAAGCAGAAACTGGATTTATTGAGGGGGAGAGTCACTAAGGGAAATTCAGACATTAGATGATGCAGTGCAAGATCCTCTGTTTTAAGATACAGTAATGGATAAGCTCACTCCCTGTCTTCCCTTGAATGAGCAGAGAAGGGAAGCCTAAATATCCAAGGAAGAGCTGATGACTGTATCTCCCTAAAGTAGTGGTTATTTCTGATCACAATCTACTATTTTGGTGCATTTTCCATAACAGAACATGCACTCTAATTATAAGCAAGCTGCAAGGAAAATGTTTGAAAAAAATTTTATTCACTCTTTTTTTTTGGAGAATTTTTTTCTGACCATCATTAAAAGAAATTACCCATCACTCATGGCATAGAATTTGGTTTACATATCTGCAAGCAGGATTTGAAATCAGCTGGCTGCCTGGGGTAAGGACATCACATGTGAATTCCATGTGAACTGTTGCTTATTAGAGCTTTCCTGAATTATAGCGTAGCTTTTCAGTGTTAGCTGGTGCCAACATACAGCTGGAGAGAGAAATGTTGATTAATGCAAACTTTATGGATTAATCAGTATGAGAATCAGTACCTCAGAGACTCAGAAATATGTGCAAACTCTGCCGTTCCACTGCCCACAAATCTCAGGCAGGTATCTTGATTGAAATTGTTGTGTGTTTTTTTCCTCTGAATCACTAAGTAGTAAGTGAGAGATTGCTGCAGAAATAAAAGCGGTTTATTTTCAGTGACAAAGAAAGTGGGGAAGGAGACCATAGGGACTGTTCTAATCTGTCCTCCGTGGTTATGGTGAATGTATCCTTTTTTGTTTTGTATTTTTTGTTGTTCACCAGAAAAAACAAGTGCTGTATCTCTTCTTGTGTAGTTTCCTGAATTAATTGTGTCTTTTGTGGACCTCTTACAGGCAGATTCAATTAAAAAAAAAATCCTATTGGGAATCACCTGTCACTTGATCTTGAGTTTTACATGAAGGATATCACACTAATCAATGCAAAATAAGGAAAATGCTAAGAAGTGATGTGTCTAATAATCTGCCTGTGAACAGATTTGTCTGAAAGTTACTCTGTTGTTTGTTTTCTGCTGTTCACAAGCTGTACAAAACAAACATAATAACCCTGCAGTTAAGCTGTGTTTGCTTCTTTTTAACCTCATCAGAGAAATGTGAATATGCTGGAATGTACAAAGGGTTTCACCTTCCTTCTTCTACATTTCCCAGCACGCTTGTGCACCCCCTGTCGCCCTTTGCTTCCTATCATCTCTGGGGACTAGATCTGGTAAAAAGAATAGCTTAAGCAAAGAAATATTTATGATTGATGATTCCTTTTGCTGCCCTTCTTCAAAACGGAAAGCTTTGGTCTCAGACAGAGGAATACGATTATCCCCTTAGAAGAAACTTTGCAAAGTGTTGGCCCTTTTTCAGCATGAACCTTAACTCATATTAGTCTCAGTGGGAAGAAACAGGACAATAGCTATCCTGTCCTGAGGTAATGAGGAACAGGATATAGAGATAATAAATACCTTTCATAAATAGTCTCCGAGACTGATGGGAGAAAAAAAGCACTTGTGCAAAATCACAGTAAACTAAAAATGTAAATGGTTCAAATTATTTTAGTGACTCTTAACCAAAAGGATCTTAACTGTGAAGGAAATTGTATTGTACTGAAAGGATATTAATCAGTATTAGAAACAAATCTTCAGAATTTTCCAGTTCCAGCGGTTGTATCTATGTTATTTACTGGAGAGCAGCCCAAATTCTGGCTTCTGAGAACTTGCGTTTTCTGTAATTTCAGCCCAGGTTTACCTTTTATGCACCTAAAAGTAAAGTACAAGTGGCTTGTAACCACTATGATTGGTGAGATGATCATCAGTTAAATATCTTAGTGATTTTTAAACCAGTTTTCTTTTCTTAGGTTGTCAGAAGCCTGCCTATTTAAGTGCCAATCTACTCTCTTGGAGCTGGTTTTGATACATGCCAGGGGCAAGAGAAATCCTTGCATTTGGATTATTTAAGATAAGTACAAATTATGCAAGAAATTTGTTAAGGTCTTAAAGGAACCATTTCCAAACTGATCTCATACAGTTGCTTTGTATTCTCAGACTATCCGTTTTATATTCAGAGATACTCAGCATAAGTGCTTTAAAACTAGATAAAAGAATGCCTTGATGCATTTCAGAGATCTGGAATTGCTGTTTTAAGCACAAAACTCCACTTACCCTTTATAGTGGAGCCAGAAACAAAGCTCCATAAAATATGAAATCCTACAGTTAAAAAAGAAGCCCACTCTCAGTGTGGTGGGGGTGTGTTCCGTGGCTCTCGTTTTTAATGAGGAGTTGTTTTGTGATCCAACAGCACATGGGAGCCACATGGGGTCCTCTTTGTGCCAGGCCTAGTACAAACCTGTAAGAAAGTGGGACAGTCCCTGAATGAAGTGTTCAGGTGTACTGGGCTTTGCATTTGTGCTACTGGGACCTGAAAATCTCTTAAGCTCGATGTTCATTTACCCGTATTATCTGATAATATGCAGAAAAGTCATTGGGTGAGCTGTTCATAATCTTTCAGACAAATTTGTGCAGCATTGCGGTGGTAGGACCTGCAATACCACTGAAAGGCAAACGGCATCCGGGGAACTACCTGCTATCTGACTGCCCCACGAACGTTGCTGAGGGCAGATGCTATCTGGTTCTTGGATCTTGGTTTGGTTTTGTGTTTTGCCTTCAGACTCTCTCAAAATCTGTTCCTTAAGAGACACACCGAGCGTTATATAACACAATCTACTCAAACTATGGCTGTAAATAGGACTATACATCTCTATCCTGTCCTTGGGAAGTGGGTTTGTATGAGCTTTGTTCTTCTTATTAAAAAAAAAAAACCAAACCAAAACACACCACTTTGGTACAAATGTCTTTGATGATGCTTAATAGTTTTATATAGTATAAGAGAAAAATAATGAGGTCACCTCAGGAACCACAGCATTAGCAGCAGAATTACAGTTTCTGTAGAGTTGCGCTTTCTTTGTATTTACAAGGTGCCTTTGGTGATAATCTTAAAAAATTCATCTTCAGTTCTGTTTTCTTCAGACGTAGCTAGGGGCTGCAAACTAAGGCTTGGGATAATCACTGCTATCCTACTGATCAGCCCCTTCAAGTAAGAGAGCATTTTCTTACAGTGATAAAAAGTCTTGGTACGGTTTTGATGACCGTTATTACAGCATTTTAATTCATTTTGTTTTTCCCAGTATACTTTTATGGCTTTTACCTGACCTCAAATTTTGGCTTAATAGAACTTGACATGGCTTGCATGTGACACATTCTTATGTTGTCAACACTTTTTACCTATGGTCAGGCTGAGATGAATGCCTGCCTGAAACAGCTATTCATTCAAATGGCCTGGGAATATGGTGCAGACAGAACATCAGATCTACCAAAAGCTTAGACGCTGGCCAGATTTTGATCTCAATTGAAACGTGTGTTTGAAACTGCTGTCAGTGGCACTTCTCTCAGATTTATATCCATGTAATTGCAAACAGTGTCTGATCCTCTCTGGCTGGTCTGTCCCCTGAGATTTTGTTTACTTATGTGCTAGAAAGATTGGCCCTGTTGTATTTTATATAATCTGTTAGATACGTGTCTCTCTTTGATCAAGTTATTTATGACATTTTTGTATCAGTCTTTATTGGGCCTACCCTGTTCATTCCTGTAACTTATCCTAAAACTTTTTGGATGAGTGGCAGTCATAGCAAAGGAGAGAAATATCAGAGTATTTTCATCTAACCCATTCAGATATGGGTATCTATATGCATCACATGGTAATTACTTATGTACGGGTTCAATATTCATTGTTATTTCCATTTCTGCGTTCAAAACTATACTGAACAGAAGTCAGAAGCCTTTACAAAGCAGGATGGTATGTGAAAAGAGTTCCTTAATGTTGAGTGTCCTGGATTAACAGTTGTTTGCTGTCTGAGGGATAGGCCAGCTGTGAGGGCAGGGCTGCTCAGCAGTCCAGTCCTGGCTGCAACAGTCTTTTGCTCTGTGTGCTTTAGTCAATAATTCACTCATGCTGGGAGAGGTTTTCAAAAGAGATATAAATGACCACTTTCTGTGATGCTTTTGTAAAGTCTGTCTTTGGCGGTGGAGTGGGCTACGCTGGGTCTTGAAAGATACTGAACCATCTTTTCCTCTTCTGACAAACATGTTGTGGTATGCCTCCATAGGCTTCGATTCATCTGCTATGATCTTGAACACTTAACTGAAGTACTCTAGTTACCATAGGTTACTGCTAAAATCAACAGAGGGTGATAACACTTACAGAATACAACTCAGTTAACTGAAGATGTGAACTGTCTTCTGGACTGGCCATTTTATCTCCATTTCAAACAAGGACCCCAGACCGACTTGTTTCCTAATCTAAAATGTGTTGAATTCAAACCTCATGTTTCAGTACTTTGCAGTAAAAAGAGGTTAATATAATATTCTTTCCACACATACAAAGTGAAGCAAATACTTTAAAAGTTGTGGAGGCATACCTGTATCTAAAATTGATAGGGCTATTTGCTTCAATTTTAAATCAAGTGCTGGAAGTACGTACTTTCTAACTGTAAAGGATTTTGTGAAGATTCATGCTTGTAGAATATTTGAAGATGTAAAACACTGAATAAATGATACTTTCTGTTATGTTCTGTTACTTTTATTTTGTGGGAAAAAAAGAATTTGCTATACTGTAAAACAGATGAAATAATACAAGAGAGGTCTCCAGTACAGTGATTGTGCTTCGTGATGAAGGAAGTGCCAAATGGTTGAGTGCTCCTAGGTGTACATGAGTCACGCTTCTGTTCATCTCATTCTGAAGTGAAATGCTTTGGAAATTGAGTATATGAGCAATACTAGATAGTCAGGGAGATACTGGTAGAATAAAAAGTTGCTTGAAATTAATTATTTGGGAAGCACTTTGCAAAGCCGAACTGTAAAGGAGGTAAAATTTTCAGCTGGCTCATTAAAATGTGAGCACGTTATATTCATCAGTGAATTAGTGATTAATGTCCCATTTTATTTTCATGTAAAATACAATATCTGAAAACTAATGTATGCCTATCTCCAAGATACGTAGCCTTCAAGTGGTTCATCTGTGAAGGTGTAGTTTAGTCACTCATTTATTACAAATTTAATCTGTTTTGGGTTTTTTTTGTTTTACTTTGAATATTGATTTCACTGTTTTGAGCTCCCTGGTATTGAAAGTTGTGTGTTTTCCAGCTGAACTTTGATCTGAATCCCACAATTTTGTATTCTCTATTTGATGATTCTTCCTCAAATGGATTCGTATGGAATAATTTTCAGTTCTCAGTGAATTTGTTCCTTCTGTCACTTTTCCAGATGTTTGAGTCCAAGGCTAAAAGTATGAGTGTACAAGGGTAAGATCTCTGATTGCACTGAGGTGTCTGAATGTTTGGATAGGTTCTTAGTGGGTTGTTTTTTAGAGAACTGAGTCACCTAGCTCCCATAGTGATTTCAGGCATTGAATATCAAAACACAAGACCAAGCAAAAACCCCACTCATTACCCCACTGTCCTCATGATACAGGCACCGAATCCCATTTGGCGTCAAAGTCATTGGCATTTGTTATACTGCAAATGCCTACATAGCTTCTACAGTTCAATGTGTATTAAATGGATATACTTTTTTTTTTTTTTTTTTTGTGGAGGTTTTCCTCTGGAAGGAGACTCGCATACGTTAGCAGGGATGGAGCTGTGGTGTGCTCCCAGGGGAATCTTGGTATGGACATTAAAGAAAACAGGCACGTGGGGTGCACTGAGTGTGTTTATCCCACTAGTGTTCAGTGAGCTGGACACTGAATATATTTGGCTCTGTAAAAAACAGTGTTTCTAGGCATTAAGCAACCCCCCCAAGGGTTAAGCAAGCAACCAAAGGGGGGTTCTCAGCATTGGAGTTTTGAATTTGAACACTGAATTTTGCCTGTGCTCCAGACCATCTTGTACCTCAACCCTCACCCTGTACTTGGGTACAGGTTGCTGTACCCCCGGCTCCAAGGGGTCGTGCTGGTGTGCTGTGCTGTATTCAACTCTGTCTTCAGAACCCTATGGTCCGTTTGCTATACATAGTGCCCTCCGTGGTGAATTGTGCAGTGCAGTGTGGAGCACTTGTCTTCAGGAGCAATCGTTTTACTGGGAGTCAAAGTCAAACTTGAGTGTTAGTGGCTACAGGGGAAACTGAGTTCAATCACTAACCTCCCTGTCCCCCCATTTCCATACCGACGATGATTCGTTGTGTACCTAGATTCTCTCTGTTTCTTAATTAAGAAGCAATGAATTGAAAGCTGGCATTGACTTTTCAGAATAGTGCAAGGGCTAAATCCCCTTGGGTTTCTATCCCTCCTGCAACTGAACACTTCAGCCTTCAAAAATTTGTTTTGGCTTCTGAAGTAGGGATGTCACATCATTTTACAGTAGTGAGTGTTTCTTCCCACTTGCGGCTATGTGGAAATCACCACGGGGACCAAGATTGTTCAAGTGTTCAGCAAGGAAAGCTATATCCCGTTCATAAATCTCTAAGTCAAATCTGAAATAAAAGTCATGCAGCAAACCAGAAAATGAATTTTATTTTAAATCGAAACAGGGATCAGCAGATATAGCCTGGGATTTGGAAATGATTAAGTGTAAGATTCAGTTAAGAAGTTTCACCTCTCAAGAAAATATAAAGCAAACATTCTTATTCCTGACCTATAGATCTTTACTGTGTTCAGAATAATAAAATGACTGATCCAATCCCATATTGATGCAGAAGATCTTGGAGCATTTTTTACTGAGACATGAGTCAATAATGGATTTTGTGGTTTGGGCTTTTCTTTTCTGGTTAAATCATGCTTTAGCTTCAGCTCCTCTCCCCCTAAATTCTAAGTCCTACTGGTAGTTGTTGAAATGTGCTGGAGGCTGTTTTTCATCTTATCCTCGCTTACATTAACAGGAATTTTAGTGTAAATTGAGATTGCAATCCTGAAAGTCCAAAGGTGCTTGCTTTATTTCTTCTCCTGTAGAGTCATGTTCAGCAAAGAAATTGAGATTCTGAAGGAAATGTATTGACTACAGTATGGAAATCCAATGTCGTAAGTGGATAAAATTAGAAAACTAAATTAATGGTGTGTCTAGTTGATTCAACGTGTACTTGCAGTTTTCAGCTTTGAATCCTAGAAAGATTTTCAAAGCCTGCTTAATCCTGTCTTCTAGGGACTCCTCCTTGTGCCAACTATCAACCAGACTTTCCCTTCATTTGTCTTGTCTCTCTGTACTTGTTTTGGGGGTTTGGATCATCCTTTCCTCTACTGCAGTTAAGATGTCATCTTATAGATCTTACTTCTCCAAATTTGAAAGGCACACTGCTGGTAATGTTGCTGTATCTTGACTAATGATACCGATAACTGTCACATTTGGTTGGCTTCTGTTTCTCTTTACTCACTTTGTTGAACAAAGGAAACAACTGATATTATGATTTAGCACAGCCTGTGTGGTATGTTGAGGTGGTATGAAAGGTATTCAGAGCACTGACATAAAACCCTAAAATAATCCTATACTTTGCATAAATTATGCATCAGCATAAATTCCAGTGGGCAATTTGAATCTGGAAAAATACATGACGGAGGGGGACTTTTGCCATTTCCAAGAGGGAATACTCATCCTTTTGATGTGAAACATTGCTTCTTTTACTCCCTAGAGGAATCTGGTAGATTGGAGCACTCCTCTTAGTCTGCAGCCAAAGAGGAATACAGGACTCGACTATTAATCCCAGTCTTCAGCTGTCACTGAGGCTGTTCACTGGCTGGCCCCTTCTCAAAAACACAATGATAAGGAGCTGAAGTTACATTTGTAGACATACACACATCCATGGAGAAGCTTTTCCCATGGGGTGTCAATGTCAGGTGTCAATGTCAGGCATTTTGACCTATGGGAATCGGATCCTGTGCATAGGATCCCTATGCTTTTCTGCAGTTTCTCCATGGTCCCTCTCCTGCCTTTACTTCTCCTGTTGTGATGAATTCCTGTGACTGGAATCTACACTTTATCAGTTGCTGTGCCCCACTGAAGGGAAGTAGGGGAGAGTTTTTAGCTCCTATTTCACCTAGATGCTCAGTGGGCAAAATTCTCCTTGCTTTGACATTTTCCTGCGAATTGGAGCAAGGGATGCTACTTTTGATTTGATATTATTTCCTTTAAGCTTTGTCAGATTTAAGACAGAATCACTAGAGCAGTGACCTCTGAAGAAAACCTGTTCAAATCAGAGCTCTCCCTGAGACCACGATGCATAGATAGGCAAATCTGTCAAAACTGACTTTAATCCAACACTGGTCTTCCTAAAATTCACGTGTGTTATTTACCTTTCAATGGCCTGTTTTAAATACATCTCCAACGAACAATTTTATATATATCTAGAATTCAGGAAATAATGATTTCAGTCTTCTGGAGCCTCAACCTGCCATCATGGTAATGTAGCAGAGTGGAAAACTGCTGCTAGTATTTGTGAGATCTAATGCTTTGTCTAGCTGTCTTGAAGTCATTTACTTAAAACATCAATACTTGTTTTTTCCGAAATTAAGACCTAATGTAAAGTAGTCTCGTAGATGGGAAGAGGAAAGCAAACACAGATACTTGTTTTAGCTTAATCTGAAGAGTAATAATACTAACGCATGCTGCTGCATCAGTTCTGTAGTTAAGAGACTTAAGCATCTGGAAATGATGATGTGCTAGCACTAAGCTTTTTTAATAGAATTGGGATCCTAGAGCTGGGAGAATGTGAAAAAATATGCTTAGCTTAGCTTCATGACGAATGAAGCATTTATTATTAATTAATGCTTTGGAAGATAATGGTGTGATAATGGCTTGCAAAGATCAAAGGGCATAAATCTTCTAGGCTTCCAGGTTTCAGTTCGCATAAAATTTATCTGGAGAAGTAATGCCATGAAACTTGGTACTGAGGTTGGATAGGGAATTCTGAAAGTAATTCTGGAGGTAACATTTCAAGATAAACTACTGTTCGGATTAAAAAGAAATACGACTATTTTGTTAACCTTTGTTTGCAATGCCCTTCATCAAATTATCAAATTACTACTTTTGCTGCAGGCTGTTTCTTCTTTCATCTGTACCCACACATCTCAGGATTGACTCTGCTGAAATTGGATTGAGCAACCTGGTCTGAAAGCAGTTTTGACTCTGCCCTCTGAATGGCAGGTTAGGCTAGAGGACCTCCTGCAATCCCTTCCAACCTGGATTACTCTGTGATTCTGTGTTGTACTGATGAGAGACCAGAACAGGGCCCAAGCAACAGGGGATGTATTTGAAATTTCAGGTACACTGGAAATGCAGGCAGCTGCCACAGTACAGACAGGAATATAATTGTACCTTCTAGCATTAACTGACTTGAATGAAAATCTCCTACTTTTCTAAAGAAGTAAAAGAGGAGAAACAGATGAGAGCGAGTTAGGAAGGGAAAAACATATTGGTGAGATGCTTTGATTCATTGAATTATATGGTGCTGAAAACATAGTCGTAGAAGTTTGGGGACATTATTTTAGGAGGAAGTAGGTACTAACAGGTGTTTTGTAAGGGACAAGCTGACGCTGGCCTGGAGAATGGCAGCAGAGCAGTCAGTAGCAAGGAGCTCTGGGGTCTTGCATCAGTGATTCTGCAGATTGCAGCCTATGCCGGCACTGCCAAAACGAGTTCTCACACCTAGGAGTTAGGCTGCTCTGCTCTCTCTAGAAGGCAGGTAAGTTTCAGCTGTAGTTTCACCCCTCATGCTTC
Source organism: Vanellus vanellus (assembly GCF_965231255.1). Classification (NCBI taxonomy): domain Eukaryota; kingdom Metazoa; phylum Chordata; class Aves; order Charadriiformes; family Charadriidae; genus Vanellus; species Vanellus vanellus. The sequence continues at coordinate 39,374,195 of NC_138909.1, forward strand.
TTTTTTTTTTTTCTTCTCTTTTTTCCCTCTTGGCTGGTATTGATGTCATTGGCTTTTAAAAGGTAATTCCAATATTTTCTGTGCTCAGCCTGACTGACTCAATCCTCGGTCAGTAGTCATCAGCACCTGTGTTTTGTGCACTGAACTGAATGACCTTTTCTACCTACTCAGGACAAATCTTTTTTTTTTTTTTTCCTTAGCAGAGATGGGCACTTTCTTCATCAACAGTGAACATGTCAATTTAAAGCTAAGTGGGAAAACTGAACTCTGGCATCCTAGTTCCAGCAGGCAGCCTTAATTTATATGCCAGCAAGTTGCATGGTTTTACAACGCACTTTTATTCAGAACAAAAATGAATAGTTGCCATAGTTACCACAGAATCACAAGATACTGTACAAATGTGGGAGATAAAAAGCATTATCATTAAAGGACACATTTGCCAGTGAATAAGAACAGCCCTTTCCAGTAATGTTTTAACCAACAGAGTGGTGACATCATGCCAGTTGCTGTTATATACAATGCTAAAGCTGACAATATTGAACCCTTCATGGTGTGACTACATAAATGTCTAGTGCATTTCCAAATCTGCCTCAGATGTATCCCTGAACGTTTCTAGAAATAGTCATATGGAAAGAAACTCGTGCTTTTACTCTTTTTCATACAAGAAAATATTTTCTTTGTATGGGGAAAATATAGTTATTTTGCATTGCTTATTTTTAAAGCATGAGAAAACCAGGTTTTCATACTTCTGATAGACATAATTAGGCTTTGTAACCTCTCTTGATACTTTACATAAATGGCTTGAGTTTGCTGAGAGTTGCACTGCTGCTGAAGTTGGTGAATCCTGAATATACCAAAAGTTTGGTGATCTATTTTTTTGCCATGCTTCTGCTAGCTTGTGTTGGTAGGAATCAGATACCTATACATGGCCATCTGCGCCACTGTGGCGTCTTGCCACAGAGCATAAGTGATCTGGATTTGGGTGGGTAAGACACACTGGAGAGCATTACTGCAGTGTTTTCAAGACTGGGGAGTTCACTGGTGGAAAGGGAAGATGTTGGCACAGCTACTCAGAGGTTTAGGAATAGAGGAAATTTCATAGACTACAGAGAAGAGGAAGAATGCTACCGAAGTCTATCTGTATGTATAGCTAGCTTTGAGAAAGGTCAGGCTAAATAAGCACAATTTAATATTGCTTAACTCTTTCCTTTCCTGGAGCTTAGCTTTGCATTCCAGAGAGCTCTCCATTAGGAAATGGCAGGACCAAGTTCACCTTTATGTATATATTTAAGATAAATGTGTAACTGGCCAGCAGTTTTTCCTGTTTTGAAATTACTGTCCTTTTTCAGAGCAGTCAGGTCTTTCTCTAGAATTTAGTTACATAGATGTCCTTGATAAGGTCATCAAAGGTCAATATCTTTTTGAGAGACATCATTATAAAATAGAGGTCACAATTCTAGTTTAGAATAGAAATGCTGAAACATATCAGTATATCAACAAAAAGTAGGGTGTAGAAGTGTATCCTTTTTGGTCAAAGTAATAGCACAGAACAACAATGACTGGTTACCTTGAAAACTCTAATTAAATCTAATTAAGGATGGTGGATATTTATTGCAACTGGAATCACTAAAGACAAGTCCAACAGTCTGAATAAGCTACGCACTTACTAAAATTCTATATGATGAATGAAAATGTATGAATAAGTTGCTTCCTTAAAAATCTAGAAGTCATTTCAAAATAATGTTTAACACAAATTCACATCAAATCTTGAAAATGTGAACTTTGTAAAAGTAAGTCAGTAGCAGTTGGTTTTATTTGTAACAGAAATATTGAAGCTGCTTCATTGTTTAAAAAGGTGGATAGGCTATTTGTGACACATAATTATGCTATTAGATATGATCTTAATTAGAGTAGAAGAAAAATCAGAGGCTTATTGTCAAGACTCACTCAGGACTTTATATTCCATGGATGTTTCTTTATAGTGCAACTACTTATATTTATACTCCAAACTCTTTATTTTCTGAGACAATTAAGGAAATAAACATTTTCCCTATAGTGCTAAAAATAATTTGCACAAAACCTCTCAACTATCAAAGCATGAATTGTGTTTATAAGATATTTGAAGCACTTTTGCTGCATGCCAAGCATGCATGAACAGCCAATCTCAACTAAATTTCCATCCTGAGTATGTATCACAGCTTTATTTGTAAGTACTGTATGTATTCCTGGAGCAAATGCAAGGATCCAGGATGTGCATGCTCATCTTTTTGTGAATCATAGAATCATAGAATGGTTTAGGTTGGAAGGGACCTTGAAGATCACCGAGTTCCAACCCCCCTGCCATAGGTGGGGACGCCTCCCACTAGACCAGGTTGCCCAAGGCCACGTCCAGCCTGGCCTTGAACACCTCCAGGGATGGGGCCTCAGCAGCCTCTCTGGGCAACCTGTTCCAGTGCCTTACCACCCTCAAAGTGAAAAATTTCTTCCTAATGTTTAATCTAAACCTGCCCTCTTCCAGTTTGAAGCCATTCCCCCTCATCCTATCACTACATGCCCGAGTAAAAAGTCCTTCCCCAGCTCTCCTGTAGGCCCCCTTTAGGTACTGGAAGGCCGCAATGAGGTCTCCCTGGAGCCTTCTCTTCTCCAGGCTGAACAGCCCCAACTCTTTCAGCCTCTCCTCATAGGAGAGGTGCTCCAGCCCTCTAAATGTACAGGTGATATCTGAAGCTCTTTGGGCCAGTCCAGTGAAGATACTAATGTAACAAAAGATTATCCTATTGAAGAAAGCCTAGTAGAATAGACCACATTTAACTATTCTCCATTGACCTTGCCAAATCTGATGACTTCTATTTTGAAAATTGTTGCATGCAAGTATTGCTCTGTGACCAACTAGGTTTGAGGTGGTTTCTTTCCTTACTGTATTTTTATTCCTTCTGTATTGTTTCTACTGTAGTTTCCCAAAGGAATGATCGGGAGTCACAGTGGGCTCTACAAATGTAACAGTGTGAAGACTATGGCAGCTTCAAAGAAATGCCATCTTTATCTCTGCAGACTTCGCCAGCAGAAAGATAAGTAGTATCAGGATCTTCCAAGTACTGTAAGTAAATATTCTTACTTCCAAGTATTGTAAGTAAATGTTCTTAAATTCTTTCGTCTATGTATATATAACTTCTGATTCATAGAAATGTAGAGAAACTGCTGACTCAGCTTTCGTAGCTCCCCCTCCCCTCTGTGAGGCTACCTAGAATAATCTGCAGGGTGGCAAATTCTTCTCCCATGAGTAGGAGGAAAGACTAGACAGAGATATGAAAATATTTCTGTTGGCAGAAACAAAGAAAAAGCTTAGGGATGCTCCTTACAGTGATTGTCTGAGATGATGACAACAATGGCAAAGAGGATGCAATTCTCATTCTGAAAGACTGATCAGGAAGATGATTTCATGTAGCACGGTTTATCGCAGACTCTAATATTTATTATCATTACGATGACTGACAAGGACTCCATAAACGGTTGTGCCTGACAACCATGAAATAGGATAAAGAGGAATAAAATAAATACAAATATAAATAAGATAAATAGGAAAGAGTGAATATCATAAATTCCGGCAGCTTAAATGTGAAATATTATTCAGTAAGCCAAAAGAGGAGTGAAAAAAAAAAAAAAAACTAGCTAAAGGAACAAAACAAGAACAAAATAGCTTTGCCAGCATATTTGGAAAAGAAACCTACCAGAGGGTTGTACCATGACAGCTGGATTATAAAAGGAGCACTTGGAGAGGACAAGGCTATTTCAAGGAAGCGACATGAATTTTATGCATTGATGTTCATTGTGGAAGAAACTGGGGAGTTTTGCACCCTGGAAAGCTCTAACAGAGGAGGAGAGGACTCAGCATAGGATCTCTTTGAAAATACACTGACTGCAGAAGAAGCTGTGGTACAAGTAGATGTAAGGAACCTCAAAAAGTCATCAAGATTGGGTAATACATTCAAGTTCAAAGACAGCTTAAGGGTGAAGTACCTGATTTGGTGTTAGTACAGCCCGGGTATCCAGACCCCTTTGGAACAGCCCTGGTACCCAGAGACAGGAGAATAGGAAGCCTAATGTCAAAAAAAAAAAAAAAAAAAGTTTTTGTGTGAGCAATGTGAGGAAGTGCAGGCTGGTCATTCTGACTCCTGTACTGGACAGATCAGCAGCAGCTCTGGTGAAGGGCAGAGTTTGACAGACCCTGGGGTGGTGGAGTTCAGCACAGCTCTGGGGGCAGAGATTGTGCCTTTGTAAGGCTTCTTGGAGTCCTTTCAAGGCAGCAGCAAGCATATTGGTGGCATGATCAAGTCTGCTAAAATAATGTACTGAAGTTTCTGAAAGGCAAACTCTCTCTGAGGGCTTTTAAGGCATCAGTTGGGCAAGAGGAGAGATTGTAGCATGGATTAGTAGTTGGCTGAAAGATAAACAGGTGAGCGTCTTGGTTAGAGACAGTGACAAAGTGTGCAGAGGATACCATGTTATTCAAGGTAGTAAGGGGTGGCAGGGGCAGGCAGTGTGGACTCATAAAAGGACTTTATAAGAACCACGTGACAATGAAATGGTAGGCAAAATTTAATATAGATGAATGTAAAGTGATCCAGTAGGAAAAACAGTCTGGGCTTTGTATATAGCATGATGTGCTCTGAACCAGCCATCTCCCCGAGGTTGCCATTGTGATTGTCTTGGGTTTTAGCAGATTTAAGTGGGATCCATACATGTTTGTAATGGAGAACACAAAGTAAATCACTTTCTGTGTGTGCATTTGGGGAGGAAGATCCTCAAAGTCAGTCCACAGTCATTTCTGAATGAGAAGAAGGTCTTGAATCATAGTGTAGCCTGTTCCATTAACTGAGTAGCACAGCAGCTTCCATTTTTAGATCACTTCACAGTGTGCTGCAAAGGAGCAATTTTTTTGCCTTCCCAGTACAATCTGGGCTTGACTGTGTATATGGGCTTTTTAACGAGTTTCCCCACACACGCGCACGCATATTTACGCAGGCAAATTTATTCAAGAAAATGCATTTTTTGGGCACATATCCAAGTTTCGTGAGTAAAAGAGCATTGGATGTGAAAGAAAGCAGAGCCATTTCAAATGATTATGTCACGCAGGCAGGGAAAGAAAACAATGTGATGTGGAAAAAACAGATGATTGAATATTCATGAGAATAAAATCTATTTAAACCAAAGTTGTTACAGTCAGCCATTTATAAGCAATCCACAGGTTGAAATTGGTGCACTGTATATATTTGATAAACAACTGGAAATTGTAAACAATGAAGTAGAAGTCAGTCAAATAGCAGGCAATCTAACAGTAGCGAAAAGGACAAATTTAGCAGCTTTTTTTTCTTTTCCTTTCTTTTTTTTTCTGAAATTGTCTATGCTGCTTTAATATATCATGGAGCTAGAATATCACCTGCACCCGAGCCTTGTTTAATGAATATGGGACCTGGTTTTGGAATCCAAATTTCTGATGCCCCTGGGAGTTGATGGTGTTGGCAGGTAGCTGTATCACTGATTGTTATAGCACAGAATAGTCCTGCCTCCTGGCTGATACTAGGGCCTTGGGACATGTGTGACTCATTTGGAGACACAGTCCAGCACAGTAAACATCTCAGATGAATTCCTCGCTTGGCACTGCAGTTATATCTGAGTGAATTTTGTTGGTTATCCAGCAAATCATTAAGGAATCCTGTCTGTTTTCTCCAGCAAAAACACATGGCACAGCAAGAAAACCAGTATACATAGAAGCTGTGATAGTCCAAGCTCAAGTAGCAGGATTAACACTAGAACAGAAATTGCTTGCTTAATTTGCGAGGTATAGTCTTCGTCTAGCTCTTACCCTCTTGTAAACAGCTTATGCCTTTTCATATGGCTTAGGAGCTTGCGTGGTTGGTCATCATCCCTCCCAATTTGAGCATATTAACTGTGTATGTGCCTGTGGCTTTAGTACATTAGAATACTACCTACAAAATAAGAGGCAAATCTGTAATGGGGATAATAATGGTAATACCAGAAAATGGTGGCAATAGGAAGATGGGTATAATGGCGGTAAATGGCAGATACTCACAGAAATTGGACATTCTTATTCTGAATTCTTTGATCGGAAACGTAACTATAATTTCATGTCACCTTAGGCTTGTTTGGAAGAGTCAAAATCTTTAACAGAAGGCTGTCAGTAATATATGCGCACTAGCAAGATATTGCTTTAAGCTGTCGGCTGTACAAATATAATGACATCCACTCAGTCAGGGAACAGAGACAACGCGATGTAGCTGGTCACATAGCTGGGAGCCTGAAGTACAGGAGGTCCAATACTTAGAATGGCTAACTGCTTAAGCCCAAGCCATACTGGAAAAAAAGTGGTGGTTGTTTTAAAAATACATGTGAGGGTATAAGGTTTTTTTAAAAATTGTTTTGAAAATACAATAGACAAATTTGTCGAATCATGCATTGTCTGAAGACGTATTACATCCAGCTCTTTACCTATGCGTGTAATATTTTTGCAAAGTGGTTGGATAGTATTCTGACTGTTAGCTGACAAGTCACTATAGCTGCCGAGCTGTGAAGTTCCTTAGGTAAAGAGCACTGTGTACCCAAAACATGCAAAAGTAAACTTCTGCATATAGTGTTTTCAGTTACAATAATATTTTCCAAAACGAATGGCTAGATAAGATTATCTTTGATCATGAGGAGTAAAAACACTAATATAACAATAATTATTGCAATCTTGCACCATTTTCAGGGCTCGGAAGGAACAGCTCCCAGCTGTTTCTAAAGCAGAGCATCTTGGAGTCAACAGCTGAAGAAATGAAGTAGTAAACCTATTGCCTGCACTTGAAATGCATTACTTTTCCTTAATACGTTATTTTTTATGTTTCCATCTTTAAGGACAGCAGTGAATTTCCTAAAGGCAAAAGATACTCTGTATGCATGTGGAGGAACTCTGCACATTAAAGCCTGGGGGACAGAAAGTGATTTTTATCAGTCTAAAGAACAGAAAGAACCTCGGGCTCATTGGATCTTGAGATTGCCTTAGGAAGAAGGAGCAAATGGACTTGGTGCGGATGTTTCAAAACATAGTTAAAAAGGTGGGTTTATATCAGAAGAAACTTAAAAGCCGTACTGATGTTCCAGAGCAGGCACTTGCTGATCAGTAGATGTATGATGATATACTGAGGAAAACTGCAGAAGTCCAAGTGCACTTAAAAAGTCCATTTTATTGCAGATTTTTTAAGATATACCTCACGCTAAAATAAGAACCAGTGTATCAGTAAATGTCATGGAATTTTTAGTGTCCCTTCACCTTTGTGAGTGAGCTGTCAAGTTAAGTGTTCTTTATCTAGCTGCAGAGCTGTATTTACACCTGAGATTTTTTTATTTTTTATGTTGTGTAATTCCAAAGAAATTCCATGATGAGGGATGTGCAATTTCTGATGATATTTACTTCCTTCCTCAGCCTCTTAATTGCTGGCTGTTTTGTTTGTTGAGATGTTCTTCTTTCTAAAAGTCATCAGATGTTTCCTTTCTTTTGCGCTGGGGAGAAGTCTTGACATACAAATGACTTCTAGTTTAGGAATTACTGTCCTTAGGAATAATTCAATTTAATGAAACTTTTAGTAGACAATAGCAGACACCTTTTTTTTTTTTTTTTAAATACCAGTTTTCATTCTCTTGAAGTACATGACTGTTTTTGTACATTATATAAATGGCACATTCATTGGTATTTTGCTTTTACTTTTTGTTAGTGTTTGTTCTCACTTAGAGTTATATTAACTGTCTACTTTGATAACATCCTTATCTTGGCATGTAGAGTTTCTTATTCATACAGATAAAATATGCCAGCACTGGGCCATTTTCTTCAAGAAATCTGGACAAATGCTTTCAGGTTTTGCCCATCTTTGAAAGCTGTTTTCATCATACATTTTATTTGGCTTTTTTCTACAGCAAGACACCTAATTGCATCTTGTCTTTGTCTCCCTTCTACTCTTCGTTTGAGTTTCCATAGTAAGAGTCCACTTTGCATTCAAATATAGCTTCTCTTACAGCTGAGTAGGAAGAGACACAAGGAAACACTTGTTTTCTGCATTTCAAACTCTAAATATTTACTGTATGCAAAAATATAGAATATATAGGAAGTTGGCTTTTATATCTGAGAAGCCTGATGTCACAGTGTATCTGAAAACTTCAGTGAAAGTTTGAGAGGCTTTATAAAAGCTTTAATTAAGACATTTAAAATTGGGATGACTTTTAAAATTGAGATGACTTTTAGGCTTGTATCAGGTGTATCAGGTGTGGGTAGAATCCTGTTTATGTTATGATTTGGAGGATCGAGTTTGCCTACTTCACATAACACTGCACTGATGCTGTATGTCTCGGGGTTAGAAATAACGCTTTGACAAATTCAGTGCATATTTGCAGCTGTGGAAGTTGCACCAATGGTGTCTTGTCGATGATGTTTTGACATGAAATACCCCATTTATAAATTCCATCTTTGTCACACATAGTATCTGAAGCTTTAAGCACTGACCCACGTAAGGTATCGGAGTAGAACCTGACTCATGCTATGAAGAAAAATGCAACGACCAGCCGTCGCTTCTTAGTGGCTCAGCAATGGAAAGTCTTTAGAGACTCTTGCTTGGCTTATTCTTTAGCTAGGTTTTTATTTTATGGCAAAATCAGTTAATCTGATTTCAGTATATGTAGTACCGTTCTGAAGGTCAAAATATGGCAAAGTTGCTGTGAAGCTAACATAGTTGATCACTGGAAAAGCGCAGGTGGGAGAAAGCCAATGGATGGCTTCTGTACACCTCTTGCCTGCTTGCTGGTGTGGGAAGCTCTCAGGTACCTTGGAAATTTACTTCTCCTTGGTGAAATGAATGCAAAATTTTCTCCTTGGCTACCACACAGCTTAAAACTCAATAAATTTAACTTAACAGTTAATTGCTCTTACATTTAGATGCACCAGTAAATCTGTCAATATAAAGATACTAGACTCTGCATTCTTCAAAGGCCTTCTCTTTTGTCTCAATTAAAATGTGATCGATATAGTCTCAATTTCACTAGCTTGTATGCAAGTTATCAGTCCATTGTGGGTATACCTCTTCACTAATGTACTCTACTAGAATAATTATTTCCATCATTTCTCAACTTTAAACCTTTAAAATTCATACAGAAATTTCATAGCAAGCCTTCTTTTAATCAAGCAAAAAAAACCCCCAAACCCAAACAAATTAAAGGCTTCACCCTTTAATAATATTTAATATTTATTTCACCCTTTTATAATATTTAACCCTAAATAACTTCCTTTGTGGCTATGGTCAGTAAGATAGAAAAATGTCAGTAATACTATGGAAACTCAAAGCTACAGGCACCCAGTACTACCAACCTGCATGCGTGACTTATTCACATGTATTTGACTGGTGTGCAGGCTAACAAAATAATTCATTTCAGTACTGATGATCATGAATGTAGATATGGAAGAATGAAGATATGGAAGAATACAGACTTCAACTGTATCCATAACGAAAATTATAAATTCATGATGAAGGCACTATTGTCACTCCGTTCACCGAGGAATGCTTCCCCAGGTATTCCAGATTCTTGGTTCAGGCTTTGACTGCTTTACAGTGCTCTGTTTCTCTAATATCAAGTGAACAAGGGGATGCTTTTGCATAGAAGGATTACACAGCTAGCGCTAAATTCCTAGGAAACATCTTCCTTCAGGTGTAAGGGTGTCACACCAACAGGAGCATCTTTGTTGCTTTTATAGTGCCCACAGACAACTTCAATACCTATGAAAATAGCATGGTTCTGCACTTTGACCTACCCGGAGTGATGATATAAAAGCAATGTAATAGTCCTTCTGAGATGAAAACAAGTGAGGAAGTAGTGTGAAAGCATACATAGATGTGAGCACTGATCAAATTTTGTCTTTTTTGCATATTGTTGTATATATTTTTGTGAGGGATGAGGTCATAAAGAAGTAGAAATTTTTGTATGAAAAGGGCCATGGAAACAGATTGTGGAAGCATGAAGGACTAGAGAATGAAGAGAGAGAGGAATTAAAAAGAGCAGTGAAATAGATCTGATGTGAACAAAGAAGTCAAGGGATGGTGGAACAATGAAATGTGAGAAATCAAAAACTTTGCATGTGTACAGCAACAAAAATTGGTGGTGGTGGGATGGTCAGTCAGAAATAGATCCTCTATTGTAATCAATATTGTGCTCCAGCGAATTAGGAATGATTGCTCCAGCAAGTCCAGGGGGCCTGTGGATGACCCTTCTGCAATGGTTAGATGAATTCACAGAGCCGCTGGTCACAATGCTGGGGACTTCAGAGGCTGCTGGGGGACCACTGTACTCTTGGCCATCTTGCAGGAGCTGATATTGCTTTGGAGGTTCAAGAGTCCACCTGTTGACAACCTAAAGGCAATTTGTTGCCTGTAGATTTCTATAAAATAATAAAGGTTTTTCTCCAGGGTAAGGCTAGATTACTTCCAGAACCACAAAACCAAAAAGGTGAATAAATTATTTTCTCATGGGCTAGAAAGGAAACATAAGTCTTCTGAAAAATCCAGGAATACTGTATTACAATTAGTAAAATGAACACAGGTGTGACTTATCTTGCTGACTGACAAGTATCTACTTTCTTATTAGCTCCCTACTAGCCCATTTGAAGGCTGTCTTGCTGCTGCACTGATTTCATTCCTCTGGGGCAAGGTTTCAATATCCTTTCTCTTGTTTTAATGTCACCTTGCTGCATGACTGACCAAAAAGAAGATAGCTGGTGAGAATGAGGATATGAGAACCTGGACCTTAGTAATATGTTTTGTACACAGTGTTCACTTTGAAAAGAATGACTTATAAAATACAAGATTATCTTTTTGTCTATGATTCATGCGATATTTCCAAGTAGGAAAACATGGGAGAGGCCTGTTTTGGAATACCAACAGTATTATTGACTAGTCTCCAGTAAACATCTGGTGGTCCATGATTTCCTCAGTGGTGTTTACTGCCAGCTTGTCAGAAACTGCATCACATTTTTCAAAATACGCATTTTTCTTTTTATAAAGCAGATTTCACAGGAATGCATTTACTGTTTTTAAAATACTTTAATAGCTGATACAGCTAGTCAAGGATGAAAAAAAATCTCATAAATGTGTGGTGGAGTGTTTTATTCATTCGTGGCAATATCTTACAAGGTACAATGTGTATTCCAGCGATTTTGCAGGTATTTTGTCTGCTGACACTTTATTCCTTTAAATCAAAACACTTTAAATAAGTAGAGTCAATTTCTATTTCATTGTATTTCTGAAAGTATTTTTTTTAAATCTAGTCATAACTAATATGCTGAAGATATTTTATAAATGTTTTATGAATTTCTTTTCTGAAACGATTGTGAAGTACATAATTAGACATAATGTATACCAACAGGCAAGCTGTAACTGCTGAATGTTAAATAATTTCTTATTTTTTAGTTACTCTTTTGACATTTAATTGACCTTTCAAAAAAGAAACGGTGCATGCATAAATGTACTTAAAGTCTAGTTCTTGAAGTAATGTTTTTTCTCAGCCTTGATCGAATTCAGAAATGCACAATTAGCATATTTTATTTCCTTTTATATTTGTGCTAATTAGTGTTAAGGTTTGGGCTGTCTTTTTTTTTCTTTTTCTCTGTACTTCCTTTATTCATTAGTTTAAATGATGAGAGGAGAATGACTTGCAAGAGAAACCAGGGTCCATTCTTGCAAGGTGCTGTCACTGCTGGGCTGTGCCTGGACCTTGTATTGAGCTCTGGGCAGGCACATGGATTGTGGAATTCATATTTATTGCAAAGAAATCAGGTCTGGATTAGTACAATAATCTTCTCTTCGAGAAATTGGGTACTGTAGCTGGGGTTTGGGGAGAATCACAGAGTGGTGGGGGTTGGAAGGGACCTTCGGAGATCATCTAGTCCAACCTCCCTGCCAAAGCAGGTTCACCTAGAGCTGGTTGCACAGGAATGCACCCAGGTGGGTTTTGAATATCTCCAGATAAGGAGATTCCACAACCTGTCTGGGCAGCCTGTTCCAGTGCTCCATCACCCTCAAAGTAAAGAAGTTTTTCCTCATGTTCAGATGGAATTTCCTGTGTTCCAGTTTGTGCCTGTGGCCCCTTGTCCTGTCGCTGAGCACCACTGAACATTCTGGCCACATCTTCCTGACACCTGCCCTTTAGATATTTATAAGCGTTGATGAGATCCCTTCTTAGTCTTCTCCAGGCTACACAGACCCAGGTCTCTCAGCCTTTCCTCATAACAGAGATGCTCCAGTCCCCTGAGCATCTTCATAGCCCTCTGCTGGACTCTCTCCTTGTAATTCTTATTGTACTGAAAAGTTTTTGTCTTTCTAGGGGCATTGAATAATGCAGCATCTCTGAGTGCTGCTCCTAATCCTTACATGTTGCATGGGAATAATTCCTGTCCATTTGGTGGATTTTACATCAAGTGTCACAGTTACATAAGAAAATGTTTTCTAGCCATGGATTTCGATAAATGCCTTCTGATTCTCTATTTAGTTTGTACTCTTGAACTTTGCCCCTTCTTACAGTCTTTCTTCCATCCATCTTCAGAATTATCATTCCAGAGAGTTTTATAATTCTCTGTAAATTTTAACTATTAAACTAGTTCAGACAATTTTTTACTGGTCAGTGATTTTTCTGTTTTTCTTTCTGTTGCTCGCTTTCTTTGTCTCCCTGCAGCATAAACCTTATTTGAAATGTAAACTACTGAAGTTAGAAAAAAATCATGAGTTGTATTATCTTTGATTGATACAAAAGGAGTAGAGAAACAGAATTCTTAGAACTTTTCTGTTGTTGAAGAAAACGGAGTGTGAGAAGATGGGAAGGATGCTGTTGAATTGTTTTCAATGTTAGTTCTGTTATTGCAGTTGTCAGCCGATCCTCTGCTGATACTTTGTCCTTTTTCCTGTTGGGTATCTGAAAGTGGGAAAATATTTCAGTAAAATATCTCAAGAACTTTTCATGGCAAATATAGGCTTTTTTTGTAGTATATTTAAACTTTTCAGGCAATTCACATACAAGCATATATGATCTAAATATTTATACTTTTGTATTCGTCTTGTTTTAATGTTGTGCTATGTTTATTTTAGGAAATGAGGAGAAATATACTCTGTCTTACTTTTTTTTTTTTTTCCTAGTTGTGAGCATTTTACAGCCAGGTTTGTTTTGGAGGCTTTATGTTAACAAAGAATTTAAATACTCTTAATACTCTTTCAAATACTTCTTTGTTTGTTGGTTTGTTTGTTTGTTTTTCACGTTGGCCCAGATTACTAGGTTGTTTAATGCAAAAAATTTGATGAAGTGTTTGCAGTGTGTTTAAAAGTGATGTCTCCAATGAAAGTAGTGAAGGAACCTGATGCTAATGTTCTGTTACATGGAAATGTTGGAAGAGCTGGTTTATTGTTCTTGATCAGAGTAGTTTTTATGTAATTCTGCAATTTTTTCTAATGTACGCTACAGAAAAAATTCTTGGAGGATGCCCAGTTTCTCACAGTCTGCGTGCATTAAACAGGGGACTAGTCTAATTCTCCTGTCTGGCTGAATTAATCTGTCATTCTTCTATGCAAAATGCAGACTCTATAGTGGGAGTTATTGATCCAGACACGCTTCTTAGTAGCCTATAGTCTCATCTTTCACTTGTACCACCAGTTTTAGTCTCATGATCTGAAAGTACCCTGGGCATTAGTATCACATTAGTGTGTTGCTCCTCTTTCTGTTCCTGGTTTGGACAAGAATATCTAGGACTCAAGGGGCGTTTTTTTTGGCAGAAGATTTTGTGGTCATATGTTATGAAGAATTGCTGTTCTCAAGAATTGTCATTTTGCTTTGAAAATTTCCTGGCCAGATGTAATCTTACATCATTTAGAAATTCTTAAAAATTCTTTGAGTGAAAAAAAAAAAAAAAGGAAAAGGTCTGTTGCATATGGTTATAATTGTGAAAGAAGTGCATATTTTTGTTTGAGCTAAATGGTTAGATCTGGACATAAAGGTTTAAATTTGCCGTCAGTATGTAGTGGACAATTCATTCTAAAAGCTTAATCTCTTTCATTTCCTTCAGCATATGTTTCATTCCTGCTTGCCGGAAATTGCTACTCCAGAGGAAACTGGCCACTGGAAGCATGAGGCTATCTTGAAAAAAAGGCTACTTCAGCTGTGAAAAGATAGTCGCCCAAGGTACTCTCTGCTTTCCCCCAATTGTAGGGAGCAACCTCTGACTGGGCTCTTAACCGCCCTCTCTCATGACTGTGAGAAAGAGAGGAAGACTAGGGTTCTGCAAGCTAAAAATGATTTACAAAAAAAGGTAAAATAGATGTGGCCAACCTTACCACATATACCCATTTTCATAGGCTAATGTTTTGACACTAGTAGTACTTAAACACTATCTTGGTTTGGTTTTCTATGTGAAGTTGGGAGTGGTTTTCCAAGTCATATGTTTTAAAATGTATTTTATGTGTGAAGCTTAGTTGCGTTTTTTTTCACTCCTATAAATTGCACTCTAAACCTATAGAGCATACTGCTATGTGAAAAATCTATTATTTTTCTGCGTTTCTTCATTCTTTTTATGAAGATATTGTGTTACTGACGTATACTTAAGAATTACACTGACTTGCTTAAAAAGATAGAAATCTGCTTATTTAGCTGTAATCGTTGTTGATCTTTGTCTCTTTTTTGGAGGGTAATGCAAAACCAAAGCCAGCACTCACTATCGCGTGGCAAGGTACAGGGGTGCTCCAGTGAAGAAGCATCTGCTTTTCTAGACAGATTCCATGAAAGCGAAAATTCTGTCTGAATGTAAAGTTTTGTAATATAGGAAACTGAGATGTTCTAGAAGTAATTCTGTGTTGTGACAAAGACTGTTTATAATATTCAAAAATAGCATCAAACCAGGAAGTCATTTGCCTTACTTTACACACACAATGGATATTTTAAAGTTTCCATTCTGCAAACAGCTGGGCTTGTAATTCTAACATGTATCTAAAGAAAAAGCAAAGTATGATTTTTCTGAACATTGTTATCATAAAGTGTAGCTGTGCCTATGAAACCATATTCACATAACATCACAGGTGATGAACAGTTACAGCTGTATTCTTAATGCCTGTCCAGGTTTCTTAAAAATTTTTTTTTAATTGATAAATAACATTTTAGGGCATGAAATTATATACCTGGCCAGTTACAATATTTTTCACGCGTGTCTCAGAGAATTAGAAAGTCATTGTACACCTCTTAGAGAAAGAAGAATGTAGCCTTTCTGAGCTGGAAAGTGAGACATGCAGAACAAACTACCCCAAAGGGTTTAGAGCAAATGATGAACTATCCTTCCAAAACACCCCAGTATTCTTTATTATTCTTTATATAATTTTTGGTTCACACCAGGCCATACTTCCTGAGCTCTTTTTCATATATGAAACAAAACGAAACAAAACAAAACAAAACAAAAAAACCACAGTAAGAAAGCCAAGCCAAATTCTAGATGCTGTGCAATTTAGCTGCTTTTGATTTCCCTGAAAGGGGGAAAACTCCTCCCTTCTCAACTTCACTTCTTGTTTATCTTAAACCTCCATTTAGGAAGCCTTTGTAATAACTATCATGTGTTGCTCCATTTAAAATCAAGTGAACTTTAGTGGGCAAGAACCGAACAGTCTTCATGCACTGACTGAAAAATTCTCTTCCAACCTATTATTCTGATGTTCTCCGTACTGAAGCTGTGCTTTCACGGTCCTGTAGACTAGGCTTTAAAAAAATCTTTCTAAAAGCCCAGAAGTCCTATTGCTGTATTAGCCTTATCAGTGAACTCTTTCAGGGACAATGTTCAGAGTACCTCCCTTAATCAAAAGTACAGGGAGAACCAGCTCCGCTAAAAATCCACCTCTGGGCTCCAAGCAGATAGCAAGGAGCAATCAAAGCACAAGAGGACAAGCTTAATCACCGCTGCCCAGCTCTTAAGTGGTTCCCTTATGGTCTTTACGTACCATAACTGAACTTGGAGCCCCTAGGAACTATTGTGATTAACTTTTGGTCTTACAGACCCTGGGTTAACCACCCCCTTGCCTTTTGGCAGCCAGAGACGTCCAACAAAAGCGTTTCTAATCAGCCATGGCAATGGGATGATGCACACCCAAGGCTCCCAATGAACGTGACAGCTCAGATGGCGAACTAGCAGGCTCCCATTTGGGTTACTGGTACCCAGTCACAGCTTAAAATTGCCTTTTCTAAGCAAATCACTTTGATTTAGTATGTGACAACACACCCTCGTACGTGAGCAGAAGTAAACTAACTTGTCACACGTAGGCTATAACAGCAGCACAAAGCACGCCTGCTCTTTCATCTTAGTATGAAATGCAGATTGCCAGAGTCCTTCCCCCAAAGAAAGGGTAATGGGTAACTGGTCAGCCAGCCTGCAAATTTTACCACAGCTTATGTAACTTCACAGGTTTTCATTTCTCTGCATGCCAGCTGTCCAATTTGCTGAAATAAGAGCAAAATAAGGACAAATAATTTTCTAGGTATTTATATGTTTTGTTTTGGTTAAGTAGTATTAGGGAGATATACAGGGGGATTGTGCAGGCAGTTGTGTGAAAAATTTATATGCTTAATTTATGTTGAATTTATTTTTTGTTCCCCAGCTGCACATCTCTTTCTCTTTGTGTGCCTGTGCTTCCAGACATCCAATAAATTGAACGGTTTTCTTTATTCATATAAATATACCTCAGAATGGCATAGCAATTAATTTATATAGTGGGTAAGTTGATTTGACACAAAGTTGCCAAGTGACAAGGAAAACATAGGTCCCTGGATAAAAGCTATGCGGCAAAGTGAAAGCGTTCAGTTGTTCAGCGTAATTACTGTCTTGAAGTCTTAGAATACTGCTCTGAGTATAGATCACAGCTGGTATAACATGCCTTGCCTCTTTAGGTCCGAGCCACTTCAATTTTGTCATATGAAATCCTGTATCATATCTGTTTGCAGTGTGACTCCACACGTGATAACAATTTTGTATCTTCTTTATGATGAAACTTTGCCTGAGTCTACATCTTTATTTTGTTATTTGGGTTTTGATGCTCTTATGTGAGCAAAGCTCAAAGCTGACTCCTCAGGAAATTGTGCCCTTGCTTGTAAAGCAAATAGATACAAAACTAATCTAAACCTTTGTATTTTATTCACTAATTGCATGTAGCTGCCTGGTGGCTGGTTGGGATGAGATTAAATACCTAGGCAAAAGTCCCATCAGTGTGATGGCAGTGTATTGGAGGTTGTCATTGCGTAGATCTCTTTATTCTTAACGAATACCAGGATGAACTTAAAATTCAGGTTCTAATAAAGTAGTAGCCATACGATAAGTGAGCAAGAACAACAAAAAAGGAGAAGAAAGAAGGAAAAAAGCTTTCATTAACACTATTAAAGAACGTCAAAGAGGTTTTTCATTTCAAATGACAGGTTGGCAATCTGTAGTTCGTTGCTGACAAGCAGAATTGCAAGTGTTTTAAAACTGAGCAGGTTTTGAAATTGTTGATTCTGTCTAAAACGCAGTCTGGTTTGTCTGTAGCACTGAATAAATTCATTATTTACTGTTAAAAAACGTGTAGACTAACAGTTATTCTTATCCAAGAAAACTACATCAGAGAAAGTGAGTGTTACCCTTACCATCTGGCTTTTTAAGTACTGAAGAGAAAAGAAAGTTGGAGCTACAATAAATGCCCTGCAGGCAAAATCTGGGAGTTTTTTAATGGCTCAGGGGATGGTAGGTGTAACCTGAACTGTAGTGCATAGTATGAGAGAAGAATTGAATGCTGAAGGTTGGAAATAGTGTTTTGTGACAGTGCCTGTCTGACAGATGCTTAGGGCAAAATAAGGTGGTCATTGATCTAAAGGTCAGATGAAAAAGGAATGCCTGTATTTTCCTACCACTTGCTTGTGTGAGATTTGGCATTTTTATTCTTAGAAGATCTTTCTTCTAATTCAGCCTCCTAGCAGAAGTTAATACTGAACATTTCCTAATTTTTTTAATGTGTACCTAATATATATATATTTATGAATATATATTTGAATAAATATTAATTTAAATATAAATTCAAATAACTTTTACATAGCTTTATGTAGGGTGTGTAATAAAACCATCAGAGATATGTATGTGTACTAGTCAAAGGACAAACATGTTCTTTCATTTGCCTAAATGAATTAGGAGACAATGGAAATTGCCACATGAGTTCTTTTGAAAAAGGATATGTATTAATTTATTGTTGTTACACTGATATTTATATGATAAAATATTTGATTTAATGTTCTTGGTACAATAATGACACAGCTTTCTACTTTCCCTCCCGCTGTGACCCTAGATCAGAAGCAAGAAGAGAGTGAAGCATACATGAAAGTTAGCTTGTGGGACAGGTTCCAACAAAATTGAAATGATGCTATTTGTTGGTAAAAGCTGATAGAAAAAGGATTAATATAATTTACGATCTTTTAATTTTTAGCCTGAGGGTTGAAATGAATGGTTTCATCCAGAAAAAAATAAGTATAAAGAAGATAAAATGAAATGTTTTATATTTTGAGTTTGGACTATTGGTTTTGTCAACTAATTTCACAGTAATAACTAGTACACATTCAGCTTTCTGCTCAGCCTGTGGATGGCTGGGAGCCTACTACTTCCTTCTTTCAGGCTTTGTAGTTAGCACTCACCTTTTCATTAGCTGCATCTTCAACTCTTGAATTATATGGAAGCTGCAGAACTTCTTTCTAAGTTCCAGGATTTCACGGATTGTCTGGTTTGTGTTTTCCCTCTCTACCTCCCCTACTATTATTAGATCCATGTTCTTGGATGGACAAAGACTAGTGGCTTGTTTCCATACTGAATTTACATTTTTTGTTTTAGGAATACAACTTCCTGGAAGGTAGAAATTTTTCTGAAGAAATTTTCCACTTGGGAAATAGATTTCCAAAAGGTTTTGTGTTTGGGTTTTTTTTTTTTTTGGTTTTTTTTTTTGTTTGTTTGTTTAAATGAAGGAGATATGGAAAAATTCAGGGAAATTAATATTTTTTTGTTAGCTGTGGTTCAGAAAGCCTTAAGTGAACTCAGTGTTACCATTTGGGAGTAAAACTGGCTCATCATTGATGTAGGGAAGTAGATAACATATGATCCATTAGTAAGAATATTTAAAGCTTGTAGAATCATCCCTATTCTTTACTTACCCCATTGATTTTTATGGTCTTTTAAATTCATGCTACTCTAACTGTGTTTGAATATCATTCTCCCAGTTGAGAGTATGAATATGAAAGATTCAGTCACATCACCCCCTATTTTTATCTCCATTTCTCTTGTCCATCTTCATCACTGGATGGCAATGCTTCACACTTAATGTTTTGATCATACTTTATACCTCAAACTTGACGGGAGAGAGAATTTTGCTAGGTCATGCAAGCTTCTCTTCATCTGTTACATCAAAACTGCTACAGTAGTTTTGTCCCTCTACCTAGTAAATACATTCAGTGAAGTTTTGTGGTGTTGGTATGAGTAAAAGTTATGTACCCTAAAACGTAAGACTGTTTTTCAGACCTGGACAGGCTGGAGAGCTGGGCAGAGAAGAACCTAATGAGGTTCAACAAAAGCAAGTGCAAAGTCCTGCACCTGGGGAGGAAGAATGCTAGGCACCAGTATAGGTTAGGGGTGGACCTGCTGGGAAGTAGCTCAGAGAAGGATCTGGGGGTCGTGGTAGACAGTAAATTATCCATGGCCCAGCAATGTGCCCTTGTTGCCAAAAAGGCCAATCGAATCCTGGGCTGCGTAGGGAAGAGTGTGGCCAGTAGGTCGAGGGAGGTCATTCTCCCCCTCTACTCGGCACTGGGGAGGCCACAACTGGAATACTGTGTCCAGTTTTGGGCTCCCCAGTTCAAGAGGGACAGGGAACTGCTGGAGCGAGTCCAGCAAAGGGCAACTAAGATGATTAAGGGCTTGGAGCATCTGCCTTATGAGGAAAGGCTGAGAGAGCTGGGACTCTTCAGCCTGGAGAAGAGAAGACTGAGGGGAGACCTTATTATGACAAGTATCTAAAGGGTGGGTTGAAGGAGGATGGAGCCAGGCTCTTTTCAATGGTTCCCAGTGACAGGACGAGGGGTAATGGGCGCAAGTTAGAACATAGGAAGTTCTGTTCAAATACACGGAAAAACTTCTTTACGGTGAGGGTGACAGAGCACTGGCACAGGCTGCCCAGGGAGGTGGTGGAGTCCCCTTCCCTGGAGATTTTCAAGACCCGCCTGGATGCAGTCCTGAGTAATGTGCTCTGGGCAATCCTGCTTTAGCAGGGGAGTTGGACTAGATGATCTCTAGAGGTCCCTTCCAACTCTGAAAATTCTGTGATTCTGTATGTTTGCATTGCCACTAAGGTTAGGATGTTTTTCCTAGTTCACCGAGAGGTTTTTCTAGTTAGATGCATTGAAACTCTCTGTATTAAAGTGCAAGAAAAAATATTGCTTAATCAAAATCCCCATCCCTGGAGGTGTTCAAGGCCAGGTTGGATGGGGTTTTGAGTAACCTGGTCTAGTGGGAGGTGTCCCTGGCCACGACAGGGGATTTGGAACTAGATGGTCCTTAAGGTCCCTTCCAACCTAAACCATTCTACAATTCTATGAAAATGCTTTTTCATGATCAATACCTTCAAAACTCAAGCAATGCTCTTATTTACCCCAAAGTCTGTAACTGACAGCACACCTGAATAACAGTGAAGGAGAAAGTAGGTCATGCTGTAAACTCCTGTTGTTTCCCTAGCAGGAGTGTTCTGTGCCTCATTAATGTGAGTGAATGTTGTTGTCTGCTGCTATTTTTAATTATATGCGATGGCTCACAATATCCTTTCAGAGTGATTGAAGCAGACGAAGACTGTTCTTGGATGCTAATTTGAGACCACACCCCTATTTCAAATTCTTTTTAAATAATTATTTTGAGGTGAGCTAAGAGTCAGATGTACATGCAGAGGTAAGAGGCAGACGTGCCTGTGGAGTGTGTTGACTGCACAAGCCTTTCTTCCCTAGGATATCATGCTAAAAATGAACTGCATTAATAAATATGTTATGAATGACTATTGTTTAGCTCTCCACATACAGCAGTGTTTTATCCTTTTATAAATTTATCCAACAACAGCAAGTCAGGTCCTGGAGGTCTTCAGAAGAATGCTCCATTGAAAGAATGGATTGAATTTCAATGTTCAGTGTATCAGCAAAAAGATGATCTTTTAAACTTATTTCGCTCTGAGAAAAGATGCCATTGTTGTAGGAACTCCTCTTCAGTATTGCCCTATGGGATAATAAATAGCGACATGTGCAGGTGATCTTGACTGCTGGGACAAGGAATCCATTTGCAGCCTTGTGCCGTGTCTGGGGCAACCTGTCTATACCTTCTCATCCCCTGACTGGGCAGCAGCTGTGCTGTGTGATGGCACATGGTTCCTGGAGCCCTGCTGCAGAGTTGACCAGCAGCCTTAAGATCAGCTTCCCTGAAGTGTTGGCTTCACTATTCATACTCACCTATTTTCCTGGTTTGGCAAGTGAGTAGTCCAGTGCAGTTGCCCTGCCAACATCATCACAGAATTGTAGAATCATGGAATGGTTTAGGTTGGAAAGCACCTTAAAGATCATCGAGTTCCAACCCCCCTGCCATGGGCAGGGACATCTCCCACTAGACCAAGTTGCTCAAAGCTCCATCCAACCTGGCCTTGGACACCTCCAGGGATGGGGCATCCACAACTTCCCTGGGCAACCTGTTCTAGTGCCTCACCACCCTCAGAGTGAAATTTGTTTCTTAATATCTATTCTAAATCTACCCTCTTCCAGTTCAAAGCCATTCCCCCTCATCCTATCATTGCATGCCCTTGTAACAAGTCCCTCTCCAGCCTTCTTGTAGGCCCCCTTTAGGTACTGGAAGGCTACTATAAGGTCTCCCCGGAGTCTTCTCTTCTCCAGCATCATACCTAGGTTCTGACTTTACATTCAAATCATAGTGAGGGTTGGTGGAACTTTGTTTCATTTTTTTCTTGCTACTCATTCCATCACTTTTATTAGGACAGACAAAAATCCAGTGTCAACTGAAATTTTTCATTGGAATATGACCTGATGGTCCCAATGGCCCCAGTTGGTTCTGGTTAAAGCAGCAGCTGCCAATTTCTAAATGTTGTTCACATTTCAGAGATTGAATTTGCAGCCTGCTGCTTGGACCTCCAAGTGTTCCTGAGTAGAGGTTTTGCTTGGGCTTTAATTTCCCTGCAGCGGAGGTCAATAGTGTCTCCTGAAAATAGTGGTGAGCCGGCAGCAGTAATAGGCGGTCCTGTTACCTGCTAGTCAGGAATTTTGGCACTGGAAGGCCTGTGTTTCCCGATTGCCCATTGCCATCCCAGCTCCTGGGGGAAAGGCAACTTTAACAATCTCAGCTGCTGAGATTGTTGCTGTGTAGCGTCAGCCGGCACATCAACTAAAGTTGACTAAACAACTAAAGTGCTATTGCTCGCACAAGAGCGAACTGGTGTAATATAAGTTAGTCACCTCCATACAGTTCATTCAATGTTTTACTCAGAATAGGTGAACAGCTCAGTTTTCAGTATGGTGTGTGCCATTAATATCAGAGGGCAATTTCCCGCTCTTTACCCTTATCATCTCTGTCCTCAAATCATCTTGAGCCACCTTGTTTACCTTCCCTCCCAATGACTTCAGCTGACATCTAGGTCTGCATGTTTAGTTGAAGGTGTCGCTTTCAGTGCTTGTCACTGCAGGGCTTCAGAGCAAGGCTTGACCTCCAAAAATATCTTTTTGCTGCCAAAGCCATCTGTCAGATCAAGAGACAAATAAGTGCTTATATGAAGTGATTTTTCTGAGGGGAAAAGGAATAAAAAAATTATTCACTTGCCTGGAAAAGGTTGCCGTCTTCCCAAGAAGGTTTGATATCCTGCTTTTTTCTTCCTCCTAAGTAAATGAGAAGTCTGAAATTTTTGTGGAGAAACATTCATGAACTGTAGAAGGTAAGGAGCTTAAATTAGGCTCTGGGACTTAGAAAAATAATGATTTTGTTTTAAAAAAAAAGAGAAAAAGTTAAAAGGTAGGGCCTTTCTGCAAGCAGGGCAATTTACCGTTTGGAGACAAATAGCGAAACTGTACCTCTAACAGGGAAAGTAAAACTCACTATATGAAAGCTGCTCGATTCTCTTTGCACTGCTGAATAGCTTCAACCATTCTGTCACATTTTTATGACTAAATAAACTGCTTTTTTTAGGCATATTGTTGTTAATCACAACATGAAGTAAAACTTTTCCGTTAAATTCCCTTTATAGTTGAGCTAAAAAATTAGAAAATTAATACATTAATGAATTTGAGCAGATCTTGTCTTTATTAGCCTCATACATGGCCTAAATCTATACAGACATACACATATCTTTGTGTTTACTTATGCAGTCATGAACAATTTTACCAAAGCCCCTGAGGTGTAAATATTTATGCCATTGATGGGAAAACTTGTTCTGAGAAATCATTATTACTGATTTGTTTCGCTTAGGAAGAAAAGAGCAATGGAAGTAAATGGGACTGAAAGTATAAAAGGCTTTCTGGCATCATTTGAACGTTGTATTCACCACAAAGGAATACCTGCTAACAGGAAGGTAGTAAGTAATCTACATTGTTGTTGTTATCTGCATTATATTTTAGTCTGAGCCAGACCCTAAAAAAGAGGTGAACAATGTCAACGAGTCATGGACCCCAGGCCAGCCATACAATTGAAAAATCTAGGGAATGAAAAAGCACCCAGCTTGACTGTGTGAACAACAGTAGCTCACTGAAGTCAGTGCAATTACAACAGTATAATTCTTAAATTTATGGTAGACGGATAACACTTCTTGTGCATAGCTAAACAGGAAAATTCAATCTCATTAAAAAATGTTACCCAACTGTGTAACTAATGCTGTCGACTGCAAGTGCCAACCCAACCTCATCTAACCCCCATCCCCAAACCCCAAATATCTCCACACAGATCTAAACCACTCAGTTGTGATGCTGCCGTGAATAGCCTGAACTTTAAGGTATGCACAAACATGAATGTTTTTATTTCATAAATGATTGTGGTTTTCTATTTCAGGATTTACCCTATAAAAAAAAAAGTTACAAAAAAATAAGACAAACGAGTTTGGTAGTCTTATTTAATTGTATGATTTCAGAAGCATATATTTTAAGAATTTTTGATGAGATAACGCAAAAAAAAAGCAGTGAAAAACGGTGGTAAAATTGATGCAGCTTTAACAATAGACTAGAAATGTAACATAGGTTCTAAAACAATGATGAAGGGAACAGTGACTTTTTATAAGCAAAATTTTAGTGTCAACGTGTAAAGAATAAACATTCCACCAGTGAGTGGTGCTTTGAAGAGCATGTTTGGTGGAGTAGTCTAGCTCCCTGGGTGTTTTGACGTTGTCTGCAACAGATTCAAGGAATAATAGAAAGCATAGCAGAGGTGCTGCAAGAAGTAATATTAAGTTGAAAGAACATAAACGTGTTTGTAACTCAAGAAAATAGGCCCTGTCCTACCAAAAGATTTTGGGCTTTATCTATTCTATGAAAGATGAATACTGTCTTTACATATTTGTTGTTCTTTAAATCCAAGTTATGAAAACGAAAGTGCTAACACAGTTAGCTATTCTTCTGCAGAAGCCTTTTGAAAATGATGTTACATTGAGGTGTCTGTTGTTGCAGTGAATACTTAGAGCAATAAGAGAACTGACATGTTTCTTTTGAGAGATTTGCAAATGTTAACATTTTTGTTATTTAAATTATGATATGAATAATTGTACGTTGAATTAAACCAGCTCTATAGAATGATCAAAAATTAATTGAGTTTGGGTGATGGTTAAATTACGTTCTTATAATCTTTGCAAGGAATGCTTTCAGAAATATGGATTACTGAAAAATAGCAACAAAAAACAAAGGAAAGTCAAAGCTGGTAATATGAATGGAATAAATAGTTGATTGTTATGCACAATGGTAAAACAGAAGAGAAATCACACTTTGGCTGCAATGAACAGAGCTGATCTCTTGGCTATTGTTATTAATACTAATATATATTTTGCAGTCAGAATGTTTCTGCAGCCTATAAACAACTTTTTCTTTCTCATTAACACATGCTTCCTTGTTACTGTAAGAAATATTGCAAAATTTTCCTCTGAAGTCATGTGCCTTATGTAAACGTATCTGAATGTGTTCTTGTAGAGCTAGAATGCAGAATTCTGCAAATAACAGCATAAATATCGCTTGTCCTGTTTCAGACATTCTTATTTAGCCACACACCTGCCATGATATATACAACTTTTTAACCAGAAGAGCTGTGTGTTGGCTTGTGTGTGTATGTTTTGGGTTTGGTTTGGGTTTTTTCCTGTAAGTAAGACTTTGCTCCAAAGAATGTTCTGGAAGGAAGGTACTAAATTAAAAAAAAATACAGTTTTTAATCTGATTGATTTTCATTCTACTCGCTTAAATCTGCTGTGGTTAAAAATGTAAAATCCTGCATCGTGTTTGTGTGTGTTTTCCTTCCTTATAGGTTTACAGGAGTCATTAATAATAAACTACTTTTACTCTGGTGTTACTGTAGCAACACCAGAGAGTGTACTGATATTGCTGTTACTTTTTTTTTTTTTTTTTTTTTTTTTAAGACCTTAAACAAACTAATTGCACTGGCACTATTTCTATGCTAATTTACCAACACTGCAGTCATGAAATTGTTCAACTAGCTATCCTAGAATTCTCTTTTGTAAATTTGGGAGCAGTGATATTGCTGCTCATATCAGATGCGTTCATTTTAATAGACAATACAGTTTTGTTATTGGCTAATTTTAAGAAACTGCTGGTAGATTGTACTAGATATTTATTGAATGCTATATACACTGGAAGGTCAGCAATATTTCTTATTGATTGCATTAGCTCCTCTCTGGAAAAGACTGTGCAATAAAATTACCTGTTTTCAATGCCTCCAGTAAGTATGCCACGCATTTGGTGTAATTTCTGTAGCTTCATCTGATGATAGTTACAATTAAAATTGCAGTTTGTAGTGGAATTTCTTTACTGATAGCATTGCATTTTGTAGTGGAATTTCTTTACTGATAGCATATTATGATTTAACATAGATATTTTGCTCACATAGGTTCACTAATTGGATAGACAATATTATTTTTACTTAGAATTAAACAGTGGTTGCTTGGTAACTTTCTCAGCGATGCTTTCTACTTCTTCTCAGATATATTTTTATGTGTATTTCTGCCAGATTAAATAAAAATAAGAATGTTTTGACTAAGAAAACTTTTTGTTCAGAGTAGGTTCATTCCTTTTCACATATCTGAACATATTGAGAGTCCTATTTGAGGAAAGAAAGATATTTAAAAAAATCAGTAGTAATGAATAAATTAACAGTGAAAAGAAAAATAAAGCACTTGTTAACACCTTGTACACCAAACTTTCCTGAGATTACTCTACAGTATTACATGAGTCTATTTTACCTTAAATAACAGTTTTGAATAGGGCAGAATTCTGAATTTTGGAAGGTTTTTTTTTTTGTTATGGTTAGTCTGTCTTTAATACTTGAAGGTATCCCACAAAGGCAGAAGGATTTTTTTTTTTCTTTTCATTGCCTGATTGGAGACAAGTCTGAGAGGCAAATATTTCCAATCTAGTGTACTTAGCTGGGTTTTATGTGGTACTCGGCATACCCATTTCCATTTTGAGACAATGCGTTTGAGTTTTACAGTAGGGCATAAGAACGAGGACTTGATAATAAAACTAAATGAAAGATCTTAGATTCAGGGCAAGAATAATAAAAATAATCCTTCAAATGATATTAAAGGACATCTGAGGAGTAAATGATTTAATTTTCAAAGAGAATACAATAGAATACATAAGTAATATAGATGGGGGGCAGCTGTTTTTGATTTTGCTAATATGTTCTGGAGGTGTGAAGAGAAGTTGTTACCATGTTTTAGTTTCTTGTCTCCATTTTTTGCAGTGATTTGGGAGGCAGTTCTGCATTAGAATGTCAGACATTCTCACACTTTCCGTGCATCACAACTAAATGGAAATGATAATTTTTCCTTTTAAGTACTTGGGACGCTCAGCTGCATAGAGTCAACTTTGCTTTGATTAAATTTATAGGTAGAAAATTGTCCAAGTCAGTCTTGAGAACTAATTCATGCAAGCATAAAGTACTCAGTAGATACAGGAAAAAATACTATATTCCTATCAATAATTTTTCTTTTTCTGTGCCATAAGTGGTCACACCACTCTTTCTTCCAAAAATAGTAGGTCTCCATCTGTCCCTGTGAGCCAATAGCTTTGGCAAAATTAAGGAACAAGTCTGTTCTGGTTCTAATTTATAATGACACACAGTATGGTAATTTGTTTTGCTTCAGTCGGATGTTTTAGGGTCTGTGGCTCTATCCTGTGCAAAGCTTCCAGTGTTTTCTGTGAGTGTGGGACAGACATTTAATGCATCAGCCAAGTGCTGCAGTATCTGAAGATAAAAGAGATGCTTTGATCCAGTTATGAACGTCAATCTTTTGCACTGGTGAGATTCAAAGCTTTATTTTTGTTTGCGTTTGGGTTTGGTTTTTTTTTTTTTTGGTGAAAGCATGAGAGGTCAAAGGAGCTGTGGAGCTCTTACCGTTGAACAACTCACGAGCAGCAGCACTCAGCAGATGAGGCGGTAGGGAACTGGGTACTCTGGGGCAGGCTGCCCGGCCTCTGTGAAACTCCAACAGAAATTAGAGAAAACCACCTTGAGAAAGGTGTACTTCCAGTCTGGAATCTTGATTTTTTTTCTGCTCACCATCATGTTTCCACTAAAAATGGTGCTCTACACATAGCTTTGCATTTTTTAATGTGCTATATCCCAAGAATTTGTGGGAATAGAAAGAAAATGCTCAACTCAACTACTGAAATACTGAAAGCATTACAAAAAATCAAAAGTCACTGTTACGCCGTTGACCTGAATACTTTGTTCAATTCTAGTCGTCTAGAGGAAGCCTCGTGAAAGGCTGCTGGAGTAATCAGAAAAGTAGGGAGCTTATTTTACCAGAGTGCTGAAAGAGACTGTCTTTTTCTATCTAGCTCATGGCTTGTATAATTGCTTGCTAGAAATTTATGAAAAGGAGAAACAATGCTGGTCAAATGCCACAGGGAAACCATGCTGGTCCGAGAGCAAAAGCACACGAAACAAAAGATCAAGGACAATGGAAACAAATACAGCAAACGGTCGAATGATAGGAAGCTGGTTGCCATAAGAAGAATGAGTTTTTGAATTAGCCTTTCTTTAGGTCTGCCTCGGCTATGCCATCTAACCAATTGATGAGAGAGTGCTTATGAAAGGGACTGGGCTGTACAGATTGTCTCAGGCGGCAAGGGGTCAGACATGATGACAGTGGAAGCTGTTTTCAGTGTTTTTGTCCTAAAATACTGTCTTAGGCACCTTGTACCACGTCTGGGTACTATTACTTACAGGTGGCTGTTCTGATTCTCTTTCAGCTCAGATGTATGGCATGCCTTATATACAGTAAAATTCTAGGTGTTGTCAATGTGGCTGCATTACATTACTTCAGGGCTTATGTTGCTCCAAAAGCTTGTAATTCAGGCTGGTATGTTCAGAGTGGCTGTTGGATATAGGTGTCTAAATCACATTGATGTCGCACATAAATAAACGTCAGTAGTTAGATATATTGGTTTGAAGTCTGCACTCCTTAGCTGCAAATAAATTTGTGATTTAACAGTGCAGTTTTGTATGTTGAAAAATGGCTTTTCAATCTTAGTTCTATATTTCACTTATACTTCAGTGCATTGATTAGCATTGCCTGTTAATTGACATAATTAAATTATGTACAGTCACACTGATCTTATTGCTTTTCCTGTAAACTAAGAAATTCATTCATGAGTTTGTTACATTCCAACAAGAGGGAACCAGTTTTCCTCTTAAGTTATTTCAGCTAATTGGCATGAAAGGGTCAAGATTCACTGCATTAGCTCTTCGTAATTTTCATTACCTTTCATGCTGCTGTTTTTTTCATTTCCTGACCATAAAGTCCTGTTTAAGAGGGTCTGAATTTAAGATGGTGCTTCTGGTATAAAGCATATAAAACTTGAAGTATATATTTACCAAAATTTGGTTCTTGCAAAAGTAATCTCTGTGACTTGAATAAGACTATTTATTTGAACGACTGCTATTTAGCATCAGTAACATGGATCAATTTAATTCTATTTTCCAGGGAAACGTGCTTTCATCATGGAATGTTGCTACAGTCACATAAAGAAATTATTTAGCAACTTCTTGTAAAAACGGCTTTCATATTCACAGAGAGAAAAAGCAGTCTGAGGAAAGATCTGACAAGTAGAATAAAAGGTGTCTGTTGGAATAAACTATAAAATCTTTTTCAAGGAGATACAATCTCTTCTAGGTATCAATTAACTTTAATTTCAGCGTTAGTTCATTAAAGTGTTTTATTTTCTAATGTTAAAAGGGGTTAATGAAAAATAATTTCACTGAAGTTAGTCACTCGTCCGTAGAATTTTACAAATACTTTGATACAAGAGGATTCAGGATGAGGCCCTGCACTTAGTAGGTAAAAGGGCAGAGATCCTGGTCGTCATCATTTTAATTCTTGTAAGTCAGTTTGTGTGGAACAGTTTCCGTCTGTGCAGTATTTAGGTTGAAGCCAATTGTGAGAGCTTCTAATTGAGCTTCCTATGAATAGAACTAGTCCACCACTGAAAAATTGCATTTTTTCAACTAAAAATTACTTTTTCCTCTCTGTTTCCAAAAGAAGCAAATGTGTTTACCCTCATGTCATTCTGGGGTTCTCTGTGCCCTCCAATAAGATCAGTTTCTGTAACTTTTTCAGCTGGTGAGGGTTCTGCCTCCTCCATACATGCTCAGCAGTGGGATGGCTCGTGCTGGTTTGGCAGAGAGATGCTCCATCTTCCCTCTCCTCCGTGCCTCTCGCTGAGGCCCGTGCTGCCTCCTTGGCAACCACTGTGGCCTCTCTGCAAGCCTTCATGTCACCTACCTGTTTCATCAGCACTGTTTTTTTGTGTTCAATTCTGGCTCATGGATAAAAATTTCACACAGTTTTGGAACTGGTGTTAATCCACAGTTATCTACTGTGGTAGCCAACCTAGAGGTTCACAGTTAGCCACAATTGGCAAATATTTCTGATTAAAGCTTGTTTTAGCCAATTAACATGTACTTTCAGTGTATTCTATATAGCTGCTCTGGGCTCAGTGTTACATGACAGTTAGGATCCATGCAGCTATCAGAAATTACATAATTTAGCGTTATCTCAGGGCATTTATTGTATAGAGTAAATATTGCTTTTTTTTTTTTTTTATTGTCTTTTGAGGACACTCAGATCTGCACCTGGTTTGTCTGCTGTTGCGCCAACATTCCTTGGGTCTTCATACTCCAAAACATCCAGCAAAGAACGTGATGATGTTATAGGTTTACTTTTGTGATTTTACTTACAAATGAAACTGATCACAGCTTTGAACTGATATTATTTTTCCCCAGGAAATAGCACTGAAATGAAAGGATCTATAAAACCTCATCTCCCTTTTTTTCCTGCATAAATAAAACGTAATTGCGTATGAACACTTTTCCTAAAGTGTTGAGAATTCTCAATTAAAGGAACATTGATATAAGTCAAAGTATAGTAACATCATTGCAATTGAGACAGTGGTAAAGACATCTGAAAGTGGCAAAGATGAAATACCCATCAAGCTGCATAATTTTTCTGTTATTCTCTGGCAATATCTGTGTATATGCCTATGTATATGTGTTAGATATATGTGTGACTGTATATAGATAATAGTATGGATCTTTGTGTGTGCGTGAATGTGTACTAAATATCCTAGAATTCAAGCTCCTCATTCTTTTTTTTTTCCCTGTTTCTTTTTTCTTATGCAGGATATTTTCAGATTATTTTATGCATTTTCTTCCCTCAGTCACCTGCTTGCTCACCTCACAAATCTTTCAAAAGGTTGACTTCTTGCCCTTTGCTTCTTATAACTGCTTGCAGAACAAAACTTCACTGAGAATATGAAAGTGCCTTGAAATAATTTAAAGGGAAAAAGAAATTCAGAATAACTTTTGAATAGCAAAACAGAAGTATCCAAGTGGTTGTAAAAGTGTTTCTCAGGTAGGTGATATTTCTCTAATCGTTAATAATACTGGGTGGTCTATATGCTCAAGTTTGATCTAGATCAACTAAACCCACATTCACATGTTGGTCAATTTAACCAGAACTAATGATAGTTTTGTTTTTTTTCCCTTGGTTTAAGGTGCTTTAGAGAGAACAAATTGTACCTAATTCAAAGGAAAGTCGAAGACAAAAAAGCTACAAAATCAAAAAACTTCTAAGCAAAATGATTTGCAGCAGTTCCCCACATTGTGAGTCATTCCTTCTTGTAATCAGTCTTTTTTTTTTTTTGGCTAGGTGAAATAATTTATGAAACAGAAATGGAATCTGAATTTATTTTACTTCCAAAATACAATAGATTGCTATCAACATCAACTAAGATTTTCATAAGTTGAGTGGTTATGTGATTTGTGTGACAATATAGGCAGTGTGCCTCTGAGTGAAAGCCAAATTGTTGAGTACTGGAAACATAATATTCAACTTTTTCCTTCAAGTAACAAACTGTTACATGGCCTTGGTAATATTTTCATTAATATGATGTAAATAAGATTTAAGTATAGGAAGCACTTGTTTGCTTTGGTAATGGAAGATTTTGCAATTAATTTTATAAAAATGAAAGATTTGTAACATATCCTGATTGAAGGAACATAAAGTCTTTCTAGGCAATATTTTGAAACCTGATACAAGAAAAAAATAATTCCAAAAAGTCTATGTTAAAAATGTTTTCAAACTGCCTTTGCATTTTAAAAAATCTTTAAGAAACAAAATATCATACTAAATCTGTAAAATATTAAATTTCTAATTCTGATTGTTATAGTAATTCATTATAGAGACAAAAAATAAGTATGAACCTCAAGATCATAGCCTTGAGTTTTCATTTATCGTAATGAGAGATTATTACGAAAATGTTATATGTAAACCTAAAACAATCTGGTGAAGGAAATACTTTTCAAACTAAAGATTGGTTTGTCCAACTGTGTATGTTACAGCAACAAAAAGAGAAGAGAAATCTATCATGTTATATTATGGATGGTGGATTAAAGTTTTCTTTTCCGAAGACTACATTTTCCCTCTCCTTCTCCTCAGGTTCACTACTATCTATGAACAGAATTTATCTATCATTTACCCTTTATCTTTGAGTGTGCAAATTCATTGATCTTTATTTTCAAATCCCAAGAATTTAGCGGATTGAAAAGTTTGATTTGTACAGGACCAAGGCTTTTTTCCTCCTTAAATGAGGTCATGAAATCAGAGCAGACAGATAAAAAGGAATTCTAACATTAAAAAAGTACTTCATGCTGGAGTTCAAAAAGTTGCTTGAGCCAAAACACTATGCTTTAAAGATTGTAGCCTGAGAACCAATATAAAGAGGCATACCTCTAAGGCAGAACAAAAATGACTAGAAACATCAAAAGGGCTCAAAGAAAGGCAGAGCTGGGAGATCAGTAAAAGAGCTTAAGATGGCCATGGTTTGTTTACAGGGACTGCTACGGACAATATAAATTTGGCAACATATTTAGTCAATTGCACAGGAACAATGTACAGGAGCCCTTTATAGGTAGTTCCAGAAACAATCTGTTTTCTCAATAAAATATTAGAATTATTAATTCATTGCCATGTGATATTAGTAAAATGGCAATCTCTCTTTGGGAGAAGAGACTAAATACATGTGTTTGTGGGGTGAGGTTAAGCACAGTTATACTTGGTAGATAGAGTGAAAGGAATTCCCTGTGATTCAGAACAGTAAGTCAAATATTTTCAAAGAAATATTATCTGAATAAGTTACCACATGCTTATCCGCTATAATAATTCTTATATCTTTTGCTACATTCAGTACTGGCCACTGTTGGAGACAGAACACTGAATTCAGAAGTCAGTTTGGCAAATTCTGCCTTGATATGCCCATTATACAGCTATTTTCAATAAGTACATTATCACTGTTTCACAGCAGCCAGTCTTGATGGTATTCTAGAAAACAGGAAAAAAAAAAAAAAAAAGAGAAGAAAGGTTTCCTTCATATGATTGTACAAACAGTGTATAGCTATTGGTCAGCTATACAGGTTGCTTCTTCGAAGAGGAGCGTCGAAGAAATTGCTTTAGTATTTTGGCTGATTTACTTATACTGATCCTGGCAAGGTCCATTAAATACTAGAAAAAAAATCAACCTGATTAGATTTCTGTAAATGTAATTAAATCCTGTCCTAGGTTTGTTCATGTATCAGTAAACTAATTCCATTTAGTCCAACATTTGCTTTGAGTCTGGACAAAATTAAATTAATTTCCTAGCTGTGAACTATAGGAAAACAACATATAGTAAATCACTCAAGTGTTCAGACTATTGACTCAAAAGGCGGAGTTACAACAGAAATGTTGATATATTCAGTAAAAGGAGCCATTAGAAGAATTACACTCCGCTTGGGGAACAATTAATTTTTGGTTATTGAATTATATATAACAATTAAAGTAGATGAATAAAAGAATTATTAGGGAAGGTTTATTTCCTTCTGCCTCTTGGGGTTCAATTCTAAAAGCATGAAATTTCTCCTCAGATTCCGCAGTCTGCTTGACAAGGGTGAGACTACGCTGAATCAGAATTTGACAGGACAGCTCACAGAGAGACCCTGCTCAGAAAGAGAGCAGGTGGAAAAGTCTAAGTGGAGGGGGTCTAAGAGGACCAGGACTAGCACCATTATCTGCACAGGAGAAGGTTGCAAATAATTGTCACATGCGCACGTGTTGAAGAGGATCTTGACTCACAGAGGGGTTGCGTATGGAGAAAAACAAAGCAAAAGATGTGGAACAGATATTGAGGGGAAATCTGTTCCATTTTCTGTGCAGGTTTGCATTGAGAAGAGCAGCGAGATTCTAGTCTTCTGCTCCCTTTGTGCTCTGAGATGAGAGGAAGTCCCGCGAACGGCGAGCGCAGAGCTGAGCTTGCGCTGTAAGTGCTGCTGAGAGGCAGGAGCTCAGCGCTGCCGGGTAGGTGGGTCCCAGCTCTCATTAACAATATTTGTCAGGGTTTCTGGCGGAGACTGAGTGAGCTTGAGATACGTGGAAGAATGCCCTGAGACTGCCCAATACTGCTCGCAGTACAGAAACATGATTGAGGCTCATGTCTGATTTCACGATTAGGACATTCATTAAGAGACGGGGATTCGAGGGTCATTTTAATTATTTGTATAATGTAATAAGAAGAGCCTGAGTACATCATCTTCCTTGGAATGCACTGTATTGCAGGAGGTCTGAACTCAGATACTTTCCCTCTGCATGAATGGTCTAATTCTTCAGGTCCTGCAACAGCTGTTCTTTCAATAACTTTGTGAATTTTAACCTTCTTTTCCATTACTTTGCCTACAATTGAGTTAGAAACTAAACAAAAATTTTGGGGAAAGATTAAAAAAACCTAATAATCCTGACAAAATCTGAGGGGTTTTTTTTTGTTTTTTAAACTGCTGCACCAAAAAAAGCAATTTTTCATACAGCCGTATTTTAGTTAAGTGCAAAGAATATCTGGATTAACTTTTTGAACTAGAGGAATACCTATCCTCCCTGAGGCTCTGATCTGAGTCCTTTAAGGTTTAATCATAATTTCCTATTACTTTGAATAAAAGGAGTAGAAATGTGAATGCTAGAGATGAATAGAGGATTCATTTTCAATATGCAAGTCCAACTTTCTCACTCAATTTATCTTTAAACTACTTTATTACTAGTATCCTCATCATGGCTCTTTTGCGCTTGTTCTTCTTGGATGCATGGGGGCTTTACAATTCACAGCACCCACCAAACTGAATAGTCACAGAAAGATAGTAAATATCACCACTTTTGCTCAGTTCTGTGCATATTTAGTTGCACTAAATCATAGACAAAGTAAAGTATGGGAGTACACTTCTGTAATAAACAGACTAAATGCAGAAGGCAAAGGCAGGGAGGGGGAGAATGAGGAACCGCCCACTGTAGGAGAAGACCAGGTTCGAGACTGTCTGAGCAGCCTGAAGGTGCACAAGTCTGTGGGACCTGATGAGATTCTTCCATGGGTCCTGAGGGAGCTGGCAGATGAAGTTGCCAAGCCACTATCCGTCATATTTGAGAAGTCGTGGCAGTCTGGTGAAGTTGCTGGTGACTGGAAAAGGGGAAGCATAACCCCCATTTTTAAAAAGGGGTAAAAGGAAGACCTGGGGAGCTACAGACTGGTCAGTCTCACCTCTGTGCCTGGCAAGATCATGGAGCAGATCCTCATGTGCTAATGCACATGAAAAAAAAGAGGAGTTAATTGATGACAGCCAGCATGGCATCACTAAGGGCAAATTGTGCCTGACAAATTTGGTGGCCAGCGTTGCAGCGTTGGTGGATAAGGGAAGACCAACTGACATCATCTACCTGGACCTGTGAAAAGCATTTGACACTGTCCCATAGGACACCCGTGTCTCTAAATTGGAGAGACAGGGATTTGTCGAGTGGACCGCTCGGTGGATAAGGAATTGACTGGATGATCGCAGTCAAAGAGTTGTGGTCAGTGGCTCGATGTCCAAGTGGAGACCAGTTACCAGTGGTGTTCCTCAGGGGTTGGTACTGGGACCGGTGCTGTTTAACTTCTGGACCATACTTATCGCACAAATACTGAAAGTCACTACTTGAAACTCATAAAGTGAATGCTGGAACAAATTTTTGCTTATGAAAGCTAAAAGCTGTAACTGGTTACAAAGAACAGTAAATCATACTTGTAGAATTTATATAATTTATATATATTGGGTTTAGATTCTATCACTTTTATCTTACTGCATCATAAGCACGATGTCATTTATTTTCTTGTATAATGAATAACTAAGCATATCTGCATCTGTTCTGATATACCTCCTGCTTATTTAAGCTGCATACTTCGTGACAGATAAAGTAAATAATTGATTCACACCTGGATAAAAAAAGGATGTAAAATTAGTATCGTTTTTTTACCGATATTTTTCTTTTTATGTGGGTCAGTTTACATTGTTCACTGCTTTATTTTCTGCAGACAAATTCATTTTTGTATACCCACATGTCAGTTCATAAGAATAAAAGGCCTTCTGGTTGTCAGAACTAGACCATCCAGTTCAGCCTGTAAGTATATTTAACTTATTTTGGCTACACTGTCCTGTTTTTTTTTTCTCCCTTCAGATCACAGAACTCTTGAGAAGCTGTGTTTGCTTATAGTTTTTGTTTTAATTGGCTCACATGCTTAAAACTGGTAATTTGAGTGTTAGTAGTCTTTGTCTGTATTAGCTAAAATTATGTTACCAATTAAAAGAGTTTGTCACTGTAAAAACAGTACAATGAAAATGCAGCTCCTAGAAAGAAAACCAGGATCCTCTACCAATTCCAGTGACTTATATTCTGGGGTTTTTTTTTAGTAAAACAGTGCTAGTTTGCCAACTATTCTTGTTCAGAGAGAAGAAAAGCCTGCAGTAAGACTTGAAAAGCCACAAGGAAAATAGAAACCAAACCAGAAAGGACAGAAGCCTGTCAGACAAAACACAGCATAACTTAATAGCTGGAAAACAGAATGTGTGAATGAGGCTATAAGGTGAAAGACATAGCTGAGCCTGTAAGTACTGCAAGTAAGTTAGGTGAAGTTAACTTACTCTGCATAAACCGTACAGCAAAATATAAAATGGAAAAAAGCTGGCTGAGAAGAGGGTCATCTTAGAATCTGTTTAGTAAAATCTGGGACCCAGTAACTCTAAATGAAAGCAGTGTTCAAGTAACATGGGAGAAAGATAAGAAATGCTATGCAAAAAAAAATCTAGTCCTCCATCTACTCTAGTATTCTGTTTTTAGCAGTGACTCTCAGTGCTATAACATGTTTCAAAGAAAGCTAGAAGAAGCCATGTGGTAAGCAATTATAAAATCTGCCCCAAGGAAAAAGCTTCTTCCTGCAACCCCTCAGTTAGAGGCTCCTTATGCCCTGAGGCATGAGGATTAATATTCCTTCCAAATGCTTTTGGTTTAAAAAGCTTTAACTTTTTTTTTTTTCATAAAAATGTTCGTTTTGATTATTATTATTTTTAATTCTACTGACCCTCTGGAAGCCAAGGATGTCTGCAACAATAAATTCCACCATATAGTTATTTATTTATGTGACAGAAATATACTTTTATGACTTTAAGGGGCAGCTGGAATAAGTGGGTGCTTCTGGAGACTTACTGAGATCATCATTGGCCAACCACAAAAGCGAAAAGAGTTAAAAAGGCAAACCATATGGTGAGGGAAGGAGGGAGATGGAATTTAGAGAGAAAAGATAAAATAGCAGCACTGTTTCACCAGACAGTTGCCATTCATCTGGTCCTTACGACTGCCGTGTACAAATAGTAAATGTGACAAACATTGACTATAACCAGTTGTGAATTATAATCTGTTTAGATTGCATAAAACCCAACTTTCTAACGTTCGGTAAAGATTACTTTACTAAAAACAGAATTCCCAAGCCCCACAGTATTAAGTTACCCTTAGAGTACATGCAGCAATTATAGGAAAAGAGAGGAGGCTTTCAGCTCCTGTTTGGAGAGATTAATTTCTTGCATCCATAAGGCTTACTCGATGTATATATTGTAAATAAATGAAGTGAAAATATATTCTTTTTTTTTTAGGAATCTCTTTTCTCAAGCTGTTGCTTTAGGATAAAAGGCTTGATCCTGAAAACAAGACTACCTATGCACATGAGTTAATGTGTACATTCAAATCTTTGTAAACTGCAGTGGGATCTATGATGCAAATACCTTAATAAAAGCCATTTATGAAGGCAATCTTTTTTTTACTTTATTGTTTTAGGAAGTTATGTGTAAGACAATTCAAAACGGAGGCTGCAGTGCCAGCAAGGCATTAAAGATTAAATATAGCCTCTCACATTCTAAGTTTTTAAAGAAAATATTTTGTGTTTTCCTTTCAATATCTGAGCTCTGAAGAACAATTTTTTTTGTAGTAGACAGGAAATGTGGATATTTTCTGCTTTCTAAATGAACAATATGATTAGCATATAACATAAAAGCATGTGTGTAAAGAACAGAAACCTTCCAGTAACTATCAAATCTCACAGGAGTTCTCAAAAAAAAAAAAAAACCAACCCAAAGCAAGACCCATGCCCAACTAATATATTCTGAAATACATAGTGGCTACAGGAATCTCTCCCAGCGCAAATATTTCACATCTGTAAAAAGCAAAGTGAGAGAAAGAACAGATCAGGAGGGGATGGACATTAAAGAATGATAGGACAAAATGGGAATGCAATGACAAATAAAGGTCTTAGCTGTGGCATTTAACCACAGAGCTACAATGGAGGTAATGAAAAGCTATCTTGCTTCTGGTGATGCTTAGGGAGCAATTAGAGAAAGATAACCTTCTTGAGTTTCTGATGCCAAAGCGCTGCTGATGTCAGTCTTTTAAATGGCCTGTGTGGCCTCTAAGCTGGTGGCCTAAGAAGAAAAACTGCTATTTTGCCTTCTGCCCGCTTTCCTCAGCAATGCCCGTCCCCATGGCTACTCAAAGAGGAAGTCTTTCCTTTATTCTCAGTACCCCATTCAAGATATAAATAGTTATTAGAGAAGGCACTCAGAGGAAAAAGGGCTAATGACAAGTTAAAATATTAAGTAACTCTGCATCCTTCCTCCCAGCTCCCACCTTATCCAATATTTTAGTCAGAGATATTTGCAATTCTCTTTGCAATTCTATCTTTTTTCCTATACCTATGCCAAAATCAGGACTTCAGACTCTGGCTGCTACGTTTAGGCTGTTGTGATGTCTGAAGGACTTAACTTGTTTGCAAAGTGATCATAATTCCATTTTTATTTACCCTGGTAACAGATAGCACTGAAATGTGTATAATATGGATTCTTTTGTGCCTATTTTTTCTATTTTCTATTTTTCTCTCAGATGACTTGCGCAGACATTTTCTGCTCATTACATGACAGCCAAACTTATGCTCAAGCTAAAGGAACTTGCCATTTTGTGTGTGTGTGTGTATAAAATTTCAAAGAACTTCAATAAGCAGGTATTTTTTTGTTCCTTTAATCATAGCATTAATTTAACTCTAATTATATTAACAGTTTCAGTTATAATTGAGCTAAATAGAATGATCTAAGCCTTGTGAACAGTAGATTTATTGTTTTATCTCTTTTTTTTTTACGGTATTGGGTTTCACTTTCAGTGAGGCAGATTTGTTAGAAAAGGTTTAGCTATATAAACAGCAAAACTGAACAAGACACAGACTATATCCTAAGTCTGATAGGTTTACAGTGATGAGCTATTGCCTATTAACTGCAACTTGCATTTAAGCAAGTCCATTTCTAATCAGGAGAGCTCTTTGGCACCTGCTTCTGATTATACCTTTAAGACCCACTTGCTTAAACCTATGCTTTAAAACTTGCTTTTGAACAGGGGCACTTTCCTGACAATAAGGTATGAATAACGACTGGTTTTGTATTGAATGCTCATTTTTAACCTAATAAACTAAAGCCTCCTAGACCCCAACTATTTCGGAAGGGGGTATTGTTAATTGTCTAAAACAATGTTCTTGTAGTGTGATTTACATTGTTGTTTATATCTACACATTGTTGTTCAGGTCAAAAATCCATAGTTAAAAACTACCAAAGGACAGGTTTACTGTACAGATAGAGTGTAGCAGCTGGGAAGGAGCCATTAAAGTCTATTGAGCAATTACCATGACTTTTCAAGAACACTATTTATTTGAATTTCCACAAAAGCTCAAAAAACCTCTTCTATTTTAACAGGTAACTAACTGGAATTCATATAACACTGTGCATATTGTTGGTATTGTGGTAAGAAAAGGATTTTTTCTCTTTTATTCTACCTATTTCTCCATGAGATCTCTACACGCTTTTCATGGATTAAGAAACTGGTATGTTTTTTAGTTTTACGTTTTTTGACCACAGTCCACCAGACCATCTAAATAGCAAGCAGGGAATTGGAATGAGAGAGAGAGTTATATGGGATAAGAAGGTATTGTGGAAGAGAGAGGGGAAAAGTAACACGGACAGCTATTGACCATACCAGTTCAAAGTCTCAAAGAAGACTTTGAGACGTATTTTGAAGATGGATTAACTAAAGATTTAGAGTTAAATGGAAAATGGCAAAAAGACAATATGGATTTATAAGAGGGGAATGTATGTCACAATGACGCGGTGTCTTTCCTTGGTAACATAATTGATTTTATAGACAAGAAAAATACAATAGAGCTAATCTATCTGGAGTTCAGCAAAGATTTTGATTTAGCGTCTCAAGGACAATTATTATTTCAACATGAGAAGATATAGCAAAATTGTGGTATGGATAAGGGACTACTAAAAGGAAGGCGAAGCAGGTAACGTTGAAAGGGGAAGGAGCAGTCTGAAAGGCAGTTACCATTAGAAAGACTGGAGACCTGAGCCTGAGAATGTTATTGCTAGTGGCCCTGGCATATGGGATTAGAAGATGTTGGCGAGGAGTGCTACTAAAACTACTGGTGTGCTAGTACAGAGAAGGATTAGAATTTCCAGTAGGTAAAACGAGCATAGCAAGCCTGTAAGAATACTGGATTTTTGTAAGGGATCTGTCTAAATACAGATGTCACCAGTGCAGTAGCATTGGCTAATGAGGACTTTAGTTAGTTCAGCTGGTAATTTTTTTACTAGAGTTCTTCAGGAATATCATTTTAAAAAAATTGTTTGTAGGAAATGTGGCGAAGTTAGCGAAGGCTATGTTTGCAGATCCAAAGCTATCAGAAAGGAGCAGATTTGCCATTTCATGTTTCACTAATAAGATCTTCTTTTTCGGAAAAAAAGGAAAGGTGTAAAACCTCACGCCACCTCAAATGGTCACTAAATTGGAAAGATACAAGCAAAATAGAACATAAAGGCATTCCATTTCAGAATTATTGCATAACAGAATGCATTTATTTGCAAATGAGCGAAAAAGGCATTATCTTCAAAATGTAAGCCAGAAATCTTAATGTAGGCAATCAACCCTGTTCCCATGAACATAGGGAGAGAGTACCTTAGTGCAGTGCAGAACTATGAAAGTCCTGTCCTCCTCCTGTATACTTTCACGAATGTCAGCTTTTATCATCCTGCAATGTGCATTTCAGCATTTCTCTTACTGTTTGTCTGCAACTGACGTGCACAGGTTTTCACATGTATCTGGATTTCTTGATGCACCAGAATATTTTTTTCTGCAGGTAGATTGCCTTCGTTTGGAAAATTTACGTTTGTATTGTGAATACAACTGAGTAAAATTTCAGCCGAGCTTGCTCTGAAATGTCAGAGGAACGTTTTGGTGTCCAGTACACTTTCATGTGTAATGGCACTTTCTAGTCCCTCGCCCCTCTAGTCTTTCTGGGCTCCTTTCGGGCATCATTGCCCCTGCGGTGGACATGTGGCCCTTCTCCTTAGACGGTAGCAGTGATGACAGCAGTTGCAGTGGTAGTCGCAACTCGGTGAGAAAAAGACGTTACTCTCGCTCTGCCCATGTTACGCATTTCGCTACTTACACAAACAATTACTGAGCTTTTCCCGATACTTTTCCTAAAGAGCAAAATAACTCCGCCTCAGGGTTTTGTTGCTGTTCAGTTCCCTATTAGCTGGTGCGACTTATACATTATTAGCCCTTGATTTAGACCTTTACCCGAAATGTAGCTGTATCCCAACAACCAGTGATTTTGTTTCCAAAATGGCAGCCTGGTACACTGTAAACTGTGAATGCTCGTGGGAATTAATTTACTTACTAGCTGATTAAGAAGGGTGTTTTTGAGCTTTATTGAAACAATTTCCAGACAATTTTCAACAAACGCCAGGGATTTTTAAATAGTCATAAATACCGCACATGCTGGCAATAAAAGCGTACATCTTTCTAGCAGCAAGACTCAGCCTTCCTGGAAATACTGTTTTGTAGACTGTGAAAGAGATGTTGCGATTGCAGGAAAAATGGAATTCTGCTTGGTTTTAAGACTGTGTCGATAGTAATATAATCCACAATATCTGTAAAGTACTGTTTATGATGCTACCATCAGCTGCCACTTTGCAGAATACCATTAGAGAGTGATATTTACTGTAAGAAACTATTGCCAAGAACCAAAATCAGCTACAAAATAAAATCAATGATAGCTCGATTTCTTTCGATGAGTTCAGTTTTGAGATGCAATTGTATCTTTTTTCACTGGGATTAGCTGTGGACATGAAGCATTCACTGTATATGGTTCTGCCTTAGGATATAGTGTAACAAAATATAGTGAGCCTGGAGCTTATACTAGAATGAGAATATTGGTACAGTGCTTAAACAGATAATAACATTTACAGATCTGTTGGGACTATGACTTAGGTGCTGTATTTGTTTCTTCTCTGCAGTGAAGTAATTTTTGACCACTAGATGGGACTATACAACTTCATGCAATAGTATTAACAGCAATGCTTGATAGTTTGTTTTACTTGCAATTAATACTCCCCCCCCACCACCACTTTACTGAAAGAGAGCTTTGTCCCCACCCTTTGCAAAGGGTGAAAACAGCAGAGCCTGGTGAAAACAGCAGAGCCTTTTGTAAACAAGGACCTCTGTAACGCTAGTGAGAATGCAAATATTACAAACATTACAGTCTATCCCAATAAAAGAGCCAGCATGCATAGAAACCAGTTTTAAAGTTGTAACAAATCAGCTTATCCTCTGTGGAGACTAACACTGCAATCATGCTGCTTGACAATGCACTACCGCTACATATTTCTTCTTCATCATCTTTTTCCTTGGTATGCAATTATCTTAGCTGTTAGCAGCTGAGTCTGACTTTCTAAACTATGCATTATACAAATTTCTTTCTAATCTTAGGCTCAGCCAGGGTTCTGTGATACTTTATTCAGATTAAGTTGCTATAAGAAATAAAAGAAAAGAAAAACAGTTATTCCTTTCCCAGCTACTTCATTACATTCTTCTTTCGTTCTCTTGTGATTAGATTCACAGTGATCTGGAATCTGATGTAGCAGTAAAGCACTTTCCACTTTGATGAACTCAGCAGGTTTTATTTCATTGTGAAACAGTGTTTGACAGATGGAAAACTGATCTTGGTTGGCTATTGTGATTCTAATGCTTATTTTTCCTTCAAAATGCTTGGTTTGTTTTTTTTTTTTTTTCATTTTGCTTTTTCTTGATTTTAGAGTAGTAATTGAACCATGGTTCTTTTCATTTGATGTCTAAAAATGTTGAATTTTATCAGCATAGGATGACACATTTAAATCCCAAGGCTATTTTAATCTGGAATGTGCAGGAAGGGTCTTGACCATGGGATAGGGGTTGTTGCTGAATTTATTTTTGTTACTTGTTGGAAATGTGGATTTCAAGCTCTGAGGCTGTCTTTTAAAAAATAAATAAAAGGAAACAAAGCACAACTTGATTTTTTTGTTGTTGTTGTTGGTTTGAATGGAATGTTCGATAAGAGCATCTGGAGCACACTTATAGCTTTAGGACCAACTCTAATGAGATAGTGATTTTACTCACCCAGTCCTTTTGTGGCAAATACTATCTAATTTGCTGATATATCTACACTGCATATCTAACCTGGCTTTTACTGTCTAAGCTCAGGCACTGGAAGCCACTGAGAATTTGTACTATAAAAAA
The DNA here is from genome assembly GCF_965231255.1 of Vanellus vanellus. NCBI lineage: Eukaryota > Metazoa > Chordata > Aves > Charadriiformes > Charadriidae > Vanellus > Vanellus vanellus. Next base: position 39,418,084 of record NC_138909.1, read on the forward strand.
ACAAAGCAGGGAATCAAAATAATATTATTCCATTTTAACTAGGCAGCACAGAATAGAGACAATATCATTAATATTCTGAAATATCATGGCTCTTCCATCTGACATGCACATACGTTGAAGAAGGAGGATGAAATTCCAGTGGTGACTCATGAAAATGAGATTTTAGTAGGTGAGTGCTGGTCCACCATGGTTACTCAGATACTTTCAGCAAGACAGAGAGATGAATTCCCAGGTTCCAGTAAATGCCCTTTTCCCTCTAGGGTCCAGAGATGTCTCAGAAATGCCTTACCGTTTTTAACACAGATGATAGGCAGAAACAGAGAAAGCAGAATGATCAGGTTGTCTTTTACCACTGCCAGGAAGAGGTTATCGAGTAACAGTCAGTGTGGTTTCTAGTTCTTACTGATGCGTAAATCGTGTGTGCATGCCTGTATGCAACAGATATCTAGATAGATAGGTATAAACATGCATTCTGTTTCTGACAAATGAAGTGTGGTTAGGATATATTCATATATATTTGAAGCTAACGGTCTTAACCTTGGCTGATACTCAAGTTTCATTGTGGGTGAGGAAATCTGACTGGCAGGGTTCTTTGGCATTTTCAAAAATCTACAGATACATCTGGCTCAGCACTACATAAGACTCATTGTGTGTACGAAGAAAAAGATAGGCTGTGTTGTACATATTATAGAAGGAGACACTGGATAAGGGCATGCACATACACGTGTGTATAAATATATATGTGTGTGTGTGTGTATGCTTTCATAAGTGCATGTTGAAGGCTACTTCTCCAAACACTGTCCTAGGTGCATTTAGAAAAGTTCTTAGTGTGTCAAAGGTACCTTGAAAATGTGACAGAACTGTTCCAGTAGTAGCACCCTTTATTGGTCAGCTTGCATTAAAAATGAAAATTGGATTCAACTCTGCATAGCCCATTTCATAATCGGCTTCTGGAGCTTGGTTTCCAGCTATAGCCCACAAGTTGGTATGCACCATGGAGGAGAAAGAACATAGAGCAGCTGCAGTTCCCGAGCTGAGACGCCTGGCATTGCAACACGCGCTGACCTCTTTCTCAGTCTTGTCACTGACTAACAGGGGGAGGGAGAAGGTTGTATGCGTGTGTGTGAAGGGAAGACTGCAGGGAGAGAGTGTTTCATGTCTGAACGGAGATTGGATCTGATCTATCCAATCCCCTATGATCCAGGAAGCCAGACTAGTCTCGAGAATATTCTTCACTCTTTTCCTGAGCTTCACAAAGCAGGTATGTGGAAAAAAAAAAAAAAAAAAAAAAAAAAAAATCAAGGTCTCTCCCCCCTTAAAACACTTACCCTTTTTACAGAAATTTTACAGTTCTTTTCTTCCAACAATAGCTTAGACTTTTACGCTTTCCTCCACAGAGGGACATTATTACTGCTGCTCCTGTTTAGCTAAAGTGGAAGCCAAGCGCTGCTGCTGCTGATGATACAGAAGTCAGAAAGACCCTTTTCATTCCTTACTCTTCATGTTCCCAAGTGTCTGGCTGTTTCATTTAGACTGGCTGCTGGAGAGAAAATTCTGTCTTTAGGCAGATCTGCTTTTGCATTAGGATTCCTGATTTTCAGAAAATACATGATTACTGTTACTTCTTAGAAATCACATATATTTACGGGTAAAGCTGAAACCTTATCTGTTTACATTTGTGCATACAAGCGTGGGGCTCCACAAGATTTTATGCAAACCTTGTTGAGTTTGTGTGAAGTTCTGTTCTTGAATAAGACAAAAGCTGCGTTTTGAGGAAAACCCCCAAATGGTAGTGTGGAGGTTGCTTTTACAGGATGAAATTAGCTGTTCCTCGTACTCAACAGGTTTATGCAGTGTCAAGAGGCCTAGCGTGGATATTTGAGTAACAGTACCTGCAATACGCTGATGGCATCCAGGCTCGTCTCCGCCGAGGGAGCTGAGGGGGCTTCTTAGCCGGTAGGTAACATGGGGTGTGAATAAGGGCTGCCTCCAGACACCATTACTAAAGTCTGAGGGGGGTCAACAGCTGTAATACAGTTCCTTTGAGGGAGGAGAGTCTCTGGTTCATTTTATCTTAGCCGCAACAAGCTGATGAAAAGTGTTTCATATACCAGCGGTTGCGATGATATTAATTGGGTTAGTGAGGTTGGCTCTCCTGTGTGGTGTTTTATTCTTTCAAGCCTGCCCTGACTGTAGGGGTTAAATAAGTGTCTAGAGATGTGGATGGTGGGCTTGGAGAAAGGAAGGGAGAATTTTGAGATTCGCTTGTATATTGTAAGTAGATTAACTGTGGCTTTCCTTCATTTTTATCATGTCAGAACCTATAACTCTATGAACCCTATCTAATAGTGTGGATTTTGCAGAGAAATACTTATCTGGCTTGAGTTACAGGCTAAGTGAAGCAAACATCTATGTCTCACGTTCCCTGGGGTGTGTAATTGTTATAAATTGGGTACTAGACTACTCGCAGAGAGCCCAAAACACTAACACGTTTCTTCAAAAGGGTAAAAGGCTACATCTTCCCATTAGCTGCCTGAGCCTGTTTTGAAGTTTGCAGTGAAAGGAAAAAATGGTATCTGATGACCCGTGTCAGCCGGGAACACCTTTTGGACTCCCAAGTTCTGAACCTGTTCATTTTGTAATGGTACCAGGGCTAAAAATATAGGGCACTTAAGAATGCATCAATGCGTGGTCTCACTGGAGAGCAAGAAAACCAAAACAATTGAGGAATTGTTTGAGGATTTCTCCCAGTGGACAAGTAAGCTCTAAATTGCATATAGCACAGATCTGAAAAAGTTACATTGGGCTATGATTCATTCCCCTAAGAAAGTTCTTTTCATCTTGATGCAGAGCTAAAAAGAAAACAACAAACACTCTTCCCCCCACCCCACCGCCCCCCCAAAAAAAACCCCCAAAACAACACCCAACCAACCAAAAAACAGCCCGTGGATAGGTCTGGGAATAATGCATACCTCTAGGAAAAACTGCAATATTTTGGTTTTTAATATATACTTGTGAATTAGATAAATGTGTAATAAAGGGAGGTTGCTTTATTACCAGCAAGAGGGGAAGACTGATACTGCATTTATTTATTTTTTTTAAATTATTGAGATATCCTCAGGTTTCTAACAGATTCCTTTAGAAAACAAAAAACCAACAAATCAGAATATAAATGCTCCCATTCATACAGTCATTCAGTGTGCATTTTAGGAGACACTCTTCCCTCTGGTCATGCTAAGGCTTACCAACAGAGTGCTAAAGTGTGCAGATAATGTCTGAATATGATGAAAGAATGATAGAAAAGCATGACTTAAGACTGAGCAGCTGTGGGAGAGGTGGACCTGTTAAATTAAAGCGTACTAAGGAAAATGTTAAGTTGAAATGAAGATAACACACTTGCAAAATCTTGTAGAGCAAAGTGAGCAGACAGGTCATGTTGAGGCAGAGACCAGCAGCTCTGGAGTTACAGCTGTCTGTAAGGACCTTGCTGGCACCGTCCTTTTCTCATAAGACAGCCCTGGAGATGTGGCTTATGCATCACTGGTACTAAGGAAAATGAAAGAGAAAAAAAAAGTCTTTGGCCTTAGTCTCTGAGAATAAAAATAGTTTGATTTCATTATTTACAGAAGGTCAGTGTTAGCTGAAACTGACTATACGCCACTTAACTGCCATTGCCAAAAGGTGTCTGGCAAACAGCCTCTAGTGAATAAAATCATCATTTTCAGCTGCAAATGCATGCTTTTTCAGAAAAATAGGTTCTGAGGAAAAATTGGGCAGTTGCAGATACAGATTCTCAGCCCGAAAGTGAATGGGTAGGGCTCCAGAGCTAGGTTATATAGCTGGCCACCTGATAGAAAGCAAGCAAACGGAACTCCCCTGCAAAGACAAACCGAGCGTTGATTCCTAGTACTACCACCATGATATCTTCTGGGTGGTAAAACAGACTTTAATCCCTAGGCAGTCAAGTATTTTAGTAAAGAGGATTTTGTTGAAAGATAGCTGAAGAGCTACAGAAGAGTATCGTAACAGGGGGATAAGAAGGTGATACAGAGCTAGAAAATATCTCCAAAAAATATATTTTATACACCATGGAGACTAATACTAAGGAATTCATAAATATTTGTTCCATACATCAATAATAGGGGATAGTTTAAGTAGTTTAAGAACAATAGTTCTTGTAGACAGCTCAAGAAAAAATGGCTTCTGGAGTAATGCAGGCACAGAGGTATTTGCGCTGGGGAAAAAAAAGCAGAACATCCCTCTCTACTTTGTATTCATTCTGGGCTGCTGTTCTCTCTTCCGTTGTTAGAACTATATATATTTACAGACAAATCTGTGCTATGGACGTCAAATGCATCTTCATCAGACATTAACTATACTACGTAATAGTACACAACGGAGTTCAGTTTAGGGGATATAAGATGATCCACTTTCTATCTGACCTATTTAAAAACTGTTCAAGTCACCCTTTAATATTTTCCTTGGCACTGCCAAATATACGAAAACAGCAGAAGGGGTGTGTGCATTGTTACCTGCTGGCAATTTTATCAATCTAAAACTACAAAGTAGGACACCTTGCCATGTTAAAAACCGTTATCGGAGCACCTAGTGATCTGCTGTTAAAGGGACAGATAAAGCAGATCTAATTTTGTATAAACTATTGTCTAATAACCTGTATATGGAGATATGGAAGGTGCTACCATGTCACAAAAATGCTGCTGAACCAACCTCTCATGATTACGGAGCTTGTCAGTCCAGAAATACATGTACTGCTGAACTCCCTTTGGATGAACCAGACCCACCAGGTACAGACAATTGTTTGTGGTTTTTTCTAGATAAAATGGAGGGCTGAGTGATGATTAGTCTTTGGTATTCTACAAGTCTTTTAGGATGGCCGTCGTGGTCACTAATCCTGGAAGATGGTCTGGCATCCTGTGAGAAGAATAGGTAGGAGAGGGAGAGCTGACCATGTTAGGGGCACAAATAGGTTCAGAGTAAGCCAAATGCTTATAAACGTAACAGTCCCTTATGAAGACCTGCTTTCTGTTGTTTGCTCCCTCATAGCCATCAGATTTGTATTTTAACTCCTGGGATGCGAAGAAGAACCAGAATGTGACTTACCACAGAACCAGGAAGGTGCCCAGCCAGTCCTCAGCAAACCTTTAATGGTTGTTTCATTACAGCCGCTAAACCAATACATGCTTTTACCTCTAGCAATGTTAATTTTCAGGATTTCTTTCTGCTTTTTCTGAAATGTCAGGCTCAGACTGATAGATTGTTGGATGAGCTCTTGCAGGTATCCCTGCAGAGGCATGGGATAACATCTGGCAGGCAATAGGTACTCTATTTTAGGACTGCCAGGCTGCAGGGATTGTCCTTGAGGAAGCCTTGCGAAATGGTGTACTGTCAAGCAATGCGAGCCAGCCTGTGACTGTCACGTCTTGGTGACGCTGGATAGCTGGACTGACCTTCCCAGGGGAAGCCGATTCCCTCCTCTGGTGAGTGCGCGCAGAAAACGCCTGCAGCTCACACACCTCTCTCTGAGGAACCCCTCAGAGCAGGACAGCTTCGCACTGCGTGCCCAAACCTGCCTGAAAAATGCACTTTACATAGGCTCATCGACGCGCGTAAGTCAGGCTGGGAGGTGGAGGATGACAGTGAATACGTAGGGAGGTAATACAGGTAGACTGCAGGCTCCTGCCTTGTGCATCCCAAAGGCACAGATGGACTCTTCTGGGACAGTCCAAATCACCTCCCTGTGTTCTTTGCCACGTGCTCACAGCCAGGGCTACGCAGCCCTGACCTGTGGGAGCATTAGTGACATGAAGGATGCCAAACTGCTCTGGCTGATGTCTCAGGTACAGGGGTAGGTGGCTTGGGAGAACCCTAACCACAGCCCTGGGGCTGCAGGGAGAGATGGCACATACGCACGGGTGCAGCTAGCAATGTCGGCTGGACTGGGTCATCCCAAACTTTGGCCAGGTTGTTGGTTTCCTGGTAGAATTTGAATAATGGGAGGCTCAGTCTGTAGCTGAGGGAGTTGGGCTTGGGACCTAAGCAGAGGGGAATGTTGTCCGCTGGCTCCAGAGTATTTGGTTGGGTCTGTGGGTGCAGCCATGTGGCTCCACCCCGCAGGCAGCTTTCAGTTTTGGGTGAGAGGCAAGATTTTGCTGCACTCATTTCCTCTTGTATAGTGCGATCCTGTGGAGCGTTTTGGAAAGGATTGCATTTTCAATGCAGAAAATATCCTTCCTTGCACCGTTGCCAGTGGAGAGGCCACGTAAATAACTAACAATGCCATGAAGTTTTTGTAGGGACACGCTCTACATGAAGCTAAGTAGGGTGTGGATGGTGATACTAGTGTCGGGAGCCATACGGGGCTGTCTTGTGGAGTAAGTCTTGAAAGATACAAATGTTTCCTCGTGCAGGGAGTCATCTGAAGTGCCAGAAGGAGGCCTCTATCACATACTTTAAGGACCAGGTGCTCTTGCTCAACTTTCATGCTCAGCCATAGAAGGATGCACTCGAAGAGCTCACTCTAGAGGGCAGATTTGCCTCTAAGGACACTGCATGGGTCAATCTAACAAAACAGTATGTATACAAGCTATGAGACTAGTAGAGCTGCAACGCAAAAAGAGAACTGGTGAGCTGAGGTATGCCAGAGCCCTGAAAATTAAAAAAAAAAAAAACAACAGCAAAAAATCCCCCTTAAAGACCTGAAAGTTTGAAGTGAGTGGTTGCAGTTGCAAAAGGTTAAAACAAAAATTACACTTACGGTCTAAAATTGCTGATTTATTTTTCTTTTCCTAAGAAGACAGTGGAAGTTTATGCTGACTTGATTTACCCTTAATGCATCTCATAACACACTATTTCACTTCAGCTGGTGACCATAATGTTTCTTGAAGTAGATCAGACAAAGCAAAATCGAAGCACAGTTCTATAATGAAAGGGCATGCAAAGTTGTAATGATTCATTTAGAAATGTGAACACAATAATTTCCAACTTCTTGAATTTTTTTGCTTTGTAAGCTTTATTTTTTCTTTTAGACTGAAACAACCTATTGGATTAGGTAACAATTTGAGAATTCTTTCAGCTCATTCAGATCTGCATATTTTGATGAAAGAAATGAACCAAATATTGACACTCAGCTGTACATTTGATCTGAGGATATTTTTATTTTGGAAATGCTTAATAACTTGCCTCATTTGTGAAAATTTTATGTTAAAACTCCTGTAAAGGCCTAATGGAAGACCCAAGGAGTCTCACATCTTGGACTGTGAGCTCCAAGAGCATGTCTGACAAGAGAAATAATGATGATGGAAAGAAAAAAAGATTCTTTATTCGTTATATTCTGGTCATCTTGCTTGCTGAAGACCCGTTATATTTATTCTGCTCTGACCTAAAGCAATTTCTTTGGTAATCAACGCTGAGAAAAGACCATAAGGCAACCACGAGCATAGGATTCATGTGGTAGCACAGATGCCATTCCCAGCAGGCTTTCAGTGAGTGAAAATTGTGCTCATCTTTTATATTCAAGAGCAATCTTCTCTAGCTTTGCCATTCACATATTTGCTCTTACAGTGTCTTACATAGAAAAATAGTGACTGTGATGTTTAAGAAATGAAATCACAAATTCTCTGCATCAGCAAAGTTCCTTTTTTTTTTTGCAGGAGCTTATGCTCTTTCTATTCAAAACTGAAACTGTAATAACTTTTAAATAAGCAATTTATCACTGAGAAAAAAATACAATCTTATTTCTTTACAGTATTTTTATGTATGTTCTTAATCAAAGTTCAGATCTTAGATTTGCTGAAAAAACTAATATTAAACCTTGTGCTCAGTTAGGAAGTTAAAATGGCACATAACAACTGCTTTTTTGAGTTTTCACAGTTTTTTCTTTTTTTTTTTTATTTATGTTAGATTCTGAATATAATAGAACAGTTCATTTCTGTACTCAAGAATTTTCCTTTTATGGCTTGATTATAACCTACTAAGACTCCTGGGATAGAATTCTAACATAAGTAGGTTTGTCCTTAATATATTCAAACCTCATCAATTTTGCTTAAACGATATTCAAGCATGAATGTTAACTGCTAGAATTGGAGGCTTTGGATTTTTGTAATCGCAGTGGAATCACAGTGGAATAAGAAAGATGAGAGTTCTTTTATGGTTCTGACTGCAGTGTTCAGCAGGGACATTGTGCAAATCAGTTGATTTAATAGAAACTGATTCTGAAGTAAGTAAAAACAGAAGAAAAAGTCTCCCAAAGAGCATTTTCTGCAGGTAGTTTAAGGGAAGGTAGTTTATGTGTTATGAGACTGCTTTTTCATTACCAATATTGTCTCCTCCCTGTCTCTTACTCTGAAGTTACATAGTGTTTGAAGAAGAAACAGAAAGGCATGTGTCCACAGCAAGTTAGCATAGCTAAGGAGCTGTCTCGGGATCAACCCAGAGAACTGGGCGAGCCAGTGCACAAGGGGCTGCTCTCTAGACAGGGCTTCTGTTCTGATGACTAATTTTATGCTCACACGCTGCTTGTTATATATTTGGAGAAACTTACAATGTGTAACTGCAGTTAGTGCTGCACACTGTTGTGTGATTTGTATAAGGAGGGGCCCTCTGTGCAGTATGCTTCTCAGTAGTGCAAGCTGGAAAAGTCCTGGGCTCTTGTACATCCTCTTTGTTTTGACATGCTTTTTCTCTTTTGGGTCGATGATCTGCTTGTCTTGCTTTTTTTTTCATAGTTGATAAGCTGTTCATATTGCAGGCAGTCTTTTTATCAGACTTTCCCCACTCTTTTTCAACAGCTTGACCTTGTTGTATAGATTTTAGTTCTAGACACTTGTACAACAGCCGAGTTCAAAGAGTGCTTCTCTGCATCCCCTCTTCTCTCCTGAGGCACGCGTTCTAGTGCATGAGTCAGCCTGCAGCTTCCCTTCCCCGTCCCCGTCCCCGTCCCCTTCCCCGTCCCCTTCCCCGTCCCCGTCCCCTTCCCCGTCCCCGTCCCCGTCCCCTTCCCCGTCCCCGTCCCCTTCCCCTTCCCCTTCCCCGTCCCCGTCCCCTTCCCCGTCCCCGTCCCCTTCCCCGTCCCCGTCCCCTTCCCCTTCCCCTTCCCCGTCCCCTTCCCCTTCCCCGTCCCCTTCCCCGTCCTTGATGTTGGGTGCCAAGTTTTGTGGCTCAGACTTGCCTGTTCCTAGGAAAAGAAGTACACTTGATCAAGAAGGATAATTTCCGAGCTATTTATATTTGAGTTTAAATACAGTTCAAGGATAGCTTAAGATACAGAGCACTTGCTTTCCCTGAAGCAGTTTAGCATCTCAGTCCAAATCTTCAGTCACTGTTAGTTAATGAGTAGAAGACAATGCAGTGATTGTGTTGATACCGTGATATAAAGACTTCCTCTTTTTCCTGGTACCCTAACCTAAATAGTCTAAATCATTTGCTAACATGGCTGATGTAACTAGGTAGAGCAGTTTGAGTCATGATTTCTGACTAGGAGAAAATTCAGGAAAAAAAGAAAACTCTAAAGAATACAACGTGACATAATTTTTTGCATTATGTCATATTGATGACAATGAAAATAAAATTATGTGGGGTATATAATAATAGAAGTTGAGAATGCAAAAATACCGCACCATATGGAAAGGAGAATTCTGTGAGAAAAGGTTGAAGAGAGTGAAGGAGAGGTCGCGTCTCAATACATGAACAAGCAGAGAGACTAATGCATGAAAAGGGCAGAGGAAACATCCAGGAAGTCGGGAGGAAATTGTTATATGGCATTTGTTAGTCAAGAGTTTTTAATTTGGGATGTGTAGTAATTTGAAATTAGTGAAAATAAGATTAACATAGCGGCACATCTGAAATACCACTCTACCACTGTGTCTTGGGTATAACTTCCAACTTTTTAATCTTGAAATGCCAGGGGCTAAGAAGTGGTTTATTACACTTGTGTACCTCCAGCAAAAGCACTTGAATTCAATGAAATTACACCAGCTACTAATCAGAGCAAAAACCTTCTGGCTTGAGAAAAATGTGATAAAGGAGAAATATGATAACTGGCAGTTCAAAGTACAGGAAAGCACTGAAAGTGAAATCCTAAACACGAGTTTAAAATTACCAATGGGGACCCATGAATAGTGCTATGATAGTCATTAAATAGGAAAGAAGAAGTTACTAGAGGATATCATTCTATTATGGGTATACACAAATCTTTGACCTTGCTGCATTATTCACTCTTTGAAATTGAGGAACTCAAAAGTATTACATTATATATAGGCCACTTTTAATTTTTTATCAGTACTTTTCTCCCAATGTTATTTTAAAGTCAAGACAGCTAACAAAACCATTTGTTACTAATGATCAGGATCGTTGCTGTTGAATATTTTGCCATAACTGAATGCTGTTAGAGATGTCATTTGGACTATTGCTGTTGTTTACTGGGTTGTTTTTTCAGATTTGCTAGAGGTTCTTTTCCATAGGGGAAAAAAAGTTCTGAAGAATTAAGTTTTAACTATGCCCCAGAAGAGAAGCAATACAAGGTATGGCATGAAAGCAGTGTACCTGATAAACACGCTGGTCATGATGTCAGAATTAGTTGCTACGAATGTGACGTCCCAGTGTAAACAGTGTCAGAAGTAGTAATTTTAGGAAACACTGGGTAGAGTTTGTCTCTTACAGCAGTCTTACTTTTTAGACGTCTACAATTAAGATTCAGAATTAAGGCCAAGATGGCTGTCCTTCATGCAGCTAGTGTTAAAAAGAGAACGAATATTATGATTGTCAATACCTTTGTTCAAGACTGGAAAGAAAAATGCATTTTTTTCTAAACTCATGAGAAAGTACTGTTCATTAAAGGTAAAGCAAAAGATACTGTCACTGTCCACAGTTTTGTTGCTCGTAACCTGAGAATTATTAAAACCAAACCAAACCAAACATAAAAAGGCCAACACACACCACATTGTATTTTCATTGCTTTTCTGTTCGAAAAATGAGTTCAGGAATGGATTCATTTTTTGTATATTTAATAAAGTACCTGTCATAGACTTCGGAAGTTTTAACAGCATTTGGTATTTCATCCTTTATTTGAGCAAGGACTGACATTAACTTTAGATTGCTAACTTTTCCATACAGGCCAAAGCTGTTCTTTTGAGGCGCAAATTTCTTTGCTTCTTTACTTAGCTGTGAAATTTCCTTGACAACCTTGAGCTCTCTCTTGTCTTTCAGAGCAGTCACATGCAGTGAATAGATACTATGACCGCTGGAAGGAGAGAAGCAAATGACAGAGGAACAGTGGGCAAGACTTCTATTAGAGAACAAACAATACAATGTCATCATTTGAGATGCGAGCTGTTCTCTACTGCTGGTAAATTTAGTAAAGGTAGAGGTCTATGAGCAGTTCACCAAATTTGGACTATTAACAGCCTTCCCCCTCTCGACTGTGTTATTAAAATAATTACATTTAAATTAATTTTCAGCTGTGTTGAATTAGTGTACATTTTACTGACAAACAGAAGATGGCTCTTTCTCAGTTAGGTTAATACACATCCAGTACCTAAATATTTGAGTTAACATGTGGTTTTGAGATTTCGGTTGCACTAAGGAGTTTTACTGCTTTTCCTCAGAAATGCCAAAATTAATCCTCAATTGCCCAATTCAGAGGAGATGACCTTTCTTCAAATAGTTAACATCCTCATTATATAAGACTTCTCTTATTCACGGTGTTGTATGAAATAAGTGCATACTTGAAAAAGTAAACTAACGAGGACTAAATATGTAATTTGTCTCATAATACAGTAAGTGGCAAATTTGACTTATTTTGCTTCCTCTTTAAAACTGAGAAAGTCAAGTATTTGGCTGATTTCTTTATGGGCTCAGTCTTGAAGATATTGAAATAACTATAATGCTGTTAATTTCAGTGATTACGTGATTTTACTGAAGACTATGTGAATGCTACTTCAAAATTTCCAGAGTAGAATTCTAGTCTGTACAACTTGGAAAAAGTGGCATAGATTTTTTTTTTTTATGTTTAATAATTTTACGGGGCCTAATACACAGCGAACCTGATCTTTAATGGAGCCTCTACACAGCTGTGCAAAACAGCTACTACTAATGGGCCACCAAAATTGCTTTAGGTATTCTTACAGTAATTAAAACCAGATGGTCAATAACATTTTCCAGTGTAACAAATTTAGTAGATACTTCCTGTGTAATCAAACACTGATTTACTTACTTATAAAATGATTTTGTGATTGGATAAGGATGACAGACAAAAACAGGTCAGAGGAAAATACTGATGTCAGTAACATAATGTTATTCACTTGAAGACAATAGCTAGTCTGGATTTATGCCAGGATAGAAGGTAGCATTTAGCCCACAATTCCTAACTCTTAATTTTTGAAAAGTTATAAAGAGAATTAATGTCTTGGTACAGAAGCTTGAAAAATACTCTCCAGCATAATTTACATTCATAATCAGCTTTTTGTGCGTACAGTTGCTCCTGCTTCCTCCCCCCGCCCCATTTACTAACGGTCTAAACTATATTGTTGAAGATGAAACTTTACAGATTTGAATAGCTATAGCTGTGTTCCTCCATTGGATTGATGATACTCCTGTTCAAGTTGGTTCATGTCAGCCCTGACTGAACAATTTTAGAGCTTTTGACATCATTGGTACTCTCAGGTACTGCAGTGAGACAGGTTGTATGTGTTCCACGTCCATGAAGAACTGAGGAATTAAGGGTTGCTGCTGTCTGCAGCAATGTTTAGTTTTGAAGAACTTAATTTTTAGTATATTGTCTTTGTGACAGAATCTACATTCTCAGATTGCTGTAAAGTTGTTAAGTGCAGGGATATAGGTGCATGTATAAGTAAGGAGTTCGAATGCTTAAATTATCCTGAAGAAATGCCCGAATAAAGCATGTATATTTAAATCCTCTTTTTTTTATGATCCATAAGTGTTTCCTATTACACGCAGTTAGACACTCATTTTTTTTTTCCAAGAAGCCAATGCCTAGTTTTTTTCGTTCACACAAAATTCTGAATATATCGTAAAAATGCCGCTCTGTGGCTAGCAGCTCAGTAGTTAGTGCATTCGTACAAAATTTGAGAGATGGTGTAAGAGAAGAGGGAAGGAATTTCTCTTTATGCTTGAGAGAAATGACTCCCACACCTACCATCTATTTAGTATTCTTTAACTATGAAAAAACAGTCTGTTAAGGTGAGGCGAAGATTGTTAGGTTTGGCTGCATACGATATCCCGCTGTTCATGAAATAATTCAAGGTTCATTGGTAAAGGAGAAAAAGACACTGCACACAAGAGGGGGTACACATCTCCAAATACTAGATAGGCACGTGGGTATGGGGAGAGACCTCCTGTTCCATGTGAAATGGTATGATTTCTCTAGGAGATCTTAAAAGGCCCTGCAAGCAACATACACAGCAGAATTCATCATTTCTTGATCCTGGCAGAGTTCTTTGAAAATTAAGAGTCAGATTTTCATCAGGTATAGCTCTCTGTTCAAAATACTTCTCTGGACAAAACAGACTTGAAACACATAAAGCAGTTCAGTAAGGAATTTGAGAATTAGAGGGTCGTGATTTTCATTATAAAATTCTTAAGCAGAATATTGAACTAGACGTATATGTCTGTCTTTTTGTAGTCCTGCTCTTAAAGCTCTTCACTTTCTAGGACGTAGCCTTCCAGAGGCCATGCAAAAAGCCAGTTTGTGGAGATGAATTGGTAGCTGTAGCTTGTTTAGCTGGTAGTAAGCAAAGTCAAAACCTATACTTTCAAAGTAGGCCATGCATATGGAAGGGAATAAAGGCAAACTATGGCTCTGTAACACGGGGGAGTTGTAATTTTCTTCATTTTTTCCTCCACAAAGATTCTGGGAAAAGGGTGAAAAATAGAACCGAAGCGGCTTGGTTTCCATTATGAGTTCATATCAGTACCTGCAAATAAAAATGAGGCCAAATGGTAATGCAAGGAGACATCACCCCATTGCTTTTTTTTTTTTCTTTTGATCTCACACTCTTGCTTCTCGTAATATTAAAAACTGATTTTGGGTGAACGTGGTATCTCAGTTGAGTCCAACACCAAATATCTATCCTTAGATGCTCCAGTTAACTTTACAGTCTTAGTAAAACTTGAATAGCTAATGGCTTTCAATCCATCAAAAGGATGGAGCGGTGCTAAGGCAATCTTGGTGAGTAATTACATCCAAGGGGTTAAAGTCTATTTCAGTGATGCTTTCCGGTTAATGGAATTGATCTTGACACTTCTCTTGCAGATATCCCTGCAGAGAATTTTATATAACATCAGTGCTGTTCTTCTCGGCGTATACTTTGCTTAATTCTCCAGCAGAACATACACCTCAGCTGATACACTTGATGCACTACGTGTAAAGATAAGCAGTTCTAATACAATAAGCTATGGTAAGACAAACATAAATAACTTCTCTGTGTGTGTGCATAAACATCTGCCTTCTTTTCTCCCTTCTTTCTGCCTTCTTTTCTCTGAATCAGAACCCAAACCCACATAAATCTGCATCCCTCTGTGGAAGACACACCTGATTTGCAGCTTGTCCTTATTGGATAACTCCTCGTTTTGTCTGTCACTTTACGTGATTTGTCTGTGGAATACAGAAGGCACCTAAATACTACAGAATAATAATCTAACTTCCAAGTTGCACTCAGCAGCTGTGCTGTGTGCTCTGTGCAAGTTCTTATTGAATAGATGTGTACAAAAAATTATTTTCTCTTGCACATAGTTGTTGACAATTTTTTTTTTTTTTTTTCTTAAATAGAAAGCCCAGGGGGACAACGCATAGGCTTTACCTTTTACTATAGTGGCTTATTTTTTGCTTTCAACCCACATTTCTGATTCATGCCACATTTAATTAAGTACAGATAAACAACTATTGCTAAATGTACTTCAGGGGAAAAAGTAAACCAGTAAAGCGGTGTCTTATGAAACTAGCAGAGCTGGGTAAGGCTTGTCTATACATTGTACACTAATAGAACTAATAAAATGAGAAATATACATAGTAACATTTTTTCTGGAATGGGTACCTGTAGTATCTTTCATTTTATTTTAAGCTGATTGAGGTAAACCAAAGGAAAAAAAAGGTTTTTTCACTCATGCTAAGAAAGAGGCCTACATTTATTTGGATCCTTCATCCTATTCTTAATCTAGTTCCTTAGTACAGAAAATGCTTTCTGTGATTTATGTGTCAGGGTTTAAAGTTACAGAAAATACATTCATCTATCAATTAATATATTTTTATTCTGGAAAGAGCATGGGAAAGGGAATAACAAGTGGCAGAAATGAAGAATTATTTTAAGTTTCCTTTAAATAACAAATATTTCCCTAAAATGTAGAATCCAAGGCAGCCTATTTTCTTATAGAATTGTCTTGGGACAGTCTGGCTATGGAGTCTAGGAAGGTTGAAGGTCATCCTGCAGCTTTTCTCTAGGAATGGTATTTAGAGGATCTTTCCTCTCTATCTGGCTGCTTATTTTCATGAAAATTGTAGAAAAGCAATTATTTTTTGAGACTGTTTCACCTCTGTCAAATTCTTTTGAAATTGTTCAGTTCATATGGAAGTGATTGAAGACATATTCGACACCGACAATGGCACAGAGAAAGTTACTAAATCAGCTTGGTTTCCATGGGAGACAAGCTGAAGTAAAACAAAGGAAAATCCATGATAAAAGATCTGTGTTGGAGCTCAGAGGTAAGGAAGCCTCCCCGGACCTGCAAGTTGAATTAAGTGCTTCAGATGTATTTATTTGTGTTAGTCACATTAGTTTGTATTTTAAATGCACTGTATAGTTTACCAGTGGGTTTCAGCATTGACATTTTATTTCTTTCCTTGAGACCTGTTACCATTCTTGTTAATGCTCTTGCTTTTCTAAGAATGAGAATTGATGTTGCTATCATTACCTGGTATCTAGAGGTCATCCTTTTCAGGCTGAGAGTTGATGAAATCAATTTCCAGTTTCTACTTGATAACAGAAGCAAGAATATCAAGAGATAGAAAGAAACATAATCTGACCTGCATCATGTTAGTTTTCTGAGGTGTCTCAGAAACACTGTTCCACAATCGCTTTCAAAAGACCCTGCAAATGTTGCAAGATTTGCAATAAACTCTTATTCCTGAAAAACTCAGGCCTGCCACCCCCCTCAATTTAAAAAAATATTTTTATTGCTTTATTTTGTTGTTGTTGTTGTTGTGAAAAATAGTAACTTTTCGTGAGTGTTCAATAGCTTTTTCTGTAGTCTACAAAAAACTTTTTTAAACATAAATAGTAATGTGCTGCTATCATGAGCCTGTATTATAGTGAGCTTTCACTTAGCTAATGTGTGTGTTGTTAGATGCTTTAGTATAACCAAGACATAAACAGTTTTAAAGCCACATTGAGTTCAAGGGAAGGGCTGGTAACAATTGATGCAGTTATGAGTTACTTTTCTGCATGGCAGTTTCTAGCTAGTGAGCTGGAAAAAAAAAGTGATGAAATAAATAATGAGCCTGAGAATCACTCATCCATCACTATATTTTGCAATGATAACTTTCTAATAAGCAGGAGTCTGTAATGCCTCAGAACTCTTCCCAAAGTTCCTTGAGATATCCAGTTATTCAGTATAATACTTTATTCAGACATGACAAAATTTAAATGTGAAAGTTTATTTTGAGTCTGTGGAATACAGTAATTATCTTGCTCCTTATTTTCTGATTTTTATTTCGTTTACTTAGTAGCTTCTACAGTGATGCTGAAAAAATAGCAACAATGAATATCTAAACAGTCATTGTGATTATGCATAATTCAAATGCCACAATCAGGAAAGCATTCCTTGGTAGCAGGTAACGTTGAATCACCAAACTAAAACTAAGCCTAGAGCCTTTTCGTGGTTCAGTTCCAGCAGGAAGGAAAACAAAATAAATAGGATCATCTGAAACGTTGTAAGAACAAAATCTGAAAGGCAAAATTTTAATTTTTTTTTCTTTCAGAAATGACTACGTAGTTCTAGTAAAAAGAATTGTGATAGTAACCTACACCTTCTGTATTGGAGATGTTTTGAAGCAAGAGTTGCTACCCACTGCTTTATCTAGCTGTCTTTTCTTGTCTTCTGGCCCATGGAACATGCCAGGGGAGGGTGGAAACGAGAATTCAGGCAGCAAACCATTATCTTTCCCAGCCCAGTAAATAGGAATTTTGCCATGGATAGTTTAAGTTGATGGGTTTTGTATTGACCTGATAGGACTTGGGCCTGAGCTGATCTTAGCTTCTTTTAACAATTTTCTAGTGGTTAACTCTTGTCTATCTGTTTTAACACTGTTTGACACTCTGTGAGTGCCAAAGATCATAAAAGTCAGACAAACCTAGGGAGTAGATTATCAGGTCTAGCATAACAGATAGTATGGTATGGTAGCCCAACAAAAAACAACCCTTTGAGCCAACTGAGACAAAGGGAGGTTATTCAGCTTTCAAACTTCATCTGAGAACCAGTGGAAAAAAAAAAGGCAGACTGTGTTTGGAAAATATTTAAAATTAGATTCAAGTGGATCCAAGAGAGAGACCTATCACCAGCACTTTACTGCTTATGGTGGATAATTATGGATGTTGATACCTCACAGTCACACCTCATAGGACACCTCCTCCTGGGGAAGAGTTGGAGTCACCGACCTTCCGATGTAGGAGGACATTGGAAAGTTGAGCATAACGTGAGAGAAAAGGAGTGGATATGAGTAAGTTTTGTTCCATGACAGTTTTAAGGACTTTTTATTTGTTAATGGACCATTGATCTTATTGTAACTGAATTAATGACAACTGATGTACTTTGTTTGGATAATTTGGATGTTAACTGAGCTAACAATAAATTTTTTATTCCACTTACATTCTTTTACCAACAGGACTTAAACCATAACACTTTTGGTAAAGCGTTTATGGAGACAGTGTTATCCTGGGGCAGGCAGAAACATATTTCTCTCACGCTTCCATTTTCTCCCCATGCAAGGTTTTGGCTACTGGACAAAGGTGTGGATGAACTGGACCGAACAGCAGTGTGTGCCATAAGAGATCTCAAGTCCAGAGAGAGATGCTGCAGGGATGTGAGGTACAGTTCTTGCTGTCAGAGGGGCCTCCTAATATGGGCAGGGGGATTCAGAGACTTGTAAGGTGCACAAGCAGTTGCTTAAGATACACAGGATCCTTCTGAAAATATGGCTTTGGAGAGGTTTCTACCCTGTATCATAGAATTAGAGAAAGCACAACAGGCTTTGGGGGGAGATGAGTGGAAGGCTGAGGAAGAGAGTTGCATTGGGTTTTGATCTTCGTTTGGGAAGACAGAGAGGGCAGGAGAATGTAAAAGGGGGCCTACAGGAAAGATGGAGAGGGACTCTTTATCAGGGAGTGTAGTGATAGGGCGAGGGGGAATGGCTCCAAGCTAGAAGAGGGTAGATTTAGATTAGATATCAGGAAGAAATTTTTCATTCTGAGGGTGCTAAGGCACTGGAACAGGCTACCCAGAGAAGTTATGGATGCCCCATCCCTGGAGGTGTTCAAGGCCAGGTTGGATGGGGCTTTGAGCAACCTGGTCTAGTGGGAGGTGTCCCTGCCCATGGCAGGGGGGGTGGAACTAGATGATCTTCAAGGTCCCTTCCAACCCAAACCATTCTATGATGTTTCTGTGATCCCAACATATGTCCCTGTGACTTCACTGAGAAGTAAAAACAGTTACATTTTGTTTCTTTGCATGAATAGAACGAAGTTTCTGTTCACACGAATGTCTTCTTTCTGTTTTCATAGGTGCTTAGTTTTCCTGGAAGTCATTGTAAAAGCCTTTTAGAAATGCAGTATGAAGTGGGATTACTTTTATTCTCATGGTTTTTGAGTCTTTCAGACAATTCTCGTGACTTTTGTGGCATGATTCTTCTTGACAAAAGCCAAGCTGACTTAAGTTCATTATATCTTTTTTTTTCTGGGTTATTTTCATTAAATCTTCTACCAGTTTGACCAGCATAGCCATAGGGTCTACTGTTCTGTAGTTTTTTTATATCTTCCTTGGAATCCTTTCTGGAAAGAAAAAACAACAAAACAAACAAACAAACAAAAGAAATCACACTTACTTCTTTGCAGTTCCCCAAAACCAAGAAGTTTTTAAATGCTTGTACTCCAGTTATGTTACCTTTAAATTTGTATAGGGCTCTTGGACTGATCACCACATGGTTTTGTTCCTTTCTACTCCTTTTCATGTCTCACAATCTCTTGCCTTTGAATTTTCTGCATCTCTCAAAGGAGAATCCTACATTCACAAGGTTTTCTGTTAGGAACCCCTGGTTCTTCAAACATGCCAAGTTCCATTTGTGAACCCTCCCCACACCACCATATTTTGTCTGGAATGTCTTTCATCTTCAGTGATGTAACCAGTCCTAATTGGTTAATCAGTGCGCTCCAGGTGGAAGGGAAGCAATATGTCCATCAGTCAGTGTCACTTATCTTTTAAAGCACATACAGTTCAATTACTTTCTGTGAAACAGTTGTTCAAAGTAACACCAATTCTCAGAAGGGTGCACCTGTGTCTGTGAGTCCATCCAACACAAAAAGCAGATATGAGCTGTGTACTGCATATGTATCTGGTTATCTGCCAAGAACGAGGTTCAAAATTGGATTCGGTAGATGTACCTAAGGTGCAGTAATCATAACATATCCCCTTAAGCTATGTGACTGTGAGCTGCTATAAATCCATCTGTCTAGCTTGTCCAGGTATATGCGTTTGAGTCTTTCTAGCAAGGGAGTGTTTAAAATATGCTGTTCTAGAGACCTGCAACCTCCATCGAAATATTTTCAGATTTCCTGCTTAAAGGATCATGCTTATGTACTAACATATGTAACTGTCATACAACTGATCTTATGGATTGGTGGGGAAGGAGCATTTCATAGTATGCTCTTTATAATAGGTGTTAACCTGAGGCCTCCTCTTCAAATAGACCAGGATTGATCCGCTATCATTATTCATCATCTTGAGGTATGGGCAAGTTTGACGTGGTAAGAATAGTTATGTAAAATTTTTAAATTTTTAAAGAGTTACCCCTTCTCAACATCAAACTTGGTTTAACAATAGCTGTAGCACAGCTGGATTCCCTTATTTTCTTTTGAAATTCATATCCGGTAGTGCGACATTTTGCACTACTGAGCTAGACCACAAAAATTATTTCCTTTGTTTCAGCAAGACTTGTTTCACGGAGTCCTCCTACGTAAGGCATTTGCTTCTCAAACATGTAGGAAAATGCAGAATTTGTTTTTCACCCTGACTCTCAAACCAATGAACAATAGCATACTCTTCCATGACAGACCACCCCAGAGGAAGCTAAATGGAAACACTGCTTCGAGGACAGAGTGCAATATGCTTTCCTGACTTCTTCCTGTATCCTTTTCTCTCAAATGATGGAAGTCCCCTGAACTGATAAGGCCCACGTGAACACTGAATATCCATTTTTGTTATGGCAAAGGAAAAAACCATGAGACTTGAATTTGTGAGCCTGACATTCCCGATTTCAACTGGAATGAGACAAGGCAACTATTTTAAATCATGTCGGTAGGTCGGTATTGTGCTTCCACTGACAGACAACGTATGTGAAATGGGAGTCAGATCCTGTAAGTCTGTTGGATCAGCAAAAATGAAATCTAATTTTCTCATTGTATTGATTGAAATCTAGATACTGTGTAATTACCAGGATTTTGCATGAAGGAATATATTCCCAGCAATTAATCTGATTTAGAGAAAAAAGGAGGGAGTTCATTCACCTCATTTTTTCAACGTTTCAGTCTTGAAAAATGTTTGACCTGTCAGTTTTGACCTGAGTTGGTTAGAGACTTGGATGTTTGCAACGGCATCAGAATTTTTGAACCTGGAGTAATTATGTCAAATAATAACTGTAATTTTTGCACTAAGTTTTTTAGAACTATGCTAAAACCATCTATAAAAACACCTTTCAGAATGAAAGATCCAAAGCAGAATTTCAGCAATGATTGAATCATAAGATCCTGAAGTGTCTGTAATGGAAATGCTGACACAACGTTAACCATAAAAGTGTGTGTAGTCATAATGAAGAGTTTGATAATGGGTCTGATAATGAGTTACTAACTTTTTTGTGCAGTAGAAGTGATGGCATGACTAATTTATTTAACTTTTGTAACCATAGATTAGCACGTACATTTATTCAGCTGTTAAAATTCACTTACAATTGTTTTAGCTTTCTAAAATAAAGCATGTTTCTATTCCAAGGTTATAATGGACTTGCTAATGGGGTATTGACTACTGTTTCTTATCATCCATCTTCTGGTGGAAATGTGATCATTACTTTTCACTTAATAATTCCCAGTTTTCTGCACATTCACATAAAATTACTTTTATTAGGAATTCATTGAACTTGCAGTTGAAGATAGCCCCAGCAGCAGCTAGTGTTTAATAAAGTTATTTTCTATGGAGTATAAAATTGCAGTTTCACAGTTTCAGGGCTTCCTCAAAATTAAGAACTGTTTTCTTAACTTGAGATTTAGCAACCATATGCATGTCTTCAGACTTGAAATTTGGGTGCTACCAACTCAACTGATAAGGAAAATCTATATAAAATATAGATATATAGAGATATATAAAATTGATTTTAAAAAGGTTTGATGTGGCGGCATGTCTCATTAAAATGAACTGCTGCTGAGAAACTCTTGAGAAGAAAGAGTGAAGTTGACGATATAATTCTGTATTTGAATTCTTATGCTTTTAAAATAAAAGCCAAGGACAATATAACACCTCCAAAAAGAGGAAGTTTCCAAGCATTTGGTTCTATCAGGCTCAGCACAAGAAGCAGAAAGTGCAAGAAACATCCATTTCCCCGCCTTTTCAGTAGGTCCTTGGGATAGCATCAGCTTTTATCATAGCTCATAATGCCTTCTGTTTCCTGAACAATCCCAATTATTTTGAGAAACTGCCCACCTTACATGTATGTGTATGGCTGCACCACCAACGGCTAAAGTCGAGCTGCACCTTAGAAAATGGCACTTAGACATGAACTGCAGTCTTCGGTCCAAGCATCCGTTCCGTAGTACTGTACTGTTTTCTTGAATTCAAGTGCATAAAATCCCCACTTCAATTATCAGGGAGCAAGTGAGCACAGAGAGTCATTTCTCTTGTGATATTAAATTAGATCCTCAGGTTGATCTAACCTAAAACAGGTTGATTTATACTGGAAGAAAATTGTTGGAAAGCTTTCACAGTGCAGTTCATATTCTGCTTCAATTGTACTTTATTTTTCTGATGAGCAGCTTTCAACAATGCTCCAAAAGAAAGGACAAGATTAAAAGTAGAGAGCATTAAAGGTTTTGGTTGTAGAGAATGCTTTCAGAGTTGAGAAACTTTCCAGATTTCTAGTCACAGTGTAGAACCAGTAACCAAACTGAAGGAAACTCTTTGTCATGCAAGTTTAAACTTAGATTATCTATGATCCTTCACTAAAAAATGTTCCTAGTTCCTGACCTCAGTTCCCATGGCAATCTGTGGCAACTTAAAGTTAAGAGCAAAAAGCTTTGTGAACTCAATTTAAGCATGAGCATTTGACTGTAAGATACTCTGTGTAGTGACTGAGTTTTCCTTTGTTACAGCTCTTAAGTTCCTACTGAGTTTTTTCTACAGTTACTGGTGTGAGAACTTGACATATTGCATAAAAAGTGAACTTGCTAAATAGATATTTTCTTTTTCTGTTCTTTTTCTATGTAGAGATCTTCTGAGACTGTGGTGTAGTCTTCCAACCTGTGTGATCTCTGGTAAGCTTTTACGGAATTTTTTGCTCTGTTTAAAGAATTTCTTTCAAGTTAGAGCTTAGTGCAAGAAGTCATGATGTAGTGCAAAAGAAAGTCCCTAATGCTCAATCATCTCTTATCAAGTAATTCTAGTCAATTCTGAGAAACAGACTGAACAGTGGTTACTATATACTACTTGGTATATGCTGGTTGCCTGAGAAATATTTAAAAGATATTAAGATCTGTGTTCAAATCTTACCATATATTGTCACTTAATATATCTTACAATCTCACCACTAATATTGTCACTTTCTGATTGCCTGTCATTATGAGCCCACGTAATGTACACCCGTGTAACATCTAAATACAAAATCTGCGGGCAAAAACATTTATGGATAGCAAGAGCAAACAAAATGCAGCACATGCTGAAGAGTTTTTCAAAGACATTAATTTAGATTTGAGTCAATGATTACTTGTAACAGGCCATTGTGCCCACAAATTTGTGCTAACTGGAAAGACAAAATAGGAAGTATTAAATGAACTAAATCTACGCGTAGACACTTTTTTAAAAGTAGTACTGCTAAAATGTGTCATTTCACCTGCACTGCATAGATCAAAGCCATTGATATCTTTTTGATCATTTATTCCCCTGCGAGAAAAAGGCATCAGGATACCACTTTGAAATTCATAGCTTGCTACTCTGTAAAGAGATCTTGTTGCAGAACTCTAATGTGCCTACTCCATATAAAATGATTTTCACACCTGATTGAAACACTGTCATTTGACCTCCTAAGGTCAGTCATTCAGCAGAGTGGTGTCTTAGTTGACTTCAGAGCTGGTAAGATTTCCTAGCACCCAAGTTTTCTCATACCTTAGTTTGAACTTTTTAGTTTTAGTCATACACTTGAAAAACGTTACGTGAGGGATTCTCAGGCATTAATTGTAAGCTGTGTGGTCCCTTGTACTCATGCAGAGCATAGGGGAGCTGAAAGGAGCACACTTTGGGAAGGAGCACAAGGAGAAAGCTGCTTAGAAGAGAGACTGCCTTACCTTATGTCTCGCAGCTCTGGAACGAGATTCAAGTAGGGGAGAGAACTGCAAAGCATGAATTATGGGGGGATGTCTGGTTACCCTGAGCATTATTCCGCTAAGAATTACAATCCTTACAGCAGTGGAGTTTACTGCTGTTATAAGTAGCAAGTTATTACATATAACTTGCTTTGGTGCCTGTTAAATACATCACCTGTGTCCCAACATGACTCACCAAGCAGAACTGTCAAGTCACGAGGGAGATTCTAAAGAAACATCTAAATAATTCAAGATTGTCCTTGTCTGCTCTTGGTGTTTAGAAGCTTTTTATTCAATGCCTCCAAAATTCACTTTCTTTCTTGATTGACTTCTAAGAGCAGATGGTGCAGTAAAGCAGCAGTGGCACCACAAAACTTATTAAAAACCTCATCCTTAGGGACTGAAGGTAGAGGTTTGATTTCATGGAAATAGCTGAAAATGCACTGCAAATGCTCCATAGACTATATTGCATTGCTCCGTTACTTCAGTGCTTTTATGGTACAAACAGATTTATAAATTCATCTTATTTTCCGATGGAGAAATAAAATTATCATCCCATTTACCTTCTAGCAAAGAGGAACATGCAAGGAAGGTTCAATAATGCTATGCATTTGCTCCCAACAAAAAATAACATAGTTGGCTCATTGGAACGTTAATAAAAATAATTATCACAGTTGTCATTTTTAATGGGAACGATATCCAAGTCTTTGATCTGTGACATGGCATAGGAAATATTGTTGAATTACTCTGCTGGAAAAATTGATAATAAATACGACACAGCATGTAGTACTGCACAAAGAAATGATCTTGAGAACCATTTTGGTCCTCTGCTTAAATAGTTGTGCTTCATATTTTGATGATCCACTTTTGCCCACAGTTTTCTCCTGTGCATTGGTACCTGAAAGAGTTAAATCCTACTTGCTTTGTTCCTTGCGTTTGTCTCCGTCTCTACTAACCTGGCTTTCACAAGCACTAAAAATTTATGCTGTGTCTGGATGGAGCACTCCTTTCTGCACATCTACTAACTTCTATCTGCATCCACAGTGATACATGAAGACAGCAGACCTGTTCTGCAGTGCAGAGAGCAGGACTCCATGGTATACTTGAGGGAAGCACTTCACCTTATGTCACATAAAGTTCAGAGAAATCTGCTTTTTTAAAACATCGTTCACATTCCCTCTGGGACTGTGGAGCAAACAGATATTGGAGTGTGTTCTTTGCACAAAGCACCTTGAGTACCCAGAGAGGATGAGCCATGAATTTCTTCTGAGGTATTCTGATTATTGGGTTTTTTTTAATATATATATCTCTCCTTTCTCATAAACTTTATTCTATTCCCTGTCTAGTATAGCATTTTCTCATCACAGTATATTATTCTGCAAACATTGGGGGAAAATTGTGCACTATCAAGGGAGATATAAATTCCTTGAAGATGGGCAGATCTTTTTAGCATCCATTCTTGGCAAAAAAGAGCAGTAACAAAATCAGTTCTATAGAGCAGTTTACCTCCCAAGACCCATGTAAAGGCAGAAGTCTTAGGCTGAAGCTTGCTTTCTTTATTTCAGGGGAAAATGTTTATACCAACACCTAGTAGGTCATTCCTACCCCATTGGTCCTTCTGGAACTTTACACAGAAGGGCCTCTATGGGCCATAAGATTGTTTGGTTACCAGAAAAAGCAGGGCATCATGTAGAGAAAGTGCAGCATAAAGTATGTTCTGGGAACACCTTTTACCTGGATTTATAAGCAGCCTCATGTCTTTAGCCACTTGACTCCTGTGTATATCAGAGCTTTGAGGAATATGGGTTGTATCAAAATCCATGAGGTTTGGCTTGGGAGATTTCAGACTGTTCCCATAGACATCCTGGCTGGGGAGTGAAGGCTAAAGCCACTACTTCAAAAATTTGGTTTATTGTTGCTGTTCTTTTAAAATGATTGTGGTAAGATGATGAACATATTTGGAGAGTTTTAACAAAGAAATGATTTAGGTGTTGTCAGTTCTGTGATGAGAGGGTAAATCCAGTCTGGGCAGGTCAAATTGTACCGAAATTGGATTTTGTACTCATTTCAAAACAACAAGCGGACTACCCAAGTAAGATGCTGGGGTGTAAACAGTCAAAGCACTGTTGTAATGGAGTAATGACATAGAATGTTTGCCAAACATTTTATCAGTTCTTTTCCATGAAACCAAACCTCTACTTCAAATCCCTGAATACCAGTGTGTTTGTAACTCTTGTGGTGCCACTGCTGCTCTGCTGCTCTCAGAATCGTTATGGTGTACAGCTTCATGACTGACAAGTGCAAAAGAAAGACGCCAGAGGCATATTTCTTGCTTCTGAGAGAAGAAATTTGTGCTTCCATATTTGAACTGTCAGCCGTGAGCTGTTAGCAGAGTACAAAAGAACCAGGTACGGGCTACTGTGTGTAGCCCGCTCAGCTACAACACCTGAACGGATCATCCAAGCGTTTAACCACTCACACAGACTTCAGACTGCAAAGGAAAGCAACTATAGGTCGCTATCACTAGATAGGTAACTATACTGGTCACAAATCACAGTATACGATGTTAATTGTCTAAGATATCTGAGCCATTACAAATCAGAAGATAACAATAGTCAGCAAGAAGTAATGAATTTCCACCAACATATTAAAAACAATGAAGGGAGGAATCGAGGAAAGCATTAGGCAGTAGGGGAAAACATAAGCATATGCGTTACCAGAAACTGCAACCTGAAAAACACCTCCAAAAAGTAATAGTATCCAGAATTCTGTTTACCCCTATTTTAGCTTCAAAGTTGATTAATAGAGCAATTTGTTCCCACGGTCAACAAGAATATGTATCATTTTTACTCAGAACACATGTTTCAGCTACTGCTGTTGTGCTTCTTACCCTCGCTTTTACTTTTTTGTTCTGATATTCCTGATTATGCTCTTCCTGGTCAGGTTCTAATAGATTACACTTGCTAATCTGAAAGCACCTCACTGCATAGCTTCCAGATCATCACTGGCTCAAAGAGCCTGTTAGCTGGTGGATCGCTGTGATTGCTGTGGGAGAAAAAACACACTTTTTCTGTACGTGTAGGGAAACCTGCTGCATAGATTCCCGGGGTCCCCTGGGACTAGCACAGCTCCACCACTTCATCACTGTAGTTTAGTTTTGTCTATGACTGAGTGAATAACAGGTAGTGTTCTGGTGATTTGAGGTCCCTTTATGCAAGTTTGAGCTTTAGAAATCAACAATTCAGGTAAAGAAAGACTTTGAAGATCTGACGCACCTTTAAGAGTTAATCTCTAAATTAAATAAGCACGAGGAGCTTTTAATTGGCCACATAAGAAGCTTGTTTAGACCAACAATGCATAGAAACACCCTGTAACTTAGAGAAGAGCCAAAATGAATGAGGCTGGATTTCTACAGGGCTTATTTTTTTGTATTATTGGAACTAAGTGGAATACGGTGAATAAGTACAAATCCCACCGGCTTTCATCATTCTTTGGAACTAAGCAGAATGTGATGAACAAGTACAAATCCGACCTGCTAACTTCATTCTAAGTATCACTGAAGATTTGAGCTCTAATCCAATGTCATCACATGATTAGAATAACCTAAGCTCCTGATGAACCGTGAGAGATCAGCCTTGTAACCTGGACCTACAGTACTTGGGTTGTGAATCTCCAACTTCCTGTAAAGAAGTAAAAGAGGGAGTGCCAGTGGTCAGGAAACACGTCGGAGAATTCAAAAGAAAAAATAAAGTTCTAACACCGTGAGACAAAATGAAACTTAAAATATACACATCCAGTGTGCTGGGACCCGACGAAGCAGGTGAGCAGAAGAACCTGATCAGAATTTTCTGAGCATTTTATCTTTGACAAAAAACCTAGATACAATTATGCTGGCTTTTCTTCCTAATAATTTCAATGCTATTTTCTGCATTCAGTGTTAGTCCTGCAGCAAAGAACGTATGGCCCCATAATTTGTCTCTCTGTGTCCAGATCCACGTAAATACCCTTTACACCCCTGAATTGCTTGCTGCCAAGTACAGGTGAGAAGGTTATTTTTAGATATTGCTTACATGCTACAGAAATCTTTCAGCTTAGGAAGCAATGTGCCGTGTCTACTCTTTGCTATTCTCAGTAAAAATTGTATAAAGAAAATACAAACTGCTTTAGGAAAAGGTTGAGCTTAAGGAAAAGGTTGAGTTTACAGAGAACCAAAAGTAGCTACAATAACAGCAGGGACAGAGACCGGCTTTTGAGACAAGATGCTTTTCAGTTAAGCATAATGACAAATTTAGACAAAAACATAAAAGGAAAGTTTAGACAATCGCATCCTGCATTTCAGAGCCTCACTGTGCCCCCTACTGGTAATTTTTTTCTCATGCGATATAGGGTAACAGCAGAGGCAGCTAATGGAGGTGGTGCAGCTGTCACAGCAGTTTGCAGTCTCCTCCCTCAGGAAACATCTCCTGGGGCTGCATTTTCTAGGAACCCCTTCTGATGGCTTGCTGCTGCCAGTGAAGTTAACTGCTGGAAATGGGATATAAAGAAAAGCTTTCCTTACCACAAGGGTGGCCAAACACTGGCACAAGAGGCTAGGAACGTTCTGGGACCTCCGTCCTTGAGATGCCCCAAACTTGACTGGACACAGCCGTAAGCAATCTGATCCTATCAATTCTGGGGAACAAACAGGAGGAGTTAGAGATGTGCACATGCCTGCAGTGCTATGATCTTATTGGCATCATGGAGACATGGTGGGATGGCTCCTATGACTGGAGTATTGGAACAGAAGGATACAGACTCTTCAGGAAGGACAGACAGGGGAGAAGAGGAGGGGGTGTCACTCACTGTGTCAATGACCAGCTGGAGTGCATGGATCTCTGCCTGGGGTTGGATGAGGAGCCAATCGAGAGCTTATGGGTCAGTATTAAATGGAGGGCAGGGATGGGTGACATTACAGCGAGGGTCTGCTACAGGCCAGCCGACCAGGAAGACTGAGCAGATGAGGCTTTCTATAGACAGATAGGAGCAGCCTCACGTTCACAAGCCCCAGTCCTCATGGGGGACTTCAACCACCCCAATATCTGTTGGAGGAGCAACACAGCAGGGCATAAGCAATCCAGGAGGTTCTGGAATGCATTGATGATAACTTGCCTTCTCCAAGTGATAGAGGAGCCAATGAGGAGAGGTGCCATGCTGGACCTTGTTCTCACCAAGAAGGAGGGACTGACAAGATCCTTAGGGTGATGAGGAGGGTGCACAGTAAGCTCGCTACCCTGGACTTCAGGAGAGCAGACTTTGGCCTCTTCAGGGATCTGCTTGGCACAGTACCATGGGAAAAAGCCCTTGAGGGAAGAGAGGCCAAGGAAAGCTGGTTAATATTCAAGAACTACCTCTTCCAAGCTCAGGAGCGATGCATCCCAACAAAGAGGAAGTCAGGCAAAAACACCAGGAGGCCTGCATGGATGAACAAGGAACTTCTGGACAATCTCAAACAGAAAAAGGAAGCCTACAGAGGGTCGAAGCAAGGACAGGTAGCCTAGGAGGAATACAGAGAAATTGTCTGAGCAGCCAGGGATTAGGTTAGGAAGGCTAACGCCCAGATAGAGTTAATTCTGGCCAGGGATATCAGGGGCAACAAGAAAAGCTTCTATAGGTATGTCAGTGACAAAAGGAAGATTTGGGGAAACGTGGGCCTACTCAGGAAGGAAACCAGAGACCTGGTCACCCAGGACATGGACAAGGCTGAGGTACTCAATGACATTTTTGCCTTGGTCTTCACCTGTAAGGCCTCTAGCCACACTGGCCTGGTTGCAGAAGGCAAAGGCAGAGACTGGGAGAATGAGGAACCACCCACTGTAGGAGAAGACCAGGCTCGAGACCATCTGAGGAACCTGAAAGAGCACAAGTCTGTGGGACCTGACGACATTCTTCCATGGGTCCTGAGGGAGCTGGCAGATGAAGTTGCCAAGCCACTATCCATCATATTTGAGAAGCTGTGCCAGTCTGGTGAAGTTCCCACTGATTGTAATAGGGGAAACATAACCTGCATTTTTGAAAAGGGATAAAAGGAAGACCTGGGGAACTACAGACTGGTCAGTCTCACCTCTGTGCCTGGCAAGAGCGTGGAGCAGATCCTCCTGGAAACTCTGCTCAGGTACATGGAAAAAGAGGAGTTGATTGGTGACAGCCAGCATGGCATCACTAAGGGCAAATTGTGCCTGACAAATCTGGTGGCCTTCTACGACAGCGTTACAGTGTTGGTGGATAAGTGAAGAGCAAAAGACATCATATACCTCGACTTGCACGAAGCATTAGGCACTGTCCCATAGGACACCCTTGTCTCTAAATTGGAGAGACGCGGATTTGACAGGTGGACTGCTCGGTGGATAAGGAATTGACTGGATGGTTGCAGTGAAAGAGTTGCTATCAATGATTTGATATCCAAGCGGAGACCAGTGACGAGTGGCATTCCTCAGTGGTCTGTACTGGAACCAGTGCTGTTTAACATCTTTGTCGGCAACATGGACAGTGGGATTGAGTGCACGCTCAGCAAGTTTGCCAATGACACCAAGCTGTGTGGAGCGTTCGACATGCTGGAGGGAAGGGATGCCATCCAGAGGGACCTGGATAGTCTGGAGAGGTGGGTCTGTGCAAACCTCATGAAGTTCAACAAGGCCAAGTGAACGTGGGTCAGGGCAATCCCAAGAACAAATACAGGCTGAATGGAGAATGGATTGAGATCAGCCTGAGGAGAAGGACTTGGGGGTGTGGGTGGATGAGAAGATCAATATGAGCTGTCAATGCCTGCTTATAGCCCAGAAAGCCAACCATATCCTGTGCTGCATCAAAAGAAGCATGGTCAGTGGGTTGAACATGGGGATTCTGCCCCATTGCTCTGCTCTGGTGGGACCCCGCCTTTAGTACTGTGTCCAGTTCTGGGCCCCCCAACATTAAGAAGGACGCGGACCTGTTGGAGTGAGTCCAGAGGAAGGCCACAAAGATGATCGGAGAGCTGGAGCACCTCTCTTATGAAGACAAGCTGAGAGCATTGGGGTTGTTCAGCCTGGAGAAGAGACGGCTCTGGGGAGACCTTATAGCAGCATTCCAGTATCTGAAGGGGGCCTACAGGAAAGATGGAGAGGGACTTTTTATCAGGGAGTGTAGTGGTAGAACAAGGGGTAATGGTTTTAAACTGAAAGAGGGTAGATTTTTATTAGATATTAGGGAGAAATTCTTTACTGTGAGGGTGGTGAGACACTGGAACAAGTTGCCTGGAGAAGTTGTGGGTGCTCCATCTCTGGAGGTGTTCAAGGCCAGGTTGGATGAGGCTTTGATCAATCTGGTCTAGTGGGAGGTGTCCCTGCCCATAGCAGGGGTGTTGAAACTAGATGATGTTTAAGGTCTCTTTAAACTCTAACCATTCTATAATTCTATGAATTCTGCTTTGAGTGAGGGGTTGACTACTTGACCTCAAGACATACCTTCCAACCTAAATTATTCTATGATTCTAAGATCTTCCAGACAGATTACTTACTGGTAACATAATGCTTAAAATATGTTGAGTAACCATCACAGTTTTGTCTGGCACTGGAATTACTTATGAGGTCTTCAAAAAAATAATGACAAAATCCTTCCTTACTATCTTTTCAAAGTATGTCTAATCTAAGAGTCAAACTTGCTTTGGTTTTTGATGTGATGGCATTAACAAATTTTTTTTTTTTTTTTAAGATCACTGCAATAGCTAGGAGAACATTAGTTTGGCTAGAATTACTGTGTTCCTATTGACTATTAACAATGTCTTTATCTGACCAGAGATGTCCCCCTTTGTGTTTTACAATGCTTGAGGTAGTTGTGCCTCTGATGTTATTGAGCTCAGTCACACAAAATATTGATACTGCCAGGGATTGCATGAGTTAGGGTGGGTGAATTTTGTTGCTCTTTTTATTTCTATTGTTAGAAAGAGATGTATTAAAACCTATAGAAATGTGTAGGGGAGTTTAATGTCTATTTTATTGATGTTTCATACAGTAGAGAAAAGTCTGATAAATAAACAGAATTTATAGAAATAGAAAGGTAGTAAGCAGCCTTTCCTCATTCCCACTTTTATTTGTGTTCTGTACATGTGGAACAGAGAGACTTCATGCCAGCCTAATGCATTACTCAACGAATAATCTTTCCAACAAATAAATTCAATAATGAAGTACTGGGAAGCCCTGTATATTCACATTTGTAAATGGGAAATGTATCAGCAATGGCATGTTGTCATTGATTTTGTAATAAGCTGCACTAATTAACTAACTAATAGGCCAGCTGGAAGTCAAAAGGGTGGGTTTTTTTTTAGCACACAGGTTGAAAGAAACAACATTACCAGTGGAAGCATTGGAATTTTGTTTTATTTTGAAGGCATATGCTGGGAAAATAAACCAGTCCCAAGCAATTGTGTAGCATGGTTTTCAATGAAGGCAATAAATAAGCTGAACTTCTACAAAAAAAATCTTTTCTCTACGGAAAGGTATTTGTTTCTACCTGACTTGTTTAAATTAATTTTCTTTACTGGGAATGCCATCCGTTATTTTGACATGTTTTATGGTGAGTAAAAATCCTTGATTGCAGCTGCATACTAGAAGAAGGAGTTTTGCCACTTTTCACAAAAAAACTATCTTCAAAAACGTCAGAGGCCGTTTAAATTACATTGCTTGAGAAAGTACTTTGAGAATGCTCCAAAATGAGCTTTTTTGGATATGTCAGCTCTTGAAAAAAAATAATAATAATAATGATAATAATAATAAAAATGTATCTGTCTAGCCACATTGGAATCACTTTTATACAGGTTTTCTTGTATGCATATAAGAAACATATTAGACAAGTGCTGAAAGCCAGAGTTCTCCCACAAGGAAACACATTTGAACATTTCTCACGGAGAGAAATTCACAGGCTACTTCACAAGTAAGATTAATTGAGCTTATTTCAGTTAGGGTATTTTCTCATGGATAGAAAAAGGGGATACAAAAATTGCTGGTAGTTTACTTGGTTTTCTTTCCTGAAATTCCTAATATACTGGTGGAAATTGTGAAATGTAGTAAGTTGTTTCACAGCTTTATTATCTCTGTTTTACACAAAGCTCTAGTACTCTGAAGCCCAGATACTGAATCTTGTATATGTGTAGCTGGCGTTTGGGAAAAGTAACAGAAAATTCTGGGGTTGTTTTGTACTGTGGGATGTATATACAAATACATTCTGGAGACCTCAGCAAAATTTTAAATGTCTCTTTATTACTATTTAGGTTAATAAATTTTGAGTTCAGATGTCAGAACCACTATGACCATCTTGCTCTGACTTCCTTTGCTACAGAAGCTATAGAACTTCTGTGAATTATTTCTGACTGGAAGATCCACAGTGGTGAGTAGCTGCTTCTAGAAAAATACCCTTGAGTGTTGAGTCTCAAGTCTCTTATTTCATTGATGAACAATGCTTAGTAAGCTATCCCAATGGCTAACTGCACTCTCTCTTAAAAAAAAAAAAAAAAAAAAAAAAAAAAGATTTATATTAAATTTTAATCCGTAACTTGTACAGATTCCATTATATCTTAATTTGAAAAATACAAGTGATATATTTGAGAATTTGGGCCAGTCCGACCCCAACCATGACTGGTTTTTTGTCTTTTGTGTCCAGGTTGTATGATTCTCTTTAATGAACTAAAGTGAATGAACTTATTATTTTCTCTATAAATCAAAGTTTATGATTAATTGTTCTTGCGGTTTTCCCTGATTTTTTAAAAATGTATCTATGTTCTTCCCAAAATATGAAGGTCATACCTGGATGTAGTGCTCTCATAGTGATCACATCACTAGCACAGCATGCGCAGAGGTCGTGTAACCTTTCTTCTACTACCGTGGCCTACATGAGACTAGAGAGAGTAAATAATCCCAGGGCACAAACTGTCTGTGACACAGCCCTGCAAATTCACCGTATGATGTGATGTCTTCACACAGGCTAGATAAAGTTGTAGCGGAGAGTAGCACTTAATAATCCTACCCCCAGATTTTCAGAAAATTCACTTATATTCAGGAACCTGTTTTAGTGGACACGGAGTTCCCTGCCACCAAGAAACTGCAACTAAACTTTCAAAATGTCTTCAGCCTTCCCACATCTCTCAAGAAATGATGAGAGCAACAATTATAAGCAAGCTGCAGATCCTAAGGAAACCGTGGGCGTCCATGTAGCGTAGTGCAGAGATCCTTCAAGCTAGCTAGGGGTATGTGCTTCAAGCCAGCTGTATGTGGTGGTGTCTCCACCTAAAGTGAAAAAATGCTCTGTGGAGGGCTGCCTGATCTGCTGCCAGTGCTGTGCACTGAAATGGTGCTGTACTTCCAGAACAGGAGCAGTCACCCCCAGTCATAGTTCTCCCAGTGCTGCCACAGTACTGTTTCTAATTGACTTGTGCAGTCAGTGCCAGCTTCTGTAGCTCTGAATTTTGGTTTCTTTTTTTTTGGTGTGTGTTTTGTTGGTTTTTTTTTATTATTATTATTATTTGTTTTGTTTGTTTGTTTGCTTGGTTTTTTTTGTTTGTTTTGGGTTTTTGTTGTTGATTTTTTTTGTTTTGTTTTGTTTGCTTTTTCCAAAAATTATAGCCACATCCTATGACACAACATATAATCAAAATGATAGTGAAACAAGTAACAGAGTATCCAACAGTCTCCAAGCGTAACAGTTGAGTCTCTTAATAAGCATAATTTCTGGACCTCAAAGTTTCCTACAATGCCTATTATTGCACCTCAACACTAAGGTAAAATTTGCATGAATGCAAGAAGAATTCAGTCTTTTGGCCATGGTTCATAGGTTGATACACCGAGGCTACATCCACGCTAATGAATTTAATCTAAACATAAACGCTTATATTTTACAGTGTTGAAAGAGTCTTGGAGAGTAAGGATGCCTATCACTGTGTTAGACTGTGATTACTCACCCATAGCAACCACCAAACCTCCAACCGATGATGGTGATTTCTGTATACTTCTGTTGCTTTATTTCAGCTGGTGATTTTCATTTCTACATCTCCAGTTTTCACTTTGCTTTCATTTGACCGTACCCCAGATGCAGTGAAATCTGGTTACGCTTTTCTGCTGCATGGCAGAGCAATATGAAATACATGCCAGGCAACAAATGTCAAGTGAAGAAAAGCATTTAGTTGTTCTAGAAGTCAAGATTACAGTAGATGACTCTGAGGCATATAGCTTGCTTTTATTCCTACCATTATTATAAGGTCCTCTGTTGGCTTTCTGCTTTGGGGATGAGAAGGTAATGGGATACAAGAGCTGGCCACTGCCTACCAAAATGTCCTATGCTGAAGTCCTGCCAATATACACTGAAAGAGATATAACTGGTAATAGAGCAACAGGGAAAATATACCTTCTCTGGCAGGGGCTAATTGAATTTGTCCTTTTCTCCTTTGCTCTACATAGTTCCCAGTCTAATGTTTCCTTCCTTTTTCCTCAGTACGTATGAGTACCTCCTAAGGGATGCTGCCTTCATGGCATTATCCTGGACAGGTCTGTCTGGACCTGGAGTAGTCTATAACCTGTTGCCTAGAAGTATATCACACCTCTGGTGTAGCAGTTAGTTGTTTTTTGGGGGGTTAGTTTTGTTTGTTTTTTGTTTTCTATATGAGACTCCCCTTGCATTAATTCAAGGAATCCCTACTTTCAGGTTTGTTTACTGGGAAGCAAAGGAGTTCAACACTGAAGTGTTTAGATCCTAGACTGCAGTAAACTGTACCTTTATTGCCCATCCACAGGTTCCCTTGGCAGTAATGCTTTTTCCAGGCTTGGTTTAGACTTGTTTCAGGCAAGTAGGAGACTTAATTCTTCCAGTAAGTTGGCACCACTGACATTTGTGAGTGAAAAAGAGGTAACTCACAGGTGAGCCAAGTGTGTTGGCTCTCAGGTCAAAGCAGATTAATAGTAGGTCCAGAGTGCAGATTGCTCTATAGGGGCCTTTACAGAAATACACAAGGAGTGCTTCCTACGTGTTGTGGCACAGGAAAAATTTTTCTTTTAATTCCTACTTGCATGTAATCAAGTATGTTTATTTCTTGACACCTAACCTGAAATAGAAAACAAGAGAATGAAATGAGAGAAGAATGTAGCATAAGGTGTTGTGTTTTGGGATTTTTTAAAAAAAGCTTAACTAAGAAAAAGTTTACATCTATTTGATTTTTTTTTTTCTTTATTTTTCCTATAAGAAAGATAGCATACCTATATGAGCAGCACAAGAGATGTGTGTTTGTGGATGGCTTCCAGAGGGAATTCAGTAAATTTGTCAATACGTTTTGGTCAGATTCTCAGCTGGTAACAAACTGGAGCAAATTTGTTTTACATCAGGAACAAACACACCATCAATGTGTGGTATATTAATATTCTGCGTGGTTTCTAGCAAATGCCTTCTCTTGAAGACAGTTGTATTTGAACCAAAATTCCTGTATAAGCCAGTAAAAGGTTCCTATTAAAATTAAATTATATGGATCAAGCTTCTCATCAGAACTCACTAAGATTCCTGATTAAAGATCAGCCAGATCCATATTGTTTCAACCATTTGTAATAATCCAGATTTTTTAGATAGAAAAGATGGCGGTATCTTACATTACAAAGAGTTTTCAAGAGTATAAGAATAAATTTAGCTTATAGATGATATGTGATGTGTTTCACTATTCTATTTGGGTGTGTGTGCATGTGTGTGAAGCTCACCAACTTTGGGTTCTATAAGCTTCCTCACAACTGTTTAAAATATTCTGGAGAGGCAATTTTATACCTGAGGGAAACAACTCTGAAATCTTCCTCTGAAGTAGAAAACATCTTATATTATGATATACATACATATATAGTTTTCAATTCTAAGTGGGATAAAGAAGACAGTTTGTAATTTGAATTGTTCTATTACAGATAATTTAACATTTTTAGCATTCGGTTCATATTCTGAATTACTGTAAACCTGGTCCAATAAAAAGTAGTGATTGCTTCTTTATGGCTTGTTTGTTGCATGTTTTATTGATCCTTAGACTTGACCTCTAAGCATTACAATGAACTATATTAAGAAAACAATTAAGAAGGAAAAATGAAAAATTTAAAAATTGAACAGGCACCAGATTCTCTTAGCCTATGTGGTTTAAGTCTACAAAAATAAATTTGTATGGTGGTAAGACTGGCTGGAAGCAAAATTAGAGAGTAGAGTAGGTAGAAAACAACTTGGAATTCTCAAGATAAGACAGGATTGCTAACTCTTTCTGTGTGTACCAAGAGATGCACTGAGTGGAATAATAATTAATACCTTAAGTCTATTGGGCACTTTTTGCTTACAAAAACTGTTGAAACAGAACGCATGAGCATGATAACATGTCGGATTTCCCCTCCCTGCCCCTCCCAAGACTTGTTCAGTGCACAGGATAAGCAGCAGACACTCAGCTTCAATATTTTATCTTTGTTTCTCAATCTGCAAGCCCAATCTAAAGTACTGAATGATATTTAAACCCTGCTCTGAAGACAGGATTTCTTATTTATTCATACGTTTTTATATGACCTAAGTATACAATATTGACTCAATTTTATCAACATTATTTAAAACACATGAAACTTTAGTTATTTTGTTTGCCAATCGAGGGTGCATGGCATGATATTTGTAATTCAGAAAATTTCAGAATCTTGCATGATACTTATTTGGACAGAACTTTTTTTAAAATCAAAGCACTGACATTTGATTTTATAAAATCAAATCCTACTGACATAGTTTTCACAAGTGAGTGCTCGGTGGTTTTGCAATTTATATCATCAGGTCTCAGATTTCTGTGCCCAAATAATGGGAACTGATTAGTTAGGATTTCTAAAAGATTCAGTTGAAGCATTTTGTCCAGATTCCTCCAGGAACTTTTTGTCAGAGTCAGGGATACAATCTAATATTCCAGGAGAGTGTAAAAATTCTGAAGCCATATGATTGTTCTTTCTTCCCCCGCAGTATCTCGTTTGATTTGCCATAATCCTGCCAGCTCCCGAAGGAAATGAAGCCAAGATCGTTCTCTTCAAAGCAGTGACTTGCTATTTATTGAATGAGTGAAATGTATGTAATTATGATATTAACTGTATCATAATTCAGAAATAGAGAGAAGAGAGATGAATTAATTTAAACGTGCAGCATTAGTTACAAAGTTTTCTAACTTTTTGTTGTTTGGCTTTCTGTTATTTGCTTTCCGTCTGTTTTCACCCGGTCACCTAAAAATCTTCTGGAGCTGCGGGTGGAATGTATGTTAACACTGCTCATACCATCCTATAAGTAGAGGCTGCTGTTTTGACAGATCTTTCTGGTTCTCCTTGGTCAGGCCAATATTGTTTCGATGTATATCAGGTATTGTATGAGCAGGTTGTAGCGCTGTCCTTCATCATTGGTCAGAATAGATTTTGTTTTTACATGTTGGCATAGGCCTGTGCGGTTTCCCTGTCCTGCAAGAGTGTGGAATGCTGTCATGCATTTCTTTGTATTTCATGTTTCTTGATAGCAGATTGCTTCTTTATGAACTCTTTTTTGTAGGTTTTATTGATCTTAATATTTGATCCTCATGCAGTCAGCTGGAAAACATTAAGAAAGGAATGAAAATGGCATTATAAGCAGACCAGTCCAACTTATCAGGCTTACAGTAAATTCTTTTTTTAGGAAGGACTTCGACTTTAAATTAATTTTCTCAAAAGATTTTTTTTTTAAAGACATAGAAAGGCTTTTCTTTTTTTTTTTTTTTTTTAAAAAGGCATAAAACGGCTGATTTTTTTTCAGAAAGACTTGAGCCCCAGACGTTATATTCCCATGGGCAAACTTTCATTATTTCACTGGAGCTTTATTTGGTTGGGCTTACAATTTTTTGTGATTCTGCTGACCAGGCAATAGTTATACCTTCCTCTTAGACATGCTTTCAGAGGTACTTAACATCACAGAAGTGTCAGCTACAATTTTTTTTTTTTCCAATTTAGGTGGGGGTTATCACTGTATTTTAATTTCTCTGTGTACATAATCTCAAAAAACCCAGCAGTGCCTCTGAGTAATTATAGCAAACCTTCTAAGGCTAAAGAGAAAACCCATCTATTTCTTTTAGGACAAGAGAGTATTGTGAATTGTCAAACTGGATCTTGCAGTCTTTTATTTGAAGATAAACTGGTTGTGATTCTAATCGCTATATTGTCTTAAAATAGTACTTGATATCAATTTTCTTCTTGTTCATTTGACACAACTTTGACTTCAGTTTCTACCTTCTTCTGGTAATAGGGATACTAAAGATACTAAGACACGTTGAACTAGAGGCTGAACCAAATACCTGTTTATGTGATGCCCAGTACTCACAGCATCTGCTTATTTACATGACTCTAGCAACAACATCACCATGTATGGTATTAATAAGTCAGCATATATATTTTTTAACAGAAGGGTGAAATGAAACACTGACCTTGCCTCCAGTTGCATAAATTCCAAGTCAATTCAGTAATTTCCTTGTCTACTATCCTTCTTTTCATATGCAAAGTTTATACTTGTTCCCATTCAATACTAGATAAGAACAACAGTAAAAGCTGTGAATGTCTTTAGTCATTATTGCTTCAGTGTGTCAAATAAAGATTTGCAGAGCCTTCTGAGTTGGTGATAGAATGACAAATGGGTCGTTAGTGCTCTTAATAAAATATAACTTGTCATATTTTTTTGAAAGTTCAGTCAGTTTTGGTCTTTCTTTCTGCCTTCCTGAACGTCAGCTCTGACAGAGTTCTGCATTCTCATGTCACTTTTCATTTTGTTATTCAGCTTTGACTTAGTTTATAATTAAAAAAAAATCATTGATTCTCTGGCTTATTGATCTGTTCACCAAATAGTTCAAATGAAGTCATTATCTTATTGATCTCCCTGCATTTTATATTTGCTTGCTTCCACTTTGTCAGTCTGGATGCTGCAGAGTTTTGCTTTTAGAGGTGTCAGAAGACTTGGAATTGCAAATTGCAAGCATGCTCTGATTCTTTATGCTTTTCTACGATTTCTCATTTAAGCATTTAATATCTTCTCCCCTCGATGATATCTGTGTTTGAAGAGATGGTTGATTTTGTACAACTGATTTAGTATCAAAGCCCTCCTAGGGATTAGTAACACACTACCTCTTTATGGGTGTTCAGCTTCTCTGTAGCAGCACTTTGCATTTCCCTTTCATATTCGCAAGTTTTACAAAGATGTTCTTCTTGCATCCAGCTCCAGAGTTGCATCCAGCTCTGGAGTCCCCAACATAACAAGGACATGGACTTGCTGGAGCGTGTCCAGAGGAGAGCCATGAGGATGATCTGAGGGCTGGAGCACCTCTCCTATGAGGAGAGGCTGAAAGAGTTGGGGCTGTTCAGCCTGGAGAAGAGAAGGCTCTGGGGACGTCTTATTGCGGCCTTCCAGTACCTAAAGGGGGCCTACAGGAGAGCTGGGGAAGGACTTTTTACTAGGGCATGTAGCGATATGACGAGGGGGAATGGCTTTAAACTGGAAGAGGGCAGGTTCAGACTGAACATTAGGAAGAAGTTTTTCACTGTGAGGGTGGTAAGGCACTGGAAGAGGTTGCCCAGAGAGGTTGCTGAGGCCCCATCCCTGGAGGTGTCTAAGGCCGGGCTGGATGGGGCTTTGATCAATCTGGTCTAGTGGTAGGTGTCCCTGTCTATGGCAGGGGGGTTGGAACTTGATAATCTTCAGTCTTTTCCGATCTAAACCATTCTCTGATTCTTGTTTTTATTGGTAGTCTTCTAGAAAGATAACAAGGTAAATAATTCTGTCTGCTCCCTAGCAAAGTAAAAGGAAAAGCAAATTTTCTCCTCTGAAATGACCACAAGCCTGACGTATCAAATTTTTTCAAACGAAAAGGAAGACGTATCAAATTTTTTCAAACGAAAAGGAAGACGTATCAAATTTTTTCAAACGAAATTGCAGGATGACCTGCAGTTTCTGAGCAAGTCCCTTCAGAACACAGCAATTCACTAATTACTCCACAAGTGTAGGCCAAAATGAGCTGACATATAGATTTAACTCAGGTTTCAGTGGCTAAAATAATGAACAGAAAGTGTGTAATTATTATGAAAGCAGTTCTTAACAATTCGTCTAATTTTTTATAAAAGAATAATTTTTAAAATCTAATTGGAACTTTTGCTTTCTTGCCTATGTTTTTAAAAAGTGAATAAAAAGTGAATACTCTGCTTTTCTTCTTCTGTTTTGTTTTTTTTTTGTTGTTGTTGGGTTTTTTTTGTTTGTTTTTTTTGTTTTTTTTTAAGTTATTACACCTTCAGTTGCTATAGCACCATCTATGAGAGGAAAAATGCAAATAGGAAAGCACAAAACCTCCCCTCTGTCTGCATGAACGCTAGATACTTTCTGAACTTCCATTACTTCTTGTTGTTTATTTCATGGGGGAAAAAAAAAAAAGCATTTGACAAAATCCTCCACCAGACTTGTGCCAGCGACTGGAATTAGATACACAGTGTTATGGTGTGTCTGAAAATGTTAGTAGCACAGATGCAACCAGGGCAGCTCAAGGTAACATTCTGAAGAGCATAGTGCTACTGCATCTCATTCTGCCTGTCTAGTAAAGCCATAAACAACAGATAATTCTTTCTCTTGGGCTAAACATGTCAGCGATACTTTGATAACACTTTGGTCTCATTTGCTGTGAAAGAGTCTTTCACCTTAAAACCTATGGTAAAGTACGGTATTTACAGGTGATTTATTACACGCGCACACAGGCGTGGGAGGGAACATGTGGGGCTTTTAACTTTCTGTTCTTTTAGGCTGATTTTATAGCTGTGTAGTATAATTGACTAAAACAGAGTTATTTTTGATTTACAGTGCTGTGAGTCAAAGG
Organism: Vanellus vanellus; assembly: GCF_965231255.1. Lineage (NCBI taxonomy): Eukaryota > Metazoa > Chordata > Aves > Charadriiformes > Charadriidae > Vanellus > Vanellus vanellus. The sequence goes on from NC_138909.1 coordinate 39,459,844, forward strand.
ACAATCAGTGTTGCTGTAATTTATTTTTTTAAAAAACATTTAAGACTTTTCATGTATCAGCATGGTGAATCTGTAAGTGATTTGTGCTCTGGTATATGCACTGGGGAGAGAAGGACCTGTCATTTTCAGTGGTGATTTGTAGTCTGGGGTAGAATACGGTCAGTAAACAAGTCTAAGTTACAATGTCGTCCAAAGTCCCGATGGGGCCACATGAGATGTTGTGCAAAATTAATGTAGGGGCAACTTACGATTGCAGATGAAATACAGTGAGGAAATGGTGACTCAAATATGCCTGTGATTAGGGAAAAGATCCCACCAGGTTTTCCTGTGATTTGAAAGTGCTTGATAGGGAGGGACAGAAAAAATGTCATCACTGATCACTGTACCAGTTGTCTGTGTGTGAGAAACAACACCAGCATGAGACAGCATACAAAACTCTCCACAGATAAATCCTTTCCCCTTGATCTTGTACTCCCTTTAAGTGCAAGGTGAAGCTCTACCATCTGTACAATTTTGCAGCTTTTTTTTTTTGTACAGACAGCATGAAATGCTGGAAGAGAAGAAATGTTTTTCTTGGTGCCGCAGCTCTTGAAAGTTAACTAGATTGTCTGTATTAAAAACAAGTAATCCAGTTTCCTTTCGGCTTATGCAAGGAATCTATCTTATGAGTTACTGTTTTTTGGCATGCTTTTCTCTTCTGCCTTTAACGGTGCATTATCAGGTGAAATCTCATTTCCTACATAATACTTTCAGAGATGTTTGAGCAGCAGAGGCAGTCTATAGTACTTTTCATATGCATGAATTATACTTTTAGTCATACCTAGAAAACTACATGCTTCCTTGATCAAAGTTTCTGCCAGGCTCAGAGTCAAGATTTGGTTTGTACAATTAGTCCACACCCTAGATTAATATCCTTCCTACCATGCAATTGACTGTATTGGGATGGGCTGTTTTCAATCTGTTCTTTATTTTCTGTAAGTTATTAACTATCCACTGGTCCAAAGACAGTAACTCTACTTACCTGGAATATGCCAGAATCAACCAAGTGCATACTCCAACTGCTTCACAGTAGATGCTTGAATCTGAGCTGCTGGCTGTTCTTGCTTTGGTTTGAAATGATGTAATTAGAGAGCTTGCTCTAAGCAGAGAGTTTTCCAAAGAACATTTTGCTATTGCTTTATTTTAATTTTGCAATAGGAATAGATATTGTAATCAAGAAGATTCAGCGTGTCTGTAAGTACTGCTGCGCCACATTTGCGAATGTCAGTGGTTAATAACAATTTCTCTTGATCTGGTCTTTGAGGTCACAGGTATGCTGGCAAAAGAATTTGGAGGAAAGAAAATAATGGGGGTATATCCACATCACCAATGTGGTTATCTAAGTTAAGCTGCTCTCTCTAAACTTCCTTTACCACTGGGACTTGTTCTTCACTTCTTCAGATGTTCAGGCTAGGAGATTCATTTTGTTTCTCTGAATTGCACAAAGCAATAGCCTTCTTTTCTCCGGCGACTGCAATCTAGGTCTAAGGAGGCTCATATCTTAACTTCAGCCTCAGATAGATTCTTAAAGTTAGGGTATATGAATATTCATCATGTAACTGTGTAAATTTATCTTACTTTCTCTTTCAGTGCCTAGAAAATGGAAAGCTTTGAAAGGGGAATTAGTATGTTACTCAAGTCTGGAAGGTAAGGACTTACAGAATTACACTGAGAAATTTTTGTCCTTGTTAGGATACTTTTGGTAGTGTTTGAGATATTTCCTTGTCCTTTTGCGAGATGCTGAAATATAAGGCTTTTGGCTTTTTTTGGTTTTGGTTTTTTTTTTTTTTTAGAATAGAATAGAATAGAATCAGTGAGGTTGGAAGGGACCTTTAAGATCATCAAGTCCAACCATTAACCTACCCTGATAAAAACACCACCACTCCTAAACGATGTCCCTAAGCAGCTCATCTACCCTTTTCTTAAACACCTCCAGGGATGGTGAATCTGGGCAGCTTATTCCAATGTTTAATAACCCTTTCAGTGAAAAAATGCTTCCTAATATCCAATCTAAACCTGCCCTGACATAACTTGAACCCGTTTCCTCTCGTCCTATCGCTTGTCGCCAGGGAGAAGAGGTCAGCTCCCATCTCTCTAAAACCTCCTTTCAGGTAGTTGTAGAGGGTGATAAGGTCTCCCCTCAGCCTCCTCTTCTCCAGGCTAAACAACCCCAGATCCCTCTTGTTCTATGTTATTCACTTCGAGTGACTACTCATATAATTAAACAGAATGAAGTCCTGTGGTTGACTACATTTTAGGAATGTCTTTCCGCTTGGGAAATAATATTGCATTTGCTTATTCTGAGTTATAGTAAACTATAGATGCAAGGTCCAGCTTAAATCCAAAGAGGTGTTTTCTAAAGAGGGAAAATTTTGCGGACCTATTGAGTCCTCAGCTTATCTGACCACTTTGTATTTCTCAGACCCAAGTAATGTTTTGTTTTGCAGTTCATAGTACAGTAAATGGAAACAAACTCTCAGGGCTGTTCTGTGATTTTAAATACTCGTCGTTGATGCTAGATTTTTTTTTTTTAAAATATTTCTGTGGGCTGTGGATGGTTCAGGTATAGATGTAGCATTTTCTGCTGAAGATTTATGTATCTAAACTAGCTGACAATTTAGAACTTTTTGTTTCATTATCATTCAGTTATGAACAGTATGCACAGACTTGGTCAAAATATAGGCAGTACAGTGGTTAAAACATTGATAATAAATTATTCCATGGAAATTACATTATATTCCATGTCAGAAGATTCGTTATTATCCTTACAAATTAAAGGACATTGTAATTATAAAGCAGTAGAAAGTTTTCATTGGAATTCAACACCAGTGCCACAAACAATTAACAAGCACTCCTGTTCTTATTCCCATAATTACTTTCTTGTATTTTGTGTATTTATACAGAATTTGTCCTTGTGAAACTTCATAGGAAAGTATTTCCAAGCAGAAGAGGGTTTTATGTGTGCCTGTACCTGTGTGTTGGGGGGAATGAGGAGGAGAGGACAGAGAAGAGGAGACGAGTGTGAATAGCTGAGAGCATCAGTATGGCTAGGGAATGCTAAAGGATCTCATATGCATTTTGGCACTCTAAATACTGCTCTAGACATTGTAAATAGCTGCTCTATCTGCAAATAACTTAGCTGATGGCTCCCTGAAATCCACTGTCCGTTGCAACTCTGCCTTGCTTGTAAGTTCCTATTGTTTGGTATGGGAGCAGCGGTCGTGACAGGGCTATCGGCTGAGACAGTCTGTGAGCCAAACGCTGCTATTACACACTCTTGTGAAATTTAGCTTAGGTTGCTCCTATCTGGTCAGCATAGAATCCTTTCAGGAAAGAAAATAGTGTTACAAGGAAGAATTTGCTGGGAAAGAGCCAGCAAAATACTTGCAAAACAAAGTGAAATGGACTCAACAAGAACAAGGAGGAAATCAAGACCGTGTAGAAATTGTCAAAAGACAATAAAGTCTGAGAGGAAATGAACTTGCAGAAGAATTGCCGTCTATAGTGCCTACGTTATAGTGGAATACTCATCCTGATGTACTGAAGGGGGAAAATGTCAGCAATTTTTTGCTGCAAAAAGACAGATACTTTTTAAGATTACCTCTCATACTGGTTATGTATCTTATTTCCTTTTTGTAAATTATTTGAGTCAACACTACGCGATGTGCAGTGGAAGTAGATCTGAAGAAAAAATCATAGCTACAGTGTTTATCTGTCAGAGCTTCACTGAATCAAATAGAGTGGTATCTATGATATCCTTGTTTTCTGGAGGTGTACCTTGGAAGTTCACCAAAAATTAGTTGTTTTAAGACAAATGAGAGATTTTAGGTGACTGACATAAGGCCAGTGTCATAGAAGCAGCACACGGAGAAGGGCCAGGCTTTTTCTCTAATTCACATCAGAAGACGAGAAGAGGTCTACAGTGATATAATTCCAAGCAATATTTTTACTGAGGTCCTACTTTCACACAAACTCTTTAAAGCCACATGATCTCATATAAGCTGGAGGTAGCAACTAGGCCTGCCACTTTCATTAAAATGAAGAAAATTTCATTAGCTAAAGGTTGCATTTTGTGGAAAAAGTAGAATATGGGAGAAAAAATGGAAGAGATAAATCTAGCATATGGAGTTTTTTGTCATCTAATGGCTAGAACTAGTGACCAACAACTGGCAGTCACTACAGGAGAAAGGAAGTAAATCAAGGAAGATGGTAGAAGTTACTACATTTGCAGTTATTTATAACCTTAGAAAATGGAAAACCTAACAACTCAGCCAGAAACCTTGATGTATAGTGTAAGTTTTTAGTGTGATGTGCCTCACCTCTGAAATAAATGTTTAGCAGCTGGTATTCTAGAATAAAATACTACTGGTAGGAAAAATATTTGCAACTTTTCTGTGCCTGGGCTCTTAGTAAACTCTTGTTGTATGAAATATTTTTGTTGCTTATGTGCATAGATTCATATTTCATTGCTATATCACTGGATTTTTGTACTTGCTATAGTAAAACTGGGTATTAAACTGAAAATTTTGATACCTCCTCTACTAGCTATCAAATATTTCACTTAACTACAATTTGAAAGTTATATGTTTGCTATCATTTATTAGTAAATATAAAACTTGTACCTTTACAAACAGTTTAATTATTATTGATTTTTAAAATAGATTCAAGAATATCTTTTTATGCACACGGGACTGTTAGTTTTAAAGCACGGTAGTTCAATAGTATTACAAGCTTTTTAAAAGAATCTTTTATGCTTCTATGTCACCTACAACCTGAGTGTTGTCTGTTGTGGAGTGCTCAGTGGGAAAGGAAATTTCAGCTTGAACTCTTTCTTGCAAATCCCTTCAGTTTTCTGATTGTACTCTCTCTCTGCAGGTGCGAATTTATATTTGCATTCATTGTAAACCAGAATAATATGATTTTGTAAGTCTGAAATGCTTACAAGCTGAATGTTTGACTCAACTTGTTCACCATGAATTTTGAGTAATTCAACAAGGCAAGTGACCTTTCTCTACCGGCTTTCGGTTTGCACTATGGTCTTACTGACATCTAACACTCTCTAGTTAGTGAGCACAGACGGCACATTTAGCGGGGTTTTTGTTTTCGCCAGGAAGTAAAGACTCATTCTGACTCCTTGACCAGTTGAGTTCTGTAGGGATGGAAACTGAGAACATAATTTACGTAACCAGACCTTTTCGAATTGCTTTTGACGGCTCTACGCTGGTAAGGATAACAGTATGAGACTATTATATCATCATTAATAGTAACAGCTCATCCTTCAGAAAAGATAGCTATGATATAAGCCATCTGTACCTTCTCACATTGCCTAAGAGAAGCCAAACCCTAAAGCAAGTAGGGCATATGCTTCTGTATCCTTAATAGGATATAACAAGGAATCTCAGAGGCAGAAAATAATCTGCCATTAAACCAAAGGGGCAACTGTGAGCTCCTCCTAAATAAATAAAAAATGAGAGAAGTTTTCTTAGGAAATAATGTCTTTGGTTGTTCTGTTCTGTCTTTCACAATAAAACTGTCAAGAAAGGTATAGATAGTTTTTGAAAGCATTTTTTTGGGGGGGTATTGTAAGATGAGAGCAATGGCTCTAACTTAGACTCACCAACATTTATGGAAGGACATGCACCACACTGTGCAAAACCTATGTGATTCTTTCCCAAATCATCTACTGTTGGCAAAAATGTGTAATTGATTCAAAAAAGAAGTATCTACTAGTTAAAATGAAAGTCTACTCAATGTTTATGAGCTATTTCTAAACGCATCCTAGCCACACATGGGAAAGAAACAGCAAAGGTTATAAAGTTCTTAATTATATGAACTGCTTAGATGTTGGATTCCCTTATTCTTGTGTCAGATGATAGGCACAGTCTTCTGCGATGCAACAAATTACAGTAGGATAAAGAAAGGGTTTTCAGAAAAGCCACATAGATCGTTGTAATCTAAATCATACTGTTGGTGGGAGTTATGGCTGAAGAGGAAGAAAGGTACGGCTTCACACATGCAGTGCCTTGCCATTACGACTGGAGGTGGCACCTTTGCAGTTAGTATTGATGAAGGAGATTGCTTGTACTTTCCAGGTAGGGGGAGTACGCTGTCCTGTATCTAGCAGAGGTACCTCTGGTATTTTAGTTTAAAGCATTAAATTTGTGACAACATGATGTTCTGTCCTGGCTAATTTTCATTGCTGAGAAGTAAGACAGATTAATCTGAACTCAGTACTGTGCTGCTGCTGGTGCACACTGCTGAATAAGGCATCCCTAGAGTCTCTGCAGGGTACTGCGCAGTGCTCTAATCCTGTTCATTCCCTTCATTATTCCTGGGCTCAATGACTTGCTCTTCCACAAACTGCTAGACCCTGGGAAAGCATACCGTTATTACTGTGAGGATACAAAATCAGTCTCTAGTAAACTGCAGCAAGGGAGGAAAGGATGGAGAAAAGTCGAGGTGGAAGGGAAAGGATCGAGAGTATGCCTCTTAAGGGTATACTTTTGAAAATATTCCTGCAGGATCCCAGTCTCACTTGTCAACTGTGTTGCAAACAGATGCCTTCTCGTTTCCTGATAAGGACAGATCAGATGATGGATCATGAATGCTAATGCTGCGTTGGCAGAAATGCTAGCACAGATGTATACAGTAAAAGCTAGACAATCATTTGCCTCACTGCTTGCCTTTGTAGTCAGTTACCTGTTCACCTCTGTTCATAACAATTAGAAAAAAATGTAATTTGGCTAAAAATTTATCATATGTATTTTGAAAATTTATCTTCATAGAATCATAGAATCATAGGGTTGGAAGGGACCTCTGGAGATCATCTAGTCCATCCCCCTTGCCAGAGCAGGGACACCTTAGAGCAGGTTGCACAGGACGGCGTCCAGGCGGGTTTTGAATGTCTCCAGAGATGGAGACTCCACCACCTCCCTGGGCAGCCTGTTCCAGTGCTCTGTCACCCTCAAGGTAAAGAAGTTCCTCCTCATGTTTAGGTGGAACTTCCTATACTCAAGTTTGTGCCTGTTACCTTTTGTCCTGTCACTGGGCACCACCGAAAAGAGCCTGGCCCCATCCTCCTGGCACCCATCCTTTAAGTATTTATAAGCATGGATCAGGTCCCCCCTCAACCGTCTTTTTTCCAGACTAAAGAGACCCAATTCCCTCAGTCTTTCTTCATAAGAGAGGTGTTCCTGTCCCCTAATCATCTTGGTAGTCCTATGCTGCACCCTCTCCAGCAGTTCCCTGTCCTTCTTGAGCTGGGGAGCCCAGAACTGGACACAGTACTCCAGGTGCGGCCTCACCAGGGCAGAGTAGAGGGGGAGGATGACCTCCCTCGACCTGCTGGCCACACTCTTCTTGATGCACCCTAGGATGCCATTCGCCTTCTTGGCAACAAGGGCACATTGCTGCCTCATGGTCATCCTGTTGTCCACCAGGACTCCCAGGTCTCTTTCTACAAAGCTGCTCTCCAGGAGGTCAGCCCCCAACCTGTACTGCTGCATGGGGTTATTCTTCCCCAGGTGCAGCACCCTACACTTGCCGTTATTGAATTTCATAAGATTCCTCTCTGCCCAACTCTCCAGCCTGTCCAGGTCTCTCTGTATGGCAACACAGCCTTCTGGCGTGTCAGCCACCCTTCCCGGCTTTGTATCATCAGCAAACTTGCTGAGGGTGCACTCTATCCCCTCATCCAAGTTGCTGATGAATATATTGAACAGGACCGGACCCAGTACTGACCCCTGGGGAAGGGGGGTCTTATTTTTGTTTTTTTTTTTCTTCTCAAACAATTTTTTTTTTTTTCTATTGAATCTACACAGTTCTGCTGCTCTTGCTATGGCCATGGGGTTAATTGGAACCAAAGAAATATGTACAGTAGGTTTTGGAGTTATTCAGAATTGTGGATTTTTTTCCCTGGGAATTAACCAGGGCAGTTGCTGCTTTTCTTTGTCCAAGGCAGCTGAAAAAAGAAATGTCTCAATAAGGCTGAACATTTCTGATTTTAGTCCTTTGCTGCAATCGCCATCTATGATGGCATTTAGTGCTGCTGTGGATCTTGTGATACATTGTGTACATATGTGTGTATACGTATGAAAACATCACTGAAGCATTCCATTTATGACTTAGCTTTTCTTGTAATAACTAGAAATGGAAGTCAGGGCAAAACTATTGGTTCAGCTGAAGCAAGTTTTAATTCAAAACGCAATAACATAGATAGTCTCTATTGCAGGGTGTTATATTTGGGTTGCTGCTTTTAGCATAACCTAGGTGCATCCAGGCATTGTTAAACTTGTCACAGACAATAGCACATATTCTTTTTTTCCATTAATGTTGTTCTGCAAATTTGTTACCCGGGATAATAGAATGAGAATACAATTGGAAGACTTTTTGTCACTGCTGTTAGTGCCATTTTTGAGACCTTTTGCAGCTATTTTGCAAAATTGGGAATAACAGCACTTTGGGAGGGTTGGCCAAAGCTCTAAATTTATTAAAATGTTGCAGTGTTTTCCAGCTCAAAAATGTTAACTACTGGACCAAGGAAAACATATATGTGAGAAAATAGTTTGTTGGCTCTTTTCCTGGAATCCTATTTCTGCTTTCTGCTCCTGATGTTTTTTTGGATCCACATTATGCCCAGCTGAGACTACTAAGGTGAGTTCTAAAACTTGGTACATAAGGTATTGGATGCATTTATAATCTTTTAAAAGCCCTGCATATAAATCAGTACAAGAAAATTAAAGTAAATACAACAAACTAAAGTGTCATTCCAAAGGGAGACAAAACCATTGTTTTTGACTATATCTAAATTAAAATGGTACCTATTACTTCTTAGCAGAATATTGTTAAGCAAGTGTTAAGAAGACACCTTTTAGACTGTTATATATAGTCTCTGTCCTCTGAACATACATTCTTCTTTTCATTGTATTCTTTGTAATAAGAATAAAAGTACCAAACCAGAAAGTTTTGTTGGTTTGGGTTTGGTCATTTTGTTTTTTTTTTTTAACTGAGTTTGAAATATGCATTAAAAAAGGTAAAAATTGTCACAGAAGATTCCCTGATTCCCTTTAAATTATGACGTAAAGAGGAGATTGATTCTAATCTCGGAGCTCTTAACTGACTTGAGTGATAAAAGATAAGAGGAATTTACACCATATTTGAAAGATGTATATATAAATAAATATATATAAACGCATAATATTGCAAAAGATAGCAGCCAACTTCACTCAGACATCCTAGCTCGAGGAGGTAGGTGTTTACATGATGCTAAATGCAGTAAAAATGTGCTGTGCCAAACCATTAAATGTCACATGATGAAGGAAAGATGAAGGAAAGATGAAGGAAAACAGCTACGCAAGGTGAGCTAGCCAAACATAAACAAGCTAGTGAACGCATTTTCTGGGAAAAACATAAACAAAACAAATAACCCCCCTGCCCCAAGCAAACAACTTATTTTTTAACTACACATGTGCCATTTTCATTATTTCATTATTTTCACTGCATCAATAACTATGTAAAAGCACAATATCTGATGTGCATATTTTCTAGATTGTTTCTTTTCTGCTTAGAGGAAAAAATCATACCCTTCTTCATGAATGTTAAGAGCAGATAAGCAAAGTTGTAATGGATTGTGAAATACAAAATAAAAAGGTATGGAAAGCCTCAGTAATCAGTAATCTAGCCATGACCTTTCCAATCTATCTGCTACAGAGTATATCCTTTTATACTGTCATGATAATTAGACCCAAATATACACGGGTTCTGATCTTCTGTTGCAGTGATTTGAGAAACTTCACTGATGTCACAAATTTAGAGGTGGCTGTTAGGAAAATTCTGTGCATCATGTCATAATTCTGTGCATGCTGTGAGACGGTCTCTCATGCTCTGTCTCCCTGCTTCTTCCTGAAAGCAGTCTTATCAGAACGGATGTTTCTTTCAAGGTCTACCAAAAATGGTTCACTTTCCGTCCTTTTTCTGTTTCAGGAAATGGGAAAGAGAGGAGTGAGGCTAGTGGACAGGAAATAGCATTGCTCTTAGGGCTCTTTTTATGTGGATTTTCTATTGGAACACCCAGCGCTCGTCAACCTCTTAGGCTGCAGAAAAATGTTGAAAGAGCCATTTTTCCCTTCATGTGCATTGGCCAGTTTTTAATTATCCAGCTGGCTACTATCTACCTGTCTTTGGTATCATCTATCTAGTTGTCCTAGCCAGAGAATGTACTATACGGTGGTTTCCAAATCATTTCATTTAGGTTTTTTCATCACTGTGTCTAGTGAATGAAACACTTTTTAAGACTATTAGAGAGACGCTCAAAGGCTGTTTTGCACCCTCATGAAAAGAAAAAGCCATACTCTAATGGTATGAATCTAATGCAACTTCCAAAAACTTATTTCTAATTTCAGCTCTAATAACTCCCTCTGTGGGGTAATTAGAAGGAAATGACTGAGTGCGCTAGATTTTTTAAAAAGCGATCTTCAATGTGTGTCATGTTAACACCCTAGTTAATAAATCCACCTCGAACTAAGAAAGAGGCCACCTCAAAGATGAAGATTGCAGCATGAAGAATGTCACCCCATAAAATCTTAGGAGCCTTCCAGGAAGTGGAGCCTTAAAACTGATGTAACAAAATTGGAGAATTAGCAAGTAAAGCTCCTAAGCCAGAGGCACGTTTATAATTCTTAACAAAGAAAAGGTCCAAACAGAAGAGTTAAAACAATTTACGATACAATTGCCTATAAAAGAGCCATTAAATCTGAAGAAAAAAAATCTCAGCTCGGAAGCTTGGGTCTGCCCTAATAGAAGCACTAAATAATGAACTCCTTCACTGAGAAAATACATGAACTTTTGGAAAAAGACTAGCATTAAAATATTCTACCATTGCAAATACCTATGATTTTATTCCTTAATAGTGGTATAAGTCAGGCATAAACCAGGACAAATGACATTATCGGGAAAACACAACAGATCATTAACAGGACGGTAGCTTCACCTTGTAAAGGACATTTCAACAGTCTCTGGTACTGCTTGAACTCCAGCTGACATTGCTGCAGGAACTGTTGTAAGGTTTTATGCTTAGTATTGTATCTGTTCCTAGAAGGGGACGATGGTAGTTGAAGCAATTCCCCATGCTTAGCCAGCCAGAAGAACATTTTCTATCCCCTCAAGCCATATATTTTATGTATCATCTGATGAAGAGGTTTTTAACTTGTGTCTTCCACCTTTAGCTTTCTATGTACATTTATGAATTGCAGCTGCTGAAAGTATAGAATCACACTGCCATTCTATGGCCTTAACCCAGTTATTTTTGTTGATAATACTAATTTTTTCCCACTCTGGTTCTATCTATAGTATTTTTTCCCCTGCAGATTTAACTTTAAAACTTGTTAAAAAGTGTATCTTCTAAGTGCTACTCCTTTTATTTTCCTATTCAAAAACACCTGGAGTAGTTGTACCTTGCATTAAAATGATGAACTTGTGGGTGAAATAGCCCCAAAATAGTGTTAGATAGTACGTAAATGAAGAAATTTAGATGGAAAGCTATCCAGGGTGTGGATATCCTAATTTTAAATTTCTCATAACTGTTCAGTTTGGAATATTTGTCCTCTGAACTGCTAATAGTGTACACTATTATTGTATAATAAAGAATGAACTTTTGTTTTGACAAGCAGTTATTGGATTCATGTTTGTAGGAATATCTATCTGCATATATGCGGAAAAAAGCATTTGCGTACAAACTCAGTGGATTTGCATAGATAAATGTTTCATAGATGTTGGAGCGGGGTCTTCATATTTATGAGAAAACACAAAGTGCTTAATTCTGTAGCTAATAATTTGCAGTGCATATTTTAAACCAACTTTTCTGTAGGGGTTGATAGAATTCTGGGTCTCAAGACACATTCTGGTGAAATGATTCAACTCAAATCTCATGAAAAGCTTTTCTTAAATTCAGTGAGGACAAATTTTATTTCAGATTTTCCAGCAAACAGTAGAAATTATAAAATTTCCATGCTGATTAAGCTTAATACTGATCTTTCCTGGGAGCAAGTTTCTTAGAATCATAGAATCCTAGAATGGTTTAGGTTGGAAGGGACCTTAAAGCTCGTCGAGTTCCAACCCCCCTGCCATGGGCAGGGACAGCTCCCACCAGACCAGGTTGTTCCAAGCCCCATCCAACCTGGCCTTGAACACCTCCAGGGATGGGAATTGCATGAATAAAGATTGGATCAGGTTCATTGTGAGAAAGGAAAGAAGCCAAAAAGACTGGAAGTTTTTTTCTTGATTCATATATTTAGTAAAATATAAATATGGAAAATATAGTGACAGTACTGCAGCGCTTCAGTATGGAGTAAGAGTTTTGATTAAATCTGAATGTAGGAGAGAAAAAATGACCCTATATTTTTTTGGTCTTCAGTGTTTCATCTGAGACACCAGAAAGCAGTATCCACTGTAATATTGACTTTGTGCAAAGTCTTATGTGACTTTATTGACATCTTGGTGAAGAAGGCCCTGTATTTACAATAATGATAGAATTATTAAAGGTTTTACTTTAATTAATTGTGGCTGATATCAAAGCACCTGCTCTGCAAGATACTTATTACTGTCAATCCCTATTGCACTGAACCCTAGGATACCAAACACATGCAATAACTGTTTCAGTAATTATCAAAAAGGCATTTAGCCTAATGTGAATCTCCAATTGCTAAATGTATCAGTGAGCCAGCAAAAAAGGAATGGGAAATGAAATGAGGGAAATGACCAGTTTTGTGGGGAATTGCTGCTTCCTGAAAGAGATAGAAAATGATCCCAAGATGTAAGAGTTCAGGGCCAGCTTTTGAATGTATTTTTTTTTTTCCCCACTAGTTCAGTGAGATGTAGAGCAAAGACATCATATCTTTCCAAATAAACCAGCAGAGATTCCTCAAGAGACAGTTTTCAGGTACTGTGGACCTCATCTCAGCTAGGACTAATGGTCTGGAAATCAGCTTCCCTCCCCGAGTAACTCTCTCCACTGATCTAGTCTCTCTGGAATTAATTTTTTTATGGTCAGATTAGAAAAATTAAAATAAATCAGAGCTGAGTGTTTAATGGTATAATTGCTGTAATATAAAGGAGAGTATTTCACCTCTTTCATTTCCCTAAACAACTCACCGAAACGCAATTTCAATGGCAAATATACTAGAAGCATTCTGTCCTTTGTGTAAAACCAGAATTCTAGCCTCCTGAGGTAGTTCATCTGAAGCAGCTCTCTCAGCCCTTTTCTGAAAGGATTCCCTCTTTGAATTTGCAATCTCTTTTAGAGATGGACTGGTTGTTACACAGCTGGCACTGTTATTGCGCAGTCCCATTTTAGTAATCTATAATAGCCATCTGTGCACTCTCAAAACCCGACCGGATAAAACCCAAGCATTTCTACAGTCCAAAGGTGTATACTTATGCTTTGAGGTGGATCTAAAATGAGGATTTAATGGGAACATAAAATTATGCTATTAGGAGAATATTCACTTTAGAGAAGCTGCTTCCATGTATTACAAAAAGGATCCAGATCTTCACATTAACTTTTAAAAGTATTTTTTGATCAGCCTAATTTTATTATGAATCTGTTGAAAAACAGTTTAGCAAATTCATACACTATAGTAGTTTTCTAAGGCTATTTAAAGAAGGTTTTGTAATTTCATATAATCTAAAATTTAGACAATTCAATAGGATAGTTAATTGTGGCTTCAAAAAAATGCAGTTTTAGAAGAAATAGGGAGGTTTTATTCTCTGTCTTTTATAAACCTGTTTCTAAATGAAAAATGATGACATATTGATAAGTATTTGCCCCAAGCAATTTAGTTTCCTTTCATTCAGGCATACAAGATGACTAACCATTGAAAATAGACTGCACTTATTATATGAGACTTTATTTTTTTTTTTTTTTTAATTTTGACCATCATTCTGTTTTTTAAAATAGACTTAGTTTTAGTTTAAAACAAAATAATTAAAAAAATCACATTTTCCCCATCCTGTCAAACTTTGGGTATTTTGCAGCAGTACACGCAACAAATTGCTATATTCTTCTGTTTTGTTTGGTAGACCATGTTGCTAAAATGTTATAAAACAGAGTTAGAGATGCTTACTGCCTGTCACAAGCTATATATTTGAGGTAGAGGACTGTAGGTTGGTATCAGTACTCGTATTCTTTCAGATACCGAAAGACGGTGGAATTCCCATTGCAGATTTAACTTAAATAATTACTGAGCCCCAATTCTACCTAAATTCTAAGTTTACCCTGAGACCAAAATGTGCTTTTTTTGCTCATATCAATAGGTGCATCTAAACCTACATTTCCGCTGAAAGTAGTTAAAGCAATTAAAAGGGTTTTTGGAACCTTTTTCTATGATGGATGATGGTAACGAGCTTTGTGCCACCAGCTTCCTTCAGGGGAATACAATAAAAGAAAAAGGGAATTATCCTTGCCCCTTTCCTGCATTTTTCTACCTCTCTGTCTCAGGCTCTCCCAGCACAATAACAGTTCCTGCAGGGTGAGAACAGGATAATGGGAAATATATGGTGTCTCAGTTCTTTCTACCCTTGCTCACAAAGGAAGAGTTTTTTTTTCTTTCCTGACAGAATAGATGTGTTATTGTTGTGGTTTAGGCCAAATTGGCTACTGGGGACCTGGGGGACCCCAGATGGGACCGACAGATGCTCCCCTCTACCCCTCTTCTACCTGCCTTCTGAAGCCTCTGGCATCAGTGAGGTCTCTTCTTCACCTTCAGATAGCAAACCTTGAAGAGGTTTCTCTACATTTTATGCAAAATAAACAACCCAGTTTAATTGTATCTGGGTGGTGGCTTATTTCTAAGTATCGGTTGGATTCCAGAAGTTCAGTAGTTCAGAAAATAAAAGATGATTGTTATGTCTGGGTAATGTATTGGTGAATCCTTTTTACTAAACTTGACATGATATTTTTTCTGTTCACTGTCTTTTCACATCGTAGTAAACTCAGAGAAGTTATTTTTTCTTGATGTTGCTGTTGCACATCATATATCACTGTATATAACGTATGTGTGTTTTCTCTTATGGCTAGATTATACACCCAAACATATATCCGTCATAGAAGTGACAGCAAATTTTTTAATACTTATATCTACTTCTGTTTTCAGAAGTAAAACAAAGATCAATTCTTAAAATTCTCTTATTTTGTAGCTTGACCATAAAACTGAAAAAAAAAAAAAAATTGGGCAGCTAAAGATGTTATCGCAAGCAAAAGGTACTGAGTCTGTTTTCTGAGTGTAGAGAATGTAATTCTCCAGAGTCTATTTAGAATTGTCTTTTTTTTTTCAGGCAGTAAAGGAATGAGAATGAGTCACGGAATAGTGCTGAGAGAGATGTGATTATATGGTCTACACCATGCCACTACAGGAGAATAAAGGGTTTTCTCACATTAACGTACAACTTTATATAAGTTGCTGATTTACATTACAAAACAGATCTTTCTTTCATAACAGAGTAGAAATCCCATAAAGCCATAAACTGTATTGGAAAGTCAGATTAGGGCAATCCTCAAAGGTCTCTGAAGAGTCTGATTGCTTATGGAAACTCTGAACCTGCCATTAATCATGTCACAATCTCAAATAATGTGAAGTTGTAAAAGCCTTTCTTCCAATCATAGTAATGATGTTAAAGAGATATTAACTTTCTGTGCAGTAATACGTATTATTGTTTAATTGATTGTTTAATCAGTCATTATGAAATGTATTTATTTCAATCCCTCTAAAAAGTCATCATATTTAAGAATTGCAGCAGGGTTTGAATGATATTCAGAGACCAATAGGAATTTCTATTTAACCATGAAATATTTGTTGCCACTGCTGTCATACTGTTTCAGTACCAGTGTTTAAAAACTATCTTGCCTGTACTGGTTTGCTTGATTATAGGGCTGTATGTATTTGCAAAGTTTGTTGCTAGTAAGCAGTTGTCAACAGATGAACATAAAATAGAAATATTGTAAACCACAAATTTCTCAGGTAATTCTGATTTTAAGATCTATTGTTGAAAAGATAAAATATAGAAAGTGAAATTTAACTAGCTGAAAATTAATTGACCATTTATTAGAGACACAGATCTTAATTTAGATTTCTGTTTCAGAAGATTTGTGGTCCATAGCTTGAGTAAGAAGACAGAAAAAATAAATCACACTATTTTCAGAACATTTTAGTTTTACTGTTCGGAGAATTATCAGCCTTATTTATAGGTAGTATTCAATTTGATTTATTAAATGATTCTACAAATAATGTTTTACAGTGCGATAAAATCATAGAGCTTAACACTAAGGTGACCTTCATCTGAAATGTGAATATGAAAATACTCAGTTCATATAAAGATAGCCATTATTATTGTTTAGCTGCCTGAAAAAATCATTTCCATTTATGAAACAAATATTGCTGGTCTGCTCAAATAATTTACCCAATAGTGTATCATGCAGCTTTAGTTGGTAGCAGAGCTGAAAATCTAAACCATGCAACCATGGTCATATGGCTTCAATGATTTGATGACAAAATATTGAAACAGCTGAGAAAAATAATTCTCTCTCACTGAGATTATCCTACTGAAGCTTCCATCTAATACAATTGCTTTTATTTTAATGTATTTAGCCCTTTCATCTAATTTTTTGCTGGTCATTCTGTGGCTTGAAGATATTTATGTGACTTTTTTATATTGCCACAGAACAACAAAATTTATGATCATCGTTAACATTCTGAATTCCATTCTAATCCACTTTTCGTATTTCATTTCTTCAGAATACTGGTTTGTGAGGGAGAATAAAATAAGAAGTCATGAGACAGAATTTTCTTGTGGATCTAGAGTGTAAATCATTAGGCCTGGTGGTGTAGAGATTAGGAACGGAGGTGAGACTGGAGTTTGAATATTGTTATGCAAAAAAAAAAAGAGTGACAAAAAAAGAAAAGAAAAGAAAAGAAAAGAAAAGAAAAGAAAAGAAAAGAAAAGAAAAGAAAAGAAAAAAGTAGCACCATGAATCAATAAAAAGCAAGAAACATGTACAGGGGAGAAAGATAACACCCTCAAATGTTTCCTCTTGAGCAGTACTGCTCTGAGTATCCCGTATCTATTCCTGTACTCAGAGCAGTAGTATCTGTCATTATGGGAAAACTCTGCAACTTTACTTTCCCTGAGGCAAATTACATAGGCTGGTAAAGCCTTATATTCTATTTTTTGTGCTTTATGATTTGGAAATTCAAAGATCAGAGTTGCTACTATCAGTTACACTGGCAAAAAGTAAGAATTACTTCATTGGCTTTAGAGAAATTATGATGTAAAAGGGAATGCTTTGACAAAGCCACTGTTTTCACCCTTTGGAAAATGTTGATTGATTGGGCCTAGAAGTAGTAACTAGTAATTTATTTTTTATAGTGCCTGTTGTTTCAAACCGGCCCTGCAATGTGGGGAAATGCTAAACACTTTTTGAAAAGCACTTCTTTTCTTTTTTTGACAGAGGCCATGAGGAGAGTTCAGAGCCATAATAGTTTTGTCCACTTTAGTGAATGAATGAAAACAATTTTTCTTGCTTAAGTTTGATTTTAAGACCTCTATTCTTTAAGTACCGTATTTCCGCTTAGGAGCGGATATTCATATTCATGTGCTTCTGACCATCTTTTTTTTTCAGGTTGCATATACTTTTGTTCTTTGAGCTAGTTTTCTTATGATGTAGTCATGACATTTCATCAAATTGCTTAAGAGAAGATGTAGTCACTTAAGTAACTTGTATCAATTATGCCATAGGGACATGCAATTTGATACTGAATTAACTTGACTTTCCATATAATAAGAATCTTCTTTTAGAATTTAATGTGAAGATGCCGGCAATGTTTGCAAAATTACAAGAAATACCCAGCAATGCACAAAGAAAAAAACCTCAAAAATTTTTGAAGAAACTGAAATCTCTCTCCAGTCGTTCTCAGAGCAAATTCCTAAACGTCTCCTAATCAGCGTGTTGCATAGCTTTGGTATACACGTAAGATCATATGGAAGCTTGCAAACTGCATGTAGACTAAACATCTGCATTCAGTGTCCAGCAGAAATTGAATCCCGGTGTTCTGTTCTGCTTCTGGGGAGGAAGTTGATTCTCTGAAGTGATTGAAATTTAGCCTAATTGTTCAGCATGGACTTATCAGCAATGAGCCTTGTTCCCACCTTCCAGGTTTCCACTGTTCTCATTCTTTCTTACTCTGTAAGTACAGGTGAATTTAGTGCAGGCTAGCAAAGATATCTTCATCAATTTAATATTAATATAGATCTGCTTACAAATGCAGTAAGAACCTGCCAGTATTTGGGCTTAACCTGAGGTGCAAATGACAGCAAGATCACTTCATTCAATACTAAAACGCAGTGGTTATTTAATAGTGTATCAAAGTAGAGCAAGTTTTAATAGGGAATAATGAATCATGCTACAGTCTACACTTTTAAAAACTATCTGTAATTAATAAAGAGCATTATTAAGATGGAGAGTTAAGAAAGTCAAAATCACTTCACCTCTTAATCTAGTGAAGTTCTTTGATTTATATATAAAGAAAACACTTCAAGGAATAGAATAGATTCGCATTTGCTCATACTATTGTGTAAGAGAAGGCCCCAGTCAACACACACAGTAGAAAGTAGAGCACTGATTAATAAAAATAGAGTAAAGCAACAATAAACTGTAAAGAAGAGGAAAGAAATGGCAAAATACTTGTGTACTAGAAGTATTTCCTTTGTGGACCTAGACACTGAAGTAATTACAGAGAAGGAAAATTCTATTAAGCAAAGAATTGTCTTGTGCACTCTGATATTGCAGAAACGTGAATATTTTATAGTTTTGGCATGCCCATAATTTAAGCCCCTCATTCTCTTCTCGTAATCTTGTTAAGCCTTATGTGCTCATCTTTTGCTTTTAATTCATTCTATTTGGGTTATTGCATAATGGCAACAAACAGATAACAAATAATGTGAAATTAGGTCCATTATATCTTATTCCCATTTTGCATATTTAGGGCCTTCTAGTGTCTGACGCTTTGCCAGCAGTAAATTTGCTGCTCTTGTTTTAATGAATTTAATTTTTCATGCTTTTATGAAAGTAATTAAACAAGGATTTTGTACATTCACTGTAGGATTTACTTTACCTTTCAAAACTTCTGTCTGGGTTAGAGCTGTCATATCTCACCACTTGTAGGTAATTATCATCTGGGCTGAGTTGTTTAGGCTTAGATTCAGTGCACTGCATCTTAACTTTCTTGTTATGAAACAAATTTATTGTTTGTTTTATTTTACTCGGGGGTGACCTTTACTAACTCAAATAGGAGTCTACCTACTAGCAAATAAGATTTTTAAAGTAATACCAATAATGATAAGCTGATATGAGTATTCTGCTTGCAGCATCTGTCCTAACATCTCCAAATTATACTTCTGCTTTATAGTTGCCTTGGTTACCTCAAGACCGTTGAGTCAAGAGTGCTCACATAGTCTTAGATGTCCCAGAAGTAAACTATGTTCTACTGGTCAATGGAAAATGCTACGTGCAGAGGTACGTCTTAAATCTAGCTCCTACAGAAGACTATAGAAAATCTCCTACAGAGATTTAGCACCTGCAGAAGAATGTAGGAAGCAGCCTATATCCAGTCATGCCTACAGTGTGGCCCATGAAAGGTGGATGTCGACCTACCTTCTTTCAGAAACCGGGATCGAAGCAGGTATAAGTAGGAAAAAGAAACTGAAGAGGGAGATCGTGTCTTTCTTTTAAAAATGAGTGATTCTTAGCCACATTTTCTTTTATTTGGAAACCTAGAATTTAGAATACGTACTGAAATAGTGCGAGGCAGAGAACCATTTCCCTGTCTTGTGTGAAGTAATTCGAACTCCGGTTTCTTACGCCAAAGCAGAAAGAATACTAAGGTTATTGGGGCTCAAAGAGAAGAGCACAATTGCAAATATGACTGGCTATCCTGGTGGTTAGACAGAAGGAGATCAAATCAACACACATTGCAGCTGTATTAATTGAAGAGAAGGAGAAATATGGGGAACATGAACTTGGAAAACACTCTGTGCACAAACTCATTGGAAGAAGGTGAAAGCTTACGGAATTAGTAGAGTTAGCTTAAAAGAAAAAAAAGGTTGGCAGGTACTGTGTGGGTTATGTGAACTGACAATAGATTATTTCTGCAACATCTTGGCCCATGGAATCTAACTACCATAGAAAAGTTGGAGTAAGAATTCTCATGCAGCTGTCAGGAAGTTGAAAAAGAGAATCTGGACAATGCAGTTCAGGTACAGCGCCCAAGTCTTTTGAGGACTTTTATACCTTACATTAGGCAAGATAAGGGAAAGGTGGAAATATGGGAATTGATGAGGAATTGAAATACCTATTACCTCAAATTTGGACAGTTTAGTCAGTGTACAACTCCAGTGCATGGCAGCTTGTCCTGCTGGTTCTGTGCCAGCTATATTATATACTGGGGCAGAAGGTTTCATAGCTGTTTCAACGACCAAGCACAGCTTTACCATCTTTGGAAACCAAGGTGAAAAAGGACATTCAGAGTTTTGATGTGTGTTGGCTCTCTCATACAACCTTGCTGGGCTGTGTTTCTAAATTGTTTAGTTTAGACATAGATTTAAAATTATCTAGAGGGAGGTTAACATTTTCTTTATATGTCAGCAGATAACCCTTATTTAGTCTTAAGGATGGCTCTAGTTTAGTTTCAGCGGTTTTTAACAAACACAGGAATCATTTGCTCTAAAATTCATTACCCTTTCATTTAAATCAGTGAAAATAAACATGTGTTTACATTATAGAACACATTAAAGAACTTTGGAAAAACAGTCCCAAAATTTTGGAAGGCTATCACACACCTTCAATTTGGCATTAAAATATATATTTAAAAAATGAAAAAAGTCTAGCAGACTGCATCATCTTAAAAGAGAACAACTTTCAGGGTAGGTATTTCAACCATATTAGGTTTTAAATGTTTTATGTTTTTGCAAAGTTTAAGAATCTATAAAAAAAATCTGATAGAATATTAAGACTTTGAAGCAGTCAAGCTTGAGATTTTAAATGGATAATCAGAAGAGTTTGGAACAAAAGCAGTTCACTCCATTCTCAAGAGAAATAGCACTTAATATAGAACTTTTATTTGCTGTTGGCATTACACTAAAATACTTCAAGTGTGATTGTGATCCGTGGAGGCAACGGATGGGCTTTAGGTTTTTGTAGTTAATCCTCCTATGAGGATAACAGGATACCCTGCAAATCACTGGAGAGTCACATAGATTCCCAGACTAGTTAGTACCCTGTCTTTCAAAATAAAATACATTAAAGAAATAACTCGTAGAGATCCCTATTTCTCTAAGTATACACCTAGACTTCTAGTTATATTTTACTTGTCTCTGAACTATTGAATTACAGAATTCTTTCTCAATCAAATAACTTCTTGCTATCAGAGAAATAACCTTTTACATGGTGTACGTATAGTGCACAAGTTCGATTGTCACATCCATCTTTTTGCAACGTTTTGCTAAAATAGTAGTAAATATCTGTGGTTCTGCTAGCAGAAATTACGAAAGGAATAGAACAAATAAGATGCATTTTTTTCTTCTTGATTTAATTAAATGCTGCTGTGATCTTCCAGTCATGCTTCTGCAGTAGTTTTGCTGTACATACTCTTTCTGGATTTATTTGCTTTCAAATTCTAGCTCTGCTGTTATGTTCTTTGCCTTGTGAGCACCTGCAAAGACCTGCAGTTATGAAGCTGTATTTGTTATTCATACTGTTTTCTGGGGCAAGTGGGAGACAAGAAGGACCATAGGTCACCATAACCCTTCCAGGTTAAGCAGTTTGGATTCTATAATCCCTCAAAGCTATCATCCGTCCTGCTTTCCCAACAGCTAACAGCGTATCATGAAATGTCAGTGGTTTTGGTGTCAAGAAATAAGTAAAAACAAATCCGGAAAATAAATTTTCTCCCTGTTTAATCTGAGCAAATGTTCTGAATATTGTTCCGTTTCTGCAGGAGTTGCTGTAATTTATTTTCCAGTTGACCTTAACAACAGTCCCTTAGGATGTGTGGGCAGATCCTTGCTGACTAGAATGTAATACCGTCAGTGTTCAACAAGAACATGATGTAGAGAGGCTACTGCCAGGTTGTATTTTGCCATCCCTTTTTATTATACATCTGTTTGTGAGTGGCAGAGTCTGGTTCCACATATTTAGTGACTGTTCACAAAGCCCACAAATGCCTAAGAGAAGCCGCATCGAGAAAAGAAGCAAACTGCAAGAACTCTGGAAAGACCAAGCATTAGATAGACGTTTCAGGGAGGAATAAATTGAAAAGGTAAATGCCTTCCTGCTGTATCTTCTTCGTATTTTCATATTGATGTATTTTTTATTATTGTTAAGGACAGAGAGGTTCAACATCGAAAATAAGATTGCAACATGGAACTCTAAGCGTGTTCGTATCTGGGAGTTTTGTGAACACGTCAGTCTTTTAGCAATGTGCCTTTTTTTCTGTATGCCTCTTTTAGGCACATGCAAACTCTGGTGCCCATGTTAAAGCAGAAGTCTATTGCTTGTGAAACACCAGCTGTTGATATTTGGCAATTGCATGGGGAAATTTGAATCATTTGTAAAATATCTCTAGCAGGTTACAGCAACAGTTAGGGGAGCAAGGGCACTCCTGAACAAAAATGCAAACCTCTTATTTTTAATGGCAGCTAACAGAGATCTAGTTTCTTTTACCTTCAATGGTAAATGCAACTTTAATCAAGCAGAGCAGGAAATTACCTTCTGGCATTTTGCATCCTAGACAGCTGTAATGCTCAGAGCCACAGCGATGGCAGTTAGGAAAGAAAATACATGAGTAGTGTGGTAAACTGCAGGGGGAAAAAGAGAGTCCTCTCATTCCAAATCTATCCGAAAAAGATTTCATCAGGCTAATGTCAAACAATGTTCAAAAGAAATGCACTACTTCTTCCTTGAAAAAAAACTGGCTGATTTTTTTTTTTTACTGTTTCTGGTGTATTTGCTATATTTGCTATGTACTCCATTATATCCAGTGTTAAAGTACACTTATTTACATTATTTATAGAATAAGTTAGAAAAGTAATTTCTCCTGCCATAAAGAGCTGTACATTCTTGAAGGTAATTAATATAAAAAGTACATAAATTATGTGAAATTTAAAAAAAATACCTTTAGGGAAAAAAATACTTCCTATACAGTTGCATTAACTGCTAAATCTGTTATACTATGAGTTTGTTCATATTCTTTTAGAAGGGAATTTTTGCTTTGAGTTGGTGGGGCTATAGTATATAAATAGTGGGTTTGCATTCCTAGGTTTTCCTCTCAATTTGCTGTTGGAAAAATTAGAGAATTAGAGACATCACAGTAGTCTCTGATGGTAAAACCAGTAATGATTTCAGTACTGTGAATTGACTTCGGTTTCCAACTGATAGAGAATATGGCAAGAAAGGGAATGATTGCATAGATATCTTTGATAATTACCATATTGAAGAAGGCAATTATTGGGCCAGATTCAAAAAAGCCTTTTTACGTTTGCCTTTCCTTCTGGTTCAGTGAAATTGCACACTGTTTCTTTACGGTGGTTTATGTCTCTCTGTTTCCAGAAATTAGTTTATGCAATCTGTCCCTGTGACCTCAGGAACAATTCTCCTTCTGTTTTTGTGAGGCAACTGAGCACTGATGCTGAAACTGAAAAACTTACTAGAGCTGATAATTGATAATTTCCCTGTAAGTAAACATAAGCTGTGGATAACATTGAGTTGGATGGGTAATTTTTTTATATCACAACCACACACACCACTGTGCAGTAGGAGGAAAGGAAACTTGACAGCTGCTCATGGATTAGAAGGAAAGAAGTTGTGGGGTTTTTTTTTCTGCTTGTAAGACTAGCAAATTGTTATGAATTTCTAGCACTGAGTGTGAGATGGAGACTGATGTGTTCATGTTGGTTCCTTCTGTAGCTCTGACCCCCTAACATCAAAACAAAACTTTTAGAGCACGCATGTATGGGCCGAAGGGGTGATGATTGAGATTACAAATATTGTATGTACAGATAGAAAGGGAGAAAAAAAGATGATGTAAAGAAGAAAGATGGAATGGACTTCTCGAGGCACTTAGCTCTGTCCCCTTCCTCAACCTCAGGTTTCCACATAATATGTTTATGTTCCTAAACATTTATTCCCCCCTTATCACAGTTAGTAAAATGTTTTTCAATGCACTGTCATAAACCTGAGATCTACAGAAAGAAACAAAATAATCAACTGTAATTCTTCACAAGATTTAAGCAGGAGAGATCAGACGCTCAAACAGCATTTCAGCATCCTGCAAACATTACCTTTGAGGTCAAAAAGATGGCTAGGAAAGGCTTTTAAACTCAAGCTTTTCCTCCATGATCACTTATATTCTGTCATGTTTTCTTTCAATTGTAAAGAGCGTAAGTGCCCCCTACCCATTTTAAATTCCTTTTTAAAAGTTCTGTCTGTGGAGACCTGGAAAGCACCCTTCATTTCTACTGCATTATTACAAGAAAAATTTATATCAGTGTTACCGTAGACCATTGTGCCCTGTAACTGAAATAATTCTTCTCTCATCTTAATATTTACTCCTGCCTCTACAATATTTGCAGACTTCCTCAGCTTCCCTTTCCAGTTTCATTTCTGTAGACCAAAGAATCCAGCTTCTTTTAATCTGTTTTTCAATTAAAGAAAAAGTTCCCCAGTCATCTAATCATTGTATTAGTCCTGCTATGCAACCCATTTCAATTTGAATTCACATTTCTTAAATAAAAAGGGACCAGAATTATATGCAATATTCTGAGTTTTTTCCAATTTGGACACTGATTCTGAGCTAAAGTTAATTAACTGTTAACTTTAAAACAATAAGGCTCTGTGTCCTTCTTGTATTTGTTAAGTTATAGCATTACCTTTAATTCCTTTCCTGACATTTCATGTCATACGAAAAGGAATCACAAAAGCATTTCTTTCACAGTCATCCTTTGGTTTTTGTTTTGTTTTGCTTTTTTTCTTCTCATTAATAATTCTAACAATAAAAAAACCAACTGGTGTTGACTTTGGTAAAAGATGTCATCACAGCGCTATCACCATCAGAGAGTATGTTATAGTGATAAAAATAAACGTTATGACCATAAATATGTTATTTGCATTGTCTACTGTTAAATATTAGAAGTAACTGGAAAGAAAGGTCAAGGTTTCCTATATCTATAAAATGTCGTAATTATTACATATAAACATAGCTGAGAATATGTTACTGTAATAAACTATATCTATTAATTAAATGTTATCCAAATAAAGAAATATTATATTAATGGAACACTTATATTTTAAAAAATTCTATAAAGCTGCTATATAAGGTGTTTTCTACTGATCTGATACTGCTTGTGGATTTAAGTATGTTGCCTGTGGCCATCCTGCAGCTTTAGAGGAAAATACCTAGGGATTATAAAACTAACTGTATGATGCTGTGCCTTGATTGAGCAAGACTGAACAAGCAAGAATGGAACAGGAAAGGGCAGAAGTTTGATCACAGTAGGTTGAGTTTCTGTTATACTTATTATTTTTATTGCCAATTTAAGAGGTAATAGGAGAAGAAAAGCCAATCTTAAAGGCAATGTAATGGAAGCATAAGGTAACAATCTATTCATACACATTTCTGAAAGAAAAAGTAACACAAAACACAATGCAGTTACTACAACTGTTAGAGAAAATGACATAGTGTATATGGAAGATAAGATGCAACTCCAGGTTGAGGCTTTGATCATGTTTCCTTTGGAATCAACAGTTCATTTGATGATACAGATACAAGTGGAAATGAGAGGGAGATATAAAATATTTTCACCTATGAAGTATTTGCTAGTTATGATGTCAGATTTCTTATTGCTCCTGACATGAATGCTATTAAAGATATTGCTAACACTTTCCTTTTATTCTGCTGTCAAGTACTGAACTTGCCTGTTTGAGCATTTCATTTGACCATTGTTGTTTGATGCCCTTGGTCCTAGATTATCTGGGTATATTAATTAACAGGAAAAAATCCAATCTTTGTTTTTCAGAAAAGTACACCTCTGAATATGCAGAGAGAGATACTGAGGGGTGGAAGGGGGAGAATATTTAATTTTCTATAGAGGGTGACTAAAAGACCATTTAGGTTATAGTGCTATTTTGAGCAACACATAAGTGGTACTCAACTAATTCATAGGCTTTGTGTTGACTTATTGTGCTGAGGTGAGTTTTACCCAGACAGTGGAGCTCTTCTGTAAAAAGAATCAAGAGCAGCAGCATAGTTTAATATTAAGGAACCAAATTCGAATGTGATACAATCAGTGGAACTTTGCTTCCCCAGTGGAATTCCAGTGGCTAAAATATCAGGTTTGAATTCAGTCCAGAGCACTTGAACTGCAAGCTTTCTGGTGTCACATCCTTCATGCAATTTCCTGGTAGTGTTGCACTTCATCTTTAATCAGTTGTGTAAAAAAAAAAAAAAAAAAAAAAAAAAATAATCCAGGAGTACTAATTAGCTGAAGGTAATGGCAACAGAATGTGTCACTAATCATTGAAATATAGTCTGAAAATTGCAAAAAATATTTAGTAAATCATCATACTTCATCAAATCAAATCAAATCAGTCACTATAATAAACCAATGACAGTGCCGTGCACTGATGTAGAGAAAATACGGAGCACAAAATATCACCAGTGATTAACTGCTGCAGATCATAACTCACCTTCCTGAGAAAGCAGTTACGATAGAACGTAATCTAATAAAGTCTTTCAGCAGGTGCCATTCTAGTAAGGAAAACTGACTCGATGGAGCCTATGCACCCAGTGAAATTCTATCCCTTCTAGAGGCAACAGCCTCTTACTCTGACTGCACCCCTTTGAATGAAGTTTCCCTCCATTTCTGGGGACTATGCCTGTTCGAACCCAAAATATGCACAAAGCTTGTAGCAGCAGTAGGATTTGTTCTTTGCTCCTTTTAAAAATATTAAGATACTTTGGCTTCTAATGTCATGCTTTTCCCCCCTGGTTTGATAAATAACTCTTCTTCAGTATTTCTAATTATCAGAATCAAATGCTAGCCACGCTTCATTCAACATTTGTTTCACCTATTTGTTATGCTGTTATTTGCTTTTTTCATGTACATCATAAAAAAGTAATTTTGGGAAATGGATTCATTAATAATTGTAATCATAATGCTGTAACTTTAATTTCTTCAGAATGGAATGAATAGCTGCTGTATTACTTTTTAATTTACAAGCTGGAAATCTAGGGAGCGCAAGGAGGTAAAATGTTTTTTATAGCTCAAAAATGGGCTCTGGATGTTTATGAATACAATAGTAATGGTAAGGAAAGGATTAATAAATCAGGTGAGGCACAATATAATTAACTTTACATTTAATCTGAGGATGGCAAAAGTATTGCAACACGTCTAAGGATGTAGACTTGCAAGCTTTTACTGCTGTGGCAGCATAGATTTTGTCAACAGCGCAGCAAAACTAGGTGTCGTACACATTCATTAATGGCAGGACAGAACAAAAGTGGCTAATGGGCAGTGCTGGTTTTTGTGCCATCTGTGACACAGTGGGTGACACCTAGCACCTGCCTCGTGTGCAACAGGAAGGTGGAGTAGGTCACATTTGCAGTAGGAGACCAAAGGGAGCACACGAAATTCACTTCTCCTGTCCTCCTGGCATCTTAAGGCCAACGAGGTAAGTCTGTGGTTTGTTTGGCCCTGCAGATCAGGCAGTGCTCACCAGCTGGCCGTGGAAATATTTTCGTAAGATCTAAATAAAGGTTGTAGCATTTTTGAATCTCGTACGGAGATGGCCAGTGGCATTGCAGCAAAGGGCAACTTCCAGCTGTGATGTTCCTTCTCAGTGGTCAGCTCCGCAGTTCCCGGAGGAATGAGGTGTAGACCAACAGCGCTGTCATGCTGCTGGGCATCACCAGCCACTACGAGCAGTGCTCACCTTGTAGGTGACTGCCAGACACTGTCACGGCTTGGGCGCACCCGGTATTCGTCCTTTTACAACCCAGCACGGAAAATGTTGGAAAGTAGGTAAGCAAGTGGCTGGTTTATGAGAGCAATGGGAGAGGCTGCTGAACATTGAACCCTCCAGCTAAGAGAATAGTTTAGGTGTGAGAATTAACGTGGTATTTCTTGGGTTATTTTAATGTATAAAGAACTGTAATGACAATCTTCAGTCCATTCTGGGCCTTGCTGACACTCGAAGTTCCTGACTCTTCTTTGCTGGATTTATACTGTTTTGTTTAATTTTGTTTTGTATATAATAATTATCCTAAGTAATGATTAGTCTGAGTGGTTACTTTGGCAGCTTTGATTAGGTGCCACCTACTACAAAATTTATGTGCAATTTTGAGTTTTGGCGTAGCGAACGTCTTCGCATCCAGTAATGACTGAAATTAATTTCTGTTACTTTTGCAGGAATTAATTTTCAGTAAATATTCATAGAAATCTGCCCATGACATAATTTCTCAACGTGAGAAAAGTTTCTCCTCACCTTTGTACCTTCTTCCTATATTTATCATCACTTTCTGTAATAATAATCCATCCAGACTTTCAAAAGCATATGCTTTTTGTCCTAAAGTTCAGTTGAAGAGAAGGCATGGCTAGCGTGAGGTATTTTGCTAGCCTCAACAACCTAAAAATTGTCACTCTTCCACCCTGACGGCACTGATTTACTGATTAATGGGCCATCGTCTTGCCTTTGTATAAAGCAATTGCTCTCCACTCCTGCCGAATTACCAAAGGAGCTGTAAAACAGACTGCTGCACACTGTACAAGTTTCCACCACTCAAAACTCTGTTGAGAGCCACTGAATCGTATTAAGGCAGCAGCTCCTGATGAGGTCCTGAGGCAAGTGACCTATTGCTCCCAATAAGGACAATTTGGTAGCTTGGGACTGTACAAATCAGTATCCTCCACTGGACTGATCTGTACCCCACTAAAATACTGTACTCACACTCCTTTCAGCTTTGACTTCTGTTACGGGAGCCCCACTGAGCAGTCAGGGTAAAAGGATTCGCACAAACCTTATGCCCTCTTTGTATTTCCACTGAAACTCAAAGTAGATCTTAAGTAGTGCGTAGTTAATCAATTGACTTAAATCAATTGTCTGCATGTCTGGTGTCTGGGATGGAGAATTTGCAAACGTCTTGGAAACGGGGATGGAGAAATCCAATTCTACTTGCCACTGAATGACTCCTTACAGCAGTGTGGAAACATGATGTTCTGGAGGTTTCATACCCTTTCCAGACCTTTCAATTAGACCTGTAGTGTTCCTGCCACTTTGGCTCCTGAGAGTACCTTTATTGTATGTGCGAACCATTCAGTCATCACCTAAGTGTCCACAGAGTACGGTTGTTCTGTAGAGTTTGTTTTCAGAAGAATATTTTTCTCTTCTTTCCCTCCACTTTGCTATGCAGACAGCTTCCGATTGCGCTTGTGCACCTTGCCCGTCTATTCAAGTGCAGCTGCCTTGGGTGTGAATTCCTCCTCTGGTATTTTGCCTTCCTAAAACGTAGAAGGTGTGGAGAATATAAAATGTTGCCCTCTACTTCTTTTTCGTCACTGACTGCGTCCGGTTTGCCATTTTAATTATTCTTATTTTTTTTCCCAAAGGTAATAGTATTATATTTTATAATTCATTGTGACAAGTTCGATAGTACTCTTGGCCCATATCCAAACCCATCTTTTCTTAAGGCTGGAGTTAAAAACGATCATGTGTCTTGCTGCCTCCCTGCCCCTGAAGTTTGTATTTCACTCCTGCCAACGGCGTGTTTCTTTATATGTCCACATCTCACAATTTGACATATCGCTTGTAAGGTCTTCAAGATATTATATGTCAACAAGTAAATCAATTGAAGAGAAGTTTCATTAACTGAATAGGAACAGATGTGTGCATAGGGTAACTTATTCCTCATTAAAGGAGAAAGTGTATGACCTTTGCAGCACTTAAGCCTCAAACAGCTGATGGGGGGAAGGTGTGGAAAGTTATATTTCTGTGAGGCTCTTGTCTGAGCTGTTTGGAGTTAGTTCTTATGGAAAGGTTCGTGTTACATATATCAATCAGCTAATGCTCAGTAGGTCTTTTTTATACGGCACAAGGCGTGACAGATTCTATCAGAACTTAGTTGATTTAAATAATAGATTTATTTTTTTTTATAAGTATGTGGTTTTCCACATTTAGCTTTTGAAATTATTTTGCCTGGCTGGGAGGTGAAGATTTGCAGAACTCCACTGCTAGGACTATGCTCCAAATTTATATTATACTGGTGGTACTAAATAGAGGCTCGGTTAAAAAGCATTAATCAGCAACATTGCTTTTCTGAACTAGTCTTTAGCGACTATTTGACTTTTGATTACTGACCTACAGCGATCTACACGCCTACGAGTGACCGCAGGCCCCAGGAAAGCTGCAGAAGGGCACAGTCCTGTTCTCTGTGGACATTTTCTCATTACATGTATGTTTGACGTAACTGCCAGTGGTATCATGTTTTGCAGTGGCAAAAGCATGAGGCGCTCACACTGGGCACTAACAATCATCATAAGTTTTAGGAGATCTGGGTTTCTCAAGAGCTCTACCCTTCTAATTCCCTCTGTTTTCAAGAATACTCAGCGCAGACCCTGAGGATTCCCCACAGATATAACAACTCTGGGCTATTTAGATAGCAGTATGGCTGTTTAATCTTTCCTTTCTCAGTTTCTGGAGAAGGCCAATGAAAAAGGTGCACCGCTTACATAAACCTACTTAGAAGACTTTGAAAGCAGATAGCTTTTCTTCTGTGTGGTAGTCTATGCTTATTTTCTGCCTTAAACCACCTTCTTTGGGCTTACTTATCAAAGGGTGTGACAGCTTCGGTTTTCTTGGCTTCTTTCTTGCCCCACGTTAGCCTCATGTTCAATAATTAGATCTTGCAATTTTCATCCATATTTGAAAGAGAACAATTTTAGAAGGAAAAAATCAAAAGGCAAACACACAAACTATCAGAGGATTTAATGCCATTCTCAAAAGGTTCTGATTTTTAAAAAGCGCTCTAGCATTCAAGATGCCTTTTTTCCAGCATGTTAATAAGGCCACCAAATACAGAGCTGGTAATAATAATAAAAAAATAAATCCAACCTTTGTCTACTACATTGTAGAATTCCTTTAATAGTTACAAAAGCCTATTTTTTTTTTCTTTTGAGTTTAAGAACTTACAGGAACTTATCTCTAGTTAATTTGAAACTTTCTGATACAAATCTATTTTAAAACCTCTGATACAGACTTTGAGACAGTTCTATTATATGTGTCTACCTCTTGAGTTCTGAATTTTGCCTTTTAAGTGTGCATCACTCAGTTCTGGCCTCAAGTGTGATAAAGAATGTTAGGAAAAAATCTCTAATCTGAATCCAGTCTAGGTTTGACTTAGACTAAGTGTCTCATTTTTCACTCTGTAGCCATAGATTTCACTCTAACGCTTCTTACAATGTCCCACTTGAGTATATCCCAGAGAATATTTTTCCTAATTCTTCCCAAATCTTACACTAACTCTGGAAATTACCTGTCTATGGAGGACTTTATTTTTGACTCCCAGTAGATCCACAGAAAATTGCTAGGGTTAGTTCTGACAAGGACCAATACTTCTCCTGTCAGTTGCAGAACTATATTTATTTATTTGCTGGGTCTGAAGGAAAGAGTGATCCATCTCACTCTGTACTTTGTACTTACTGTGAACAAGAGGTGCTAGAATATAACAAGCATTCTCCATAAAACTTTTATTTCAGTTGCTATATGTTAGATAAAAAAGGGATATTTACTGCAGATTTTTGGTGAGGAAATAGTATTTAAACAGCAGATTTTCTAGTTGTAGCTCCAAAATTAAACCCATTTAGAGTGCACTTACTCTAAATAGAAAATATCTTGTAGATGCAATTGTTCTGTTGCATGAAATCACATCCAAATTATTGTTTTTCTGGGCATAAAGTACTTTATATAACTGCAGTTGTGTAATGAAGTGAAGATTAGTATACTGCACATGAGACTTGTACTGTAATTGTAAAGAAAAATTACTTTCCTTGCATTCAGCCTAATATTTTCTAAACGAGTCATTTGCATTTATGAAGTCAAGCCCAAAATGTGGAGGTTTTCGCTTTTAGGAAAATGTGAACCTAAAACTGAAACAAGGAAATTAATTAAGGTGTGCTGTATTGACGTTTATATCTGGACAGTGCAGAATCAAAAGTGCCAGGAAAATTAAGATCTTTCTTTAACCGGAAGTACCCCAATTCTAAATTGAAAAGATAGAAAGCAGGAGGTTGAAGTAAGATTTACGGGCTAGTGTTTTCTAGGTAGGGTGAATGTATGGCATAGTTCAGAAATCCATACGAGGGGGCTAATCTTCTGAATGTTAGATTAGTTATAATTATTTAGCATGTTCTATTTAGCAGAAAAGTCTTTTAAACTGGGATCGAGCTGTTTCTCTTACAGAATATGTGTTCACTGATGAGTTAATCCTGGGGAACAGAATTGATGATAGTCTTCTCGCTTATCCATTTTATATCAGTTCACCCATCATTAAGTTGCACAATTCACCTGTCAGTCACAAGTAAATTCCACATGGGTGTTGCTTGCTAATTACTCTAATTTACTTTTTAAATGAGGAGATGAGAGAATAGGCAAGACACTGAAGATAACAACTTTAAAATAAACCCCTCATCACGCACAGTCATGTATTGAAGTTTAATATCTGAATATCAATTTAAACATGGATTAAAACCCGAGGTTACATTAGAAACAGTCTGAGTGAAATAACATTAAACTTATGTAGGTCAGCGAACACAAATAATCCCAAGGAAAAAGAAAGGGCAGGAGAGCGGTTGGAATAGGAAAAATGTAGAGTATGGGAGGAAAGGTGCAGTTGTGGTTAATTTGCTAAAACTGCTTAGCATCGGACTAATTCCACTCTCTAAGAAGTCAGTGGGAATTTTAGGTGAAGCGGATCAAGAGCCCAACTCCGACAGTCTTATACTACATCTTAAAATAATTTGAACTCTCAGTGAAAGGCTGCTGAGATTTTATGTATAGGTTTCTTTGTTTAAGTTTTCCTCTATTCTTTAGAAAAGTGTCAAGGCCGTGGGAAAGCGGCAAGAAAAGTACTTGTAACAAAACTGATAAGGTGAATGGGATAGTTTAATGTCAGGATTGGAAAATACGTACAAATCTTGAAGGACAATAGCAGAGGTAGGTCGTTATAGTGTAATATTGATCGTAAGGCTTATACAGAAATGTTGAATAATATTCTAATGCTGAGTGTCTTGTGTTATACGTTATGAAAGGCAGGAGCAGGACCAACTATTATAATGTTATAATAACTCATAACAGTTCCTCTTCTAGTCTGTGCTCTGTCCTCCTGCTCTAATTGGGTCTAAAAATTCACCAAGAGAGGTGAATCCCTGAGCACACAGCTCCTTTGGAGCCACCTTTGCATTGGCTTCAAAGTGCCTGTGTGACCTGGCGCAACAGAGTCAAAGGGTGTCTGCTGGGCCCTAGTCCCACTGAGTAAAGAAGAGGAGTGGATTGCAATAGCTTCTCCATGGTGCCACAATCCCATCAGAAGATGGGATGAATAGAAATGAGTAGTGAGCTTCTGCTGCTGAATCTCAGTACATTTCTC
The DNA here is from genome assembly GCF_965231255.1 of Vanellus vanellus. Classification (NCBI taxonomy): domain Eukaryota; kingdom Metazoa; phylum Chordata; class Aves; order Charadriiformes; family Charadriidae; genus Vanellus; species Vanellus vanellus. Next base: position 39,493,620 of record NC_138909.1, read on the forward strand.
TCTGATATGTATTACCTCCTTGGAAATATGTCATCTGGTTTTGGTTAATGAGAAGGTTGACAAACCCCTTCTGTTTCTGACCTGTTCTGCAGCTGTTCTCATCTCTTCAGAAATAGTTCAAGGGCACAGATGTATTTGTCGTCACCTCCTATGAAGAGATGATAGGGTAAGTATTGCCCTCCATTGTTTTAACACCAATTGAAGCATGATGTAGAAGCTCTGGTAATTTGGTACTCTATTCTTGGAAGCCCTGTCTAAACCACATATGCTGTCTGTATTCAGGCTGCAGTTTCCTTTCAGTATTTCTTATAATATATAAGATATTTGCAATGGATATATCTAATTCAGACAGAATAACTGCTGAACTGCCGAAAGGGAACTGAAAAAGCATGTCCGGGTCTTTTTTGCGGTGTTGTTTATTACCGCCACAATAAGAAGCTTTTTTTCAATATAATTGCTGGTAATGTTTAAAGATTTTGTTAATTTCAAGCTTAAATACAATTATGACTTTCTCAGTGATAGAGAAAAACCTATGTGATTTTAACATTCTGTGAAATGTACATGTAAAATTTTGATATTGTATCCATCAGCATAAAGGCTCTGCTTCTGGATGAGAAGACTGACTCTTGAGTTCATGTAAAGGTAAAACTAAAACAAAACAAAACAAATTTTTGGTTTATTTAATGGAAATTTGATGTCTTTTAAATTACAGTTAGTGTTTGTATGAAAATCACAACTAACTCCTTGCATATAAAAATATGGAAATTCATAAGGAGTACGGAGAGTTCACAGGGCTTAGTCAGAGCAATCCTCCTGTTCTCTGCCTTGCCAAATGGGACATGTCTATCAGAATACTAATTTGATTAGGTATGTGAAGGTCCTGAACCCCAGTCCTTCACCTGATCCTGGATCTTCAGTGCTCACTGTCAGACCATGAGTCCACAGTTGACAGCAACCTTACGACAACCCTAAAATACAGTACAGACACATAAGTCAGGTCTTTGGTCCTGTGCTGTACATACAAAGAGTGTTTGCTTCTGGGATTGTTCTGAAGACAAAGAAAATAATGTTAGTGCTGCTACAGAGAACTGGGCTCAACCACAAAAGTGCATCTATAATGGCTTTTCCATTGGCAAAATCCATTTGGGGCTGTATTTTTTCAGCTGTGCAATCAAACAGGCTGGTTCCTGAACAAAGAACGTGATCAAAGAGGCTGGTTTCCTCCTAGTAAAACCAGAAAGAAAATCAAGTGGTAGGTGGTGTTTTTTTGTTTTGTGGGTTTTTTTTGTTTGTTTGGTTTTGTTTTTTTTTTTTTTTTTAAACATACTCATTTGAGTCAATTCTGAATCTATGGCTCAGCAGTGAGTAAGGGGCTCCATATTACAGAGGTGATTACATCTTTCACATGAATGACAAAACCAAAAGAACGTCAGTATGGTTCTGCAAGAATGGAGTTGTTATCACTCTATTCAAATTCCAATTTGGGTAATTATTTCTTCCTTACCTAACTTCACCTACAGTTCCAAATGTATGCAATCTTCAATTGGTATTATCAACTATTGTGTAAAATCACTATAGCCCGGGCAATTTACCCCAGAACAAATTGCAGTTCCTGGGTGTCTGAAAAGATTCTTGTATGGTATACATTCAATTTGTAAAGACCTTTGAGATCCTTGTGAAGTGATACGTGTATATGAATACATAACATCACTTTCCTAGGTTAGATAAAATGGGGGAAGTGGTTTCTAGCTAAAACAAGTCAAGTGGTGTAAAATTAGCCAAAACTTTGAGAGGAAGGAACAGATCAATATATTACTCTTTAGATCTTTTGTTCTCTTCATTCACCGTTCTGTCAGTTTCTTGATCAGTGCCTATTGTGTAGATGGAGGTAGGAGATGGAAGGGAGAGAAAAAGGTTGGCTGAAGAGAGAAATTCTGTTGTAGTCTAATCCTCAGCTGAAAAAGGTGTAACGCTGATGAAGTCAGATTGTACCACAGAGGAGGAGCAGTGGGCCTGTGTTCCTTCCATTACAAGAAACGTCCTTCCTTTGTATCCTCTTGCCTCTCGAGACAGGAATATTCCTATTACTGCTGTATTTTTTCTCCTGATGTTATGTTGGCTGTTAATACATAAAGGGGATCCCAGAAAAGCTGGAGCATTTACTCCATTAGCTTTAAGACAGGGAAAGAAGGGGGAAAAAGGTCAGACATATTGTGGACTGCTGATGGAAGGCATCGCTTTGACTTTATTACTTACCCCAGTGCTTCTAAAAGTTTGTTTCATTCCAAGATACATCTAGAGTCTAATTAAGAAACAGGATTCTCAGGCAATGCAAAATTACTTTTTTTTTTTCCTGGTTCAGTTAGCAGCTGGGATGCTTCATTTGACTTATTTTTCAGTCTTGAAAAAAGGTATTTTTCACGGAATCTCAATTTTTTTCCACAGGTAAAATTTAACACCAAGAGAAATGCACAGACTTGGGTCTGCAGAGATAAATTTTTGCTATATAATTGCCAGGTGCTTTTACAGTCCTCTTTTACATAGGCTTCTATGATTTGAATATATTCTTTGTATAGCTGAATATTTTGAATTTCTGTGATGTTCACTGTTCTTACACCCCACCCCACCTCTTTTTTTTTTTTTTTTTTTTTTGGTGCTGTCTTTCCACAATTTTTCTTCTGATGCAGCATGTCTAACTCTCACAGGTGACTTGAAACAGTTGCCAACATGCCCTTGAACTATTATGTAAGTACTGGTGGTAAGTGGTAATGATAATTAGTGCTCTCAGCACAAAACCCTGTATGACTAAGCAATTACACCGATTTCAGACATTTGTGTGTTTGAAATCTTTAAGCCAAGGATCCAAAATAGGATACTGAGACACAGTTCCATTATCCACTGCATAAAAAGAGGTTGGAGATAATCATTACTGGAAACTTGATCCAGCTGAGATGCTGAAGCTAATTTGTTTTTTCTTCTTTGTGTCTGAAGCACGTATTCCTTCATCAGTATGGAACTTGTCAATACTTTATGGATTTTTTTGTAATTTTTTTCCTCTTTCTTAAAAGAGTGTAGTCAAAGACACTCCTTTCTGTGGTCCCCATTAAGATCAACAGCAATATTGCCACTGATTTAAAACCCCCAAAATCTCACATTTTATGTACCTTAAAGGAAAAATTGAGATGGTTTTGGATGAGAAGTATCTTATATCTGAGACATTGAATTCAACCCGTATTCCCCCAAACTAAGCAAAAGAAAACATAAAGATCAGATTTGGTGATAGAGTAAAAGACATCTTAACTGTAAAATCAGTAATTCTTAAGAATTAATAGATTCAAATGGCATATTTAATGTTCTGTGAAATGTATGTCACCTTTACAGACATGCATTGAAGAGGTGCTGTCATGTATTTCAAACTTGCTGGAAAAGCAGAGGTTTTCTCTTTATATTGGCCGACCTAGAGAATAAAAAAAAAAAGTGGCACCTAGTGCTTTTAGTGCTCCAACTTGTCAGTAAGCATTATAGATAATTATTACTTGTCTCACTGCCAGTAAATGCCAATTTCAAAGCTAGATTATGAATTTGCACAAAGATTATACAATTTATGTAGCAATTATAACATGTCTCATTTTTCAGAGCTTTTAATATGTGTTGCCAACTTGTCTCTTTCTAGATTTGGTCCACAGATTTGAAAATCAATTTTATTTTCATAAGTTTTTTTCCTATATAATTATAAAATTTTAGAAATATCTGCTTCTATATGCCTGTCCTGTTGCCTTTAAGTTTACATAAATTATGTCAATGTAATTGACAATATAATTCGGGTTAGAGCATCTGTAGGCATCAGGTACTGAACAAAGGTGTTTCCATTATTTTCCCTGTGTAAGATTTCCCTATTTAATCATATATTTGTTTGTTTTCATCTCTCTGGATCATTATGACTGTGTGCTGTGATTTCTAAAATGGCAATTTTACAGGTGCCAAAAGCAAAGGTGGTCTCATGGCTAAAGACCAATAAGATAGTGAGTACTGAGCCAATAAGCATAGTGCAATGCTTTGTGTCCACTGGAGTTTAATTGCCTATTTAGGTCATCTTCCTCTGGTTGTGATTAGCACAATCAATAAACTGACTGTCTTTAACAATGCTTGATATATGCCTATACTTTCATTTTATAGAGAACTTCAAAAATGTTTCCCTTCTGAACTGAATTTTACAGGTATTACTAAAATTTCTTTCTCATTGAATTAGTTTTGTTTAGCCATTGATCACCAAACTATCTCCAGTTTCTTTTATGATATGATCATTGTACCAGATTGAGAATGATTGACCCCCAAATCTCTGTAGTCTTTTCAGTATTGATAATACACCATGGTCAAAAAATATGGTACGTATCTGAAATGGTGAATAAACCCAGTGTTATAAAGACGTGAACGTTTATCACAAGTGCAATCGAATTGCAATGGGACCAAATGTAATCACTAAAGAATATTTATTTTAAAATGCTGCTGTGCAGTTACCTTGTAGAAATGTCCTAGGGAATTTGAGAGCAATGACACCTTTCCCAGTGAGTTGTTTCAAATTTTGTATAAAATTTTGTAGTTAATTGTATATATTCTACAGCATAGTCTATGGAAAAAAACATAATTCTCCAGAAAATGTTTGGCTTTTAGGATACTGCCTGTAGGACTCCTGTACTTCTCCAAAACTTATTTACTTAACTCTTAATGAATCCAAGTGGCTTTCATGAAGGAAGTGAGCTTTCGTATAAAAGATATACACTAGAGAACAAGGTGTATAATTTATACAATTAGTGTCTAGTAAGCATATAAAACTAAGACAAAATATAAGTACTCCACATTCAGTTGAAAAGACAATTTCAAAGGTCACATTAGCAGACAAGGCTTGGAGTGATACACTTACAAAAAAAACTTCCTGTAAAAAACTCTTGCTGTTTTAAATTGAATTCCTCGGGACTCCAAATCTGTACTGCTTTGCCATCAAAGATGGTGACATCTAGTATTTCCTTCTCATGAGAACACTTGGGGAGGGGGGGTGGGGAAAGACCACTTACGTGTAGAAAATGAGTGACCTAGTGATCCTTTTTTTGCCTTTATAGGCTTTTCTAACTATAGAGTAAGGTACAGTAGTTTCTTATATTACTTGGAGGTTATTGATAGCAGAATGGAAATGCGAATCCTTCTTCTTGTGCTGCATATTTACTCCTTGAAAAGGTGGAGATGATGCATAGCAGACTATGAACACTGAGAAATGAATTGCAGCACTGGTGTCTTCAGCGAGTAGGATGATCAACTTGGCTGTAAAGGCGCCTGAATCATCGACTTTAATCATTGCCGTTTGTGAGGCAATCAATGAAATATCAGATGTTCCTATTTATATCCTGGTTAGATAAGCATGACTTCCTTTTTTTTCTTTTTTTAATATTAGAAGAAAGTGCATCGTGCAATGCCATTAATCAATTTATTGAAGTCCGCATTAAAAGCAGTTTGATGGTTGGGCTTCCCAGTAGTTCAGAAAAGTGACCGGTAACAAGGCACTTGCTTTGAATTTCCAAAACAATGTCATTCTTCATGCCCAATTGATACTTGTTTGTTCTTGTGCCGCATTACCCTTGATATGAAATAACATTTCTCTCTTTTTGACACATTGCCTCTTGATATATCTGCAGAGAGCAATCATATCAAACCTTGGACTTGCCTTTTGGTAGGCTAAAAGCCTCATTCTTCTCTCCCATAGTACCCCTTTCTCTGTCAGATCTATAGCTCTTCTCTGTACCTGTAGCAGGAGTGATCAGAAGCGTTTGTGAAATTTGAAAGCCCTTTGAGCCTTCTGTGGTGGCAGAAAGGCTTCTTTCTCTCTGCAGATGTTGAGAAACCCTTGCCCAGCTTCCTCAGAGGGATCTTGTTCCCTTTGAACACGGTGTGGAGGTGCGTTGGTGCTGAGCAGTGCGGGCACACCGGCATAGTCCAACAGCAAAGAAAATCTCATCCTCTCTTGGGTTACCTGCGATGTAATAACAGACAAGTTTGGATGTTCCTCATCTGGCTCAAGTGCATAACAAAAAGCTTTAGCTTAAAAAGCCACAATGCTGAGTGTTCTGACTTAAAATCCTGAGAGTATAGGAGCATTCTGAGCCCTGCCGATTCCTGTGTATCTGAATTGCTGAGCTATAATCTGCAGGAGAATGGATGCTTTAGGGTGAAAGTAGAACAGAAGTGGTTGTAATTACTTTCAAAGTTCCTCATTCTTGTGCTGGGTGTACTTCTTTTACAGTTGCAGAAATGTATCAGCTGCCTAGATTCGGTTTTATTTTGGACGGTGCATTTAAGGGCTAATGTGGGTGAAAAATAAGGTCTCAGGAAGGTCTGCCAATGGAGACTGCCACCCAGTGACAGAAATACTATTCAACAAATAAAAGCAGAACACACAGGGGAAGAAAGGGGGCTGCTGAAAAAAAATCTTTTAGGAACGAGAGGTACTGATATTTAGAAAGATATCTTTGAAATACTTTTCAACACAGTTTGAACAGAACGTAGAGCAATTACGCGTGTTATGTCACTCTGTGTGATGCGTATGCTACATCGATTAAGACTGTGGTCTCGTCACTAAAGTGCAAATTTTGTCACTGATTAGAGCAAGATCAAGATTTTTTCAGTTGTCCAATCTGGACTCATTTACAGCTACTGTGAGACAGCAGATGCTCTTATCCTTTCACTACTCTGTAACTCTCATCTGTCAGTATGGCCAAATTAAATCCAAAGAGCATTTTGAAACTCACGTGCTTATGCAAAGATTATGCGTGGTGGCATTCCAGACAAATTCAGTGAATATGATGCAGAATTGTTACTTCAAAATATTAGTAAAGAAATATATCTGAATACGCTTTCCCAGGTTTAATTTTCTAAAAAATGGCAGAGATCATGGATAAAATTTCAAAATTAAACCCTTTAAAATATTTAATTGTGAAAAATAACATTTAATAATGCATTAACAACACAATAAAATTTTTCAAAATGTATTGGTATTTTTTAAAATTTGTAAATTAACAGGGAAAAAGGGAGAAAACACCTCTATCTTTCTGATCCCCTATCAAGTCTGGGAGACTGCTTGGCTTCTTTAAAAAATAAAATGAAAAGAGGCCATTAGATGTTCTGTGTTTGAGTTTTTAAAATCAAAGCTTTATAATATTCTATTAAAGAAAAAAAAAAGCAGCAACCACTTTACTAACCATTCAGAAATGCAGCATGATATAAAGTCAGAGCTGTACCTGCTTAAATGTTAATGTAAGAAAGGTTGTGGTTATATGATGCCAACAGAGCTGCAGAGGAAAAATGTTTCACTTTAGTTAGTTTCAAATGGAATCTAGAAAGTGTAAAGTTTCATGACAATGTTCTTTCAGCCATTCTTTTTAAAAAAAAAAAAAAAGAAAATCAAAGGCTTCATTTTATAAGATGTTGCAGGATATATAAACATCTCACCAACTGTTGTTATTTCTTCCAGTTATTTAAGAAATGAACTTTAGTTCAGGAATCATAAGCTCTAATTGGGGCACATGGTGACCGCAATACAGTACATAGTGTCTGATACGTTTTTGCATGCCGCAGTCCAGTTGACTATGCGATTGTTTGCAGGGCAGGCGTAGAACTTTCTAATTCTCCAAAGAAAATCAAGCTGGTATATGTTTTGAAGTGACTGAAGAAAAATAAAATCAGTTTGCAAAATGTTGGGGAATTTGGTGCATTTAAGCTTGTGTCTTTTTGTGATAAAAAAAACAATTTGGACATATGCGGGTAAAATAAACTCATTGAGGAAAAAACAGATATATTGATGAAGAATGAATGTTTTAATGACAAAAGAAATAAAGGGTTATAATGGACGTATGAAAAATGTTTTAGTAATTTACCAGTAAATGGAAAAATAAGACTTTAAATTTACGTTTCATTAAAATGAATCGGTGTATAAAAGTACACAATTTTGAAGAGTACAAAAATAGTGTTTTCAACAGACTGGTTACCCTTGTTTATCACAGCCATACTGTAATATCAGCAAATGACTGTGGAATTCGTGACACTTTATTCTCCTATTCTTCATATTTATTGGGACATAACTTTTGGAAGCGAGGCCATAAATGTTTCCTTTACCTACTAAAAGACATCTCTTTGTTTTTTATTCAATAGCTATACTGCCATTAAAACAACGAAATGCCTAATATCTGCGATATATAGATGAGTATGTGCAATAAAGTATGCACCATGAATTATAATTTACCTAATCATGCAGTAAGCTGCTTTTTAGGATAAAGTTTGCATCAAAGTAGAGCTAAGGTAAAGATAGAATGTATGACATGCGGTTGAACTCAAGTGCCAAAAAAAATCATACCGGAAAGTGTAGGAATAAAGCCATATAAAAAACATTGCTTAATAAAAAATTAAACATGTCATATAAACAATAGTATTCAGTTTACCTGGAACTTTAAGCAGCAGGGTTACTTGAAAGATACCATTGTTGCTATTGATCTATTTCTGTCAAAAAATGTAACGTCATTCTTATTTTTAGATAATTTTAATCTCCTTTGTCTTAGGAATTGCCATATTGGACTACACCAGAGGTCTATCTGGTCCAGTGTTTTCATTTTGACCTTAGGAAGGTTATTGTTTACTCTACTTGTAGCTACATTTAAAACAAACAAACAAAAAAGAAATGTAAGAAATTCCTGCCATGGTTAATCTAAAACAATTTACAATGGTTTTTTTCCTTTCTGTTCCTCTCAGTCTTAAAATAACTTCTGTTACATACAAAGCTTTTACCCTTAGTCCTCAAGTTTTATACATATTCCAAAATAAAGGTTATTGATGCTTGTAAGAATTCAGGATGTTCATCAGATACGTATGTTCTTTTTGGATCTCTGATATTTTGGCCTCAGCAGCTTCCAGGAACAGTGACTTTTATTCTGCTATGTGGAAAAATTTATGATTAATTTACCACCCTGTAACTGAATTTTTTCCTGCCTACTTATTACAAGAAGCGGAGATCAGAAGCTCCGAACCATTTCCAACTCTCAGTGCATTTATTTTTATTGTGATTGGTATACATGACAAGAAACAGTAATCTTTTTCTATCACCTTTTTAAGTAAAACTATTCCAACCTTTTTGAGCATTTTTCCATCCCTCTGATCATTTCTCTCAATTGTTCTCTGAGATTTGAACTCCCTTTTCTGAACCTCTGCCAGTTCTTTAACAGTTTTTTTGAAACATGGTGATCCGTGCTGCACATACTATTCTGGAGGAGGTGGTATTTTAGATGGATATATGGTCATTTCTTGACTGTAATGGCACATTGAGCAATTGATGTTTTTTATTCCCTCCTTTTCTCTTTCTTCATTGTCAGTTACTGTGGAAGGCACAGTATAACTTGCTCCAGACCCTGTATTTGAGTACCAGAAAGAAATGGAAAGGAGATATGATCACTCTTTTTTATTTTCTTGCTCCCTATCAGTGTTGCATCAATTACTGCTGTCTTTAAAGGTTTCTGACCCAGCTATAAAGAATATCCTCTCCTTTGATGTGTGTTTTGGTTTGGGGAGAAGTGCTGGGGTGGTGGCTGGGGTAAGGGCTTGTGCCTCTTTCCTCTGAAAGAGTGGAGCTACACTAGGTGTTGGCAAGGACAGACACCAGGAAAGCCTGTCGTTCCAGTCATCGTGAGAAACCCTTTAGGTGCCTGTAACTGGTTGGTGTGGCAGTGTCTAATTCACTGCCCCAGAATAAACCTATGGCTATCTTTAGGGAAAAGAAGGATTTTTCCCTTATGCTAGGCTGTTTTACTCTGTAGTGCTTTATATGATCTTGTTTCAGCCATCCTCTGGGTATTTTCACCAAAAAGCTCCATTCTGTTGCAGAATCTCAAGAGGTAGGCAGTGCCCTTAATCACTGCAGGCTTCCTACTTTGGCATGTTTTCGTTTTAAGGGCTTTTAGTCTTTTACATTAAAGGCCCTACTCTGCAGTCAGATGCTGTTTTGTGCATTGAGGGGTGTTTTACAGCTTGTGGACCAAATTCTGCACTCTCTGTATATCGGCTGTATATCTGGCTGTGTACCAGCTCTGTAACTATCTGATTAACTTGCTGAAAGTGGCCTTAAATGATCACTACTTTGTAGCCTGAGCTCCCAAGTGTGTGTGGAAGGGAAAGAGGGAAGAGCAGAAGGGATGGAGAGAAGATATAGGGAAAGGGAAGAGTTGGAGGGAATGTGTGCATGAGTCTGCATCCTTAAGGCTGGGTGTTTGCTGTTGTGATGACTTACCCCTGGCTGGATGCCAGGTGCCCACCAAAGCTGCTCTATCACCACCCACCCCACACCCCCCCAACACACCTCAGCTGGGCAGGGGGAGAGAAAATAAAATGAAAGGCTCGTGGGTCGAGATAAGGACAGGGACATCACTCAGCAATTATAATCATGGGCAAAACAGACTCGACTCGGGGAATTAATTTAATCTACTACCAATCAAATGAGAGTAGGCTAATGAGAAATAAACCCAAATCTTAAAACACATCCCCTCCTCCCCTTCTTCCCAGGTTCAACTTCACTCCTGCTTTTCTCTACCTCCTTCCCCTGAGTGGTGCAGGGGGACAGGGAATGGGTGTTGTGGTCAGTTCATCACATGCTGTCTCTGCTGCTCCTTTCTCCTCAGGGGGAGGACTCCTCACGTTCTTCCCCTGTGCCACGGTGGAGTCCCTCCCATGGGAGATGGTCCTTCATGAACTTCTCCAACATGAGTCCTTCCCAAAGGCTGCAGTTCTTCACGAACTGCTCCAGCATGGGTCCCTTCCACGGGGTGCAGTCCTTCAGGAACGGACTGCTCCAGCGTGGGTGCCCCATGGGGTCACAAGTCCTGCCAGCAAACCTGCTCCACTGTGGGCTCCTCTCTCCGCAGGTGCACAGGCCCTGCCAGGGGCCTGCTCCAGTGTGGGCTTCCCATGGGGTCACAGCCTCCTTCAGGCATCTGCCTGCTCTGGTGTGGGATCCTCCACAGGCTACAGGTGGATATCTGCTCCATGGTGGACCTCCATGGGCCACAGGGGCACAGCCTGCCTCGCTGTGGTCTTCACCAAGGGCTGCAGGGGAATTTCTGCTCTGGCATTTGGAGTGCCTCCTGCCCTTCCTTCTTCATTGACCTTGGTGTCTGTAGAGCTGTTTCTCTCATATATTCTCACTCCTCTATCCGGCTGCTGCCACCACAGGTTTTGTTTTTTTTTTCCCCCTTCTTAAATATGTTCTCACAGATACGCTACCACCATTGCTGATGGACTCAGCCTTGGCCAGTGGTGGGTCTGTCTTGGAGCCGGCTGGCATTGGGTCTTCTGAACATGGGGGAAGCTTCTAGCAGCTTCTCACAGAAGCTCCACCTGTAGTCCCCCCCGCTACCAAAACCTTGCCACGTAAACCCAATACAGCTGTATTGAAGAGTGTGGCCTTAGACAAGAATGCTGACTCCAAAGGCTGTGCATGGTTTTTACTTCAAGCAGTCAGAATATGGCCTGAAATTTGTCCCTCATTGTAGCTTATGTTCTAGCTTGCAGAATATCTTTTTCACCTTCTTGTCTACTGACTAGAAACATTACATGGGGTTGGCTTCCAGATGTACTCTGTGATTTTTGTGGGTTTGAGGCAACTCTGTCTCTGTACTTCTTAAATTGAATTTGAGGAACTAAGTCAGAGGTATAGATTTCATTAAGGGGAACAAGCAAGTAAAATTACATGTTTCCGTGCTGTGGAATTTAAATCTCTCTTAGGTATGGATCTAAGATCTGTCTCAAATACAAAGGCTTTCCATAATAATGAGTTCTTCATGGACGGTCCTAACTAGAAAAAACGTGGAAAAAATACACATATATAGCCCCGATTTCTCTACCTCATTAAGCAACAGGAATCAGAGCAGTTATAGTCCAGGCAAAATATTTAGTTCAAACTTATCCTACAAGTTTGGAGATTATCTAAAAAGGAGTGTAAAATTTGGGCTGCTATACTTTGAGAACTTAATTACAGCTTCTTTCAAGTGATTTCTTCACCTTTTTTTAATGTTTTATGACATAAGTGACCTTGGGAAATACAACTTTTTTGAATGTATTTCATAGATGCTTTAAGAATTTTATTTGCCATGTGTTTATTTCTATAGTTTTGGACTAAGAAGCCAATACATGCAATACACACAATACACACAGAAGCCAGGTAATAAAACCAGCTTTTTTTTTTTTTTGCGTTACTGTTTTAGCTTTATTTCTTTCTGAAGTACTAAGCAGGTCATGATTTCTAAAATCTAATCTTCTGTAAGTGTTAGTAATGAGACAGTGCAGCAGAGAGGCATGGGTCTTCCCACAAGGTTTCACTTTGTTTATGAATTAAGTCATATGAAGTGTGGAATTTGACATAAGGCATGAAATTTTTAGGTGGTGCCAGCTGGCATAGCTCCATTAAAATCAATGGAAGGACACCAGTTTTCACCACCAGCTTGTGACTCACTCCCAGGGGAAATAAAATTGTTAATATGAATGTTACAGTCATGAACTACTGACATGGTAAAGACAGATGCTGGTATTCAGAATCTGAGACAATTTGATATTTTGGATTTGAGAAAATCGATAGGTTTTTTGCTTTGACCCCGACTCATAGTAGATCTTAGTAGAAAGTAGCTGAATAATGTGAAGTTCCTTATGGCTGGAGTAAATTGTGGGCTACTGCAGAGCATTAGGATGAAATCTAGCTTTTCTTGAAGACTCAGGCAGAGAAAGGGAAAGTCAAATCTTTTCCCCTTCATTCCTCATGAGACACATACTCAATTGTACTACTGAGTCCTTGTCAGCAATATGACCATTGACGGATGCTCTAACTACTAAGTTCAGTAAAACCTTTTAAGCTGATAATATGCATGTCACTTTCTGTCATTTTCCTGTAAGGTGGGTGTGGGATGCCATTTTCCAAACTGAATGTGGCAATAGCAACAGTGAAATCCACATGTGAGGGTACCTGAATGGGCTTGGAAAGGAGGGGAAGCAGCTTTGGATTTTTCTAGAATCTCTTTCAGATTTTACAAATTCCTACTACAAGCTCAGGAAGCCCCCAGGAAAACAAAATCTAGAATAAGAAGCAGAAAAATAGCCGATTTATGTGAAATTAAGGGAATCGTAGAGGCCTTTTATTGGCTTTCCCTGCAGGTACATGTACTTTTCCCTGTGCTTGTCTGCCAGCAATGCCAAGTTTACATCAGTATGTGTGAAAGATCATCAGATTATGTCAACAGTGCATCATTATGTGTGTTAGATAAAAATACATATGGCTTATCTACTATTTCTTCATTTATTTTAGCTGTGATTTGGAGCATCGCTGTTCCTTGTAAAGTACTCGTGCACGGTCGTCTCTGGAACACTAGTTAAATTTGTCAGGAAGATAAGTTGCTAATAATGATTAATATGTATCTGTAATTTTTCCATGGGCTTTTGCTTCCTCTGGTAGAGGGGTTGTAAGCAGAATAACGACTGGAAATGCTAACTCCTAACTCTACAATGCTTATATTTGGAACTTTTTAAAAGGTTGCTGTCATACAGAGTCAAGTGTTTCATGTCTGTCGGTAAACTATAGTCATTATTATTGTGAATAATATAGAAAGTTAAACAGCATGAGTTATTTAATTTGAAGAAAAAAAAAAAAAGCATGCTACTGACACATGCTGGCTTGTTTTTTGTTACGTGAATTGCCTGTAGATTTTTCACAAGGTGTACATTTCAAATGTAAAGTGCCAGTATAGCAAAAAGCATTGTCAAAATTGGGAAAGAAGGCAGATTATTATTCACTTTAGGTGATATTTAGGCTGTTCTGTAGGGTTTTTTTATGACTGAATATAGGAATGCAACTCTACGTCTGAAAGTAAGTTGTCCAATATATTTTAAAATATAAATTTAATAGTCTACTTAAGAAAGACTTTTTTTTCTAAGAATTATCTCTTTTGATTAGTTTTCAGTTCTGAGAGCCAAAATTATCCTGTCTATCTTCCCTACAGATTTTTCATTAAAATTTTTAACTGAATTGAAAGGATTTAATTATTACGGCCATTGCTATATTGGTTATAGCTATATTATAATGAAGTTTTATCTTAACAATCACCATATCACTTTCCATGGTAATTATAATGGGAAGTACTGATTGGCCAAAGGTGAAATAATGTATAGGGATTTTGTCTTTTACTCGGCAATTTTCATGAAAAATAAAAAAAAAATAAAACATGCTGCTTTAACTTTCCTCTTCGATATCAAGATGAGCAGGGAGGGAAAAAGCAAGTATGAGGCAAAGCAGAATTATTTTATCCCTTCACTGGATAACAAGAGAGATAGTCCTTTATGAATCCTGCTTACACAAGATGTGAAAGAGAATTTTATTTCATGGACGGCCTGCTTTCTCCATTTACATTACCCTTGGATCAGCGCACAAGCAAGTTTCTCCCTTTAGAGCTTTATTAATGAAGGTATTGCTAAGCAAACAATATCTCAACTGTTTTCCTTCAAATTGGAAAAGGGAACAGTTCTGTGGGCTAAGATTTGCCCTCCAGGTAGGCATCTGAGATCTCACCAAGTTATGACTGATCCAAGGTACAACACATTTTAACGATAAGAATGGGGATGCGTGGACTTTAAGTTGTTTCAAAATATGCCCCATTAACTTCGATATGTGCTAAACATTGTAGCAGAATTTTATTTTTCTGCTTTTCAATATAACTGTACTTTCTGTTAAATAGATTACTGGCACTAGAAAGCTATCATTAGTTTTATTTTTCTTGAATTCTTAAAATTACTGCAATCATAAATTTGTATGATATTTCAGGCTGGAAAGGACCTCATGAAGCCTCAAGTGCAACTTCCTACTCAAAGCATCCACAGCTATGGGGTCAGACCAGGTTACTCAGGGCTTTATCCAGCCAGGTCCTGAAAACCTTACAGGAGCAGAATAAGAATGATAAGAACGTGTAAAACTTTATAAGCCCTTGATCTTGAAGAAATTATAAATCCAAAATTATTAGATTAAGGATATTAGAAGGTACATTTTTGCTTATTCACTTTAATACCTGTTTACAGATCTGTTGTCTTTAAATTTGTGTAATTCCTTTTTAAATCTGCTCCCTCCAAGAGCCTCCCAAGGCAACAAATTTCAGAAGTTCACTTGCAGCTGTGTACAGACATCTTTTCTTTTAATGTTTTTTGACTGATCTAATAGATTCGTTGAGTGCTGATTGGTTGTGTTGTGGACTTGTTGAATAAATAGTTCTGCATTCACTCACCCTTGTGATTTTAAAGACCCTCAAGCATACCCCGTCATCCTTCTCAACAGCTGGAAGAATCCTCACCTTATTCATCTCTCCCTGTAAAGGAATTACTCCTGTGTACCTTTCTAACTCCATGATGTTTTTCTTGAGGTGTAGGACTGCCCACAGTACTCAAGATGTTTGTGTGGAAGAGGTCGCTTATCCATCCACAGATGCCCAAAGTCTGCCAGAGACAAATGTGTAAACCATAGCTTTAAAATGATGGTAATAGAACTGAAAGGAACGGTAAGGTTTTGGTGTGACAAAAAGGGAAATTAACTGTTGATCTTAATGGTGGTTGGTCGAAACTAACAGCAGAAGAGTGTGGTTTGCTAGGCACTGAGGATGACGCTATAAAATCACAGTGAGATGAATAAGGAATTACTTGACTGGGTGACTCATGAGATGCCTAGACCAGAAGCACAGTCCATGGCAAATGTTTGGCTGAAGACCTTTTTAAGATCCTGGAGGACACCTGATAGGAGGAGAGAAGAGCTTGCTACAGCAGAGACTGAGGCAGATTAGTAATTACTAGCTCTAGAACATTGTTTTATATAATAAGGGTCAGTTGTCAACCTATTCAGTTGCCGACCTGTGCAACTGATTTATCAGCACCCACTCAATCTGGACGTCTTGCTTGCTTTTGGACTGGTCTTTTTAATTAAGGGTTTTTTTGGTGTGTGACTAAGTAGTACACTTGTTTCTTTTTTTTTTTTTTTTTTATAAATACATGTTTATTTGTATGCTGAATTTGTTTTGCTTGTTCTCTTCCACTGCATTGTTGAGTGTGGTTGTATTGTGATCATTAATGAGTTAGTAAGTGTCCATGATGGTAAGGCATTAATATTTATGATGCTGAGTGTTACATTAAAAGTAAGACAAAGACATCAGAAAGAAAATGAAAGGAGGAAAAGGCTTTATATAGATTTTGGTACATCTGTTGGTGACCTACAGCTCCCCATTCACTGCTTATCAAGACTGGAACCTAACTGGTGTATGCCCAATATCTCATCAAGCCCTTGCATTTGAATTTCCTTTCTGGCACAGGAGGATGTAGGCTAGGAGGTATGGCTGGTACTTGCTTGAATGTGACATGGAGCTGACAGATGCTCTCAAGGTCTGCTAGACAAATATTACTCCCTGTCTTATTCACACTGTTCAATGATGAGGCACGAAGACAGTCTTCATAAGAGAAACAGGTTAGTATGTCTGATTAAATTTGCTAATTTAATCAGAAACGCTGTGTTTCCCCTACTTTCCCAAGTCATCTGTGCAGCTTCTAAAAACACAACTAAATGGCATTTCCTCTTAAACCTTCTGAGGGAGGTACTAGTCCTGGCTTTCAAGATTCATATTACCTTAGCAGATATATATTCCTGTGCTGCAATAGCTGAACGTAAGCTAAGGGAAATGGAAAAATACATAAAAGAAACTTTGAAAGTTGGAAGCCAGCCTTGAGTCGTGCAAGTAATATGTTTCCTCAGACTGTAGTGACTTATCTTAGCTAGAATGGGAGAATATTGTTTTTTAAGATGTAAACTAAGTCATGTTACATGAAACTTTATTTCCTGTACTTGTAAAAAGTACAGCAGTGATTTTATTGACAACTGTTCTATGAGGTTTTATTTTTAAGTACCTGCTCAGTCATCACAAGGCCAGTCACAGGAAAAGGTGGCTTTAAAATTTTTGTGATAGCTCACATTCATATTTGCTCAGTGATGGAAATAATTATTTTCATGAAAGATTCAGGTCAAAATATGTATTCTGTGTCAAAACAGACAGGTTTCTTATTTAGATCTCTCTGTATTACAGTCCTCAGAAAACATTCAGCTGCAGAAATTTTTGTTAGAAACTTTCAAAGTTGGTAGAACTCTGAGAAACATGTTGCTTTGATAAAAAGAAATATGTTAGTAACCATAAAAGCAATATGAGAAAGACTTCTGATGTCAACAAGTCTCCAGTCACAGGCAAAAAAAAAAAAAAATCATTATGAAAAGATTCATCACTACGTGTAGGTTTTCCAGACTGACACTGGAAGTTAAGGAGGTGAGTTATCCTCTCTTTCAAATTCTGCTAAGATTTTCTTCAAATTAGGTAAGACATGATTCAATGTACATTGGTGCCAATTTAAAAAACATTTAGTTATGCTATTTACTTATGAATGTTCTGTTTAGGGAAGCCGTTAGAGATGCAGTATCTCACTTTCATTTCAGTCCTGGGGGACAGGAAGCAACTCACGCATAATAACTATCAGCTTCATAAAGCTAATGAATTCACTTTGCTTGCAAATAATAATTGTGTATCAAATGTGAAAATATGCAGTAGGAGATTAACAATTTTAAAAGTGCTGACAAGATCCCTGAAAGAGAAATATAATTCAGTTTTATAAGCAACAGTTTCAAGTGACTCTCTAATTCTAATTCTTTTAGATGAGGTAGGAAATAGTAGCCTCCCTGACTGAGACAGTTGGGTGTTATGATACATTACCAGATTACAAAAATATAGTGAGGAAACAACCCATTAATCCTTTAGATTAATCTGTGTTTGTTAGATTCCTCTCTGTTCCTGAATTTAGATTATGTGTTCATCACTATCCTAATTCTTTCTTATGTGCACTGGCTACTTTTAACATGATGGTTGAAGCGAAAAGATTAAGTAATTCTATTTTGGTAAAAGTTCAGAGAAGCGCTTAGAATTTTAACTCAGTTTCACTGTGTGTGTATTACAAAATCTTGAAATAAATTCAGAAACAGCTTTGATACCTTCTGGCTTTATGCAGCTGGGGACAAAGGTGGTTTCATGCCAACCTTCTATTAGCCTTATTTTGGCACCATCGTAATAAATCATGTCAGTCTCTAAGTGTATCCAAAGTGCCATTACGGAGGCCAGAAGTCAGCGAGAGTGACATGGCACTCTGGCATGCCTCTGCCATCAAGTCTTCACTTATATTTCATTGCCACAGAAAGCGGGTGTTGTAGTGACATCTGTGCCATCATTAAGGGATCCCCTTTGCTGCTAACCCAGAGAAGTTTTGCAATTCCTTTGCACATTCATACAGTGCAGCATATCAAGGTAAATATCATCATGTTGGTTTTTTTTTGTTCAAAACAGCACTTAAGCACTTTAAAATGGGTAATGGATATATTATCTCTAGTCATTATCTACTCTTCTGAAACCATATTGTAGTTCCACTACTGTATTGTAATACTATTTAATAATAAATACAGTATCCACAACTCTTTACCAATAAATATTTTATGATAAAAGCTCACATATGTAGCGCTTTTGCCACATAGCAGCAAAGATCCCCTAGTTCAATGTGTTTAGTCTGGCTCCTAATCAATAAATAAACTTCCTTGTGCTTCACAATCCCAGCAAAAGTAACTGTACCCTGTAACCCCCTTGCAGCAGGAAAGAATTCCTCGCTTGGAAATATGCTCTAATCATATAAAGACAAGGAAATCTTTAACAAGAAAAGTAAACGTAATCATAAAAATGTGAAAAATATGGGAATGATATGTGACGTGTATAACTGGATAGAAATTTTCCCTTATCTAAAAAGCTGGCGGTATTTTATGGAACGTCCCTGCCCTGAGTTTATCAGAAGGTTTCTCATGCAACGGTCCTGTGATTGCATGAACTCTTGCACCAAACCTTCCTCAGTGTCTTAGCAAACGACTAACCGTAATCTATGGGTCTTCTTAGCAGGCTTTTATTTGTGTCCAAAGTACCTTCTGCCTTCTTTTGGCTCACCAATAAAATTTGTTAAATCAGCAATTAAATAAGTTACTGACTAGCAGTGAACCCCCTTGTGCTGTGGTTCAATTCCTTTATTCACAGTAAATTTATTAATCTGCAGTAGTACTTCATCAAACTCATTATAGAATTCGAATAAGAATACCTTTGGTCAGATCCAAAGAAATATTAGGACACCTAACCAATCATTGATTCGACTACATAACTCAAAGTAAAAGTTAAAACCAAAGATGTTCACAGAGACATTTCAATTAAAAAAGAAAAAAAATATATTTGGTGTACTTCTAAGATTGCTGTAATAAAAAATTGGGAATAAAATGGCTTGTAATTCCTTTACCTACATTATACCTGCCAATGCTTTTGAATAAATTTCTTTTGACAATGTTCTTTATTCAACTATCCCTTGTTGATTTTGGTGATATTTGGAGCGGAGAGGATGAGAAGAAAACAAAGAAAAATGGAAATCAAGAAAATGAAGATAAGGAAGACTCACATATACTGCTTGATACTGTTTTCAGATATAGCTTGGGCCTTGGCTAGACTTCAAAGTAATGATTTCTCTGTAGAAATCAATATTTGAAATTCACATTCTTTCCTACACGAAGTCCCTAATGATGGTTACCATAAATTTAGTTTATCTGATTGAGTTGGGCAGTGGTCCTGAGTCATTTCCCTGTCAAAGGGGACAAAATTATCTCATTTGTGGCTACCTTTATGTTCATTTGATGCTATGGGCAATTCAGTGTAGACTGAAGCAATCCTGAAACTCTTCCATGTAATTATGCAAACTCTTGACTAACTTTATGATCAGGGACCTGAACAACTGCTACAGAGTAACTGTTCTCTCTCTTGTGAGTGCATGAGCCAAACTAGACATGAAAAGTTGCTGTATGAAATTGCATTTTTCTCTCAGAGTAGCCAGAAATGTTAAATGTTCAAATTCATATAATCATTATATCTAATTTTAAATACAATAAAGCAGATGGTTCAGAACAGAACCAGCTTCTTTTGGTTGTTGACTTGCTAAAAGAAAAATGTCTATTGATACTAGTGCAGGAAAATTTTAGCTGTGTAACTTGATTCCTTTGTTTCTTTACTTCTCTCTGCAATTAGGAAAATGTTTCAAAAATTAAACAGTTGGTTTGCATGCTTTCTTGTATCCCAGCCAGCTGATGTGTACTTCAAGTCTATTATTAACAAGTTCCTGTTTTGCTAGAGTCCAGATAACATTATTTTTAGAAAAGTGAGTGCCATTAATAAATGATCCAGAAATACCGATTATAATTTTAGCATTTCTAAAGAAAGGACGCGGGTTTTGTATGTGGAAAAATACCTTTGAACTTTAAACTTGATGAGAAAATTAAGATAAAATGATGTCACTTGTATTGCATCCTCAAATCTAATTGTTCTGCTAAGTGTTAATATGAAAATTTAGCATCAGCTTCAATTTTTATTTCCCCTTTTCCCAGTCTTGACATATCCGCAGTACACATCTATCTATAGAAAGGCCCAGGTTCAGGTTCCTTGTGCTCTCAGATAGAACGTAAACTTGCAGATATAGCTACGCATTTTCCCGTAGAAGCAAAGTAATCTTAATGTCTCAGAATAGGAGATGCAATTGAAGACCAAGTATTTTTACTCTATAATCTAATGGAAACGATCTCTCGTGTCCTGTTAAGTAGTTGAATAAAAATCCATGGCCTCATCCAAGGACTTCTGAAACCAGTAACTTTCATCAGATTTCTCCCTTGCTGTTTAATTATGACTTGTAAATGTAGAATCCTTGTTTCACATGATAAAGGCCAGTGAATTGGCATCTTTCACTTGCTAGGAAAAGGCCTTGAGGAAGGTCATAAGTATTGCAGATTTGGTTGTTTTGTTGGCTTTTTTTTAGTATGTATATATTTCTGGGAGGGCAATGACAAAATTTGAAGTTAATTAGATAATAATGATCACCCTTAGGACTTAAAGTGCTTTGTGGTTTACAGTATATTACTATCACCGTTTTATAATTAAGGAAAAATGTGGTGGAGTGATTTACTGAAGGTTACTCTGAAAGCTAGTGGTACTCTTACAAAAAGAATCCACGCTGTGCAGCTTGGATTAGATCTCACTAAGTGAAAAGCAATTAGACTCTAGACTATCTTGTTACTTTTGTTTTTCATTGAGCTGTATGTGTGCTATTAGAGATACTATATACAAATCTGATACCCTTCCCAGTGGAGTTTAAACTGTTCAATGGACTACATGAAGAGAAGAGGGTAAAGAAACTAAAAACAATCAGTCTATTTGATTTTGTGTCAGTTTTCCAGATAGTTATTTAGAAAGATTGGGACATGTATAGACATATGAGTCTCTCTTTCCTAAGAGGACTTAATCTAGGAGAGTGCCAATATATCATAAAAAGCTAAGTAGACAGTCTAATTTTACTTGCTTTCAGTTATCACTTTCTTGAGAAAAGAACTAGATTCAACAGGCCAACTGAAAGCATCATGTCTCGGGAGAAAGTTGAGGCAACATGAAGAACACAGTAAAAAAAAAAAGACAAAAGAAATGAATGAAAGCAAGTAAATAGATAAATAAATAAGAAAGAATGAAAACAGGAAGTTTCACTGTGTGGAAGCGTGATGTGTTTTTCCTTCTCTTCAAACAGAAAGGGACAAGAGAACTCTGCCTTATTTCTGGGAACGGCAGTGAGTTTATCTTTGTGTTTGACAGCCAAATCAATACAATCCTTTTTATTACACTACAACAACATCCTCCTTGAGAAAGGACCAGTGCTCTGTTAGATCACTCCTCAGGAAGGCAGCAATGGGAGTGAACATGTCGTAATGCTCAGCCATGTCCTCCTTCAGACCCGCAGGGAGGAGTTGAAATTGTAAGAATTTCTGACGCCATATGAAATCTAATGAATTTTATCCACAATATAGAGGGGATCACTCTTACCAGACATGCTGGTGCTAATGTAACACCAAAGTCTGCTTATGTGAGGTTAATGTTATGGCCCGTGTCTGTGTCACAGAGATACAAAGAAACAAGGCAAGCACCAAGATGTGGGATTTCTGCAAATATTTAATGAAAATGTGGTTCTGTTGCACACTTTTCTGTATGTGTTGGCAGACCGATAGGGAATCAGGTGGGGATGCTGCTGAGGCTTGAAGCAACCGCAGAGAGAAGCAACTGCTGAGGGACTTATTTCTCAATAGCTGATGTGGTGAGCTAAAATAGAAGTTCAGGATTTGGGGATTAAATGTATTAGAATTATTGAGTTAATAATAATCTACGCCTTTGAAAGCTAAGAAATCATCTTACAGTTATAGTAAAAGTTTTGTTACATTATACTCTAAAATGTCATGCTGTGTAATTGTGAAGGGAAAGGAACTGGAAGAAAATAACTCATAAAAGAATATTTCTAAAAAGGTATTTCTGTAGCTTACGTAAAGAAAAATATTCTGGATATTTAGTGAGGGGGGAAATGGAAGTGGGGGGGGTGTGTGTGGAAACAGACTCCTAAAATGAGAGTTAATAAATGAAGTTATACAATGGACTGACTTTTATAGCTCAGTCATAAACCTCTGAAAGCAGGGGTTTATAGTGTAATTGTTGACAATATCCCAAACATTCTGTAATGGTACCAGATTTCTGAGATTTGTTTATGTTTTTGTTTTGTTTTGTTTTTTTTTTTTTTTATAGTGAAGTCTTTTGGAAAGAAATAGTACAGATTATAGTCAGAACTACAGATGAAGAAAGGCAGCTTTTTGCTCTAATATAACAGGTGTCAGTACTAAAGATTATTGACTTTTGAGCAACATGCTGTAAGTAACCATAACAAAAATCTTGACCTTTTGGAGTTCAGTTAAAACCTTCAAAGTGAATTACACTTTAAAAAAAATACCTTTTTTAAAATAAAAGCTACTTACTCAGTTACTTGAAATAATTCTGGTGACTATTGATTTTTTTCTCATTATGTTCACATTCTTCACTCGCAAGAAATGACTTTGTTTCAGAAATGAAATATCTGTAAGTGCCCCATTTCTTTGAGATGAGTTTGTGTGCTTTTAGTTAACCATAATAATTCCATCCATGCACCAAACTTGCAATATTACTTATAGTTGTAAATTCATAAATTTGCGTCAAGTATTACATACACAGAAACACTAATTGATTGTCATGAAACTGATCTGATCTTTTCTTACTTACTTAGTAAGTACGGATTTTTAGATATAAGATCATATAAAGCAGCTGGGTTTTTTTTTTTGCATTTCAATGTTGCATGTTTTTATCTACTGCTATTCTAATATTGGTAAGTTATTACTCTAAAAATTTCATGGTCTATTATGAATAACGCAGTATTTGTCAAGTTTAAACATGTCTTCATCTGCAAAGTTGAATTTTTCTTAAAATTATCACTGGGAACTATTGCAGGATCTCCAATCAGTTGAGTAACTTCTGATTCACCCGAGCCTTAAGCCTTTCTACAGGTTATGTGGGAATCTGTGTAGAAATAAAGAATAATTATCATCAGCCCTTCCCATCCTTCCACAGTAATGACTGATTATACCCACCCTGGGATGAGCAAAAACCACCTAGAACTAGAATCCAGTATCCGCTGAAGTAGGTATACATTGAAAACATCGAAGAAGCTGAAGGTAAAAGCACTGTACGTTCTTCAAAATGACCTATTTGTATTTTTCTGCAAAACTTGATGTCATAAGATGGGGATGGAAAAGCATATTTTATCCAACTTGGCTGTAGCTTCTTGACTGGTGTGATGACTATCTGACTCATAGGGGACTGGAACTTCTGCTCCAACTGTTGGAGGCTGTGTTATTTCAAGGACCTGGTAGCATCAATGCCAGAATGTAAGTACTGTCAGCCTTCACAGACGAGGCTGTTAAAAGTCTGAGGTCCTACGGTTTCAGGGGCACGTGTGTGCTAGGCTGAACATAAGAAATTGTTGCAGAAGCATAAGCCTTTTTATGCTGAATATGTGATGCAAATTATTTGAGCCATATGTTCACGTGGTACAGCATCTAGAAGATGGAAAAAGAATGTTTAATAAAATTTAAGGGATAAATTTTACTGCTAGTAAGCATTGCTGGATTAAGTAGTGTTGGTCAGAAAAACCAAAAGGGAACAGTTTTAGAGTAGTGAAAAATAAGGTTTGGCAAGAGAATGTGTGTTGTAACAACTCTTGCTATGTTTAAACGGTCCACCTCTTTAGAACTGGCTTCTCCGGAGTTACAGAAGAAGAAACCACGGGGAATGAGTGAATGCCTTAATCTAGTGTCAAAGTTTGAAGAATATATTTTTATGGTCTTTAAATATCTGTAAATGTCTGTTTGCATAAGAAGATATATTTGTATGTGTCTGTATAGACATGGGCTTTCCCACTCTTTGTCTGTGAACCAGCTGTGAATGTTTATTCTCACAAGAATTTCCACATACAAGACAAAAATTATTTATTTGTTTTCCTCAATTGAAATGTGTTTTTCAACTGCTGTTTCCACAAATCTTATGGAAAAATATCCAGCATGGTTGCAAAGACCCTCAGGGTGGTTTCTTATTTTTCTGGGTTTGTTTTCACCAAAAGCTACGTGCACTCATTTGTTTAGTCTTTGCTGAGCTACAAAGTTAAAAAAGCTTAGTCTCGGTGTTAAACATCCAGTCTAGATTCACATTTCTATTTCCAAATCAGATATGTGGTCATGAGTTTCAAATTGAAATGCTATTGCAACATGCTGGCCTTGTTTAAGCCACATGGTATTTTGGACTGATGTGGTTACCTGAGAGAAAATAAAGAGATTGGTGGTAAATTAGGTGAAGGGCAGAGTCAAGTAATTTTGTTTTTAGCCCCTGGAATGTCAGCTTATTCTGTAGGATGTATTGAAGATTTCCACAGGTATGGAAAATTGTCTAGGAAGAGAAATATGCATGCCTGAAATCTTCTGCTGCTTTTAAGAACTGATCCAAGACAAGTGACACTCTCTAAAGAAGTAGCCATAAGTTGGAGGTGAAAACACATCCAAGCCGCTTGTAACAAAAACAGTACAGTTCAAAATGGATTCTGTGTTATATCAGTCATAACATATTTGGCCCTTGTTATCTTTATGCTATTTTTATATCCTTGTAAAAGAAGACTAGTCCATTGTTTCATAATACTGTGTAGAGAAGATTAACGTATGGTGCCAAATTGGCTGTGGAAACTGTACCCCTTGAAATGGTTTTTGAAAGACAAGTCACATCAGGTTGGCCTGATGCAGTCTTAGCTCTGCTAAGAAGCAAACCAGGTTACCCTGAGAAAGAAGCCAGGCTTTGTGTTATAGTTTTAATAAGCACCACAATATAATTCACCATTTAGAACAGTTTAGTTCCTTATCATGTCTGATGTCCTTTTTAAGGTAACAAGGTGAGGAAGGATGAGGGCTTTATTTTCATGTTTTCTGTAAAACTGAAATATACTTCATTCTTGCAGCTCAGAAGATAATTTTGTGTCACCACTGAGCTCTTTCTTTAGGCAGAACTCTGTCATGAGTACTTTATTTCTGGTGGTGAAAGCCAGCCAAAGCTTAAATCTGTAGGATGTCAAAATGAGAAACTAGATTAAGGGATGGATGCAGATATAAAGGAGGATAAAGTCACATATTTTAAATATTCAAGAGTATCACATTCGTTATGCAAAAGCGTACATATAATTTGGTTTAGAACAGTAGCTAGCAATATCAAAGGATCTTTCAAGTTAGACTCTTGTGAGGTGTTGTAAGTGCCTGGCAACACTGAAGTCTGGTTTTGACAGAGTACAGGATTTGAGGACTGCTTTTCTTTGGGATTTTTATGAGGGTAAGACCTACATTGTTCTTGGAAATAGACTTTCTGGTCAGTATCAATTCTCTTTTTGCTCTGTTGTACAAATGCTTTCCTTCTACATGGGTGCTTTAATTTGATCACATTAATGCTCTACTTTGCTCTCACAACACTTAGTGGCTGTTTTACAGTGTGCTGTAATTCAAACAACTATATTATGTGAACTGTGGGTGTTAGTAGAAAGCCAAGAGAAAAGAAGTGGCTCAGATTGGGTGATGAAAAGCATAACAAACTGGGAAATTTATACCACTTTTAGCTAGCAAAGCAGGATTTGCCTTCAAGATGGTTATACAGGGGGAAAAAAAAGCAAAATGACACATTTAGCTTATGATTAAATGATTGTAGCAGCTTTTTAAAGGATGAAGGCACTTTACTTACCTTGTTACTGAAAACTGGCAGACGTACTATTTTGAAACATCTTTTGGGCCATCATAGTGAAACCATGTTGGCAATATTAGACAAGTTGTCAAATTAACAGAGGCTCCTTGCTTCATTATTGTTTATTCTTTTGTATTGTAGTGATAGACTTTAAAGTGTTGGAAGTAAGCCAATGTGAAGGTCTAATTTCCATTTAGTGGTATAATGGTGTAATAAACACAATTTGATTCAGATTAAAATTTTCTTCCCCTCTTAACTTAAAGGTTTTTAATATCTTTATGTAGCTCAATGTTTATAAAAAAATAGCTATTAGCTGCATGATTACATTGAAAAAAAAAAAAAAGATAGCCAAATTCAGTCCTTGGTACTCCCAGAAGCAGCTTATCCTCAGTGCTCAGAATTTTTATGGCATCTGGCTAAGCAAAGCAAAAACATTTTTTCAGCTCGGTCATGAACATAAGCCTGGATTTGTCCTGTGAGCAAAACTTAAACAAATATAAATGAGGGCACTTCCTTCACTCCCTGCACCCAGCTTGATTGTTCCCCTTAACCACATTACTCCTTGTGGTGTTTGCTGCACAATAATGCTCAACACCAGGTATTATGTAGTACCCAGATAAAGCCTATATTTAATAAAGAAAATGCAGAACTGATAGGAAGAGGCTTTTATCCTTTAGTTTTAAAAGCATTGGACCAAATCCTGCACCTGGCTGTATTGTGTGAGCAGCACTCATATGATGGAGTGAACAATTGCCTATAGTAACTTGGTAATGTCTTTGAACAAGACCTGATGGGAAAGAGGGGAATTAACTGTAAGAAAGAAATAGGTCTTGATAGGGCTGAGGGTCAATTAATAATTCTTTCTGTAATACTTCTCCTGAGGTTATTTTAGATTCAAGGTCTTTAAGTCTGGGTTTCAAACTTTTAAGCAAGGAAGCCCTGAAAATGTTTAAAATCTTCACACATAAAAGCATGTAAACCTGAGCTTTAACGTTTTCAACGTTTCTAAAGCAGTAATTAAATCTGTAGGCCAAATTCAGTCCTTAGCTGAATGCAGGAACCACTTCCAAATTTAGGGCAAGTACAAGGGTTCTTCTCTGTTTCTTAAAGTGTTGTGCTATGAATTCATGTGTAGTATTACAACAATATTCTGAGGACTGATTTTTTTTGAAAAATATTTCATATCTTCAGTATTTATATATATAACACTGTGCCATTTCATTAAGCTCATAGCCGGTACAGAATTAAGGTGTTTGGTTGATTGAGGAAAAGCTGGTTGCCAATTCAACCCTATTTAAACCTCCTCAGTCTACTGAAGATGTGGTTTGATGATTTATCTAGGAGTTGTAAGCAACCTTAAAGTGTAAATTTAAGTGTAAAAATCTCTTCTTCCGCTCTTCTCCAGTGAAAAACTTTGGAATACCTTGCCTTGGTCCGTGAGAAGAACGGAAAATAACTTTGGAACTTTCAGACAAAGTTTCCTGGAACAGAAAAATTTTCATTCTTAATTCTAGTTAAAAGACAAGAGCTTGAAGGGTTTCCAAACACCTTTGAAAATATGCTGGATTTGACATACACACCAATTTATTGACTATAAAAGCAGTGCGATGTGGTCCGGAGTTGTGACTCAGAGGTCATGAACTGCTATGCTAGAAAGGTGGAAGAAGCCGGAGGTAAGTACTGGCAATTGTCAAAAGAGGTGACCATGTTGTATTTTCTGCGTTAATGCTGTCACCCTGGAGGCAGGAGAGAAAGCAAGCATGGATGGTGGTCTGTGCAAAGGACTGGCCTATGATGTGGAAGAGGTTGTTTGCTCCTAAGTTTGCTTGTTCGCTTGTGAGCGACAAGTCAGAAACAGTGCAGAGGTAAGGTATGTATACCCCACAACATTTACCCCGCTCAAAGTCATATTGACAGGAATATTTTGTTTTATTAATGGAATTGTAGGAAATTTGCAACTAGTGTACTTATGTTAGGTTTTATATTATTTTGTTATTACAGTTCAGTAGCTGTCTGAACAAATCACTGCTGAGGAGAATAGGGATACATGCAGCAGGGGAATCCTTGCTATTGTCTGTGACCACCGAAGATGGGAACGACAGGCAGCTACATGTGCCAGATTAATCATGTTGATGTGTAGACAGGTAGCACAGGGATACATTCTGGCTACATATCACTTTCCTAAATATCAGTGTGCCATTCTCCTATTTTTTCTCTGTCATCTTTGATGAAACGTAAACAAATTATACATTACCTACCTCTGTGCCTCTAGTATAAAAATAATATAATTTCTCTGATCCCACCTTCTACCAGAGATTACCAGGGCTTTATTTACATATATGCATGCATGGAGCAAGGGAGAGGAAAAGCACGTGATTGCCACCAGGAATTGGTCTTTTAAGAAATGTTGAACACAAACTTGGCAAGTAATTCATCATATTTGCTAGACAGTTATGCCTCTGCAGACTGTGGATTGGCTCCCAAGCTCAGTTCTCGTTATGTCCGACTGCTCCTCAAATCGTATCTCCTTCTGTTTCCTGAGTCTGTGAAAACGTTATGGGTTTCTGCTCACTATACGCAGCTTTGTGAAAAATCAAGCAGAAATTGATATTATATGTTCTCTCTGTGGCTTTGGATTAGCCTCCTCAGGAGTGGTTGGCCATGGGGTCTTGAGCTACATTGACAAATAATGAATGATGATAAGCTTTTTATTCAAGATGTATCTATTTGGGGTCAGAAGCTATAAATGATGTCCCTAATCACCGTCTTGTTTTGCAACAAGTGAGCACTGAAACATGATAAAATTGTGAGATGTGTTCTGTGAATTTATACTCTCTAGATTTCCCTGTAACCTTCATATTTAAAGGACTTATCACTTGCATGTGGAGTGAACTAAATATTGCTTTGAGTATTGCTGTAACTTTCTGAACTGATAGACAATAGAGTTAACTGGAAAACGCAAATCTTTATTGTTAAGAAGCCTGTGTTTTAGTTTGGGTTTTGTTCTTGGTTTTGTTTTTTAAAATGACAAATCTGAACAAAGGTCAGCTCGCACAATGTCTTCCGTGAGGTTTCCATGTATTGTAACAACTGATGCAGCATTTTTCAGCTTGCTGGAAATACCTCCAGTGAATGACAATGGCTCGTGCCCTAAACTGCAGGGCGACTTGGCTGCCTGAGAGCACCAAGAACCAATTAGCCCAGGGCATCTAAAACAAGCTGGCACTGAGGGCTTGCTTTGGATATTTCTTGCTAAGACACTGACCAGTTGACTTGTTTGGAAATACCTGCTGAAGGGCAATCAGTCACCAGCTCCGAAATCCAATTAATTAATACTTGTCAGAAGAACTTTACCCTGGATGCCTAATGTCTGGTTATACTGACCTTTAAAGTAACACCTGCAGCTGAGATAACTACCTGATAGCACCCTGTCTCCTGAATGCTGGCTTTCAGAAATAGGCACAGCAGGCTTCTGATAGACCTTTTCTTTTGTCATACTTCCCGTTCTGCTTTTATTCAAAACTTTTCATCTAGCCATAGCTCCGACACAGCTATGGCTGAGATCACTTAGGCTTTTCATGTTGCCTATGTCCTCTTGCAGGCACAGTCAATACCTTCTCCAAGGACTTCCCTGTGCTTAAAATTTCATTGTCTTCCTTAACAAGTTTTTTCTGGCCGAAGTGAATTTCTTTCACCTGTTATAACACTTTATAGTTTTAATCTCATAAAACTGATTCACTAAACATACATATAACCATGTCTGCAATTTCTGGTTTGGTTTTAGTACAGATCATTCATAAGATAAAGATGTGAGATTTGGTTTTCAGAGCTGATTGTCCAAAAATTTCCTCTCTACCTTTTGTCAGGCAGTGGCATCACATTGCGTCGCCAGGTAGTGGGGTAAGCAGAGGAGCAGCAGCAAGCCAGGTCCCTCAGCAGCTCACACGTGAAAAAGCTGCCACAAAACTGGCTCCGCCAAGGTTACCAGGCTTTCGATATCCGCAACTGCTTGGGCATTACAACCTCTCATGAGGCAGCTTCACTGTTTGCCTCCGTGCAGGCTGCTACTGGCTACCAGGCTCACTGGGCTGTTGCTGGAGGTCAGGGTCCATTTTGGGAGGGTTAAGTAGCCAAATGGTGTACCTCGGAGCTCTGAGATTGTGCAGGCCAGTTCTGCAGCGTGCTTCTGCCACTTCTGCTTGGGGGGGAGTCGGGGGTGGGAAACTCTGGGAGCCCGAAAACAAGTTGCTGGGAACCTGGGAACTCAAGGGGCTCCCC
The DNA here is from genome assembly GCF_965231255.1 of Vanellus vanellus. NCBI lineage: Eukaryota > Metazoa > Chordata > Aves > Charadriiformes > Charadriidae > Vanellus > Vanellus vanellus. The sequence goes on from NC_138909.1 coordinate 39,524,261, forward strand.
TTTTCGGGTGTTGTCTCCCCAACACGAGAAAGTTGGCAGCTGGCAAGACGTCAGACAGCATTGCCTCAAAAATTGGAAATCAGCTGGTTTCAGCTTTGTAGAATCAGCACCTCCAGAGGAAAGCTGTTCTGGCAGAAGATTTTCCACATGATATTGTGAGCAGAACGGTGAAAACAGCACACATTGCAGGAGGAGATTTTGGAAAGGTCATTGACTAAGTACTCATTTTCCATCTTAGCATATTGAGGATTGAGAGCATATTTCAAGAGCAGAATGATGCCCAAGTGCTCAATTGCCTTTGGAAAGTTATCTTTTTTTTTTCTCTGAATGTCCCAGCCTGAATGTCTGCTACTAATGCTGCATACCTAAGATAGCCCTTTAGAAAATTCCCCTTCGTGTGGTTTGTACAAGTAGTACTATATTTTAAAGATTTAAATGTCCACTCCTTTTTTTTTTCCCTTGCCTGTAGTATTTCAAAATTCTTCAATTACAATATTTTAGGAATAAAATTTTATTTTATCCTTATTCATGTGTATGCAATAGATTAAGATCACCACCTTCAAATACTATTTGACTTTTCCAGAGGTGTAAGTCTGACACTGAGCATCAGAAAATGTGGACTTTCTGCAAAGGCACTACAGTCACCTGCCTACACAACTAAACAAAATAGATAGAGATATAATATTTTTAAAACACACTTTACCACTAAACAAGTAGAGTGCACTTCAAAATCCAATGAAGCTAGAAATGTTGACATTTTTCAATTTCAAAAGAGGCTATAATTGTTTCTTAAACAAATGGAGACAGCAGAAAGTAGGAACATGGTTTCATCTGAAAAGAAAAAAAAAAACATGAAAGAAAGCGGTGTGTTTTGTTTGTGCTCTAATTTGCAGGTAGTCTTCCTGGCGCGTGCACATAAATGGGGAAAAAGGAATAGAAATAAAAGCATCCAGCAAAATGTGGTTTTGCCAGCTGTATTTTACCCTACTGTATCATGATAACATAAAGCTAAAACTAACCAGAAATTGCTAGTACTAGAAAATAAAAAGCAGAGAATAAGAGTGGCAAGAGGTCATTCATACCTCCTCTGTGTCCCCTGTGCATCCTTAGACAATAAGGAAGGTGGTGCTTTTGTATTGTGTGGCTCATCATCACACTTCCTTGACTATTTTATCCAACCCTAAGAGGAAATCAGCAATAAAAACTCAAAATCAAATATTCAGATGCCAAGTGATACAATTCTATTTTCCCTACTGCATGGCAGAGTTTACACTCGTCTCTGCCTCTTTCTGTACACAGCTATTGATATCAAATTAATGGGATGAGACACAGAGGTGATTATCTGCCATTTTGTATTGGACATCCTCTGTTCAAAAGCAATAAATAATCTGAAGGCTTCTTTTGCAGGGACAGAAATACGTATTGACCCTTATTAAATTATACTATAGCATAAAACATGATTTTCATTTTAATTAATTGAAATGAATATCTTTGAAGCATGAATTTCCGTTTAAATATTCAAGTAGTTATTTGAACTGTAGTTGCTGTAAATGGGATTGTGCCAAATGCTAGCTAAAAGCATTTTCCTGGTATAGACAGCTCTTTAGGGGCCCGATACAAAACCTGTTGTAGTTGCTGGGGGTCTTTTCACTGACTCCGAGTGTTTTGAGTCAAGCCTTCTGTTGCTGTGCTTTTGCTGCTTGCATTTATAATTGTGTTGTACCATATCCTAAGAAGCCCTTGCAGAGCACTCCCAGGAAGGGAGCAGCAGGGTACGAGGCAGCACTGGTAGCTGCTTGCTCTAGGTGCCAAGGTGCTGAGCTCTTTCTCAATTGCTTTACAGAAAACTGCAAAAAAAAACCCCACTGTCATTATTTTGTTCTTTTCCTATTGCACTATGTCTGGGCTCTCTACAAATGCTCTCATCAGTTGAAAAAAAAAACAACAAATAACTGATGAGTTGCGTTTTGAGCTGTAGCATAATCGTGTTTCTGGAAAAGGGAGTGCAAAGCAGCATCAAAACTGAATAGTTAGAAGTGTTAAAGGCACGGCGGTGTGTTATTCTGAAACGGAGAGTAGAAGCAAGAGGAGGATAAGCTTTACAAATTTGTTGGATAGATTAGAAAATCATCCAAGGGCAGTTCTTTATGAAATCCATCAAATAAAGTAATATTCTCTTACACACATACTAACAGAAGTGCATTTACCAATGTCTGTATAAAGTATGTTTTTGTAGCCAGTATGGTAGCACCATTATGTGAGTGTAGTACAAAAATCATATACCCTGAATTACAGTTAGTGCTATGTATGCTGCCACAATTGTATTCCTAAAATTATTAAAAAAAAAAAAAAAAAAAGGTTGAGTTAGTAAAGAAACCACAGTATGGTTCCATCAGAATAATACTTTCATCAGAAGAAAACGGCCACCTGTAACAGAAATTGCAAAAGGGGTGAGTCTAGAATAGGCTAGTCATTAATACAAAGAAGTGTCCATTTGGTGGGATGCTCTTTAGGGAATCACAATGCATACAGATTGTTTTTATCATAAATATTTTCCATTTGGTTTTGTGGTCTTTTTTTTTTCTTTTTTTTTTTTTTTTCTTTTCTGGAAGAAGAGCTGCAAGAATGAGTACCTACCCTATCAGTAGTTCATTTAGTAGCTCACAGGTCTTAACATTGCAAAAGGCTCTACTTGATCCTTATAACAAATATTATTTAGAAAAAAGAATTTTCTTATGAAATAAATAGCAAACTTCTGCTCAGTGGACAAATGTGCAGTATGCTGGCACTGTTTTTCATCCTTGATTCTGTATAAGATGATGAACGTTTCTGTGTTTGATGCAACAACTTGTCAGTCCTTAGCAGTAAGATTTGTCTCATCTGGCACTGAAATTCGTAGATATTTTAGGATATTTGTCTTGGCATGTAAAAACACCAGTCTTGACGCTATCTTAGAAAAAAATAATCTAAATGTTGGCCCTGTACAAGAATTCACGTGGTATCCCTCTTCACGATTTTTTCTTTGGTTGCGTGTGTGCGTGCGCGTGCTTGTGTGTGCGGTTTACTTGAGTGCACAGTAAGTGTGAGAAACTACAGTTTGTAAAAGACAGAAGGTCCAAGGTGAGGTCCCTAAGGAGTCATCACCTCTTCTAGGTGGAGCTCTTCTGAGTGCTCCAATAATATTTTGGTTGTAAAAGAATGTTTGGCAAGTATCTTTTGAATAGGTGGGTGAATAATTACCCTGTTAAGGTTTCTGAAACAGTAGTATTTTATGGTAGCATTGTACATATTGTAGTGTTACAACATTCACGGACCTAAGATTGATTCATATTGAGCTCAACATCTTTGTCTGTTGTAAATAGCAATCTTCTGATTTTAAACACATCTGTATAGATGTTTTTATAAGCCTAACTCTTAAAATAGGGAACAAAGAGATACAGAAATATACATCGGGAGGTATGTATAATAATCATAGGAATATGAATTATGAGTAATTTGAATTTTACTTCTGTTCTAGGGACATTACAAATAGTTTTGTCATTAGAAGCTGGATAGTCTAAACGAAAAACAGAATTGAAATTTGTCTGGGTTGGCTGCTTACAGATGTAGTAAGTGTCTGATAATAATTAAAGACAATAAGTCACATCTAGCCAGGATGTAATTGAAATTCTGATTGAGGTATTACTGAATTTACATGTTTATATACTAGCAGAGTTTGATCTTACATAATCCAAACCTAAGGTAAAAAAGCTTAGTGTAGGATTCTGAATCTTTTATGTTGAAATGTCATTTCAAATACAGCACTTTATAAAGTTTCAATGTGATTTTATTTATTTAAAAAATGTTCTAGGCCATTGATTTTAGTAATCTCTCTCTGAAAAGTTAAGACATGGTTTTGTTAGAGGGCAAGTTGTTTTTTTTCCCCCCCAAATAAATAAATAATGTCTCTCATTTTCTGTTTAGAAAAATAACTTACATCATAACAGCAAGAAATCCTTTGAAAAGCTCACGGGAGCACTGTAATTTGCAGGAACAGGATCAGAAAGACACTTATTCAAGGTGACAAAGAGGTACTGCTGTGACCAAGAGGAATGAATTAGCTTCTACAAAGTGACTTGTTTTGAGAGAGCTACAGAAACAGCATTATCAAAAACCACCACAAGATTTAGAAACATTGCATTGCATGTGTGACAAAATCTTCTTGCATCAACTCTTAATGCCTGTCCTTCATCAGAGCTCTTTTTAGCTTAATCTCATGCTTGTTTTCTGTAGCATTTAAAAGAATAACAATTTAGCTGAAAAATAATGTTCCCGTGATAGCCACTATCTGCAGAATGAATCAATGTATTTTGTTAGAGCTTCCCAAAATCAGAAGAAAGAGAAAACTGAATAGCACTTTTCTCACTAAAACCACGAAGAAACCATTTATCCTTTCCCAGTTACAACATGGCTGGCATACTTACAAGAATCACAGCAAGCTCCCAGACCAAGCCTAGCAGATTCCTGTGTACGGAATTCTGAAAAATACGTTAATTACAACATTGTTTTTCAAAAGGTCCAGATGAATTTGTGGCTAGGTATAACACACCAAATGTCAATAGATTAGATGTAACTGAGAATTATTTAATAAATTTGGAAATTACATGTGTTAAACTCTGGGAACTGTAGCGTCTGCTTTAAGTGTTACTCTTCTCAGTCCCAATTTTACTTATTCTTAAGTTCTTCACAAGAACAAGTTTTCAATCATGAAAGAAACTTCAATGCAGTTCCTTGTAAAATCTTTTCTATGAGACTATGAAAGGAATGGAAAACCAAAATTAGCTTACTTTTCTTGAGTGTGAAAGTTGTCACAGATTTTTGAGTCTAGATATAATTACTGGCCCAAATCTTAACTACACTTACAGCTTTGGTTTTAATGTTGTAGGAGGTTTAGGGATACTTCTCACCATGAAGCTGATGTAGCAGCTCATGCTTCGGGAGCAGAGTGATTTTGTGCTTTGAGGAATGAAAAAGACGGACGGAAATGTTCAAATGTGTCTCTGTGTGAGGGCTAAAGAGTGCAATTCATGCTACATTATCGGCCATCTTCCATGCTGTGCATTATTACAAATGCGGTAGAGAAAGTAATTTGTCTTAGACTAAATTCCTAATATTTTCATTTGCTGTCCGTGGAATACGGGTAGCCCAGAGGCAGACTGCTATGGTATAAACATGATGATACTGCTTTCTGTGTTAAAGAAGCATAAATTTTAGTTTTCAGGGAAAGCATGTTTTCACCAGAAATTTGTCCCTCTGGGCCAAGTACTGGCACAATTATGAAGAGTAGTCCCATTACATTGAAGATTTAATTCTCGAGAATTTCAGAGCTGTGAAGAAATGCAAGAGCTCTTAAACTGGATCAAAACGATGGTGTCTAATATTTATTTGCGATCATTCCATATCTGCAGGTTTCAGAATCAAAACTGGGCTCTCAATTTCAGTCTGTTATTCGAGCACTGTTGAGTGAACACTTATTAGAAGTGAAAAGTGGGCAAAAACTTTGATGAGCTCTTTCTATTGTTTTATGAGCTGTGCAGGTCAGTCAGCTATACAAAATCTGTAGAGCTAAATTTTTAGTGGGTATAGCACTAAATTGTTCCACCGTACCAGTAATAGCAAACAATAAGAGATGCGGCAGTTCTGCAGCTATCTTACCTCTATGGCTGCTCTTCAAAATGTCCAGCTTTGCCTCACTCATATGGCTTTGAATTTTCTTTTGAGAGACACAGCTGGAATATCAGCACAAAAACTTACAGGTGACAAGAGGAGAATATTGGATTACATTTAAGAAGGTGAAATCAACATCTAAATCCAAAAAGGAAACCTTTGAGTGCAAATAGTTACCAAAGTGCAGATGTTTTGTGCCCTAAAATCTTGTGCATGACCAGCATTGCTTCATCATAGCAACACTGAGCAGGCAAGACTCCATGCCATTGTTTGTGGCTGGTTTGTGAGGCAAGGAGGCTTTGGAAATATTCACCGTTTTGCCATCACGAGAATGATGAGAAAGGGGGAGCTAGAGCAACGCTTCAGCCCCTCTAGACAGTGCAGAACCTGGCAAGAAGCCAAAGCATCTAAAGTGGTTTATGCCGATGATAACCTCCTAAAATTAAAATTGCTCACTAATGCTTATATTTGTGAGATATTTGCCTTTCTGACCTGGAATTTGCAAAAGCCCCTGTTTGCCCTGTGTGCATGCCGAGAACTGCTCTGGTCTGGGAAATTAGGCCTGTCAATAATCCAAAACCTGGCCAGAGCAGGACTGCAGTCCCTTGAGAAGCCCCCTCTAATAAGTGTTCTCCAAACACGATGGATGCACCAGCAACAGCCACACAATCTGTGACGGATGCAGTGCTGCTGGTACAGTCCCATCTACGTGCTGTGACTGGCAGGACTGCCTGATACCGGAGGGCTGCGTTATAATATCTCCTTAGTCAGAAGGAATTCAGCAACCACGCAGCACAGAGCAGTAACGTTATTACCCTTTTCAGAAAAAGGGAAGAAAACAGTGCTCGTAGACCTTCACTCTAAAGAACAGGCTCCAGGCTGGATTCAAAGTGGGCGGACGCACCACGCTTTAAGGGAGGGTAGGAAGGTAGATAACCTGCATGAGTTTATAATTCTCTATTGACTTGCTCCAGACTGCTTTCTCCTCACAGCTGGGGCATTAGGATTATCCTCAGCAGGTGGCTAATTTCTTTCCATGTGGTCTATAGGAAGCCAAGTAGGTCTTTGCATTCTCTGGGTTAGGAGCAACTAGTGCGCTCTTGGTTTCATAGCTGTGAGCGATGCTTCAGAAGTATAGTTCTGCCTAAGGTAAGAGGTTTGTGGTTTTTTTTTGGTTTTTTTTTGTTTGTTTTTTTTTTTTTTTTAAGAGGGAATCTGAAGAGATTGGGGAAATAAATGCAAAGCAACCGTTTGAATTACCTGTGATGCTGCACGTCTTTCAAAGACTTGTAGAGAACACCAGTGCTGAGGTTATCAGTCCGCTGCTTCCACCCACTGAGAGGGTCTTTAAATTCTAGTGACAGAAAGTGGAATAGATACTGCAATTTCTCTAAGGCTAGCACTTCTGAAAAAAAAAAAAAAAGTAATAAGAGAATTTTTAAGATGGCTAATGTCTCATGCTTTGCATGCTGTGCAACTGGACAGGTGTTTTGTGAAGAAGCCCTGGGGAATGTCTGCATTGATATAAACAGGAAAGAGTTTTCATTTCATGAATCACTAGATTGTCAGTGATGCATTACACCCTGTCACAGATGTTATGGAGCAAAAATGAGGTATTGCCCTGAATTTTATACCCCCATGACTGGAAGATTTGAACCCGGGGATTTGTAAGTTGGATGACTTAGCTGTAATCATCCATGGCAATTTTGTTAACTACTATTATTGCTGTAAGTATTTTGGAGACACTTTTTCTTATTAGACTTTGTAACTTGATGTAGTGATTAACCCTTTAACACCTTCGTAATGATAACTACTCTCTTCTGTCAGAGGTAAATTATGATAGTTCTGAATATCAAGCAATTGCATTATTCATGGAACAAATACAGTGACACATTACAGAAAGATTTGTTAGTCTGTATAATGACAGATAAAGTAGCCCTTAGATATACACTGTGCGTAGTAGTTGGTATACTAGAGAGTTAGGCATTACTTTATTAGTGACGGTATGAGTCAGATTACACTTTGGTGCCTCTCATCATGCTCAAGGAAAAATGCTCTGATTGCTCAGTAGAAACTGGCGGCGAAAACTGAGATAACCCAAGTAAAAACATAGCCTTACCTTACCTTTCCTAGCTCAGAGGAGCAAAAGACTAGATGAATGCTTATGTAAGGCAAAGAAAATAGCATTTGTCAACAGCGCTGATGTGGAAAGAGCGTTGGGCTGTTGGTGTTTGCTTTTTTTCCCCCCATTTGGGTTCATTTCCCATTCACCAGTACTGTTTGATATCTTCACCCGTGACATAGACAGTGGGACTGAGTTCACCCTCAGCAAGTTTGCAGTGGTGTGGTCGACACACCTGAGGGATGGGATGCCATCCAGAGGGACCTGGACAAGCTCAAGAAGTGAGCCCGTGCGAACCTTATGAGGCTGAACACGGCCAAGTGCAGGGTCCTGCGCCTGCGTTGGGGCAATCCCTGGTATCAGTACAGGCTGGGGGACGAGGGGGTTGAGAGCAGCCCTGCTGAGAAGGACTTTAGGGTACTGGTGGATGAAAAGCTGGACATGAGCCAGCAATGTGCACTCGCAGCCTACAAGCCCAACCGTATCCTGGGCTGCATCAAAAGAAGCATGGCCAGCACGTGGAGGGAAGTGATTCTGCCCCTCTACTCTGTGCTGGTGAGACCCCACCTGGACTACTCTGTTCAGTTCTGGGGCCCTCAGCACAGGAAAGACATGGATCTGTTGGAATGGGTTTAGAGGAGGGCCATGAAGTCGATCAGAGGGCTGGAGCACCTTTCCTATGATGACAGGCTGAGAGAGTTGGGGTTGTTCAGCCTGGAGAAGAGAAAGCTCTGGGAAAACCTTATAGAAGCCTTTCAGTACCTAAAGGGGGCCTTCAGGAAAGATGAGAAGGACTCTTTATCAGGGATCGTAGTGATAGGATGAGGGGTAATAGTTTTAAACTGAAAGAGGGTAGATTTAGACAAGATATATTGAAGAATTTTTTTACAATTATGGTGGTGAGACACTGGCACAGGTTGCCCAGAGAGGTGGTAGATGCCCCATCCCTGGAAACATTCCAGATCAGGTTGGACGGGGCTCTGAGCAACCTGATCTAGTTGAAGATGTCCCTGCTGTTGTGGTTTGGGTGAGATTGGCCACTCAGGCAGAACAACTGATTTCTGTTTTGGTCCTGTTTTACCTCAAACCAGGACACCTGCTCGTTGCAGGCGGGGTGGGGGTGGTTGGACTAGCTGACCTTTAAGGGTCTCTTCCAATTCTATGATATATCAGGGGCAGAATTACTTGTGCAAGTTTTGAGGCAACTGTACTGGACCTCTTTTTCTTTTTCTTTTTCTTTTTTTTTTTTCAATTTTTATACATGTGACCATTTTAAAGTTCATTTTGGTTTGTCATTCTTTAATTGCCTCACTTCAGTCTCTCACTGAATTCTCTCACTGAAGCCACTCTGTCAGCCTGGTGTTTACAACTTGGTATACTTGCCTGAACTTTAAGGATAATCCTGTTGCAATCATTTTGCATAGGGTGTTTGTACTACCAGCTAAACATAATATTGTCACTTCTTTAAAATGTGATGTAATTCCTAAATACATTGTATATAGTGAGTATTCAACTGAACTTGGAATTCAGCTTTTGACTGTTTCCAGCTGTCACCACTTTGTGGGTGTCACTCAGTGCACGCAGCATGGGCAGAAAATATTGCCATCACCTTTGCAGAAAATATTTTTGACCTTGTGGATTTCCAAAATTTAATTCGATTAATTCAAAAGTTAAGATTTAGCACAGTGAACATCAGGCAATCTGTAGTACTCAATCGACTAGCTCAGCAAAACACCAAATTAATTCAAATTTGAAAAGGACTCTCCATCTGTAGCAAAAGCATGTTCTCAATTACGTATTGAATTAAATAAGAGATAGGAATATTTTTGAAAGCTTGAAATTTACGGTTTCATTAGACTGAAAAATTAAACCTAAAAATGTGTAAAAATCCACATTAATCATTTAGTTTTAGCACATAAATGCAAATGGCTTGGAACTGAGCTTCATTTTGGAGTGTAAGTAGTAATTACCTAGTGACACCTCATGAGCTTCATTAGAACCCTGCTTTTAATAAAAGTGGGGAACACTAGGGATCTGCACAAATAAGAGGATTATGGTATTTAATCAGCACAAAGTGGTAACGCTAAAGCTTCGTTAGATAGCATTTCCAAATATGAAATAGAGGAAAATGATCTTGAATATAAGCGGGTTAAACGTTCATTGAAAAGTATTTTATTCGGTGAATTCTTTTTTTTCTGTTCATGAATAGGTTGATCTGTATGAATCAGTTTGGTGCTTGAAACAGTCGTATTAAACAATTAGTAGATGGAAATCTTTTTTCTGCCAAACTGTTGTTCTTATACAATGCCAGTCTACAATTGTTTTTAGTATTTTAGCATTTGATATCCACCATTTGCGATATTTAATGATTTTTTTTATCATAAAATTGTTTCTGGTCTATCCACAAGATATAAGTTCATATACAACCATGTATACATGAGAATTTATAGCATAAGGATTCTGAAATATTTTTCTGTCTTCAGCCTTATGAACAATAGTCAAATTACATACAGAATTTCATATAAAGAAGAAGAGTACCAAATTGTATTTATGGAAGTGGATTGGCCTTTTTATTCAGAAGAAAGGTCACAACTACTTCGTGTTATTTTTTCAGGCCTAATCTGTCACGTGATAACTGATTACCAGCCTAAATTTTAGTTCAGGGAAAATTTAACTTACAACATCAGGATTTTAATTTTCCTTTTTCATATGTTTAAAAAAAAAGATTTAAAAATTCAGATGAAACACGGATTCTATGATATCATATTGATTTTTTTCTTGTTGTTTAGCATGTATTTGGATTATACTATACATGTGAGAGCATTATGGGAGAAAAATACAATGGCACAAATATCCCCAGAACATTGTAACTTACCTTACATAATTAATCTAATATTGAGACCCCCTAATCAAAGAAAATATACTGGGAAACACTTCTCAAACATAAGGAATTAGATGCTCTACTGCTACACTTATGTCCGGGAATTTTATTTTCATAGAAGCGTGTGCTTCTAACTTATTTTAGGCATGGGATTGTTGCCTTCTTAGTACTTAGAGTACCTTCCAGGAAATATAGAATAAAATTGTAGACAATAATTGTGTTTTTCTTTTTTTTTTTTTTTTTTAAAATGCCACTCTATTCCCACACCTCTTTATTTAACGCAGTAAGAAAACAAAACTGGAGTGGTTTATTTTTTTCAAGAGGTTTGTTTATTTTCAAGACTTTTCTCACTTGTGCAGCTTATTCTAGATTTTACTTCAATATATGAACAATGACTATTAATGTTCATCTTGCCTTCTGCGAACAAATACAGGTGTATTATGGAGGAAGTAATAATATAGAAGTCTCATATTGATGGGCATTTTACATTGGTTTGAATTGGTATTTAGAAGATATAAGGGAATCATCTTCCTTAAGCCTATGACAGAGGATTTTAGGGTAGATACCTACTATGTGTGCATATGAAGACAATGGAATTATACATTTTTAAAATGATAATGAAGACAGAAAGACCTACTTCTCATGCTGGAAAGCAGATTTTGGATAAGAAGAGTACAACCTCTCTTCTGCTATGCAAGCTTGCACGCTTAATTCAAGTAAGTGAAATGATTAAACAGTCTTCTACACTTTGTTTTCTGTCTCACTCTAGTGAACTCAGGTTCTGTATTTTGCTGATGTTTTATTTGCAGTCACTCTTAAATGTGTTACAAATGCTCTGACTCTATGCGTGTGATGGAAATTTTTCTGATTATGGTTTTGTGAGTTTGGCCAGTGTCAGACACATTATTCTCAACAACATGATCCTACTGTGAAGTTCTATTTAACAAAGTTTTGTTAAGGCAGAACAAATGAACATCTGCTATTCCTAAAAAGCACCCAAGCCTTAACCTTTTTTTTGTTCTTTGTTTTATGCTCTCATCGTGTTCTCATATGTTGTCTTTTTATTTATAATCTAAAATTTTACTGAGTGTCTCATTCCATTGCTTTGAATATTGGCTGTATCTCCTCTTGTGATATCCTTCCCACTGCAGGTTTATCATCTGTGAGTTTATACCTAGGCCAAGTACTACCTTTCTAGACTCCTCTTCCATCTGTTCATACACAGATCCAACTGTCCGGTTCTTTTTATCTAGTCATGCAGAACTTAGGCTTGTACAAATTAGAAGGATCACTAAGAACGGTGCTTAAACAGTTTGGGTAACTATGTCTAATTTCACAAATGGCCTACGCAAGGTGCACTTCAGCAGATGCATATGGGTTTTGCATTTCTCCAGTTGCATTTGGAATAGCCCCAAATGCCCAATTGCATATCATTCATTCTACTGATCTTTACATGAGATTGATATTTAAGGGCTGGATTAGAAGAAAGTTATTTTGATATGACCTCTTTCAAGCACAGAAGATATACAATTTAAGATGCCCATGCAATAATGAAAGTCATGAATGAATCTTGGAGAATACTTTTTCTGTTTGGGCAGGAGGAATTTGGTATGATTTCATATATTTTCTCATTAAAAGCCAGAATATTGAGTCATTCTGTCATTGCATCAATGTGTAATCTAGATGTTCGCAGCAATGATATGTTTATGACTAATTATCTTTAAGTTCTGCATTGATTCCTTTTCTACATCATCATTTTTACCATTTCTGGTATTCTGAAATTCCTGTTTTTTCCTATTGCACAGTATAACAATTCTTTTACTGTGTTGATCTTAATCAATGTATTCAATTTAAAATTTAACACTTTACCCAGTGCTTGTTGCACCATGCAGTTACAACCTTAACAAAGCATTAGTGCTGCTTTTTTTCTCATTAAATTTTTCTAAAGGCATTTTAGAACCTGTGCATTTTTTCCATCACTGTTGCCACTTCATTACAATCAAAAAGAGACTTTATCCTTCTATAGTTTTTCTTTCTAAAGTGCTCTGTAGGTTCTTGTTAACTTGTTTTCCCAGAAAGATTCTAATCCCTTTCAGTTCTATTGCATGTAATTCAAAAATTTCTCAGAATGGCATTTCTGTAGCAATCAAATTCTTCATACCTAGACCTGAAGAAAAGTCATATTAAGGTCAAATGTACATAGGTCTGTGTTTTCTCATTGGCAAATGACCTCAGAGAATAAGATGTTTTAGAATAATCTGATACCACATAGAGATCAGACCTTCTGGAACAGGAAGAGTGCATCCACATCATTTTTCAAACACTTCAATATTGCATAAAATCTCTAAGTTCAGACTGTATAAAAAAAATAAAAATCATGTCGGTCTCAAATTACTTTTGGTTACCTTGAAACCTTATCTGATTTAATAAAATGTTTACAACAAGTAGCCCTTACACTGAAAGGAAGTTGAAAAGTTTCATTCCAGCATAAAAAGATTCCCAAATCTTTATCTTCTTTGACCTTACCAGAGTCTATATGTGAATCCAAGCTTATTTGTTGCAGCAAGAGTTTATAGGACTGTTCCTAAAACCTGAACCTGTCCATTATACAAATTTTTGCTATCCGAGAAGCAGTGCCTTCAGGCTGTTGGAACACATGCAGCTGTTTCATTTTCCAGCCATCTGTCTATATTGAAATACAAAAATAATATACAACTTACAGCATCTGTGACATTTAGTACCAGAGTTGTTAATGATAGGAGGTCAAATGCCATAAAAAACAGAACTTAAAGCCTTTCACTCTGTCATAAATGACTATTTAATTTAAGTCAAACCCTGTATTGTTGACTCTCATGTCATAAAATAATTTATTAATATTAATGTTTTGGAAATGACTGGTCTCCTTATGTTTGAAGTGTGAATATTCAGAAAATATATATACAACTCTCAGGACTGACCCTTGAGCAATTAATCCCCAACAAATAAATAATTAAAAATGAAAGATAAATAACTGCATTATCTAGTGGCACAGTTATGTGGTATCTATAATGAACATGTCTAACCCTTTACAATCTCTAGGTGCAGTTACCAGTTACTCTCAAACTCACAGTCTTTCTGCGTTTGCAGGCAGATGTGTTGTTCCAGATGCAGCTCAGCAGATTACAAAAGTTTGTTCATCACTTCTCCCGGGATGTCACCACCTCTGAGAGTTATCACCAGTTCTATTTGCCGACCTAAGAGCACACTTAGTCATTACTAACTTGCTTCTGTAAAATTATCTGGGTTAGAAATATTAGCTTATGCTAATGTGGAGTGCTGATACCTCGGTTAAACCAGTAGGGCTGTGGGGATGTTAATGGGAAGGAAGGGGTGATGAGGAGCAGAGAACAGTATGGGCTTAAACCAGCTCAGCTGCAGCCAAAAAAAGCATGTCAGATCATAGTCTTACACGATCCCAAGGGTATTCTTATACTCTGCTGTTCCCTGTATTTAAGCACAGTAATGCCGGCTGGACCATGAAATGCCCAGTTAATAAAATAATACGTGAATAAATTATTTACATAAGCTTTATTCTAACATACTATTGCTTCACTTGAAGTTTGGTGGTCAGGAAAAAAGATGAAAAAATAAGCACCAGAAGCTCGTGATCATTCTGGATGGCCAGCATATCCGATCAAAGTGATATAGTTATTTTGGATTACTATTGAGGAACACCAAGGAGATAGAGAAGACGTGTAAATTTGATGCTTGTAATTAGTGACAGTTTATAGATGATTTTAGACATGAATTGAAATTGAAATTAGTTCACTCATGCCACAGAAGTAATATAAATCTGTTGAAGCTCTGGGCTGGGAAATATCATTCTATAGGAGATGTAGAAAAAGGTAGTGTTTTATGTCTTTTTAATAATAAATCTCCAAAGTTAAGAAAATCTGGATGACATTTATACTGTTTTTTATGCCGTGAATCTGACTTTTTTAAGCTCATTTAACCCTGTCAATGTAAGCGATATTATAAGGGTATTCCTCAGATTGCAGTGATATAAACACACTCAGGATCAAGTCAAACATTAGTACCGATGAAGTGAAAGGGTGGTAAGAGTATAAATCAGCGAAGATCTAAACCTTTTACTCCCTTGAACTACCAACTTGGCTTAAAAGAATTTTACTCCAGAATGGAAGTAATTTTGGAAAGATTTAATTCTATATTTCCAAACAGTTAAAATTACACTCAGTCTACCATCAACAGTTTTATTGGAATTATGACAGAAATTAATTTGGTACATTTTTTTTTGTTCCACTACCTGTGGCAATTAAATTCTAACAGGTGCACAAAGACTTGAAGCAGTACCTTAAGGTGAAAATTGCTGTGATTGTTCCTAGAACCACCCTTAGCATAATAATATGTAAATATTGGACAGTTTTTCAGTATGTCTGTTTTTATTTGATATTACCAAAAATAATAAGGTAAATTAAAGATTAATTTAAACATACATTAATAGGAAAAAAACCCAATTTGTAATGCTTTCATTTGGAAAAGGCAGTGCAATTAGAAACAGGCAGCTGTTTTGGAAACCTTAAGGTTTAATGGGGAAAGCTATAAATTATGATTTATAGCAAGAGAATGCAATTTCTTGAAATGGATCAAGCCTGAATTAAACCTGTTCCAAAAGTGCACTTTATAAGTTTTTTATCTAGATCTATATGATCTGCAAAATGTCACTTAAATGGTAGCCAGAGATATAATTTGTACTTCTCATGAGAAACCAGAAAGAAAGTTAAAGCTAAAGAGCACATTGCACATTCCAGTCATCAATTCTTCCTCACAGTATCTCAACAAAGTCCCTTTTTACTGCAGGTTTGTTTTTTTGTTTTTTTGTTTTTTTTTTTTATACTAGCATTGGATTTTTCATGGTATCTCTGGGGTCATTGAACTTCATGTGTCTAGGAGCAGCTTTGTACCACAGTCTAGTAAAAAAATAGGGAACGGCATTATTTTGGAGATGATCATTAGAGTGAAAATGTGTGTGAAGGTATAGAGAAATGTTTATATGGAGGAAAACGTTCAGCTTATCAGTACAGATTTGCATTGGCAGCCACTCACTCCTCTTGATGAGAGGGTTGAGTAGGAAGTTAACTGTTGTGTAACATGGCTACATCTATGAATACATTAATGATCCATATGCACAAATTATATGAGGAAAAATCATAGGGACAGATCATCAATATTGGACCTTGCCCCACAGTAAATGAGTGTTAAATTGTCAATGGAATAACCTGTGATGGTTTGGGGCAATAAACTCTTAGCCTCTTCATGAGACTGCAGAAGCATAACTCCTGCCAGATTTTTTTTACCTCCTGATGCTTTCAGCCTCCTGTCGCATGGCGGTATAGCTTGATTTCTGGAAGGCCCAAGATATGAAGTCTTCAACACTCTCTGTTCTTCCCTTGCTGGAACGAGAAAGGTATTCAGCAATGACACAGAGATTTCTTTTACGTATGCCAGAAACGGTGGCAACCAGCAGAGGAGACTGAGATGGTACCTGTATCTTCTTCACTTATTGGTGGCTTCATGCAAGGTAAGCTATTACTCAAGGAGCGAACTTACACAAGTGAGAAAACACCCATTCTATTGGAAATTATTGTTTAAATCAAAACCAAACTGTATGTCATTTTCAGTGTCAGTTGTCTGTGTCAAAATCTGATTGAACAAGGTTACTGTGAGGTTTGTTTTGATGCCGATAGCCATGCACCTCTGGTGCTACAGACAGGAGCACGAGGCAGATGGGTGCTGTCATTTTCAGAGCCATTCCAAGAACTGAGAAAGCATGGAAAATAACCCTAAATATGTAAAAAAATAGAAATTATTAAAATTCAGGAAATAATTTAAAAAAACCACAACACTTGAAATAAAAACCAGAGACCAAGTATTGAGCAACACGCTCAATTTCCTAATCCATTTTCATAGCCTATTAAGGCCTGTAAATCCACAGCAGGAGAGACAGACACACACACATTTTAAAATTTAGTTACACTTGGTTAGAACTGTAGTATTCCACAAAATGGATAAAACCAGAAATGTTTCAGTTTCTATCCTTGTTATCCGAGTTGTGAAAGGCTAAGCATTGAAAGATGCTGTGTAACTACGAAACAATTTTAGGAAATTGAGGAATTCTGATTATATATAGAAAAAGGAGATTGTTGATTGCTCAAATGAAGATCTGAGACTTCACCGAGAAATGATTGTCAGACCCATGGGTGAAGGAAATGTGAATGCAAGCATACGTGCACACGTATATGAGAAAGACAAATAGCTCAGTTTTGTTTTACTTTTGTATGAAGCCAACATTCAAATCACACTTTGTGTGAGTCTAGGCTATGCATTCTGAGTTTCTCACAGCACATTGCGGTGGGTTGGCTCTGGCTACCAGCCAAACACCTACCTGGCTGCTGGCTCACTCCCCCTCCTCAGCAGGGCAGGGGAGAAAAGAGGAGGAACGGGAAGGAGAAAGCTCAGGGGTTGGGCTGAAGGCTGAGAGATTGCTTACCAGTTACTGTCACGAGCAAAACAGACTCAGCTTGGAAAAATCATTTGCTAATCTGTTGCTAATTGAAATAAATAGGTAGTTACTAATTTGGGTAGTGGGAAACAAAAAGACAAATGTTAAAGCAACACCTTTCCCCACCAGCCCCCCTTTCCCACGCTTAACATCATTCTTTTGTTCCTGACTCTTCTACCCTTGCCCCAAGTGGTGCAGGTGGTAGCAGGGTTATGGTCAGTACATGGTCGTTTCTCTCTACTGCTCCTTCCCCCTCACACTTCTGGGCTCCAGCATGGACTTTCCACAAGCTGCAGGGGATATCGGCTCTGCCATGGAGCATCTCCTCCTCCTCTGACATTGGTTTTCCCTTTGCTGTTTCTCACACTTTTTGCTCCTTCTTCCTCTCTCTGTCTGGCGTTTTATGCCTTTTTTAAAATATGTTTTCATGGAGGTGCCAATAGCTTGGCTGATGTGCTCAGCTGTGTCCTGCGGTGCGTCCATTGGAGCCAATTGGACCTGGCTGTGTTTGGCATGGGGCAGCCCCTGGCCTCCTCCCACAGAGGCCACCCCTGCAGCCCCCCTGGCTACCGTCTTGCTATGTACACCCGAAACACATGTAGAAAAGTGTTATGAAAAGACATTGAAAATGTTTGGCTTCAGCCTAAGTTAGAGCTGGAAAATTTGAATCGTATGGGAAATCCAGTTCCTTTCCAAATT
This sequence comes from Vanellus vanellus, assembly GCF_965231255.1. Taxonomy (NCBI): domain Eukaryota; kingdom Metazoa; phylum Chordata; class Aves; order Charadriiformes; family Charadriidae; genus Vanellus; species Vanellus vanellus. The sequence goes on from NC_138909.1 coordinate 39,542,228, forward strand.
TTTTGTTTCTCTCTGGTATACATCGCAGGAGATCTCTTCCTCTGCATTGAATGTGAAAGCTGAAACTGCAAGACCGTGATACCATTGGTTAAAAATTAGATGACATGATCCAGAATACAGCTGTGTGGCTGAGCTTTGTTTTCAGAAAACAGAATTTCTTTTATTCTTTAGCAATGCTAATTGAAATTGCCATCTTCCCTCTCCCCACCAAAGTGATTCTGAAATCTAACACTGATTTAAAAAAGAGAGTATATCACCTCTGGAAAACTTAACCTTAAAGCTTCTAATTTTCAATAGCTGAGCTGCAATTAACCAATTACTTTTATTGTTTAGTGCTCAGACTTTGACAGCTTTTAAAAATGCTGCTATAAACATCAGTTGTTATGATCCTGCAGTTATCAGGCACAATGCTATTTGCAGCTTGGCAGGTATTTAATCTCTGGTGACCGTGAGATAGATCACTGAAAGCTCTTTGGTAGTATTTTGTATTTCCTGCTATTAACAGTGAAGCTGTAGGTCCAATCACATCCATTTTGGGACAGAAGTCTGTTCTTCTAGTTCACCTTTGCAGCAGCTATTAGAAAAAAGTATCTTGCATTTTAGTCAGCCCATTAAGTATTCTATAAAGATTAGTAGTCACTCAGCTCTGGCATGGTAGCAGAAAAAACAAAAAGACTTTGTGTTTGACCTTTTCCAACAGGAACTTTAAAATCTTAATGTTTCAAGATTTACTTACAGTTTTAAAGCAAATGCATACCAAATATTCTGCTATAATGCTGAAGGATTAAAAAAAAAAAGAAAAAAGATAAGGAAAAAAGCTATCAGCAAAGAGATATTCAGCTGCTGCACAAAAGAAAAGATACTTCACACAGAGGGCATAGAGGAAGCCAATGTGCAGAAAAGAAGCAATCAGAGAGGAAAGCTAATGCAGGAATGAAATAAGAAGAGTACTGTACCTGCTGGATACGATAAAGGCTGGACAAAGCAAATTAAACACCTTCACTAGACTAGCTTACTCTTTAACAAAATACAAGACTGTCAACAAGAACAGAAAATGTCACCAAATGTCAGCAGCAGAATAACCAGAAAATAAAATAGAACATTTTGCTTGAGATAAAAGCTGCACAAACTCCATGAAACTCTCACAATCAAGTTCTAAAAGAAGAAGAAAAAAGCCTTAGGGAGAAAATGTCGATGCTAATAGACAGTCAAACTGAAAACAGCCCTATTGGGACAGAATGAAAAATAAATTTCTCACAAGTAACATCCAAGTACAGACTGACCTGAATGAATGACCTGGTACAGAAGTCTCCAAATTTAGATAGAACAAAATTTTTGTATTGGAAGGCGAGATAGTAAATTGTGTTATGAAAAATTAGATGCTCTGTGGTAGTGTATCAGTGAGTTGTTCTGTGTAGCGGAACTTACGTGCTTAGTACTTTTCTAAGTCTTTTTCTAGTGTAAAGAAAAGAAGCATTTATTTTTCCTGCAGTTAGATGCTTTAGTCCTTCTTTGGCAATGAAGAATAAGTTCAGTCCATTAATACAGAAGGCATCCTGGGCTCAAGTACCTGGAGAATATGAAACTTGTTTTCCATTCTCCTCTGCCTGAAGATTTTCATCATCATCTTTTTTTTTTCAGACACCCCTCTTGTGTGTTCAGGGGTGAAGTGCACTCATTACCACCTCCTGACTTCTTTGTCCTTTGTATGAAATCAAGACCTATTAATATAAATTATGAAACATAGTCTATCAGCCTGTGAATAGTTCTGGGTTTTACATAAGTATACTATGTATATACTGTGTACAGTAGAGGGAAGGAAAAAGGATGTAGGTAAAGAGTGATTTTGGTAGAAGAGATGTATTACCTTGAAACTAATGGAAGATTTTGTTTCTTTTAAAATGGAAAAAAAACCAGCTCAGATGGAAGACATGAGGTCTAATGTTACTGCCACAGAAAAAATGGTAAGATCACAAGCTTTTAGGCTTTATATGTACTATGAGTTTAGTAGCAAGTTTGCAGCATCATCATCCACATCCAAAGAATATCTTATGTGCCTCTGCTGCCTTTGGATGCCAAGCTAGGTTCTGAGGATATTAAAAAACAAAAAAAAAAAAAAAAGGGAGAAAGTGGGGAGAAAAAGAACGACAACATAAGAGTCAAGAAGACCTACATCGATGTAATGCTTGAAGTAGGAAATATTTGTATTGCCTGGCCAGTGATTATAGCAGGAGTAAATAACCTAAAATTTCATGACTGGTTCTACTGGGTTTGGCTGGGATCGAGTTAAATTTCTTCATAGCAGCCTATATGGTACTGTGGTTTTAGATTTGTGACTAAAACGGTCACCCCCCAATGTTTTAGCTATTGCTGAACACTGCTCACCATGATATTCCATGCACTTGAGAAAGTGCACGTCTTCTCCTCTCTCTCCCATGAACTACTGGATGCTGTAAAAGAAGACGACTTTTCTGAAAAGAATATCTTAGAAGGAAAGAAGCCTAAGCAATGTGTGAGGTTCTTTGTTTAAGTAGTGCTTGGGTGCCTGGAAAAAAGCCTAAGTTTCTTTTTGGATGCTGAAATGACTAAATGCGGAATAAGGTTTACACTTGTGAATCTTGCATAGAAATCAGTTACTACTGATCAGTGTTCTGATTTAGGCACCTCACTTAAGAGATGTAAGACTTAAATTCCTCCCTTTCTCCCTCATCACTTCCTCCTGGTCACCCTGACACTGGGTTTTCTGATACCTGTTCCTAGACTGTCTCTCTATAAACCAAACAAAAGGGTTGAGACAGATCAGTCTGGGATTGCAAACCCCACACGATGCCAAAATACTTAAAACCAAGTCAGTAGCACCCTTCAACCACCCTCTTCACAAGCTTTATGTGTGTAACGTATTGATGAACAGCAGCTTCGGAACAGAATGAGCAAGTGGTCTTCCCATTCATTTCCTCTACCTTTGACTGTTAAAGGATCCAGTCCTCAAAGACTTATGCTCCGTGAGAACAGTCCCACTGAAGTCAAGAGCAGAATTTATGTTTGTGTTTATTCAGTATAGAGACTCTTCAGGCTTTTCATCCACGGACAGATTCAGCCAGATGAAAGCATCCAGAATCACAGAGGTCCTGCTCTCTGTGGCGGTTTTCCATGGTGTTTTTCATTCAAGCTCTCCAAATTTTATTTTATTCCCATTTAAATTATGGGGTAATTTAAAGAGTGCTTTTAAGGCTGCTCTTCACTGTGAGATTAATGGGGACATTCAGCCTCAGATCAACAAAGTATACACCTAGGGATGAAGGAAAGTTTGTGAGCTCTTGCTCTTGCTCACTAGAAGGGAGGACTATTAGCTGGTGCTCCAGTAATTAATGGTTAAATTACCCTTGGGCAGTACATAGTAAGTAGCATAACTTTACAATCTGGTAGCTTTAAATTTCATGTCTAATTGTAGCAGTGGGAGTTAGAACACAGGTTGAAGACATAATGAAATTACCATAGGGAGGAACAGACTAATGAACTGAAGTCCAGCAAAAGTTATAGCTACATTGCTGTCATCTTGAAAATCTGTAAATAACAACTTTGAAAACCATTGAGGGCACTAGACAGTGGATTTTATGTGTATATAAGCATGAAATGTGGGTTTAGAGGAATAATTGAGTTTGCTATATTGTCAAGTATGTACTTGGAAAAAAAATCACTTGGTCATCATTTAATCTCCTTTGCACACCTTTTTCATCTTATTTGCATTTTTAATGCAAAAACCCACAGAATATCTCTTCAATCATACTGAATTGACTTGTGTCAAATAGTGCATATACAGCTTTGTAAGTCTTTTAATTCTTCAGCAAAAAACTTACAGGAAAGCATCGTAACGTGGTTGGACTTGATGATCTTAAAGGTCTTTTTCAACCTAAAAGATTCTGTGATTCGGTGATGATAGAATTCAGAAATCTTGGTTTATTAGATAGTAAATCTAAAACAGCTTTTTAATGAAGTGGCCTGCTTTAAATCAAGTTATCTTCAGTTAATAAAATACAGATGAGTGAATCCAGTGCTTTAGAAAATGTAGCTGAAAACTGATCTCTGTAGGTGTCTTTTCTTCAAGGACTTTTAATATGATTTTGTAGATTTTTTTTTTTTTTTTAAGTTCCTGTTCTGTGGAAATGTCAAATGAATATCAGGTATGATTCTTTACCTGATATAGAAGTTTGACAAAATGCCACTTGACCTTCCAAAAGAGACCACAGCCTTTACGTGTTATATAAACCTAAATGCAGTTGATGTGACTCTACCTATGTAACATCATCTTCCAACGTACTGTGGACTTTTTAATGGATTATCGCTGCATCAGCTATGCCAGTATCACTTATATCAACAGTATCAGTTTCTGCTTTACCCAGACCTGGGTATTGCCCAGCCTGTGAATCATTCCAATAGCATGGATTCCATTAGTTCACTGGTCAGCCTGTGCCATCAGCTCAGTCTTTATGATCTCAGTTCTTTCCTAATATCCTGTGCTTTTTGCTGCAACCGAAACATGTTACTTCTTGTCCCATACACCTCTGTAATGCAGGAATAAATTATTTTCCCCTTGTTCCACAGCCTTTAACGTAATTAAAACCTATCCTATGTCTCCATTCGGTTTTGTCTTTAGGTTAAAAAGCTGTCCAGTCTTGTCTTCTTGTGTTTCCTGGACCTCTGATCACCTGCTGATCTTTAAGCTGTATACAGTTGATTCCCATCTTTCTTGGACTGCAGTAACCAAGTCTGCTCTATTCGTGATGGTTGTGCCCATGATAGTTAGAGCAGGGAACAGGTGTTTAGACTCTGATACCCTATAATTCTCATATCCTTTTCTGCAGATCTGCTATCTCTCTTTCCATCCTCTCCCCTTTATCCTATATGTATTTGGCTGCTGTTGGCCAAGTGTAGTCTTTTGCACCAATTTCCAGTTTATCAACTGCACATTGTCCTGCAATTTAGATGCCATCCCCCTTGCCTTAGTGCAGATTCACTAAGCATCCTCTGCCCCACCATCCATGTCATTAATGAAGTTACTGAATAGATCCTAACTCAATATAGACTTCTGTATGTCCACCAAAACACTCTGAATTTCATCATGTTAGCTGCTCTCTAACTACAGTTATCCAACTAGTTTTGCAACTATAATGTAGCAATTAAATCAACTGCAGCTTCCTGGCTTCTTATGAGTGTATATTATGATACTGAAGTATATGATGTGCACTACTTCTGCAGAATGTTTGCAAATAGCTTACTGGAATATTTATCTCACAATTTTCTCAGAATGAAGCACAAGCTGGCTAAATTACTTTAGTTCCCCTTTGCATGCTTTTTTGTTTTTTCCATTAACACTACACTTACTATATTTACTAACACTACATTTATGCTTTTCCAGTCTCCTGGTGCCTAACCGCTCCTCGATGATTTCACAAAGAACAATTCTATGAGTTTTCAGATCATCCTTTAAGTAACTCAGGAAGAAGTTCACCAAGTTCCAAAGTTTTGAAAATATGTAATGTAGAACTTATTCTATAAATATTCCCTTTCATGTTCTGGGCTGGTACCTTATGACGTTTTTGCTACTATTAATTAGGTATTAATTAGGTACTATTTATTAGGTAGTGAAATGCTTCCAATCTATGGTTTTAATGAAGACATGCAAAAAAGTGAAGCATTTCAGCTTTCTCAACATCACGTATCACTTACTATTTTTTTTCATTCACTCATTACCAAATTAACATTACACTTTCCTTGATCTTTTTCTAACTATGAAAGCACTTAGTTGACATCTGCATATCACCATATTTTACAAATCAACCGTTCATCCTTGCATTTTGCCAACACCTGGCATGACTAGATTGAGGACATTTTCTCAAAAAGTGGTTAGTGGGTACAATGTGTAGGTATTAAGAATTGGATAATAACAAATTTCCTTGATAATTCATTACAGTGGTGATTCACACAGAACATGGTTAATAATTTGCCCTTTATTTCCAGTTTGAGTTTTTCTGATTTAAGCCTCCAGTCATTAATCTTCTTCTTGGTAGATCTTTTCCTTTGCTAAATTAATGCCAGTCTTTTCTTTGTGTGAATGAACTTGTAAACTATGATCAAGTCATCTTTCAATCCGCATTTCATCTTGAGAAATCAGTTTGAATTCTCCTTGAAAGGGTAAATACATACATCACTACAACCACACATACATCCAACAATGCACCTGTAAACCTACCTGGTTTTATTCACTGTTTCCTATTGATGTATGTCCTAGGGTAAGATTAATCGAGTTCTATGATGGCTGTTAAGGAGGTGGTGAAATGTGAGCGTAAGGGGTAAAAAAAAGAGCTGATTGCTTAAGGTATGAGGTTTGGAGATAAGCGATGCTAAAAATGTGAGAGGGAAGCTGGGAGAGGAGTTGAGGCAGTGGGAGTTCCTGTGCTGGAACTAAATGCAGAATGTAGAGATAATTTCAGCCTTTTTCCTACCCCCCCCACCCCCTTCGCCCCCCGCTTTCTTCTGACTGTTGGGACAGCCTCAATTTTGGATTACGTAGGTAATACTTTGTCAAGGTTTAGGTTGGGCTGGCCACTAAATGAAGGACAGAGTGTCCCTCTCCCTTCCCAGAAGGAAAGGGAGAGAGAGAAAAACGGAGACTTATGAGTTGAAAAAAACCTAACACAGCTTTAATGAAATACTAACAACAAAAAGGACAGAGAATAATATTCATAAGAAAATAATGGAATATATACAAATATATACAAAACCAATATTAAGCTCCCAGGATGACGATCACATCACCAGCAGGCACTGGGAAAATCCTGGACTGGACACAGCAGTAGATGGGAACTGGATTCAGGAGTACAGCTGGTTAGAAGAGACGTCACTGAAAAGTAAAGTTACTGAAAAGAAAATTGATTTTGCTGTACTTCAAACCAGGACATACTTGTTCAAAAAACATATATTTAATTAACATCCCAAAGATTTAAAAATTAATTGTTTTCTTATTTTTGGTTAATTTTCAGAAGGTGAATGAGCCTGTCTGAACACTTTGTTTTGACACATAGCCCTGAAATATAATCATTCTCAATTTCTGTATTTATGATTAAATTAATAACAGATCAAGTAAGCAAGCCTACAGATATAGATGGCAAGCAGCTAAAATAGCATAAACCAAGCTTGAAAGATAAATTCCTACAATTGAAAAATATGATGATGATATGATTTTAAAGGGATTCCTTTAATCCCTTCTTAAAACATTCCTTATAGCATACACATTTAGGCATTGTGTACAGTTCATATGACGAAAACTTTGATTTCAGGTAAATTTAGAAAAAATATGGGGCCCTAATTCAGGACCAGGAACGTATTAAGAAATTAATGAAAATAACACCACCACCACCACAACTTCTTATTTGTTATCAATGTCACACTTTTTATTTCCAGTGCAGTGGTAGCTCAAGCTATCTATATTTGAAAGAGCATCTCAAGTCACCTTAGGTGTAATGCAAGCGGTCACATTGCAAAAACAGACTTAGAACTACGCGGGAGGGCTGGATTAGTAGCATAGAACAGTTGCATCAACCTCTCAGAGTACTTTGTACTCCAGTGCACTGCTAGGTTAATCACAAACATGCAGCTGGCATTATTTTCATGCTCGTAGACCCTTTTTGAATTTAAAGTTCTATTTAACCTGAGGTGGAAACTTATGTATGCACACGAGAATGGAGTTCTCAATGAGGTATAATTCTGCTTGTTCCACGAGCTAGCATTGCACTGAAAACAAGAGCGTGAAACAGTCAAGCACTTCAGTAATACTTGTACTTCCAGTGGCCCTCAATTTCTGTTTTACTTTATTCTATCATCAACCTTCTTCGTACAATAAAACACATAATCAAAGCGAGGAGCTAAGATAAAAGTGAAAAAAGGCAGTAGAATCTCCACTTTGTGGTGTTTTTTTTCTAACAAGCTTAGTCTTTGATCATTTCCCATTTGATCAAAGAGTGCTTTGATGCTTTTTGAAGAAGTACTGAATTATTGGAATAAAGATATAGAATTTGATTCACATTTTCATCCGAAGAATATAAGTGAAAGAGCCGCACTGGTAGTTTGCAGTAGATATGTCTAAGGATGAACAAATAATTGGAAAAAAACCCATAAATATAAAAGGAATATAATCTAGTTACAAACAAAAGTGAGAAGTGGGAAAGAAAGCTAAATATATAGTATATTTCTTCTAGAAAAAGTGTCTCTAACTGCCAGTCAAACTGCAATAAATGTCTTCAGCTTGGAAGGAAATGTATACTTATGAATATCAAAGTGCAAAATGTATTGCAGATCCAGGCCTGAACAATATTTACCGCAGCTGGAACAATTTCATTGTAAAGAATGCTAGAAAAAGGGAAGAAAAGGCTAGGAAAAAGCAAGTATATTTTTAGCCTTCTATGTTGTTTGTAGAGTTGCATAGTAAGTAAAGTGGGGGGTTTTATGTGTTTGTTTGTTTGTTTGTTTGTTTGATGGCTGAAGTGGAAATTGGTAGAGACGCCTTAGGTAAAGTTCAAACTTCTTTTCAAAGACATCAAAATGAATGCATGTAAAGTCTGTAATTTGGGATTAAACACATGTTTTCTGGCCTTAAGTGAAATACTTCAATTTCATTTTGGAGTGTGGATGGTGAAGGGTAACCAAGAAATCAAGTCAAATTTCAAAATCCATGTTCTTCTGGCTTTTTTGGGGGACTTCCCCCCCCCCCCCTTTTCTTCAGTTTTCTGTTTCTGACTTCATAAATAACCCAGTGTTATCAAGTGCCAGAAAGTGCAGACAGAAAAGCCTGGGAGTTGCATTTAGTCCAGGAAGAAAAAGGCTGCTGTTCATTCCAATTACGAAATATATGTTTTGATCGACTCACCTTTTCATAGAACAGTTATTTTATGAATATTGTATCTAATCTGTAATTATTGATTTAATACTGCAACTTTAGAAGGTAACTATTGATTATTCCTGTTTTAAGGAGAATGGCTACAGTGTTGAAGCTGTGTCTACCCTAAAGAAACTTTCATGGTAATCACCTCTTAGATCTCTGTGATTTGATTGAAGTAGTGTTAGTAGGAGGTTTTGGTATTCAGACTTTTGAGCAAAATCCTTTCCTCCAAAAGAGATTCCAAAATAACGTGTTTTTAAAGTAGTATGAAAAGATGAGAAGTTTTCATAAATTCAAGCTGATGTCTATTGTAGGTAGTAGGATCAGATTCATGTTAGAGAGCTTGTAAGGTTAATTTGTCTCTGACAGTAAGTACACCTAAATGCATGGAGAGAGATAAATGAGATCTGTGCTAAACAAACAAAAGCAAATTTGGGAAAGAAACTCCAAACAAAAATTCAAAACCCAAACAATCAGTTCTTGAACATGCTTCTGAACGACAGAGAGAAAAAGGAATACACCCTGAGGAAGGAGGAGAAAGACACTGCATATTTGGGGGTGGAGGTGGGTTGAAAACTCATTTTCTTTGTCTCAGTAGTGCATGGAACACAAGGACTCAAAAGAGAAAGGACAATACAGCTGACTCCTATACTTTCTTCCCAGCAGAAAACAAGTCATTGGAAGCAGCCTGAGATGATGAATTGAAGTATTTTGCAGGTCTTTCAGGCCCTCTTCTCAGAAAATTACATTGCTTGAAGCCAGTCAGTCTCACTTCCATCCCTAGAAAGGTGGATGGAACAGCTCATTCTGGATGTCATCTTTAAGCACGTGGAGGAAGAGAAGGTTATCTGGAGTGGTCAACATGGATTCACCAAGCGGAAATCATGCTTGACCAATCTGATAGCCTTGTATGATGGAATCACTGGCTGCGTAGATGAGGGGAGAGCAGTGAATGTTGTCTACCTCGACTTTAGCAAGACTTTTGACACTGTCTCCTATAACATCCTCATAGGTACGCTTAGGAAGTGTGGATTAGATAAGTGGGCAGTGAGGTGGATTGAGAACTGGCTGAATGGCAGAGCTCAGAGGGTTGTGATCAGTGGTGCGGAGTCTAGTTGGAAGCCTGTAGCTAGCAGTGTTCCCCAGGGGTCAGTACGAGGTCCAGTCCTGTTCAACATAGTCATCAATGACCTGGATGAGGGGACAGAGTATACCTTCAGCAGGTTTACTGATGACACAAAACTGGGAGGAGTGGCTGACAGACCAGAAGGCTGTGCCGCTATTCAGCAAGACCTTGACAGGTGAGAGAGTTGGGCAGAGAGGAACATATTGAAGTTCAACAGAGGCAAGCGCAGGGTCCTGCACCTAGGGAGGAATAACCCCAGGCACCTGTGCAAGGGTTGACCTGCTGGACAGCAGCTCTGCTGAGAGGTACCTGGGAGTCCTGGTGGACACAAGTTGACCATGAGCCAGCAATGTGCCCTGGTGGCCAAGAAGGCCAATGGTATTCTGGGGTGCATTAAAAAGAGTGTGGCGAGCAGGTTGAGGGAGATTATCCTCCCCCTCTACTCTGCTCTGGTGGGGCCACATCTGGAGTACTGTGTCCAGTTCTGGGCTCCCCAGTTCAAGAAAGACAAGGAACTACTGGAGAGAGTCCAGTGGAGGGCAAATATGATCAGGGGACTGGAGCATCTCTCTTATGAGGAAAGCCTGGGACACCTTGGTCTGTTTAGCCTGGAGAAGAGAAGACTGAGAGGGGATCTCATCAATGCTTATAAATATCTAAAGGGCGGGTGTCAAGAGGATGGGGTCAGACTCTTCAGTGGTGCCCAGTGACAGGACAAGGGGCAATGGGCACAAACTGGAACACAGGAAATTCCATTCAGAGGTTGTGGAGTCTCTGGAGATATTCAAAACCTGCCTGGACACAATTCAGTGCAAGCTGCTTTAGGTAAACCTGCTTTGGAAGGGGGGTTGGACTAGATGATCTCCAGAGGTCCATTCCAACCCCTTCCATTCTGTGTTTCTGTGACTTACTAACTCACTGAAGTCATATTTATCATCCTAGTAGTCTTTTCAAAGAACTCTTGGAATACCAGGGAAATTCCAGAAAATTGGAAAAGTGCTAATTTTTGAAAATAATGATTTGAAGATGAGCTGGATCTTGTGAAATTGCTTCACTCTAGATCCACGTGGACAAATAACAAAAAAAAGAAGGTTGCAAAATGCACAAATGTGAAGTGAAGCATTTAAGAATAAGGACCACTGAAGATTTTAGAGTAAGGAAAGCTGAAACTGAGAAAACTCTAGGAACTATAAAGGTAAGTGAATGAAAGAGAACCAGAATACAGAGCTGTGACTAAAAGGGTTAATATTATTCTTACATGTTAAAAGTGAGTAGGAGTGAGAAGTCATTATAAAACTGTCTGCAACACTGGTAAAATCAAGAGTGAAATATTGCATACAGTCTGGTACTCGGGTTTTAAATAGATATTTTATAATTAGTACAGGTGAATTAAAAAAACTTACTATAACTATTTAAAGTGACAGAAAAAAATGTGTGTCATTGAGAGAGGTCATCCTGAGGAATGATACTTACAGAGCTTGTCCACCAGAAATTCAATCCGTATCAAGTTTGAAATTATTAAATCATGGTATATTTCTGTGCATATACATAATGATTTTCCAGAATGAAAATGCCTTTGTTTTAGTTTAGTTGAGTCATTTCTACTTTTCAAATTATGATAGGAATCTTTGTTCATAATCACTGATAAAAAGCTTGTACATTTTTAAATTTCTGTTCCCTCTGTTTTGAGTGTTTCTTCTCCTGTGTCTTTGGCTCTGAAGGCACTGCTCTGCTTTCTTTGTGGTCTTGGTTTTCAATTGTCATAGATTTGATCTAAAAGTGCTCCAGTTGATTTCTTCTTTGGCTATACTTGCTAAAAAGTGAACTTTCTTTTTATTTTGTAGTTTTCAAAAGAAAAAAACAACCAGGCAGCCAGACTCAGGGAATGTGAAATAAACAGAACAATCAATAGCAAGCGTAAAACAGTAGATTGAAGCAGCAGAAAAAAGTAGCATACAGAACAAAGAATGGGATGTTTTCATAGAAAATATTTGTTATTCTGTTGGGACTACTATACTGACATATGGTAACTACATTTGCTACTTTTTCTTGGAAATCTGTAAATAAAGTTTTATATATGACAATAAATTTTAGAAAAAGACAGATCCATCTGACGTTTCAAATGCTAAAGAAAACCAATAAAACTGGAAGAGACCTTCTGGAAAGAGATTTTACATGAGAAATGAATAAAGTAGTTGAAAATTATAGGAAAACATAAAACATGCAGATTTTAACTTGAAGTACAAATACAGTACTGTAGAAATGCACTCTATGTCATCGGGGTTTTTTAATAGTAGTATGGAGGATATGCTTAGTTTTTGATGCAAATCCTCTGAGAGTTTATTTCCAGTTACTTCAAAGGATTCAGGCTAATCTGCAAGCCTCTGGCCTACATCAGACCTACACTGATAAAGGAAAAACTTACCCTAGGTAGGTTGCTTTTTGAGGATGAAGACACAGACGAGAGAGACATCCTAGCCCAATCAAACCTGCTGAAAGCCTAAAAAACATGCATACCAAGTGTTCTAAAAACCAGTCACAATATTTAGAGGTGTAAAAACTAATTTTCTTTCCATATTTTGAGAATGACAGATGTTTCCAATAGATTCATGCACCTATAAATGATTTACTGTGGTATTCCAGTCACTCTCGTAACAGAATAAAAATAACATGCGCATACATCTCCTAAATTGCTTCATGTCTCTTTTTGGGTACAGAAAACCTATACAAAAGAATGGTCTCCATATTTTTATTTCAATACAAATTTACTTTTCATTTAGAAAATCATTATTTCTTGTATGGACCAGAAAATTTGTGAATTTGTTTTTTGTGAAGCAAAACTTATAATGCCTCAAGCTTGAAGTCATATAACTGTTCTTGCAGTTGCGTTTATACAAAGCAACACAGATGCAATTGGTGTCGTGTTGAAGTTAGATATATTTTTTCCTTCTGATATATGTTTTCAAAAGTGCCCACTACTTGTCTCTCCTACTGTATTCGAAGTTATCATGGTGCCACATTCCAAAGGCTCTAGTTTCTTATTACTGTCCAGACCAATTTATCAAGCACACTGAAATGACAAGTGCAAGACAGAATGTTCTTGTTGCCCTTGAGCTGGCAAAAACTGGTCTGGTCATCTGAAATTCAAACTAAGGTTTGTAGCTGGATATTACAGTTTCATTTGGTGATTTTGTTTTTAAGCAGTGAATTGTTTTGCATATGTTTTGATCCGTAAGCAGAGAAGCCAGACTTACGCTGGAAAATGAAGAAAGGTCCTAGTATATTTTGAATGAAGATAAACATGTTTAATTCAGCACACTGTGTCTATCACAGACAGAAGTATTGTTAGTGGTGAAAACTCCAGAAAAAAAACACTTTATCTCTTCGGGTCTCTGAGCAATCACTGACAAATTCCTTGAAGGTGAGCTAGTCAGATACGGAAACAGGTTTCTGTGGTTAACCATAGGAGCAAATAAGTATGATCCTAGCCAGGTTGTTTCAGTGTCTGTATTCCTTTTGATGGTGGATAGGGCATGTAAAAAAACAGATAAAGCTGAAGGCACTGAATGTTCTAAAATAGGCTGTATACTTCTGGGCTGAAACAGAAAATGTATGTTTTTCAGCCCCTATATTAATGAACTGTCTAGGGGCAACATACCTATTTATAATCGAAAAAACATCCAGCTCCAACAATAAGAAGAACCCTAAATAAGACTCAGAGGACGATTAGGTAAGTGCTCGAGAGCACGATATGCTGATTTTAAAAGTTCAAGTGAGACATGTAATTGGTTGTGTGATTCTGCTGCAGTGCAAAATGAAATGGGCTCACAAAAAGTGTCCTCTATGTACAAAAAGTACGTTCCAGACTTTGGAGATACAGGATTCCCCTTCTTTATTTAAGGTTATCATAGAATCATAGAATGGTTTGGGTTCGAAGGGACCTTAAAGGTCATCTAGCTCCAACCCCCCGCCATAGGCAGGGACACCTCCCACTAGACCAGGTTGCTCAAAGCCCCATCCAGTCTGGCCTTGAACGCCTCCAGGGATGGGGCACCCACAGCTTCCCTGGGCAACCTGTTCCTATGTCTCACCACGCTCACAGTAAATAATTTCTTCCTAATATCTAATTTAAATCTATCCTCTTTCAGTTCAAAATGGTTGCCCCTCGTCCTATCACTATACTCCCTGATGAAGAGTCCCTGATAAAGAATGTGGCTTATCCCATGTAAACAGGTGTAAGGTGATGCATTATTCCTCTGGGCAGGCAACCTGAGAGACATTGCAGAGCATTTGATGACTGAGTCATCTTTCCTTCCTCTCGTAAAAAATGGTAACAAATGGAGAAAAACTGCAGATTAATTCCCCCTCCCCTCAAAGCTTAAAAAGAACCAGGGACATAACTGTGCCCTTACATAATTTTCTTCCTGTTCTGTTCCCATGGTAGTACAGCTTTTTGCTGTTTATTGCTAGAACGCCAAGGAACTTTCAAATCTGACCCTACATTAGTGAATCTCAGTAACAGAGATTTATTCTTTATAACTGAAAACCACATACTTCCAACTGACATGTATTGTGTGTACCCATAAATGAATAACAGTAAAAATAAAAATAATTCAAACATTTTTAAGATGTAATTTGGAGCTCAGAATGGGTATAATAAAATTGTGGGTCTCCTTCGTAAAGAAAACGCCCGATGGGCTCACTATCTACACTCCATATGGCACTCAGTCCCTCTGCTCTGCATCCCACTGTGCTCACAGTGTAATCCATATGGACCTTACTTAATTAATTTCCTATTCCTGCAACATTTACTGTGTCTGTTCATAGCTTTCCATCAAACATCCACTTATTGTTGAGCGAATATATTATTATGTGATGATTTCCTTGATTGTTGGAAATGTGAAAGCATTAATTTCTTTGTGTGTCGATCAATGCTGTGGCTTTGTCCATTAATGATGAGGTAAGCAACACTCATACAGATCCAAGACATGCAATTTCAGCCACCTTGTGAGTGCTTATATGCACCCTCTAAGCATAATTATGTATGTGCTTCCCCATTCAATCAGAGTGCTCCCAGGATGTGCAAGCAACAAAATGGAGGCCCAGGAAGGCCATGGACATGCATCAAGTGGCTTTATGTGAGTTTCTCCATCTCTGTACAGGGTGAAGTGTTTAAGGGGAGCTCTGATTTGCTAGTGTGAAAACTGAAAATTCACAGACGAGAGATACAAAGGGCAAAGGGAGGACAAGTGTCACTGCTGAGGTTTCTACTTTCCAAGGTAAATTAGCAGTGTCTGTACACTGTGAGCTGGTTGCATGCGATGCGACTCTAAGGCCAGTAGCAGGCTTACAGTTGCTGATCACAGATCATAGAAATTCTTAGCTTTAACACAAACTGGATCTATGCATAAAAACCACCTGGACAGCTCGTTAAATAGTGACAAAATGCGTAACAGTTATCCCAAACTCATATCCTGCTTGTGTTCCTAAGAAAAGGGCTACAAGTCCAACATATGATGTTACCCAGTTGTTTTGAATGCTACGTTCAGTTCTGATCGCCCTGTCTCTAAAAAGATTAAGGAAGAGGATGCAGTGCTGTATGATGAAATACGATAAGAATACAACAGATTAAAAAGATAAAAATATGGAAAAAAAAACAGGGAGAAGCTTCAGTAACAACTGTATGGTAGAGGTTGCAAAAGGATAAAGAGAAGGCAAAGGCTATTTTCATGTACCTTTTGTCATACAGTACCAGGCTACAGTTCAGTAAGACAGAAGTGGTATACTTAAAACTAGGGAAATCTCTACTTTGTACTCATTGCAATTATCCCGTGGAACTTTCTGTCATTAAGTACTTCTACAGTGAGGAGAGTTGTGGGATTCACAAAAGAATCAGATACTTATACTGATTTAGAAAATATCCAGAAATTTGTTAGGTGTTCTATATATATTATCTATTTCTATAGGGTGGTTTTTTTTTATTTTTGTGTGTGATAATATATGTCTGTATCTTGTAGAAATTTAGCTAGCTGCTGACTAATAAGATTTAGGATGACACATACATATATATATATGCCCGTGTGCACACACACATATAGAGAAATACGCACATATATATTCCCTCACAAAAAACCCTAAGAGTTTTTTGGCATCTTCCTTGAACTGTGCACAGTAATAAGGAGCATAAGGGAAACCTTGAGACTGGTGACAACAACTGAAAATTCATAAAATAGAGGCATGCTGAAGGACAAAGGGAGAAATCAGCATCTTTTTTGGGCAGTCAGCATCTCTTCTGCATAGCATAGCTTATACAAGGGAAAATATCTGTGATAAAATATAGCCTATTATATCCTTTAATTTTTATTGCTGCCATGACACCTGATAAATTCAAACTGCTGATTGTGTCTGGTTCAATGACAATGGGTAAGTGTTTCTCTTTCTTCCCCTTGCCTTTCCCTTTCCTCTTTCTCCCACCTCTAAGAATAATTTAAAGAGATTAGCACTACAATTCATGTGACAATTTCTCACCATGCTTATTTTCAGCTATATTGTGTTCATACCTATAGATTTACAAATGTGGATGTTGTTTTTTCAGGCTCCAAATTCACTTGTACTGTGCACACAGTTCTACGTGCACCTTGGCAGCCTACATATATCACCATTGTTACTGTATCACAGAATCACAGAACGGTTGAGGCTGGCAGGCACCTCTGGAGATCATCTAGTCCAAACTCCCGTTCAAAGCAGGGTCACCTAGAGCAGGTTGCTCAGTGTTGTGTTTGGTCAGGTTTTGAATATTGCCACAGAGGGAGACCTCTCTGGGCAACCTGTGCAGTGTTGCCACCCTCACATTAAAAAAAAAAAAAAAAAATATATATTCTTGTGTTTAAACAGAACTTCCTGTATTTTAGTTTGTGCCATCTTGTCTAGTGATTGGGTCCCATGGAGAAAAGTCTGGCTCCAGCTTCTTCACTTCCACCATCATATATTAATAAACATTGAAAAGATGTCTCCTGGGCCATTTCTTTTTCAGGATAAATAGTCCCAGCACTTTCAGCCTCTCCTTGTATGACAGATGCTTCAGTCCCTTAATCATCTTTGTGGCCCTTTGCTGGACCCACTCCAGTATGTCCCTGTCTTGTACTGGAGAGACCAAACCTAGACACAACACTCCAGATCTGTCTCACCAGGGCTGAGCAGAGGGAAAGTATCATCATCCTCAACCTTCTGGCAACATTCTTCCTAACGCAGTCCAGTAGGTTCTTGGACTTCTGTGCCACAAGGGCACATGGGCCTCAGCTGATGTTCAACTTGTCTACCAGGACACCCGGGTCCTCTTTGGCAAAGCTGTTTTCCAAACGGTCCGCAGCTTGTACTGGTGCATAAGGTTACTCCTACGCAGGTGCAGGAGTTTGTTTTTCCCTTTGCCATACTTCATGAGATTCCTTTCAGCCCATTTTTTCCAGCCTGTTGAGGTCCCTTTGAGTAACAGCACAACCGTACAATTTATCAATCACTTTTCCGAGTTTTTTGTCATGTTTAAGCTTGCTGAGGTGCACTCTGTGCCATCATCCAAGTCATTAATGAAGATGTTAAACAGTATTTGCCCCAGTATTGACCCTTGGGGTACACCACTAGTGTGTCTTGGATTGCTCCTGCCCTTCTGTGTTGTTTCTCCAGGAGATACAGGGGTTGTTCAAGTTCCCTGTGAGGATCATGGCCTGCAAAAGTGACATTATCTGAACACTTCATCTACTTTTTCCAGATCAGGTGTTCTACAGTGACACACACAGCCCAATATCACCCATTTCCATCTACCCTCTAATTCTAACCCATAAGGCCTCAGCTAGCTCATCATCCATCTGAAGGCAGAGCTCCATGCATTCCTGTTCCTCTGTCATAATGACTCTCCCTTTGTGCCATCCTGGCCTGTTGTTTCTAAAGAGGAGTATGTATCCATCCATTGCAGCTCTTCAGTTGTGTGAGTTATCTTATCATACCTCTGTGACAAGTTCATAGCCCTGCAATTGCACGCTGACCTCTAATTCCTCATTTGTTTCCCATGTTGCATGCATTAGTGTACAGGCACTTCAGAGAGGTACCCAGCTGTGCTCATTTCCCAGAAAAGGTACAAGTGCCTTCCCCATGATACTGTCTTATCTCTCGTGTACTCCTTTCAGCCTTCTTTTCTTGATCATGAGGATGCTCCCGTCCACATTACCCCGAACCATTTGCTTGCCAACTTGGTCCACCACTTCCTAACTTGACTGTTGGTTGTTGACTCTGCCCAGTTGTTCCTACTTTGAAACTCTCCTCACTCGCTTACTCACAGGCTGGTGGCAAAGATGATTTTGACTCGCTTTGTAAGGTCGATTCTGTCTCTTCCCAGCAGTCCTCATTCCTTAGAGAGTCCCATGGTCATGCAAAACATATCCCTGTTTCAAACACCAACTGTCCAGCTGGTTGTTGACCCACAGAATCAGTGGCTTACCAGCAGGATCGAGCAGAAAACCACCTATGCCCTTGATGATTCCCCCCAGAGCCATATAGTGACGCTCAGTATGCTCCAGGTCTTCCCTGACATGTGGAAGAGAAGCAGAGGTAATAGTCTAAGGGCCGGAGAAGCCGCATCAATCTTTTTGCAACGTCCCAAATCTGAGCCCTGGCAAGCAGCAAACCAGCCCAGGTGGCAGCTCAGGGCAGCTGAGGGGGACTTGAGTCTCTTTCTCGCCATTTCTCATGCTGCGCAGTATGCTGATCTCCTGTCAGAGCTCCTTTACTTGGTGAGAAATACCCTCCACCAGTGCACTCCCCCTACACTGCTCCTAGCGCACCTCCTGCTACCCCAGCCTCAGAGAGAGCGCCCAGGTGTCCCTGCAGTCCCAGACTTGAAGAGATGCTGTGCTCTTGAGTCGAGACCTCCGATGTGCTGGGGAAAATGCTCCAGCGGCTGCACGTCAGACTGAGCAGAACGTCAGACTTTCAAGAACCTGATCAAAACCAGAGTTGTATTAACCCGTTCCACACGAAGGAATGTGTGACCTGGGCAGAGAATAATCAAAACGGGGATAGCACAGGCAAATAACGCTTCTTTTTTTTTTTAACTTTCACTTTTCTTCAGCCATACAAACTCATATTTTAGTATCTAGGGAGTTTTTCTTTACTGTAATATGAGATGGAGTGGCAAAGACCTCTCTTGCAAGTGGAGAAAGGGGAATAGCCTTTAAAATGTCATTTTGCCACAGGCACCAAGAAGTATTTATACACACTGATTAGCAGCCACTGTCTTTTTAATGAGAAATGGGATGTCATTTGTCATTGTAGCAGACCCTGCTGCCATTGTTCTCTACTGTATTTTTAGCAACTGCATAATAAATAATATCTGAATATAACAAAGTGAATAACTGGATTGCTCTCAAATGAGGAAACGTTCAAAAAAAACCCCACCAAACCCCCAAACTTGTTATCACTGTGGAACAGAGAGCTACCCTGATTTTTTCATAGTGACTACATTCTCTACTGGTAACATATAGTATCACTATATTAAAACTTTATTCTATTCTAATTCATTATTTTAAATGTTAACATTTCATTAAAAATGGGAAAAAAATGTAGATCTGTTCATGCCATGCAGGTGGTGGGGAGATGAAGTTCCATGAATGTGGAATCATTTCACATCTCATGTGGCCCTGAGTGCTGCCAGAGTGCCAGAAAACAAGGAATGAAGCCCAAAGTTCCCAAGTAATTTTGTGTCCTGTGTCCCCTGTCCGTGTCCCATCCCCCCATGTGCCCCCCTGATACATTTAGGCTCCTTTATTCTCATTAACATATCGTGGCTCCAGCTGTCTTTGTAGTAGGTACGGATTTAGACATTGATGTTAATAGAAGCACTGTTGGACCCTGAATAGTTGAAATACTCAGGAAAACTTCACTCCTCACCATGGATAATGCCCAAAAGTAGATGGCTTGGGCAACGTTTTTATACAGTGGACACTGTATTGACTTTGCAGTAAAATGAGGGGATGATAGCAAGTCTAGTCCAGCCATAGCTGGTGCAGCATAGCTCTTGCCATTAGAGTTTCTGATAGGGTCAGTATTTGTGCTCCTGACAAAGTAATGAAAAGTGAGCCTCCAGATTTAGTTGTTCACCTGAGCGCCGGGTAGAACTGTGACCTAAAGCTGACCCTCATCATGTAAGAAAGAACTGATTTTATAGATTTGATGACCTTTGAGTTTTTTTGTGATTTCTTTTTTTCCAATTTCTTTTTTTCCTCCCTCCAGATTTTCATAGCGACAAGACTTTGAACCAATTACTTCATTGTTAAAATAAAGACTTCAGAGAACAGGAGACAGAAATAGTACTGAAGTCCATGAGTCTGGTGTTCATGACAAGTACGGAAAATTTATGAGGAACCACGAGGAACCACCTTAGTATATTGTAAGTCTACTTTATCATCTCTTCTGTACATGTGATGGGAATATGTTGTTGTTTAAATGACACAATATACTGATGCTTTGTCTTCTTCATTGTAAAAATCTAAATATAGTATCAATTTTAACAAGTCACAATTCTGGTACACACTATGGCTAGACACTTAATTTTGCATATTGAGACTCAGTGGGTTGAAAGATTAGGTCAAATACCAATCTAAGGTGGGATTTTTGTTTTAACATCAGTTCTAATCACTGATTTTCAGACTTTCAAAAAAGGTCTAAGTGAATGTGGATTCATGTTCTTGCTACATACATGCTTCTAAAAATGGCAATCGATTTATTTTTACCTTATTAGCAGCAAAGATCATGGATAAATGTTTCTCTGATAAATACTTGTTGTTAGGAGTAAACTCCAGTTTTTGTAATGTTTTCTGCCTATATTAGTTGCATGTCATGTAACTATATAAGGTTCATGAAGATGAAAAGGGGAAAAAGAAGCAAATACTATAATTATTAACCTTTTTCATTTTTAGGGACTGTTGTGAAAATATATAAGGTAACTGTGACAGCTAGCTACCATGACATCATTAGTTACAACCCATGGAAAGAGGTGAGCCAGAGCAACAGTAAATGCAGGAACTTGTTCTCAAAAGCAAGAAAACAGTCAACGAGACAGAACTTTCCTTAGCTTTAGTGCCAGCACAGAAAAAAGTTCAGCTGTGCTATAATGGATTTTTTATCGTTTCTTCAGGAAGCCAGGTATAACAACTTAAAAAAGATGGAGTGGACCAACTTAACAATATTTAGATACAGATAGTAATGCTCTTCAACCTAGTGACAGCTCCAGAGCGCTCCTCCTCTGAAAGGAGCTGCAGTGAGGGAGCAGCTTTTCTCACTATGTGCTCTTCATCATTCAAAATTCGTTGGTGGCATTGCTGGTTTTTCCTCACAGCTTTTGAGAGCATCAGACATGAATGCAGAAGTTGCTGTCGCTGCACGTCCTTTCCTGGGACATTTGAGAAGCTGGGCAGAGTGAAAGGACTTCTGTACACGTAGAAGGGCTGACACAGTCAAGTGGTGGTAACCACAGTACTGATCCATTGCCCCATGTTTGCTAAAGTGCAATAAAGTCTAAACTCCTCCCAGGCACCATATAGTGGGTACCCTCTGTAACGTTGAAACAGTTTTCATAATGCAATAAAATGTAATTAAGCATCACTGAGTTTGATATGAATTTGGCAGCAATTCAGATGTTTCTCAATAGTTTGAGTTGTTCATTAGCATGAAAAATAACGGTCTTTATCACATTTACTTTCATCTTAGAAGTATGTAATGAGGGAAAATAGCAAGAAAACATATACAGGCTGTCTGTATAACAATGCAATAGCAGTTAAGAAATATAATAAAATGAACACAACCACCTAGAGTTATATGCTAATTACAACGATTTGTTATGCCCATAACAACAGAGTTTGATCTAAGCTCTCAGTTACTTACTGGTGAGCATAGACTGTTAAGCAACAGGCAGATAAACTTGCTAGATCCATTTATCTGCCAGAGTGGTCCTACTCATAGTGTTTTCATATGTGATGTTCAACTGGTCACCTGAACTGAGTATTTTACTTAATGTTTAAGTGTCTAAATACATGGTTTATTTATTGAGCATGGAGATCCTTCATCCCTCTCACTGATGATAATGATCCTTAAAAAAACCCATGCTGTTTTAGCTTTTTATGTAGGAACAGAGACTGGAAGAAAGTAATCGTTGAGTCATTGAATGCAGTGTTCCACAGCTGTAGGCAAGCATTAAATACAGTGGTTTACATTCCCTCCTAGTAAGGCACTGCAACTGCCTTCTCTTCTTTTCAGCATGAAACAGGAAAAAAAAATCTATAAACCAAGTATTAAATAACCTTTAACATAAATTTGGGAGTTTTTTCCCTTTTGTCACTTAAACAAATTCAACATATTTTATTGTCATTGCTTCTGAAAACCTTGGACCGGCTGTTGTGTTGTTGAACTAATCACAGTCTGGCTTAACCTTACTGACTTTAGAGGCATTAGTTGGAATTACAGTGGTATTGCATGGTGCATGGTTCAGACCACTGCTGAGATACCATTAGAATATTTTTGTTTGCAATTCAAGAAATATGCGATGTAACACACTGTGTCATAGGGACTTTCCGATATTATGGCACTTACAGTTTTGAAAAAAAAAAAAAAAAGAGAGAGAAAAATGGTCTAGAAGCCTTAAAAGAGTCTGGCTTACTTTAGTTAGTAGCATTTAATATATTTTTTGTAGTTTTCTGAATCATCTGCCACCCTTTAGTACTGAAAACTTCATTAAAGTGTTTTGCTGCCTATGGGAGGAACTTTCAGTCTATTTTATTTGATAGTTAACTAAAGTGTACAGTTTTCCTTTCTTCCCTTTCATGGCCAATTAATTTCCCTTATAAAGGCAATCAATTTTGTAACCGCTAACCAATGTTACTCCATTAGACCAAGAGTTAGAAGCTGTTCCCAAGCTAAGTCTCTGTGAACTCTGCTAATAAAACGGTCTTTCTCAACACTGATGAGGGCCAGAACACTGTGAACTCGGGGACTCCTATTCACCTAAAACAAAGCAAAGTTAAGTAATTTTGCACACAAGCTATGCAGCATGTGCATTCAAGCGTAACTGCCAGTGTTTTGGGAACGGCTGTGGGGTGCATGGCCCGGCATGGAGCGTGACACTCTCTGCTGCCAAACGAGCTTGAAGGACTGTATCTTATTGCACCAAGGCTGCTGTAAATTTGTCAACAGTTCCCGGTGTTCTGTTCCAAGACTGAGGGATTGGCGTTAATGCAAGGACCTGTGCTGTTCCTCAGTCTTCATCGGAAGAATAGAACGTGGGATGATCGAAGGTAGCGGCAAGAGAAAATGGTGTAAGCTTCGTTGCACTGGGAACAGGGGAAGTTCCTCAAAGTAGAACAGAGACTGCGTTTCTTATTAGCATTCAAAATCACAGAAGGATTTACAAAGAATGGCAAAGAGATTGACTTTAGGATCACAGGAATTGTTGACTTAAGGATCGGTCATAACAGTCAGGTGATTACAGAGGCCTAAGTGACATCACTATTTTTAAGAAATACGAGCTGTTTTCTGGAGAGGGGTGGCAGACATCTCTCCCTCCAGGCTGATAACATCTGCAATGAAAAGGAGGGACACAGAGACAAGGTACCTCTGCAGGAGAGACAACCAGGAATTTTCTTGGGAAACCTTTTGTTGTTTTAATGACATATTTATGTGTTAACGCTTGATAACTTCCATGTGATATATGTATCCGGCTTAGGTGGGCCTGAAATGAGGAGAGAGGTAAGGACTCAGGCTAGCCTATGGCTTAATGCACTGATGCTCATGGTATTTACTTGGTAGGTGAGACAATCACGCTTGGAGTTGTCATGCCTTACTCACAATAGATGCTTAAATGTCTTATATTTGTTTCAAGTAAATCTCCTATTAGGTTACAGATCATCCCTGAGTAAAATCTGCTCATTCATCTTTGCTGAAGGTTTTCCACTTTTCTTAAGAAATTCAATATGTGATAAAGCCCTGAGCTGTCTTGACTTAAACTTCCAGCTTCCCCAAATCAGGTGGAGCAGACACACTTCTACTAACCCTGTCTTTCTTCCAATTCTCTCTCTCCTTTCGCTCGCTTCTCTTTTGAAAGTTTCATTTCATGGAGACTGAAAGTAATTGTAAATCATAAAAATAATTTCCTAACTTGCACTGGCAGGCATGATGGTTTTCAGTTTTTTTTGTTTTGGGTTTGGTTTTTTTTTTAGATTCACATATCTGCGTAAAGTAAAATAGATTTTATTTTTGCATCCCTGTTCAAAATATATATCCAGAAATTATATGGCCCAGGAGCTGCGTGACGAAATGATGGGCACATCAAAGGAATCTACTCAAATTAATAAGAGGTTACAAATTTACTGATCTAGAGCTGGGATCTGAATAGAAGGATTTAATATCTAGCAGGTGAATTTGGACAGACACATCTCCATGGCGTTAAATGCCAAGGATTAGCCCAACTTATTTCAGGCAAGAGAACAATTTCTACTCATATTGAGATAATTAATACACATAAATCAAGTCCAGAGCTTATGGAAAATGGTTAAGTTAGAGGATTGCTACCTCAACTAAGGTATAACAAGAATAATTTTAGTCATAAGTATTTTTTACAAATTCTAATTTCTCTATTATTCAGTATTGGACACACCTTTATTTGTTCAATTTTCCCATGAGAATTCATACAAATTCTTTTTGTTCATGCAAATATTTGGAGAAGAGCTTCTGTGCATGTGAATATGGTTACTGGAGCACGAATGATCATATTTTTGTGCAAACAAGGGTATTCATGCCGAAATTTTTTAACTAGCTCCCCTACATAAAAAGGCTTTGTGCATCTATGAGTTATGGGTTAGCAATCAGAGGGAGACAAAGAGTGTTTTAAAACATAGCAAATAAATAAGCTGTTGGTGTGAACTAACACAAGCAGAAAAATGGAATTAGGAGATCATTGTCCAGTAACAGCAATGAAGAATCACTAAAAGAGCTGGTCTCTGCTACTAGGAGGGCAATAATACTATTCTGAAACGCTTGGCCAATAAGCCTCACCTCAGTCCCTGAGAAGGTGATAGAACACTAATCCTGGAAACCATTTCTATGCACATGAAGGTCAAGACAGTGAACAGGAGTAGTCAGCATGGATCCACCAAGGGAGAGTCATGTTTGACCAACTTGATAACCTTCTGTGATGAAACGGCTGGCTCGATAGATGAGGGGAAAGCAGTAGATATTGTTTCTTAGACTTCAATAATTATTTCAATGCTGTCTACCATAAGATTGTCATAGAGAAGCTGTTGAAACATGGAATGGATGATCAAACAGTGAGGTGGATTGAAAGCTGGCTGAACAGCATGGACCACTTGCAAAAGTAAAGAGATATCTCACTGTTTTAGAATAACCAAGTAAAATAAATAAAGGAAATAATAATAATTTAAAAAAAAACTAAAATATGGCATAAGAAAGAGAAACTTTACTTTTCTCTTAAAAAAAACCAGCTATATGACTTTGTGGTTAAATGATAAAACCCTAAGTTTCAAGACCTATGTTTGATATTGAAATGAGTAATGTCAAGCCACGGAAAGGGGGAAAAAAGCCGACTTACTTGCTTGCACTGACATTCATCTTCAAGTAGGATGTCTGAGAGATCTGTACTCAAACTGTGATTTCGAGCTTTCCTGTCACAGCTAATGCAGGACTAGAGTGATCAAAATTAGAATATAATTGTTAAGAGTTAGCAGCATTGCACATTTTATGTGCATGTTTCAGACAGGAGGGCTCTACAGCAGTTTCTAACCTTTTCGTGGCTTCTAACACAAATATAATGAACACAGATGAAGCTGTACATGAATTTGTCACTGCTTTTCTCAGTTCAGCTTTGGTCCTTTCTATACCATTTGATTGTCATGATGAAAAATATCAAAGTATGCACAAAGGTAGACCTGTTCTGCAGGGCTGGCACACTCCTTTATTTTCTAAGCATGCATTTCCAGTTGAATATTAACATTTACTAAGTGTTCCATACCTTTTTACTTAGATATTTAAGCTTAAAAATTCCTGAACCTATATCATGAGCAGTAAATTATTCAAGATGAAGGTTTTTGGAAGTGAATGTTGGAATATCTCGCATACTTGTCACAGTCAAGATATTCTCATGCTGTTTCAATTTGTCCATGTTGCAAAATGAATTATGGATAAATTTACATTCCCCAGAGATTCTTCACACATATCTAGGCCTAGGTGAAGCAAATATCATGACACTGTAGGACACTTGAGCACATTTCCAGAGGCTTTAAGGCTCCATTTAGACATAATGTGCATAACTCACAATGAAAATTAATGCAAACTGATATAGCATTTCTTTGGAAAACTTACACTTTTTTACAGCTGAAGTCAAAGTTTGAGGGGAGTTTGGCAGGGCTTAGCAAGAGTCAGCAGAGAGAATAAGGTGAGCTGAGGCAGCGACACAAAGCAGCACGGTTGTTCAACAGGCAGGGCAAGACAATCTGATCCAGCAGCAAAACTGCCTGCCTGGAGTCAGCAGCAGAGTCAGGCGGTCTTCTGGTAGTCGGCAGCAGTCAAAGGACAGCCGAACCAGCAGTTCACATCCTAAAGAGCAGAAAGAGGAAAACAAGCAGGCTCAAAAACTCAAGACCTTATTGACCTAAAGAAAACAGTTCTCCAAGGCAGTTTGATAAGACTATGTAATAACGTAACTGAAGGAGAAGGGCAGTGTGACTTAAGTGCCCCAAAGAAGATGCCGCTGAACCACAAGGGAACAGGTACTATTGCTTGTCTCTTTGGTTATGAGTTGTGCAATCTGCATGTCTTAAAGCTGAGCATAGACTGACTAGATATTTACGTTAATTAGATATCTGACTTGCCTCCTGATGATCCAGTTCAGTTATTAAACATGGCAGTACATATTCTTTTTGTCAAATGCTACCACAGCTCCATTAACTGTTTTAGCAATGTTCAATGAATCTTTCCCGAATTCCAGCTGAAATCCTATGAAACATTCCTGTTTCTGCTCCTTTGCCATCTCTGCTACTGTTTCTCTGGGGTCTCTGTAAAATCGCGGGGGGGGGGGGGGGGGGCGTGTCTGCAAATTCTACACATCTATCTACTTGTTGCTAAGAACTGGTTGTCATCTACTTTTTGTTTTCCTCAAAACCTCATCTTCAGGATTCTGTACTTCACAGAAATGAGGAGTAACCTTTCTGATAGCTGTAGTCTTTTATAGTTCATGAAATATCTGTGTAGAAAGGGAGACCTTATTATGGCGTACAAGTATCTAAAGGGTGGGTTGAAGGAGGATGGAGCCAGGCTCTTTTCAATGGTTCCAAGTGACAGGACGAGGGGCAATGGGCACAAGTTAGAACACAGGAAGTTCCGTTCAAATACACGGAAACAGTTCTTTACGGTTCAGGTGACAGAGCACTGGCACAGGCTGCCCAGGGAGGTTGTGGAGTCCCCTTCTCTGGAGATTTTCAAGACCCGCCTGGATGCAGTCCTGAGTAATGTGCTCTGGGCAATCCTGCTTTGGCAGGGGAGTTGGACTAGATGATCTCTAGAGGTCCCTTCCAACTCTGAAAATTCTGTGATTCTGTGAAATGAAATGTAGCGCCACTTTATAATGGATTTCATACTTTTGAATCGCTGTTATACCACGCATTTTTTGTGTCTTTATCAGTTTTTCTTGCTGCACGTTACAATTTGTTCTACTGTCTGCTGCAGTTCTGCTAAATTGAGAATTTGCTTTCCCCTGCTAAACACAATTTCAGTGGTGATGTACATTGCCGTAAAGGTGATGCCCTTAAGTTTAGCAGAGCTAAACCCTTCCAACCTCTGTAACCTTTTGAATTATCTTTTAACTGTCTTAATTTCTTTGTTCATCAAACTGTTCAGTCACAGATACCTGTTATGTGAAATGCTGAAATACAGACTCTCATGGACAATATTTCAAACACACACTAAGATTTTCATGTTTGGTCTTCCAATCTCAAAGAAATGTGAATAATAACACAACATCAAGCTGTTTTAGCCAGTGTCTCTAAGTATAGGCCAAATTTGTAACTGTGTATCACAGTTTCAGGATCTCTCTTTGACTTTTGAATTTAACTTGCTGGTAAATTTTAGTGGTCTTGTTTTCTCACTCAACAGCTCACAGCTACAGTTCCCATCCAATATTCACTTCGGTATTAATATCCAATCTATAATTCAGAAGCGTTCCCTCGGGGTGTAGGGAAAGATGTCAGCCCTCTGTCATTCCCTGCTTTCATCATTTGAAAATTTAGGCTCTCTCTGGGAGTTCTTTTCAGATTTTTTGCACACATTTTCTCTTAATATGGAGCACTGATATGCTTGTTAAATTGCAAAATAGTGTAAAATTTTTACGTTCATGCCGTCTAGATACAGATGTTGGATGTTTGGACCTGTGCATGTTTCTACAGCTAATGCACTTTCTGTCTGTCACAGCTTCTTGCTATTCTGGGATGTTTCTTACTTTATTTTGTCTTTCCATTTTTCAATTTCCCCTTGTGATAATCTGTTTATCCAGTGTAACTGCATCTCAATTTTCTTCTAGCGTGTTTTTGACATGTCCTTACTGCTCTTCCTGATTTAGGTTTCTATCTTGTAGCTGTCATTCCAGTAGCTTTGTATCTTTGATTCCAATCACTATTTGATCTCTTCTAATGGAATCAGTCAGTATACCATAATTACACGGCTGACTTGTTAAGTGACTGTCAGTCAAACATTCCTCAAATTTAGTGAAATGAAAGAAATTCTGTTCTTTGAGAGGTGCATATGATAACAATGATGTCCTTCAAAAGTTTCACTTTTCTTAGGAGTACAGTATTTCTCCTGCACACTCTCAGAGGCAGTTCTTCCATTCTCTTTTAGTACCTTACTAACAAGGAAATGGAGAACTTCAGATATTGCTGTATTCAAAAAATAGCCACCTTTTGTGACTGCTTTTGAGTCCAGCTGGTCATGCATAGATTCAAAAGCCTGCTTAATTGTTCTCCATGACTCTGCAGCATTGCCATAGAACTTTAATTGCTTCTCACTCTCAATAGTACTCTTCTTTCTGTCTCTATTTCTTTGAAAACTTACTTTTTCAAAAGCTCACTTCAGTATAATGCAACAACTGGAGAGTGTCTGGTTCTAGAGCAACCACTGGGAGGTTAGAAACACTGCTTCTGTAGGATGTAAATTTCTTTGCTTATGTAAAAATATGACCAACACGTCAAACCTTTTAAAAAAACTACTGGCAAGAGTAATAAAATTGACCTCCTGCCAATTAAAGTATTAAGTGTTGAACTGCCTATCTAACAAGACTTCCCTTTTTAAATTTTTTTTGCTAGTCCACCTTGCCTCTTTGTCTATTGTTCTCTATGCTCCAAGATTGTAGTCTTCCTGTGAAGCTGGCATATGTCTGTATACACCAAAATGACAGTGTTGTTCAATGGACGGTCTGACAGTGATGTTCAGCTAAACCCAAAACTATAGTCAAAGACCACCTTGAAACCTGAGTCACTATTGCCTGCAAGATCATATGCTTCGAGGTCACACTGGGGTAAGATACAAAACCAGCTCAGATAGCAAGGCAAAGTATTCGTGCAGGGAGACATCATGGCTGTCGTTCGAGTTTGGTATGATTTACTATGCCATCTCTGCCCATATTTTTTAGTGTGGACATTTAGTGAACTCTAGATAGCCAAAGAGAAGTATTTGAGAAAAGCCTAGAAAAAATCCAGGAATAACTGTGGGATTACTGTTATATTACTGTTATATAACAGTGAGTGATTCAGTTCAGTTTTCTATTTCGGCCCTACTATGAGGAATTAAATCAGATAGCATTGGGGATGCCTGCAGGACATTCTGACCAGGGTGTCTTTGCTGGCCTGAGGTGAAAAGGATCATCATCATATCATAAAGTTTGAGAGCTGCTAACAAAGTATCAAAAAAGTCATTAGTTAGGCTGTCAGTGTCTTTCCTCTTTCCCCTGAATCCCTCAGAGATCCTTGGGTCTAGCCCTTCATCTGTCAGGCCGGGAATTTCAAAATCTTTGCCGCAATGCTGAATTGAGGAGAGCGTGGAGAGACAAAAGTCTGCTTTTGTTTTCTGAGGTAATGAATCTCAGTAAGAAGCTACATCCCAATGATACCTATAGACAACAACCAAACCCATGATGAACATGTTGTGAAGAAAGCCTGTTGGTAAACTGGTAAGATGATCTAGAGGAGAAAAAAAATACAGCATGCAAATGTATGCCGTGTTGAAAAGGATGGAGTGAGCTGGCCACAGCAAGCCTATAATGCCATGTTTTACTGAAAATGCTGTTCAGTCATGTTCAGATAGGGAATAGTTCATTTAGGTGAGAAGACGTCATCTATGAAGCTGGTAAGTAGGATTTTGTTACGTTCCTCTTGTCATCGGATGCGATCTCATCGGCTTTTGTATCCTCCTCAGCATCCTGCAGTGGACAAGCAGAAGTCTGGTACAGAGGCTTCCTGGGAGATTCCATGCAAGCAAAGCCTGCTGTGACTCCTAGGGCATCTGCTGCCCACAGGTGCTGTGGTGAGGAACCTGAACAGGTTGTACTGGGCTTATCCTTTTCATATAACTTTCTGTAGGCATTGCTGGGCAGCACATAGGGCTTCATGAACCTTTTGGTATGGCACATTGCAGTTCTTATTTTGTTTTGTATAAGTGCCAGGGAGAAGAGAAGATGCAGGTATCAAGCTGTCCCCTTCCGAAAGTTTAAAGTTACTTTCATGTTGGTTTCTTGCTTTTGTAAGCGATGAGCTCAGTGCATAACTCACGAATGACATCTTTAGTATTCTGTGTGATGCAGGTATGCCTTCCCTCTGATGCATCAAATTGCACAGCTTTGTCTTTTCTACTACCTGGTCATCTCATAATTCAAAGATCTCATCTTAATGAATAGCTAACCCCTGGGTTAAGTGATTTAAGAAGAAGAAGGATATTTGAATGACATTGACTCGTCCACATTGGATATAGTCACTAAGAAACATCCTTAGGCACCTAGTTCTGTTGTGGACCTATTACTGTGTCACACACCATGACTGTGTAATGTGTCTCTTCATCTCAGTTACTTATTATGTTGCTAGATGCTGCTGGAGAAAGGTCAGACAGGTCTGTATTTCTGTGTCTGTGAAATTGTATAATATTTGGCTTAAAGCACTACAGTATTTGGATAAATATGAAGTTTTGAAACTATCAAGAAAAAATTAGGCAGAAACAGGGAAGGTGTACAGGTAATCCAGGAAAGAAATACAATGGTTTTGGGTTACTTTAGCAATTAAGTTCTTGACAAGCTATTCTGTGAAAACGCAGTAAAGAAACTAAGCGTAGGAAATTTAGTGAACAAGAGTTGATCTTAAAACAGCACCAGTGAAATACTCCACCATTCATCTGTTGATTCCCTCATCTATTCATCTGGCAATTACTCTGGCACTTCCTCTGTCAGAAAGCATGGGTCACAGGCTAGACTTCCTGCTGAAGAAGTCACATTACAATGGCAGCCCACACCGGGAGACATCAGAACAATTCACAGCTGGGCAGATGCTGAAAGAGTGCAATACAGCATTTCTAAAGAGCGTCATAGCAATTCACTTCTTGATTCAGCTTTTATAATGACAACATTTATCCTGGAGTATTGAAATGATTTCTCTTTAGTTATTTAGTTAGGCACCCAAACGTGTCTAACCATGCATTGTTCTTTGTGAAAACACCTGACTGGAAAGCTCTGGGTGTTAAATAAGGACCTTAGACATACCAGTAATACGGCCTTCATCTTCAGAGATAGATTTATTGCACTAGTATCTAGATTCAAATCACCTTTGTCCGGATTTGCAAAGCAACCAATTTTTGCCACTAATTTTTTTATGAAAGGCTGTATTAAGCCTCTTTTTCCTCCTGTCTCTATTTAGGAAAGAGAATATACTTTTATGAATGACCCCTAAACTGAGATTAGTTGTCACGTGGGAAGATCATGACATCCATCTATTAGGATACAACGGGTGGAACCCTCACAGCTAAACAACGCTGGGGCAGTTTGTCTCACCTGCCTCCATTCTGGGTGCCTTTTCGCTCATGGTCATGCAACCTTAATGATGTTGGCTGTGGGTTTCTGTCTCACAGCTCTCCTGGGCAGTTCCAGGAATGCTAAACAGGTGCTCTTCAGTACATCTTTGGAATGGAGGAAGTGATATTGAACATGGATGCATATTCTTGTCTAATGACAAGTCTAGTAACATAGCCAAGTTTCCTCATATTTACTGCAAGCTTGGAGTAAATGTCTGTGTGTATTTAGTGGATTAAAAGACACTTGGTAACTTGTTCAGTCATAGGAATGAGATTATGTGCTTGATGCATGCCTCAGCTCAGCCAAGAATATAATGCACCGTGGCATGTACATCAGCGAAATCTGAGAGCCCTAACTGTGCCTTACAGCAAACATGTAGGCAGGATGCTCAGCTTCTCAGGCAGCAATTCTTTTGTGAATCATCCTATGCAAGGAAAGTTCTTTATATCAACATAAAATCAAAATTAAGTTCCTAAGGATTATACTTTGCCTGTTCACTACTGATAGCCAAAAGTAGATGAGCATCTGCCTCAGTAGGATCATTCTGAGTCCCTATACAGTAAATGGTAGCTGGAGAGTAAATAAGATATCTAAGCTCAAGACTGTAGATTCTTGACCACAAATGTGCTATAAAAGAAGTGGCAGCTTGTAGGCTGAGTATTTGTTCCTGGGTATACGGCACTGACTGCATTATATGACTGACTGCAAAGCCGGCCATATAGTTTTGCAGAAGCTGACTAGTTAGATCACCTGCCAGGATACACAAGTAAGGCACTTGTGCATCCCATCTCATATTCAGGGCTTGAAAAGGGAGAAAACACATATATTGCGATGAACCCAACATAAAATGCAGGGAATCCGAGGTGAGGCATTTAATGGCACCAGTGAAAGCTGGAAGCAAGCTTAGGAAGGTGAAGGATAGATGTCAAGGGTTATAACATAGGATATATTATGAATTGCTAATTGGAAATTGACTCTGCTATGCACATTCAACTGCTTACTTTCCCCTAGTGGAAAAAATAAAATTAAAGAAATGAGCACATTTGAGAGAGCAATACCTGTAATGAAGAAGCATTAAGTTTCTCATTACCAAGGTCTGTTTCTATACGGCTTAAGAGGAATACCAAAATCTTTAAAGAAAAGTGTAAGCTGGGCTATTTGTTCAGAAAGGCACAATGACATGTTGCCTTCTTAGTGAAAGCAGTGTAAAGACTGTTTGCTTTCAGAAATATACTGCTTATTTTGCTAGCATGAAAAGAAACACACTTCATCTCAGTGAAAGCATTTATTAAAGTATTAGTACATAAAAGTAAAGAAATAACAACACCTATAAAAATAGCTTTACAAAGAAAGGATTTAAAATAGTGTCAGGATGACATAATGCAAATACCTGGTTTAGTGGGAGGTGTCCATGCCCACGGCAGGGGGGTTGGAACTAGCTGATCTTTGAGGTCCCTTCCAACCTAAGCCATTCTACGATTCTACAATTTAAAAAAAAAAAAAAAAAAAAGCAAGGGTATGGTAAGCTGTGCGAAATCATATCATCAAGCCTGAAAGTATATTTACATACGTATGAACATCTCTGGAAAGTCAGAAGACCTTTTCTTCTACTTGTGAATGGTAAGGCAAAAATTTCTCTTTCTTTCTGTATGCTAATCTACTATTGTTATGTACAAAAAGTTACATGTGATTTTGTTTTAATTCCTTCCTTATAGGACAGGGTAGAGCTCATAGTTTCATCTAAGTTAAACTGGGAAATATGCAGTTGGCCTAACTTTAACGTTTAAAACAAATTTAGGTGTAACATTAGACCAAGAAAGCTCTTCAGGCCACCTATTTTTCCTTTATCACTTACCTGGGAAACACCTAATACTTAGAACTGTTTCTATTTTAGATTGCATATTTCTCTACATGTCTGTGAATAAGGATCTCTACATAACTTAGAGTTTGACTGGCTACACACTCAGATGACAGCTAAACTCCATTACAATTCAGAGATGTGGCTCCTGAACTGTTGAAGTGTTCAGAGAGATTTGACCCTCAGGCGTTCTCAGAGTGGGCACTTCACCAAGCAAACATAGTCAAGGTGTAGGAATCAGAGTTTAGTTCAAAATATGCACGAAGCCAGCATTGGAATTATTACCTTTTTTGAAACAACTTAAAAGTTAGAGCACATCCCTGGAAAGTGAAATATGAGGTTTTAGGTTTCCTCTGCTCGAGTATGCTGCTTCTGCTCCTGAGAATGCTGTAACCATAAAGCTGATATGAGATGCTTTAATTTCACTGTTGAACTTGCAGCGCTAGGCAACAAGAACTAGATTCTTTAGAGTGAGGGACAAGATAGAGAAGGGAAAGAGTCTGGGGAAGAAAAGGTATCACCTGGGAGCAGGAAGTAAAGTTTTCTGCTCCTTATTTTATGTTAATGCATTCTGCTGATTTATTTGGTTTGCTAGTGAGCAGGAAAGTATGTGTGCGAGGGAGAAAGACAGGGAAGGACATTTAGCTATAATACCCAGGATTGTCAAGGAGTCTCAAAGTTAATCAGTTCTAATAATTTTTTCCAAAAAAGATCTTTAGTAAAAATTTTTTTCCCCCTTGAGATTAAGCCACTTTTATATAGTTGTATAAACTGCAGAACAGGAGGAGATGGGCTGCGTTGGTTACCCCACTGGGAACCCGAGTGTTGTCAAAGAAAGTACATCCAAGAGACAACAGCCCTTCTGCCTGCCTGGTTGCAGGGCTGTGCGGGAAAACGTGCCATCGCTGTGCAGGACCCTCTCCAGCGCACTTAGCGACACAGTGCAAAAGCTCTGTGACCTCTCCTATGCAGCCGGTGCTTCCTTCCATCCCATCCGTGCAGCACACACTGTTGTCTCAGAGATGACACAAATTTGTCTGATGAATATTCATTTAGCATGAAATGTTCAAAGGTTTAACAAGAAATTGTGGCGCAATTTAATTAATTAAATACACAGTAATCTAAATCTCATTTGAAAGTGCTAATCTTATCTGATTTGCTATTTTAGAAGGATGATACCCACACTATCAATATCGAAACTTCTGAACTTTTAACACAGCACTTAACACTAGCTGTGCCTTAAATGCTCATCTGCAGTATATGTCAGGGCAACCAGATTAACTCTAGTTTTAAAAGGTTAAATAATTCTAATGGATTTAAAGTAGTGAATGACAGTTAAGATTCTAAGTGTATGTTTAAATACATCGGTATCAACACCAAGCGTTCACATTTAAACCCTGATCTTATGAACACTTACACTTAATTATAGGCTTTATATTTAAATGCATTGAAACTGTGCAAGGGTTTTGGTTTGTTTTTTTTTTTTTTTTTTTTTTTTTTTTCTGTTAGGGAAGGCAATTCCGGCCAGATTTGTGACTTTATTAGTCTACTAGAGTGTGATAATAGCTGTCAGCAAACATATCTTTATTACATGTGCAATCTGAATCTTTTTTAAAACACTAATATGATAGCTACCCTTTATCCTGGTAAAATGGTAGAAGTAATGAAGACAGACAGTAACAGAAGAAGTGCCTGCTGAGATTACAGGTCTGTATTCTGAATTTCTACTCAAAGTCACTAATTTATGTTTTTTGATCCCTTAATAATAAGAATCTGCCTTGGTGGAGCCCAGCCAATTATTAGCTGGGAACTTAATTCCAGGGAGAAGTTGTCAGATGCCTCCAAAGAGTAACTCATAAGGCTTAAAAGGAAAACTCATCTCTCCAGTTATGGCACACGGTTTTTCACTGGCCTGTATTTCTTGGTTAAGCTCTCATGGATGCTTTGCAGGAAGCAGGGAGCAGCACAGACATCCTGGACCTGTCTGAAGCTCTGCCAGACACCTTTGTCCTCACAGACTTCAGAATGCCAGCATGCGCTCAACACAGAGTTTCAGCACATCCCTACCCATCCCCCGGTTGCATGGGAGATTAAACATGACCTGCATGTCTTTGATCATGTGCAGCGACATGCAGGTATGTAGGCAACCTCATTATCCAGCACAGAGGCAATGCGTATATCTAGATGACTGACAGGTCTGATTGATAGGATTGTGCAGTAAGTGGTCTAAATTATTGTATTGAACTTGAGGACAAAGACCTATAACCCAACAGCAAAACTTTTCCTTTTATGCTGAGGACTTTCTTTGACTTGATTCTGAATGCAAATACTGGGATATCTGTTGATGAAATTGAGAGGAAAAGAAAACTTTCCCGGCAAGGAGATACCGTCCAGAAAGACAAAGAAGAACTGAAGTCCTGGGAGAGCCTTATAAAAGCTCCTGGCTTTGGAAGTTATTATTTAAAACTGGGAGCAATAAAATCAGTGTTTGCACATAATGCTCATAAACAACTTCTAATAAATGAAATGTGACCAAAGTCGCATTTTGCATGGGAAAGGTGAGGGTAAACATACCAAAGATCACTGGCTTTGTCAGTTGGAGGAGCAACTGGAACGTGTAAATACTGAGGTTTTTCTTCAGACCGGGACCAAGGCCGGGAGCAAAGGAACTCTCAAGCTGGACAAATAAATGAATAAATGATCCAAAAGTGAGCCTTGAGTTGTGGCTACATGAAAAGGGGTTTACAGTAGGTCTCCTCTTAACTTTAGGCCCACCAGCCTTTGCATCATCAGCTTCATTATCTTCAGACTGCTTCTCTCCCTCTCACACATAGGTTGCTGTATATGATGGCTTTTATAGCATCCATCATATCAAGAGGGTCTTGTCCAAATTTCTTTAAAGTTTGCTATCTGCATCAGACATGACCTTTATCCGTTACTACAGTTAGTTCCTATGCATTGCTGACAATTCGGTTTGTCAAAACGTCATGAATTTCCTTTGTAGAACTCAAAATTAAAATAGATAAAACTGTCATAACATCTCTGTCCAGAATATTCTCCTAAACAAAATTATTTTCACGGTTTCTTGTAATACCAAGAAGATATGAAATATGTCAACATCAGAACAGACTAGATTTATTACCTGGAAAAGTTATCTCGGTTTTACTCTAAGTTATTTCAGCAACCTGCAAGAAAGCAATGACAGGAATGTCCGCGGCTTGTGCTTAGATGGTGATTATTTCATGTTGCCAGTTAATTTTCCATTAACAGATTGGTATCTGACTTGAGCGATGAATTAACAAATGTAAATTGTTTCCCATTTTTCAGGTCTGAAATGCGAGGAAGGAGAAAAGTTGCAAGGGAGAAAAGCAACGATGGCTATACGTGTTGGACTGAAAGTTCAAGCTAAGCTAGGTGTCTAATTGTTGGGTGGCACTTCGTGGTAGGAAAATGTCTCTGTCACAGTGGCAGAGATCCCTCCACAGCAGTGCTGATTTGATACCTTTGACAGCGTGCTCGATAGCTTTATAGCAGACTATATGCTAACTTGCCAGGGGATGATGCGTACCTCTTTCAGCAGTTTGTGCCCTGTTTCATGCCAGACGTTGGCTGGATTGGTTCATTAGCTAGACAGCCCTCCTGGTGTATTTCACTGTGTTACAGATACAGCCAGCCTACTTTCTCATGCAACGGCTATGAGGCAATAGCTCCTCGGCTGATTTGTTTCAGATTTGTACACTGGTGTAGCAGCAGGCAGAAGCTCGAACTATGAAGCTGGGAAAAGATCCATAACTGACAGTTAGCAGTAATTGTCATAGCTATAACGCATTCGTATCACACCGGTTTCGAAAGGAAGTTTCTTGGCACCTGAGTGCATTTAAGGATGGAGCAAATTATTTCTCTGCCCTTGTCCCTTTTCAGTACTGCAACAGTGTTTGGAAGATGTGAACAAACTCCACCTGCGGGAGAACACTTCCGGAGAGAACTGTCCCCCAGCGCCCTCTGTAGGTCTCAAGCTGGTGCAAAATGACAAAAAAAAAAAAAAAAAAAAAGGCACGGGCACAGCTTTTAGGGATTCTGGGTTGCTGTGGATTTTTTTTCCCTTTGGCTCTGAGCTTCATGTTCCGTGTTGTGCCTGGTGTAGAGGACCCTTAAGATCTACTTGAGCACTTTGCATATGTCATGGAGCAACATCATGCAAAACCAGATAAGCTGTGAGAGCGGTCCTAGGAACCAGGCACTCAGGTATGAGCTTGGTACGGAAAATAACAGAACTTCTTAAGTTGATGATATCTTCTAAGTACTTGCAGCTCACCAGAACCTCATGTTACCAGTGCACTGAGTAAGCACATTACTGAGTCCTGTTGCCTTTTAATTTATTTTTCTATCCATGACATCTGATGTTCTGCATAAATCATAAATATCTAATGAAAGTTAAAATCTTCAGTGTATTTAATTAGTCACTTACATATAATATATTAATGTTTAACATGCAGGAACCTTCTTTGACTAACTTTTTAAACATATTGGGTTTACTACCATTTTACAAACGTAACAAATTCTGTTAAATAATTCTGCTAATAGCACTGACAATGCCATTGTAGTGAGCATGATTACTTGTGAAAATACAACTAAATTTGAATATTGACTTTATATATTTAAGTAAATCTTATTATGTTTGCATAATTTATAATCGTGAAATTCCAAATAAGTATTATTTATGTCTGAATTATTAAACTCTTAAATCCATATTTGATTCTCTGAAGAATTACCCTATTTAATCCCTCTAGTCACTTCTTCTACTGTTTGAATTTATTTTTTTTTCTTACCAATTTTTCTTCATAGGTTATTTGAAAGGAAGCTTTTAAACATAGCTAAGTATTGAGTATTTGTTGAAAAGCAGCAGGGAAAACTTTCAGTGATTATTTTGGGACATTTTTAATACTTTGCTTTAATTTTGTTTTCTTATTTTCCACAATTATTCATCTTCTCCCTAAAAGAAAAAAAATAATTGTACTTCTGCCTTATTCTGCCCCTCTTAGGAGGTTAGTCTCTGAAAATATATATTACAGCAGCAGATGTTTATCCTGGTTTGACACAACAATGTTTCTTATTGGAATGTGTCAAGCGAATATAAAGATTTGCTGCTCAGTAAGATGTTTCAAGCCCAATCTACTTGGACATAAGGAGGTCCAAGGATTACTGTTATAGAATCTTTGCTGATGCAGTGTCACTGTGTCTTACATATGCAAGTTTAATCTTCAATTTAGAACTAGTAAAGGGGCAGTACGATAATAATTTATTTTCTAATTATATAATTACATAGCTTAACAGCCTAACAAATGAAATAAAATGCAGGCCTTCTTTACAAACATAAAATTAATTTCAAGAGCATTTTCTTGTTGACAAGATATAAAGTATTAAAACCAATAGCGTGAGCATATAAAGTCCCTGATAGAAACTTAATTCCGAAAAATCCAAGCTACATTATATTGTAAAGAAAACTTCAGCACAGAGAGGAATTTTGGACTCATCTGTGTTATGATATGGTATGATTGATATAATATGAGTCAGCCAATAATCCTTCTGTTGTTAATTTTCTCTTGGCTTGTATCACTGGTCTTTCAGATCTGCACTTTTTAATTTCTTGTTGAAACTAAATTAAAAGTCACTTTTAGAGCAAACATCACTTCCTTTTTTTTTGTTTTATAATAGAAAGGCTTCACATAAAACTCTTCAGATGATAATTTCGGGGTATTAGGGTGCCAAGAAATCTTTAGCAAGCAAAATCTACAGTAAGTGAACAACGATACATTCAAGCTAAGTTTAACTTTGGCAGCTTGGTAACTGGGATGGTGCTATATACTCTTTCAGGCTGAAGCAGAAATGCTTTGGTTATGGCAAGAAAGCAATCTCCTGGCTTAGCTGTTGAGGAAAGCATATGCTTTAACTAGTAACTCCTACATCAAGAATACATATGGAATGATTTACTGTTATAAAAGAGATCAGCCCTGGAGTTGAAGAAGAAATCTGAAGCAGCGTTATAGATCTGACACAGAAATGAAGGAATGAAATATGGTACCTGCAAATGTGTTGGTACTGGAAGGACATGGGGGAAAAAAATGAAAAAGTGTCAGTCTATTTAAAAATGGTTTTGCTTGCATTTGAGAAGGTTTTGCACTTGTCTTGGTAAAATACTGTGCTATACAGTATAAATTTTCGGCTAAGGCTGGTTCAGAAGAATGCCTTATCTCTTCATATCTTAAAACTGGACTTGGGTTGGGGTACGTTTGCAGCTGACATCTTACTGCACGCTGGAATGTCCTCCTGATGACCTTTCATCATTCAAAGGCTTTTCTGTGTCTCCTGTATTGCCAGCTGACTGCTAGTTCAGAGGCCCCAGTGCGTTGGTTTATATGGTCATTAAAATCTGGTTTTACTCTTATCAATTTCTCTTAAGATCACATTCTCTTCAATCAAGATTAAGGTAAAATTTTGATAGAAGTATTTGCCTAGAATGCCCAAAATAGATAGTTAAGAATATTTACAAAAGACAGAGAGATATGAAATAAAGCTTTAATTACTTTAAATAAGAGCAAATTAGAAAACTTATCTCCCTCTTTTTTTCCTTTCCTTTCTCCCTCCTTCAGATGATTTTTCTTTTCTTCTTCTTCTAACAAAACATTTGTCAAGGTTCCTTCTTTGAGTGTATTATATTTCAGGTTCCATCTATTAGAGAACATTAACCTTTCTGGGCTTCACCACAGAACAGTCCCAGAGGATACCTCCTTCTGGTGCCTCTGTTTGCCTCTGTAGACCACTGACTGCTCTTTTGAAATTTTCCACAGACTTCAAACAGATTAAGTCTTTCAACTTGAAATTCATCCAGGGGACAGTCTTACTGTTCTTCCTCAAAATAAGCTGCATTTCTCTATTTGGAACAGCGGCTTGATGGAGGTGCCTGGAGATTAACATCTAAAATTATTTCAGATGTTCTTGGGTACCTGGTACCTGACCCAGCCTCTGGCTGGTGACCCAGAAGGGCATAGGTTTCCTACAGCTCCCGAGTGATGGCAAGCCCTGTGTGGCTGTCTTGGATACCTCAGGGCACTGGATTCAGCTCAAATTAAGACATCTAACTTTTTTGTTTGTTTGTTTTATTTTGACTGTAAATGTGCAGTTCAAGCAGCAGCAGGTTTTGAGTGACTGATCCCCGAGTCCTTTGTCCTAAGCATATTATAAGAAAGCTGAACATAAATGTAACACAACTGAATAGAATGAAAGGGTTTAGATAAACAGACTTTCATATGTCAGAAACAAGGAGCTCTGCTAAACAGAAATCATGGCAGTAGCATCTGATTAAAATATGAAAAAAATAAGTCTGCAAAGATTTGTTTGATTTTTTTTTTTAAAGTTATGTGTCTTCTTACATATGTCCATCAATTTACTATCAATCAGACTCTTTTAATTAATTTGTAACAGCATACTCAATTTCCGTTTTGTGTTTATTCTCTGTGAACATCTGAATAACTGAGTTCTATGGAAAATGAGTTTTAAAGACATGTTAGAAATATTAATTGTAACTGAATATTTAATGTCCCTTTTTATCTTTTTTTTTTTTTTCTGGAAATTACTTCCTGGTCTCCTAAAATACAGAAGATCATCTGTCTTTGCTGTTACTGCTGCAGTGTATGTTTCTGTCATGTTCAGAAAGATTATTATTCCAATTGTTCTGTCTATTTCCTACCAAAAAGTCCCCCTACAACCTGTCTAATCATCTGAAAGAGTAGAAAATTCAGGAAAACTCTGATTTACATGCAGATATTTCATGGACGAAAACTGAAGGTAGCTTAATCAGAAATCGCACTAAGGAATCACATTTTAGCATGGTCCCACTGGTTGAAAGTGTGTTGCAAAGCCATCATTTTTTATTCAAAGTCTGCATCCATCCAGACAGTGTGTACTTTAAAGAAGTGGCCCGCTTCTCTCCATGGCTTTCCCACTGTGGGAAAGTTGGTACTGCAAAACAAACACATAGCTTGTATGTTTTGCAGGTCTCATGAGATGTCCTACCTAGCTTTAAACAGCTAGCTGAGATAATAATAACAGGTTAATCATGGAATTAATCTCACCTAATTTTAGATAAGTACTATGTAGATCTATGTTTACAGTCAGTAAAGAGAACTAGGCATTTGCAGGGTGTAATTCATCTGACTTTTTGGACATGCTTTTTACGGTGAATTGTACTGTGAATTGTAGATGTGCCTCTACTAGTTATGAAGGGTAACCAGATGACTAGACATAGACATCTAGATTGTAGACATCTATATTTAATCAGATCTTTAAGTATTTACCCTGGGTCATCCACTAGTTTTGATTACTGTATTTTAAATTTTAGGTTGATTCATCTATATTTCTATTATCTCACCCGACTATTTGAAGGCCAGCTCTGATTGGCGTGTATGCCTGCAAAGCAATAACCAATAAGTACAGTGTGCATAACTGATCTTCCTTTCCCATCTCCCTCATTACCTTAAATCAGAACCAGTCAAAATAAACCCATATGCATCATTTTAATGTTTCAAGTGATGTTTCATCATGTCACAAAATCAGATTAGGAATATTCATACTTCTTATCCTATGGTGTCTTTTCAGATGTTGAATCCTCCTTTTTTTTTTTGTTTCCTCTGCTGAATTGTAATTGGGTATGTTCCACTCATATATAAGTCTTTCATGAAATTAAAGGTGGTTTTATTGTAAGGCAAGATAGCTGAAAAAAAGGATGTAAAATAGTAATTTGAAATGGAAAAAGAAAATGGTTATTACTTTCTGATTTAACCTTGAAAATTTATCATCAGCGCAAGTACTTGCAACAAAAGCATGTAAAAGCAAAAGGGCCAGATTTCCACCTGATGCAGATCAAGGTATATACATCAAAGTCAGTGAAGGTACATCAGTCTGATCTAACTAAAGGTATGGCCATTGTTTGGAAGTATTCAGGATCTTTTTGTGAAAAGTTGCAATATGGGAATAGGAAATCAAAGTAAGATTTCTTAAATCTTAAAGTCAGGTTTTATAAAGCTTGGGTTTCCTTCGATTTCTCTTGCAGTCGCATAAACTCCCTAGGTAAAGGCTAAGCATATGAAAGATTTTTCTTAAGCTCATTGTCTCAGATTTTCATTTGATCTCAAAGAAAGCCTTAGGTAAAAGAGTACTATGCTATTGTTAGAAAAGACAAGATTCAGAACGTGGTGTTCCTCTTACTCTGGTTTTGCTCTGATGTAGCTCTGTAGATTGCCATTCTGATCTGATTGTGGTATTGACTTCTGATCAGCCAGCTGTTGCCTAAGGTTTTTCTTTGACAGGCGGGGACAGCAGGGACTAAAAATGCTTCTTCATATAAAAGAGTCAAAATGGAAAAATCTCAGAGTCAGGGGAAAGAAAAGTGCTTTAGTTTA
The DNA here is from genome assembly GCF_965231255.1 of Vanellus vanellus. Classification (NCBI taxonomy): domain Eukaryota; kingdom Metazoa; phylum Chordata; class Aves; order Charadriiformes; family Charadriidae; genus Vanellus; species Vanellus vanellus. The sequence continues at coordinate 39,585,761 of NC_138909.1, forward strand.
TCTCCCTTTGACACTGTTTTCCAATAGACAGACAAATAGGTTGACAGACAGATGGACTGAGACATTCCTGACAGACAGTGCTGTTCTGCACTGCTTAGGTTCCTTTGCGAGCTTATCCCTGTACTTTTTAGAATGTGTTTCCCTATGTTTCCTTTATGATTCCGCAATCATTCTGACAGCCAGTATTTCTCTTCCTGTCTTCAGGGACTGTGAGGAAAAGAAGTGAGTGTGCTTTTGTCACGGTCCACTCCTCGGTGGACGTGTGATGGTTCGTTTCAACTGTGATCCCAAAGTGCAAAACGAAATGGCATCAAGCCCAGGGAGTTATGCTTTTGAACACACAATTACTTCATTGGTTCTGCCCGTAAAGCAGCATGCAATAGAAAGGAAGAATAATAGGAAAGATGAGGTAAAAAAGGGGGGAAAGAGGATAACAGGTACCACTACAGGTCCACAGGTGTCCCTATGGTCCTGAATCCAGAAGGCGTTCCGCTGCTTATTCTTCGACCGTCGTGATCTCTCGGTGGGGAAGACCTTCAAAATTCAGTTACTAAGGAACCATCTTTTATGCTAGGTAGCACACCTTGCTCCTCCTTGGACCCACCTCCACTCCACCTCTGTCCTGTGGAAATGCGCCAGTTTCCGCCTGTCTGGAGTAAGGCTTCCATGCATGCCCAGAGAGGAATGTCTGAGGCATGGTCAGCTTTGGAGGTGGGTAACTTCTTACCAGGAGGTGTGTTTTTATATTATAATGACATTATAATGAGGAAATTTTGACTGAGGTTCAAGATTTCTTCATCGGTGCTGGCCCAGCAAGTGCGATCCATCTTCCTCGACAGCAGTTACGTGATTTTCTTTGCTTTGCTGCTTCAGTAAAATAAACTTGTAAGAGGTCATGACGCTGCTCGTACCTTCGTACCATGGTAACGGCACTGTTCGTACCTCAGTCCCTTCTCCAAGGTTTCCACATCTGATAAGAGCCAGCTCAGCGAGCCACTGCAAACTCATGTCAAGACATTAGTCCAGGTTTTGGGGTCTAGTCACTGATGACAATGTTGAGACAATACCGGTCTTCTGATCGACTCTTACAGCTTTGCAGTAGAATTTTATATATTTGAAAATTATGATTGTCTCCTAAAAGGTGGGATATTTTTTTGTTTTATTTGTTTTTTTTTTTTTTTTTTTTCCCAGGCTTAGTAAAACCTTTTTTCAGTACTTTCTAGTAGTTTGTATTTCATTATTACTAATTGTCCTTGTTCCGCTCATCTGGTCATTTCCTACCTCAACCACATTTTTTCCTGAATGAGAGTGCCCAAAACTTGATGGCATGTTTGTGTCCAGGTCAGACTGGTATTGAATAGAGAGCAAGATTACCTAGCTGACATTTTGTTCTTACGTCCTAGCATAAGTATACCAATTTGGGCAACAGTTAGACACTCCTGATTTAATATCCCATTGATTCTGATGTTCTTGAAGGACCCCTGTTGCTGGTGCACAGATGCTCGTGGAACCTAATAGTTTTAGAGGCTTGGTGGAATTTGGAGTGCGTATTTGTGGCAGACTCAATATTATAACTGCACATATATTTTATTCCTTTATGTAAGGATAGATCTTGAAAGGATTTCAAATGAGGTAGGTCATACGGCTTTATGTTTGATGGGATGGAAAAGAGGAAGAAATGCTTCCCCATCCCCTCCATGGCAACTCTCCTTCACCTTTCTTAAGGCAAAGTGACATGCTGAAATGGGAAAGGAAACACAAATCCACTGCTGATTTCTGAACTAGGCACATAGCTGAGAATATTACTCTACATGCACGTATAGAAGAGGGTTGCTCCACTGTACTTTGCCTCTGCTGATTCATCTACTATCCTTGTCCCTATTCTGTGCTGAAGAAGGAAACTACAACTAGATTGCCTCAGAAACATCAGGCAATTTACTTCACAAACTAAAGAAGAGACTTACATGGCATTTTGTAGATTTCAGTCTCAAATTGGAAAAAAAGATTCCACACAAGATACTAGGAACCGTATGAATTTTGACTTTGGAAAACAAATAGAAAAGCATAACCTCAACCTAAACAAATCCTAAGGGACATAAGATATTCAGCTCCTATAAAAATTCAAGATTCCTTTGGAAGACGTTCTGTCTGTCTAAAGAAAGAAAGTTAGTTTCTGGAATATAGCTTGGTAAGTATAATTCAGCTGGTTGGTTATGGAGAGGCAAGGCCTCAGTTCCAACGAGGATAAATCCTGGTATTGGGATTGCCTGTACTTGCATCTGTGCATCCAAATGTGAAGAGGTTTCTTTAACAAGAGCAAGTAATGTGGTTTACACTGTTCTGACTAGTGCTGACCTAATTAAAATAAGGGGTTGTACCTATGCTGCTGAAGCAGGTTAACACTTTCCTCATATTTATTCATTGTTTAACAGTCTGAGGGTAAGATTTGCGGTCGCAGGAAATTACTGTTGTGAGAACTTGATAAGGAGTATTAAAAAGTAATTTAAGGGAGAGTATTAAAAATCAAATGAAACCAACAACGACAATAATTGTTCCACGCCCATATTCAACAGTCCCTAATGTGTCAAAATATTCCATATTTCTCTGTATAGACATATCTACCAACCCCAAAAGAGTGAAGAGACAGCTTCCGCAGGATCGCTACTCCCTTGCACAAAAGGTGAAGAGAGAAGCAGAGGGCGGGTGGATCTTTTACACCGTACCTCCCCTCAAATGCCCTGGTTGACAATTTTACATCCAGGATTTCCAGGATAGAATTATCTGTGTACGCATGCTGTGATACAGGTACTGTGAATCTAATGTGTCTGACTTAGTCCTGCACACGGAACATATCTGGATAGCACATTCACTATAATTAAAAAAGAATCTTGAATGCATCAAATTATTTTACTGTAGATGTGACATTCAATTCTAAGGTCACTTCTTATCCATTATCTCCAGAAATCCAGCGAGCAAATCAAATGGCAAGATGTCCATAAACTCCAGAAAATGCACAGTTTTCAAATTCTGTTCAGAAAATAATTCTGCATGACAGGAAAAAAAAAACACAACAAAACCATGCATGGCCATGTAATAGCCTTACTCATCAGCAAAACATTCTGAGCCTGTACAAAATAGAACATAATGTATTATTGGCACAAGGCATAGTATTTCATTTTTCCTGGAAACCCTTCTTGTCAGAAATCTTGCCTGGGTGACCTTAAAAATCCAGTTTCTTGAATACCTATGGATTGAACTTTTTCACACAACTTTGTCAGAATAAAGAAATCCACAGTCACATAAAATTTGTCATGAGTGAGGACAGAAAGTTAGTAATGACCGTTGGGAAAGTATTACTAAACATGTTATATTCTTACCTATATTGTAGCACAGGTAATTACATGTTATACAATACATGTAACACATTATTCAGTTGTAATGTTCATTACCATTTATCTTTCCTATGTATTTCACAGCAGCTTGTAAACCTCTGAATTTTTAAAAGCTTGCCTTACACAAAGAAATGCATTTAAAAGTTATGGTCTCAGATTAGTCGCAAAATAGAGGCAAAGAATCATGTGACAATAATAAAAAAATTAATCTCCCTTGAATTTTGTTACTTGTGAGTTATATATGGGGGTTTTAAAAAGTTCACATTCAGTATTTTACTTTCTCTTACCTATCAGTGAGATCAAATCAGTTAGATAAAAAGGACTAAACAGAAAAAATATTAATATTTTCTTTTCCTGCTTTATTGCTAAACTATTGAACATTATAAAAATAAACCTGAAATCTCTTATGCTTTTGCCAAAACCAAAGTTTTCTCTTAAAATATTTCACAAATTTCAGTTAATTCTCCTGCAGCCTTTTGTGTGCTGGAGGCAACAGCTGAAGAGCTCTGAATTCTGAGGCTTTTCAGACCTACAGCTGAGAAGCACAGTGTAAAGTGTTTTGTGCTATTGGGTGGTTCACAGGCAGTCACAATTTTTTTTTCTTTGATCCTGCCGTATTTGGCAATTGTTTTGTCCTTTTCTACGTGTTAATGTTTATTTCTTTCATTTTTTTTTTTATGCAGCAGGGCTGTTCTAGGCCTCACGTAAAGAGCCAGGAGGGCTGCCCAAGTACCTGGCATCACTTGGTGACCTCCCTGAAGCTGACCATGAAGGAAATAGCAATCCAGCAGGATTTCAAAGGGAAAGATCTATCCTCTGCTTGCAGAATGAGCCTTGCTAAACGAAGCGCCACCAAAGGAGAAAAGGAGGATTTATGCACAAATTCCTCTGCAATGCCTCTGTTTTCTCTAGAGACCGTTTTCAGTTATGAGCAAATTATAAGAATAGCAGCTTGCATAAAGCAAAGACATGGTTCTGGTCTGTCAGCAGCTCCCTACGATTGAGTTTTTAAAACGCTTAGCAGTAGAATGGGAAGATTTTTTTATCTGTTTCAAAGATGCTTAATTTGACAGAAGAGATGGATGAAACCAGTTTCCATTGCTGGCACCCTCCCTCCCTCTCGTGCATCCTTACTGAATACCAACATTGAAACTTTGGTACTCGACATGTCCTACTTGCGCAAAAAGGTTGCTGAGGGAGCCAGAGCTGCCTACGGTACGTAGGGAACTAAAAAAAATAAAAATTAAAGTGACCAAACCTAGATGTTTAAAACCTAATAGCCTGAGGCAGATACTCAAGCTATTTTCCCACTTTAAAGGGGAAAGGGAAACAAGCAGTGTTCAATGTTGCGACAAGAACAACCTCCCAAATACTAAGTTGGCAATAGCTGGCTATAGAGTCACATGCAGGTTATCCTGGTTGAGATCTAGAAGTCTGCACCAGAAAGGACAGAAATATTCCGGAAAACAAATATCTTAACACCTGCAGTCTGTTCGCCATCATGTAGACTTTAAATCAGTTTTGAAACTTATACCCTAATTTTTCAGCAGGGAACCAGGTGAATACCATGATGAAACCCTGATCTCAAACTAGCAAACTGAGTATTCACTAACGTGTTACCTTGAGAGAATCAAGTTATCTGTAGTTAACCAAACTAACTGCAGTGGGTTCTGGATAAAGGCTCATTGCTATAAAGGTGAGTGACAGATGTATCTGTTTTCTATAAACACCATTCTGCAACAATCTCCATTGTGTTTACCAGGGTCATGACACTTCGTGCCTCAGAAAATCAAGCACAAATGGGTACTCAAAAATCAAGGCAATTACAAGGCATGTCTGATTTGAAGAATTTTCACCTTAATTGCCAGGATATATTTTGGAAAAACATTTTGGGGGAGGAAACTGTTATCTGACATTTAAAAATTCCAACATCAAAAAGATGTTATACCTGTGAGGGAAAATGTAAATGGTAAGAAGAGAGAAGATTAAAAGTGACTAAGTCAAAAAGTCTATTAGCTACGGAAAAAGAAGATAAAGCAAACCAACTCACTCAATTTGATGTTACAGCTGAAGGTCTACATTTACAGAGAAGTTCATTCTGTTGCTTTTACACAGGCTTTTTATTCCCATCAGGTGATGAACAGGGGACGAACAGCTTAGGGAGCTTAGGTTATGGGCACAATAAATGTTTAAAATACTTCAAAATACATGCAAATGACAAAGGTAAGATGACATACCTAAGAATAATTTATAATCCCCACATCAGTCAGAACAATGTAACAGCAGCAGAAGTTCATTATCCACAGGAAGAGAGCAGAATTTGACAGCTTTCTGCCACAGTTTGCAGGAAAAGAAATGTTATCTTGATATTTCACAGTAAATGTTCTCAATGATACCCCTGCTGGCAAGCTGTTAGTTAGCACACGTCATTGCCCTGCATTTCCTCTTTCCAAAGAAAGAAGAAAACTGCCAAAAATACACTGACAGAGTAGTGTTAGTTTTCAAACAACAATTCTCTGCACCTTATAATGATCACACTTCTAACATCCCAAGAAGGGCACAGTTTCTTGCTGAGTATCCTGTTGGTGTTAAAGGAAGAGCCTGGCAACACTGAAATGTCAAAGCAGTTTAGGGACAGGAACTCATTTATTATTTTGATTTCCTACCTGGTGAGAACTGACAAGTTTTTTAAATATCTGCATCTTTGTAGGGTCTATGGAAAGCCATATGTAATGGCTGGAAAAGCAGTATCACATGAGACTTCTGTATAGGCAGAAGTTCTTACAGGTCTTTGAGATGACCTTTAAATGTCAATAGAACCACGTGGTTTAGATGGAAGAAATGTTCTAGGGAAAACAAATAGACACTGTGGTTTAGGTCTAGTTATTCTGCATTGTATGAAGCCTATAAACTCAGGCACAGCTATGGCAGCATTAAATAAGGCATGAAGATAATATGTCCCAGAGGCTCCTAGGCTCGTGCTAGCTTACTACAAAGTGAAACCAAATAAAACAAAGATGACTAATTTATCCTGAGTGTAAATACTAAAAATAATGTAGTTATTCTGCTGCTAACCACAAAAATATGTAGCTAGAGAAAAATGAAAAACATCAGAAGATGTCCAGAAATGTTTCATTTGCGAAGGCAAACACTTGAAGACTCATATTTTCATTTTCTTATGCAGCTTTAGTCCTGAGTGCGACAACAACCTGTGGTAAATACATGTGATCCTGAAGTTGAAAATCATGTCGTGTTTCATAAGCACAATGACAAAGGAATTACAATTGTCCAAGGAAGTATAAATCAACTGTGTCCTAACATTTGAGCTTTTCAACCTAAATAACCCTCCTTTAAGCTACTTTTGTATATAGATTATGTAATCTATTAAGATTTACATTTAATGAAAAGCAGTTGAAAAGCTGTGAATGTTTTTTTTTCCCAAAGTAATGTGGAATTAAATTAAATTTACAAGATCTTAGCATCTGGGGGAAAACATGGAACTCCTTTGCTGTGTTTATTGATGTGTTACTGTTTTTGTGTTGCTGTTTACTTGTCAAGTTAAAGCATTCAGTATTAGTCTCTGCTTTTTCAGGAATGCGTGCACAGAAGGACAATTGTTGGAGTTTATAATGCATGGGAAACTAGACACCTCTTCCACTGGGGAAGCGAGGGGAGGGAAAAGCTTTCCTAGCCTGAAGGTTTTCCCCCATCAAAGTTCACAGGCTTTCTGCAAATAAGAACTAAATGGATATATTAGAACTTGAAAACCTCCTGCCAGCTTTTCATTTACTAAACAAAGATCGTCTTTTTAGATTTCAGAGCAGAAAAATACAGAAAATCTTGTCAAAGAAATATAAAGAGTACATGATACAGCCCTGATCTTCTGGTCTCTCTAATCTGTGCTTTGCACTTGCTTTTGTATCGTTCCCAAGTGTTTTGGTCCTCTTTCTGCAATTCCTGTTATTTTGGTTTCAGAATTAGGTATTTTGATTCAGAAGGCACGATCATTGCTGATGGCACAGACTGCTGGATAACAGCAAACATTCTACCATTTCTTTCCACATGGAGATGATCCTTTGTGGGGGCCTTGATGGCTGGGGAGGGCAGAAGGTAGGCTCTGTTGCCTCGGCAGTCTTTGCCTGATGAGGAAATGTTATAACTCTTCCCTGTTAAAACACTGGAAGTAGTGCTAAAGCTCTGCAACAACACGGATGGAAATGTTTAAGAGTCAATATTCAGTTCTGAACTGTGCTTCCAACACACAACAAACATTCACATCAAACAATGACTAAGGGTAGTTTAATCACCCATCCTGTACTTTGCCACTATTACAAACCCCAAAATTTCTTCTCTCATACCTTGGGGCTCTATATTAGTGCTAGGAAAAACCTCGACAGTTCTTGTCAATCAGTAACAGAATACTATATCTTTAAAAATATTTTTGTAGAGTTTGGAAAATAGTCTGTGTTATTGATGGCGTAAATCTACCAGAAAATTTCAGATACGTGCAAGTTCATAAAAATCATCCATGTGTGTTGACATTTTATATTATAATATGACAAGAAAAGAACATTTCTTCATTTCATGATATTCATCCGTAACTGATGATACAATTTATGCGACCGAGGGCCCACATTTAACCTTATATTTTGGCTTTAGAGTACAAAGATTATAATGGATTTTTTTCTGATTTAGATCTAGGTGTTTGATCATTAGACCTTGCTTCTTTAAAATAGCTGGAAGATTTTTTTTTTTTTTTTATTAAAATAACAACTGTGCTCTAAAGATTTCTAACTTTAGGCTTCTGTGCACTATAGAATCCCATTTTATTCCAATTTATCAGCATAACTCTCATTAATTAAGATTTCCATTTGATTTCTAGGCACATATTTTATCTAGGACCCAGGCCTTGCTGAAAAGTTTTGCTCCAGAATTTAGCTCAGAAAGAGGAAAAGCTCAATCAAAAATCTTTTTTACACTCCTGAAAGAAAAAGAATTTTGAAAATGAGAAAAGTAGACAAGCTATCTGTCTTGCTGATCTTGCATTCCCAAACCTCCACAGAGTTTAAAGTGTTGTATTTAAGGATGTACTCTTTTCCCTTCAGCTGTTTAGCCTTGTAACCTAAGGTTATAGTGTAAATGTCAGTTCCCGTAATTCTTCCTGCCAGCTCTTTTAATTATTCCATGACCAATGATTTTTATGTAATGTCTCCAGTTACAACTTTAAAATTCCTCCCTAACTTGTCCAACAGGGGAATTTTATATAAAAATGAATAATGTAAAGCATTCAGTATTGATTGTTCTACTCAGTATACCGTGTTCTTCTCAACTCCCCAAACTCACATCCAACTACTCCTACTCAGGAGCAGAATTTTTACTTTTCCAGCTATCTGGCTGTGAAGCCAGCAAGTCATAACAACTCACGGTGTCATGTTATCACAGCAATAATAGGGTCACTGGATTTTAGCACAAGCAAACCAGACACTAAAGACCACCTAAGCGTGGTAGGAAGCATGCTGCTTATATCTTCTTAACATGGCAAGAAAAATGTGTCACTTAATATACAAAATAAAATGGTATTCCAGTGTTCTTTTGGTCAGAAGTCTGAATTTTTTGTTTCAGCCAATACAGAGAAATCTTTGCTCTACTTTCCAGGCCAGAACAAGTTTATGCCCAGCTCACTTAAAGAAAATCAGATCTGTCTGCCTCCATACATATATGCTTACTATATCTTGACCTATTTTCTTCTCTGTGGGTCTTTATAGGTTGGAGGAAGGATCAGAATCATAGCAACTGTTCTCTCTCATGCTAAACATATTCTGCTAGATCACTAACAGCTGCCAAGCCTTCTACTGAGCTTTTTCCCTGGGAAAGATGGCATAAGGTGCACATTTTTGTGGGGAAGCTCACAGAATACTTGCTTTTGCCATACTAGGATCCTTTTCTACCATACATTATCTCCTTTCCACATCTGTTCTTTTTCTTCTTGTGGAAGTTAAAGTAATCTTTTTGGGGACCCGTTGGAGAACTTCAGCATTTTAATGACTGAGGTCTTAAGGAGAAATTAGACTGACTTCACTCACCAGCCAGTCGTCCTTGAAATAAAACCCAACAAAATAAACTTTTCTCTTGGTGTACCAAAAGAAACCAGAGTAAAACCAATGGAGCATTTCCTTTGTATTTGGATGTTAAAGGAAACAGAACCTTCTTAATGTGCCAAGCAGCAACATGAGCTCAATGAGCTGATAATTCTGTAAGCATTTTTGCCACTGCATCAAGAAATGGTTGCTATGGAGAGAAGCTGGCTGTTAAAGTGACTGTAAAGCAATTTTTCTTTCTTCCTTTGTGTTCTTGAAGGACCTTATGTTTTGCACTTGTTGAAATTAAAACACTTCGCTTTTCTTAAGGAAAGAAAAATATCCCCAAACAGGGATTGGACTCGAATCAATGAGAATATAAAACAGTAACACCTGCCTTATTGAAAACCTGTGCAAAAACTTCTCGTTCATTGTAATTTCCACTAAAGCTATGGGATACATAGGTCTTATTCCTCACTGTCTCCTAATTCCTCTACAGTTCCTGCTGCCCATTTGACATCCTGATTGCCTAAAGATATAATTATTCTGTCTTTCATCTGTTGATCTGGTTGAACTGCTTTCCTTTCAGTATTATTAAGCCAATTACTTATATCTAGCTCCTATTGACTGCTGTCAGGAGACAGCTTCTGAAGTAGTGAAAATATGAGCTACTGTTTTGCTGTGAGTGTATTGTCTGAAATATGATGACTATGATACAGCTGTGGTCAGTTTTCTATTACATGCAATGAAGGTGACCTCACTGTTCGCTGTGATATGTAGACCTTTGCAGTCAAATATGTTGCAGATATGGAAAAAACATTACTACTTGGAATTTCAGCTCCTTATTCTATTTTGCTTTCTTTTTCTATGGAACTTTCTGTTGCATAGAGATAAGTATTAGTAGGTTTTTAATGTAATGTATGTGCATTTTTTGTATTACTAATACTTAATATTTAACTGTGCCTAGACACGTAGAAAATTATAAGCCTCAGCTTAGAGGTGACTATTAATTTGTGATGATTCAAATGCAGTGCTCTCATAGCCATGGACTTTATTCAGTAGAAAATCTACAGATTTCTGATTCATTCAGTTTTCAAAAGACCCCCCTTCAGGACAGGATAAGTCTGTGCTCCTCTGTACTTGCTTTCATGGCTCATGCCATGAAAGAAGTCAGATTAAGAAAACAGAAGCCAATGAAAATAACATCTTCTACAGCTAAGATTAAACGCCACATCTTCGCAGAAGTGTTCCTCTAGATGGTTTTATGCACCTAATAATATATTTAAAGCTGAACCAATGTAATAGCAGTAATTTCTAACTAAAGAGGTTTTATTGCTTTATTTACTTACCTATTTGTTCTCACTGACTGCTTTCAGAGTTACAGGACGCCAGGAGGAAAATGTAACAGATATAGATCTATATATCAGGATCTAAGGAAGCTACCACACCTGGAATTCAGTAGCTGTTGAAAAGAAGCTATTACTTACCCCCCCCCCCCAAAAAAATACTAAATAATAGATTCCCAAGGAATGCATATCACATCTTTCCATTTTTTTAAAAATTGCTTTTATTTTTTCCTTCTTAGAGTACTGGTGCTATTCAGAAATATAAATTTATATCAGCGCTCGACCCTGTGGATCAATACTAGGAAGGACGATGGTGTAAGACGGTTGGTATGTGGTGAGTAAAACTACCCATCCATAGCAGAAAGCGCAGGTCTGACTCCATAGAAGTGTTTCTCTTCTTTTGAACAGGCATGTGGGACATGAGTACAGAAACAGGGTGTGGGTACTGTCCCATCTTGAATGGTTGTAGATCAAATCTTTTGTTTCTTATTGATTCCACAGTACTGTTAATCTATAGAATCTTCCTTTAGGGATAGATCATTTTTTTTCTTGGCACTATGGGCTAGCCAGCAAGCAAAACTGTTACTTTTAAGTTACAGTACCTTGTGTGGTCCATCGCTAGAACTCCAAACCTGGAGTTTGCACTGCTGCAATAATTCTTTTAGTATATTTTAAACAACGCAGTTGCATAGTATTCTGAACTGTGAAAGATTGTATTTGTTTTATCAAAGAGCTTTACTATCCAGAATGCATTTTCATTTTCCATTATGGTGGGATATATATATATGCATACACACACATAGCACACATGTGTGTGTGCCCATGCATGCATGTTGTGTGGTTTATGTGCAAATGTCTGTATTCTGCAATATATAACTGGAAAAAATATAACTCTTGCTTGTTCTATGTCCCTCTAACATACATATTTGCATTATGAAACAAGCCGTTAATGTTCAACTAAGAAAAAATGAACTATAATGATTCTGCAAATACAGCATAATCATTAACATCTGGATGCACTTTATATAACCCTGGTTACCTATCTTTCTCTCATGTGGTAGTCTTGATGTCTTTTTTCCCCCCCTCACTTTTCCATTCATTATGTGGTTTCAGAAAATCTTTTCATGAAGCAGAGGCAAATGAGTACTTGATCTTGTCATCTTTAAACAAAGTACTTGAAGGGATTACTGAAATTTATTTGATCCTTTTCATGACTTTATTATAGGTGCAATAAAAGCATACATAGCCTTCCAAAGAATTCTAGGCAGTTCCCTCATTTTAGGCTGCCATTGTACTCCTTAAATTCCTGACTTTAAAACCTAAACTGTAGGTTACAATATAAAAGTGTGTATGCATATACAATATTTGTATTGGTGTTAATATGGAGAAGATATAAATATTTTATTAGGATAGTAATATGAATTGAAAAAAAAACATCAAAACCCCCACTACTTTTCCCTGTTTCTCATACATGGAAAACATGGTGATAGTTCTCAGCTACCAAAAATTTTTCTCTTTATTTTTAACATCCTTTTTTTACAAAATTTTGGAAAGATCATTGCTATTCTACCTTCTGACTTAAAGAAAAGGGGGATAGGTCATGAATCTTATGGGCTGGTCCAGTATAATTTCTTTTTACCACACATGTGATGCTTTGTAAATTAAGGCATAACAGAACGTAACTGCACCTACCAATAGAGATCCTCTGGACACCTTGATCCAAGTGAGCTCTTGAAGTCAGCCATTGAAAAAGAAATAGCACAGCCTTTTTGGTGCATCAGGGTGGACCTAAAAGCCTGGTTGAGGAGTAAGATTAATTATCCACGACTCATTGCTATACGAACACATCTAGCTTCTTTCTGGGGTGAAGATTAATAAGACAACTGAGTATAAGGCTATGTTATATCAATATGTTCAGTGATTACCGGGGCATCGCTATATGGTGATGTCTTGTGCAGCTGAGACATGATCTGTGAGATCACCCAGCTCTTATAGTCTTTTAGGACAGCTCCAACATAACATTGCTTTTTCCTCTATTTCTCCTTCCAGTCTCATCTCCTTTCTACATACAAAAGGGATTGTATGTGTATTCTTTGACAGAGAAGAATTTAAGTCAATCATTTCCTGATTTTGATGGGTGCAGTTAGGAGCAACTCAAAGACTCAGGTGAAGATGTCGAGAGATAAATTTCAGCATTTTTGTTTCATTTTCTACTTTGTGAATATCCCTTGGTAAACTGCAGTCTCAAATTTGTAAAGGAGAAATCTGAGGAGACATTTTGAGCGTCATCTCTGATCTTTGCAGTCACTTGAGTGAAACCTGGGGGAACAATTATCGTAGGCTTCAGATCTCTCTCTACTCTTTCTCTTTGAAATACCTAACTCTGATTCTTTATGAAATATATCTGAGACACTTTCTCTGGTATACTAGTTTGGTTAGCTTGTCTTTCTTTGCACTCATTTGCATCTAGTTGTCCATTCATGTCAGTAAAGTCTTACAAACTCCTTCATGGAATACTTTGATGATGCCGAAGAATCCAGTTTTAAAATCTTTGAGAGCTTTCATGACTCCATACTTGAAATTCACCTCTTAGACCGATACATTTCTAAACCAGAAGCTTTTCTCAAAACAGGATTTTAGATGGAATATCTTATCATTGCAAGGATGATGATGAAAACATTAGATTTCAAAACTGAAGAATGATTATAGGTCCATTTGTTTTTTTTACAAGTACTCTGACAAGATTTTGCTCATAAAGATGATTCTGTTGGGAGTTAATGCAATGTAAGTCATAGATTTTGAGTTAGTGGCCTTTGGAAAGATGTTTTCTATACTTTAGTTGAATTTTATTTTGAAATAAGTAGATGCTGTAAAAGTCCCTCACTCTCTCATTCAGATTTCGTCAGGTTCTGCTCTAGGAACAGCGGTTCTTTTCTTTCATAGTTGTTACTATCTTTTTTTTTTCCCCTTCCCACTGCTAATTATTCGACATTTTAAAGATGGAAAGACTGAAAAGTATCACCAGTTACAAGAACATTTTTATTTGCTTTGCTTGTTCTGCTTGTTCTGTTTTAAGATTAGTCATATTCCTGCCCTTTATTTTACCCCCACCCTGTGTGGTCTATTTATGAAGTGAAAAGATTGAAAGCAGACAAGCAGATCAGCTTTCCTGGTGAAAATGACTGCATTACCTTCTGGTTATAACCATTTCTTAAAATCTTATAAATAATTATGATTATAAAACAAAATCCTTGCAAAACCTGGTTTATAATTCACTGTAATTCACTTAAAAATCTACAGTTATTATCAATCCAATTTTATAATCACTAAGGTTACAAGAAATAATGAGTTTCTTCTTTTTACCTTATTTATACTTTAATTCCTATAGAATCCTGTCTCTATGGATCACAAATAATTTGTCAAGATCAGAGGAAGTCATCTGTCAGTATAGATGAATGAGGAACTATCTTAGCTGGTCAACTGGTTAGAAGACATACTGTAGGTTGTTTGTTTTTTTTATTTATAAGAAATATTGCTTCATTCTGTTCTCCCCCTCTGCCTCCCCAGATGACACAGGGTGCTCAGGAACAATACAAATCCCTGTTCTGCTGTATCAGTCAGCCTTGCCCTGAGCTAGAACCACTTCAGAGAGGCAGATTGTCCCTTTAATCCTCAGCTGCTCTACTAGGATTGCTGTCTGCAGGTCCCATGTGAAATACCGTCCGTTGCAAATTGAATACATATGAAATGATTCCTCCTAAGTGTCTCACAGTCCACTAAACACCCATGAAAGAAAATTAGCTTTTCTTCATTACTAACTCAAATCACATTCAAGCCAGAATGTTATGAAAAATCATTCCTGATTCACAATTTTCTGATCCATCTACTATGCCCCAGTTTGGGTCTTTTATGCAATTGATCTAGGGTTTTTTTGGATTTAAAGCAATAGTTTCTGATTCAGGCAAATAGCACCTGGGAAAAACTCTAAAGCTTCTTTGTCCTTGTGTTACCTTCCGTGCCTTTCTCAAGCTATCTGCAGGTTTTTTTTCCAGTGTACCATTTCCGTTATGAGTGAGATCAAAGGAGAAGGAGAGGGTCTTAAGATAAACTGTTTTCTCTTCCTTTTGCCATTTTTATGCTTTTTAAATTTATTTAGATATTTAGTCTATACTTTCCATTATGCCTGAGTATACTTTAAAAATGACAAAATCCTGATGCCTGATCTATTACAGGCTGTAATCTCCTGTCCTGTTCTAGAAACTGGCAAATTACGATCTTGCATGGAGGTCTGGCAGATTTCAAACTGTCTGAAACAGGTAGTAACATTTCACTCGCTGGTCTTTATTATTTACTTTATTTTAGATGCCAGCACATGTGTGAAGGAGGTTAATTCTTTCATTGCCTGAGAACTGCACCAAGGAGGCACTTCTGTAAATAGTGTAACTCGCATTCAAAACAATGCACTGCTATCGATCTCGAATACATACAGCTCTCTTACGTCAGCCGTCAAGACTTTTACATTTTTCTAGGCGAACACACATAAGCACAGGGACAGATTAGCCTGCAGATGGATGGAGGAATGAGGAGAAAATAAATTATTTATATAGTAAACAGTCAGGTTTTGCCAGGCAATGAGGCTGGGGTTGGTTTTTTTTTTTTTGGCGATTTATTCATTTTCTGAGGGGGGGTGGGGGGTGGGAAGGAAAAAAAGAAAAAAGAAAAATATAAAATATAAAAATATAGCTTGCTTTATTTCCGAAGAAAAAACCCTGCTCAGTTTCAAATCGGAGGTAGCATACAGCTGAGGGTTCCAGCATCTAGGAGAGAAATGCTTAAGCAAGATCCCCGCGCTGGGTGCAGGTGCCCAGGTGTTGGCAGCTGGGGGGGCTGCAGGGGCGGCCTCTGAAGGAAGAGGCCATGGGCTGCCCTGTGCCGGACAATGGACCCTCTACGGGGCACAGCTCAGCCCCTCAGCCCCACTGGTGGTGCTTCAGGGAAAGAGTATTCAAGAAAGGGCATAAAACACCAGACAGAGAAAGGAGGAGAGAACAAAAAAGAGCGGGGAAAAGGAAAAGGAGGTATTCCCATCACAAACCAACAAATTTAGTTTAAATTTCCCCAAGCTGACCCTGTTTTGCCCACGACAATAACTGGTAATCAGTCTCCCTGCCTTTATCCTGACCCACAGGCTTTCTCCTTCGTGATCTTCGTGATTTTTTCCCCTGTCCCACTGAGGCGGGGAGCGAGCAAGCGGCCAGGTGGGTGTTTGACTGCTAGCCATGGGGCTCACGGGCTTAAACTACAGCATTATCCGGGGCAAAAGCAGTTCCAGAATATATGAGAGGAGCAAGAGAAGCTGGAATCTGTCCCACACTGGCCTTCCCCGTAAGTCAACAATACAGGCCTTCAAGTGCAGTTCAGCAGACTTAAAAGCTGCTGGCTGCATTTTTGGCCGGTACAGCAATAGAACTGGTAGATATCACCGCTGGATGAGAAAACGTTTACAGTTCTGTCCTCCAGGGAACTGCTCAGAAATTTTGGTGCACTGCACAAGGCAGATACTTTTGGCAGTGCAAAGATGGACCAGAAAACCAGGTGAGTGCCATTTGTAGCTATCATTATCACCAAAGCTATTGGTCCCCCAGGAGGCCACAGGTGGGGCTTACAGCTGCCTTAACTACTCTGCTTTTTGCTTTACTCTCCCCTTTCACCCTTCCATGTTATGTTGCTCAATGAAGACCAGCTCTCTTGAGTATTTTATGGTAAGAGTTAAATTTCTAACAGTATTTTGTCAAGTAAGACACCGAAAATAGTGCAATTAATGTAAACATCATAATTTTTTTATTCACTGCTTTTTTAATATTGGCACGGTAGATTTGCACTTCTGTGTAATAGATCAAATGGACTCATGCTTCCAATTTTTAGATTAAATTAATAAAAGCTATAAAAATATGTTAAATAAACATATGGTTGCTTTTCAGCCATCTTCCATGCAAATAACAAGCAGAAATATTTATTTGTTTTCCACAAATATTAAATTTCTGTTGGCCAAATTGTGCCTGTGGGTATAACCATGCTGAGGTTGTTTAAAGTATGTTTTTATTTTCTGTAACGATTGATGTGTTAGAGAGTCTCGGGAAACTTGCCTGAAGAATTTTTTTCTTGATAGTCTAAGGAACAAATCCCTATTAATTGAAAGGATAAAACAGAACAATTTTCAGGGTCGAAAGAACACTGTAAATAAATGGAGCTCCTAAAGAGAGAGTTATTTCGTTTCAAAAGGTATTTTCTTAGATTTCTCACTAATAAAATATGATTTCAAGTATGATAGTAGATCAAATTGATTTTGTACTGACTGACACATGTGCCTATGGCACTAATATTATGCTGATGTGCTCAATAAGACTGGTCTGAAATCAATATAAAAGCACTTAGAACAATGTTCTTAATTTTCAGCTCTGTTTTTTTCAGGCCGTTTGCTTTTAATTAACTAAGCCAACAAATTTTATGAAGAAAACAATATGAAACCATGTAAGTTTTCTGAGAAGGAAAATAATCAGATTATTATTAGTACTAAAGATTTTCATTATTCATCCATTACAACAGATCCCATTATTTTTCTGAGACAAAAAGGCATCTATGGAAACGACTTTTAAGTTTTTTAAGAACAATATATTTGGGCTATATTTAATTTGTAAAGTGATGTGATTTTCTTGTTAACCTCAACATTTGGACTAATCTTTTCTGTTTATGACCATTTTTGGTCATATTTAATATCATTTAGACTATAAGGCCTTTGTGATAGGCATCACGTCTTCACGTATTTTTGTACTAGCACAATGGTCCTGTTATATGGATGAGAACCTCTGAATTCACTTTTAAGATCAATTCCACAATAATTGTAGTGACTGTTAGAAAATGCTGACTTCCAGTGACCTGAGAAAGTTTCTGTTTGTATGTTTGATTTTAATCACTACTGAGAAAAAAACAAAACATAATATGCAATAGAAATGCTAGTAATTAAACTGTCAGCTCAAACACTAGAAATGTTTGAAAAAGTCTAACTCCCTGATGAAGTGATTCTCCTTGATTCATAAATATTTTACTTTGGGGAAAAAAAAAAAAAGGAAATAATACACCCAACGTTTTATGAATGTGTTGTAACTAGCTTTTCTTGGAAGAATTAGATTATCCCAGAACACATTATGTTTGAAGTTACTAAGAAATCTCTATGGCTCAAAATGCGAAAAAGAATTATAGCTGCTACAACCTTCCAGCGAAGCCCACTACAGTGCAGAGTAATCGCACGGCTCCTTTGTGTTTACTCTCCAAAATGTTAACAGGTCTGACTGGGATTTAAATATTTAGCGTAGAAATGAAATTGTTATAGTTACTATGGGGACTGTGGGGAAACAAGTAATAGGAACCTTACAGTAAAGACAGCTTTAGAAGACAAGTGACATTTAGTTCATAAGTGGCAGCATATGCTTTGTGTACTTTCTTCAGCTGCTGAAATGCCCAGACTTTGGCTCTGTTCCTACAAAATGATGACTACCCTCAATTCCCCATGGGCCAAGTTCTCCTGTCCTTATTTACTGAAGTAAATCTGGAGACATCTCATTTATCAGGACAATTGCCACCGATTCACATCAGTGTAGGGTAGCAGAATTTGGGCATTTACTTAGGTTGCAGTGCAGGGTGCTTCAAAACATGTAGAGTGGGACCCTTAATTTGCCATATGTTTGAAACAGCTAACTGCCACCAAGGAAATTAGCATACATCTTTGTAACATTTTTTTTCTTGGTATAATTGCTGAATCTTATCTTTTCTTCCTCCCCTTCTTGTCATAATGCGTTCTTACAGATCAAGGGCTGATAAAATATGAAAAATACGCATAGAATAGCAGAGTGAGAATGTGTCAAGCCATACAGCTGTATACCTCAGACCAACACTGGGTCATTTAGAAGGCAATGCCTCCTGGAGCCCAGTTGTCTACAAGGCTGTGCACAGAGCGCCGCCTCGCAGTGGGGCTGCAGCCCCGTCCCTCTGCCCCATCTCTCTCCCCCTAGCTATAGCCTTGCCAGCTTGTTACCCCTTACTCTACTCTTTGGGACAGTACGCAGCCTCAGAGCAGCTCAGGGGTTAATGCATCAATTCTGGCTGGCCCATGTGCTGTCAAGGACAGGAAAAAAGACAGATGGCTCGTTATCCCACACACCTGAAACAAGCCAGCCAGGAATACTGCAGTTCAGATTTCATTTGTTTTGGTTTGTGGTTTTTTTTTTTCATAAAACTAAAAATTAGCAACTCATAAAGCATAAATTTACTACAGAATGCAATCTTTTATCTTGCTGAATTTGCAAAATGTTGTTTATGTAAAACTATAATCAGAAGTCATTAAAAGAATGTAGATAAATCATACTAATATTGCGGATTACTTTGGGTTCTACGTTCCGTATAAAATCCACTTAGGAAGTTAAAGCATAGTTATTAGTAGTTTTGTTAAACAACTCTTTGTTTTCAGTTAATGCAGTTACTTTAATCCATAAAAGTAACATCACAGCTGCTAAGTGAGTTGTAGCATCACATGGAGATCATTGTTACCCACAGCCAAATCATTAGCAGTCGAGTTAAATTGCAAGAGCCAGATTCTCAGATCAGTTGCTCAGCATCAGGCTTTCAGCTAGCGATAATTTGGGTCTTGGTGCTTCTGTGGAGTAGGGTATGCAGGTCTTTCTCTTACAGTTCTGGAGTCTTCTCTGATTAAAGCTCTCTCTTAGTTATTTCTATTGTCTTCTCTGAGGAACTTTTCGGTTTGGTTTAGTTTGGGTTTTTTTGTTCTCAAAGTTATCATTTGCGCCTGACACCCAAGGTAACGCTGTATTTAGAGCTCTAAATAAGTAACATCGTGAATTATGTCTGTGGTTTAGCTATTCAGATAAACTGTAAGGTTTTATTTTTTTTCAATAACACCATCAGCTGAAAGCAGAGCCGTGTAGTTTCTCCTGACAACACTGCACGTGCTATAAAAAGGTTGCACGAGACTTGCTGTGTTTTATAACTTTCTGAGATCATCTTCCTACTCACATAGAAAAAAATCTTTCAGGTTGCACATCAAGTACATTTTAAACAAATTTGACTTTATTTGGAGCATTTTTTCTTACAGAGGCATCCTACAACATAAGCCAGAATCTGTTTGCAGTCTCTGTTTCAGTGTTTGCAAATGTTATTCATTACTACTATGAAGACTGTATTGTAAAGAGAAAGGAAAAAAATCAAAATATTGTTTTGCTTTTCTTGGATATAATACTGTTAATATCAATCCTCTCTGAATAATTATTGTATAATTATACACTACTGATACAATAGGGACAGAGTTTGTAATATCACAGTTATGAAAATATAGATCACCTTAAAGTCAGAGCATCAGTGTATAAGTTTCCATATTTCAGTTATATACGCTCAAATCTTGTTCTTTCTGACATAAATATTTGTGCCTTAGCCACTTGGGGTCAGATTGAAAAGTATGCACAAGTTGCACATAGGTAAAATGATGTAAGTGGTGTTTTTGTCCACTTATCAGCTACGAAGGGGCTGCGTGTCTTTTTTGTATTTACGTCACTTTTTTAATTGGATTGCTACAGCTAATGGCAATTCATGTAGTTAGCAAAAAAATTCAGAGATAAAAAAAATATCTAAAGTAGATCTGGGCGTGCATCCAGTCCTGAGAGCAGTGTTAAAGTCACACAAGCTAATAAAAGGACCGGTATTGCTCCTAATCACTAAGAGCAGAAAGGCTACCTGACTCAGAATAGAAAGGTTATCTGAGTGATTTATTTGTTATTTGGTAGTTACAGTGTTAGATTTCATGAATTTTCTGTTAGGTCAATTACTACTTCGATGGTGTGCGTATAGTTTTCTAAAGGAAAAAAATAAAACCAACAAAGAGATATGATATAAAATAGAAATCAAAATAAATTCATACTTGTTTGCAGCAGAGCAAGTCAACCAGTCCAGTTTGGGATTGTGAGGTGATGTAATTTTTGGATACTTAGAGCTACTTTTACAGTTACAAATTTTTAGCATCTTAATTATACTTTTCTTGAATTTGAACTGAATAATTAGCTGCATTGGATAAGATGGGCCCCACCTACACATAGTTGGATTTAACTGTTGCAGAAACAACTTGAATTTACAAAAACAATGTTCGGTATAATAATTGTTGAAAATATTAAATTTAATTTTTTGTCCCTCAAATCAATGATAAAACTAGTAATTACATGCTTAAGTCCTTAAAAATAAAGAAGAAATTTAGGTATTTCAGCCCCTGTTGAATTCTCAATGCCAGTTCCCACAAGGAATGGAGGAACTTCTGTATTTAAAACCTGGTCCACTTATTCATTGTCGGGATGAATTTGGGTGGGATGGCCACAAGAACAGAGCTGCAGTGCTCAGAAGCCTATAACCTGTAATTTATTGACTCAGGGGGATGGGTGTAGCACGTTAATGGCAATTTCTACTTTAAAATTTCTGTCTTACAACACACACACTCTGCACTCCCACAAGCCATGGCCCCAGCCTCTCAAGCCCAGTTCAGGCCTGCACCAAGAAGCCAGGAAAACAGACATCCCCTCTGATGGGCCCCTACCTGTGGCAGCTCCCCCCCAGGCTCAGCCTTCTGCACCATGTTGCATGCTTGTTCCTCCAAGCCTGACGATAAATGACTAACGATGCTGTAAAGAGAAAGAACTCAAGGGAAAAAAAAAAAAAATAGGGGAAAAACTCCCAAACCCCACCTCAGAACTTATACTGCCCACTTAAGTTGAAGTTACTGGCTTTGCGATTGTGCTCTGTACTCATGCCTTCAGTACAGAATGAGTATATTGCCAGAAGGTTACTGTCTTACTCAATAATTACCTATTCAATCTTTCCTTTCAGTCTGTTTAATTGACGAAGGAGCATGAGCCATATTTAATGCACAATGTCCGAGTTAGACATTGAACAAAGAAATATTCATTTCTTCTTAAACCAACCCGGGTGACTCTCTTAAACAGCATTTAAGTGCTTTAGAAATAATACAAATTTATTGCATAACATTCAAGTGCCATAGGAACGTTGACAACTTTTAAGAAGGGAGAGCTGAGGCATCTAGTGACAATGGTCAAAACTGTCAAGTGGCAACTAAACTTTCCGTGTTTAATTTGATAAACTTACTCTTGTGTTGCTGTGCGTTGTAGGATTTTTTTGTTTATTTGTTTTGGGTTGTTGTTGTTGGTTTGGTTTTTTTCCTGGAGAGGTTAATAATTCTGTAGTGTTGCACGTGTTTGAAATTGACTGTGATTGACTTTGGATGCAGTCATGAATGCTCATTAATTCTACAAATGTAGCTCCAGATGTCTCACCCTGGCATACAGAAAACGAGGAAGACGATTACTGATAAAAATTCTTGTTCCACTGGCTCAGCACCCTGCCCATGGGCAAGGTTTCTGTCCAGTTGTCTATACTAACATTTTCCTAATTGCAAACCAGTCTCTTTTCCTGTCTATTGCTGCACCATGGATTCCCTGTTTTTCAGCCACAGCAATAACTGAAGCAGGGCTCAGATCATTCTCTAGTACACAAATAACATTAGTTCTCAGAATTCTGTTTAATTCTGTTTATGAAGTCATATCTGAGTAGTTAAATTGCAGTCTAATCTTTAACAATAGTTAAAGATTGCAAATCATTAGCATTTCTCAAACATGGTTTTGAGTCACCTCATGGGTATATAAACTATATAAAAAAGACAATTATTATCTACAAAATACTATGATAAGCTGGAAAGAAGAAAAGAATAAGGAAAGGAGGATCAGGGGAAGCCAAAAAAAATGTTGAAGTATAATTGAAATATATGGACTGATGAAAAATACAGCACTGTCTGGGTTGAAACCTTATGTCTGTTAGCATTTAATGTGCATCATCAATTTGTATCTAGGCAGCTTGACTCCATGGCAGAGCTTGCAACTAGCTGAAAATAGATAAATAAATAACCCCATTTGGCTAAGGGATTTGAATAATACTGTCATTAATTACTGTCAAATAATTTATTTGACAAATAGTATTTTGGCTGCTGCACAATTGGTTGAATATTATAAGAAGTATGTGTTGAATAAATTAGTCAATGAAAAATGACGAAAAATCAATGAATAATGTATTTGATAAATAATATTTGGCAAGCTCAACTGTAGACATAATTTTATTTTCTGAATCCTCTATTAAGGAATTTTCTTAGAAAGCAGAAACTGTAGTCGATTCCCCCCCCCCCCCCAGATCTCCTTTGCCCCGTTGGGAACTGAAAATAAAGTAACAGATGCTTTCAATATTGTTCCTCTAGTTGAACAGGAATGAAACTGAAGATTAGGCACTTCCACTAGAAAAATCATATTTGATAGAGATCATGACATTAAGGCTGGCAAAGGCTTCATCCTAGGTTTAAAAGTATGACAAGTTCCTGTAGCACTCCACATCTAAAACATTATGGAAATTGTCATTTAAAACCAAAATCCAGTTTTAATTGCACCTCTTCTACTTTGTTTTTTTTTTTTTTGTAAGTGCACAATGAGGATTGGAGACACGATTTACTAAAAGCATTATTTCTTATCATAATAATCAAACATGCCCATATGACAGAAATGAGGATTACACAAAAATGAACAGAAACCTGGTATTTAAAATGTACTTTAAGTCAAATTGACATTTTTAGTATGTATCATTAATGCACTAGAGTTTTGAGCTGCTTCAACTGATTAGGTGATGAACCTCCGTTACTCTGTTTTATGTGTGTGTCTATTCTTCCTATAACCTGAGAATAATGGTCATTAATTTCTTAAAGTTTTTTGAGCAACCCGAGAAAAAATGTAACGAACCCGGTGTTGGTTATTTGAAATCACAGGTCGTCGTCTTTTTCTCTCTAAGAGATGTTTCAAAGATTTCTCTAAGACACTTTAAAATTAACTCCAAAGGGACACGGCATCTTGTCCTGTTTCCATGCAGGCTTCTCTGAAAACGCTTCGCTAAAACAGATAAGACTTATTCATCCCTCAAACCAGGCAAGGCTCAAATCAACACATATTTCAAAATGTATCTCTTTTTAGACCAGATGATGTCAGTTTCAGTTTTCTTGGGCATCATGTTTTGGAACTTCCTAGCCTATCATCCTTTCAACTCTCTATCAATCCACATTTCTTTGGAAATACAGCAACCAAAACTTGAGACAACATTCCAGCTGAGACATTGTATGTACTGAATAAATCAGGAGGAATTCCTTTGATGTCTTACAGATGTCATGTCTATTTATGCACTCAAGAACCCTTTTCACTTGTTTTCTTGTTTGATATTATTAGCTAATGTTTATTTTGTGATCTGCAATAGACTCCAGAATTGTGACTAGTGAGCTAACTCATATCCATTTTACAATTCTGCCTAGCTTTCTCTTGCATTTATGTTCTGCACACCTTTCACTATACTATTGCCATTATAGGACTATTTTCCCAGAAGTGATTTCACAGGAATGATGATTGGAAGGTGTCTCCCAAGGTTATCTAGTCCAGACCACCAGTTTGCAGCGTGAGTATTGTGTATCCTTGGCCAGGCCAGCCGTGGCTTTTTCTAGCTGCATCTTGAAAACCTTCAAGGAGGACGAGTCTTCTTGGCGTAACCCATTCTAGTGGTCTGCTGCCCTCAAAGTGAGAAATGTTTTCCTAATGTCCGATATGACCTTCCTCACCTGCAATTTGCTTTTCTGCCTGGCACAACTGAGAAGAGTTTGGGTACATTGTCTCTTCAAGTACTGGTAGGTACTCCTTTAGCCTCCTCTCTGTCACACCAAGCAAGTTGAGCGACTACAACTTCTCTTCATAAGAATATGAGCTAGCCACCCAAACTGAACACTGTACAATCATTTATAACGTAAAGATTTTTGTCTAGCATATTTGCGGTTCTGCTCAGCTTGTTTTTGACAATAGACTTCCTATACATACTGTCTATTCCTCCACTTAATTAATGAATAAATAAAAAATTAATAGCATTAGATCAGCACAAGGCTGAGCAGAACCACTCTCAATGAGAGCCATGTCTAGCCATTTCAACATCATTTTTTTATAAGTAGCTCTTTAGAAATTATATTTTATTATCAAGATTATTATCAAAACTTAAATTTATTTACATCCTATTGTCTGTATGCCAAAAACTCTGAATTTTTTTTAGTAAAAGTGATTGAATGGAGAGACTTATTTATGATTTGTCACTGAGTACATATTGAAATTGTTTGCCTTTGCAAGTAAAAAGTCTCTTTTCTCCTTAACCAGACTTAAAAAGGACGTGGAACGAAAAGAAGTCCTGTTGTATGCTTTCTGATTTATCTACAATCATCAGTAGTCAAGACTTCATAAAAGATGACTGATAAAAACAGGAGCATGTTTCTTGATCAGTTGATTCTTGTTTGATACTGACACCGGGGGAGGAAATGCCTTTTAGGATGCAGATTGAATCTTTGTGACTAAAAAAACAGGAGCTTTTTTTGTTTGGAAAATTAGAAAATGTGGTGATCACTTCATTTGCAAATGACAAGAGACAGCAATGCTCTTTTTATAGAGGTGGTTTTAGATTTGAGGTTTTCTTCAGTTGAAAACTCTCTTTGATTTTTGACAAAATCATCAAGGAGAAGCTCAGCATTGGTTAGGGTTATTTATTCTCACTAAGTAAGAATATTAAACGATTCCTGCTAGATTAGGCTGTTGTAATTCTCTCCCTCTTGCTAGATCATGAACAGAAGATGTTAAAGGCAGCAAATGCTGATTTGATAAGATATGAAGGACTTAGAAATTGTGAAGAAATTACAGTACCGATGGTGCGTGGGGCAAGTGTGTTTAAGGAACGCTTAAAAAAAAAATCACATATCTAGAGATTACTTTTGTTGATCAAGAGGGCAACATTGTGTTTGTTTCTGGCTAACAGTAGTTATCAATATGTGCCAATGGCAAATAAAAATAGTCCATGCTCTGATTCAGGACAGGATATTCATCTCTGCTGGATACTGCTTAGTGAAATGTTTGTGCATCTCTTCATTCAGTGCCTCCGTATCTTGAGATCCAGACTCCTGTTAAGTTCTCTACCACTCTCCCTGTTTCTCTGTTATTTAAGGTTGTTTGTAGAGGGTCAGCATATCTGGCTAATGCTGTTCGCCATTTACCCGTGAGGTGTCCTCGTTAGTGCCTGGCGGCATAAAAGATATGAATTCAGGAAGGGATGTAGATCACAAGAAGAAAAAGAATTTCAAGGCTGAGAACCCCCCCGGCCTTGAAAGGGAAGGGCAGGGACAGCGGCAGAGGTTCTCCGTCTGTATGGGCCCTTGGGCACCAGCAGTTCCTTCGTGTCTGCTGTACCCTACCTGTACCTCATGTTTTAATTTTTCTGAAGATTGAAATATTTCACCGACTGAAGTTTTTTTCACCTGATAGAGCATATCTGAGTGAAACCCGGTGGCTTTTGATGTGTGGAAGGACAGACAATGTAGTAATTGAAATTTCTAAAGAAGGATGGCACAGCAGGGCTTAGAGATGAAAAGGTGTTTTTGAGGCCTTCGGCTGCCTGTGTGTCTGGCATGTGCTGCAGCTCCCTGTAGGCTGCTTGAGACCCTGCAGATTTTGCTGTCTCATTCTGCATTCGCACCTTAGGAAGCAATGGGACATGTAGGAGCATGTAACGGTATCTCTGGATTTAATTTGTATGAAATTATGAAAGTTTCCGGAGGAGCAGAAATTTTGTGGCGTCTTATACAGAAGCAGTTCAGTTCTGACATTAAATGTGGAAGACTTAAATTGTGTAAAGTGTCTGTCAAAACCTGTGTATATTTTGCTGCATTTTAGTGATACAAGCAGGATGAAATACTGTCTTCATTGCAGTGAATGAGGGATTTATGCTCGACTTAGTAAAGTCAGGAGGTCGTCCACAGAGCCAAACTGGATGTTAAAATAAGCCTTTGGCCTTCTTCGGATTCAGCAATTATTCCAACCGCCATCTAGGTTAGGTGAAAAACTTACCAGCGTGCATTTAAACATCTACTTGGATAGTTTAACTGTTATCCCCATGGAAAGAATGTCATTCTTGCCTTATTCTCAGGGAGAATGAAATACGGAATCATGTTTTAGTGTTCCAGGGTAGTGAGTATTGTCTGAAAAGTCCCAATAGCAACAACCCTTATTTCTTTGTGATATATAGAAGTATATTTCACCAGTTTCCTCACGTTAGCTTAACCAAAAAAGTAAACAAGCTAACAAAACCAGACAAACATTCAAATGCAATACCCCAAAATAACCTACCAAAACATTGCCTTTACTCCTTAATCTGTAAACAATGCTGCATCAGGGAGCGGTTGACAGAGCAGCTGTCATTAACCTGAGCTTGTTGCTAGGTCTTTGCAATATTGGGATATCAACATGCTGCGTTTGCTAAAACTGCAGTGCCTCTGGCATAGGGCCAAGCAGTTTTTAGGCTTTGGAGTGATGACAAGGGGATTCGCTTGCCTGTACAATCAGATGACTGCGCACCTTTCAGCTGTCATTGAATGTAACAGCTTTGACAAATGTCACAGTCACGTGCAAACTTGCGGGGTGTGTTATTGCACTTTCCCTCTCATTGCATACAGAGCACATGGAGTGAAAAATATCCAGAGGACATCTTTGAGACCAAAAAAAGAGTCATCACAGAGTATTACGAGTTACGTTTTTTTCTGGAAGCTGCAGGGTTAGGATGTCTGTTTATTGCAGTGAAGAAATGAGGGATTTAAAAGAAAACCGCCTTAAATTTGGTGTCTTAGCAAGTGAGTAAATTCATGTATGTCATCTCTAATTTAACCACAGGTATTCTGCCTTCCAGCTGTCATGTTGTGCTTTCAGGATAAGATATAGTAGTTTAGACAAGTATGTTTTCCCCATGTTCAGCTGTAATGATATTGAAATTTAAAAAAAAGAAGTGATGGATTCAAAATCCTGTGCAGGCTATTTAATTTTGTTAATGAAAACCAGAAGTATCCCGCATGGGGATACTATGCTTTTAGAACCTTCATATCCTTGCCCAAAGCTGAAGTCACAAACTGCACAAAATGCATTGTACAGGCTTTGAAGAGGAACTACTCTAATATAAATAGCGCATATATATATATGCCACTGCCAGACAGCAGGTAATATGTTTTCATAGGCTTGTCAGGAAGAGCAAACGAAAAATAGACATTAGTTTTCACAATGAACCAAGGGCTTTTCCCATTAAAGTCTATGTCAAAACTTATATTAACTTCACAGAATCACAGAATCACAGAATTATCAGAGTTGGAAGGGACCTCAAGAGATCATCTAGTCCAACTCTCCTGCTAAAGCAGGATTGCCTAGAGCACATTACTCAGGACTGCATCCAGGCGGGTCTTGAAAATCTCCAGGGAAGGGGACTCCACAACCTCCCTGGGCAGCCTGTTCCAGTGCTCTGTCACCCGAACCGTAAAGAACTGTTTCCGTGTATTTGAACGGAACTTCCTGTGTTCTAACTTGTGCCCATTGCCCCTCGTCCTGTCACTTGGAACCAATGAAAAGAGCCTGGCTCCATCCTTCTTCAACCCACCCTTTAGATACTTGTACGCCATAATAAGGTCTCCCCTCAGCCTTCTCTTCTCCAGGCTAAAGAGTCCCAGCTCTCTCAGCCTTTCCTCATAAGGCAGATGCTCCAAGCCCTTAATCATCTTAGTTGCCCTTCGCTGGACTCGCTCCAGCAGTTCCCTGTCCCTCTTGAACTGGGGAGCCCAAAACTGGACACAGTATTCCAGTTGTGGCCTCACCAGTGCCGAGTAGAGGGGGAGAATGACCTCCCTCGACCTACTGGCCACACTCTTCCCTATGCAGCCCAGGATTCCATTGGCCTTTTTGGCGACAAGGGCACATTGCTGGGCCATGGATAATTTACTGTCTACCACAACCCCCAGATCCTTCTCCTCCAAGCTATCTCCCAGCAGGTAAGCCCCTAACCTGTACTGGTGCCTAGCATTCTTCCTCCCCAGGTGCAGGACCTTGCACTTGGTTTTGTTGAACCTCATTAGGTTCTTCTCTGCCCAGCTCTCCAGCCTGTCCAGGTCACGCTGGATGGCAGCACAGCCCTCTGGGGTGTCAGCCACCCCACCCAGTTTGGTATCATCAGCAAACTTGCTGAGGATACACTCTGTCCCCTCATCCAGGTCATTAATGAATATATTAAACAAAATAGGACCGAGTATTGACCCCTGGGGGACACCACTGGTTACAGGCCTCCAACTAGACTCTGTGCCGCTGATCACAACCCTCTGAGTCCTGTCCCGCAGCCAACTCTCAATCCACCTCACTGTCACCTCATCTAGCCCATACTTCCTCAGCTTCCTAATGAGGATGTCATGGGAGACAGTGTCAAAAGCCTTGCTAAAGTCAAGGTAGATGACATCCACGACTTTCCCCTCATCCAGCCAACCAGTTATAACATCATAGAAAGCTATCAGATTGGTCAAGCACGATTTACCCTTGGTAAATCCATGTTGACCACTTCCAATAACTTCCTGTTCCTCAACGTGATTGGAGATGACATCCAGAATGAGTCGCTCCAATACCTTCCCAGGGACAGAGGTGAGACTAACCGGTCTGTAGTTCCCTGGGTCCTCCTTCTTGCCTTTTTTGAAGATTGGAGTGATGTCGGCCTTCCTCCAGTCCTCAGGCACCTCTCCTGTTCTCCATGACCGTTCAAAGACGATGGAGAGTGGTCTAGCAATAACATCCGCCAGCTCTCTCAGCACTCGCGGATGCATGCCATCAGGGCCCATGGACTTATGAATGTCCAGCTTGGCCAAGTGGTCTCTGACCCGGTCCTCCTCAACTGAGGGAAAATCTTCCACTCTCCAGACCTCCCCTTTTGCCTTCAGAGGGTGGGATTCATGAGGGACAGCTTTAGCAGTGAAGACCGAAGAAAAGAAGGCATTCAGTAACTCTGCCTTCTCTGCGTCCTCCACCACTAGGGCACCTGTCTCGTTCACCAGCGGGCCTACATTTTCCCTAGTCTTCCTTTTTCTATTGATATATTCAAAGAACCTTTTCTTATTGTCTTTGACTGCAGTGGCCAAGCTGAGTTCTGATTGAGCTTTGGCCCTTCTCATTTTCCCCCTACATAGCTTTGTTATATCTTGATAATCCTCATAAGTTGCCAACCCCCTTTTCCAGAGAATGTAAACTTTTCTTTTTTTCCTGAGGTCCAGCCAAAGTTCTCTATTTAGCCAGGCTGGTCGTCTTCCCCGTCTGCTCGTTTTTCGAGACAAGGGGATGGCCTTCTCCTGAGCTTTTAAGAGCACCTGCTTGAAGTATGCCCAGCCTTCCTGGGCACCTTTGCTCTTCAAAACTGCCTCCCAAGGGACACTCTCGACCATGCTCCTAAACAGGCTAAAGTCTGCCCTTCGGAAATCCAAGGTGGCAGTTCTGCTGGCTCCCCGCCTTACGTGATCAAGAATTGAAAATTCTATCATTTCGTGATCACTGTGCCCAAGGCGACCTCCAACCTTTACATCCTCCACAAGACCTTCTCTGTTAACAAACAGTAGGTCCAGTAGGGCACTTCCCCTAGTTGGTTCCTTCACCAGCTGTGTTAGGAAGTTGTCTTCCACACACTCCAGGAACCTCCATGACTGTTCCCTCTCTGCTGCATTGTATTTCCAGCAGACGTCTGGGAAGTTGAAGTCCCCCACAAGAACAAGGGCAGATGATTGTGAGACCTCTGCCAGCTGTTTGTAGAATACTTCATCGGCTTCTACATCCTGA
Source organism: Vanellus vanellus (assembly GCF_965231255.1). Lineage (NCBI taxonomy): Eukaryota > Metazoa > Chordata > Aves > Charadriiformes > Charadriidae > Vanellus > Vanellus vanellus. The sequence continues at coordinate 39,616,429 of NC_138909.1, forward strand.
TTAGGAGGTCTATAACAAACTCCCATCACGATGTCTGCCTTATTAGCCTTCCCCTTAATTTTTATCCATACACACTCAGTGTTGTCATCCACACTGTTAAGTTCCTGGCATTCAAAACTGCCCCTAACATAGAGGGCCACCCCACCACCTCTTCTTCCTTGCCTATCCTTTTTGAAGAGTTGGTAGCCATCCATTACAGCACTCCACTTGTGCGTGTCCTCCCACCACGTTTCTGTGATGGCGACTATATCATAGTTTCCTTGCTGTACAATGGCCTCCAGCTCCTCCTGTTTATTTCCCATGCTGCGTGCATTAGTATAGATGCACTTCAGCTGGGCTGATTGCCCTGCCACTTTCTTGGGGGGACAAGCCCTAATTCGCACCTGATCATACTCAGGCACTACTGTAGCTACCAAATTATCACTACCCCTCGTGCCTTGGCTGTCACACAATTCACCATCCCCCACCACCACTGGGACAGGCTGCAAGACCTTGCTAACACTTTTACCCAGAAGCACTGGTACGCTTCTCCCAGGCACCACTTTTGTAATCCTGGTCTCATCCCCGTCCCCCTTCAAACCTAGTTTAAAGCCCTGTAGATGAGCCCTGCTAGCTCTTGTCCCAGGATCTTTCTTCCCCTTCGGGTTAGGCTTCCCCCACCTGTTGCCAGCATGCCTGGTTTCCTGTAGATGAGCCCATGATCAAAAATCATTCAGTTCTCTCAGAGCAGAGCACTGACACCTTGCAACGCCAGAGCACGTTGCAGCATTATGTTGTTCCTGTTGGGTTTTCCTCCTAAAGTTTCTGCACCTTCCATTATAAAGATCCACTGAGTCTCTCAGTTGGCTCAGAAAAAAGCATCCTGTTAATGAGAACAGTAGTTTTGAGCCGTTCAAGCATAGTTTTCAGCAATACTGTTCTGAACACTCTTTTAAACGATACTATTAGAGTTTGTGTTCTGACTGTGCTATGCCACAGAGAACTCAATTTCTTTTACATGCAGGGTAACGAGGAAACATTAAGAAGTGGATACGGAAGCTTGCGAGTGTCATGACCAAAAAAAGGGAGAGAAAAGTGACACTGAGTGGTCTAACGGAGGGAGGGTTGAAGCAGTGAAGGGCAAAGCACAGACTTAACAAAACAGAAAGAACGAGAAAAAATAGTACAGGATGCAGAAGTCAGAGAGGTTATCTTTAATCCCAGGACACCAGCTGACAACTTAAGTTTCACCATATAGCTACACAACATGTAAAAACGTTTACATGTAAATGTTTTAATACTTGTAAATGCATGTATTAAATAAGTAATAATTAAAAAATTTGATACATGCAAATTTAAGTAAAAATAATGACATGTAAATTATTTACATTGACTCACCTCTCTGAGAAAAAGGGAAAGAGAGAGGGTGAGCGAGACATACTGTGCCTCGCATTTGCCATAATGAAGATAAGTAGAGAGAAGCACGTTTTCAGGGTGTCTGTTGACTTAGCCACATCTCAATACAAAATTTAAAAACAAGTTAAATATGATTGCTCTGTTATTTCAAGGCAAAAAATAGATTTCATTACATGAAAAGAAAATAATAGTTGTGCTAGTAAACTGAACACTTTCTGGAGTATCTGCTGCTACTCTGACAGAACAACATGAAATCCCCTGTAGATTAAAATGTAAATTTTCTTGAAAAAAACCAGCAATACACAAAAAGGCATAGAGTCTTTCTGCTTTCTGATAACAGCCTGCAGAAATACTGCAATGAATCACGTAATACCTTCGAGTATCAATCCTATTCTCACCTTCCCATAAAACATCTGCTTGTAGTCAGTCCTTTCCAATTCAAGTTTTGGGAGCGGAGAGGAGATGCCTTCACAGCATCAATTGTTGCTCTACGTGATTTTGGTAAATTTAATTCAAGCCTATCATGCTAAAACATCCTGGGCTCAGCAAGACCTACTCACTAGCTGCTAAGAATGAAATAAATCTCGTTTGTGGTATTTTAAATATATGCGGCTAGGGAAAAAACTTGTGCGATGAATGTGGTAGCTTAAGAGTTGTGAAGAAAAATAAGATATGTACATGGACAGCTTTCTAACTACTCTTAGGTATGTTTAGAATCAGAAAAAGATTAATTTGCTACTTTAAATAACCAGTACAGTACCCACAAGGTATGTTTATAAAAAGTCTATAAAAGTATATTTCTTGCGTTTGCAGCTGAGAGCCCTCCTGTTGCTTCTGGTGGAGTCTATTCTAGGGGCTTTAAATAGCTTGCGAATGTAAGCATGAAATATAGACCTTTTGAATTAACACAGATTTCTCACATTCAAATATATAATATGACGGTTGTAGTTTTTTTCTGTTTTATTTATATTACGCCAGACACTGGAGACTATTTTAATTCAGAATACTAACAGCTAGCAGAACAGAGGTGAATGACATGGTGTTTCTTAGCTAATCTAAGCGAGGAGCTGCAGACATGATGCACAGTATTTTGTTTTCCTGCATTGTATCTCTGGGCTAGTCTGGGAGATGTCATAACCACCAGGCTAAGGTAGGTTGTTATTTTCCCTAGGCTCCCTCTACAGGCAAGCTAGAAAGAGTGGGGTCCTTTAGATAGTGGTCCAAGGAAGACATCGTGTAGGTTCCTTCATAGTACTTGTAACTATCTGAAATGACTAGAAAACACTAGGAAGAGTACTTGACTGACTTAACCTTTTAATTTGGGTGCCCGAAGTCAGGTGGTATGAAAGCCCTTGTATCATGCCATCTTTAAAACATTGTCACTGCTTCACAGTAGACTTTTAAGGCATGGACAACAAAAGCATAGCTACAAAGGCAATTTAGTATCATTACACTTGGTGTTATCCTAATAGCAATATCTCTGTCCTCCAACTCCAACTGTGTCCCCACAACTTTGCTAGGAAGAACTACAAATGTTGAACTACATTTCCTGGGAGATATTCAAAAGCCATCTGGACTTGGTCCTCTCTAGGGCCACCGCCTCTATTCTAGGTGAGTGGAGGAGGTTGGGATTGGACAAGATGACCTCCAGAGGTCCCTTTCAACCTCAATCATTTTGTGATTCTGTGATTCTTAATTACATGCAAATGCTTGTGGTGCACATTTAGTTGCTATGAAATAAGTTATTTTGATTAAATATTAGAACATGTCACCTGAAGACTCACGAAAGTCTGATCTGAACTCCCAAAGGCTGCAAAAAGGTCCTAGAACACTGTTTCCACCTAGGTTCTGCTGCTGACTGCAGTTCATTAAGGATAGATAATGTCCCAGTCTACTCATGGGCAGCAGAGAAACATTGCGTGCACATCTTGGTTGCTTCTACCAAGATGCCTGAGCAAGCATTGCCTTATATGTCAACACTAACCTTTAAATAATTGGAGATTATGAAGTTCAGTGTATACCACAGAGATTAAAAGCTACAAATTAAAAATAAAGAAAATATTTTGCAGGCAGGATCATGAATTATATTTATTAAATGCATGGTAATGGTTAATGGTAACATCCTATCATGAGCACCTGAGGGAAAACAGAGATTACGCAGAACATATGTAGCTACTAACACCATAGTATATCTATGTCTTTCCAGGAATACTTTTAATATTTGTCAATAGTAAAACCTACTCAGTTTGAGCCAGTTTTGCTTGTGAACTCACAGAAGTTAGATATCCATGGTCTGTGTTCCTGAACAGCAAAGAACACATTCATAATAAAGCAGGAAAAGATTAGTTTTCTTTTTTAATTAATGGATATATTGATGTAACTTATGGCACTGTAGCTTAATGATGAAAAAATGTGTGTCTAAGTGTGTGTTGTTGAAAAGCAGACAAAAATACTGGGTTTTTTTCTTTCTCTTTGCCAAGGAGGATACAGTATAGTCTCGCTTCATAGCGTAACTAAAACAAATTTTGAATGATTCATCACGTAAAAAAAATAAATCTGTGATCTACTGCTCAGAGAAAATGCAGACAGTGTTGTGCTTTCATATGTAGGAAAGCTGTATCTGTTAGTTGTTGTGAAAAATACGCTCTGACGGTGTAAAATAGTCCAAGAAAGCTCAAACTTCTTCACGTTAAAACCAAAATTAAAGCTACCCACATCACGATATTTTCTGCTTTCTTTGCTTTCCTTAGGAATTCAATTACCTGGAATGACTGCAAAACAGAAAACCTTCCTTCTCGTGAAGACTCCAGCTGCCTCCTTTAACATTTAAAATAAAAGGTAAAATCTAGAAAGCGTATATTTCAGTTGAACCTTAGAAAGAACTTAACAACTTTTAAGTAATTTCTTCATCTATGTCCTTTTCATTTGACTGTTTTTTTAATTTTTTTTCTCATCCATAAACTGTTTTGTGTAAAGAAAAATAAACTAGAGTTGGAAAAGTTAGGAAGATCAGAAGATGAAGAAAGCAGCTTCTCAGGGAAACAAAAAGATGTTATTTATCCTGCTGTGCAGCACAGCTGGAGTGCTCTCAGGAGCAGAGAATGTTCATGCTGAAAACTCAGTGGAAAAATCAATAGCAGTAGGAAGATCACACTTTTATCATTTTAATGATCATACACTCAGCAAAAAGTTTAGAGTTCTGACTAACAGCTTGATATTAAGTAAGAATGGCAGATACCACTGGAAAGAACAGCATAATGTCTATCGAAAGCCTTGGCTTTTATTTTCTGCACCCTTATATGCAGAAAATCTGCTTATGTATCTATCAGGAAGGTATTATTCCAGACTAGAGACCATGTGGTGCAAAAGAAACATGCTTATGATGAATTAGATTCAGACTTCTAGCTAGGAGTAAAAAGTGCCCGGGGCAAGTCCTCTTCTAATTGGCATGTGAGAGTTTTGCCAGAAATCAGATGGCAAGTTTTCTGTGGCTTTAGTGTACTGCAAAAGAAAGGATCTTTCAGGAGACCAGCCCTCGCGTCTCTGGCTAGCTTTGAATCAACAAGAAAATCTTTTCCGACAAGTCAAACTCCTAGTAAAATGCCAGATCTCCATGTATTGCCTTACTCTTTGCTTGCATCTTTTTCCTGTTCTAAAGGGAAATATGTATTTTCCAGCATACGGATAGGAAACAGGAAGCACTAAAAAATAAAATTCAAAAAAGAACTCTTGGTGTATGAAATAATGATGCCTATTTTATAGTTACTCTGCAGAAAAATATGCAAATCCCGTTATGTGAAGAAATTATTGTGTTTGATCTACTATTATTTACTGAAGAGATTTACTAGAAAAGAACATTACTAGAATTTCTCTGATTTATCAAGCAGCCTGTGATACTTCCAGGCATTAATTACATTTAACTGGGAAACTTGTAAAATTATGATTTTTTCCAAATTGTTTAGGAGATTAATATTTTAGTTTCATGAATAGGCAGTTTTATTTTAAGGTATACCTTATAGTGTCTTTTGGTAATAAGTGAAAGTCCACTCAAAATTATATATCAAAGTTATGATAAATTGGTACATTTTTTAACTCTTACTGTCCCTTTGTTGGCTATTATTGTATGTTTACTTGGGTCTTTTCATTTAGGGCCACAATTCTATTAAATGTCAAGCAGATGGGAAATAAGAGAGGAGAGAGTCCTGAGTGAGGTATTTTTTTATACATAGCTTTTGAAAGATTGACCATAACATTGCAAGATTGCTATATCCTTTCCTAAACTGTAGGAGACCGAGAGACAAAAAAAAAGAGGGTCAGAAAGGTAGAGACATACAAAGAGCTTTTCTTCCACTTGCAGAAGGATGGATCAGCTTGGCTCTTCACATCCCTCATTTAAGGACAACGTGAGTCTAACGTTAATGCAGAAGCTGGACCCATCATCATAATAATATTGCTTCGGAATGAATGGAAGCAAAGTTACTCCAGTGGCTGTGAGAAAACTAGCTGAATCAGCTTCAAAAGTTTCTTGTGCTGTGCTGTCCCTCCACATCAGGGAGATTCCAAATCCCTGCTTTGGTCTTTCCTGATTTTCCAGACTATCCATTACCTGAACCTCTGATGCCTCAGTTATAACAAAGACAATGTAGATACTATGGGGCACATCAAGGCAAGAAGCACAGAGACTCTGACAAAGCAGAGTCAGCATGGTTCAATAACATTTGAGCTCTGGATTAGCACAGGATATGTAAGGCACAAACTGGCAAATCCTGGAATTTCTTGTTGGCCTTTTGAATCCTAGCCAAAGAACAAAACCAAACCAAACCCAACCCCCTCACTCCCCCCCCAAACCCACCACAAAACATTTTCCTAGAATAATATTTTATTATAGCAGTCTCCAAACTTTTAACACAAGTTGAAATTCCTTTGAACTTCCATGCAAAATATAACTCTGTCATATTAGTTTCTAATATTTCTCAAAAAGAAGTCTTCATAAGCAAATGAAAGTAGACTCAATACCTGTTTGAAGGGAAATTATGTTGCATGTGATTTTGGAAGTAGTGATAACTATTCATTAGCAGCAATAAATATTTCAAGATAGCCCATCATGCATTTCAAGTTCTTGACTTCCCAATCTGACATGATGTGTGCCCTATTTAAATTAATGCCATATAACAGGCATAGACAAGGTTCTTAGACACTGTAAATCACCACAGATCCAATAAAGTCAATTGACCAAAGCTAGATGAGAATACAAATTAGTTGAGGTAACCTTAATTCTAATTTAATTTTTAAATAGTTAATTTACAACCTTTTTCATCCACTTTCCTTGTTTTAATAAATACAAGATAAGGAATGGTATCGTACTCTCATTCATATGCCTATGAGGCAGTCAAAGAATTAGAATCTTAAAGGATTTCAAGTGTTATTTTTCTCATCTTTAAAAAAGTAGGTGGAAGGATTGAGTAAACTGTGAAAATAGATAACTGTGGAGGTAAAATAACCTTGACTAGGTTTTTGAGACCTTCAGCCATAGGTAGTTTTTCAGAAACTGAAGATCCTGTGATTGAATTAATTCCATTCCATTCCAAAAAAAGGAAAAATAAAAGTCACATGGGACATTACAATAGATAAAGAATTATCATGAGTAAGGAAGATGTAATAATACAATAGCAAAGTAGGTGATAAATGTTCATGAAAGATTTGCACATAGATGGTTGAATATAGTCAGCGAGAAATAACTGCAACGTTTACAAACAAGTCCAAAGACAGACCTGGATGGGTCAACAAACAGAAGAACCAGAACTACAGGTGTGAAGTAGATACTGTAAAGATATTAGAAATATAGTGGTTAGTGACTAACAGTGGAACTCGGTTATTAAAAGTTTAAAAAAGCAGAAACAGTATAAAAGGTGTTCAAGGAGGAATGAGCATTAAAGAGCTGAAAAAAAACAGGCAGAATTGAATGACAGTATAATAATAACAGAATTGGCCTGGGTCAAAACCAAATTGTAATAGTCATGACAGGACTTATTTTTTTCTTTTTTTTTTTTTTTATTTGACATTTTATTAGCTACATTACCCATCCTTTTTATTCACCAAATAATCACTGAACAAATAAATGAACCTGTAGCTGAAACAGTTTTGGTAAGAAGTAACCGAGACTTACTGGTTAAAGATAACATGGGTTTAGGTGACAGTAAGTTAATTCATTTTTTTAATTTAAAGGGGGGAAAAAAAGATGTGTAATTAGGATATTAAAATTCAAAAGATGATACAAGTATGAGAATCTGGAATTTTCTTCACAGATCAGAGACTGTGTATAAAATATGAAAATGTGATATGCCTGGCAATCTTAATAAAGGTGCACTATACTACTTATAGTAAGTTATAATTTTAAAATCACGTTTTATTCAACTATTATTAGTTTTCCTTTTAACCTGGAAATAAGCATTTCAGGTTATCTAATTCTGTACAGAAAACTCATCAGGTGAATCTCACCACTTTACTTTCTCTAGTTTCATTCATGGTGGCTAACTATTGCCGGTATAATTTCAGAGTTCTTCCAATTATTTAGAAAAATGTGCTGCTGTTATAATTGCTAACTATATATCATTTCTCACTGTTCTTAAGTGGAACTAATTTTTATGACAGTTCGGGATAATCATGTCTTAAACCTTTCTGAAGTAAACTTGAATTTTAAAAAAGGATTCCTACTTCCAAAAACATGAACCCTCCCAATACTCATATTGAGAGCTTTAGATTTAATGCACTTATTTGTTGCTGAAAGGTGTCAGAGGGTCAGGAATGAAAATACAGATATTGTGCTAATGCTGGCAGTTTCAGTTCTGCATCTGTTGGCTTCTCCATATTGCGGATGAACTCTGATAAATTATACCAATTTATAATTCTAAAGCGGTCCCATGTCTAGCTTTTCCTTTTGCGTTTTGGTATGTATCTGCAGTTTTCCAGTTCCCTTACCATAGCTAATCTAGCAGACTCTTTTTCACTGTAATTGTCATGCCGTACATGAGGACTGCATTAGGATTTGGGAAAAGGCCATTGTGTGTTTCCTTTACGATAGCTCTCACCTCAGCTAATGTATACTTTCATCCTGCAAGTCCAGGCATGATGTGAAGCAAGGCATAGAGAGGTTTCTTTTTGTTTAACACAAAGTCATAGGAAAAAGCCTGACAAGTATCTCAGGAGGTCAGTTCATCTGCTCATGCCGAAGATTGCAAGGATATAGAGAGGACTCCATGCAGAGAAATATATGGTTAAAATTCTATGGTGTGCCACGCTTTTAATATACATTTATGGTAGACTCTTTAAAGCATGATTATACTTTTAGTTGTGCTTCTACTGTCTCATCAAAATGCACAAGATAAAATCTTTAAGAGGAAAGATTAATGTGTTAAGTGAAACACAACTCACCATTGCCTAATTTGTATCTTTTACTTACTATTATTTATTTTTCAATATGTTCTTCCAGCATGCCTTTTGTGTAATTTAAAAAAATATTTGTTTCTCTGGTCTACAGGGTTTTTTTTTTTGCTAGCTTTGATTACATTTTACAGGAAGGATTCATATTGTTTCAGCAATCTTACACCATTCAGTATTTTCAATATAAAGACAAATATTTCAAGTATGGGGAGGATTTGAAGGCTTAGCTTTATATTTGTTTGTATGCTGTTTGTTAAGAACACAATTTAAAATAAAACACTGAAAGTCTCCATCTGATGTTTGTACCTATTTATCAATAATGTCTTTAAGCTTACACCACAGTAAAATATTATTTTTAAGTTAGTTTGGGATGATTAAGTAATAAAAATGATCGCCTAGAATAAGCTTCACCCTACATTACTATTCATCATTACTTCTGTCACATCAGAATTTATGATGGATTTAAGTGATGTTTACATATTTACTGCTGTGTGATTTCATTATACATCACTGAGTTTTATGACATTTCTCAGTAAATTAGTTACATACATCTCCCTGCTCCCCAGTCTGTACGCTTACAATTAGGGCCCATTTGAAATAATATCTGTATGTATCCTGAACAGGAGAGGTGGACTTGAGGTAATTCTGCATAACTTTGTAGTATGTAAATTCCATTAAAATGATAACAACAAAATAAGACAAGAACACCTGAAGTAAAAATAAGTGGAAACAGATTTAATCATGCTATACTGTGTGTAGTCTAGTAGCCTGCACCTATGTTCCGTATGATAAAGGAACTGAGAACATATTTAAATAATGATCCTTCTGGTCAGTGTTAGAGTTATTAAGTATTTACTTAAAACACCTTTCTGTGTGGTATTAAAATATGATATGTCTGTAACAGGTGAGTTACTATCATGCAGTAGTTCTAAATAGTACTCATACTGGAATTCATTTATTCTTGCAGTAATAAAAGCATATGTTTAAAATGATTTTGCAATAAGTGACATTATATGATAAAAATATATTAGGGATAATTAGATGGGTGTTTCAACACAAAATACACGTTATTTTAAAATTCTTTCCTACGTTCTTTCCTACATTCAGTTGTAATAACATTATTGCAGTTACCAGTAATAAGGAAAAAATAGTTGGAACAACTATAAAGGGAATGTGATGGCAAACAACCATATGAGCATTGAACATAACACATGAGCATTTAAGATAAAATTCAGCATCTCTTGTTTTCTTAAAACTTTTGTTTTTAATAGGTATAAGTGGAACAGAACATTAACAATGGTCATGTTAAAGACTACCTGATGGCTTATTACATATTTGTATAATTTGCAAAAAGAAGCACAGCTTCATAAGAAAAAAATCTTATATATCATGTTTGCTGGACATTATACAACTCAATGTTATATAAAGCCTTCTGCTCAGCCACTTTCAAGTTTCTAGAATAGTCTTTCCATGAAAATATGCCAGAAAAGTCGCGTCCAATTTTCAACAAAAAGTTGACCCGCCATGGCTGTTAGCAGTTTTGTGTGAAATGTTGGCAAATCGAGTGGGCTGTAATAGTCTGAACAAGTAAGTATCAAACCTTCTTTCCACTGTACCCTTTGGTGCGGAAAATTACAGCCATCTTCAATTTTAAAAATGACCATCTTGCTTTCCTAATTTTTGTTGTTGCTGGCTTTGTTCTCCTTTCAGAAAAGGCATAAGAGAGGGGAAAAATAGAGTGAGATCGTGGGAAAAGAGGAGTCTGTTTTATTTATCATACAAACATATATATGTGTAACTGTGTATACTACTTTTATGCCTGTTATTTATAAAAAGCAGTGGAGATGAGAAGGTATAAGTTTTTAAATAAGCAGAATTTCCAGAAATGGTTAATGTTTCCCTTAGTACTAAAGCACATTTAGTCAGATTCATAATTGCAACAGTTTTTATTTAAAACCAAAAATGGAAAAGTGATATGCTGCCAATTATATTTCTCTGTGTTTTGAACACTGTTGAAAACTGCTACATACTCAGATACTAAAAGCAGGATAAATATGAGAGATGCTCTCTTCTGGATTGCGTGGCAGGTTTAAATATATTGCATTAAAATAAAATTCCTCCCAGTCTTCATGATCAGCCACTAATAGTTGCGTGAGCGCAGCCACAGTGCTGGCTGTGAAGTTCCACGCCAAGCAGATTGCATAGATCATTTTCCAAGACGAGAGATTAGACTAAACGCTGGGTTTCATGCCCTAATTGTATCCATATGTGGTTTATCACTGAAATCTGACAGAGGAAATTTAAGTACTGAAGGTTAGGTTTGAGAGGTAGCGTTATTATTCACAACGCTTAAAATGAATGCTGTTCACAATGACTCGGTATCCATGGATACAAATAACTCATCTGAAAGTTATCTGGAAGATGGAAAATTGCATCTAGGAATTCTTTTCTATGTGTTATTTGTTCATTGGGAGCTAAGGATATATTTCCTAAAAACTAAGGTTTGATGTACAGGGGATTGTGAATGGGTCGCATGCATAACTAGCTGATTCAATATCTTCATTGAGGTACACGCTACTTAAGTAATTTTGCAATACTAAGGAATAATAATTAGTCACTACCTGACAGTCTGAAGGTAAAACCTTTTCTAAAATGATAATGTAATATCTGATGGATTTTAAAAGTTAACATTTTGAGATGAAGAGTAAAGAAATATCAGTATTGATTACCAAAAGTTATAGTTATGCAAAATTGTTACTTTTGAAGATGTGAGCTGATTATTAAATTGATGGTTATTTTATATGCTGATAAGAATTTGACAAATAATTAGGCTGATGTTTTTAGGTGTGATTTATTGCCATGTTCAGTGTTGAAGACATGCAAATGGAGCTCAGTTCAAATGTAACGTCCGGATTCCTGTATTAGAATTTGATCTAAAAAGTCTATTTGTTCATATATCTCCTGAAGGAATTAAAAAGAAAAAAAATAATATTCTTGACCTGTGGCTGAATCTATATCCAAATTGCATTAGCCAAGGTACCTCAAATTTTAAAAGGACAGTTTTTGAAACTTATGGTTATTATGACAGTGATTGTATAAAATCCCCAGAACAGACAGATGGGTGAACAGTGGCAACTCTTAGTACTTTCTAAAATTTTTATTGCCTGAGGTTATTTAAAAATTCTGTTCTGTGGGGGTTAAGCTCATGAATGATTCTTTGGAAATAAATGCATACTAGAGGAATGCTTTCAACTTGAATTTCAAGGAAATAACGTTGAAGTTAATCATAAGATATATGCGGCATTTTCCCATTCACCATGACTCCTTCCTTACATAGATAAGGTGGCACAAGGATCATGCCAACTTCTTAGGATGTTGAAAATATTTTGCAATATATGTTTAGCACAATATGCAAAATCCTGTTTCTTAACTTTTTCAACACAATAGTCAAGGATCAAACTCAGCATCAAAACCAGTAAAATGTGAAAAGTTCACTTTTTTTTTTTTTTTTTTTTTGTCATTTCAAAGCCCATATTTGCTTTTCAAACATAAAATAAGACTAAAACTGTGTTTAAGTAGCTCCTTGGTTCTGGCTTAAACTGACCAAAAATGAAAACAAACAAAAAAAGAAATTAAACTGCGTTTGCACCTCTCAGTGCTGAAAGTTGGATTTTTATATCATCACCCCTACAAAGCCCTATACATAGAGTTAAACACAAGATGCAGAGTACATTAAGTTTTTTATGATAAGATTTCAGTCAAGAAACTGATTCAATGCATATGTGAAAATTAGAAAGACAATTTTATATTCATTGGCCATCACTTGTTTATAGGACCTTGTGCTTAAAAATATTTCATTGCTTAGCAACAACTGGGACATGAGTTTAGATGAAATAGAAATGATTTTTTTTTAGGGACCTAAAAGAAAAAGAAACGAGATTTAGTGGAGGGCAGAATAGGAAAAGATTTACTCTTACATATGTGCATGGGTTTGCAACATATCATTAGGAAATGTGCTTGTGCAAATGCAACTCATTTTTGTATGAAAATAAACCAGCCTAAAATAATAATGAATTCAACAAGTAATGACTAAGTCTTTGCAGATGACTAGACCTATTGCTTCAGGCACAAGCTTTAGCTCTTAGAGGAAAAGGGTCTGTTATTTTTTTCTACTGTTGAATTTTTCCTGCAATGCATGAGGACAACAGAAAAATAAGGAAGCAGGACTGTGCCTTCCTAGGAGAAACTCCAGTGTACTTGCTTAATGAAGGATGAGGAATGACATCTTTTGGTGCGGGGTGTATGCGTGGAAAGATTCTAAGTAGCTTCAGAGGTATGATTTATGAAACAATTAAAAAAAAACCCACCAAACTTCTGGAAATAACTATGCCAGAATCTGGGTAAACATGCTAAAGAACAAAGGAAAAAATACTTTCACCTATACATTATGACAGCTTCATATTTGCCAAAGGAGTAAATGTGTATATCATATTACTTAAAGTATTTTTGTTCACATACAAAGATTTTTGAAGTTCTGGAGCATCTCTCGTACAAGGGAGGCTGAGAGCTGGGACTGTTTAGCCTTGAGAAGAGAAGGTTCAAGGGAATCTTATCAATCTGTACAAACCTAATGAGCGTGTACAGAAGACAGAGACAGGCTCTTCTCAGCAATGTCCCTGTGAAAGGAGGAGACACAGCGGGCACAAACAGAAATATAAGAAATTTCATTTAAACAACAAAAAAACCCCACCTTATTTTCTGCAGTGGTGACTGAACACTGGAATAGGTTGCCTAGGCTGGCTGTGGAGTCTCCAGCCTTGGAGCTATTAAAAAAATCTGATTGGACGTGTTCCTGAGCAACCTGCCTTTGAGCAGGTTGCCCTTGCTCTGAGCAGAGGGTTGGGATAGAAAATCTCCCTTCCAACCTCAGTGATTTTGTGACACGTTTTATATTACTGTGGATGAATAAGCATTCTAAGGAAGAAATTGTTCTGGCAGAAAAATGTAGAATTGACTAGTCTCCATTTGTCATACTTGCCAGTTAGATGAGTTGGTTGCATTCTTTATTTCTCTTTCTTGAAACTGGCCCTGCCCTGCCAAGTGATTGCAATGCCAATGAATTTGTCTGACATGTCTTTTGATTTACTCTGGCAATAAGCATCCACAAAATATTGTACTCTGCACAATAAACTACGTGTCTCCGTTGGGGGCTTTTGCATAACTAAAACAGTATGGGCTAAGTCAGTACAGGCCCTCTGACTCTCAGAAAAAAAGCACTGTACTGGAGACCTTTTTGTATTCTGCTGGGCACTATCCTCCTATGAACAAGCTGTTCAACAAAACTGTAGCTGCATACACATATGAAGAAAAGAAAGGAGTGGTTGTGCTAACACAATCTGCTAAACTATGATCAAAGCTAGAGATTAACTGACTAACAGCAATAGCAAGCACATATATATATATATATAAACTCTGTAAGAATGTTCTTTTAAATACCTGAAGTGGACTTTCTTTTCAATGTTTATGCACTCAGTTTTTATCACGGTTCAGTCTTAATTCAAGAACATGTTTGTGTTCAGGAAAGCATTTATAAGCATCTGAATAAGTTTGGCCTTAACACAGCAGAAAAGTAAGTTATAAGATAGGGAGAGGATAAACTACTAGTCTAGAACAGGAAAACGTCATATTCTAATGAAAAAAAGGCTTCTGATTGACAGAGAGAGAGAGTGAAAACAAAGGTTCTAGTCATCCTGGAGAAGTGAACCTGATTTAGATGGTATAGCAGACATAGATTCTTATGTATGTACATGAATGGTAGGAAAACCCATATTCCTTCATGTAGCATTTTGCCTGGTATATCTCTGGAGGAGTTCTCTTTTGCATTGCTTTTCAGGTCAATGAGTGGCCTCAATGTGTTTTATGTCAGAGGAGTGCACGTATCAATGACCTGGACGAGGGGATTGAGTGCACCCCGAGTAAGTTTGCAGATGACACCAAATTGGGCAGGAGTGTTGACCTGCTTGAGGGTAGGAAGGCTCTGGACAGGCTGGATCAATGGGCTGAGGCCAATGGCATGAGACTCAACAAGGTCAAGTGCAAAGTCCTGCACTTGGGTCACAACAACCCTGTGAAGTGCTACAGGCTTGGGGAAGCATGGTTGGAAAGCTGCTCAGTGGAAAAGGAGCTGGGGGTGTTGGTCTATAGCCAGCTGAATATGAGCCAGCAGTGTGCTCAGGTGGCCAAGAAGGCCAACAGAATCCTGGCTTGTATCAGAAACAGTGTGGCCAGTAGGACTAGGGAAGTGATCGTCCCACTGTACTTGCCACTGGTGAGGCCCCACCTTGAAAACTGTGTTCAGTTTTGGGCCCCTCACTACAAGAAAGACACGAGTGAAGGGTGGAGCACAAGTCTGATGAGGCGTGGCTGAACGGACTGGGGTTGTTTGGCCTGGAGAAAAGGAGGCTGAGGGGAGACCTTATCAGTCTCTACAACTGCCTGAAAGGAGGTTGTAGTGAGGTGAGGGTCAGTCTCTTCTCCCAAGTAACAAGCAATAGGACAAGAGGAAATGGATTCAAGTTGCACCAGCAGAGATTTAGACTGGATATTAGGAAAAATTTCTTCACTTAATGGTTAGACTCAATGATCTTAAAGGTCTTTTCCAATTTAAACAATTCTGATAAAGTTTAAACATGTTTAAACATGATAAAATACATGTTTAAAATCAAGGTAATGTTTAGTAGACAAGGCTATGTTACCCTGGTAAATGCAACAAGGCCATGACATGCGCCCAGCACGTAAATGTTTATTCTGTTGTATTTTTAGAATGGTCGCTAGTACAGATCAGCTAACACTAGCACTAGCAAACAATTCCTGTTTCCTGGCACAGGAGGAAGCTTGGGGCAGAGAATGGTTCTGCTGAGCAGTACGGCCAAAGCCATGTAATTTTGCTACACTGCCTTTCTTGCCCATACACAGGTCTCAATATAGGCTGCGCCATAACACACTGCTCCACTTATGCTTTCATCACTCCGGACACACACTCTGGTTTCCTATTATGAAAAAAAAAAACCCACTCCTGAGAACTGTAGAGCCTCAACCTCCTGATTTTTCTCAGCTTGCTCCAGGGATCTGGTGATAAGTGCAAAGCGCATGGGTAGAAGACTGAAGTCCTGGCCTTTATTTGAAGGAAGCTGTCTCAGGAGCGCAGGCAATTTGATCCAGTGGATCTTCTTTGGCACTTACACTGAGGAATGGAGAGCTACAGTTCCAGGGTTATATTTGAGAGAGTTAAAGTGGTCTGCTCAAAGGCCAGGCCCTGACAGGGCTGGTCCTGTGTAACTTGAAATAGTTGCCCTATTTGCTCCACATTGCAAAGCATGCCCAACTGGGGGGGCTAGAAGCCCCTGCTTGTTCATGATCTTGCAGTGGCTCCCATTCTTGATGCTCCTCCCTTCTTGGATTAACATTGTCCCAAAAAAGCACCTCACCTCCAAAGGAAGAAAGGGAAGGTGTTGGGAAACAACCATCTTCTGCACTGTGGCTACCATCACCCATACTGTTGAGCCTGGCAGTGGTATCAGCCTGCAAGCCCAGATCTGGTAAGAGAAAAAAGTACTTTTGAAGTGTGCTTCTAGGGAAGTGGACTAAGTAAAAAAGATACGGATGCAAGTTCTTGTCACAAAATGTTTTTTAAAGACAAACTTAATTTTGATGCAGTTTAAATTATAGCAATGGAATTGTATTAAAGATAAGTTTGATTTATTATAGTTTAAATTCTGGCTGCCAGAGGATTGAAGAGCTACTTTTCACTGAAAAAAACAATGATTTGCTTTTATATTTTACCTGAATAACGTAATGAGACTGGCTTAATAACTACAGACTGAGAAAATGATATATGTTGGCTATGACACAGGCAGGATATTCTCTGTTAACTTAGAAAAAAAAAATAAAACATGTTAAAATAGATCCTTTCTCAGTTGGTTTTACGTTATAGAACTGTACTGAGCATCCTATAAGTGTCCATTCATTACATTTACTGTCAATTGTTTCACGTAAATAATTTACAGCAAATGATCTCCGAAAAATCAATAACAGAATTCTGAATTTACAAAGCCTTTGGATATGCAGGAGTAAACCTTTTATATTAATTAAAAATAGATTTTAATTTTCCCCTGCCATGTAGAAAAGAAACCAAAGCCAAGAAACCTTTCAGAGTCTTAATAAATATTAGTTATTTACTAAAATATAGTGTGCTATCCTGACATTGTTGCTGGCAATAGCGTCCTTTATCCCCTTCTTATGATGTCTTCTACTGGGAACACAATCTGTCAACAGAGCACGGATAAAATGGGGAAGTACAATGCTTCTTTTCTGTAATAACAGGTAAAATACTGCTTTAGTTTGCAAACAGGCACTTATGGCCATGGCCTGGAATGCAGGAGAGTTACATCTTGCAACTGTATTGCTTATGACAAGTCTTATGAGGAACGACTGAGGGAACTGGGGTTTGTTTAGCCTGGAGAAGAGGAAGCTGAGAGGAGACCTTATCACTCTCTACAACTGCCTGAAAGAAGGTTGTAGAGAGGTGGTGGCTGACCTCTTCTCCTTGGTGACAAGTGACAGGACGAGAGAAAATGGGTTCAAGTTATACCAGGCAAGGTTTAGATTGGATATTAGGAAAAAAAAATTAACTGAAAGGGTTATTAAACATTGGAATAGGCTGCCCAGGGAGGCGGTAGATTCGCCATCCCTGGAAGTGTTTAAAAAAAGGGTAGATGTGGTACTTGGGGACATGGTTTAGAAGTGGTTTTGTCAGGTTAGGTTAATGGTTGGACTTGATGATCTTAAAGATACATTCCAACCTCAACAATTCTATAATTCTATGGCGAGTCACTCAGTAACATTGTGCAGCAGTTTGTCATGTTTTAGAAAAGCTGATTAGATTGCGTTTTTTCTGTTTTTTATGTTCAAATAATATTTTGGAGTAAGTATTCTCTTTTTATTCTGTGTGCTTGAAGCACTCCTAGTACTACTAGTCCCAGCCTTTTTTGGTGATATCTAAATAAGTTTGTGTACTAGACCCCTGATATCTGCTCTGCTCGGTGATTAGCAAGGTATGGGATTTTGAGTCCATGCCAACTAGCACTTCTCTAGCCTTTGGTTGAAGCTATAGCACAGCCTGAGGAAGCTCCACAGTAGACATCATGGACAAGATTGCACCAGGTTTGTCTCCCTCTCTGTCAGACAGAGACGTCCAACACTATCTGACGAAGCCTTGCGCTCTCCATCCTCCCAGCTTGCATGGCCTACGGTGTGACACATCCACCAGTTTCATGCTGTGAAACTGTTTTTAGAAACTGCCTGTACAGCCGTGACATTATTTCACATACCTTGAATTGAACACACAGACACACACACATATAGAAAGTGATTATCATGTCTCAGGAGTATTTCAGGAAACCAGAGAACTGAAATGCAGCCAGCCTCCACCATTTGTCCTCAGAGCCAGAGGCTCCCAGCTCTGTGTGTGCTGACTCTTTTCTTAACATAACTCATGTAGTCATTGGGGCCTTCAGGCACTTGTGTAAAAAAAAAAAAAAAAAACCAACACATTTTTTCTCCCTCATGCTTAAATTCTTGTATGAAAATAATGCCCTGAGGAAGACCTTTCAGTTTAGACAGCGTACAGTACTTACAAGTGAACGCTTCAACACTCGCACGCCAAACAGCATCACACTGTTAAGCCCGGTTCATTAAGTTGACTAAGTGAAGGAGGCTGCGTCAGGGAGAACTTTGTGCACACTCAAACACACACACAGAGTATTGACGGAGGTCCCCTGTACCCCCAGTTTTCACTCCAGTGAACAACATAGCTGAGCACGATGAACATAATACGCCAGCCCATCTCGACATCGGGCTCCTCTGTGGCAGCTCATCACCAATGCAGACATTTTCCCCTTGGGTGCACTGCTTCTGCGTGGTGTCAGATGACCACAGAACTACATCCATTCTGGTCTCTACCACTGAGTATCTATAGCCAGGTATCACCACAGGCCCATGACTACCCCATGGTGATACCATGGCATACCTTTCCAGCTGGCTCAAGTATTTTTCTTCCATTAGTTATTGATTCATGGTTCATGCCAAAGCTCAGAAGGCTGTTTGCATTGTGCTCAGCTCTTGGCCAGGGCAAGGACTTGGTATTTCCATCTCACACACATACAGCACATTTTTAAAATACTTTAGTATGAACTAAGATCTGATTCTTTCCTTCTTCAAGGGGGTCAAGAATCTATCAATTAATTGCTTATTTGTGGGCCTGTGCACACCTCATAAAGTTCAACAAGGCCAAATGCAAGGTCCTGCACATGGGTCAGGGCAATCCCAGCAAAAATACAGGTTGGGCAGAAAAGGGATTGAGAGCAGCCCTGAGGAGGAATTGGGAGCATTGGTTGATAAGAAACTCAACATGAGCCAGCAGTGTGCGCTCACATCCCAGAAAGCCAACAGCATCCGGGGCTGTATTAAAAGAAGCGTGGCCAGGAGGTCAAGGGACATGATTCTGCCCCTCTACTCTGCTTTTGTGAGACCCCACCTGGAGTACTGCATCCAGCTCTGGAGCCCTCAACATAAGAAGGACGTGGGCCTGTTAGAGGGGGTCCAGAGGAGGGCCACAAAAATGTATGATTGCTTGTGCCCAATAGCTGTTCAATTCCATCAGAGGGATGGAACACCTCTCCTGTGAGGACAGGCTGAGAGAGTTGGGGTTGTTCAGCCTGGAGAAGAGAAGGCTCTGGGGAGACCTTATAGCAGCCTTCCAGTACTTGAAGGGGGCCCACAGGAAAGATGGGGAGGAACTCTTTATCAGGGAATGCAGTGATAAGACAAGGGGTAGTGGTTTTAAACTGAGAGAGGGTAGATTTAAATTAGATATTAGGAAGAAATTCTTGACTGTGAAGGTGGTGAGGCACTAGAACAGGTTGCCAGAGAAGTTGTGGATGCCCCATCCCTGGAAGCGTTCAAGGGTAGCTTGGACAGGGCTTTGAGCAACTTGGTCTAGTGGGAGGTGTCCCTGCCCATGGCAGGGGATTGGAACCAGAACTAGATGATCCTTAAGGTCCCTTCCAACACTAACCATTCTATGATTCTATTTTACAAGGGAAAAATCCTACGCTGTACATCACATAATTTCCTGAGAGAACCGTAATGGGCAGGGGAGGCGGGGAGAGTAGAAATAATAAAATCTACTTCTGATTTACATTCTAAGATAAATGAGTGTTTTCCATAAACATAATCATACCAGAGAGATGTCTGAATAAATAGATGTATGATTGCTTGTGCCCAATAGCTGTTCAATTCCATCATTACCAATTTTGTACCTGCCACCCAACTAGTTATTGAGTCATCGGTATTTTGGAAGGGAGGAAAGGGGAAGAGTTCATTAGGAAGCTAAGAATGATATTTAGCCTTTAGATGCAGAGACTGTATGATTTACTGGATATGGTAAACAAAATTTTAAGCTAAGATCCTTTCTTTAGTTCTTACAATACCTATAAAGAGGGGTAAATGGCTCTTGTCTGTAATTTTGAGTCTGTTGGCCAGCTTTACCTATTTGCTTTATAAATATGTATTCACGTACACATGCATTACTGTATAAACTACATACTAAAGGAAAGGAAAAAAAAAGCTTTCAGGTGACTCACAACCATAAAGATGAATAGCCATTTAACTTGAGTAGAGATAGGGACCTTACCCCCTTCCTCTTCAAAGCTCTTTGCTTTTACATTATGTTTGTAGTGCTTTTTGAATTAGAATATAAGCTTTTGCAGAAATGAACTGTAGCTTCTTGTGTATTATAAGACAACAGTGGGTTTTCTCATCTTTGCTTCTACCTCTAGACACTAACAAAATAAAAAATTCAATTTAGGCTTTAGGCTGAGAAGGGCCTGGATGTCCCACTGCTTGGAAGGCTACTAGATATTTAGCGACAGGGGGCCTCCAACATTGTGTTGGAGGTTTTAAAGGATAAAGTTTGTTCTGCTCACCATTTCAGAAGCTACACTAATGTATTAAGCTATTTAAGAAGTAGCTGAGTAGCTGCCAGTACTTCTGGAGACATCATTAAGCTGCAACAAGTGATTCAGACACTGTTATACTTAATATTTTGCACTGGCCAACTATTTTCCTAATCAGCAACTGAAATTTGTTGCCAGAGGCAATTGTTCCCAGCTGTGTAACAGCTTCCTATGAATCAGATACAGGCAATACGAATTGTGTGTTCAAGAAACAACTTACTTCAGCCAACTAAATCCTCTACAGAATTTGCACTGGATATCTAATTCCTACCAAAATCAATGAGCTGTAAAGAGAAGCTGAGGTGTTCCCCTTGTTAGGATAGTACAAATGTGACATCAACAGTAGCACATACAAAGAATCACTTCTACCTCCATGGTTGTAACATTCCCAAATTTCCTTTGAACTTCAAAAGCAAGGGAAACAAAATATAGAAGAAATGTTAACATATTGCTTACTCTTGTCAATGCTGCCTGTCAGATATTAAGCAGAGTAAGAATTTTGTGTAGCAACTGCAGTTGAATAATTTATTTTTTAGTATGTGAATGAGAGTATTCTTCAAAAAGCAGTTTTTTTAGCTCAAGCCCACAGCGTGAGGGCACATGTTATGCAAGCACGCAATGACATATCTTTAGCTTCTAAGGCTATTTGTATTTGAACAAGTATAATATTGTCGTTGTCTTCAGTGGAAACTCAACTGACCCTTTGCTAGCATAGCATCTATTATGCAGATCCCAATTACGTTTCAGTAGACTTGATTAGGCTTTTTATTTCAAATAACAGCGATAAAAAACTTAGCTTTCACATGTGAAAATCCTTCATTACTCAACCCTATTTTTTAATTATTCATTTGCTACTTACATAAGTATTTACAGACTGAAAAGCAATGTTTTGGTTGATGGCATTATTTCACCCTTTGTGGAGAACCATTCCCCTGTTTCATGCAATATTAATTCTGATATGCATGAATGCAACATTTTAGAAAATGATGTAACAACAAAAATAATTAGTACTCTATGTCCCATTTGAATTGTCTGGGTGTCAAAATTTAACCAGTGAATGGAAAAAAACATTAATGAGAAGATTTTAACAAGCAACTGTAAGCCAAAGTTATTTTTCTCATTTATATATCAGTTTGGATTGCTCAAGCAGCACTAGGAAAAAAGAGATTTACCAGTGTAAACTAATGAATAAAGCCAGATGTTATAAAGACAGGAATAATGGAGGAGAAATATTTATTTAGAGGAGACTAAAAAAAGGGGATGTATGTAGACTAGGAGATATAAGAAGGCAGAGTCTTGTAGGAAAAATAGATTGAATTGGAGTAGCCAATACAATATTGTAGATGTGATTATTGTCTGATCTATAGATGTAAGAGATTGGAAAGAAACAGATAGTCTCAGCAATATTTAAGCAATTGAAAAATAGCATTTTTAATCAATTAAATGGCAGTTATTTTACTGAACTTTCTGTAAATGCAAAATAAATGCATTTTTTAAAGCAAGGTGTGTGAGAAATTTAGCAGGAAAGAAAATAAAACATATAGTTGCACTGAATTAGCGCTCAAGTATCAACCAAACCAAGACATATGTCTGGAAAAATGTGAACCTTGCACATCAGAAAAGGAGGTGGTCTTAATGAAAACCTCAGAAGATATTGGATGCTTTAGGTGACAAGATTACGAATGATCTCAAGAGGAATTGAATGATCACAATTACAGAATCAGTGTTCAGGCTGATGGATAAATGGCTACTTTCCGGCCTGCTAAGAAATGTAGAAAACCAAACCTAAAATGGCAAATGCCAAATACTCCTCTCCACTTATGCAATGTCCTCTACATTGCTTTCATCAATTACACAGGTGTTAGCAGACAGATAAGTTTTAATATTGTCACAGTGGGATCCCGTATCTCAGAAAGGTGGTGTGACATGACCAGCCAGCAACTCGAGGGATGCGATTCTGCCCGTCTATTCCGCTCTGGTGAGACCCCACTTGGAGTACTGCCTCCAGCTCTGAGGTCCTCAGCACAGGAAAGACATGGACCTGTTGGAGGGGGTCCAGAGGAGGGCCACAAAAATGATCAGAGAGTTACAGCTTCAGTCTCGCAACCCTCTAATTATTAATAGATGACATCAGTCTTACGTCATTTACCTGTTGCTCCTTTATTGTAAATTTCTTTTTCTACCTTTATTTTTCATCTGTCTTACATATGTACACACTGGTTTTGAAGAGATAATAGCTACTCTGTTTAATTTATTGCTTCACACTAATGCAACATCAATGCTAATTCCACAATCATAAATCCTTGCAGGTGAGATTAAATTCATCTCCCTGACAGTCATGACCTGCTATTATAGTCACTGACAGTGTTAAGAATGTCTGGTAGAGTACAAAATTCTGATTTTACATGAGGTCTTCTTTCATAATAACAAAAAGAGAGGTTTTTGATGATTTATGGGTAATTCTGAGAAGCAAGTGCAGTTTAGTATCTAACAATTATTTATTCTTGGAAAAACATAATGTATTTTTATTTAACTATGCTTTTTGTTCTGTAGGTAAACATTGTCTAATTTCAAAGCTATTTGTATGTTTTCTGATCTGCCACATATAAATTTACGGGAAAAAAAAAAAGGTATGTGAAAGACTGGACCATCTAAGGTTTTCACACAACCACATGCCTCACATTACACTTTATTTGTAAATGAAAGTGCTTTTACACAATGATTACTCTCTGTAAACGATTTCAGCAGAATAAGATAGGTATTGTGTTGGTATAACTCCATCGAGGTGTGCGATGATTTAAAGCACTTGAGGATGCAACTGGGAGACTGCATTTAAATTCACTTGAAATAAAGTCCAATACAGCCTTCAGGCTGAAGGATATCAGAAGTATTATATATAGCCCACAGGACACAGCAAATCTGCATCATTTAGCCACTTACTGAATCCTGACCATGTACGTTTCATTCATTCCTGAGTTGCAAAAAGACCTGTTTATAAGCAGTATTAAGATCCATAATACAAAACCATGACAACTGGGACATAATGTTGACATACACTTAATTGTGTCACTGCTTTAAGTACAGTCTGATTCAACTTTTATTTACACTACGTAATGCTTTTGTTTTGAAGTTATGCCTCTTTCATTCCAGCATGACTGTACTGCTTATGTGTTTTCATATTGTCTCAAAATTACCTTTTCAGCAGGTAATAAGTAGATGCAACCACCTCCCCTAGAGGTACGCTGGAGGGGCTCCACATTCCCGCTACTCCAAAACCTGTGCATTCCTAAAATTCATGAGGGGCTGTATTTGACGGGAAGATTAAAGTTAGGTATTGCAACGGCTGCTGGTAGATGTTCTACCACCTAAGTTAAGTTCTCTATAGCAAACAATATATGTGGGCTTTTAGGGAACAGGAAGCAGCCGGGAATACATGGTCAGGGCTGTGCATGCAGCGCCTTTTCCCTGCACCTCCCCTGCCCCCCAGCAGCTGACTAGGCCAATCCAGTTATTTTCTCAAGTCACTTAGAAGAGCTCAGGTCTACGTTAATACTTGACCAAGTAACCCAACCATAGGGCTGAGCTGTACTCCAGGGTAAATTTTCCTCCTGTGGAAAATGCTGCCTTTCAATTAAGAGGCTTCAGTGTTCACTGGAGCAAGGACTAGAGCCCGCACATGAATCAGGCTTGCGTTTCTTCCCTCTCCTTTCTCTTTGTTCCAGTGACTATTTCATTACTTTCTGATAGGGGAATTAATTAAATATCTTCAGCTGAAGAAATTCAGAGCAAGAGAGATATGTCCGGGACTATCTGGAAACATTGCAATTAGGGCACTCTGCTGAGATGTAACATACTTTCATCAAAATGCAATCAGATACGGAAGAGACATTAACCGAGTCCCAGCTGAGCACCCTGTCAGCTCTGCAGCTGTGCTCTGTGGCAGGAGTGGACACTTCTCCGTGTAATTTTGCAAGGGGTTCAAATTGCTCTAAACACACCTGCGAGGTCCTACCCTGGAGGTCTAACCTGTGAATCCCAGTGCCACTGAGATGCAGCATAGACGAAGAGCAGTTTTACTGTAGGCATTGATGTTCGTCCTGAGCAGCAACAGCGTCGGCTTTTCAGAGCTTTGCTGGGTGTTTTGATGCTATAAGTTCTAGTGACTTCTGCTGCTGCGTGCCAGGGCATCTTGTTGAGCTAGAGGAAGAGCTGCAGTAATGTTCTTACTCACACTACACTGCAACGTGCTGGACATCATCATCCTCCCAGGACAGAAGGGTGACTCGATGCACTCTCTGTGGCTCAAAGATTCAACACACAACATATCGCTGTAGACCGCCATTTCGTTTGACAAGTTACGTGCCTGAAAGTCAAGAGAGCGTAGCCAAGTTCAATGGGTAATGTTACACTTTGCATTGCCATTAGATTTAACATTATTTATCTATTTTGGGGGAAATGATTCATTCTGTGTCTCAATAGGACATCAAGCAGGGTTGTATACATGAGATCTGTGAACCAGATAAAACTCTTCTGCCAGAAAATTCAAAACAGCTTCTGTTCAGTCTGCATCAAGCAGATTTATCGAGTCTCTTATTATTTTTTTAAAAGGGAAAGAAAGGAAAATTAGGTCAGAAACTGACACCTAGTCCGAACAATCAGCGGATTCACTGTAAAATGCATCTGTGAAAGGCATAAGCAAATCATGGCCTGAGGAGGAGAAATAAGATATTCTAAACTGATTAAGTCTGTATAAGTCTGTTTAATGCACTGGTGCCCTGACAGTTTGCAGATCCTCCATTTTCCTTGATGTTTAACAGCTTTATATTTTAAAAATCTGAATAAAATACATTAAAACTTTCCGGAAAAGACTAACTCACAGGATGCTTTTTCAGTTTCTCTCTTAAGGACTCTTTTCACGTCAGTGTGCTTTCATGCTTGTCAGTACATGACTATCTGAAGGGCTCCTACAATGCTGAAAGTGACAAACATACATCTCCATAACTAAACCTCACTGCTGGTCAGAATCTATCATTCTTTCTCCTGTCTATCATTTTTGTGGTCTGTGCTTTAGCAAAGCTTTGAAAACCACACCTCGGCTCTCTGCACCAGGGGACTTGCAAGAAGTTTCTGCTGAACTTGCACCATTCAAATGATACGGGAGTGAGCCAATAGTTAACTATTTAGATTACATACAAATACATTATGATGTCTTATAGATATTGTTCTATAAACACTGTCATCAAGAGTTTGACAGCATCCGGCCACATAATGGAGAACTGTATCAACATGAGAAGTAAATAAGAAGCAGGTTGATCAGCTGTGAGGCTTTTGTATTTTACCACTACTCCTTTACTCCTGATAGTGCATCTTCCTTTTTCCACCACCAAAAGGAAATATGCTCATTGTTATCAGGACCCTGTGAAGTTCTGCTGTAAGTTTTTGTTTCTCTACTTTAGTCCTCTTTTCTCTGACTGTCTTTGCTTTTTTTGTATGTTTTGTTGTTGTTGTTTTTGCTGTTCTTTTCTGTAGTCATCCCTTTTTTTCATTTTATGAGAATTTTTACAAACTATCATCTTTCACATAGACTTACACAAAGGGCCAGAACAGAACCTTTTATAGGAGACCTGTTCATACTGCTTCATTTCATTTAAACTAATTTTATTGGCTTACAGATGATACATTTTTTACTTTACAGAGAAACAACAGCTCCAAACTTTTCCAAGCCTAAATTGCAACTGAATCCATTCCGTGATAGATGAGTAACTGCACAACCCTGTGCTTCACAAAATGTCCAAATTTAGACAGTGAAGAACACTAAATACTACTTGAAGATCAAGAAAAGCAAGGTAGAGTCAAAGGCAAAAACATTACTGCAAAGTTTTTGCAAGTATTAGGTATCACCTAAACAATTTCACAAAGAAAAGTAACCACAAAGAGGATCATCAATTATATAATTCCTAAATGTCCTTACACAGGTATTACACATTCGCATTTGGACTGCTTTAAATATCTAGAAATACATGTGGTCACCATCACCTTATAGGTTCAAAATTCCAATACATAAGAACTCTTTGAAACACGTAAAACCCAAACATTGTTAGCGGGATAAACAACACATTTACAGGTTCATGCTGCTGTATACAATATTGGGTGTTTAGATGTGGCAATATTTAAAAAAATAATGAAAATTTAAAAGATATTTGTTCTGGTCCTATAAGCCTCTAATATTCATAGTCTTTTTATAAGTAAAGACTTCATAAGGACTGTATCTGTAGGCATCAATATGCCTAGAATCACCCCATACTAGGACTGACAATTTGACTAGTTAATATTGGTGTAGTTGAAAGAGCATTAATATAGTAGTTAATAGTCTTTAAGGAAAAGTACAGCCCATTAATCTCTTCAGTAATTCACTCTAATCTACTCTACACTTATCAGTAGCTATGCCTAATTGTCCCATGTTAACAGGTCTTACTGAAAGCCATGTCTTTGATTGACTGAGAAAAGCTTTCCTAACAGTCCAATTCTTATTTATTTATTTTCAAGCATTTAATTTTAATTTCCTGTGTTTCAGAGGTGTTTTAAAATCATCATGTACACATTTAAATACAAAGTAGTCAGAAGACATCATTTCACAGAACTGAGCCGCACTTAATGCATGAGATGTCAGTTTGAAATGTTGGACTAGAAAGTTATATTTTAACTTTTATCAATAACTTGAAGTGAAAGTTTCAGTACTTCTTTGAATTGCTGTCTTAATCTCTTGTCAGGCTGAAGATATATGCATTACATTATTCCAGTAAATTTTCTGGTAGTCTTTTATAATACGTCTCATTCAGAGAGTAAGTCTTATTTTCTATGATTTTCTTTTTTCAGGAAGAACAAGGGATGCTTAAAACAACTCAGGAATAAGAAGATGCAAGTTAAGAAAGGGCAAAATGCTTCTGTGAAAGTTGAAGCTTGATACGATCTGGTTTTGAGGGTCTTTGAGACTAGCGAATTTAAGCAGTACTGGCAATCAGACTCTGTCTGGAACGTGACTGCCTGAAAACTTTGAATAAAGCAGAGTGCTAAAGGATACTGGGTAGAAGCAGCTGCAGGCCCTAAAGAAACAGGTAATGGAACTTTCTGCTATGTTGCACTTGTATAACTGAAATACAGACCTGATTTATATTTCTGAATAGAGGTAAAAAGTTGTATAGGCTCATTACAAAAGAACAGTATTTCTAGCATAGTGTTATAACTGGGTGTGCCTCTTGTGAGAGGGAACTTGTGACAACACTAGGAACTGGTTTATGGTTCTCTTCCTTTAGGTTGCTTGCTTAAAGGTGATAATTACTTTCAAGAAGTCCATTTAGGACAGACTTCTTGTTAAGAAGCACCAACCACAATTCTATAACACAAATTAGACATTAATAGCAGAATCCCTTTTAATACCTCTTCATACCAGGAAAAAAACAAACCACCACATCTGCTTTCAGTCAGAAAAAATGTTTCTTGTCCATAGTTCTGAAGTACATTATTAGCAAGTCCCTCTGACACATGACATATGGGACAAGAAACAACCCTATTCCGTAATCCAGTCTAGCTTGAAAAATAATTCTCTGAGCAGGGAAATGCGTAGCTATGCCTAAGACACAGCAGGCCAAGGTGTAGTCTTTCTGTCCAGGGCCGTACAAAGGGGCGCAGCTGTCTCCTGCCATCCTTCCACCCAGTGCCCTTTCGTATTTTGCATCCCTTAACAGCTCTTATGAACTGAGGATGTTCTTGCTAACTATTCAAAGGGAAACAAGCTCCTTTATATCTAAGCCCTAAGTTTCTTTATATCTAAATCCTAAATTTGAGGTTCAGAACTGGTCCATATTAGCATAGAAAATACTAGATATTAATTATAAATAGCATGCAGCTGAACAGAATTGGTGGTCAGACTTAAGTTATTCAGATCCCTGTGCCAGGCCATTAAACCCTCTGGAATTGTAATGTGCTAGTACAGGACATTTGTGATTTCCTTGCCACAGTGTTGGGTTTGGTTTTTTTTCCCTGTCATGGAACAACAACATTTGAAAAAAAAACCTTTCTGTATCTGACAAATATCCCATTTTATGATTTCTCTTACTGTTTCCGCACACACAAACCTGAAGTCCCAGGGGACTCCATGAAAGCTTATTTCCATTACCTTAGACACAGAGTGGCAAAATGTAATTTTTTAATGTTGTATTTAAAATGATACTGATATACTGAAAAAAAAAATATGACAAGAGAATTACTGTGTGGGAGACAACCTTCTGTAGCTGTGTGGTTTTTTTTCAATACTTCAATGTCAGTGATTGTGTGCCATTGCCAGAGCTACTGGTGTGCATTTGAATACTTCAGGAGGAACACTGTATGTTAGCTCAGTTTCAAAGGCATTGTTGAATATGTGCTTTCCCCCCCCCCGCCAAGATTTCTGGAAACAGTATTAAGTTGTCCTATAGATATTCATGTAAAACATAGGTGATCTTGTGTTTAATTTATAGAAATGTCATCCTCATCCACCTAAAGATAAAAAAAAAACCAGCCACTCCCATTATTACAGATGAAAACTATGTGCTATAATACCACAAAATAGATAAATACAGTGCGTTTCAAACAGAACAAAAGGGCAGTACAAAAATAAAGCCCAATATTAAGTGAAATACTAAGTAGGGCATATAGGACACGAATGGAGATGAAAGTGGATTGATTGGTTCCTAATGGGGTATCCTGGAAACTAATGAAAGGAGACCTGTGGTAACTTCAGAGATAATTTCTTGAAAAGAGGTAAATATCTGAAAGAAGAAGCAATTGCTTACAAATGCAGCATGAACCACTTGATAGCGGTTAAAAAGATGTGTCAATCACTGACTGTCAGAAGAGAACAAGGTTTAAGAACACAGTTCCTTATCAAACAATACCAAAAGAAAACAGAGGGAGTACACAAAAGGGAGGCTACTTCCAAATTAGAGTATCTGTTTGGGAGATCACACAATCGGAAAATAGAAATGGAAGGGACCTCAAGATTCTGTCGAAGTCATTTCTCCCTCAAAAGATATAATCCACTAAATCAAAACTGTTCCTGAGAGATAGTTTTTTAATCTCCTCTTAAAAGTGTCTGAGGATCCTGAGGTCTGAGAAAAGCTCTCATGGAAAATAAACAGACAAGAATTCTATGACATTTACAACGCAGCCTGCTTAATAACATCGCAGCCAATTACAAAAGCTGTTGCCAGAGGTAAAGGCTTAGATTTGAGAAAGACTAAGGAAAAACATACTAATGTGCTTTTTACAATAACTTTTCCTAATATAATTTATTTTTTTCCTTCAGCTTTTTAAATATAATTAACCTGTAAGAACATTTGTTTTCTTAAAAGCAGCACAGCCCAAATAGTGCTCCTAATAGCGATATTAGCAAAGATGCTTTTATTACGTGTTCACGTATTTTTATTATTTATTTGTTAATTTTTAAAATATATTGACATACTGCATTTCCACTCAAGGCTGATTTTCCTTGCTACAAGACCACTTTGAACTCCTCTAGCCTATGTGGGGTGAAATCAACTTACCAGCCACTTCTTTTCTTTTTTTACAATATTATTTATTGTTGTTGAGTATTCTTTATCAGAAAAGAAGTATTTGTATATCATGACTGTTATTTGAAGCTTATATTTCTTTATGCTTATTTACAGGCTTTCAAGATATTTTCTGATATCAAGGCTGTATTTTGATTTAAAAAATGGCAATTTCAAATAATAGGCAAACTAGATTACTTGAGGTTATAACATATCACTTGAACTATTTAAATTATGGGTTCAGCTTGCAGGCATCCTTCTTTGTGCTTTGTGTTGTCAGATTCACTGTCTTACTTTCCAACACAACAATTTTGTTGTAAACAAACCTACACATTTGAAGATACTACTGTTTGAGTATTATCAGATTGAAGCAGGAGAAAAAAGGAGAGTAAGTATTTGTTTTCAGTGGAAACTGTGCATTTTCCCCAATTAATTGAAAAGTGAGCACATTACCCCCAGAAATTAGTTCTAAGTCTCAAACAAAACCAACCCAAAGACAAATTTTTCAAGTCAAAATTTCTCAGGTATCTGGCTCAAACACTGTGCTTGAGTTCTGCTGTTTATGGCTGATTTCAATGTTACACCTCAATGTTCTAACAAAACAAAGGACAAAACACGCGTGGATTACTGGTAGGAAGGTGTCTTTTAAATGCACTTGTTTGTAATTTAGTTAAGTTTACAGTAGTTGCTGCTTATTGACTATCGACCAGAACTGATGTCATCCTGTTTTATCACTGCAGGAACTTAATAAGTGTTAAACTAATATCGGGGCATTTGGTTGCCTGCCTTTAGAAAGAGTTGGCACCAAGCTGCCATCCACCACACCCCCCCAGTCTTTGAACCATAAATTTGAGGAGAAATTTAGAACTTCCTTGAATTCAACTGAGGACAGTTTGAGTGAATGTTTTGAGTTTTATATGAGTAAAGAATTTCACAGAATGGAAAAACTACATTATAGCTTTTGCAAATGAAAGATCAAGTAATAAAATAACGGAGTCTGGATTAAAGCAAAAGAGAAAGTAATTTATAAGAAAAGGACAGTGATATAAGGGATAATAGCAGTTAGGTGAGAAACTAGAAGACTAATCGAAAACGCAGAAATTGAAAACAGCAAGAGATAAGAGAACTGGAAATGCACAAGTAGGCGATCAAGGACTTCAGATGAAAAGGTAAGACTACCTTGGGGGAATGCTGACAAGTAACAAACTCACCTGCTGTACGCATCTCAAAACCTTTCCTGGAGGAAGGTATCCTGTTAATTATGCGATCTGTATTTATTAAGATAATTGAAATAGTGAAGCCTGAAGGGATGATGTGCGGGTTCCTTGTTGATACCTCACAGTTGCTCTTCCCGTTATGCAATGCTGGGGAACCGGCCCTGCAGAGTGTTCCTGATGTGGGAGTTCAGCAGAAATCCCTGTCTGCAGATATTAATGTTACCGAATACCCACTTCATTATTTCACTACTGAGCCAAGTGATAAAATTCCACCTTCCTACTGAAGGGACCGATGCTACAGATCAGCTCCTGAGAGAAAAGGCTGCATGGAAACAGAAGGAATCAGTCCCTGTGTCATCTGAAGCTTTTCCCCTTGTTCTCCAGTGCAATACTAAAGTTAGTCAGAGTGAGAACACTGAAGGCCCTAAGGACAGCGTGGAGATGCCAGGAGGGAACTCATAGTTCCTCTTCCCAGGACACAGAGCAGCCATCTGGACGGTAGCTGTGCTCGTCTGTACTCAGGGAAACTATATGCACCTCAGGCTCTGAAGAGCCATGAGGGTTGACTGATTACAGAGCATTTTCAGAGACTAAATACTGTACTTAAAGTGCCATGACGATTAATAAAAACACAACTGAGAATATGGACTCAGTTGGGCATGGGAAGCCATGGTTTTCAAAGCACTTGCTGATTTTGTAGTAGCTGGCTTGAAAGTCCAGCTGTGATACTCAACTATTATGCATTACAGTTATTTGAAAGGGAATACACTAAACATGAAAAGAAAATGCTAATGAGCTGTTTTGCTCATCCTTACGTTTTGCTGTACCATACTGGCAGCCTTCTCAAGGATTATGGTGGTATGTCTTTCAGAATACTAAATACTACTTTATTTGCTATGTGGGTCAGAGACAAAGTCCCCATGAATATAAAGAGTGTGCTTGATACAGAAGGGTCATTGTAGCTCTTTTGTATCAAGAAAGATAAAAAGATACAAATTTATTGGGGAATTAATTTAATTTGATAGAAAGTAAAGCAATTATCTCCAGTTTTAAAACTATTTACTCACCACTTTCTTAAACATTGCATGAACCAGAAAAGAAATTTGACCAATTTTCCTTACCTTTTAGATAACCATAGGAAGCAAAATCTAATGCTGCCTCTAATGATCAAGTGTAACTACATATCCACAGAAAAAAAAAGAAGGTTTTGAGGGGCTTTTAAAAATAGTTGTGGTTTGATTGGTTTGATTCAGGATGATAGTTTAAACAACCTTAAACAGCTGTCTGAACATACTAGCATAGTTACTGACTCCTGGAAATCCTGGCAGTTGAGTCAGAAAGAGAATAGCCACCTGTGATGAGGTTGTACTAGCAAAGAAAAACTATATCTTCTTTCCTCACTCTTCTTCCCGCTCTTCTGAGTACACTAGTTCCAGTGAATTATCTCTGCTCACACCACTGCAGTGAGGGGTGAATCCAGTTCGCGCAGTGAATAAAAGAAGACGTTGCATGCTCCCTAGCAAAGTGCTGGCTTTACTTTTTAAGTTCTGCTTTCCTTAATGGAGAATGATCAGCAGTGAGAATTGAGAAAAGCTTCATTTTAGCATTAGCTAAAGTAATGAAAAATCGCCATTCTTTACTCAGTGGTACAACATTCCTGTAAATTTCAAAGGAAATTGGAATGAAAGCATAGTAAGTGGTCATTGAGTGTATGAATGCATTTGAAATATCAGTGGCGAGTGTTTTATTTCTACAAAAAGCTGTTAAAATGTTATAGTAATGTATTTTTGAATATTTGAAAAAGATGAGAGTAGTTATTATTTGCCATTAGTTTGAATGTATTGTTCAGTACATACAGTTTTCATGTTATATCTGTGGAAATACAGTGAGATAGTATATAAACTGACTTCCACCATATTTTTGTTTGCTGATGGAGATATGCTGTCAGTTTTTGAAGCTAAATTGGGAAATCAAGCCAGCAGTTTCCTTCGTATATTAGCCTTATATTTATTTTCACTATTAATAATGTGCTTTTCATACATATATTCTATTTTCTTTTGAAATTATACCTTAAAATTGAGATACTATCATTTAGAAGAATATAGAAAAGAAATTAGCAAGAGTTTCATTGGAGCGGATAAAGTCAGCAATAACAATCGGATTTTTGTAAGGCATTGGTAATACAGAAATACCAATTCTCTTAATATAATCCTAAATTTTCCACAGCTTTCCTTTGAACTGTTGTGAACTTTCATTCTGAACTTTCAAACTTCAAGCCAGAGGTCACTCCACGCTTCCCAGCAATATAGGTAACATTGAATTTTGCAGATACTGGCATGGAGTTAATTTTCTTCATGGCAGCATGTATGGTGCTGTGTTTTAAATCTGTGACTAAAGTAGTGTTGATAACACACCAATGCTTTAGCTGTTACTGAGCAGTGCTTGCACAGCATAAAGGCCTTTTCTTTTTCCCACTCTACCTCCCTTGAAGGCAGTAGGCTGGGACTGGGAAAGAAGCTGGGAGTAGACATGGGCAGGAGAGCTGACCCAAGTTGGCCAAAGGGATGTGCCATAACATATGACATTGTGCTCAGCCATAAAAGCTCAAGGAAAGGAGGCAGAAGGGCGAATGTTTGTGGTTATGGCTTTCATCTTCCCAAGTAACTATTACACATGCTGAGGTCTTGCTTTCGAGGAACTGGCTGGACATCTGCCTGCCAAAGTCAAATAGTGAATAAATTCCTTAATTTGCTCTGTGCACACAGCTTTGCTTCACTTATTAAACCGTCTTTGTCCTGACCCATTATTTTTCCTCACTTTTGCCCTTCTGAGTCTCTCCCCATTCAGCTGTGGAGTGAGTGAGGTGGGTGGGGGCTTATCTGTTGACTGGGGTCAACGCCACGTATGCCATTAGTCTGACTGTAATGGGGGGAAGTAGAAAAGCAAGGTTGCCTATTTAGTCAGTAAGAATCTTTGAGCAGTTTTTTGTGACATCAGTTATGGGGCACTGGAAGAAGTTAGTAAGGCTTTATTTGGGCTGCAAGAGGGAAAAAAAGGGAGTTTGAAGGGTTTTACCAGTGAGTTTCTGATGTTAGTGATGGGTATTAAATAAGGACAGTGGAGGCTGAGAGAAACTAGGGTGGGGGGCTGGGATCTTAGGGGAGCCAGAGTTTGAAGATGAGACTGTGGAAGAAGACACAAGAGTTTGGCTCTGCCACTTACTGCAAGCTTTCTTTTGAGTCCATCAGTAACGTCAACAGCAACAGAGACCTCTGCAAGATAGAGGCAACAAGTGACAGTCTGGAGGACTTCACCTCCTGAAGGAACACCTCCTCTAGCATGGGCAAAACAGGTACTGTCAACCAAGGTAGTTATTTACTTTGCATATGGCTAATACTAACCCTACTCTAGATGATTTCAGTTCATCCCATTTGTGAAAATATTTTCTTCTTTAATATTAGGCTCTAAGAATTAGGTAAGCAGAAGAGAGAAATAAAACTTGGCTTTTGCCTCCTCCCCTCCCTGAATACTGAGAAATGATTTATCAGAAGTAAAGGTACGTAAACTTACTGGGGCTTCCAGGTAGATTTTGTGTTTGTTTTTCTTTTTTTTTTTTTTTTAATTACAGATATCCTGCTTTGCACAGATGCATATTGAAAACAGAGAGAAGGAAGTGTAGTGATGAAAAAAAGGCCACTACCCAAAGCTCAAACAAAGAAAACACTCTAAACCATGAAAAATTCAAGAATTTCTATAGGTTAGGCAAATTGAGACTTGAATGTAGATAACCCACAGATAAAAGGTCTGAAACAAGCTATGAGGTCTTTCACCATAATCATTTTCATTTTTAAAATGGGGGAAAAATCCTGAAAGCTTTGGTTTCATCTATATAAATTTTTGATAATACTATCTTTTTTCTAAAGTAATGTTATGTTATGAATTTATATAACTAACTACAGCATTTTTTAGCAGCAAGTACCATTTGCAACAAAAAAAAAGGTAATGATCCACATTTCTAGCAAGATGCTAATGGGGAACACTACCAAGGAAAGGAAGAAAAAGATTAAAGGATGTTAGAGGTAGGCAGGCAGCCTCTTGCAAGGGTAACATGCACTGAATTTACTAGTTCTCAGTTCAACTTTTGTGGATATTACTTCTGGTTTCGCCTTTTTGTCCTATTCCCTTGGTGATACCTTTTACGGTAGGCAGACATGCATACTCACAATGCATTGAAATCAGCTTGCAACCTGCCTTCCAAAATACATACTCTACTGTATGTTTCAGACAGTAGGCACCACATTTTTTTGTACAGCCTAGGGAAACTACCAGTAAATCCAAATGTGGCTTGACATAAAATAAATTTAAGTCTCATGAAAATTTAGGCCTGCACTACTCTGAATGTCATCGCTATACACAGAGCACATTCTTGGCCAGATACACAGCAATGATCCAGGTTGCCTAGTTTAGTTGCTTCATACATAAATCATGGGTGGTTGGCTCTGGCACAGTCATTAGAAGCATCCAATTTAAGGTCTCTCCACGCAGTTCAAGCTTGGATGGATCTAAAACTGTCCTGACCATATTGGCCAGACATGTGGTCTTTCTTGATAGTTACAGAGCTATTAGCAAAGAGCTCAACCTAACGACTTTGCCTTTTGTTGGAACTTCCTTAATCAGAAAGACCACTCGTCATAAATCACAGCAAGAGGATACATGGATTAATGCAAAGCAAGCAAATGGTTCTCTGGAAGGACCTACCGCTTTATTTTATGATTTAACTCTAATTCTGCACTGAAGTAGCTTTGTTTGGGAGAGATTTGATCCTACTTTCCTGCATGTAGTATTTTATACTTGTCTTTAGTCTGTATTGAATTTTATCTTATTGATTTCAGTCTGTTTCTCCGGTCTATCAAGAACATTGCGAATTCTGATCCTGTCCTCCAAAGTGCTCGCAAACATTCCCATTGGATTTTATAAGGAAACACTTTATTCCATAATGAAAAGCACTAATGGAGATATTGACCACTATCTTGTCCAGTACTGACCACTGCAAAACTCCCCTAATGCAGCCTGAGAGTAAGTAATGAATCAATACAGTCAGCATCAAAAAAGTAGTGGTTCCTAAGGTAGCTTTCCCCACTGTTGACCAAGTCAGTTCTCAGACTGTGAAAAGAAAAAAGAAAAACATTACACTTGCTTGACTTGATTTCTTCCTAACAAATTTACACTGGACATTTCTTAACACCTTGTTATTCTATCCAATCAAATTCTGCTCTTTTAAAATTGATTCAGCAATTAAGCTCACACTTTGTTTATAGCACCTCTTTAGTCCAAGTAACTTCACAGGAAATGACGATATGTTCAAGTCATTTTTCCATCAGGCATTTATTTCTGGAAATTGCAACTGGGTATGTTACGTTAATTATTCCACAATTTTTAAGACTTAGAAGCAACACAAGGTATTAGCACAACTACACATTTTTAGACTTGTGTATTAAGCATGTACTATATCCTTTGTT